>NC_086097.1:37284490-38655738 GCF_963921235.1 Mobula hypostoma | reverse complement strand
ATAAAACCTAAAATAACAGTAACATATAGTAAAAGCAGGAATGATATGATAAATACACAGCCTATATAAAGTAGAAATACTTTTCCACAATCATTACTGCGCTGCTCTCCGTAGCGAAAATCTCACGCAAGTGCTGTCAGCAGAAAATCTCACGCAAGCGCTCTCGGCAGAAACACGCGCAAGCACTCTCCAATAACCCTTAAGCGATGAAGCTGCCAAATCATACCAAATAACAGGTAAAAATACACCGCCGATATAAAGTAGTAATAATGTATGTACAGTTTAGTATCACTTACTGGAATTGGGAAGACAGCGCAGAGCACACATGATGGTGTGTTAGACTGAGTCGTCGCAGGTTGGCTGGTACACTGGCCCCCACCCTCCGGGCTGTGAACCGATACATTGCCGCGAAGAACACAGGGGTCCAGCAGTAGCCGGGAGATACACAGCACATCTTTAAGAAAAAAGCCGAAACAAGCATGCTAATTAATTAGGTGCCGTCCGTAATTGTCGGCCCAGATCAGTGCCGATTTCCGGTTGCGTCGTCTCTGATCTGGGCCAATAATTACATGTCGGTGGCACCTAATTAATTAGCATGTTTATTTCGGCCTTTTTCTTAAAGATGTGCTGTGTGTCTCCCGGCTACTTTTGCATTCTCCGCGAATCGTTATCTGTCCGTGGCCTGGGGGTTGGGGTGGTGGGACACTGGGGTGTCATCTCGTCGCCTGTTTCCATTAGAGCAGGCAGCTCATCTTCTTCTATCTCTGCCCTCCTCGATGTGGAATATCGAGGTTCATCATCTGCTGTGGCTGATGTGGAAGGCTTGTTTGACTGCTGAGCCTTGCGCATTTTTCTATCACACAGTTCTTTAATAAGGACTCAAACCATCCTGCAAATATCCCCTAAATCGACGTACCCTTTCAAAGTTAAAGTCGTACTTTATCATTACTCATTCGGTTTCGATTGTTATCCTTTTTTCTTCCAATTGCATCAGCTCTTCATTTGTCAGTTCTTGGTGATGGGATGCCAAAACCTCTTCAACATCATGTTCGTCAGCTTCCACAAGCTAAACTCACGTTGTCCTTACTTAGTTCACCATGATCAAAACGATTAATTATGTCTAGTTTTACGCTAGGTGTAACACCCTTACGAGCTCTTTCAGGCTTTTCTGATACCATAGAACTCATCTTCCAAACGGCTGCTCACAGGCACGTGTTAAAGCAAAGCAGTTCCGAATCCCAGGGAGAGCGTCTGCTCGGGGCGCACTGCCTTTTATCGTGCGCTGAATTTCTTTTTCGTAACAGTGAAAACACCTTCTGAAAGCGAAAACAGGGTACTAATGTAGGTCTTTCGTAACAGTGAGGTTTCATAAAGCGAACGTTCGAAAAGCGGGGGACATCTGTATAATCAGTATTTCAGTGGAGTAAAGGGAATTACAGAGGCATGAGAGAAGAGTTGGCCAGAAATGACTGGAAAGGAACACTGGCAGGGATGACAGCAGAGGAGCAATGGCTGGAATTTCAGGAAACAATTTGGAAGACACAGGATATATACATTCCAAAAAGGAAGAAGTATTATAAAGGAAAAATGACACAACTGTGGCTAACGAGCAGTCAAAGACAACATAAAAGCCAATGAGAGAGCATATAATAGAGCAAAAATTAGTGGGAAGTTAGAACTGGGAAGTTTTTAAAAACCAACAAAAGGTCAATAAGAATGTAAAGATGGAACATGAAAGTAAGCTAGCCAATAATATTAAAGAGGATACCAAAAGTTTCTTCAGATAGATGAAGTGTAAAAGAGAGACAAGAGTGGATATTGGACCACTGGAAAACAGTGCTAGAGAGGTAGTAATGGGAGACAATGAAATAGTGGATGAACTGAATAAATATTTTGCATCAGTCTTCACTGTGGAAGATACTAGAAGTATGGTGGAAGTTCCAGGTGTCAGGAGTCATGAAGCGTATTAAAAATCCATTACTAGAGAGAAGGTTGTTGGGAAGCCGAAAGGTTTGAAGTCACCTAGACCAGATGGTGTACACCCCAGGGTTCTGAAAGAGGTGGCTGAAGAGATTGTGCAGGCATTAGTAATGGTCTTTCAAGAATCACTAGATTCTGGAATGGTTCTGGATTACTGGAAAATTGCAAGTGTGACTCCACACTTCAAGAAGGGTCAGAGGCAGAAGAAAAGAAATTATAGGCCAGTTAGTCGGACCTCAGTGATTGGGAATATGTTGGAGTCGATTATCGAGGATGAGGTCTTGGTACTTGGAGGCACATTATAAAATAGTCTGCATGGTTTCCTCAAGGGAAAATCTTGCTTGACAAATCTATTGGAATTCTTTGAAGAAACACCAAGCAGGATAGACAAAGGAGAATTGGTTGATGTTGTGTATGTAAGGGGGTTTCGACTTTTATGTTACTGCGGAGGCTAATTAAAATGGCCACTTTGTTATGTTAATCTGGGGAATGCGGCTTTTGTTGTGTTAAACGCTGAGAAAGTTTGCACTAGCAGCTTGTTTTGGTTTAGAGTGTGATAAGAAATATGTTATTAACCAATTGGGATAGTTGTTATGGTTTTGATGTATTTGAAGATACTGTATGCGCGGGGTTTGGGGGCAGAAGGCGGGAGAGCAAGACAGAGGATGGACGAGGTGCTGTGAGTCTGCTAACGGGGTCGGACCCCGAGGAGGGCGTTCGGCGCGGAGATGGACTCGTGTGGAGCGTCTGGTCGACAACCGTTGTTGGTCCCAGGCGACCAGTCGAGGTGGTCCGAGGGGTCGCAGGGTGAAGAAGAAGGTCCTTGAGCTCCAACTGTTTTGTGCATGAAGAGATTGAACTTTGATAAGTGTGGCGCCTTTTACTTTCCTTCTATATTTTATTCTCTCTTAATTATATAGTTCCAGTAATATCTATAAACTGTAAATCATTTAATTGCATCTGGTGTATTGTCTGTTATTTGGGCGGGGTGGGGTACATCACACAGCATCCACACAAATGAATTATCCAGTTTGGCGGGGCCGAGGCTGTTTCCCTAGACGACAGCGAGCCGAGCAACCCTGAGGGCGGCCGGGGGGGGAGCTACATGGTGTGGGCTTTGTCCGGGATTGAGCCTGCTGGTATGCTGTGTGGGTGCCCTGTTTGAATCTGTAATGTGTGTCTCTGTGGGTTATTTGCTGGTGATTGCTGTATGCATGGTGGGTGAGGTCTTTGTTCGAGTTCAGACTAGCATTGATGAGTTGGAGGTGGCACTTGGGGCTGTCCATGCGGTTGGGAGAGAGAGGAAAGAGTGGTCTGATTTGGAGGTAGGGTCTGCGAATAAATGTTCTAGCTCTGGCAGGCTCTGCCTGGTGTTTGGGATTGTGTCCACCCCAAGAGGGGCGGAGGCGTGTGAGACGTGGGCGGAGCGGATCTCGCAGTTGTTAGATGAGTGGCAGAGCTTGGTTGAGGGAGAGCGACAGGGATTGGTTGAAAGTTTGAGTAGGCGGGCTGGTGACGGTGTTAGAGCTGTCAGGTTCACTTACACCGTAGTGACAGCTGTCAGTTATTTGAAAGAGGGGGGAAAGTTTTCAGTGTGTCTTCTCTGGCTAGGAGGGCGGCTAAATTGCTTGCAGTGCCAGGGGGATCATTTCAGGGGATCAGCCCCTCCTTCAGTTGTTCAGCTGATCAGAGAGTTGTCGGGAAACTTAGTGGAGGCCCAATGGGGGGAACGGCTTGTGTTCTCTGGGGAAGCACGTTCCCAGCAATGTACCACTGAACTTCCGAAAGGAAAAGACCCTATTCCTGCAGGCTTAGAGGGGCCACGCCCCAGGGTGTCGCTATGGATAGAGGGAAGCGATGCTAAAGCTATCCTCGACCCCGGGGCACAGATCAAGTTGTTGTACAGTTCGTTTTAAAACCGGTGTCTGAAGCATTTATCCTTGACAACCGCAAGGGCACCGGAGACTTTGAGTACTAGTGGCAGTAGTTATCCAGAAGACGATAATTGGTTAATGACCCTGGAAGTTATGGAGGCATTTTCTGGACATCCAGTGTGTCGAGTTGCTTCCGAGGACGTGTGTAGCAGCCTTGAGCCAGTACCGAATTTAAACGAGACCCAGCGGTGGTACGGTTTGGGGAAAGTAGCTGAGGGTGAGACCCTCTTAGTAGGTGCTCCAAACTATCACGAGGGAGGGGAGTTGACCGCTGAAGACACCTCAGTGAGAGAGAGGTCGCGGCAACTGGACCCTAGCAGCGTGGAAAATGAAGGCAGCGTGTGTGCGGATTATGTGACGTTGTTTAATGTGCTGCATCTGAGGAGTGGATGTTGCCAGATCCCGAGGAGTGCGGCTGTTGAGCCGAAGACAGCCGTTACTAATTTCCTAGAATTCTTCTGATCTGAAAAGATGCCCAAGGGCATATCCGGAGCCCCTGCATCCTTCTCGCGGGGCATGAGGAAGACCATTGGGGAAGTGAAGGTGTGTGGAGTTTTGGCGTATGTGGATGACCACCTAGAGCTTGGATTCGCCTGTGGGGACTATGAAGTGAGGCGAGTGGCTGAGCCCGGGCGACCGAAGCGAAGTGTCAAATGTGGAGGAGTTTTTGGCCGGAGGAGTTTGGTGCAATGTGAGAAAAATGACCCGACATACCAGTTGAACTTCCTGGTGTTGGAACAGACGGTGGTGGACCAGGGGATGGAAACCCAGGTCGTCAACCTGAATGAGACACAGGGAAGAGAGGGGATTTGCACCACACTGTGGTCATGTACTGATGAATTAATCCAGCAAGAAGAAACAATGACCCACCTTCGAAGAGATCAGCAGAAACTCAAGACGTCGATTCAAAACAGATTGGAAGACTTGCAAGTTGGGGAAGATCAAGGAAGTGTTCTGACTAAGGTCAACAGAAAACCGAGAGCCCAGGGAGGGGAGTTTGACTACACTCCCGAAGAGGTGAAGAAGTGGAGGACAGATCTCGGAAAAGGGAGGCGGATGCTTGAAAGGAACCTGAAGATGACTATCGCGAGTTTAAATGAAGTGGGAAAACTGGAAGTTGACCTGGAAGACGTCCTCAGGAAGAAACAACCGGAGGCTGAACATCTTTTAACTGCTGCTTTTCAGGTCAGGGTGGAAGAAGCTGGTGGGGTAACTGCGTCCCAGATTGAGATGGCCAGGAACCCTGAGTCGGAACTGCTGAGGCTGTGGCGAGAGTTGAAGGAGTCCCCGAAGAAGCTGACGTCTCAACTGCAGGAGGGTGAAGGGGTAGCCTCGGCTAAATGTTTCAGTTTGGAGAAACTTAAACAGCAGCTACCGATCGAGGGAATGAGGAAGGATACGGATTCGAAGGATGATGTGCTGCACATGTGGTACATGCTGTCTTTCGCTAACTTCCCCGTGATTGAGGAAGTGACCTTTGGCCCTTCTCCCACTGAGTCAGGTGTAGTGGGGAGGGTTAGCTGTGGGCAGTCTGAGTTGCGGCAGGATCGGGAAGGAGGAGAGGCGGGGCACGGGACAAGGGGCTCCGAGCTGTAGTGGTGGCCTGAGTGAGAGAAGAGTTGGCAAACAGGCCGGAGGTATCCCTAGTAGTGTCTGAGCCTTTTGGGTTTAGGTGAGGGGGTACGGAGGTCTCGAAGGGTTAAGAAGCTCCCAGATAGGTTGGCCTATGTAACACCCGTGGGACGGGCGTAAGGTCCACTGTTTGGAGAGCACTGGCACTGTGTGTATCTGTGTATGTGTGTGTTGTGTGTCTGCAGGACTGGTTGGCGAGTTATTTAGAAGTCATGAGGACATGACTTTATTTGATGGCGGGGAGAGTGTAAGGGGGTTTCGACTTTTATGTTACTGCGGAGGCTAATTAAAATGGCCTCTTTGTTATGTTAATCTGGGGAACGTGGCTTTGTTGTGTTAAATGCTGAGAAAGTTTGCGCTAGCAGCTTGTTTTGGTTTAGAGTGTGATAAGAAATATGTTATTAACCAATTGGGATAGTTGTTATGGTTTTGGGGTATTTGAAGATACTGTATGCGCACGGTTTTGGGGCAGAAGGCGGGAGAGCGAGACAGAGGATGGACGAGGTGCTGTGAGTCCGCTAACGGGGTCGGACCCCGAGGAGAGCGTTCGGCGAGGAGACGGAGACGGAGACGGACTCGTGTGGAGTGTCTGGTCGACCACCGTTGTTGGTCCCAGGCGGCCGGTCGAGGTGGTCCGAGGGGTCGCAGGGTGAAGAAGAAGGTCCTTGAGCTCCAACTGTTTTGTGCACGAAGAGATTGAACTTTGATACGTGTGGCGCCTTTTATTTTCCTTCTATATTTTATTCTCTCTTAATCATATAGTTCCAGTAATATCTATAAACTGTAAATCATTTAATTGCATCTGGTGTATTGTCTGTTATTTGGGCGGGGTGGGGTACATCACACAGCATCCACACAAATGAATTACCCAGTTTGGCGGGACCGAGGCTGTTTCCCTAGACGACAGCGAGCCGAGTGATCCTGACGGCGGCCCGGGGGGCTACATGTACTTGGATTTTCAGAAGGCCTTTAAAAAGTTGCCACACAAGGTTGCTTAACAAGCTATGAGCCTATGGTTTTACAGGAAAGATTCTAGCATGGAGAAAGCAGTGGTCAATTGGCAGGAGGCAAGGAGTGAGAATAAAGGGAGCCTTTTCTGGTTGGCTGCTGGTAATGAGTGGTGTTCCACCGGGCTCTGTGTTGGGACCGAATTTTTACGTTATATATTAATGATTTGGATGATGGAATTGATAGCTTTTCTGCAGAGCTTGCAAATGATATAAAGGTAGGTGGAGGGGCAGGTTGTTTTGAGGAAGTAGGCTACGGAAGGTCTTAGATTAGGAGAATGGGCAAAGAAATCACAGATGAAATACGATATCAGGTAGTGTATGGTCATGCACTTTGGTAGAAGAAATGAAAGGATTGACTATTTTCTAATTGGAGAGAAAATGCAAAAAACTAAGGTGCAAAGGGACTTGGTTGTCCTTGTGCAGGATTCCCTAAAGGTTAATTTGCAGATTGAGTCTGAGGTAAGAAAGGCAAATGCAATGTTAGCATTGATTTCAAGAGGATTAGAATATAAAAGCAAGGATGTAATGTTGTGACTTTATAAAGCTCTGATGAAGCCTCACTTGGAATATTGTGAGCAGTTTTGGGCCCTTTATCTTAGAAAGGATGAGGTGAAACTGGAGAGGGTTCAAAGGATCTTCACAAAAATGATTCCAGGATTGAATGGCTTGTCATATGAAGAGCATTTGATGGATCTGGGCCTGTAGTCACTAGAATTCAGAAGAATGAGGGGTGACTTCATTGAAACCTATCAAATGATGAAAGGCCTTGATAGAGTGGAAGTGGAGAGGATGTTTCCTATGGTGGGAGAGTCTAAGACCAGAGGATACAGCCTCAGAATAGAGGGGTGTCCTTTTAGAATGGAGAGGAGGAAGAATTTCTTTAGCTAGAGAGTAGTGAATCCATGGAATTCTTTGCCACAAGCAGCAGTGGAGGCCAAGTGTGAATGTATATTTAAGGCAGAGGTTGAAAGATTCTTGATTGGTCAGGGCATGAAGGGATACGGGGAGAAGGCAGGAGACTGGGGCTGAGAGGAAGATTGGATCAGCTATGATGGAATGGTGGAGCAGACTTGATGGGCCAAGTAGCCTAATTCTGCTCCTATATCTTATGGTCTTAAAACAGAGATTGATAGGTCCTTGATTAATAAAGGTCTCAGAGGTTATGGGGAGAAGGCAGGAGAATGGGGTTGGGAGGAAAAATAAAACAGCCATGATGGAATGGTGGAGCAGATTCGATGGGCCAAATAGAAAGAAGGGCTCTTTTGTTTTATGATCTTTTGGTCTAATCTCACCTACTAGATCAGCTTGTTGCTTTTTCTGTTAATTAAAAATCTTGTTAGATGTTGCAGGTTCACCAAGTTGGCATCTCATTTTCAGGTATGAGTGTTGCTGGTCTTGGCAAACTCTTCCACATTTATTGAAGAGTGTTGGTCTTGTGGCTTGCTGGTAGTGCTAGTGTATGATATGCTGAAAAATAAGCCTGTAGATTGTGGAGCGGCTGCTATTGATTGCTCACAATGTTGTTTATACCCAGTACAGATACACCTGTGCCATTTTACCTTATTTTGCACTGTTGTTGTGCCAGATAAGTTGATGGAAAATAATTCATGTGGGCACTTGAGATTTTATCTCCAGTAGAATTTGTACTTGGCTTGTGCATAAGCATCTGCAACAGCAGGTTTTTTAAAAATCTTCAATTGTAGACTTGATACACCCTATCCTTGTTATATGCATCTTCAGACAATACAGATTCACAGTTATGCGAGGAACCTATTTCTACCAACGTCTCATTATATGCGTCCAAAGCTCACAGTTATGCGAGGAGCACTGCTTTCCCGCCAACATAAGTCGCGTGCACACACCTCACAGTCTCACTGTTGGGATGAGAAGCACCGCTTTCCCGCCAATACAAGTCAGGTGCGCGTGCCTCACAATCTCACTCCCGCCACTCTCGCATTGGTTTTGGCAAGGTGTGGATGCAATATCTTAAACTTCTGTTGGTCTTACCTACGGTGCAGTGATTTTGTGCTTAAAATATTTAGCTATGCCTCCTAAGCGTCCGATGTCATGTCCTGGGCCATCAGCCGAGTGGCAGAGAACGGCTTTAACACTTGAAAAAAAGTTGGAAATTATAAACAGCGCGGCATCAGCTGAAGGTAACACAGCTGTGGGACGCCTCTACCAGGAACAGAATCTTGCCTTTAAAGTTCTTTTGTTGCTTGACTATGCGCCAGTTCATCCTAAACATTTGGACAGCATTCATCCTAACATAACAGTGCGTTTCCTGCCGCCTAACACAACATCGCTGATTCAACCACTCGACCAAGGTGTGATCCACATTCAAGGCGTATGTTTTTTTTAACGGCGAACTATCTCTCAGATGCTGCAAGCAACAGAGGATTTTGAAAATCCCGGGAGTTTACCAATGGTGAGGGAATGGTGGAAGTTGGAACACTTGGCACAAATGGCGATGGACATGGACCCAAGTCTAGAACAGAGTCAGCATTTCGGTCGTTCCCTGCCGTCAACCCTTCTTCCCTACAAGCAAATTTATGCTGAAAAGCAAAACGCTGCCAAGCAAACAACCCTCACCACTTTCTTCAAATCGGTGTCATCTCCTGCTGCCGGCAGTTCTAAGAGTTCTGTGAGTCTTCCTTCATCCCTTGCTGTGCTTGATATGGTCCTGACGACCACAACCATCCACCTTATCCATGTAAAGCTGCCCGACACCATAACAACCACTCACCTCCCAGAGGGAACACACCTGCCACTATTGGTGAGTACTGTACACCTAGGATGTTAACTTTCTATGATTTATTACTTTGAATATTACCTTAAATTGTTGAAATATAATACAAATGTCTTGTGGTACTGCTTTTATGTCATATTGGTATGAAAATGTGAATAAATTACAAATAAAACATATTTAGGAAGCCCTCTGGAACGCATCCCTGTTTTCTCCATTTAAATAATTATTCATATAATGGGATTTCACATTATGCGTCGACTGCGAGGAACATATCCCCACCATATAACGAGGATAGGGTGTACATCAATTTTAATTTAAAAGGAGAGCTAGCTCTGAGAAAGAAAAGCGATGGCATGTTTTTGAAAAGGTGGTAGTAACTTCACGTTAATGTGCTTTGTCACAAAGCAGAATGACAGGTTAGACAATACTATTCATCAGGAGCTGTTTGGTTGGTTTGTAACAATTAATACAAAATATTTCACTGTTTTGAGAAAGTTAGTGATGTTTGGTTTTAATGATTCATAATTTATGGCTGCAGACTTAGCACTACATTTGTGTTCTGGCAATTTCATCTAGTTAGCATATGAATTCAGAGGAAGTCAATGTTTAGGTATGTGAGGTCTATTTTCCTTGGTTGATGGATTCATTTCTGGTGTTATACATTTACTGGCATTGTTACTGTGACCGCCAGTCCTGTGATAGTGCAAGCAGCAAAATCATATGGTGTCCTGGTTTCCTAGGAAAGAGAGAATCCCAACCAGGGAGTAATTTGGCCGAGTTATTCTTTCAAAATTTATGCTAAATTTAACATTTCTGTCAAACCTACTGTATTTAGAATGCAAGTATAAATATTGCAAAACATCAGATTGATCCAATTTGTTCTCTTTGTTCTTAAGATCAAGACCAGCTACAGAGAAGAAATCGACAAACACCAAACCAAAAAGGATTCATTTGTGCTAGATCAGAATCTTGGTCCAGCTCGGGCAGCAGTGGAAGATTAACCTCTACTGAGCATATTAAGGTGTGTTTAATGGTAATGAATATGAATGAACACTTGAGAATAATTAAGTTTTTTTTAACAGGCTAATTGACATCCTGGTTTTGCTTTATTTTTAACTCTTGGCTCCTTGACTTTGCCAAAATCTGTTGAGATAATAATTAATTGGCTAAAACTAAGAAGAAAACTATTTTTAAGATAGCAAATGTATACGAGAAAGGATTCTGAATAGTTTTGTACAACCAATAGCTTTGGTACAGTGCTATTGAACAACATTCGGCCTCTTTTGCCCAGTTCAGATTATGGGTTTTGGACCTGAAAAATGAAGTTTATTTCTCTTTCCACAGATGCTGCTGACCTTAATATTTCCATGATTTTTGTTTTATTTATTTTATTCTACCCCACCTTTTCAACCTTCTCCAGTTTTGTACTTGATTTGTCATTTTCATCATCTAAATTAGGCTTCATGTGCATTCCACACTTCTCTCCATCACTGGCGTCTACTTTTACTGAGCAGTTTTGGGCCCCTAATCTATGAAAAGATGTGCTGGCATTAGAGAGGGTGCAAAGGAGGTTGACGAGAATGATTCCAGGAATGAAAGGGTTAACCTAGGAGTGTTTAAAGGCTCAGCATCTGTACTCAGTGGAGTTTAGAAGGATGAGATGGGATCTCATTGAAACCTATCGAATATAGAAAGGCCTAGATAGAGTGGATGCGGAGAGGATGTTTCCTTTGGTGGGGGAGTGTAGGACCACAGGACATAGTCTTAGAATAGAGGGTCATGCATTTTGAACAGAGATGAGGAGGAATTTCTTCAGCCAGAGCGTAGTGAACCTGTGGAATCATTGCCACAGACAGGAGTGGAGGCCAAGTCATTGGCTATATTTAAAGCAGAGATTGGTAGGTTTTGATTAGTCAGAGGGTCAAAGGTTACAGGGAGAAAGCATGAGAATGGGGTTGAGAGGGATAATAAATCAACCATGATAGAATGGCAAAGCAGACTTGATGTTCCAAATGGTCTAACTATGCCCCTACATGTTATGGTCTAAGTGTTGAACTTCATGACATTGATGTTAACTACGTCAGTGTTTTGTAATATTTTTTGCTGATAGATTGCCTGATTTATTCCCAAGAATACTTTTCAGCAATTAACCTCCTATTGACCTCTCTTTCTGTGAAATATTCTGTTTCCACCGTGATTATTGATCAGTACATGGAATTGATGAGTCGTTAAACAAGAGTTCCTATCTTCTCATTTATGCACTTTATATACCCTCAGTGGCCACTCTATTACAGCGGTCTCCAACCACCAGGCCGCAAAGCATGGGCCACCGGGCCGCAAAGCATGTGCTACCAGGCCGCAAGGAAACCATATGAGTCAGCTGTATCTTTCCTCATTCCCTGTCACGCACTGTTGAACTTGAACATAGGGTTGCCAACTGTCCCGTATTTGCCGGGACAGCCCATAAATTGGGCTAATTTGGTTTGTCCCATACGGGACCGCCCTTGTCCCATATTTCCCCCGCTAATGTAGAGCGTTCCTATGAAACCTTTCGTGCCAAAGTGGTGTGAAGCGAAGAAGCAATTACCATTCATTTATATAGGAAAAAAGTTTTGAGCGTTCCCAGACCCAAAAAATAACCTAACAAATCATACCAAATAACACGTAAAACTGAAAATAAGTAACACTAACATATAGTAAAAGCAGGAATGATATGATAAATACACAGCCTATATACAGTAGAAATAATGTATGAACAGTATAGTTGGGAAGATGAAGGCAAAACCGGCTTGTGGGGGAAAATATCAGCACGTACGTGCGTGCCCACATCACATGCGCGCGTGCCCACATCACATGCGCAGACACACATGCACACACAGGTGCCCGCACAAGGCTTCATGGTCATGCTTGTCTTTCCTGGGGTAAGGTGTCCCGGGATTTGACTGCTACTTTTGTCCCTTATTTGGGAGTGAGAAAGTTGGCAACCCTAACTGTAAAAGACATGTTGAGGTGAGTATAACCCTACTTGAACACCTCCCCCCCCCCATCCCACCGGTTGGCCGGTCCGCAAGAATATTGTCAATATTAAACCGGTCCGCGGTGTAAAAAAGGTTGGTACCCTGCTCTGTTAGGTACACCTGTATATCTGCTCATCAATGCAAATCAGCCAATCATGTGGCAGCAACTCAAAGCATGCATAAATGCAGATTTTATCAAAGGTTCAGTTGTTCAGACCAAACATTAGAATGGTGATGAAATGTGTCCTTGGTGACTTTGACAGTGGAGTGATTGTTGGTGCCAGACGTGGTGGTTTGAGTATCTCAGGCTATGTCCACACTAGACTGGATAAATCCGTAACCGAAGATTTTTCTCTTCATTTTGACCCTCCGTCCACACTGAAACGGCATTTTCCTCCCCCGAAAACAGAGATTTTCTAAAATGCCCTCCAGAGTGTGTAAATTTGAAAACGCCGATTGTGCAGAGCAGTGTGGACAGGGTAAACGGATATTTTTAAAAACGCTGTCATGACTTGCTAGTGGCGGCAATGCGGCATTTCATTGTTTTCTTGAACGTAACCCCCCCATACAACTTAACAATTTCAGAACAGACGGCAACAAGACTGAAGCCAGAAGAGTTAGAAATGTACTCACCAAATACTTTGACCCATAGCTTACTGAATAAATAAGTATACTCACTTTGCCCTGTTTTCTGTCCTTGCTTGTATGAAGGTGTTTACCTATTTATGAAAGTACTTCTCTGACAATAGATGTGTAACAGCCTAATGTAACATTGTATGGAAATACAAGATAACACTGATGCAGACATGTTTTATACATTTAACAAGGTGCTTTATTAATGCAACAGAGTTAGTCAGTTTTTCAATGTTCGTCGTCAGCCGGGTCATACTGTCCGTGAACTCCCTGTCGGTTGCCTCCATACACTCCATACATCTGTTGTTTTTTAGTTTTAAGTCCTCCTGCGCGAGAGCCAACAGCAATCCCTTTTAAGTTTTTCTAGTCTGTAACTGGACAAACGCTCACCAAGTATACTGTTTCCTTTTTGCTTGTTTTCTGTGTGTCCTGCGCATGCCCAGTAGGAGGAGATTCACCCAAATATCCGTTCTAATGTGGACAGAGTTATTTTGAAAAATGCCTGGTGTGGACACCTATTGTTTTTATGCGAAACCGGTGTTTTCAAAATTATCCGGTCTAGTGTGGACGTAGCCTCAGAAACTACTGATCTCCTGGGATTTTCATGCACAATAGTCTCTAGAACAACAGAGAATAGTGCAAAAAACAATGAACATCCAGTGAGTGGAACTTCTGTGGGGTAAAAGGCCTTGTTTATGAGACAGGTCAGAGGAGTGTGGCCAGACTGGTTCAAGCTCACAGGAGGGCAACAGTAACTCAAATAACCACGTATTACATCTGTGGTGTGCAGAAGAATGTTTCTGAATGTACAACACATTGAACCTTGAACTGGATAACCTACAGCAGCAGAAGACTACAAGCATACACTCAGTTACCACTTTAGTGAGTACAAAAGGTACCAAATAAAGTGGCCACTGGGTGTATGATTTGGACTCCAGGTTTTCCACAACTAGTTTTATGGGTCAGCAAATATGGATCTGTTGATTTGCAGGTCAATTATAGCAGTGTTTAATTTAGTTTGCTTTACTGAAAAAAAACTAATGAACAACTATGTGTTGTAGGTTGATTCTTTTTAAATCTAAACTCCATTGCAAGCTATGGTGTTGCTTGCAAAGCCAGCATTTATCAAGAAGATGGTGGTGAGTTTCCATCTTGACAGTCCTTAAGATATTATATTTAAGTCAGGAGTTTCAGGACTTAGAACAAGAAACTATGAAGAAATTGTGATATACTTCCAATGTATGATGTATGATTTTGAAAGAAACTTGTAATTGGTGCTGTGCCTTCAACTTCTGCTTTTCATGTTGTGAGTCTGGGAGTTTCTGTTGGATGGGTCTGGGTGAGTAGCTGTGCTTTCACAGGTAGAGATGCAATGACTGACCTTAAGGGCGTACTGAACAAGTGGCTGTTTTGGGTTGGCACAAGTTGAGTTTCTTAACTGTTGTTGGAACTCCAGTCATTCAAGCAAGTGGAGTAAATTTCATTACACTCTTGGCTAAGTGCTATCGATGGTGCAATATTTTTGTGGTGTCTAGACCTGATTAACTTGGTGTAGGATCCCCAGCCTATGACTTGCTTTTTGGCTGCATTATTTATTTGTTAGTCCAGATAGATTTCTAGTCAATAATTACCCCCATAGAATTTGAAGATGGATGACTTGACAATGAAAATTTCATTGGGAAAGTAATCAGTTTGCCTTGTTGCAGATGACTATTTACCGACACCTCATACCTAAAAAAGGTAGATACCTTATACATCCTGAAGGCATTTGGAGTAGAGTAATCCTAGCAAAATCCAAATTAAGCACTGGTGAGAAAGTATAACTTAACACTGATGTCTCCAATACTTCTCTTTTTCGCAAATGTTAGTTTTGTGGCATATTTAATTCCCTCGTGTGGGCACGTTTCCAAGTGGTTAAGGCATTGGACTAGCGACCTGAAGGTCGTGAGTTCGAGCCCCAGCCAAGGCAACATGTGTTGTGTCCTTGAGCAAGGCACTTAATCACACATTGCTCTGTGATGACACTGGTGCCAAGCTGTATGGGTCCTAATGCCCTTCCCTTGGACAACATTGGTGTCGTGGAGAGGGGAGACTTGTAGCATGGGCAACTGCTGGTCTTCCATACAACTTTGCCCAGGCCTGCACCCGGGAGAGTGAAGACTTTCCAGGCACAGATCCATGGTCTCGCAAGACGAACGGATGCCTTTACCTAATTCCCAACCTTGCTCACTTTTTAATCACATTTCTATGATGAGTATTAGATATATTTCTACTTGTGTCATTAATTCATCTCCCTTGCTGGATAAAGAGCCTTCAGTTTTCTTTTACCATTTTTCCAGAACCTGTTACCTCACATATTAGCTAACTGAAGGTATGGTGACACGAGACTACAGTTGCCATATTCTGGAGCGACTAAACAAAGTGCTGGAGGAATTCAGCAGATCAGGCGGCATCTGTGGAAGCAGAGGGATAGTCAATGTTCAAAATGTTACTTTCCAATAAACTCAGGTTATCATCACCCATTTTGCTAGTCTCCAATATGACTTTCTCATTTATCTTTAGTTTTCTAAATTTCTTCTCTTCAAAACCCTCTCCATGCAATATTAAGTTCCAAGCCTTTTCTACAGCCTTGTTTATTCAACTCACTATAAAGCATTGGTTGCAGCCTATATCCATACTTCCACAGTTCTTTCCAACTTAGATGGAGGCCACTTTGACTCATCTATACTGGCTCACAGAGCAATTCTGTTCTCTGCCATTTCTCCCCATTCTCCCCAATTTTCCATTAGCTTTCCCAAAATTCCACCACTCACCCACACAATCAGGACAACGTTTAGTGACCAATGAACTTCCCCACCTGTATGTGTTCGTCCATCGTCAACATCGAAGAGGACCTTGACACCATTATGATGGTGTTGAGACTAGCGCATGATTTGGATTTAAGTGAGGGAGAGTTGCGCAGCGTCAGCCTCACTCTCTCTTCCCAATTCCCATCTGGATCCAGTGGCAAGACAGAGTCAAGACAGCTGGAGATGGGACTAGGCGCAGTGGATGACCAGGACATCTTCTGTGTCTTGTCCTGCTCTACATGTTCCACGACGCTTGCAGAGACCACCTTCTTGACCGTTGGACCTTCCGTTGGTCTCGTCCACTCAATCCGCTGGAGTCTGTCATATGCTGGGATAGACAACTCCCTATCTCACTGCGGGGTTGAGACCCATCGGTTACCCTCACCTGGTTTAGTCGGCTTGTCAAAGCTGTTGCCCGGGGTGTGGCCGCTGTCACATGCAAACAGCTACAGGGAGCCACAGGTGAGAGCTGAGTGCCAGGTGGGGACCAAAGGTGGACTAACTGCCTTGAAAAGGACGTGACATGTTCCCCCACCAGAGGTGCTACCCCTCCCTGATACCCCATACACCCCACCTGTAAATCAATGAGATGTAAGAAGAAAATGGAGGTATTGGGAGAAGCATATGCAGTTCCTGAGAAAGCTCTAATAGCTGCACCCCTTTATCATTAGAAAGTGAAATGTGCCCCAATAGAACAAATTCAACTTCCCCTTTACCAATATTGCTACTATTGCTTCATAATTGAAATCTAGTTATTCAGCATCATCCTCTGAGCTACAAATGTGTTTCCTGATCTTCGTGACTGTATATCAATCTGCACATGGCTGTGAATGTAATCCAAATAACTTTTTAAAAAATATGGGCCTTAAATTCTCATACTCCTCCAGTAGAATTTCTTTCTTTGTCCTTCATAAGTTATTGGTTCCCACATGGACTATAATAATTAGCTCTTTCCCCTCCCTCTCTTAAATTCCTCTCCAAATCCAAGAGGACATCTTTAACCTAGGTACAGGGCTTTTGGGACTCACACTAATGACTGCAAAGAATAGTTTTTATTCTCCTTAAAAGAACAGTCCCCTATTAGCACTGTATTCATTTTCACTCCTAATTAGAGGGAGCCCCTGTATTACACTGCTGTTGTTAGTTTGCTTATTCACCCTGCAACCTCTGTTCTCATCCAGAGAGGTTGCAAGAAAATCATTCCTGTTGGACAAGAGCAAGACCTGCAGCTCTCCATCAGTGCGTTCTGGATCCCCATACCTGCCTTACTTGTAATCAAACCCTCTTGACTCTCTTGACCAATTCTACAGTGCTTCATCCCCCTTGGAACCAAATGTTCAGGTAACTATCCCTTTCAAATGTATTGCAATGACCAAATCTCAAAACTTTACCTCATCAGTGGAAGTTAGTGCAAAGGTGTAAAATGTTTTCTGATGTTGCCCATATTTCATATTGCATTTTAGATAGAATGTTCAGTTTGCAGAAGCAGCAATTTTTCTGAACCTGAAATTTACTATTTTTTAGCATGCCTCTGTCTGATGTGAAAAGTGGTTTAACATGAATCCACCCTCATACTCCTGCAAATGCACTGTGAGAATTTTTTGTGTGTCTTATGATTTTGCATAGAGCTTTGGGAACTTTTGTTTTCCAACCCTATTTCAGTTTAAAATCCTTCCACCCTTAGTGATAATCATTTCTAGTCAAAGCACTAAAATTAAGAAGGATTACATTTTCTTCAGCTTTGACATTATAAATAGTTCTTATGCAAATACAAAATGTTATTTAATAAAAACAGGAACATGCCCTAAAACCCGATCCTATCTATGCTGAACATGCCCATAACTTGATGTTATGTATAGCCTTTTTAAAATAAATGATTGTAGAATTGGGTGTCGGGGTGGATAAGACGCTCCTTCCATCCACTAGCCTGCAGGTCACTTTTGGGCAACGTGTAGCATTAGCAACTCTATCCCCCCCCCCCCCTTCCCACTACTGATCAGAGTCATGTGAAGCCATAGGAGAAGTGGTGGATGGTCATATGAACAGTTGGTGCATTACAAGTCCTGGTGCCAGGCAAACAATCTCTGAAGAGTATGGATAATGGCTGTGATCACCTGTCTTCTAAAGACATTGCCCAGAAGAAGAAACTGGCAAACCACTTCTGCAGCAAAATTTGCTGAGAACAGTCACGGTCATGGAAAGACCATGATTGCCCACGTCATACAACATGGTACATAACAAAGGAATGCTCATAGAACTTGCTTTGCATCATCCCCCCTTGTATATGTCCTCCCTAGTTAACCCTATAATGCAAGACTTTAATGAATAGACACAAGAGATGCTGCATTTGCCAGCTTGCGCTCCTTTCTCTCCATTAACCTTCTTATTCTGGATTCTGCCCCTTCCTTTCCAGTCTTGATGTAAAATTAACTGTTTATTCCCCTTCATAGATTCTGCCTGACTTGCTTACTTTCTCCAGCATTTTGTGTGTGTTGCTTCTTGATGAGTAGCATTGTTTACAGTGTCCATTGGCTAAGAATAGTAGCCTGGTTGACTTTCATAGCTCATATTGGAACCCCAATTCTCAATTAGTAGTTGAAATTCCTGTCGGTGAAGACATCTTCTAAATTTGCCCTACAATATTATTCCTTTAATGAATTTGTTGGCATTTGTGATGTTATATTGTTTAAAATATTTTAAAAGCTCCACTGCATGTAATACATTTTCCCCTTATTGTTTCCCTATTCGAGAGTGCATAAGGCAATTTCTGAGGAAGGGCCATGTAATAGAATGTTTGTTATACTTCTCTATTTGGTAAGTACTTTGTAAATAACATTTTCATATTCACATTATGTTTTCCATTTTTGTTCACAGAATCCATCCATGCATGATGTCACCAGATGCTTAACAATTGGTTGCATGACTCCGAACCGAACCATTGCCTCTGCTCAGGATTTTTCAACATTACCGTCCACTCCCAGAATTGATAAGGAAACTCAGAAAATATTTACAAAATGCTACTCAGACTTGAGCCCCAGGACCTCAGCATCTTCTCGGCTGCATTGTAAAACTTTCCGTAGCTCCTCAGCTGGCTTTGCAAATAGCCAGCTTTACTGTAGATCATTTCAGGATGCACACCAAAAAACATACAGTGGTGATGTCTTGGAAAAACATGCTCACTGCTTTACAAACGGACAACGGTTCAGTCCACGCATTTTAAAGAAAGAAGCACAGTCTTTTCTGGCCCATTATAGGTATTATACTCCTGTGAAAAAGAAAAATCTGTCCAAAAAGAATCTACTGACACAAGAAACACAGACTGATTTCAACAGGTACTGTGAACTCCTGCCAACAGACAGTATTTATTTCAAGAATTTTTGTTGTACAGATAATTAGTGGTGTAAATGGTATTGATTTTCCTCTGCATATTTTAGTATAGTTAATCCACAGAAACAAATATCTTTTCATTTGAGAATTACTTTCAAGCTAAGCTACATTTTCAAGAAAAAATGTGCGTCAGCAATCATTCTTCCCTTTTCCTATAAAATATGAAGTTTCACTGTCACTAGTTGTATAAAGTTCTAATATTTAAAAAAAAACCTTCTGAAATCCAGTGGCACCAATATTTTGTCTCATTTGATGGTCTGAACAAGATGGTATGTATGTAATCATATATGTAATCAATCTGGACATGAATGTCAGGAGCATGATTAGCAACTGTGCAGACAAAAAATGGTGGTGTTAATTATATGGACGGTATATTGATGAGTTAATAAAATAGGCAGAGAAATATGATCGAATTTAATCCCAAGAATTTCAAGTAATGCATTTTGGAAGGATGGTAAGGCTAGTACATACACAGTGAATATTAGGAAACAAGAAAATACTGAGGAGGAGAGGGACTTCAGTATACAATGTCTAAGATTCCCTGAAGGCAGCACCACAGATAGTGTGAAAAAGGTACACAGGCTACTTACATTCATTTAATATAATGCAAGTGTAAGGTTTTGCACTTTAGGAGGACAGACCAGTGTAGACTTGCACAATGAATGGTAGGGCACTGAGGTGTACAGTAAAATAAAGGGATCTGGGAATACAGATTCTTAATTCCTTAAAAGTGACTCCACAGGTAGATAGGGTTCTAAAGAGATCTTTTAGCACATTGGCCTTCATAAATGAAGCATAGCGTACTGGAGTTGGAAAACTCCAGTAGGAAGAGTGGGAAAAGATGGATCTCTAATAGGGTAAAATTAGGGTGACCAGGGGTATAAGGTATAGGTAACAAGGTTCTTATCTACGTATATTAGCATAGTTAGGAAGTGACCTTAGGAGCAGTTAGAAAGTGAGAACATAAACAAAAAATTGGAGGAGTCGCCAAATGCAGAGCAGTTCAAACAAGCTGATCAATATCACAGATGGGTGACTGATACAAACAGAGAGATTAAGTTACTTGAAGTTTTAGAATTCAGTTTTAAGTCCAGAAGGCCCAGGCAAAGGATGAGGTTATGTTCTTCAAGCCTGTATTGCAGGAGGCTACAGACTGTTAGATCCAAGTGGGAGTCGGATGGAGAATTAAATTAGCAATGATGCCAATATCACAAAGTTAAAGATTTAAGATACATTTGTTCAGTTTTAGGTATGTTGTTTTGATTGTTAAATTGACATTAAAACTAGTTCATAAAGCTATTTTTGTAATTTATAGCGCTCAAGATTCATCACTGGAGAACAAGAAAGGTTGTTCGCATTTGACTTCATCACAGGTTAGATGATAAAAAGTTTACTATTCCAGGCAAATTTAATTGCTGTAGTGAGAAATAAAATTTCACAGAACTCAAGTGAAATGTAATATGACTAATTACTTCACACATTTGTATAAATAAATCATCAAGGTACTGATAAAAATTGCTTTTGATCTTCGTATTTTAAATGACATTGCATTTTTGGAAATGGACTTTTATGAATTAAATTTAATATTTATAAATTTTATAAGTTTTCATAAATATCTTTTCTAATAAATATCTGTTTCCATGAGTGTGAAAGACAATGTACTGATCACCACCTTCAGTAAAGTGTTAAGTGAATGATCTTTATCAGCCAACATCTGCATTTCGTCCATGACCTTGAGTGCCATTCCTCATCCTGTTTGAATCATCCCATTTGATGTCAAAAAATAATTATGTACAGCATATTGACACAGCAAATACTCTGTATTAAGTTAGTGTTCTAGTGCTGTGCTTCAGAACTGAACACTCCATTAATCAGGCTGTATTACCATATGATTATTGAAATTGCATGCATTTGTCCTATCCACAAAGACATTGCAAATGCTAATCAACAATTACCCTCTATGACTTAACTTCATGTCAGTTCTTTGGGCTTTGAGGTGAATAGTAAGTCCGATGAGGGATTTTGGAGTCAGATGCAAGTGACTGGATGTACATAATGGGGTATGTGAAATGTGCATTCTTTTTGCAGTTTATTGATGGCCTCTGCGTGCCCTGTTGTAGAGATTCAAGGTGCTCAGTGTCTTTTCAGAAGTTCCTTTCCCATTTTGAACAGACACAGGTTAAGCATCTTCTGGAGTTGGTGAGGGTATTCCACTTTATAAGGAGGCTTTGAGGAGTATCATTTAAGTATTTTCTGTGTCTTCTAGAAAGTCTCTTATTATAATGTAGAGGTCTTTTTTGGGATCAGATATTCTGATAGTGTAGCTTACTCACCAGAATTGATTGTGTATGATCAGAAGGTATTGATAGGGGATGTTGGCCTGGGAGAAAACTCTGACATTAGTTGACCAGTGTTGCCAATTACTTTGAAGGATTTTGCAGAGACAGCATTATAGTTCTTCAGTCTGTTGAGGAATCAACAGTAAGTTGTTCATCTGTCCAAAGCACAAAAGGGATGGACATCACTGCTTTGTTGTTTTGGTGTTCCACTGACTAAGGAAGTAAATGAAGACTGTACTGGGGCACTGGAGACAGTGATGAATTTTACCATTGATGTTGGCCTTTGCTGAGAACTGGCTCTAAAGAAATGGAAAGTTTTTGAGGATCTCCGTCTGATCTTGATTATCAGGGGTGACCTTTGTTGATTCATACAGAAGGACACCAAAAAATAAAGGTTTATGGATCATGGTTTGAATTATTGTAAATTAGACATAGAATGATCATGCAGGTAGAATTCTCCAGATTATTGAAGGATTCAGCTTTCTGTAAAATCAATAAAAACCTTGTACACTACTTAGAGCTGCTCTCTACGTATCTGTTGCTGCATTGTAATGATCTGCATTCACCCCATCTTCCCATTGCCTTAAAAGTAAAGGAGTTCCTCTTGTCCTTACCCATGAGCCTTCGTATCCAATACATCATTCTCCTCAACTTCCGCCATCTCCAAAGGAATCCTATCAGCAAACCTTCCTCCTTCTCTCTGCTTTCCACAGGGATCGCTCCCTCCATGATTCCCTTGTTCATTCATCCTGCTCCCTCCTGGCACTTTTCCCTGTAAGTAACCAAAGTGCTACACCTGCCTATTCACTTCCTCCCTCACCTCCATTAAGGGCTCCAAACAGACATTCCAGGCGAGGCAACACATCACTTGCAAATCTGCTTGAATCTTTGTAATGTCTAGTGTTCCCGTTGCGGCTTTCTCTACATTGGTGAGACCCATGATAAATTGGGAGACCGCTTTGGAGAGCACGTCTGCTCTATCCCCCAAAAGTGGAACTTCCTAGTGGCCAAACATTTTAAAGCTGATTCCGATTCCCATTCCCATTCCACCTGTCAGTCCATGGCTGTTTAATGTGCCATGATGAGGCCACCCTCAGAGTGGAGAAGCAACACCTTGTATTTCATCTGGGTAGCCTCCAACCTGATGGCATGAATATTGTTTTCTCCCTCCACTAAAAAAAATTCCCTCCCTCTTCTTCTATTCTCCACTATGGCCTCTTACCTCTTCTCACCTGCCCCTGGGTCCCCTCCTCTTTCCCTTTCTCCTATAGTTCACTGTCCTCTCCTATCAGATTCATTCCTCTCAACCCTTTCCTACAAACCTGGCTTCAGCAATCACTTTCTAGCTGTCCTCCTTCCCTATCGCCCCATCTTTCTATTCTGGCACCTTTCCCCTTCCTTTACATTCCTGAAGAACAATTTCACCCCGAAATGTTGATTATTTATTCATTTCTGTTGACGTTGCCTGACCTGCAGAGTTCCTTCACATTTTGTGTGCAGTGCTTATGAAGATCATGTCTATTCTATCTCCAGAAGGATGAACGTTTGACTTTGGAAAGGCTCTTCAGCCCCGGGAGGAGGCGGTTGAGGAGGTTCCTTATGGTCTTTCCTGTAGTACGTAGCTGGGAGACCCTGCACCAGTTAAAGTGATAAATTTTTCTCCTAATCTTGAAAATAATAATGATAGAGAGTCTCTGAGATCCTTTGGCTTTTTCTCCCATCTGCAGATGAGAGAGATCCTGCATTTCATGAGTTTCCCAATTACTAAGATGAATGCTGTATTAAGGAGCATTATAATCAAAATGGAAAGTTGAGACAAAATCTTTTTATTATAAATCATAACTTACACAAAGGAAAATTAGTGTTGGAAGCTGAGCATCTCAGTATGAGGTCTTGGGTCTTCCTCTCAGATCAATGAAGTTTACTTTTGATTCTTATTTCTTAAGATCAGAAATAAGGCTTTTTGCTAATGCTTGCTCAAAGTTTATCTCCATTCACAATTTTTTAAAAAAGTTATCAAAATGTCATGCTGAGGCTTTATAAGGCATTGGTAGGACCATAATTGAAGCATTGTGAGCAGATTTGAGCCCAATGTCTAAGGATGTGCTGGCATTGGAGAGGGTCTGGAGAAGGTTTGGCAGATGAAAACGTGGCTGAGGAACTGGTGTAGGGGGCAGGGTTTCAGATTTCAGGATCATTGGGACGACTTCTGGGGCAGGTGGGACCTGTACAAGAGAGATGGGTTACACCTGAACTACAAGAGGACCAATATCCTTGCAGGGAGGTTTGTTGGTGCTGTTGGGGAGGGTTTAAACTACAAACGTAGATTTGCAGGGGGATGGGAACCAGAGTGCCAGAGCAGATAGTGGAGCGGGGGTGAAAATAAATGATGTTAAAAGTTCACGCAAAGTCACAAATAGAAGGGTTGTGTGTGGTGGTAATAATCTTCTGAGGTGTGTCTATTTCAATGCAAGGAGTATTGTGAGCTGAGGGCGTGGATTGACACATGGAATCACGGCATTATAGCCATTAGTGAAACTTGGCTACAGGAGGGGCAGGACTGGCAGCTTAATGTTCCAGGGTTCCGATGTTTCAGACGTGATAGAGTCAGAGGAATGAAGGGTGGCAGGGGGGTGGGGGTGGCATTGCTAGTCAGGGAAAATGTTACAGCAGTGCTCATGCAGGACAGATTAGAGGGCTCGTCTACCGAGGCCATATGGGTGGAGCTGATAAACAGGAAAGGTATGACCACGTTAATGGGGTTGTATTATAGACCACCCAATAGTCAGCGAGAATTGGAGGAGCAAATCTGCAGAGAGATAGCAGACAACTGCAGGAAAAATAAAGTTGTGATAGTAGGAGATTTTAATTTTCCACACATTGATTGGGACTCCCATACTGTTAAAGGTCTAGACAGGTTAGAGTTTGTAAAATGTGTTCAGGAAAGTTTTCTAAATCAATATATAGAGGTACCAACTGGAGAGGATGCAATATTAGATCTTCTATTAGGAAAAGAGTTAGGACAGGTGACGGAAATGTGTAGGGGAACACTGGTTCCAGTGATCATAACACCATTAGTTTCAACTTGATCATGGATAAAGCTAGATGTGGTCATCAGGTTGAGGTTCTAAACTGGAAAAAGACAAAATTTGAAGAAATGAGAAAGGATCCAAAAAGCATGGATTGGGACAGGTTGTTCTCTGGCAAGGATGTGATCGGTAAGTGGGAGGCCTTCAAAGGAAAAATTTTGAGAGTACAGAGTTTGTATGTTCCTGTCAGGATTAAAGGCAAAGTGAATAAGAATAAGGAATCTTGGTTCTCAAGGGGTATTGGAACTCTGATAAAGAAGAAGAGAGAGATGTGTGACATGTATAGGAAACAGGGAGCAAATAAGGTGCTTGAGGAGTATAAAAAGTGCAAAAAGAAAGAAATCAGGAGGGCTAAAAGAAGACATGAGGTTGTTTTGGCAGTCAAGGTGAAGGATAATCCACAGAGCTCCTACAGGTATATTAAGAGCAAAAGGATAGTAATGGATAAAATCGGTCCTCTTGAAGATCAGAGTGGTCGGCTATGTATGGAACCAAAAGAAGTGGGAGAGATCTTAAATGGGTTTTTTGCGACTGTATTTACTAAGGAAACTGGCATGGCGTCTATGGAAGTAAGGCAAACAAGTAGTGAGGTCATGGAACCTATACAGATTGAAGAGGAGGAGGTGCTTGCTATCTTAAGGCAAATCAGAGTAGATAAAATCCCCAGGGCCTGACAGAGTATTTCCTCAGACCTTGAAGGAGACTAGTGTTGAAATTGCAGGGGCCCTGGCAGATATATTTAAAATGTCGGTGAGGTGCCGGAGGATTGGAGGATAGCTCATGTTGTTCCATCATTTAAAAAAGGCTCTGAAAGTAATTGGGGAGATTATAGGCCGGTAAGTTTGACATCGGTAGTAGGTAAATTTTTGGAAGGAGTACTAAGAGATAGGATCTACAAGTATTTGGATAGACAAGGACTTATTAGGGAAAGTCAATATGGCTTTGTGCGTGGTAGGTCATGTTTAACCAATCTATTAGAGTTTTTCAAGGAGGTTACCAGGAAAGTAGATGAAGGGAAGGCAGTGGATGTTGTCTACATGGACTTCAGTAAGGCCTTTGACAAGGTCCCGCATGGGAGGTTAGTTAGGAAGATTGAGTCGCTAGGTATACATGGAGAGGTAGTAAATTGGATTAGACATTGGCTCAATGGAAGAAGCCAGAGAGTGGTAGTGGAGGATTGCTTCTCTGAGTGGAAGCCTGTGACTAGTGGTGTGCCACAGGGATCAGTGCTGGGTCCATTGTTATTTGTCATCTATATTAATAATCTGGATGATAATGTGGTAAATTGGATCAGCAAATTTGCTGATGATACAAAGATTGGAGGTGTAGTGGACAGTGAGGAACGTTTTCAAAGCTTGCAGAGGGATTTGGACCAGCTGAAAAAATGGGCTGAAAAATGGTAGATTAGATTAGATTAGGTTCAAATTTATTGTCATTGTGCCGAGTACAGATACAAAGCCAATGAAATGCATTTAGCATCTGACCAGAAATGCAAAGAATAGTGTTATTTACAAAATAACTGTGAATAAAAAAAAGTGCTACAGCACACAAATATAAAAGTACTGAGACAGTACAATACGGATGCAATACTGCTTAGTGCTGTGATGAGAGGTTCAGCAGTGTCACAGCCTCAGGGAAGAAGCTGTTCCTGTGCCTGCTGGTGTGGGAGCGGAGGCTCCTGTAGCGCCTACCAGATGGGAGGAGAGTAAAAAGTCCATGGTTAGGGTGAGATGCATTCCTGATAATGCTTTTCGCCCTGCCCAGGCAGCGTTTATGGTAGATGTTCTCAATGGTGGACAATTGGGTGCCGGTAATCCACTGGGCAGTTTTCACCACACGCTGGAGTGCTTTGCAGTCCGATATGGGACAATTGCCATACCACACTGAAATGCAGTTGGTGAGTATGCTCTCAATGGTACACCGGTAAAAGTCCGTCAGTATCCTGGGACAGAGATGAGCTTTCTTCATGCTCCGCAGGAAATAATGGTGCTGTTGTGCCTGTTTGATTAGGATGGAGGAGTTCAGGAACCAGGTGAGATCCTCAGAAATGCAGACACCAAGGAATTTGAAGCTTGATACACACTCCACTACAGTTCCGTTGATGTAGATGGGGACGTAAATGTGACTCCTGGCATGCCTGAAGTCCACAATGATCTCCTTGGTCTTCTGGGTGTTAAGGGCCAGATTGTTGTCAGCACACCACGCAGCCAGGTGCTGGACCTTGTCCCTGTAGGCCGTCTCGTCTTCCCCTCTGATCAGACCAACCACCGTGGTGTCGTCTGCGAACTTGATTATGGAGTTAGAATCATGTACAGGAACGCAGTCATAGTTGAAAAGGGAGTACAGAAGAGGGCTCAGCACACAGCCTTGAGGCACGCCGGTGTTCAGGATGGAGTTTAATACAGACAGGTGTAAGGTATTGAACTTTAGAAGTTCAAGCAGTACCCACAGCATAAAAGCCAGGACAGCTTCTTCCACCAGGCCATTAGACTGATGAACTCATGAGTGTACTCTATTTTACATTGACTGTTCTATTTATTATAAATTACTATGATTGCACATGGCACTTTTAGATGGAGACGTATGTTTTACTCCTCGTATGTGAAAGATGTAAGAAATAAAGCCAATCAATTCAATTCAATTTGTATCAAACAAACAACCATCTGTAAAGACAGAGCATTACCGATTTTCATGTCTGTAAGATTCATTACTGAATCTCTCATCAAATGTGCTGATCCTTTAATGATCAATTAGAAAGATGATACTAATTAGAAATAACCTGTATAGCGTTGCCAAAGACAGATGTTGTTTGACCAATCTGAAGGAATTTTTCTTTTCAATATTTTTATTAGTTTCCACATAGAAGAAGACATAGAGTACAAGAAAGTGTATGTAAAAGGTCAAAAAAGATTTTAAAAACTACCAATAACATTATATCTATTCATAATAATAAGCTCATTACCCCATATTCATGTGTTCGTCAATAGTTATATTGAAATATACCAGTTTATTACAAAAAAAAAGTCTAACCCCTACCAAGACCGAAGCTGTTTGTTAAGGAGAAAAAAGGTAAAATACCTTCTCGTAAAATTAATAATAGCCAACATCTGAATTTAAACAATGAATTGAGGGTTTTGAAAATAATTCAGAAAGGGTCCCCACAATGTTTGAAATTCTTGATGAGATTCAGAAATTGAATAACGAATCTTCTCTAAATCTAAGCATGACGTAATGTCGCATAACCATTGAGCATGAGTTGGAGGAAGAACGTCTTTCCATTCAAACAAAAGCACCCTCCTTGCTATAAGAGAGCTAAAGGCCAAAATATGTAAATCAGATGTCTTCTGCTTGATATCTTGTCCTGCAACAATACCAAATAGGGCCATCAGAGGATTAGGCTTAAAATTGACTTTGAAACGTAAAGAAAGAGTTTGAAAAACTTCCTTCCAATAGTTTTCAAGACACGGACAAGTCCAAAGCATATGAATTAATGAAGCTTCTCCATTATTACATCTGTCACAGTAGGGAGATATATCCGAATAAAAACGAGATAGCTTATCTTTAGTCATATGGACTCTATGTACCACCTTAAATTGTATGAGGGAATGGCAAGCACATAGCGATGAAGTATTAACCAGTTTAAAAATTTCATTCCAAGTTTCCTTAGATATTGATGTCTGTAAATCTTGTTTCCAGACATTCTTAATTTTGTCTCAAGGAACATTCCTGGTCTCCAGTAACATACCATAACTATTAGATATTGCAGCATTATGAAAAGGTGTCAAATTAAAAATTAACGTCTAGTAAGTTCTTGTCTGAGCTTACAGGAAATGTGCAGAATTGAGATCTTTGGAAGTCTCTGATCTGTAGATACCTAAAAAAAAGTGAGTTTTGGGTAAGCTATATTTAGTTGACAGTTGCTCAGATGAGAAAAGAATCCCTCCAACAAACAGATACCGAAAACATTTAATACCCAACCCGCCCCATTCTTTAAAAACTAAATCAATCATGGAACGTTTAAAAAAAATTAGAATAAATGGGACTAGAAAGGGAAAATCTCAATAAACCAAAATGTTTTCTAAATTGTATCCAGATCCTCAGAGTATGTTTAACTATTAAATTATCAGTTAAGTTACTTACAAATAAAGGAAGTGAGGATCCAAGAAGAGAAATAATAGAAAATTTATTAACAGAGTTAGCTTCTAAAGAAACCCATACCAGGCAGTCTACATGATTAATATAATATAGCCAAAACCTAAGATATCATATATTAACTGCCCAGTAATAAAACCTAAAACTAGGTAAGGCGTTAAACCTCCAGACTTTTTAGATTTTTGAAGAATTTTTAAAGAGGTAACAAAATACACTCTAATGATGAGAGTTCAGTACTTAAGTAAGGTCTCAGACAAGGTCGCACATGGAGATTAGTCTAGAAGGTTAGACACCATAGGATCCAGGTCAAGTTAGTAAATTCAATCCAAACTTGGATTAGCAATAGGAGGCAAAAAGTGTTGGTAGAGGGTTGATTTTGTGATGCCTGTGACGAGTGGTGCTCTGCAGGGATTTGGGCTGGAATTGAATGATTTGGATATGGATGTAGGAGGCATGATCAGTAAGCATGATAGGAGTAGTTGGCTGTATGTAGGGAGTCTTAGACTACAGGGTGATTAGTGAAGTGTTGGTGAAATGGGCTGAAAAATTGTAGATGGGTATGTAAGTGTAAGGTGTTGCATTTTGGGTGTAGTAATGGCACTAGGACATATACCTTGAATGGAGGTTGAACCGTTCATTTCTCTGTGTCAGCCGAGATCTCCTATCTCCCATCTAAGCCCTTCTCACTGCTACCATTACGCAGATAGAGCAGGAGCCAAGTTCAGAAGTAATTGTTGCTCTGCAGCCGTTGGGCTCCTGGGCCAGCTTCATTTGCCTCAGCGCTGAACAGACATCAGCTGTGGTCTGTAGCCCTTGGGCTTCTGGAAGGTTTCCCTCACCTCAATACTGAACTGGCTCTGCAGCTAGCAGCCATCGTGCTCCTGGACTGGCTGCACTCGCCTCAGCACTGAGCTGGCTCTGTTTCTAGGCCTACTTTTGGGAACTCTGCAGTTCATGTTCTATGTATTATTTGTTTACTTTTTTATTGTTTGCACAACTTGTTCTTTTTTTTTGCACATTGGATGTTTGCCAGTCTTTTTTGTTTGGAGTTTTTGTATTTTTGTATTTCTTTGTTTTCTGGTTGCCTACAAGAAGATGAACCTCAAGATTGTATATGGTTTTGTCAAAGGCAGGCCATGCCTTACGAGCCTGATTGAATTTTTTGAGGATGTGACTAAACACATTGATGTAGGTAGAGCAGTAGATGTAGTGTATATGGATTGCAGCAAGGCATTTGATAAGGTACCCCATGCAAGGATTATTGAGCAAGTAAAGAGGCATGGGATCCAAGGGGACCATTACTTTGTGGCTTGCCAACAGGGGGCAAAGAGTGATTGTAGACAGGTCATATTCTGCATGGCGGTCGGTGACCAGTGGTGTGCCTCGGGGATCTGTTCTGGGACCCCTCCTCTTTGTGATTTTTATAAATGACCTGGATGAGGAAGTGGAGAGGTGGGTTAGTACATTTGCTGATGGCACAAAGGTTGGGGGTGATGTGGATAGTGTGGAGGGCTGTCAGAGGTTACAGTGGGACATTGATAAAGATGCAAAACTGGGCTGAGAAGTGGCAGATGGAGTTCAACCCAGATAATACTGAGGTGGTGGTTCATTTTGGTAGGTCAAATATGATGGCAGAATATAGTATTAATGGTAAGACTCAAGACTCTTGGCAATGTGGAGAATCAGAGGGATCTTGGGGTCCGAGTCTATAGGACACTCAAAACTGATACGCAGGTTGACTCTGTGGTTAAGAAAGCATACGGTGCATTGGCCTTCATCAATTGTAGGATTGAGTTTAGGAGCCGAGAGGTAATGTTGCAGCTATATAGGGCCCTGGTCAGACCCCACTTGGAGTACTGTGCTCAATACTGGTCGCTTTACTACAGGTAGGATGTGGAAAACGTAGAAAGGGTGCAGAGGAGATTTACTAGGATGTTGCCTGGATTAGGGAACATACCTTATGAGAACAGGTTGAGTGAACTTGGCCTTTTCTCCTTGGAGCGATGGAGGATGAGAGGTGACCTGATAGAGGTGTATAAGATGGTGAGAGGCATTGATCGTATGGATAGTCAGAGGCTTTTTCCCAGGGCTGAAATGGCTAGCACAAGAGGGCATGGTTTTAAGGTGCCTGGAAGTAGGTACAGAGGACATGTCAGGGGTAAGATTTTTACGCAGAGAGTGGTGAGTGCATGGAATGGGCTGCCGGCGACGGTGGTGGAGGAGGGCACGATAGGGTCTTTTAAGAGATTCCTGGATAGGTACATGGAGTTTAGAAAACTAGAGGGCTATGGGTAACCCTAGGTAATTCCTAAGGTAAGGACATGTTTGGCACAGCTTTGTGAGCCGAAGAGCCTGTATTGTGCTGTAGGTTTTCTGTGTTTCTCTGTTTCTATCTATGGTATGTGTACATTGATAATAAATGTACTCTGAACTTTGGTAGGGTTCTAAGGATTTGAGGAATAGTGTTCAAGTTCAAAAATCCTTAAAAGTAGTGGTGCACATAGATAAACATGGTTGTGAAAACAAATGGGATACAGGCGTAAGAGCAGGGAGGTTACAGTCCAATTTTATAAAACATTGGAAAGAGCTCAGCTGGAGTATGCCATGTACATAGAACATAGAATAGTACAGCACAGTACAGGCCTTTTGGCCCACAATGTTGTGCCGACCCTCAAACTCTGCCTCCCATATAACTCCCCACCTTAAATTCCTCCATATACCTGTCTGGTAGTCTCTTAAACTTCACTAGTGTATCTGCCTCCACCACTGACTCAGGCAGTGCATTCCACGCACCAACCACTCTCTGAGTAAAAAACCTTCCTCTAATATCCCCCTTGAACTTCCCACCCCTTACCTTAAAGTCATGTCCTCTTGTATTGAGCAGTGGTGCCCTGGGGAATTGGCGCTGGCTATCCACTCTATCTATTCCTCTTATTATCTTGTACTCCTCTATCATTTCTCTTCTCATCCTCCTTCTCTTCAAAGAGTAAAGCCCCAGCTCCCTTAATCTCTGATCATAATGCATACTCTCTAAACCAGGCAGAATCCTGGTAAATCTCCTCTGTACCCTTTTCAATGCTTCCACATCCTTCCTATAGTGAGGTGACCAGAACTGGACACAGTACTCCAAGTGTGGCCTAACCAGAGTTTTATAGAGCTGCATCATTACATTGCGACTCTTAAACTCTATCCCCCGACTTATGAAAGCTAACCCCCCATAAGCTTTCTTAACTACCCTATCCACCTGTGAGGCAACTCTCAGGGATCTGTGGACGTGTACCCCCAGATCCCTCTGCTCCTCCACACTACCAAGTATCCTGCCATTTACTTGTACTCTGCCTTGGAGTTTGTCCTTCCAAAGTGTACCACCTCACACTTCTCCGGGTTGAACTCCATCTGCCACTTCTCAGTCCACTTTTGCATCCTATCTCTCTGCAATCTTTGACAATCCTCTACACTATCTACAACACCACCAACCTTTGTGTCATCTGCAAACTTGCCAACCCACCCTTCTACCTCCACATCCAGGTCGTTAATAAAAATCACGAAAAGTAGAGGTCCCAGAACAGATCCTTGTGGGACACCACTGGTCACAACCCTCCAATCTGAATGTACTCCCTCCACCACCACCCTCTGCCTTCTGCAGGCAAGCCAATTCTGAATCCACCTGGCCAAAATTCCCTGGATCCCATGCCTTCTGACTTTCTGAATAAGCCTACCGTGTGGAACCTTGTCAAATGCCTTACTAAAATCCATATAGATCACATCCACTGCACTACCCTCATCTATATGCCTGGTCACCTCCTCAAAGAACTCTATCAGGCTTGTTAGACACGATCTGCCCTTCACAAAGCCATGCTGACTGTCCCTGATCAGGCCATGACTCTCTAAATGCCCAGAGATCCTATCTCTGAGAACCTTTTCCAACAGCTTTCCCACCACAGACGTAAGGCTCACTGGTCTATAATTACCCGCACTATCCCTACTACCTTTTTTGAACAAGGGGACAACATTCGCCTCCCTCCAATCCTCCGGTACCATTCCCGTGGACAACGAGGACATAAAGATCCTAGCCAGAGGCTCAGCAATCTCTTCCCTCGCCTCGTTGAGCAGCCTGGGGAATATTCCGTCAGGCCCCGGGGACTTATCTGTCCTAATGTATTTTAACAACTCCAACACCTCCTCTCCCTTAATATCAACATGCTCCAGAACATCAACCTCACTCATATTGTCCTCACCATCATCAAGTTCCCTCTCATTGGTAAATACTGAAGAGAAGTATTCATTGAGGACCTCACTCACTTCCACAGCCTCCAGGCACATCTTCCCACCTTTATCTCTAATTGGTCCTACCTTCACTCCTGTCATCCTTTTGTTCTTCACATAATTGAAGAATGCCTTGGGGTTTTCCTTTACCCTACTCGCCAAGGCCTTCTCATGCCCCCTTCTTGCTCTTCTCAGCCCCTTCTTAAGCTCCTTTCTTGCTTCCCTATATTCCTCAATAGACTCATCTGATCCTTGCTTCCTAAATCTCATGTATGCTGCCTTCTTCCACCTGACTAGATTTTCCACCTTACTTGTCACCCATGGTTCCTTCACCCTACCATTCTTTATCTTCCTCATCGGGACAAATTTATCCCTAACATCCTGCAAGAGATCTCTACATATCAACCACATGTCCATAGTACATTTCCCTGCAAAAGCATCATCCCAATTCACACCCACAAGTTCTAGCCTTATAGCCTCATAATTTGCCCTTCTCCAATTAAAAATTTTCCTGTCCTCTCTGATTCTATCCTTTTCCATGATAATGCTAAAGGCCAGGGAGCAGTGGTCACTGTCCCCCAGATGCTCACCCACTGAGAGATCTGTGACCTGACCTGGTTCATTACCTAGTACTAGATCTAGTATGGCATTCCCCCTAGTCGGCCTGTCCATATACTGTGACAGGAATCCGTCCTGGACACACTTAACAAACTCTGCCCCATCTAAACTTTTGGAACTAATCAGGTGCCAATCAATATTAGGGAAGTTAAAGTCACCCATGATAACAACCCTGTTATTTTTGCACCTTTCCAAAATCTGCCTCCCAATCTGCTCCTCTGTATCTCTGCTGTTACCAGGGGGCCTATAGAATACCCCCTGTTCCTGACTTCCACCCATATTGACTCAAAAGAGGATCCTGCTACATTACCCACCCTTTCTGTAGCTGTAATAGTATCCCTGACCAGTAATGCCAGCCCTCCTCCCCTTTTTCCCCCCTCTCTATCCCTTTTAAAGCACTGAAATCCAGGAATATTGAGAATCCATTCCTGCCCTGGTGCCAGCCAAGTCTCTGTAATGGCCACTACATCATAATTCCATGTATGTATCCAAGCTCTCAGTTCATCACCTTTGTTTCTGATGCTTCTTGCATTGAGGTACACACACTTCAGCCCTTCTACCTTACTACCTTTACACCGTTTATTCTGCTTCTCTTTCCTCAAAGCCTCTCTATATGTTAGATCTGGCTTTACTCCGTGCACTTCTTTCACAGCTCTATTGCTCCGGGTCCCATCCCCCTTGCAAATTAGTTCTGGGATGTAGTTCTGGGATCCGGACTATTGGGAAGATGTGACACTGCTGGAAAGAACGTAAAAGAGGTTTACCAGGATTTTGCCTAGGCTAGAGATTTCAATTATGAGGAGAGATTGGAAAGTCTTAATCTGTTATTCCTGGATTGGAAGAGGTGTAGGGGGCACATAGTTGAGATATTTAAAATTATGAGGACTATTGATAGGACAAGCTACAGGAAAATTTATTTTCTCTTATCAGTTGGATGTAAAACTAAATGATATAGATTACTGTAAAATATTTAGAAGGCATCTGAAGAGGGGCTTTTTCACCCAGAAGGTGGTGAGTACCTGGAATACACTGCTGGACAGAGTGGTTGTACCAGAGTCACTGATAGCATTTCAGAATTGGCTGCACGAGCATTTGAATTATCTAGGCTCACAAGCTATTAGCCAAGTGCTATTAGATAGATGAATAAGGATGGGTCGGTCCCATTGAATAGCGTAATAATTAGTGATTAAGTTCAAGAAAAAGTTATGTAGGTTTTTAGAGATTGGGAATTAATGGGAGTAGACTAAGTGCAGGACAGTGGTATGGTAGTAAAGTTCAGTCACTGTCTTATTGAAAGGCAGAGCCTACTTTTATTTTTATTTCCTATATTTTTAAATCTAAGCAATCTCCAGAAGCTGGGTAGGAGGCAGATGAAGCAGTCTCATTTATCAATAACTAGACCACTATCTTAAAACATTTATTCTCTACACCACTGTCACACTGTGCTACTAATCTGTTAATTCTACAGAATACACTGTGAAAACAAATAGGTTTGAACAGCAATTTGCAGCAAATATGAGATTATCTTCACAATGTAGGCTGCAAAGATCCACTACCACTTTTTCAAGATCAAACCATTATTGGTCACAAATTGTGTCCTTACTAACTATACCTCTATCTGCAGAATGAGGTTTAAAGTGTGATTTACATTGTCATGAATTAATTTTACAAGTATTGACTGATAAAATAGTATGATGATATTTTATAGTATCATGTAGAACTGTAAGATGTGTCAATTTGTTCTAATAGGCTGAATATAATAAGCAGATATGCTCTGAATATGAAGAGGACAGGGATGATCACCCTCATAATTTGGATTGTGAAAAGCTACAAGAATGTTTTGAATGTCCTTGTCACAACTGTGTTCCAAGGTAATTACAATAATTATAATACATATAGATCTATCCATCATTGAAGTATTGGACCTCACAGCAATTTTCCCTTTTTCCCCCTTTCCTTTTCCCTATGGTTCAAATTATTTCTATGACCTCCAGCCTCCAAGTTCCATTATTTTTTACTGAGTAAATTGTGTGGAGGGATTGTTTACTGAGCCTCTGTGGGATGGAAGTTAGAAACAGGAAGGGGTCAATAATTCTTCTGGATGTTTTTTATAGACCACCCAATAGTAACAGGGACATGGAGGAGAAAATAGGGAGACAGATTTTGGAAAGCTGTAATAATAACAGGGTTGTCATGGTGGGAGATTGTAATTTCCCAAATATTGATTGGCATCTCCCTAGAGCAAAGGGTTTAGATAGGGTGGAGTAAGTTAGGTGTGTTCAGGAAGGTTTCCTGACACAATATATAGATAGGCCTGCAAGAGGAGAGGCTGTACTTGATCTGGTATTAGGAAATGAACCTGGTCAGGTATCGAGTCTGTCAGTGGGAGAGCATTTTGGAGAAAGTGATCACAATTCATTACCATAGCATTGGAGAGGGATAGGATCAGACAAGTTGGGGAAGTGTTTAATTGGAGTAAGGGGAAATATGAAGCAATCAGGCAGGAACTTGGAAGCATAAATTGGGAACAGATATTGTCAGGGAAATGTATGGCAGAAATGTGGCAAATGTTTAGGGGATATTTGCGAGACGTTCTGCATAGGTACGTTCCAATGAGACAGGGAAAGAATGGTAGGGGACAGGAACCATGATGTACAAAGGCTGTTGAAAATCTAGTCACGAGGAAAAGAAAAGCTTAGGAAAGGTTCAAAAAACTAGGTAATGATAGAAATCTAGAAGGTTATAAGGCTAGCAGGAAAGCGCTTAAGAATGAAATTAAGAGAGCTGGAAGGGGCCATGAGAAGGCCTTGGCAAACAGGATTAAAGAAAACCCCAAAGCATTCTACAGATATGTGAAGAGCAAGAGGATAAGACATAAGAGAATAGGACCAATCAAGTGTGACAGTGGACAACTGTGTATGGAACTGGAGGAGATAGCAAGATACTTAATGAATACTTTGCTTCAGTATTCACTACGGAAAAGGATCTTGGCGATTGTAGGGATGACTTACAGCAGACTGAAAGGCTTTAGCATATAGACATTAAGAAAGAGGATGTGCTGCAGTTTTTGGAAAGTCTCAAATTGGATAAGTCTCCGGAACCAGATGAAATGTACCCCAGGCTACTGTGGGAAGCAAGGGAGGAGATTGCTGAACCTCTAGCAATGATCTTTGCATCATCAATGGGAATGGGAGAAGTTCTGGAGGATTGGAGGATTGCAGATGTTGTTCCCTTATTCAAGAAAGGGAGTAGAGATAGCCCAGGAAATTATAGACCAGTGAGTCTTACTTCAGTGGTTGGTAAGTTGATGTAAAAGATCCTGAGAGGCAGGATTTATGAATATTTGGAGAGGCATAATATAATTAGGAATAGTCAGCATGGCTTTGTCAAAGGCAGGTCATGTCTTATGAGCCTGATTGAATTTTCTGAGGACGTGACTAAACACGTTGATGAAGGAAGAGCAGTAGATGTAGTGTATATGGATTTCAGCAAGGCATTTGATAAGGTACCCATGCAAGGCTTATTGAGAAAGTAAGGAAGCATGGGATCTATGGGGACCTTGCTTTGTGGATCCAGAACTGGCTTGCTCACAGAAGACAAAGAGTGGTTGTAGACGGGTCATATTCTGCATGGAGGTCGGTGACCAGTGATATGCCTCAGGGGTCTGTTCTGGGACCCCTTCTCTTCATGATTTTTATAAATGACCTGGATGAGGAAGTGGAGGGATAGGTTAGTGAATTTGCTGTTGACACTAAAGGTTGGGGGTGTTGTGGATAGTGTGGAGGGCTGTCAGAGATTATAGCGGGACTTCGATTGGATGGAAAACTGGGCTGACAAGTGGCAGATGGAGTTCAACCCAGATAAGTCTCAGGTGGTTCATTTTGGTAGGTCAAATATGATGGCAGAATATAGTATTAATGGTAAGGCACTGGCAGTGTGGAGGATCAGAGGGATCTTGGGGTCTGAGTCCATAGGACATTCAAAGCAACCGCACAGGTTGACTGTGTGGTTCAGAAGGCATATGGTGCATCGGCCTTTATCAACCATGGGATTGAGTTGATAAGAGCCGAGAGGTAATGTTACAGCTATATAGGAGCCTGGTCAGACCCCACTTGGAGTACTGTGCCCAATTCTCGTCACCTCACTACAGGAAGGATGTGAAAAATATAGAAAGGGTGCAGAGAAGATTTACAAGGATGTTGCCTGAATTGGAGAGCATACCTTATGAGAATAGGTTGGGTGAACTCGGCCTTTACTCCTTGGAGCGGCGGAGGATGAGAGGTGACCTGATAGAGGTGTATAAGGTGGTGAGAGACATTGATTGTGTGGCTAGTCAGAGGCTTTTTCCCAGGGCTGAAAAAGCTAACAGGAGAGGGCACAGTTTTAAGATGCTTGGAAGTAAGTACAGAGGGAATGTCAGGGGCAAGTTTTTACGCAGAGAGTAATGGGCTGCCGGCAACGGTGGTGGAGGCAGGTACGATAGGATCTTTTAAGAGGCTCCTGGATAGGTACATGGAGCTTAGAAAAATAGAGAACTATGGGTAACCTTAGGTAATTTCTAAAGTAAGTACGTGTTCGGCACAGCATTGTGGGCTGAAGGGCCAGTATTGTGCTGTAGGTTTTCTATGTTTCTATTATCTATTCAATTGTCTGAGGTTCAATTCACCTGAAGCTTTTCGAAATCCATTCAATACTTACAAAGGAGCATTTCGAATGCTGTTTTTATATAAAAAGGTGTAATTTATTTTATTTTGATAAAATATTGTTTTATTTCACTTTTCCCAAACTAAGTGATGCTGCTAGGAACTGGAATTGCAGCTGCCCCCTGTGGTCAGTTAAGTGAAGCTGCAGTTAACTGAGTGAATTCATATTATGATAAAATTGTACAATCACATTATTAAAGAATAAACAAACTTCAGCTATTTTTAACTGTAGAAATTGAAACAGCAACTTATCCAAAACACAATTGTTTGAAGAACTGACAAAACAAAACTTAAAAAAGAATTTAGGCACATAAAAAAAATAGAGAAGGATGCAATCATATTTCAGTAACATAATCGCACAACTTTCGGCATGGAAGGAGACACAATTATAGCAGATAAACATTTTGCACAAAACCAGAAATGTTGACACCTTTGTCTGATATCTTCAGAATGAATTACTGTGGTTAGATAGCTCTGCTGCCAAGAATCCTAATTCTAGTGGTATGCCGCATTCTGGTTGATGAACATAAGAAAATAATGCCCTTTGAAAGGGTAGTAAGGGTTTCTTGGAAAACAGCATTTTTAAATGGAATGTATCAATGAGCTTAATATAAACTGGAAAGAATTCGTGTTATTGCTGCATGCATTAAAGAAGCCATAAAATGTAAGAATTTTTTTTTAAAGTATGAGAAAAGTACATACCACAGCAAATGTAGAATCATTAGGAATGACAACACTAAAATAATAACATTTTCAGATGCATAAAAATATAAGGCAAATATAAGGTAAATAATTAAATTCAGTGAAAATTTGGAACCATCATCTTGCCAGCCCATTCTGAACATTAGGGGCTTCAGTTTTAAAAGGAAGTTTCTTATGCTTATATACAAGTAATCACATTTATGCCTATCTTTTGAAGATATCTTACTTCCGATAAGCTTTGACTGTAAAAAGAATTTCTAAAGTTCTTGGATAAAGTGTAAAATGTAGACAAGTATTAAGCAGATAGTTGATATTTTGTGTTATTTGAGACTAAAAAGGAATCTTAGAAGAGTTACAGTAAGAATTTCAGCATTCAATTCAATTCAAGTATATATGAATACTCTTGAATACAGCCAAATGAGACAACTTTTTTACTAGGTCAAGGTGCAAGGCACAGTACTAACAGTCACACACGTTAAGCACACATGATCACAATCAATGTCATGAAAGTTCGTGGCTTGATGCATACAAATCAACAACACATGTAGAATATGAGTAAAAATAGAATGATGTTGATCCCATAGCCCACTGATATCTGTCGACTGGTCCCCGATGCCCACCAGGCGGTACCATGGCTTTGAGGGCCAGTCATCGCTCCGACTCCCACTAGGTGAATCTGTGACTTTGAGGCCCAGTTCTCGTACATACAAGCACATATAGAATGTTAGTAAAAACCCAACCAGACAAATATATATGTATATAGTCCAGACCCATCAGTCCATTTTAAATCTTCAGTCACTACAACTGTGCTATGCCGCCCCTAATAGAGTACCATGGCTCCTACGCCTCTCCTCCTGCGGCTAAAAAGCAAGTGACCCTGTAGCTTGAAGCCCAAGTCCATTGAGTGCTGCTAAAAAATCTGCAGTCGGCCACGACAAAGCTTGTTTTTTGCCGAGCGAACCCCTGGGAGGGCAGGTCCGACTCTGTTCTGGAAACCGTGCCACACTGCCCCGGTGAAGCACAGTGGCTTCATCCTCTCACTCCAGGTGGCTGCAAACAGACGACACCATGGCCTCAGGCCTAGTCCATGCTACAACTGAGAGTTAGGCCACCTCAATCCACCTCTGCTTGCATCCATTAAATCAGTGAATTTAGCTTGCTGCATACCAAATTAACAATATCCAAAGGAGTTTTACGATCACAGAAAAAGAGACCATGACAGCCACTCACTATTTGACTGTGAGCCTCCAACGACTTGGGCAGCAGCACATTGCGCAGCTCCTTCATTATCTCCGTCAGTGAGCAGCTCGCTGTAATGGTGTAGACCTCCAGTCCTTTGAGTTCTTAACATATAGCAGAATCTTGTGATCATTAAACGTATATTTAAGTGGAACGGTAGCACCTTTTGTTGACTCCGTAGAAGTCGCTGTGACCAGTCGCAGTGCCATTTTGCTGAAATTTAAAAACTTTCAATGTCAACTGAACAGGATAGCTTGAAGCTATTATTGATAGGATCATATTTGAAATACTGTGTGTATTATTGGTATCGATGTCTTAATGTATGCAGAGCAGTTTAGAGAAGGTTTACCAGACTAATACTTGGAATGGCTGGGTTAACTAATGAGAGGTGATTGGACTGTCTGGGCCTTTACGTGCCAGATATTATATAATGAGTGGGAATTTGATTGAAACAAATAAAATCCTTGGGGTTTTTTTTGTGAGAGAATCCAGAACTGGAGGATAACAGTTGGAATAAAAAGTGATCTGAGATGTAGTTTAAGCATATTTTTTTGTTCTCTCAGAGGATTATGAGTCTTTGGAACTCTCTCCTTCAAAGGATAGTGAAAGAAGAATCTTTCATTATTTTTATGGTAGAGACAGATAACATTCTTGATAGGTAAGGGTGAAAATTTCCTGGGAGTTAGACCATAAGGACGTAAGAAATAAGTGCAGGAGTAGGCCATCTGGCCTGTCAGGCCTGCTCCATCATTCAATAAGATAATGGCTGATCTGGCCATGGACTCATCTCCACCTGCCTGCCTTTTCCTCATAACCCTTAGTTGCGCTACTATGCAAAAATCTATCCAACCTTGTCTTAAATATATTTACTGAGGCAGTCTCCACTGCTTCATTGGGCAGAGAATCCCACAGATTCACCATTCTTTGGGAAAAGTAGTTCCTTCTCATCTCCATCCTAAATCTACTCCCTGAATCTTGAGGCTTAGTTCTAGTCTCACCTACTAGTGTAAACAACTTTCCTGCCTCTATCTCATCTACCCCCTTCACAATTTTATATGTTTCCATAAGATCTCCTTTAATTCTTCTGAATCCCGGCAAGTACAGTCCCAGGCAACTCAATCGCTCCATATAGTCTAACCCCCTCATCTCTGGATTCAACCTGGTAAGCCCCCTCTGCACCGCCTCCAAAGTCAGTATAACCTTCTTCAAGTAAGGACACCAGAACTGCACATAGTACTCCAGGTATGGCCTCACCAGTACCCTGTACAGTTGCAGTCTAACCTCTCTGCTCTTAAGTTCAATCCCTCTAGCAATGAAGGCCAATATTATATTTGCCTTCTTGATAGCCTGCTGTACCTGCAAACTAACCTTTTGTGATTCATGCACAAGCACTCCCAAGTCGCTCTGTACTGCAGCATGCTGCAATTTTTTTGCCATTTAAATAATAATCTGCTCTTTCATTCTTCCTTCCAAAGTAGATGATCTGGCATTTGCCAACATTGTACTCTGTCTGCCAGACCTTTTCCTACTCGCTTAACCTATCTATATCTCTCTGCAGAATCTCCGTATCTTCTGCATAATTTGCATTTCCACTCAATTTAGTATCATCAGCAAGCTTAGATACTTGGCGCCCTCTTCCAGATCATTAATGTATATCGTGAATAGTTGCTGGCCCAGAACCGACCCCTGCGACACACCGCTCACCACTGATTGCCAACCAGAGTAACATCATGTATCCCAACTCTCTGCTTTCTATTAGTTAACCAATCCTCTATCCATGATAATACATTACCCTCAACTCTATGCATCCTTATCTTATGGATAAATCTTTTATGTGGCACCTTGTCGAAAGCCTTCTGGAAATCCAAGTAAATAACATCCATCTATTCCCCTCTATCCACTGTGCTCATTATATACTCAAAGAACTTCAATAAGTTTGTCTAACGGGACCTGCCTTTGCTGAATCCATGCTGTGACTGCCTGATGGATCCATTTCTTTCCAAATGCCTCGCTATTTCTTCTTTAATGATAGTTTCAAGCATTTTCCCAACTACAGATGTTAAACTAACCTGCCTTTTGCCTACATCTTTTTTTTGAACAGTGGTGTGATATTCACCATCTTCCAATCCACCGGGACTTGCCCAGAGTCCAGAGAATTTTGGTAAATCATCACCAAAGCCTCTACTATAACTTCTGCCATTTCTTTCAGTATCCTGGGATGCATTCCATCAGGACCAGGAGACTTATGTATCTTCAGGCCCACAAGTTTGCTCAGCACTATCTCTTTAGTGATAGCTATTATATTGAGGTTCTGACCTCCCATCAAATCCATAACATCTCTCTTTGGTATGTTAGATGTGTCCTGCACCGTGAAGCCTGACACAAAATAGCCATTTAAAGTCTTGTCCATTTCCTTATTACCCAATATCAATTCCCCCTTCTTGTCCTCCAAGGGACACATATTCACTTTAGCTACCCTTTTTCACTTTATAGTTGGCAAGAATGCAGAATTGAGGTCTCAAGCAGATCACCCATGATCTGAGTAAACAGCAGAACAGCTCAAGGGATCAAGTAGCCTACTCTTGCATTTAATTCATAAATTTTTATGCAAGCGATCAATCTTATTTATAACAAAATGTATCAGTAGTAGCTTTTTTTATATATTTTTATAATTTTTTTATTATTTATAATTGTTGCATGTTGCACCAGCACACAACAGCAAATTCCCATTACATGTATATGTATACAGTGAGTAAAGTTATTCCTTAAATCTTAACTACATCCAGATGTTTCTAGGAAACAATTAAAAATTGCCACCTATTCTTTCTGATCAAGGTCTCTTTTGCAATTAGTATATCAAGCAATCTAATGTGAATGTTTTTGAAGCAGATAAGACTCCAGTTGACTTCCCTATGTGATGACAGAAATTCTTAATGTGTCTCGATGGTTACATTTTCAAAAGTGGGGGAAATCTATTGTTAAAATTGTCTGAAGATTCCTTAGCCTGTTTAAATTTCACTTAAATTAACAAATTACACATTAATTCTATTAATACTTTTGTGACACTTTTCACTGGTTAACATTCCATTCCTTCTACAAAAGAATCTGTAATGTAGAAATATGTCATTTGACTCTGGTCTTGCCAGTATTTTTATTCCACACAGGCTTCTTTCCACTTTAATCACCTGTTCCCACCCTGCCTGTATCACTTGCTTTTCCTTCCCTCTCGGGTACATCAAGCCAGTTTTTAAATTTGTCAAATCAATTTAACTTACACTTTATACAGCAGAGTTTTTCATGCACTTACCACTTTTTGAACTGAGAAGTGTCTCCTAAATTGTTAGTTTATTCTGTTAGCATCAATCTTTAAGTGTTAGCGTCAATCAATATTTGTGTTCACTTGTTCTGAACGCAGCCAAGTGTGGAATTTATTTTCTAAGCTCTATTAAATACTTTCATTGAAAACCCTTGTGTTCTCTCCTCTTAGTCATTTATTCAGAGAGAAGAGCACAAGCCTGTGCAGTCATTCCTGAACATAAAATATAGAATAGTACAGCACTGGACTGATCCTGTTGCCAATTTATACTAAATGACCTCCTCCTGAATATCTCCCATATCCCTCCATTCTCTTCGTGTGTTGAAATAAAAGCCTCTTAAATTCCACCAATTTACCTGTTTCCAGTACCACCCTGGTAACCCATTCCAGGGACCTAACACTCTTTGAGCAAAAGAGAACTTGCCCCTCTTGTATTTTTTAAAATTTCATCCCTTTAACCTTAAAAGCATATCCTCTTGTGTTTGACGTCTCTATCTTGGTGAAAATATTCTGACTACTTTATTTATGTCTCTCATAATTTAAAAATCTTTTATCAGTCTCCCCTCAGTTCAGTGAAGGGGTGGGGGGAGGAGGGAAAGTTGTACTTAAGTGTTCTCAGGATGAGGCTTTCCATTTTAGAACATATGAGAAATCTTATTTCAAAGAACAGGGTTTCCTTCCACCACCATTGATGCTGCTCTCATCCTCATCTCCTCCACTTCCAAATGATCTGCCCTCACCCCTACTCCCACCATCATAACAAGGATAACGTTCCCCCTGTCCTTAACTGCCACCCCACGAGCTTCTGTACACAGCACTTCATTCTCTGTAATTTCAGCCACCTCCAAAGGGATTCCTACCACTAGGCAATCTTTTCCTTCCCCCACTCTCCACCTTCCGTAGGGATTACTGAGTTCATGACTCCCTTACTCACTCATCCCTCCCCACTGATCATTCTGGCACTTATCTCTACAAGTGTGTTAAGTGCTATACCTACCCCTACACCATTTAAAACCCCAAACAGTCCTTCCAGCTGAGGTGACACTTCACCTGCGAATTGTTCGGGGTCATGTATTGTATCTAGTGCTCCCAATGTGGCCTCCTGTACCTTAATGCGATCCAACACTGATTGCGAGATCGCTTTGCCAAGCACCTTCACTCCATCCATTGCAAATGGCAGGATCTCCTAGTGGCTATGTATTCTAATTTGACTTCCCATTCCCATTCTGACAGATCTGTCTGTAACCCTCAGGTTCGGCTAGTGGATATGTCTAGGGGAAGACAGTCTCTGGCCCCGCCAAACTTGTGAAATCTTGTTTGTGTGGATGCTATGTGATGTTTTCCCCTGTTACAAATCAGTACCACAAAATAACTAACAGTACACCCCATATGCAAATAAATGATTGAGCTTTATAACTCTTAATTTGACTGTAGGGTTAGCAAAGAAAACAAAAAGTAAAAGGGCCCATTTTAATGAAACAGTCTAATGTGCAAATTGAAGCTCACGATTTTCCTGTCCATTCGTTCTCCATCGATTTTCCCCGGACGTCGTCAACTCCCAACCCCATTCCAAGTCACTCCGTCCTGCAGTCTATGACCTCTCCGTTCTGGCATCAAGAAAGAAAACACTCCCCTCATGGGACACTGCACATTCCAAAGCCCCCGTTATCTCTAGTCAAAACCCAAACACTGCTGCTACAGAGAAACTATTACATTAACAGTGAAACTTTTCCCAGGGTGTTACATGTCCATGGTCTCCCTTACTGCCACGATGAGGCCACAGTAAAGTTGGAGCAACACTACATATATCTGTGTAACCTCCAACCTGATGGCATGAACATTGATTTCTCTAACTTCCAATAATTTCTCTCCTTCTCTCTATTTCCATTCCCCATTCTGGTTACCCTCTCACCCCTTCTCCTAAATTGCCCATCATTTCCCTCTAGTTCACCGTCTCCTTACTGTTCTTTGTTGTCAGCTGGTGGTGCAGTGAGATCAGCGCTGGACTTGAGAACGGAGGTTCCTGAGTTCGATCCAGTGACAGACCGCTCCCGTGCGTACTCTGCATCTGCGCCGGGTTGATGTCGAGCTCGCAACTCGGCCTCGTAAAATAATACTGTGAAATGTCTGTGTGAGGAGTGGCGCCCCACACAGCCTTTCGAACTGCGCCTTGTCAGGCATGAAAGTGCCCGACGCTGGCCTCTCAGGTCTGAGTTGACCTCATCATCATCATCATCATTACTGTTCTTTCATGGTCCACTGTCCTGTCATGTTAGATTACTCCTTCTTCAGCCCTTTATTTCTTCCATCTATCCTTTTTCAGCTTCTTACTTACTTCATCCACTAAAGTGCGCATGCACCAGTCGTGCATGCAGCCTGGTACAGCCGTTCCGATCTATTCTTACTTTCTTCTTCTTACTTTTTAATTTACGTTATTTTTTGTATTTTTTTTCTCTCGGTAACACGTCGAAGCTGCACCCTCTCTAACGTGCTGGTAGAGAGAGTTTTATTTGGGTTTTCGCTGGAACTGGTTACATCCCGATACGCGGGACAGAAGCAAGGTCGCATTGTGTACTTCACGGACCAGCAAAACCCGGCCGGCTTAGCGAACAGAGCGGTGGACACCCCTGCTGAAATCCGGAGGAAAACACACAGAGGGGTATCACAAAGCCGAGGAAAGAGGACCAGGTCAAGACAACAGAGACCTTTGGAGAAGAGGAGTTCGGTGGGTAATACCATTCCGACTGACCGGAAGTGCACTGAGAGCAGTAAGCGTAAAGGAGTTCGGTGCTTACTGTTCTGGCTAACAACGGATGGTGCAATCTGGGGTATATTACGATCGAGGAACGTGTTTGTAGACCAGATATTGAACTTTTTACTGTTGGACTTCGGCCACATTCCACCGCGATACAACACTTGGCGGCACGGGAGGTCGTTCCTGCCTGTGGCCATCGAACGTGCAGCTCCTCCCGTGGAGGGTCGGACACCCTGAGCCAATAGACTGGTCCTGGACTTATTTTCCATCCGGCATAGCTTGCATTTTGGTGTTTGATTGTTGGGGTTTTTTGTGTTGCTATATTTACGCTCTATTCTTGGTTGGTGCGGCTGTAACGAAACCAAATTTCCCCTGGGATTAATAAGGTATATCTATCTATCTATCTATCTATGCACCCACCCACCTTCCACCCCCCAGCTCTTCTATCACCTGCTATCTTGTACTCCATTCCTTCCTCCTACATTCTTATTCTGGCTTTTATCCCTTCATTTCCAGTTCTGATGAAGTGTCTTAGTCCAAAATATTGACAGATTATTCCCCTCCATAGATTTTGCCCGATTTGCTAAGTCCCTCCAACAATTTGTGTGTTGCTCAGGACTCAGACCCTTTATTCCTCAGTGCTATTAGGGAGCCTATCATTTCTGTGTATTGTATTTTCTGATGTGACCAATGGTGACGTTCTGCAGGCAGCAGCAGCTCCTCCTCCCACCACTACCACCACCACCTCCATCTGGTGCTTTGCTATCTCCTCGGTCACTTGGCGAGGTTGGGAGAAGAGTGTGCGGCCATTGTTTCTTAATGGTGGAATGCAAACTCATCATCAGCTCCTGTGTTTGACCGATGTCCCTCTCACTCCTGCTGAAGGAGGGTGCAGGTTCAAAAAGTTCAGCGGCGTGCCTCATGGCTGTGGGAGTCCTTTTCGGAGGACTTCGTGGTTTTATCTTTAATGTCCTCCGCGCTGAATGTGCTCCAACTTGTTTTGCACGACTCTGCAGTTTCTGTTCCATGTGATTCTGGTTACTCTTTTCGTACTTTCGTGATTTGATGGCGTCATTTCAATGTGTTACTGGCTCTGCCATTCAGGCCTGCAGTCATTGACAATGCTAAACTGAACTGACTTGGTGGATTTTACTTATGGACCATTTCGGGGTCTCTGCAGTTTGATGTTTAATATTCCTTGTGTTATTTGCCTGCTTTTTGGTGTTTGTGTGATTTGTTCTTTTTTTTAGTACGTTGAAGTTTAATGTTTTCTTTTAACTGGTTTCCATGGTATTTCCCTGTTTTGTGGCTGCCTGCAGGAGGACAAATCTCAGGATTGTATACTGTATATGTACTTTGGTAACACTGGAAGGCAAAGAATTTGCTTCTTGAATACTCTTGGGTGTACCTTATGGATTTTAGGTTGCTGATCATGAAAATCACCATGAAATTTCCCTATCGCGTACCCTTTTTTAAAAAAAATTGCCTATATTTGTTATTTCAATTCATAATTCAAGTCAATTGAAATGTTGCCCACAATGTAAGTTGAAAAGTTTACTATCTTGTCCAAGCGTGCCTGGGCATGCTTCGGCAGGGCAGATGCTGCATGGCAGAACAGGTTTTAGAAAGGCTATAAAAGCATCATGCACACATTGTTCTATGCATTGCATTTACATGTGTATTGGTTTGCAATCACCAATATACATGTAAACGGTATGCATAGCATATTGTGTGCACTCATTAAAATAAGGTATTGTATTTTCAGGAGTAGCAGTGATAGCAAAGTGTCTCGTCAAATTTGCAACAGCCACGAGTGGCGAGTATATGCTTAAAATCTCATCTGTCTCATCTGACAACTCAGCCTGAGTTAAATAACCTGGTCAGAGAACTGGGTTTGTCAAAAGCAAAGGTAGAATTACTGGGGTCAGGACTATAAGGATGGATTCTGCTGTCATCAGGCACAAAAATTTCCATGAAGGATTTTGATATTTAAGACAGATGTTTCCCAGAATAATTGATGCCAGAATTAAGGAAGGCATTTTTGTTGGTCCTTAAATCAAACAGGTCCTCAATGGCAGGCAATTCAAAGAACCTCTAGTGGGATGGGAGAAAATCGCAGGGAAGGCGTTTGAGGATGTTGTTGAAAAATTTCTTGTCAACTACATAGCACCAAACTACATACAGCTGGTAGACAACATGCTTCAAGCATATGAAGTACACCATATCACTAAAGATTCATTTTCTGAATTCCCATTTAGACTTTTTCCCTGCAAATCTTGGTGCTGTCAAGGACAAGAATGGTGAAAGGTTTCACCAGGACATTGTGGTCATGGAGAACCGAATCAGGGTAGCTGGCATCAATGCTGGCTGATTATTGTTGGATACTTAAGTGAGAAGCCTCAAACACTGAGTACAAATGAAAACCATTAACAAAATACTTTTAACTTAGTTGAACTATTGCAAAGCATCAGCACCATTATGCAATTAAACACATTATAGTCAATAAAAGTTAATTTCGTCTCTCCAAATTTCTACATGATACAAGTCTATTATAACCACAAAAACTTTTCTGAAGAAACTTTTGAAAAAAATTGCTGTCCAGTGTAAGAAATGTACTATTCTAGGTTTTTTAAAAAAAAACTCAAAACAGTTCAGCGGGTTTTTCATAATCAGTGCATTTCCAAAGCTTTGTCTCACTGGGAGTAAGGAAAAATCACTATTTGGATTTAGTACCCAAAGACTAAGATCTAAATTGATAAATCTAAATCTTAATTCCCAAACCAAACCAAGTTAAAATAAATGAGGCCTGCTCATTAACTACCAAGAAGCTTCTACCAATGAATAACCCAATTTGCAAGATTTGTTCTTTTATCTTTGCACATTGGGTGTTTAACAGTCTTTTTTAATGGGTTCTATTGGGTTTCTTTGTTTTGTGGCTGCCTCTAAGAAGATATATCTCAAGGTTGTATAATAAAGGTTCTTTGATAATAAATGTACTTTGAACTTCAAAACATTTAAAATATTTTGAAACTTTACTTCAGTAAACAACTATGTTATTGACAAATGAGTCTTTAGTAAAAACTAATGTCCAATGGAATTTGAAATATTTCTATTTAATAGTTATTTTAATTCACATACAGCCTACATATTTTATTTAAGTGTACATCAGTGCAAAAAATGTTACTGGAATTTCAGTGAAATAAAATTGTAGAAATCAAACTCTTGTTATGTTGAGTACTTTAAACAATAACAGTGAATTAAAAGAGTAGAAGCTGATGCAATAAAGAAATATTGCAGGTTACTATAGCTTAAACTATGTTAATTTTTCAAGTTACTTGCTTCGTCTAATCACTTATTTTCTCTTTAATCCATTAGGTCATCGTCAAACAATAGAATCAAGTCACCAATTATGAGAAAAATTGAGGCTGAGTAAGTATTAAAACATTTGATTTAATTATGGTTGTAATTTCCAGCAAAACCTTTCAAAATATTAACACAGAATTCTTGAGGTGGTTTGATTTTCTGCTCTCCTTTGATGAGATATATTTTTAATATGTTAATTGTTTTTTCTAATGCCAGCAATTTTGCAATGATGTCAGTATTTTCCTTGGGCATAATAATATTGTTAGCGTCTTGCAAAGACTTGAAGAAGCATAAATGTGCCATTTTCCAGCAAAGCTAAAATTTGTAATGTAATAGGAAATGTTTACTAAAACAGAATATATCAAACAAAAACAGAAATATTGGAAGAATTCAGAAAGTCAAGAAGCTTCTGAAGAAAAAGAAGTCAATCAACATTTTTGATCCTATCAGGAGATAAAGAGCATGTGTATCGAGAATGAGTCTCAGTACCCATGCTGCTGATCACCTGATGAAAATGAGTCTCAAACTTCATCCTTTGATCAGAAGAGACGTAAGAGACTGCAGATGCCAGAATCTGGAGCAAAAAATAAACTGCTGGAGTAACACAGCATCTGTGGAGGCAAAGTGTTGGTCGACATTTTAGATCAAGAACTTGCATCAAAACTAATGTCTCGATTATTCCAGATGCAGGGCCTCGACCCAAAACATCAACTATCCCTTTGCCTCCACAGATTCTGGCTAACCCAGTGAGTTCCTCCAGCAACATACATCAAAGTTGCTGGTGAACGCAGCAGGCCAGGCAGCATCTATAGGAAGAAGCGCAGTCGACGTTTCAGGCCGAGACCCTCCAGCAGTTTTTTTTTCATCTGATAGGTCTTAACCCATCTGGCTTTTTGTCTTACACGTCTCTGCTCCCCCAACTCTACTTTGAAAACTGTAAATCCTCCACTATCCATCCCCCATTCACATCTCAAAGTTGCTGTGAACACTTTGCCTCCACATATGCTGTGTTACTCCAGCAGTTTATTTTTTCTCCAGATTCTGGCATCTGCAGTCTCTTATGTCTCTTCTGATCAAAGGATGAAGTTTGAGACTCATTTTCATCAGGTGATCAGCAGCATGGGTACTGAGACTCATTCTCGATATACATGCTCTTTATCTCCTGATAGGATCAAAAATGTTGACTGACTTCTTTTTCTTCAGATGCTTCTTGACTTTCTGAATTCTTCCAATATTTCTGTTTTTGTTTGATATATTCTGTTTTAGTAAACATTTCCTATTACATTACAAATTTTAGCTTTGCTGGAAAATGGCACATTCATGCTTCTTCAACTTTGATGTGTGTTGCTTGAATTTCCAGCATCTGCAGAATTCCTCGTGTTTACCCATTCACATCTCACCAGATCTGAGGAAGGAATTCTGATCAAAAGTGTTGGTTAGTTTCTCTTTCCACAAATGATGCTTGTCTGACTGAATTCTTCCAGTGTTTCTATCTTTGCTTCATATTTCAGTTTCTGCAGTTCTGATTATTTTAATTGTTTTATTAGTATATATCACATTGTATGTTTCAAACCCATACACTTGAGACTCTGTAAATGGTTAATATGATTTAAATTGGCTGTTATTTTCTTCAGCTCTCTACTGCTACAAGCAAATGTATTTACAGATTATTCATTGCCGATGTTCATTTTTCTCCAGGGAAGAGGAATTAAAGTATCTGGAATTCATCTCTGATGTCACCAGCGAGATATTAACTCGAGGATTATTTTCAAACAGGTATTAATTTATTTTCCACATTGCACAGCTTTCTAATTTCACTCTATGCCTCTAATTTAAATAATTTTAGGTATAAATTAAGTTTGTTTTGTTGATGTCACCAGTTTGGAGGTTTCCTGCTTAAAAAAATGTATTTATGGAAGCAGTTAATTTAATCTTAGAAAAGCTAGAAAGCACTTCATATGTGATGAGTCGCTTAGAAGGGGGAGTTGGTATGGGAGTATATGACTTTTTTCTTAAAGCAGAAACAATATAGCATTTTCTATTTTTGCATTGCTTTTTCTGTTCTCTAATGTCCTTGTTTCATAGCTCTTGGTAGTAAAGGAACATATTCTCTTTCCTTAACTGCTCTGTTAACCCCCAGCTAGATGACCTCATTTACAGATTATGTCTGCGTCTTACCCTCTGAGAGATGTTCCCATTGTTCTATCCATCCTTCTATCATGCTTAATACTGACTTATTTTCTCTCCATCTTAGTTGTGACTTGAACCTGTAATGTTAATTCTGTTTCTCCACACATGCTAACTGAGCTGTGAGGTGTTCCCAGCATTTTCTGTTTTTATTTAAGTAATACATTAGGTTGATGGTGCATACTACATTGGTAAACAAGGGTACCTAAGATACAGCCGGATAAATTTGTGACCTTAATTAACTATGTATAGTTCTTTTCTCCAACATACATTGTAAGATATAAAGATATAAATGATGTTGGACTAGGGGAAATTTTGAGTATTTATGATGAGTGCATCATTAATACAGTGTTTAAGCACACTACATTTGTGATTGAATGGATTGGTTGACCTCTATACGGATACATATACAGGTGGTGTTCCTCCCCCTTCCTCAATTTCACTATCCCTTCTGACCTTCCCTTCTCTGAGGCAGAACGTTCTGTCCTCAGTAAGGGCTTTACCTTTGTCCTCCTCCTCCCACCTTTTTTACTCTAACTTCTCATCCTTTTTCTCCAGTCCTAATGAGAGTGTCGGCCCGATATGTCAACTGTTTATTCTTTTCAATAGATGCTGCCCGGTCTGCCGAGTTCCTCCAGCACTTTGTGTGTTTTGCTTGGATCTCCAGCATCTGCAGATTTTCTCTTGTCTGTGTTGTAAAGAATTATCACATTGACTTACCAAAGTGACTCTTTGTAATGAGAACATATTACTAATGGGTTAAAAAAAACTTCATCTTTATTTAGGGTTTTAGAAAATATATTTGAACGTCGAATAGAAGAAAACAAGCATCGATTAGATGAAGTGAGTATAGAATTCTGTGTTCAGTATTTTCAAAATATTCAGTTATTTTATCCAATGTAAAAAGAATATGCAGCTTTAAAATTAGATTTACTCCTCCTGTTTTTATATACCCCTTAAAAATTAGTCCTTCCTAACATGTTGTTCTCTCTGACCCCTAGCATGTCAACGGAACAGTCAATTTACCACAAGTGAGCAATCAATTAACATTATAATCAATGTTATTCTAAATTAATGAATTCCATAAATCTTCAGTGCTTTGTTAGGATTCAGACAGGTCCAAGAAATAGAACAGGAAAGTTCAGAACCTAGCAACATACATCAAAGTTGCTGGTGAACGCAGCAGGCCAAGCAGCATCTATAGGAAGAGGCGCAGTCGACGTTTCAGGCCGAGACCCTTCGTCAGGACTAACTGAAGGAAGAGTGAGTAAGGGATTTGAAAGCTGGAGGGGGAGGGGGAGATGCAAAATGATAGGAGAAGACAGGAGGGGGAGGGATAGAGCCGAGAGCTGGACAGGTGATAGGCAAAAGGGGATACGAGAGGATCATGGGACAGGAGGCCTAGGGAGAAAGACGGGGGGGGGGTGACCCAGAGGATGGGCAAGAGGTATATTTAGAGGGACAGAGGGAGAAAAAGCAGAGTGAGAGAAAGAATGTGTGCATAAAAATGAGTAACAGCTGGGGTACGAGGGGGAGGTGGGGCCTAGCGGAAGTTAGAGAAGTCAATGTTCATGCCATCAGGTTGGAGGCTACCCAGACGGAATATAAGGTGTTGTTCCTCCAACCTGAGTGTGGCTTCATCTTTACAGTAGAGGAGGCCGTGGATAGACATGTCAGAATGGGAATGGGATGTGGAATTAAAATGTGTGGCCACTGGGAGATCCTGCTTTCTCTGGCGGACAGAGCGTAGATGTTCAGCAAAGCGCTTTGCTGAGACCGCTTTGCTGAACATCTACGCTCTGTCCGCCAGAGAAAGCAGGATCTCCCTGTGGCCACACATTTTAATTCCACATCCCATTCCCATTCTGACATGTCTATCCACGGCCTCCTCTACTGTAAAGATGAAGCCACACTCAGGTTGGAGGAACAACACCTTATATTCCGTCTGGGTAGCCTCCAACCTGATGGCATGAACATTGACTTCTCTAACTTCCGCTAGGCCTCACCTCCCCCTCGTACCCCAGCTGTTACTCATTTTTATGCACACATTCTTTCTCTCACTCTCCTTTTTCTCCCTCTGTCCCTCTAAATATACCTCTTGCCCATCCTCTGGGTCACCCCCCCCCGTCTTTTTCCCTAGGCCTCCTGTCCCATGATCCTCTCGTATCCCCTTTTGCCTATCACCTGTCCAGCTCTCGGCTCTATCCCTCCCCCTCCTGTCTTCTCCTATCATTTTGCATCTCCCCCTCCCCCTCCAGCTTTCAAATCCCTTACTCACTCTTCCTTCAGTTAGTCCTGACGAAGGGTCTCGGCCTGAAACGTCGACTGCGCCTCTTCCTATAGATGCTGCTTGGCCTGCTGCGTTCACCAGCAACTTTGATGTATGTTGCTTGAATTTCCAGCATCTGCAGAATTCCTGTTGTTTAAGTTCAGAACCTAAATCATTTTTGGAGGGAAGATGACAATAGGACTTCTTTCCAGGAAATGTAAGTGGCACAGATAATTGGTGATTGTTAATGCAAATTGTAATGGTAACCCTCAAATAGAAATCGAGACAGTTATTTGCTTGGAACATTGAGTGTTTTATTTTTATATTGGAACTTTTACTTTTTTAAACATTTTCGGTAGCTGTCCTACTCCAATTACCCTGTATTTGTGCAAGATTTTTGTAAAACATGATACTTTTACCTGTGCCATTTATTAACAATGTTTGCTGAATGTCACAAGTGACCTATTCCTAAAAGTGTCTTTTGGACCATTCCTCTTGCTTTTGATTGTACAAGGTAACTTTTATTTTGAATTATTGCAATGTAGGTCTTTTTGCTTAATATTACATCCCAATTTATTTATCAGTCCTTCAAAGTTTGCCTTTCTTAAACTTTAAGCCCCACATTGTGATTCCCTTATATCCTAAAAGTTGATAGGGATTCTGAAGCCTATTGTCCCCTGGAGGCTCAATCATTGGATGTATTTAAAGAAAAGCTAGATATTCTTTAAAAAATAAAGAAATATATTAGATGTTGGAGTAAGTACAAGGGAGTGGGTGGTCAGCTCCTGCTCCTATTTTTTTTTCCATTATGGTATAATATAAGGATACATAATCAGGATCTTCACTTAGGTGACATGCAGAACCAGGTAAGACAGGGAAGTAAAGTTTGTGGGAGAAGAGGGTTAAGCAGAATGTAATGAAAAAGAAGGCGGTACTGTGCAAAAGTGTTAGGCACAGATTTATACGTGTGTGTGTATATATATACACCCACCCCACCCCCCAGAGATTTTCATGTGTTAGCATTTTACAACATTGAATCACAATGGATTTAATTTGGCTTTTTTGACACTGATCAACAGAAAAGACTCTTTCGTGTCAAAGTGAAACCAAATTTCTACAAATTGGTCTAAATATATTCCCATTATTAAATACAAAATAACTAATCGCATATTTACCGTGTCAGTATTTAGTAGATACACTTTTGGCAGCAGTTACAGCCTTGAGTCTATGTGGATAGGTTTCTATCAACTTTGCACATCTGGACACTGAAATATTCCCCCATTCTTCTTTAAAAAAACTGCTCAAGCTCTGTTAGATTGCATAGGAATCGTGAGTGAACAGCCCTTTTCTACTCCAGCTACAAATTCTCAATTGGATTGAGGTCTAGACTCTGACTTGGCCACTCCAAGATATTAACCTTGTTGGGTTTAAACCATTCCTGTGTAGCTTTTGCTTTACGCTTGGGGTCATTGTCTTGCTGGAAAGCAAACCTCCCAAGTCGCCATTATCTTGCAGACTGCGTCAGGTTTTCTTTCAGGATTTCCCTGTATTTTGCTGCATTCATTTTACCCTCTGCTTTCACAAATCTTCCAGGGCCTGTTGCAATGAAACATGCCCACACCATGGTGTAGCCACCACCATGCTTCATGGTAGGGATGGTGTGTTTGTAATGATGTGCAGTATTTGGCTTACACCTAAGATAGTGTTGGGCACGTGGCCAAGTGGTTAAGGCATTCGTCTAGTTATCTCAAGGTCGCTAGTTTGAGCCTCAGCTGTGGCAGTGTGTTTGTGCCCTTGAGCAAGGCACTTAATCACACATTGCTTTAGTCTGTGCGAGGAGTGGCGCCCCACATAGACTTCCAATCTGCGCCTTGTAAGGCATGAAAATGCCGGACGCAGGCCTCTCGTGGTCTGAGTCGACGTTCCCCTTCCCCTAAGATAGTGTTTAGTCTGATGGCCAAAAAGCTATATTTTGGTTTCATCAGAGCATAGAACCTTCTTCCAGCTGACTTCAGAGACTCCCACATGCCTTCTGGCAAACTCTAGCTGAGATTTCATGTGTGTTTTTTTCAACAGTGGTTTCCTCTTTGCCACTCTCCCATAAAGCTGAGATTAGTGAAGCAGCCGGGCAACAGTTGCTTTATGTGCAGCCTTTCCCATCTCAGCCACTGAGCTTGTATCTCCTCTGGAGTTGTCATAGGTCTCTTGGTGGCCTCCCTCACTAGTCCCCTTCTTACAGGTCACTCAGTTTTTGAAGGTGGCCTGCTCTAAGCAGATTTACAGCCGTGCCATATTCTTTCCATTTCTCAATGATTGACTTAACTGTACTCCAAGGGATATTCAGTGACTTGGAAATTTTCTTGTATCCATCTCCTGACTTGTGCTTTTCAATAACCTTTTCACGAAGTTGATTGGAGTGTTCTTTTGTCTTCATGGTGTAGTTTTTGCCAGGATACTGACTCACTAGCAGTTGGACCTTTCAGATACAGGTGTATTTTAACAACAATCAATTGGCTGCACCCGCGACGACTTGATGTGTCATATTAAAGGGGGTGAATACTTATGCAATCAATTATTGTGTGTTTTATATTTTTAATTAATTGAGATCACTTTGTAGAGATCTGCTTTCACTTTGACATGGAAGCCTTTTTCTGTTGATCATTTTGACATTTAATTTGTCAAAAAAGGCAAATTAAATCCACTGGGATTTAAGGTAGTAAAACAATAAAACATGAAAACTTCCAAGGGACTGAATATTTTTATAGGCACTGTATAAATGTACTGCATCTCTGACAGTACTGCACTTTTTTTTTCTCATCGTTCAATAATTGATTCTGTAACAGCTGTCGCCATAATTACCAGCACTCTCTCCTCTGCTGACAGCTTGTAGGCATGACATGAGCTTCTCAAAACAGCTGCTGCAGTTGGCAGATGGAATATAGTAGTCTTTCCACTATTCTTGACCAGAGATGTGAGATGGTTAATTTTTTCCCCAACACTGAAACCAGTCTTTTGGTGAATCACTGTGAACATCAAATTGTTTGACCACTTTATAATAAAATGATTTTTTTTTTGTCCTTATTGGCCTGCTGACCACCCATGTGAGCAAGACCTCCTGTTCATTTCTTCCACTAGGATTTTGTGGTCAGTAATTTCAAAGCAGTGTCTCTGTCTCTGTACTACCTCTGTTGATGTCAGTGCTCCCCAGGGTGCACAATAACTTCCAGATCAATCGTTACTTCTCTTTTAAGAGCTGAAGTGTCAGTAGGTGTAAGCTGGTTTGATTTGTTGTTCATATTTAAATTTTGCATCTGTGCTAATGAGTAAATCGATGTGTCTGAAGCATGAAAAATTGCACATGCTAATTGCAATAATGCATTTGAGGGATTGTTTTTCTCTTCTGTTGTTGAAATATCCCTAACTGGTACTTAACTGAGTATCTATATTGATGAATCTTGGCAATAGAAATAAAGCAAAAAAGAAAATTAATGACGGCTATTGGAAACTTTATAGGATTTTCTTTGCTTGTAATTTCCTAAATATTTGCACCTGAAGAATAGCATTTGAGAAATTCATGCAAATTTTAGGCTTTACTTAAATAGCCTCAATGTTTCATGCTGATTCCATTAAATTTTTACAAAAAATGTAGCCTTACCGAAACACAAAATTGAAACCTATACAGGGTTTGTCAATTTATTGCGTAAGTTAAACTGGCATGGACCCATTGCCATCTGTAAGGAGGTATGTCCTCCTCATGGGATATGTCGGTTTTCCCCAGGTGCTCCGATTTCCTTCCGCAGTCCAAAGACATACCGGGTAGTTTAACTGGTCTTTGTAAATTGTCCTGTGATTAAGAGTGTTAAATCGAGGTTGTTGGGGTGGCGCAGCTCAAAGGACTGGAAGGGCCAATTCCGTGCTATACATCTAAATAAACAAATATTGTCCCTGATTCCCATACGCCCAAGTTTCCTGTCCTGGATATGGAGGGCCTCATTCACTATCCTCAGTAGTCCAGAATTCAGTGATGAGGCCTGGAGATAGCTGAGCTTCAGGTGGTTAAGCGTGCAGGCCCTGAACATGGAGTAGCTGAAATTCCCTGATTCAAGCAAAGCTCAGACTGGAGCTTCAGTCTTCAAAACTGTCATTGGCCAACAATTTTAAAAATATTTATTTCATGCAGAATTTAAAAACTCAGTAAAGTGGGATATTCTATTACATTTGGGAAAATAAAGTGAATGACAAATAAAACAAAAACAACTTTAAAAACATTAAACGAAAGCAATATAATTTTAAGAAAGTAACTTACTTCCCCATTTCCACCACAAAAGGCAGAATTGCCCGATGGCATCTATTCCCATTCAACATTCCATTCACATTTCGACATGTTGGTCTGATGAGGCCACACTCAGGTTGGAGGAGCAACACCTCATTTCTGTCTGGGTAGCCTCCAGCCTGATGACATGAACATTGATATCTCTAACTTTTTGTAATTTCTCCCCCGCCTCTCTTTTGCCATTCCCCTTCCTTGTTTCCCTATCACCCTTCTCCTCACCTGCCCTCCTAGCAAATATTGTGTGCAACACTAGCAAAACATAAGTGTCAATATGTTCTACAGGAAGGAACCTGGAGAGAAAAGGAGGCAGAGTCAGAGGAAGAGATGCAGGAGAAAAAGCCCCAGATACCCTTTCACCCCTCCTCCCTCTCCTGCCGATCACCTCCCCCTGGTACCCCTCCTTCTACCCTTTTTTCCATGGTCCACTATCCTCTCATATCATATAACTTCTTCAGCCCTTTACCTCTTCCACCTATCACTTCCCAGCTTCTTACTTCATCCCCTTCTCCTACCCACCAACCTTCCCCTGATCTCAACTATCACCTGCCAACTTGTACTCCATCCTTCCCCACCTAACCCCTCCCGATGCTGGCTTCTGTTCTCTTCCTTTCCAGTCCTGATGAAAGGTCTTGGCCCAATATGTCAACTGTTTATACCTCTCCATAAAAGCTGCCTGACTTGCTGAATTCCTGCAGCATTTTGTGGGTGTTGCTCGACATGTATAGTATCTGCTGATTCTCTTGTATTTAGTACTTCAAGATTCAAAATTGTTTATGCAACACACATCAACGTTGCTGGTGAATGCAGCAGGCCAGGCAGCATCTCTAGGAAGAGGTACAGTCAACATTTCAGGCTGAGACCCTTCATCAGGACTAACTGAAGGAAGAGTGAGTAAGGGATTTGAAAGTTGAAGGGGGAGGGGGAGATCCGAAATGATAGGAGAAGACAGGAGGGGGAGGGATGGAGCCAAGAGCTGGACAGGTGATAGGCAAAAGAGGATACGAGAGGATCATGGGACAGGAGGCCCAGGGAGAAAGACAAAGGGGGGGGGGGCCCCAGAGGATGAGCAAGGGGTATAGTCAGAGGGACAGAGGGAGAAAAAGGAGAGTGAGAGAAAGAATGTATGTATAAAAATAAATAACAGATGGTGTACGAGGGGGAGGTGGGGCATTAGCGGAAGTTAGAGAAGTCGATGTTCATGCCCATCCTCTGGGTCCCCCCCCCTTTGTCTTTCTCCCTAGGCCTCCTGTCCCATGATCCTCTCATATCCCCTTTGCCAATCACCTGTCCAGCTCTTGGCTCCATCCCTCCCCCTCCTGTCTTCTCCTATCATTTTGGATCTCCCCCTCCCCCTCCCACTTCCAAATCTCTTTTCTTTCTTTTTAAATCTTTTTATTAAATAAGTATACAAAAGGTAAACCATATAAGCACTAATACACTGTTAGAAATTACAGGAGATATTAATACAGAAAAAAATTGATACAAACAGTGCAGTTTAAACATAAAATAATAAGATAAATTAATAGTATACTAATTTTATATATATATATATATATATCAATAGAGAAAAGGAAAAAAAAAACCCAAAAAAAACCCACTGTGCAACTAAACTAAAAGCAAAGCAAAGCAATGGGCTAACTTGGAAACAGGTGGAGTTAAAAAACTTAAAATCACGTCCTCAAACCCGACCTCCATTAAAAACAGTTAAAAAAAGCAAGAAGGGAATATAAATATGCAACAAAAGAGAAAAAAAAAATTACATTAAATGAAAATATTGAATAAAAGATCTCCAGGTCTGTTCAAATTTAAATGAGGAATCATAAAGATTACTTCTAATTTTCTCCAACTTTAAGCATAATATCGTCTGGGAGAACCAAAAAAAAGTAGTTGGAGCATTAGGCTCTTTCCAATGTTGTAAGATACATCTTTTCGCCATTAAAGTAAGAAATGCAATCATTCTACGGGCTGAAGGGGAAAGATTACTGGAAATTTTAGGTAATCCAAAGATAGCAGTAATAGGATGAGGAGAGATATCTATATTCAATACCTTTGAGATAATATTAAAAATGTCTCTCCAAAAAGTTTCCAGAGTAGGACAAGACCAAAACATAGGAGTTAAGGAAGCTATCTGCCCCGGACATCTATCACAAAAAGGATTAATATGAGAATAAAAACAAGCTAATTTATCTTTGGACATATGTGCTCTATGAACAACTTTAAATTGAATTAGGGAATGTTTAGCACAGATAGAGGAAGTATTGACTAATTGTAAAATCTGCCCCCAGTCATCCACGGAAATAATAGAACCCAATTCTTGTTCCCAATCTGACCTAATCTTATCAAATGGAGCTTTCCTAAGTTTCATAATAATATTATAAATAATAGTCGTTGCACCTTTCTGACATGGATTAAGGTTAATTATATTATCTAAAATATATGTAGGAGGAAGCATTGGAAAGGAAGAAAGTATAGTACTTAGGAAATTTCTAACTTGAAGATATCTAAAAAAATGTATTCTTGGTAAATTATATTTATTAGATAATTGTTCAAAAGACATAAGGGAACCATCTAAAAATAAATCCAAAAACCGTGAAATACCCTTAGTCTTCCAAATTTGAAACACACGATCCGTGAAAAAGGGAAGAAAAAATATGTTACCTAAAATAGGGATCGCTAGCCCAAATTGGTTAAGATCGAAAAATTTTCTGAATTGAAACCAAATACGTAAGGTATATTTAACGCCTCAAACGGGTTAGAAACCCGTTTGAGGCGTTTCAAATCAAAAGGAAGAGAGGAACCTAAAATAGAGCCAACTGCATAGCCCTGAGCAGATTGTAATTCCAAAACTACCCATTTAAGGATGGATAGTGTATCTTGGTCAAGTAACCAAAATTTCATATGTCGAATATTAATTGCCCAGTAATAGAATCTAAAGTTAGGTAATGCTAAACCTCCATCTCTCTTAGCTTTCTGTAAATGTATTTTACCCAGTCTCGGGTTTTTATTTTGCCAAATAAATGAAGAAATTTTAGAGTCAACTTTATCAAAAAAACATTTTGGAACAAAAATCGGTAATGCCTGAAATATATATAAAAATTTTGGCAGAATAAACATCTTAACTGCATTAATACGACCAATCAAAGTTAAATATAATGGAAACCATTTAGATGAAAGTTGAGTAATATAATCAATTAAGGGTAAAAAATTAGTCTTAAATAAATCTTTGTGTTTATAAGTAATTTTAATCCCAAGATATGAGAAATAATTATTAATCAATTTAAACGGAAAGTTATGATACAAGGGAAGTTGTTTATTAATCGGAAAAAGTTCACTCTTACTAAGATTTAATTTATAACCTGAAAAAAGACTAAATTGTGCTAATAAATCTAAAGCAGCAGGGATAGATTTTTGAGGATTAGAAATATATAAAAGTAAGTCATCAGCATAGAGTGATATTTTATGGGACTTTAAGCCCCGAGTTATCCCAGTAATATTTGGAGATTCTCGAATGGCAATTGCAAGAGGTTCTAATGCAATATCAAATAATAAAGGACTAAGAGGACAGCCTTGTCGAGTACCTCGAAAAAGAGGGAAAAAAGGTGAGCTTAAAGAGTTAGTACGGACCGAGGCCATAGGAGAATGATATAACAGTTTAATCCAAGATATAAATTTTGAGCTAAAATGAAACATTTCAAGCACCTTAAATAAGTAAGGCCATTCTACTCTATCAAAAGCTTTTTCAGCATCTAAAGAGATAACACACTCAGGAACATTTTGTGAGGGGGTATAAACAATATTTGACAGTGTGTGAATGTTATAGAAAGAGAACCGACATTTAATAAAACCGTTTGGTCTTCCAAAATAATAAAAGGGAGAACTTTTTCTAATCCGTTTGCTAATAATTTAGAAAAGATTTTAGAGTCAACATTTAATAAAGATATTGGTCTATAAGATGCACATTGAGCAGGATCTTTACCCTTCTTTAATATTAGAGAGATTGACGCTCTGTAAAAGGATTCGGGAAGTTTACCAAGTTTTAATGAAGCCTCCAAAACCCTACCGAACCAAGGGATTAATAAAGGTGCAAAAAACCTATAAAATTCCACAGTAAACCCATCAGGGCCAGGAGCTTTCCCCAGGTTCATAGAGGAAATAACATTCTTAATCTCATCAGTGGCAATGGGAGTATCTAGCATAGAAGACATATCCTGTGAAATCTCAGGGAAATCTAGGTTATCTAAAAAGTCATTCATATATTTAGAGTCTCGTAAAGACTCAGATTGATATAAGGAAGAATAAAAATCAAAAAAGGTTTGATTAATCTCCGCATGATCAAATATCAATCGATCATTTTGATTATAAATCTGATTAATTTGAGATTTAGTATAATTAGACTTCAATTGATTAGCCAACAATTTGCCAACTTTGTCACTGTGTACATAAAATTCACTTCTTGTTTTCTTTAATTGGTTTACAATCGAAGACAAAAGTAATAAACTATGTTCCATTTGAAATTCAGTTCTTTGTTTATACAACTCCACAGAGGGAGCTGTAACATATTTCTTATCAATTTCCTTAATCTTGTGCACAATGACCAGCTCCTCCTGCTTCAGCTTCTTTCTCAAGGCAGCAGAATATGAGATAATCTGACCACGAATATAAGCTTTAAAAGTATCCCAAAGAATGTTCACAGAAATATCCTCTGTGTAGTTGATTGTAAAAAAAAAGATCAATCTGTTCATTCATAAAGTTAACACAATCCGAGTCCTGAAGCAGCAACGAATTAAAATGCCATTGTCTATTATTTTGTGCATTGACCTTAATTTTAATAGAAAGCTTAAGTGGAGCATGATCCGAAATGGTAATAGAGTCATAATCACATTTAATCACTGAAGAGATAAGCCGAGAATCAATAAAGAAATAATCAATTCTTGAATAGGAATGGTGAACATGTGAAAAAAAAGAAAAATCTTTTTCCTGAGGATGCAAAAAACGCCAGATGTCCGTCGACCCAGAATCAGAGAGGAATGAGTTAATCAAAGTTGCAGATTTATTGGGTAAAGTCCGTAAAGGAGCCCAACGGTCCAAAACTGGGGATAAGCAAGTATTAAGATCTCCACCCCAGATCAAAGAAAACTCATTCAAATTTGGGAACCGATTAAATAATGATTTATAAAATTCCGTTCAGTCCATATTGGGTGCATAAACATTGACCAAAACTACCTTTTTATTAAATAGTAGACCACTAACCAGTAGAAATCTACCATTCGGATCAGAGATAATATCATGTTGTACAAAAGTAACTGAGGAGTCTATAAAAATAGAGACGCCTCGAATCTTAGCGTTAGAGTTCGAATGAAACTGTTGTTTCTTCCAGAATTTAAAAAAACGTAGTCTGTCCCCCCTCCGCACATGGGTCTCTTGTAAAAATAGAACATGTGCTTTAAGTCTCCGGAATACTTTAAAAACTTTTTTCCTTTTAATAGGATGATTAAGACCATTAGTATTCCAGGAGACAAAATTAATAATAGACTCCATAAACCCTAAAGTCAACCCGCAAAAAAAAGGATTGACGATAGGTTCGACCCACGAACCCGGAAAGGGAGCAGAACAAACCAGAGATAACGGGAAGGAGAACGCAACCAATACTTCAGTAATGTAAGTAGCCCAAGAAGAAAAAAACTAAAACGTGAAGCCCCTCCCACCACCCCGCAGCCCATGACCCCAAGGCTAAATCTAAAGCAGACCCGCCAGAAAGAAGCAAGCACTAAAACTACCCCCTATGACTTCTGATAGACGCTCACTAAAAAAAGTGTAAATATAAAAAAGATCAGCTAGTTATAAAACAGTAGAAGAACAAAAAAAGGTAGATCAATTAAGACAAGCACAATTTAAAACAGAGAAAAAGCCAGAAAATATAAAGAAAACCGTAACAGATCACAGATCCAATGATTAACCAAAAAAAAAGAAACAAAATTATTAATATAAACTAGTTAGGAAAACCTACAAAAAAAAGTACATTTAAAGACTACGAAATTTAAGGCCTCAAAGGAAATACGCAAAATGATACTAAGGGAATAACCACCCATTATCCCCAAGGAAAAAGAAAGGAATGACACAGTTAGAAAGAAATTTTGGCAACCATATTAATTAATCAAAAATAAACTTTCCTGCCCATATAAAGCAAACAAAAATTAAACCCGACAGATTCACAACCTCCGATCAAACAGAGATAGTTAAAAATTACGATTAAGATGTTGAAGGTGAAAATTGACCCAGATAACTCTGGGCATCTGATGGAGATTCAAAAAAACGGAAAGCTCCGTCAGGCGTGCAGATCCTTAAACGTGCTGGGTAAAGCAGCGCAGGTTTTAAATCCATCTTGTAGAGTTCCGACATCACAGATCTGTAACGAACCCGTTGATCCCGAATCTGTTTGCTGAAGTCCTCCACGAATCGGAACTGAAGATCCAAAAAAATCAATGTAACCTTTAGATCGAACAAATCGAAGCAGTTTCTCCTTGTCTTGAAAGTAATGAAAACGTAAAATGACATGCCGAGGTTTATCTGACTTAGACGAATATGATGGAACTCTGTGAGCCCGATCCAATAACGGTGGTTGGTCAGGAAATACGGTAGGAAATGCATCTTTTAAAAGTTAAGAAAAAAACTTTATAGGGTTGTTAGATTCAGCAGCTTCACGAACACCAATAATTCGAATATTCTGCTGTTGCATTCTGGATTCTAAGTCAGAGTTTTTAAAAGTCAGAAAGTCAAGTTTTTTCTTCATTATAGTAATTGTTTCTTCAATTTTCTCCACCTTGAGTTCATTTTGTTGCGTGGATTTTTGAAGATTAAATATAGCCGACTGATGTTCCGTGATAGATGTTTGCATTTTATCGATTGAATCGGCAATTTTCTGGAAATTAATTGAAATTTCCGCATGAATCAGCTCCTTTATAGAGGTTGATATTTCCCTTTGAATTAGATCCGATATAGCTTTCAGAGTCAAAGGTGGTTCAGTCGGGGGGAGATCGGTACCTTTCGGTCTAACCGGAGGTTTGCCATCTTTCCCATTTTTTCCGTTCTTAGACATAGCAGACCTTAAAAGCATCCAAATATCAAAAAGCCCAATTTATTTCAGATTATTGTAAAAGTCGATGCCTTAATGGTTAGTTTAATATAGCTGATCATAGGAAAAAAAACTCAGAGGTGATGGAGCGAGTCAAGAACACGACTTCACTCCATGAGCTCTACCGGAAGTCCCCCAAATCTCTTACTAACTCTTCCTTCAGTTAGTCCTGACGAAGTGTCTCGGCCTGAAACGTGGACTGTACCTCTTCCTAGAGATGCTGCCTGGCCTGCTGCGTTCACCAGCAACTTTGATGTGTGTTGCTTGAATTTCCAGCATCTGCAGAATTCCTGTTGTTTGCGTTTTCAAAATTGTTTATTGTCATTTTCTGTACACAAGTGTAAAGGAAAACAAAATAATTGTTACTTTGAATCACAAAAGACAAAGGACACAATAATAATAAAAAACAATAAATATAAGTACATAAGATAGCTTATATACATTGATTGTTTGTCCATAAAGTGAGACTAGGCTGGACATAAGGTGACTGACAGGAAATAATAAAATAGTGATTGAGCTAGTGAGTGGAGGTGTTGATCAGTGTTACTGCTTGGGGAAAGTAACTTTTTGAGTTTGATGGTCCTGGCGTGGATGCTACATTGCCTCCTACCTGATGGGAGTGGAACTAACAGTCCATGTGCAGGGTGGGTGGGATACTTTATGATGTTACTGGCCTTTTTCTGGCACTCTTCTGTATTTACAGTTGCAAGAAAAAGTTTGTGAACCCTTTGCAATTACCTGTTTTCTGTATTAATTACTTCATCTAAGTCACAATAATAGACAAACACAATCTGTCTAAACTAATAGCATACGAACAATAGTACTTTTCATTTCATTATTAAACACATTGTTTAATCATTCACAATTCAGTCTGGGAAAAGTAAGGGAACCCTTGTATTTAAGAACCTCCTTTAGCAGCAATAACCACCAAACATTTCCTGTAGCTGCTGACCAGATTTGCACAACTGCGAGGAGGAATTTTAGACCATTCCTCCATACAAAACTGTTTCAGTTCATCAATATTTCTGGGATACCTTGCATGAACAGCTCTCTTAAGGTCATGCCACAGCATCTCAATTGGGCTAAGTTCTGGACTCTAACTTGACCATTCAAAAACACAAATTTTCTTCTTTGAAAACCATTCTGTTGTTGATTTACTCTTGTCTTTCAGATCATTGTCTTGTTGCATCATCAAACTTCTATTGAGCTTCAGGTGACAGACCACTGCCCTGACATACTCTTGTAAGATTTCTTCACACAATTTTGAATTCATTATTCACTCAATGATTGCATGCTGTCTGGACCCTGAGGCAACAAAGCAGCCCCAAACCATGATGCTCTTTCCACTATGCTTCACAGTTGAGATGAGTTTTTGGTGTTGGTGTGCAGTGCCCCTTTTTCTTCCAAACATAGTGGTGTATATTTCTGCCAAAAAATTACACTTTTGTCTGTACGCAGAACATTGTCCCACGAGCGTTGTGGACCATCCGGATCCAGGTGGTCTTTTGCAAACTTTGGACGTGCAGCAGAGTTTTTTTGGAGAGCAGTTGTGTCCTCCGTGGTGTCCTTCCATGAACATCATTCTTGTTAAGTGTTTTTCTTGTAGTGGATACATGAACAGAGACTTTAGCAAGTTCTAGAGATTTCTGCAGGTCTTTTGCTGTTACCCTTGGGTCTCTCTTTCACCTCCTTTGGCATTTCACATTGTGTTCTTGGTGTGATCTTTGCAGGAGAGTAGCCACAGAATTTCTTCCATTTGTAGACAGTTTATCTTACTGTGGACTGATGAACACTTAGGTCTTTAGAAATGCTTTTGTAGCCTTCGCCAGCGTCATGCATCCTACAATTCTTCTAAGGTCCTTGGAAATTTGTTTTGATCGACCATGGTGCACATAAAGAGACCTTTCTTGAGAAGAGCAGACTCTATCAATAAACTGACTTTTTCTGTCTTTTTTACAGGGCAGGACACCTCTACAACCCACACCTCCAATCTCATCTTATTGATTGGAACACCTGACTCCAAATAGCTTTAGTATAAGGCATTACCCCAGAGATTCACATACTTTTTTGAACCTAAACTATGATTGTTTAATAATATACTCAATGTTGACAAGAAGAAGTACAATTGTTTGTGTGTTATTACAAACCCCATTTCCAGAAAAGTTGGGATATTTTCCAAAATGCAATAAAAACAAAAATCTGTGATATGTTAATTCACGTGAACCTTTATTTAACTGACAAAAGTACAAAGAAAAGATTTTCAATAGTTTTACTGACCAACTTAATTGTATTTTGTAAATATACACAAATTTAGAATTTGTTGATCAAATTCTAAATTTGTGTATGTTTACAAAATACAATTAAGTTGGTCAGTAAAATTATTGAAAATCTTTTCTTTGTACTTTTGTCAGTTAAATAAAGGTTCACATGAATTAACATATCACAGATTTTTGTTTTTATTGCATTTTGGAAAATATCCCAACTTTTCTGGAAATGGGGTTTGTAGTTTAGGCAGATTGTGTTTGTGACTTAGGTAAAGATTGGACCACATTTTATGAGTAATTAATGCAGAAAACCAGTTAATTGCAAAGGGTTCAGAAACTTTTTCTTGCAAGTATATTGCCTTGATACCAGATAGGGTGGTGCCAGTGAATGGCTGGTGAGTTTTGAGTATCCATTGATTTTGACTTCTGGTCAAGATGGCGCCTGTGTACTTCACTCCTTCAGTCGACCTCTTCTGGATAGACCATGAAACCATATATTTCATTTCTTTTATGCCTTTGACATTAGCTTTTGTTTTGAATGTGATTCTGGAACTGCTGGAGCATGTGATTCTCCAGTGCTCTGCAGCCTCTGAGAGGATTCCGGGAGACTGAGGCTGCTTGCGCAAACCTTGTAGCGAGAAAGCTGTGGGATGGGGCGCGAACCAATGTTTGACTTCACTCGCCAATTAAAGCTTCCATTGAGCACTGATTAAAGCATGAGGGAGATTGGAACATCGACGTGAATGCGGAAGGTGAGCCACAGCTGCCTACCTTTTGATCACTACCAGGGAGGGGAGATTGCCTTTTGATTGCTGGTGGGATCGCTCTGCTACCAGAGAGGGAAAGGCCTGCTGCTGTGCTTGGAGAATGTTACCCAGATTTTCTGGGGTTTGGATATGGACATGGACTGTAGACTTTTTTTTTCCAGTCTGATGGTTTTTTTATGCACTGTGTTTTCAAACGATCTTTCTTGTTTTTTTGTGTGTGAGGGTGGGGGATTTGGGGGTTGATGTGCCTGTTCCGTTTTTGTTCATTTTTTGTGTGGGGAGGAGGGACTTGGGGGTGGTTGAGTGTGCTGTTGTTCATTTCTTTCTTGGTTATCTGGAGAAGAATTTCAGAGTTTTATACTTTGATAATAAATGAACCTTTTGTAGAGCCTTCCTGTCTGCTGCAGTGCAGTTTCCTTACTAAGCAGTGATGTAGATTGTCGAGATGCTCTCTACTACGCACCTGCAAAATTATGTGATTATGAATGTGCAAAGTCGAGCTCTCTTCAGCTTCCTCAGAAAGCAGAGGTATTGGTGAGCTTTCTTGACTGTGTAGAATGTGTTTTGGGACCATGAGATGTTGTGTGTGACGTGCACTTCAAGGAGTTTGAAACTGCCTGCAGTTTCCACTGTTGTGCCGCCAATTAAAGATGGATTGTTCGTGGTATGTGTTCTCCTGAAATTGATAACCATCTCCTTTGTCTTGTTGACATTAAGGGCGAGGTTATTTGCCCGGCACCATGCATCGAGCCCTTCCCCCTCCTCTCTAACCCATCTCATCATTGTTGGTGACGAGTTCCACTACTGTTGTGTCATCGGCAAACATGATGATGTGATTGTTGCCTGTTTAGACGTGCCATCATGTGCGAGCAGAGTGTTCAACACTGGGCTCAACATACAGCCCGGGGGGATGGGGGTGGGAGCACACCTGTGTTGAGGATGATGGGGAAGGAGAAGTGGTAGTCCATCCTAACTATCTGAGGTTGTTCGTTAGGATCTCCAATACCCAGTTGCACAGTGATGTATTTAGAACGAGGAGTAGGAATTTGTTCACCAAGGTTGTGTTGAATGCCGAACTGAAATCCAGAAATAGCCTTCTGACATAATTGTCCGAGGTGTGTCAGGGTCAGGTGCATGACAGATGCTGTGGTATCTGTCGTAGAGTAGTTCTGTCGGTAAGCATAGTGGTGAGTGTCCAGTATGGCAGGAATGGAGTATTTGATATGCGCCATTATCAGGCATTCAGAGCACTTAATGATGATTGGCATTAGTGCCTCTGGGCAGTAGTCATTTAGTTCTGAAGCTGTAGAGCTCTTTGGTACAGGAATGATGATAGTTGATTTGAAGCATGTGGGGACAGCAGCCTGGATGAGTGAAGTGTTGAAGATGTCCATGAAAATGTCAGTGAGCACTCCCTGAGTGCTCGGCCTGGGATGTTGTCTGGCCCGGCCACCTTATAGGGCTTGACTCTCTGCGGAGTTCTTTGCATATGTGCTGCTGAGAGTGGCTGCTCATTCATGACTGGCATGAAATTGCATGCTTCTAAACTTACATAAAAATTATTTAGAACATCAGTGAGGGAGAAGTCACTGGTACAGTCAATGCTGTTTTTTCTTGTTTAGTCAATAGTCCCCTTGATGCCCAGTCACATATGCTGAGGATCTGGTGTTGCTGATTTTTTTGTGTGCAGGGAGACTTTGCCATCTTGATGCCTGAGATGACCTTTCTCCTGACTGCCCGGATGGCTATTCTGTCATCAGACTTGAAGGCAGTATCCCGGTCTTTTAGTAGGGACTGCACCTCTACTAGAGATTGTGCTGTGAGATGACCATTCTGGAGGTACCAACATCGTTTATACACTTACTGAGGTAGCCAATGTATGACGAGGCAAAGTCCTCAAGATCTGTGTCTTCTCCATTTGTGGTGGTTTCCTTGAACATCCAAATTGCCTTTCATATCTTTGTTCTTCAGGATTCATTGAAATCATTGGTTTCTCTGATTCTGTCCCTTGTCTGACGTGACATAGGGTTTTGGAGATAAATATGCTGGCTGGGGAATTCCAACAAGATTGACCCTACCTTTGGATTCCATGGGAATCAAACTAAAAGGTCTAAATCAGTCAGTAAGCCTAACACTTCCATGTATAGCATCATGTGCATTTAAGTTTGGGCGCCACTTCAATTGGAATAGCTGAATACTGCTGGTTTTGTCCAAAACTAGTGGCTATAGCCAAGACCATTGAGTTTTAATGCGGAATAAATTATAAGTAACGTGTAAGCGTTCCATTACAACAGGACTCAAAATTGATTTTCTGATGTTTTGTTGTGACCTTTATGCTTTAAATTCTCCACACTGATGCCTGCATTGTATTTTCTGTCTTGATGAACGAATCTTAATGGCATCAGAATGATTTGCATTTAAAATGAAATTTCCATGTTTGGATTTCCTTAAAAGATGCAAGCAAAGTACTTATTTGAAGGATATTATATTGCCGTGTACAAATTAAATGTGAAAATTAAATGTAACATGGTATTACAATGTTATTTTGATCCAAAGCACTCTTAGACAATAGGTGCAGAAGTAGACCATTCGGCCCTTCGAGCCTGCACCGCAGTTGATCATGCTGTCATAACACAAAATGGACAATTACTGTTGTACATTTAAATGCCTAATATTTATTGACATTTCTTTATCTCATCTTAAAAAGTAGGCTTTACATTAGTTATTTAACATACCTGATACTTCTGCTAAAATAATGAAATCCAAACTGACAGTCTACTTCCTTGCTTTAATTTTATAGCAGAAATTACGCTTTATGCTGGACGAGCTAAAAGAAGATTTGGACTGTAAATCAGAGAAAATTCCAAGGACCAGCGGTTGTAAAACTCTGTTTGAAGAATCGAAATTTGCAAAGTTTAATAACTATAATTCTTTGGAAAATGCAAAGATTGCTGCTAAGTGGAAAGAAGATACTGGCATAATTGCTGACATTTCATTTGGCAGGGAATCTGGTAACACAATGGATCATAGATTCAATGGAATTTTAAGCACTGATGTTGGTTACAGTCAGAATACTACTGAGAACAAATATTCTGACATTTGTGGAGAACACATTAAGCAAGTTCAAGACTCAGAGCAAGATCATTATCTGATTTCAAATTGTGTGGATCATTCAGGCTATTTCACAGACTGTGTTGCTGATTTAGACAATGTAGCAGATCTGACGGAGATTGATAATCTTGCAGTGTCTTTTCATTCTGTTAACGTTAAGGAACACTATGAATCTGAAGATGCTCAAGTTCAGTCTGGGTTAAGTAATGAGTCAGAAACTGCTTTTGATGATGGCATTAACTTGTTATGCTTGTAATTCATTATAATTCACACTTGATAGCCATGGATCATAACAAAATTCTATATCTTTCTGTGTTCATATTAACATATTTAACAAGTTGAGAGGGTATTTTTCTTGAACTCTGCAATATTTTCTGCAACATTTTCATGATCTAATATATTTTACAGTTACAAAGGCAGTATACATATTTTTTGTCGTGAAAATAAGTGAACATCCAGGTTTTTTTTTGCTTTTGGTATTCTAGGCAACGGCTGCAGCACATAAACTACCTCCTGTATCATCTTGACTCTTCCACAGCTCTGTCACTGTGGGAGAAAGAAGGTGAATCTTTTTTTTTTAGGAAATTAGTACTATTTTATTACAATTAACTTCTAAGAGGAGTCATGAAATCATTCTGTATCTCCAATCTGCTTCCTACAGCTTCCCTAAAATGAAGTGCTTGCATTTAGAGTCTGGGTGCACTTTTGCCATGCCCTACTCTGTCATGCAGTACATTGGTATGCCAATTAAATTTAATTTCAAATACTTTATTGTTCATGTAAGTTAAACAAGTACTTAGAGTAATGATACAGAATGCATTAATTCCTAAAAGATACAGTGACTATGTTCAACTGAAGTGTCTTATGATCCTGAATTCATAGAATATAGATATTCACACGATTAGCATCATTTAATCTTCCTTATGCTCTGTTTTTACTTCACAACTGCTGGTTTATGACAGCTTGAGAGTGATATAAGAGTCTTGATGAAAGGTCTTAGTCCGGAACGTTGACTATGTATTCCCCTCAGTGGATGCTCCCTGGCCTGCTGAGTTCCTCTAGCATTTTGTGTGTGTTGCTCAGGATTCCCAGCATCTATAGAATCACTTGTGTTTATGATTATGACTGAAATCTCCTTACACTTAATGTAACTTCTTGCTTGGCAACCAGAACACTTCAGGAAGCATGTGATGGTTGAAGCAGATATACAGAATAAATTTACTTCAATAGATCCAGAGGTGAGATGTCACAATTGAATGTAGAGATGGATTTATTCTTTGTGGAGAAGAGAAGATGGTTTTAAAAATGGGATTTAAAATAATGAAAGACTTGGAATTTTAAATAATTGAAGGGTAGTAACAAGGTGACACAGATTCCTGACTAGGGGATCATGAATCTTTTCTACATTACAAATCATTGAGATTTGAAATATCCCATGTTATGATGAGACAGATTTAAAGGTTGCCTTCAAAAAGACTGGACAAATATATATAGATTAAAATAATTGGACTCTATAGACCACACACCCCTCCCCTTGCATAACCTTGCCACTCTATGATTCTATAAGTGTCCTATGAAGTAATAAGACCCCTAGATTGAAACCTGTGTTCATGATGTCAGATATTAGAAGTTTGTGATAATTGTAGTCGAGAAATTTCTGCGGTGAGCATTTGCAGTGGGCTCAACTGCATTTGTGAATTAAAATATGAGACGTGTGATTAAAAGATGAAGATAAAATTTGTGGGTGTACCATGTTTTTGGGTTTATGTGGCAATTCAGTTGAATATACATAGTTCCCTTTCAATACAGTCTTGTTCTCCATGTAGATTATTCTAAATAGTGTACATATGATATATATATGAGTAAAAGTTATATTTTATATAGTATACTAAAACCTATTGGTTATTTATAAAGCTTTACCATTGTAACATGAACATATTGATGCAAGCTACGTTAAGCAAAAATGAAAAAAATCATGTAAAGTTATTGAAGAGATTTAATATAGTGCTGAAGAGATTTAATATTGTTCTAAAGTTGAATAGACTATTTATGAACTTTAACATAAAATAAAGTCTATAAAATAATTTTTGATATATAAATTCACTGGTTGAAAAATATACTCGAGCAGTCCACTCTCGTTCTTACAGAGGGATGAGCTCTGTGGAGGCAAGTGCTCCTTATTCCAAGTAAATTTATAATATCAATTGAGAACTGTGCGAGAAATGGAAAGATGTTACACTGGTTTGCTACAAAAGACAGATCAGAGAGATTTTTACCCTACACCTAACTGCTATACTTGACTTGCTAATAGACAGGATCATGTGAATATACCTGCTTTCGATATGAAAGAATCCATCTTTCTGGGTCTATGAAACCTTGAGTCAATATGAGGTCTTTAGCAGTGAACTGGTCTAAGTTAACACAGCCTTGACCTTGGAATGTCTGATGGCCTTTGATATAAGCTTTCAAAGTCCAAACTACATGTAATTATTTGAAATATAAGACACTTGGAAATAATTAAGACATGAAACTAAAGTAAAATACTTCAAAAATATTTACACACCTTCCCTTGAGAATCACTGGGTTGTCCCACCATACACCTGGTCAGATGTGGGACTGCATTAGACTCATGGTTTACCCAGCCTTGTTTTAGGCAGAGCATGCAAGGAAGTTTCATTAACGTTCCAATGGCTGAAAGCCAGTGATATGGATTGGAAATGCTGATGTCTTTAATATCTGATTCCAGAACTGAGAATAAGGGCATATTTTTGGTTCCTATTTAATAACTGTTATCCTTGATTGGCACATTTAAGAATGAGACGTCTTAGTTATATTTAAATATTTATACCAAATTAGAATAATACATTGGTACCCTATTTAGTGCTAGTCCACAGAACTCTGGTTCATAAAAAAAGTTACAATCGGAACACTCAACAGGAATGTACCCCTTTGTTCTTTAATAAAGTCATGTGCCGTAGTACTGGATATTTGGTAAATCCCTACTATCTTGCTTACACTGCTGCGTCAGGATTTCTATGAAACTACTGAAATCCCTGCTCACCACTCGTGCTCCCCCAGGAATGAAATGTCCCATGGCCCAGTGTAAAGAGAATGCCAATGAGGGCTGACGTTTGGTGGGTTGGGCTGAGCATTGTGGCTACTCTGCAGGGGTATTACCTGGAAGGCCTAATAAAAGCAGTCCATGGCTGGAGACTGGTGGCGCCTGCTCCATGTGTTGACAGTCTATCTAGATTCTATCGTCTTTCATCTCACTTACTGTTAAACTTAATGATAGCTGCTGCCTCTCCACTCCTTTTTTAGCTGCACAGTTCACCCAGGCCTGGAGGTTATGGTAACAAGCTCAATGAATATCAACCAATGACAAGTTTGTTACCCAAAAGAAACATCCAGAATGGGAATAACTGTGCTGCCAAACAAAGAGGAGGAGACAGCAACTTCCATCACATTTAATAAGGAGGTGATGAGGGAGACTAGAATCCCGGCAGTCTATCATCATGTGAGTCCAGCCCTGAGGCCCATTTGTCATACTGAGTGATCCCACCACCACTCACTGCACAAGCAGCTTCTCCGCCCAAAATCGGAGGGTGGTTCATTGCTGGATTTGTGTCAGGTCCCAGCACAGCAGCAGATCAAAAACAAAAATGTGAAGAGTTTTCAGCATTCTTCCTACAGTGCAGCACAGTCAGCAACACATATAATGCTACAATGACCCTTTCTTGCCCTAATTCCATTAGCACTCTTATACCTGGGAACACATCCTGCATAGTATTAATCTGATTTAAACTGTTAGTTGAAGAGTATTGTTTCGGAATTTCTATAGTTATGATTTTTTTATTTCACTTATATAACTGAACTATTCCTATACTCCTATTTAAAATAATCTATTGCAAAAGAACCAGAGTAAGTAGAATCCAGTTAAAATAAATTCGATCACCTGTCCTCAAGTTCTATGTGTTGAGTTATTATTTAAGTGTTACTTTATTGTTTAAAGCAACTTGTAGATGGAAAATTGCAAATACAGTGGATTCTAGTTAATAGGGAAACATCGCGACCAGTACGTGTTAGCTCAATAAAGCGTTGTTAGCTGAAGTTTCATAGAAACAGTTAAAAAGGTATAAAAAAGGACAAACAGTAACAAATTATGTATTTAAATGAAATACAGAATAAATTAGAATCCTACCAATTCTACCACAGTACAAAAAACTTTGTATTAAAACTTTGTATTAATTATCAATGGAGGAATTCACCATGTTGTGTTCTTTTGTCTGTAAATGAACAAAATCAGTGCAGGGACCTAATGGATTGCCTTCTTGCAATGCGTCAACGATTGCATCCTCCAAATCTTCATTTTTATTGTAACATTCAAGATGATTGTTGAGAGCCTCAAATTCTACATAGTTCCTAACTTGTTGAAGTGGTAAAATCATTTCATTTTCACTCCCAGCCATATCTGGCATCTGCAAACCTGAGTGCTTGAAACCACAGTGAGTAAAACAGCTCTGAATTGTCTTCCTGCTTATTTCTTGCCAACTATCAGTGACAAAAATCATACAATGCTGAAAATCATCAAGAATTAAGGACAGAATGGCTGGACAACTTGAATGATTTCAGCTAATTAGAGAGGCTCACAGATTGGTAATAGGTAAATAGCAGCAGTACCACAGAATCAAAGAATCGACTTTTGTTAGGGTCAGTAGATCTTCAGATGACTGAAGAACATGATTCTAAATACGCACATTATTTAGGGTAAGGAGGTTAATGCACAGGGCTGTGAGGCTTACAGGCCTAGGTTGATCTTCTTTTACGTCAGCATGAAGTTGTTTGGCCTTGAAATTGTTGTGACTTATAGACCAGGTGGTTTCTTAGACCGAGTCAGGCTAACTGTCTGACGGTGAAAGTTAGATCAATTTCCTGCCTTTTGCCTCCCTCCCTTCTTAAAGAGTGGACTTTCGTGATTTTTCAATCCCCTGGAACCATTTGAGAATCTAGTGATCCTTGAAAGATCACTACCAATGTCAGAGTCATTTCATCTACCTCTTTCAGAACACTGGGGTGGAGTCCATCTGGTCCAAGTGACTTATCCATCTTCAGACCTTTCAGCTTTCCAAGCATTTTCTCCATAGCAATAGTAATTACAGTCACTTCTGTCCTGACGGTAGAATTTCTGGCAGTTTGCTGGTGTCTTCAACAGTGAAGACTGATGCAAACTACCTTTGCAGTTCATCTGCCATTTCTTTGTTTCCCTTACTACCTCTCCAGTGTCGTTTTCCAGCGGTCCGATATCCATACTTCCCTCTCTTTTACTCTTTATTCTGAAAAAAATATCGTAATCACACAAGTTCTCATGACAATGCAATTACAGCAGGACTTGGACAAATTGGAAGAACGGGCAAAAAAGTGGCAGATGGAATACAGTGTTGGGAAATATATGATAATACATTTTGGTAAAAGGAATAATAGTGCAGACTATTATCTAAGTGGGGAGAAAATACAAACATCAGAGGTGCAAAGGGACGTAGGAGTTCTTGTGCAAGACTCCCAGAAGATTAATTTACAGGTTGAGTCTGTGGTAAAGAAGGTGAATGCAATGTTGCCATTTATTTCAAGGGGAATAGAATATAAAAGCAAGGAAATAACGTTGAGGCTTTATAAGACATTGGTCAGGCCGTACTTGGCAACAGTTTTGGGCCCCATATCTCAGAAAGGACGTGTTGTTATTGAAGAGAGTCCAAAGGAGATTCATGTCTATGATTCTAGGAATGAAGGGGTTAACAAATGAGAAGCATTTGGCAGCTTTGGGCATGTACTCATTGGAAATTAGAAGAAAGCAGGGGGTGGGGGATCTCGTTGAAACTTATCGAATGTTAAAAGGACTAGATATGGTGGATGTGGAGAGGATGTTTCCTTTGGTGTGGGTATCCAGAACTAGAGGGTACATGCTCAGAATTGAAGGGCAAGCTTTTATAACAGAGGAAGGCAAGATTTTTTTTAGCCGGAGAGTAGTGAATCTGTGGAATGCTCTGCCACAAACTGCGGTGGAGGCCAAGTCCGTGGATATATTTAAAGCAGATAGTCAGTGACCCAACACGCAAGGCCCACCTGAAATCATGTCCTTACCAATTTAAATGGGTTTATTATTGTCACATGTAGGTACCAAGAAATATTGCGTGCAATCTATTCAGATCATTTCATCATATCATTACATCAAGGTAGTAGAAGGGAAAAGCAAAAACAATGCAGGATATGGTGTTACAGAGAAAGTGCAGATGCATTTGTCAGTGTTGCTTATGAAGTGATCATGACACAGTCTATCTAGAACAACTTACATTGTATTGCCCGATGCCGGCCCCCTAGAGTCGACATAGTAGTAGTAGTGGAACTACAGTTGTCCTAAATAGGACAGACTCAAAACTGATGTGCCAACACAAAACTGGACATCCATTAGGTGAAACATTAAGAATGCTGAAAATGTATACCACCATAATCTGTATCCCTCACTCTGATATTACCATCAAGCCAGGTTATCATTATTGATTCATGGGGTTTTCAGAAGTACATGCAGCAGCAATATCATACACACCTAAAAATGGTAAGATGCCAGCTTAATGAACCTGTAATACAAGATGTGTGCTAAATAGCAAAAGCAGCATGCAATAGAGTGAAGCAAATTTACAACCAACAGATTAGATTAAATCTCTGATCCTACCACATCTATAATTGAGGAGGATGAAATTCTAAAAATCTTCAATGAGAGATCTATCAGTGAATGCTACAGGTAGGGCTGAAGTCTGTGTAAACTAGATTTGGTTAGAAATATCAAATAGAAGGTCCATCTTGACTTTCTCCGAGATCTCCACCATCATTGAAGCCAGTCTCCAACCAGTTCCATACGTCAACTACATATGACATATAGAAACAGTTGAGAGCGCTGGATACAACAAGGACAATGGGTCAGACAATATCCCGGTTATAGTGCTGAAGGCTTGCACTCTAGACAAACTGACATCTACCTAATCACTTGGAAATTTGCCCGGATATGACATGCTCACTATAAAACAAGGGAACTTCATTCTGGCCAGTTACCATCCAAACAGTCAAACATCAACAAAGTGATGCAAGGTATCATGAAAAGAACCATCAAATGGTGCTTACCAATAACCTGTTCATCAATGCCCATTTGATTTCACTATTACCATTCCGCTCCTGACCTCCTAATAGCCTTGGTCCAAAGAGCTGAATTCTAGAAGTGAAATGAATGCCCTGGAGATCAAAGTTCAAAGTAAATGTTATTATCAAAGTATATGTCACTAAATACAACTGTAAGATTCATTTTTCTGTGGGCATACTCAGCAAATCTAAAGAATAGTAACTATAAAAGGATCAATGAAAGGTCAACCAGAGTACAGAAGACAACAAACTCTGCAAGTGCAGATATAAGTAAGTAGCAATAAATAATGAGAGCATGTGATAATGTGAGTCCTTAAAGTGAGATCATTGGTTATAGGAATATTTCAACGATGGGGCAAGTGAGTGCAGTTATCCCCTTCTATTCAAGAGTTTGATGGTTGAGGAGCAGTAACTGATCTTGAAACTTGTGGTGCCAGTCCCAAGGCTTTTGTACCTTCCTCCTGATGGCAACAGTGAGAAGAGAGCATGACATGGTTGGTAAGGATCTTCTATAATTTAGGGATCACACACATAATACTGGTTCCAAACATCCTACATCATAGGATGCATAAAATTAAAACATTTACGTCAAGTTACCCCTTAGTATTTTTGAGCAAAATAGAAATGTATGCTTTTTGGTCTGAAGGCTTTAATTTGTACTGTGTTCATTTTCTGTTGTGCAAGTGTATTTAACCTTACAGCCTAAGTGATGGAAATGCTAGTACTGTAATCAGCATCATGGAAGACAAAATAAAATTGGTTACAACAACTTACCACATAGCATTTTCCTGTGGATGTACTGTAAGTGCAACTGGGCGGTGGTTATTGAGGCAGGTCACTCTGCTCTGCTTGGGCACTGGTGTAATTGAAGTCTGCTTGAAGCGGGTGGGTAGCAGACACTGCTGATGCGAGAGGTTGAAGATCTCAGTGACCACACCAGGCAATTAGTCAGCACAGGTCTTTAGTACATAGCCAGGTAACACGTCCGGCCAAGATGCTTTCCGTGGATTCACCCTCCTGAAGGCAGCCCGCACGTCAGCTTCAGAGAGTGAGGTCATGGGATCATTGGGGGATGTGGGGGTTCACGATGGTTTATCCATGTTCTGACAGTCAAAGTGAGCACAGAAGGCATTGAGATAATCTGGAAGCAAAGCCCAAGGCAGCATTTGACCAATTGGGTCATGAAAGAGCTCTGGTAAAACCGATGTCAATGGTCATCAAGGAGACAATACTCCAATGGTTCAAATCCTATCTTGCACATCATAAAATCATTATGATTTTTGGAGGTCTATTATCCTAGCTTCAGGACTTCACTGCCAGAGCATCCACTGTAAGGGCTGTGCCCAGCCCAGTTATCTTCAACAGTTTCATTAATGACCTTTCCTCATTTGATCAAAAGTGAGGATGTTTATCATTGATAAAACAACATTCAATTCCTTCACAATTTCTCACAAATAAAGCAGTTTATGTTTGCTCGCAACAAGGTGAGAGAACACTCAGTGATGAGCTGATAGATAATAGGTAGCATCCCCTCCAAAAAAGTACCAAGCAATGTCCATCTCCAACAACAGAGAATCTAATCACCTACCCTTAACAGGCAATGGCATTACCAGCACTGAATCCCACACCATCAACATCTGGGATCACCATTGCCAAGAAACTCAACTGGTTCCACCACATAAGTATAGTGGCAACAAGACAAAGTTCAAGACAAAGTATCCTGCAGGCAGTGACTCAACTAAAAAAACAAAGCCTTTTCACCTTTTACCCCTCCATATCCCTGTTGTGCAACTCTAATGGTCTGCTCAGCACCATCCAAGACAAAGTGAACCACATTAGTAATCCATATACCATTCTAAACATGCATTCCATCAGTAATGACATACAGTGGTTTTATAGTGCATACCAACACTTTCCTTCCATGTCTAATGCTATCCTGGTTTGGAAATCTATTACATAAGTCTTTTAAAAATATTAACACTTTTTCTTTCCACGGATGTGCTTCAAGCATCTGTGGTTCTTTTTCAATTTTCAAGGAAATAGGCTGAATATTTCCAGACACCTCTGGCACAAAACATGGGCCAGAAGCTGTAATTTCTGGGAATAGTTAATATAATATACCAGAATGGCTGTGGTAATTTATGCACACATTAGTGAGAAAAATCATGCCAAATCTCATCTTGCAGAGGGGCTTACATTTAAACAATGAAAACACACCAGAAATTTGCAAAATGGGCAGATCATGCCAACAATTAGCCTGCAAGCTCAATATCAGCTGTGCAGCTAAGATCCCCTTTTAACCTCAGCTGAACATGCATTCGGCAACGGAAACATTTTCCAATGATGCTGCTAAAAGGGTTATCCAGAGGCTTCTTGTTGATTAATTTCTTAAAATTCTTGTAATGACTGTAACAAGGTTTAATGCAGTTAAAAGTTTCTAATTTTTTAAAAGCATTACAAGATTCTGGTCTTCCTAGAACTGATCAAAATTGCTAATTTTTTGAGCACATACCAGGAAAGGTTATATATGTATTTGATCTCAAGCACCTTCACCTCACCATCCTAGATACCAGAAAGTACGTTTGTGTATATGTGCATACATTCATGTATTAAGATTTCTAATCAAATCAGCCCCCCCTCCCCCGGCAAGGGTAGATTAGTCGGCTTTCATCTTGGACTTCAGCATAGGGGAATTAACAGAGGTTTCACAGAGCAGGCCAGGCTTCTGGAAATGGAGAGGACACTTACAGTTTCTACCTGCCCACGGTGTTTAGGCAGTGGTTCTTCATCTGAAATTGTCAAGGAATCTTCACTTCCCTGTGATGGTGCCGCTGAAATACGTCAACTCTTGCAGCTACAACTGCAGTCTTTGATGGACCAATGACCTTGTGACAGTGGCTGACATGGAGACCTTGACAATGAGGTTATATGAGACGAGAGGTTTTCGTAACATCTCTCAACATACCGCATAACTTGAGGGAGGCACAGCAGCACAGCGGTTCGCATAATGCTTTACAGTGCCAGAGACCAGAAGAACGGGGTTCAATTCCTGTCGCTGTCCTGTAAGTGTGGGCATGTGGCCAAGTGGTTAAGGCATTGGACTAGCTACCTGAAGGTTGTGAGTTCGAGCCCCAGCCGAGGGAACGTGTTGTGTCCTTGAGCAAGGCACTTAATCACACATTGCTCTGTGACGACACTGGTGCCAAGCTGTATGGGTCCTAATGCCTTTCCCTTGGACAACATTGGTGACGTGGAGAGGGGAGACTTGCAGCAATGGCAACTGCTGGTCTTCCATACAACCTTGCCCAGGCCTGCGCCTTGGAGGGTGAAGACTTGCCAGGCGCAGATCCATGGTCTCGCAAGACTAACGGATGCCTGTAAGGAGTTTGCAAGTTCTCCCTGTGGCCACATGTGTTTCCTCTGGTGCTTCAGTTTCCTTCCACATTCCAAAGACTTTCACATTAGGGTTAGTAAGTTTGGACATGCTATGCTGGCGTGGGAGCATCAGAACACTTGCTGGCTGCACCCAGCACATACTTGGACTGTGTTGGTCATTGATGCAAACTATGCATGTTTCGATGTACAAATAAAGCTAAACTTTAAGATATTTAATCTTGGAACTTTGCTGAAGAAAGTCATGGAAGTTCTGTGTTTAAAAGGAGTCATTCTCTTTTCCCGGGACTACCAGCAGTGGAACATGCAATCTTGTTGTGAATGCAGCTTTCTCCAGCGTGTGTTGCAAACATTTGCATACATTTTTCAGCCACTGCATTACAACTGTCATAAACCACAGCCAGATGGGATTCTCCTTTCTCAAACCTTGCAGGTCTATAACCATGAGCACCAAAGCCTGCGGATTAATTAGTTGGTGCATTACTAAAACTGTGGCTTGGGGGAGATTGTAAGTACTACTCTTTAATAACATGATTGATTACGCCAGACGAATCCCCTTCTAAATGTACACAGGATACAAATGTTGAAAACCACGCTGCAAACTAAAATAGAATGAATATTGGTATGCTGAAATAAAACTCCCATGCCCCAGAGAAACTCTCCAGCAGAATGATTGCTAAATTGAATCATGGTCTGTTCCATGCTGCATGATATTGCCAGAATCGGAAACAGCCTTTGCTATCAGCAAGGTGATGAGTAACTGAGGATTAGGAGGAAAATGACAAAGAAGAAGAGGAATTTGGATGTGCATTTTATGCCCAGCTAATTACCTGAGAAAATTTAAAAACTTCTTCCAGGGTCTGACAAAACGAGAATTTAATGCCCATGCATTATTTACCTTTAGAAGGTGGTACCTTCTAAAATGGTACTGAAAGAATATTTTAATTTTGCTCTTAAGCAAAGAGCCCCATGTTTCTGATCAGTGATAAAGGACAAAAAATGTATGTCAATCTCCAGATGGGGAAGAGTTTTATGGTGGAGGAATTCCCATGCATTTGCTGCCTTTGTCCTTCTAATAGCAGAGGTCAGTCACATCTTTTGAGAGACACTGTAGAAAAATGTTTGCTAAGTGTTGAAGTATATTTTGTAGATAGTACACACCATGTAACCATAACGCTCCAGTGTCAATAATTTGATTTATAATGGTGGTGAATGTGTTCCTGCCAAGCAGGTTGCAATGTCCTTCAGGGTGTCAAAGGTTGAGTGTTATTTGAGCTGCACACATACTGGAAAATTGAGAAGATTGAGAAAAATATGTCATATCCCTTTTGTAACTTGTAGATGGTAAAAAAAACGTCAGAGACACAAGAGGTAGGATATTTTTCACTGAACATCTCGCCTTTGATCTGCTCCTGTAGTCAAAGTATTCAGATATACTTTTTTCCATAGATGCTGCCTGGCCTGTGTCATAAGGCAGTGGCTGGGTACGTACCCAAGTGCAAGACACAGACACTGAAGTACTAAGGACAGGACTAGGATACAGGCTGAGGGCAAGGACATAGACACGAAAACCGGGAACCTGGAACAGGACTGAACAAGAGAGCTAGGAGCCCAGGCTTGGACTCTGAGCCAGAGACTGGACAAGGCCTCAGTACCTGGGTCTTGCCTCTGTCTTGGACCCCAGAACTAGGCAAGGGCGAGGCTTGGCAGGCTGGATGAGGCTGGAGTCTTCAGGCTTGAGGCTAGAGGCGAGGCTTGGCAGGAGGCAGGAGGTTGGAGTCTTCAGGCTTGAGGCTAGAGGCTAGAGACTTGAGGCAAGGCTTGGCAGGAGGCTGGAGTATTCAGGCTTGAGGCTTGGCAGGAGGCTGGGGTCTTCAGGTTTGAGGCTAGAGACTTGAGGCGAGGCTTGGTAGGAGGCAGGAGGCTGGGGTCTTCAGGATTGAGGCTAGGCAGGAGGCTGGAGTCTTCAGGCTTGAGGCTAGGCAGGAGGATGGAGTCTTCAGGCTTGAGGCTAGGCAGGGCGCAGATCACCACCCGACGGAGGCATGGGACAGGAAGGGACAGAACCAACCGCAGGTAACGGCAAGACGGCCTGGCTTACCCGACGGAGGCAAGGGACAGAACCAACCGCAGGTAACAGCAAGACGGCCCGGCTTACCCGACGGAGGCCAGGGACAGAACCAACCGCAGGTAACAGCAAGACGGCCTGGCTTACCCGATGGAAGCAAGGGACAGGAAGGGACAGAACCAACCGCAGGTAACAGCAAGACGGCCTGGCTTACCTGGGCGGATGCAAGGGACAGGAAGGAGCTAGGTACAGGGTGGCTCCAGGACAAGACTGCAGGCGAGACGAGGCGAGAGTTACCAACAAAACAAGGCAAGGCTTCAGGCAATGCAAGGCAAGGCGAGACGAGAACTTCAGGTGAGGCAAGAGTTACCGGCAAGACAAAGCAGGGCTTCAGGCGAGGAAACAGAAGGCAGAGGAGGGGATACAAGGAGTAAGGACAAGAACAATCCAGCAGCCACGACCTGGTCTCTGGAGGTATTTATCCAGCCAGCCCCAACGAGCATCAGCTGCCTCAATAAGAGCTCAACAAGAACAGAAACAGGGTAGACAGGAAAACCTGGAGCAAGGGTTGATGGACCGGACTGTGAACCGGAATACGGACTTCAGGGACCAGACCATGTCAACCTGCTGAATTCCTCCAGCATTTTGTGTGTGTTGCTCGGATTTCTAGCATCTGCAGATTTTCTCTTGTTTGTGAAAGTATTCACATATTTGGTCCAATTTCAGGTTTTGTTCACTGAGGGACTCTCAGGATGTCAAAGGGTTTGGGAGTAAGGCGAGATAGCAATTCTATTAAATATCAAGGTTACCATCTCTTGTTGCAAGTGGCAATGAGTGTTGTCCAGGAATTGCTTCAAAAGAATGTGAATTGTTGATTATCTGAGGAGTTGCAAGCCAACTCTCCTCTCATATTTCTATCGTTCTTTTTGTTTAGATTGAATACTTTAGTTTACTTTGCATTGCATCTCTTTCAACACTGATTTAAAACTTTCCAACCCAAGATTATTGATCTGCCTTGTCTCATTACATCAAAGTAGATCAAAGCTGGACTTTCCCTTAGTTAGTTCCTCAACATTTTGATCTGGAAAAGTGTCTCAAATCATCAAAGTTCAAGGTAAATTTATTATCAGAGGACATACGTGTCAACACATACAACCCTGGGATTCATTTTCTTGTGGGCATACCCACTAAATCTATAAAATAATAACCAGAACAGAATCAATGAACGATCACCCAGAATGGGAGTTCAACCAAAGTGCAGAAGAAAACAAACTGTGCAAATACAAAAAATATGAAACAGTAATGAAAAATTAATAAGCAAAAAATATTATTAATCAGACATCTGCTGCAATTAGTCAGAAGATGAATTCATTTGGTTTGTCCAGTCTGTATGTAAATTGAAGTTTTCTTGAATGACTGTGTAACAACTACATCCTATTTCTCATGTTTGCTTATCCAGAATTATCTGATATTGGGAATGTACGTATACTGTTATTGCCATGAAACTGACTCAGCGCTGTAACAGTAAATTCCAAGATAAAATTTGCAAGATTGGACCGTAATACATCTGCGGTTTTCAAAGCGAAAAGCAAAGATTCGGAATTTGATATAAACTTACAGCTCGGCATACTGGAACCTCCTTCCGTCACTGCACTAATCCCTCCATTCAATCAAATCCCTCCAATGCATTAATTACCTTATTAAATCTCTTTCCTACAATTTTATTAAAGCCTTGGAATATAAATTCTAACTTTCTTTTATTTCATGCATTCTTGGATGCTCGGTTTACACACAAACTGCTTTGCCACCGCATGCACTGGAGTTATAAAGTACAAAGCAGTTGAAGAATGAATTCCGAAGTAATCTGCAGCGAAGAATCCCTTGGGGACAATGAACCGCTTACATCTTCCAACCTAAAGTTAAACTGATATGCGCCGGCAATGAAGTAGGTGGAACGAGCAGAACAGCAATTAAATAAAACGAGCTAAATATGTTTGCGACAGCAGCTCGATTTCAAGCACAGCGCTGCGGCCAGCTGTCCCATGCCATGCATTCTCTCTGTACATAACATTCCAGGTGCCTGATGTAATGGACCTTTCACATCACAGGCACCTCAGTATCACTTCACACCTAAGAAGGCTGGGATTAACACCGGTAGTTTTTTATATAAAAAAAAGTGAGAGAGATGCTTTATTTTTCATTTTATAATAAAGCAATACATTTTGAGGGGCAGCCCACTGACAGCCCACTTCGCTTTCTCACTCCCTCGGGGTGACCAGCGCGAGCGGCCGCTAATAACGCGGGGACTGAAAGTAGTGCGGCGGAAGGGCGCGCGCTGCACCGGTGCGGTCGGTGCGGAGGGACAATAAGCCCGCGACGGTGAGGAGCCCGGTTGCCGGGTGAGCGGGGCGAGGAGGACCCGGCCAGGACAGCGGTTCTTCGGCAATACGCGAGGAAGGTAAAGGGCCGCTGCTGCTGCTCTCGTCTTCGCCCCGGAGTTGTGCTGACAGTAGTCTTCGCCCGTGCATTACCCCGCTACTGTGGCCTTTTACCGTAGGTAGGGATTGCGTTCGGTCGGAGGTGACCCCAGGCCGAGGGCACGGAGCTTCGTTGTGTGGTAACAGTTGCCTTTTTGCTGTATTGTCCGGAGTCGGGTGTTTGGACTTCATATGACACTCGGAGTGAGTTGCCAGATACTGTGCACAACACTTCCTGACCGATATGAGCCCTGTTGTTTAGCCATCACATTGTTTGCGTGCTTGGCGATGTTACTTATGCACTCTCAGTAAACACTCTTTAAAGGTCGCACCTGTTACTGCATTCTCCACGCCCGAATTTAACCCCTCTTCCCCCGCCCCACCCCCTTTCCAAGTTGTATAGAAACAAATAGTTTTGGATTGCGTTGCCGCTTTTCCCAGCAAAGTTAACTATATTCTGCTTTCGTTTAAACTGCTTTTTTAAATAGTTCGTCTCATTACTTCGTTAGAATCTGCACTGCTGTGTTGTTCAAAAATTGCCACCATGTGAAATTCATGTACGTCTTAGGTTTGTTTTTTTTCCCCAAGTTGAGGAAAAATTACATGAAATTACTAGTTGTCCTGTTTATATGCACAGAAAGAGATTAAATATGTACTAAAACAAATCACCAGATTGTTGTGTTTTAACAAGAATCCATAATTATTCATGCCCAAGATAATGCCCATTTCACTAGTTAGTCCTGACGAAGGGTCTCGGCCTGAAACGTCGACTGCACCTCTTCCTACAGATGCTGCCTGGCATCACCAGCAACTTTGATGTGTGTTGCTTGAATTTCCAGCATCTGCAGAATTCCTGTTGTTTGCCCATTTCACTGGAACTTTTTGGACGTTTTTTTTTAAACAAATCGTTATTTTATAAATGTTCTGGCAAAAGTTGCACAAATATAGTTGAGCTGCAGTGCAAACTAATGTCTATGCCTGTGAGGTATTTTGAATTTCAAATTGTTGAAATTACTTTTGATAGCTTAAAGTTTTATTGGAACACTGTGCACATGTCAGAATTTCCAGCACACAAGTTTGCAGCTAGATCATATCTGCTGTGATTAGTTTGATCCAGGTTAATCACAAATTTATGAAAGATTATACAACAACATTTATTTTTTTAAAACAAGGAAATAACAAAAGAGGTTGAGAATAAAAGATTACATGGTTAATTTAGGTTAATTCATCCTGAAAGATCCTAAAACTCAATCCATTTTATTTTTCAAGATCCTTGTTTTTAAAAATATTTTGCCTCTATTACTTTCTGGGAAAGCCTTTTGCATATCTCTATCATATTTTGTTGGACACAAAAAAAAGCTTAAAGTCCTACCTTCATCTTTTGCTAATTTGAAACAATATGAATGTTTAAGGTATATCTGAAATGTTACTTTTGGAAGAATGACCATTGTTATTTGGGATGATTTAAAATACTTGCTGAAAGAATGAGGTTAGTTGAGGAGTTTGAGGAAACTCGTGCAACATATTATTTCAGGGGTTTTAACCTTTGGAAAACATTATCTAGAAAGAAAATGAAAGGTAGACTCAATGATAATCAAAAAGATGTATTTGGAAACTACTTTCCAGAGTAATGGAGGGTATATGACTGAATTATATGGCTCTTTCAAGATGGGAGGATGGATCAAATGACTTCTTGAAATGTTTGCCAAATAGATTCTTCGAATCCTTCAGTAAGAAGGAATTTCTTCTGACTTGTTCTGCTTTAGTACATCTTTAACCTTTGATTTTGCTTTGCATTGGTTGGAACTGTTTCTTGCTCTGTCTTGTGAGCTTGTGAGACTCTTGGCTTCAAAATTTTCTGCAGTATCCATTTATCTAATTGGACAGTTTATAGTTATATGAATTTAAGGTTATTTATCATGCTTTGCATGCATTGCTGCTACTTTGCTTTCAATGTTTATATTTGAAAGCCGAAACTCTTGTCAAATCCTAAACTCAGGTTTTTGTTGTGGAGCATAGAGCTATGCTCCGTAGTGGAATTTGAGTGATCATTTTTGAAGATGTATTGAATATAATTTTTAGCACTTACCCAAAGTAAGTTTTCTTTATAATTCTGAAAAAGTACAAATTTGTGTGTTGACATTTAAGATGATATTTTTATGGATTTATTAATCTGTTCATATCAGACACAGTGACCTTGTTATGGTTCACTAATGTCCTATAAGTTTTGTAAACGATGTCAATTTGAAATTCTTAGGGGCTGCATTCATATTAATATTTAGTTATCAGAAGTTAAATATTGAAGTTAGACGTGGAATCTCACTGTTTTGTTAATGATGGCAGAGATTCATTTTTAACTTCAATATCACGCAGGAGCTTATGGGCATGTTTCATATGGAGTATTTCTTCTGAGAAATACATGCTTTCTGAATCTCAATTGGTTTTTGATAGGTAAGGCTACATCTTCACACCAGAAGGTTCTAGTCACTAAATCTCTGAAAGGATACAGTTTTTAAACAAAAAATCTGCAAAAACAAAGCAGGCAGGCTTTTTTTTTCATTCATTATTTATTTGTACAGATGTAATCTTGAACATAAACAATTTCTTTGAGAAAGGAATGATTGGAGTGGTGGTGTGTGTAATGGAAAACCATGTGTAATTGAAATCAAAATGCTGTAGTTACCAGAAATGTTAAATAAAACTAAGTGCTGGAAATGCCCAGTTGGTCAGGCACCTCCTAAGATTTTCTGTTGAATCTCATCCTTTATTTTCTGAGGTTTGCATTTCCTTACAACTTACGTTACATATGCTATTGATTTCACTTTGATTTGAAAAGATACTCTTTCATGGAGACACAGTGCAGATATTTAAAGGAAACAGTCATCTTCCTATTTTAATTGATACTTGCATGCTTTAAGTATCAGATTTTTATTTTCTTCAAATACTTGGTTTCAGTAGGCATGTACTGATGATCCCTTCTGTGTGGACAGATACTGGCGTTCAGTTGATCTAATCTGGACTCTGCTTTCTCCTCCTGTTGCAACCAGTAATATCTATGGTTGGTGATGCTTTCGTGACAACTTCTAAATGTGATTACTTTTTTTGTTGTGTTCCATGCTGTTGGGAAAAAGACAAGCAATTGCTGCTATAGAGAGTAATCCTGCAAATTCAGTTTTTGATTATTATTTGGAAATATTGCTCAGCTTGATCACTGCTAGTGAAAACTCTTAAAACATTTTGGTTATATTTTCTGATTGCTTTATTGGTCTAATTTAATTTGGCTCTGATTAAATTGTGCTTAATTGCATTGTTTTTACTGATGGCTGGTGCTGAACTGGTCCAAATTGTATAGCTTCATTTCATAAATACAGGTTCAATTGCCTGCTTCTAAATCTGATTAGCTATGCTTATTCAGTGCTGCAGATCTCATTTGTTATGGTCATCTTCGAAAGCTGAATGGCAAATGTCACATTGAAAAGAATGCATTTTGCATGCAGCCAATGAATGAGATATCATAACATTGTTTCATGTACTTGGAGTTTTAATGTTGTGGTGAATGTGCACAATTTATGGTATAATTTATGTCTTAAAGAGATCCAAGAACTTAATTTTTTTTCCAAACCTTTTTTAGACACTTAGTAGAGATGGGAAAAATTATTGCTCAAAGCTTGCAGGTAGTTTTCAATGTGGTCTATCTAATACCTCTTGTTTTAAAAGCACCTCAAAGAAACATTGCAGTGATTCTGTTTTTTTTTCTGGATGTGGTAAAAAAAAGTTTGATTAAATTAGTTAGCAGTGTGTATGAGGTAAGGGATCATATCTATTGAAATTTGTACTTGCATGCAGCATAAAAACCTTTGTGTATTCTTGGAGCCTTAATGAGCTGTTTTCTTCTAAGCAGCATCACATTTTCTGTGTGCCCAAACACCTTGATAAATGTCATCAACAAATTTAATAATCTTGAATGTTAGAGTTTGAGTTGGGGGCGGGGGGAGAGGTATCTTCTGGATTTCTAAGTCTCTTAAATACCATGACACTTGAAACTGAATTAAAGTTTTATTTGAATTGTTTGGGTATTGACTATGTTGCTGTTTTTCAGGCAGTGGCAACAGTGCTACTTTCAGACTGTAACTTCTGGTTAAATATTTGAATTGCATTTGAAGCCACTCTATTACCTCCATACTTTTTTGAGTATGGGACTTGCATGGCACTTAGTGTGAAGCCAGAATAGAAGCAACTTGTATTTATAATGTATCATTTAACACAAAAGCAGCTGACGCCTGATCTGTTTTACTATGATTATATTGTTCCTATAATCATAGTAATATAATCACCTATGATTATATAGGGAAATGCCTTTCCTGGTATGTGAGGTCATCTCTGGGAGACTGGGTGGATGAGATCCAATGGCAGGGAGGGCGATTCTGCAATGCTTAATGAAGAGCAAAGGACATGACAAGGCACAGAAGAAGTTGTGGCCATCTACTACAACCAAGAAAGACCCCAGTTTGTGACGACTGTTCATACCGCTGGACCTGGACCTCCGAGGTCAAGAGAATGGAAATTCCCCAGTGCAAATGCTTTTCTACTTTAAAGACTCTTCCTGCACAGGTCTCCTGTTATTGTTGGATACGATAAGCAATGAGCTTATTGTACCTCAGTTAATCCAAAGATCTCACGGTTAGGTGAACATTTTTTTAGGTTCTCTACCATTTCCCTATATGTTTCTCTGGCTTTACTTTGTTCGTGCGATATTTCTCCTGATTCTGTGAGATTACGCAACTAAACTACTAACAACCCAGCTTCCCTCCGTGACTGATGGTGGTTCTTTCTGCTAAAATGCCACAGCCCCTTCTCTGCCCCGTAAATTTCTTGTCATTGTTTTCTTCAGTTAAACTGCTTGCTGTCTCGATGCAAGCCACTATCTTCATCCTCCCTTTCATCTTAAGTACTTGACCTGTTCTCATCTCCTAAATATAGGTATGCATTTCTACCCTGCACGTCAATGATGGCAATCCCTCCTTGATGGGCACTCATCCTTTCATGCATGATTTGATGCAATGAATGATGTGACATTGAGGAACGCACCCTCTCCTCCCTGAGGAATAGGCACCCTCTCTGGCCACAGCCAATGTAAGGGTCCTAGCCAGGGTTAAACCCAGGCAAAGCTGTGGAGCCAGACAACATACCTGGTCAGGTGCTAAGGGATTTTGCTGCCCAGCTAATGGACATCTTTAATATCTCTTTGAAACGGTCACTATCATTCTAGTGCCCACCCAAGTGATGGTAACTGGGCTAAAAAAATTACTGTCCAGTGGCACTGACTTCAACAATCATGAAGTGGTTTGAGCAGCTGGTAATGGGTCATATAAAATTGCACCTTCCTGTAACATTGGACCCCTTCCAGTTCGCCAGCCACTGAGACTGGTCCACTGATGATGCCATATCCTCGGCCCATCACTCTGTCCTGTCCCGCCTAGAAGACAATGCCTCGTACACCAGGATGTTGGTCATTGACTTCAGCTCAATATTTAACATGATTATCCCCCTGAGACTGGTGGATAAACTCTTCTTGTGGGGTCTCAACACCTCTCTGTAACTGGATCTTGGACTTCTTCCCGGAAAGACCCCACTCTGTCTGTGTCAGCAGCAACATCTCGAGCTTCATCATGCTGAGCACTGATGCCCTCCAGGCTGTGTGCTTAGCCCACTGCTGTTCTTGCTGTTGACTTGTGACTCCACTGTCAAATTCATCTCCAAATGCACCATCCAGTTCACTGATGATTACAACAGTAATTAGCCTCATCAGCAGCAATGGCATTTAGAGAGGAGGTAGAGAGGCTTGTCAAGTGGTGCGAGAAAAACAAACTGAGTTTGACAGGGACTTGAGAAGGGCAGAGGTTGACTGCTCTCCTTTGCACATCAATGACTTTGACTTGGAGAGTGTGAAGAGCATGAGGTTCCTTGGTGTGCATGTAATGGACAGTCTAAGCTGGACCCACAACACCACCTCATGAGTCAAGAAAGCACAGCAGTATGTACACTTGCTGAGGAGACTGAGGCATGCAAGGCTCCCTGTCTCTATTCTAACATCTTTTTACAGGAGTATCTTTGAGTGTCCTGTCTGGCTGCATCGTGGTGTGGTATGGAAGGTCCAAGGCATTGGACTGCATGGACTGCAAGGCCCTACAGAGGACAGTAAAATCTGCCGAGAGGATCATCAGGGTCTCCCTTCTTCTTGCTCTCTCTCTCCCCCCCCCCCCCCCCAGTGTGCAATATTTACCAGGATCATTGCAGAGGAAAGACCTGAAGCATTGTTGAGGATCACTGTCACCCATCTCACAATATCTTTGACCCACTACTATCAGAAGGGAGGATAGGAGCATCAGGACTAGGACTGCCAGACGGTTACAGATTCTTCCCTCGGGCTGTGAGACTAATGAATATCCTGCCACCACTGAGGTCTTTGTCACTAAGACAGTGAGCTGTTTATTGTTTACCTGTGTTGTGCACTACACCCATATCTGAATTGTATTTTATTAACTTATGGTAATATTTTGTTTTGTGAGCTGTGTGATATATGTGGGTGCACTGTGGTCTGAAATAACATTATTTGTTTGGTTGTATACAGTTACAGTTAGATGGCAATGAACCTGAACTTGAATTGCTTGTTTAAAGCCCTACAGTAAGACTTCCACTCTTGCTATGATATTGAACTATCTGAATTATCTAGAGAATTGTTGCCTCTGGCTTCTATCTGTGGAATGTTCACCATTGACTTCATCCTGTTTCCAGGCAGGTGTCTGAAACTGAACCTCTTTGCAACCATGATGTAATTTGATCCTGGGATAAATTTCAAATCACATGAGCCATCACAAGACAGCCAATTTCTATCTCTGACTCCACACCTGTTTTAGCTCACCTGGTGCTGGAATACCTGCATCTTTGGTATCTATGGTAGGGGGGAGTATGAAGGGAATAAAGATTAGTTTTAAGGAAAAATATTGAAATAAAAAGTACTTGCTCTGATGTATAAAGCTTTGAAATAAGACAGGTGAATGAATGCAGCGTTAAGTAGATTTGATTTAATAGCTGTTAGCTATTTGATTTAAGAGATTTGGTTGCTAACAACCAAGGTTCAAATTTAATTATTTCAGGGTATTTGACAATTAAAGCAATAATATGCATTTATAATCCCTAACTATGATGTGCAAGGGCATCACCAAAAAGTTGTATTAGCTAAGGAAAAGCAAGGTAGAATCCGTGGAAATCTGAGAATACGGAAAGCAAGAACTGCAGGTAGATATGGTTAATAAGCACCCTATCATCAGCATCACTGTTGAGAAAGATGATTATAAAAAATAAAATTGTTGCAATGATAGTGCAATTAATGAGGGGGACTTAAGCCTTTTTGTTAGAGCTTGTACAAATTAAATTGGCAAAAGCAGTTAGTGTATGAGATAATACAGTGTGTCTAGTGCAGTACTTTAAGGAGCCAACCGGTGGAACAGCTGTTAATGCTGTTGCCACGCAACTTCAATAACCTGGATTCAATCCTGATCTTGGATGCTGTTGTGTGAGTGAGAGCATTCTCTCTCTCTGACTGCAAGTGTTTTCTTTCGGTGCTCCAATTTCCTACCACATCCCACAAATGTGTTGGTTGGTGGGTGAATTGCCTATCTTAAATTGTCTTGAGTGTACTGTGGCGAACAGGAGAATTGAAGAGAGTGGTGTTGACAAAAGTGAGAGAATTGATCACAGGAAAGTAAGTGGGAGAATGGAACCAATAGGAATGTTTTTTAAGTTCCAGCTTAGACATAAAACATGTATAATGCAGAACACATACAAAAATATATAGCATGCCTCGTATATGATTTAAGATGCAAGTTTAATGTTATACCAACGTGACAATTTTTAATTTTACAAGTATTCTGTATTTATTTCTCTCTCTTCTCCCCCCCCCCACCCGCCACATTTCAACTCAACCTCTATGGAGCCTTTCCCCATTGATCTTTGGTATAACTGAACCAAGTTTCTGGCATCTTTCAGTTTACCAGTTATTATTTAACTGAATGGCCGCTAGTCATTTCGTGAAACAATTGGAAGTTGACCATACTGCTGTGGATGAGTGTCCTTGTAGGTCGGTATACTTCCTACATCAAAGGACACCAATAAACTAAATTGCATTTTGCTGGAATTTGGTGATATGACAAATTGTCTTTTTTAAAAGTTTATTTATTAAAGTAAAGCTCTGGTATGCTTGGGATTTTGATGCTGAATTTTCAGAACTCCTTAACTCCCCAACACATTCCCTAATTCACTTTTTAAGATGTTTAACCAAGTGAGTTTAACAGAAGCATGGAAACTAGGACTCCTTTGATTTGAAAGAGACTGTGGCAGACTTTGCCTGGTGAGCCAGATCCCAGACCATCAGGTTATTGAAATTGTTAGTAATTGTAGCTTTACTGTGGAATATGAACTTCCTCTTAATTTTATAAGTCTAGACTGCTAGTCTGCTATTTTAGCATTGTACTACCCATTTCTATATTTGAACTCTTATTCTGTATCTGTTTGTCAGAAAGTAAATACTGACAAACTGTGATTTGTACATTCCATTGAAACTTCTAAAATCTTGAAAAATATTCTATCTGTGACCAAGTGGAAGGGATAAGACTGATCTTACCAAGAAGAAGAGGCCTGTAAAATGAGAGATTTTAAAGAAGCGTCCAGGAATTACTATAAATCAATGAATAATTTAGGTGTTGATATTAATCAAAGTAAACTTTTAATGAAATAAAAAGTTCTAAGATAACATAAGACAGAAATTGAACTACTTAAACTATGTAAGTAGGAGGAGAGCAGCAGAAATAAATGTTGGACACATAGTTGCAGAGGCAAAAAAAAATCATGAGGAGTGTGGAAATGGCACTGTTAGCTATAACATTGAACAAATCCTCTGTACCTTGCAGAAAATGCTAATTGAGCCAGAAGTAGTGATAAGCCAAGAATATAACAAAAATGAGAAGCTTACAGCTTTGCTGTGACGCCTCGGAGATGAGGATTAGCTAAAGGAAAACTGAATGTACAGCTGCAAAAAAAGTTTGTGAACCCTTTGCAATTACCTGGTTTGTCCGCATTAATTGCTCATAAAATGTGGTCTGATATTCTTCATCTAAGTCGCAATAATAGACAAACATGATCTGCCTAAATTAAAAACACACAAACAATCGTACTACTTCTCATCAATACTGAGTACACTATTAAACAATCACAGTTTAGGTTCACAAAAGTATGTGAACCTCTGGGTTAATACCTTCTGCAAAAGCTATTTAGAGTCAGGTGTTCCAATCAATGAGATGGAGGTGTGGATTGTAGAGGTGCCATGCCCTATTTTTTAAAAAGAGACACACAAAGTCAAGTTACTGACAGAGCCTGCTCTTCTCAAGAAAGCTCTTTTAATGAGCACCATGTCTCAATCAAAACACCTTTCAGAGGACCTTAGAGGAAGAATTGTAGAGATGCATGAAGCTGGAAAAGGCTAGAAAAGCATTTCTAAAGACCCGAGTGTTTATCAGTCCACAGTAAGAGAAATTGTCCACAAATGGAAGAAATTCAGTAAACTGTTGCTCCTCTCCCTGGGTCACACCAAGAGCACAAGGTGCAGTGCTAAAGGAGGTGAAAAAGAACCCAAGAGTAACAACAAAAGACCTGCAGAAATCTCTAGAACTTGCTAAAGTGTCTGTTCATGTGTCCACTAAAAGAAAAACACTGAACAAGAATGGAGTTTATGGAAGGACACCACAGAGGAAACCACTGCTCTCCAAAAAAAACATTGCATGTCTCAAGTTTGCATATGTTCCATAATGCTTCTGGGACAATGTGAGGGACAGAAGAGACAAAAGTAGAACTTTTTGGCAGAGATGCATGCTGCTTTGTTTGGAGGAAAAAGGGCACTACACACCAGCACCAAAACCTCATCCCAGCTGTGAAGCATGGTGGAAGGAGTATCAAGGTTTGGAGCTGCTTTGCCACCTCAGAGTCTGGGCAGCTTGCAATTGTTGGGGTAACAATGAATTCAAAGTTGCATCAAGACATTTTACTGGAGAACATCAGGGTAGCGGTCCATCACCTGAAGCTTAATAGAAGTTGGATGATGCAACAGGACAGTGATCTGAAACACAAGTAAATCGACGACAGAATGATTTGTTACGTACCCCATAACTGGGTTGTCAAACCAGCAGAAATGGAACACTCATTGGAGTCTGTGATTACTAGGAACTAATAAAGTTTTATTAAAGAAATAAGTAATACAGTACACTAACCGCAAGGATATAAATGTAACAGGTTAGCAATGATAGTATACACGTATACACAGAAATAGGGTAATAGGAATCAACCAAGCTCTATTGCAGTCTAGGGGTAAAATGGTCAGTCTTAAGGTGAAGCAGAGTTCAGTTCAGTCTAGTGTAGTTTGAAGTAATCGCTGTTGTACTGTTGGGGGGGGTGGGGAGAGAGTGAGAGATACAGTTGGTTTCAGGCAAACCTTTCAATGCCTTCTGATCCAGCTGTGGTCACCGACTGTGACCCCTCCGTTCCGGATGCGATCGTTCTTCTGTGGTGAACCCAGGCAAGGGCGAACACACACCAGGTTCCCACTGATCGTACCTTTACACCCTGTGAGTCTCTGACCGATTCCTGCGAATCGGTCCTCCAAACTTCCACCAACTTATGGGGGCACAATGCTCTTTCCAGGGTCTCGTGGCGTGTGTCCCGTGCCTTAGCAAACCCGCTATTTTTATCCCCCTGATGGGGTATCACCTGTCCATCAAACTTCACCCTTCCTATTGTCTCAGTAGGACTCGTTAGTGAACAGTTCAGGTTCAAAGCAAACTGTCTGTGGCAGAGGCCACATACTGAATTATGTGTCTCTCTCTCGTTAATCTCTCTCCTCTCATTAGTATTTTGAATGGTTCTCCATTGTCTCTCATTATCTTTCTCGTTAGCATCATCAGTTCTGCAGCTCTGCTTGGCTTCACACATGACACCCCCACCCTTAAAAGAATTTTTACCGGGGGTAAAAATTACAGGCATGAATGCACATTATAAAATACACGCCTAATATACAGGTAGCCATCAGCTATTCGGCTAATACAGAGAACTTTAAATTTTTAACACCTGGACAATCAGCAATCACATTGTCGTTTCCTTTTACATGTTTTATCTTTATATCAAATTCCTGTAATACCAGGCTCCAACTTAACAAGCGTTTGTTTTTATCCTTCATTGTGGTCAAAAACACTAATGGATTGTGATCAGTGTAAATTATCAGTGGTTTCCGTGCTGGACAAATATAAACCTCAAAATGTTGTAATGCCAGAATGATTGCCAGTAATTCCTTTTCCACAGTGGAATAATTTCTCTGATGGACATTAAACTTCTTAGAAAAATAAGCCACTTGGTGTTCAATTCCCTCCTTGTCTGTCTGCAACAGCACCGCCCCTGCGGCTTTGTCGCTAGCATCTGTTGCTAGGGAGAAGGGTTTTGAAAAGTCAGGCACATTCAATACAGGGTGGTGACACAGAATCGCCTTCAGACTCTCGAAGGCTTGTTGACAGAGGTTGTTCCACACAAACTTCTCATTCTTCGGCAAGAGCTTAGTAAGAGGGAGGGTAATATCCGCAAAGTTTTTGTAAAACTTCCGATAGTACCCCACCATCCCCAAAAACCTTCTCGGGGCCCTCTTGTCTGTCGGGATGGGAACTTCAGAGATGGCCTGCACCTTAGCCTGCATCAGTGTCAGCTGCCCCTGTCCTACCACATACCTCAGATATGTGACCTTAGCGTGCCCGAACTCACCTTTCGCGAGGTTCACTGTCAAGTTGGCTTCAGACAGCCGTTTAAACAGTTCCTCTACTGCCACATGTGCTCCTCCCACGTGTCACTCCAGACCACCAAATCGTCAATATGAGCTTCTGCGTTCTTTAACCCTTTTATCACTGAATTAATTATCCTTTGGAAGGTACCTGGGGTGTTCTTCATGCCAAAAGGTAAAACATTATACTCGTTTAATCTGGATAGAGTGACAAATGCTGAGATTTCTCTAGCCCGGTCAGTTAAAGGAACGCACCAGTACCCTTTCAGCAAATCGATCTTTATGATGTACTTAGCCCTCCCCACTTTATTGATGCAATTGTTTACAATTATGGAGTAAGCATCAGTTTTTGTGATGGCGTTCACCTTTCTGTAATCTATACAGAATTGTATGCTCCCATCAGGTTTCAGGACAACCACACAGGGAGAGGTCCATTCCAATTTGGATGGCCTAGTAATACCTGTGGCTAGCATGTGTTCAATTTTTTTCTGCACTAGCTTACCCTTCTCTAAGTTCATCCTATAGGGGTGTTGCTTAATAGACTGATCTGATGTAACAATAACGTCATGTACCGTTCCCTTGCATCGCCTCGGGACATCCAGACATACATCTGCATGCTGGTTAATTAGCTTTATCAGCGGCTCGCTCTGTTCAGGGGTTAAGTGAGAGACCTTATCAGCAAAGTTGGCCAAAACAATAGAGTTCTCCAATCTGGTCAGCACCATATTTATCTTCTCAAGATGGGTTTTCCCCTTATCATTTGGCACCCCAGCCTCATTTATTTTTGTGATAACACCGACTACATCTGCTTTCTCATCATGGTAAGCTTTTAACATACTAATATGCACTAATTGTGTCGGCTTACGTCTGTCCGGCGTTTCAATAACATAATTCAAAGGGTCTATCTTTTTAATCATTTTGTACGGACCGTGGAATCTCGCCTGGAACGGGTTGGTTACCACTGGAAACAAAACTAAGACCCTGTCGCCCACTTGAAACACTTGTTCTCGGGCTCGTCTATCATACCACTGTTTCATTTTTGTTTGGGGAGTTTCGTAGATTTTCTTTGGCAAGGTCACAGATCCTTTTAAGCCTCTCACGAAATTTTAAAACATAATCAATCACATTGACTTGTACTGTCGGGCTGGACCACTGCTCTTTCAGTAAGGACAGAGGTCCTCTGGGCCTATGACCGAAGACCAGCTCGAATGGGCTGAACTCCAATGACTCCTGAACCGTGTCCCTTACAGCAAATAACAAGAGAGGCAAGGCATCATCCCAGTCTCTAGCGTTCTCTTGACAATAAGTTTTAATCATGGTCTTTAACGTTGCGTGGAATCTTTCCAATGCCCCTTGAGACTCCGGGTGGTACGCGGAGGCCAAAATATGCTTTGCTCCCATCTCATCCAACATCCATCGGAATGTGTGAGATGTGAAGACACTCCCCTGATCTGACTGAATTTCCCTTGGCAACCCCACCGTAGTGAAAAATTTCACAAGTGCCTTTACCACTGCGGGAGCCTTGACGCTTGCCAGGGGCACAGCCTCCAGAAACCTGGTGGCGGCGCACATCATAATCATCACATACTCTCGCCCACTCACAGTTCTGGGCAGGGACCGACAAAATCCACAATTATTCGGGAAAAAAGTTCCCCGAAAGCGGGTATCGGTCGAAGGGGCGCTTTAGGCAGGACCTGGTTCGGCTTACCTACCACCTGACAGATGTGACACCGTCTACAATACTCAATAATCTCCTTCCTCATGTTCGGCCAGTAAAACTCTTTCATAATTCTATCGACGGTTTTCCTCACCCCAAAATGTCCCCCGAGGGGTATCTTGTGGGCCAGGTTAAAAATCTCGTCCCTGTAAATTTTCAGCACTACCACCTGGTATACCACCCCCCACTCCTCATCTGCAGGCACGGCACTTGGTCTCCACTTCCTCATCAGTACTCCCTCCTTCACATAATAGCCCACTGGTTCCCTTTTTATTTCTGCTTCGGAGAGAGCTGTCTCCGTCAAAACCATCAGCTCCTCGTCTCGTTCCTGTGCCTGTATAAATTCCTTCCTCGCTAATGATAAATCTACCTCACTTCCTTCCGCTCCACTATGCTCCTTCATCTCACTTTCTAACCGCTCCTGGTACAAGGCTGGTAAAAACGTCTCAGCTAAATCCACATTCGTTTCGGCAGCCTTTCTCGACATGCGTCAAGTTACTGCGCAAGCAGGATAAACCTGTGAATCCATGGGCGGGTCCTCAGTCCTGGCAGGCTTGCTCGTCAGCTTTACTGCTGGGTACACATCTCCACCTGCAAGGTCGTTACCGAGTAAGACCTCCACGTCTTCCATCGGCAATTCGGACCTCACCCCTATCATGACCGGTCCGGAGACCAAGTCACTTTTCAGGTATATCTGGTGCAAAGGTACTGCTTCAGTCTCTTTCCCAATGCCTTTTATCACACTGACCTCCCCAGTCTCAGTCTCTGCACTAAATTCTAACACCCTCCTTAAGATCAATGATTGACAAGCCCCAGTGTCTCGCCAGATCCGTACTGGAACTGGGGTTGACCCCTCCTTCACCGACACCAATCTGGCCGAAGTAAACTTCTCACGCCCTTCCTGAACTCTATCAGACCTCTTCTCCCCAGCGGTTTGTTTGCCGGCTCAATACAGCCAGTCGGAGTCGTCGTTTTTCCTTTCCCCGCCCCCTTCTTTGGGGCAAAACACCTGGATGCAATGTGCCGGCTTTCCCACAATTATAGCATACGAAACCAGGAGACTTCCTACCAAACTGCTTCCCATCTTCCTTATCCTTCTCACTAGTCCCCCGCTTACTTTCTGGCTTTTCCGGCGGACTTTCTCCGGCCTCTCGACTACCCTTCTGGTAGCTCTTCCTCGGGGTAAACTTTGCTTTGTGTGTTAACGTGTACTCATCCGCTAACTTAGCAGTTGCGGCTAAGGTTTCTGCCTCTTTCTCATCTAGATAGGGCCTCATACCTTCAGGGACACAACCTTTATATTGCTCAATCAGTATTAGCTGTAGCAGTTTGTCATAATCCCCAGTGACCCCTTTTCGAGGCGCACCAATGCTCACAATACATCTGCATCTCACGGGCAAACTCTAAATACGTGCTGCCCCACTGCTTCCTCACATTCTGGAACCTTTGCCGGTATGCCTCCGGGACCAACTCATAAATCCTGAGTCTAGCCTCTTTTACCACATCATACCTCTGGGCATCTTCTGCTGACAACGCTGAGTAAGCTCGCTGAGCCTTCCCCTTAAGCACGCTGTGGAGTAAATCAGCCCACTTATCCCTCGGCCAGTCCTGACTTGCAGCGACTTTTTCAAAACGTAGGAAGTGCCGATCAACATCGGCCTCCTCAAATGGAACCAACCTAACCTGGGTGGCCCTGAACCCTCCACCTTGGTCTGGCATTTGGCCCCTCTCTAGCACTACCCTTAACTTCTCCAGCTCAAACTCCCTTTCCTTCTGCTTCTCTCTCTTCCCGCTCTAGCTGCCTTTCTCTCTCTTCCCGCTCCAGCTGCCTTTCTCTCTCTTCCCGCTCCAGCTGCCTTTCTCTCTCTTCCCGCTCCAGCTGCCTTTCTCTCTCTTCCCACTCCAGCTGCCTTTCTCTCTCTTCCCGCTCCAGCTGCCTTTCTCTCTCTTGCCGCTCCAGCTACCTTTCTCTCTCTTCCCGCTCCAGCTGCCTTTCTCTCTCTTGCCTTTCTAGCTGCCTTTCTCTCTCTTCCCTTTCTAGCTGCTTTACTCTGAGCTCATGCTCGAGCCTTAATTTTTCCATCTGCAGTTGCACCGCCTCCCCACCAGGTTTACTCATAGACACCACCTCCAGTTCCCCGTGGGGAAACACATCTTTAGATACATAATGCTCAACGATGGCTCTGTGCATCTCCGCTCTCCTCATTGTCTGCTTCCCCCTAAAAAGACTCAACCGTTTTGCAACAGTCGCAAATTCTGATTTCTTGGCATCCTCTAATGCCTCCAAGGTTGGCGCCTTTAGAAATTCCTCAATCTCCATTTCAGCTGTTTGCCCTTTTTTTTATTCGGGAATTTAACCCAATCAATTTAACCAGTCCCAATTTTGGCGTTCAGAATCCCGGACGAGATCCCCACTTATGTTACGTACCCCATAACTGGGTTGTCAAACCAGCAGAAATGGAACACTCGTTGGAGTCTGTGATTACTAAGAACTAATAAAGTTTTATTAAAGAAATAAGTAATACAGTACACTAACCGCAAGGATATAAATGTAACAGGTTAGCAATGATAGTATACACGTATACACAGAAATAGGGTAATAGGAATCAACCAAGCTCTGTTGCAGTCTAGGGGTAAGATGGTCAGTCTTAAGGTGAAGCTGAGTTCAGTTCAGTCTAGTTCGAAGTAATCGCTGTTGTTGTACCATTGGGGGGAGAGAGAGAGAGTGTGAGAGATGCAGTTGTTTTCAGGCAAACCTTTCGATGCCTTCTGATCCCACTGTGGTCACCGACTGTGACCCCTCTGTTCCGGATTCGATCGTTCTTCAGTGGTGAACCCGGCACCCAGGCAAGGGCGGACACACACCAGGTTCCCATCGATCGTACCTTTACACCCTGTGAGTCTCTGACCGATTCCTGCGAATCGGTCCTCCAAACTTCCACCAACTTGTGGGGGCACAATGCTCTTTCCAGGGTCTCGTGGCGTGTGTCCCGTGCCTTAGCAAACCCGCTATTTTTATCCCCCTGATGGGGTATCACCTGTCCATCAAACTTCACACTTCCTATTGTCTCAGCAGGATTTGTTTGTGTACAGTTCAGGTTCAAAGCAAACTGTCTGTGGCAGAGGCCACATACTGAATTATGTGTCTCTCTCTTGTTAATCTTTCTCTCTTCTCTCTTATTGGCATTTTGAATAGTTCTCAGTTGTCTCTCGTTATTTCTCTCATTAGCATCATCCGTTCTGCAGCTCTGCTTAGCTTCACACATGACAGGTTTTAAAAAAATGTTTTGGAATGGCCAGGACAGAGTCCAGACCTTAACCCAATTGAGATGCTGTGGTATGACCTGAAGGAGGCTGTTCATGCAAGGTACTCCAGAAATACTGATGAACTGAAATAGTTCTGTATGGAGGAATGGCCAAAAATTCCTCTTGCCATTGTGCAAGTCTGTTCAGCAGCTATAGGAAACATTTGATGGAGGTTATTTTGCTAAAGGAGGTTCTACCAGTTCTTAAATACAAAGATTCACATACTTTTTCAGCATGGACTATGATTAAATAATGTGCTCAATAAAGATATGAAAAGTACAATTGTGTGTTATTAGTTTAGGCAGATTATGTTTGTCTATTATTATGACTTAAATGAAGATCAGACCACATTTTGAGTAATTAATGCAGAAAGCCAGGTAATTGCAAAGGTTTCTCAAATGTTTTCTTGCAACTATATATACCTCTGCCCCATAATATTTTTCTTGTCTTGTTTATTGTCAACAGATACAAATGCTGATAGTTAACTTTACTCCTATGACATTAGAGGTTTGGTTTATCATTTCCCTGAATGAATAGGAGATTGTACTTTTGTTCATGCACCCTTTTGCTTTTTGTTTTACAGAGCAATGCTTCCCAGAGACAAGTGGATAAATCTTTCTCTAATTGCTGCTGGATGACTTCTCCGTGAAGTAGAAATAAATTTAAAAGCCGAAAGTGGAAAAAGTACAAGGAGTTTGAAGTAACCTTACTTTGTCATGCCATTACCTTTTGGGATAAAATTAAAAAGGACGCGACGATATACCGTCTCCAGTAAGAGTTGTTTGGTTGTACGGATCCAGTTGTTGGATAATGGATTTTTGGAATTTACTCTTTCTGTTGAAAGTACAGGTCAAGAATGCTTGGAAGCTGTTGCACAGAGATTAGAGCTAAGGGAGGTAAGTTGCTTTGTTGTTGGCCTATGAATAATCAGGGCAATATTTTAACTTAATTCAGTAATGCCAGATTTCTTTTGAATTTTTGGTAATATAGTAATGGCCACTAGGTGGCCAATGTTCAATCTTGTGAAGTATAACACATGGACATATGGGAAAGAACATGAATGTTTTTGTGCAAATATTTTAGGAATGTACTGTTTAACATTTTTAGTTTCTTTGAATTAAGTCTCTGCTCAAAAATGCCTCAAGGGGCCTAATGCTTGGAAATTCCAATAATTTTCTTGGTTTTGTTCTTGCACTTCACAGCAAAAGGGTAAATTCCTAAATACTGATTCCTTCAGAATGATGATACACTGTTCAGGGAAACATGATGACTGGGCCTGTGAATTAAAACATACTGAAAATCAGGTACCAGGATTAAATTTAGTAGGGACACCTATACTATAGATTAATTAAACATTTTTCAGGGAATCTTCATTGATGCAGGAACAAAGGGGAAATGTCGAGTAATATTACATTAATTCCACATATTAGTTCCATCTTGGTGTTGTCAACAGACTGATGTTGGGATCTCTAGCTCATTCTTTCAGATCATTCACAAGCAACCTAAATCCAGTAAGGCCACCACAAATCCTTAGGGGATAGCGCTATTCGCATTACAGCAATATGTGTGTACCCTTTATACTTAGTTTCCTATCTCCTAACTAATTCCTTATTCAAGTCAATAAGTAGTTCAGCTCCACATGCTGTTTTGTCACATGGCGTGTGAAATCCTGTATACCTTTTGGAAATGCATACAGATGACATCTGCAGGTATTTCTTCTTTTAATGTTAGCTTCTTATCCATTTGACTCAGTAATTATTGGTCCAGCTGGATTTCTTTGAATTCATAGTCATCCTTAATTACTTTGTCTGAAAAAGATTGTTGTAGTTTTCCCTCAAAAGGTGTTGATCTGTTGGGCCTATACTTTCTCAATGGAGTGAATAGTGGATAGTCAGTGACTGTATTCTGATGTAAGGAGCAGTTTCTCTATCTTTGGAATCCTGTTGGATCCTGCCTAAGCAATCCTTAGGGTCTTGAAGATTTGCCATTAAGACTGGTTGTGGCATCACTTGGTTCACTGTTTTTGTTGGTAGCTTTTGCTATAGTAACATGGTGTCATGAGAATTAATGTCAGGAAAACAGAAGAGCTGGTTATTGACTTCAGGAAGGGAGTGATATTAATAGTAGCAAGAGGGTTGGGAGTTAGAAGTTACTAGGAGTAAACATCAGCAATGGCCTGTCCTAGTCCAATCATATTGAGGTATGAACCAAAAAAAAATCTAGCAGCACCTCTCCTTCCTCAGGAAGCTAAATAAATTTGGCATGCCAACTTTGCCTCATTAATTTTAATCTATGGAAATCCCATCCAGATGCATCATGGCTTGGTATGGCAACTGCTCTGCTTGTGACTGCAAGAAACAGCAGAGAGTTGTGGATACAGCTCAGCACATCGTGGAGACTAGCCTCCCTTCGATGGATTTTGTCCACATTTCTTTTTTCACTAAAGCAGCCAGCATAATTATAGACACACCCCCCACCTTAGATATTTTCTCCCCTTTCCATTGGGCAGTAGATACAAAAGGCTGAGAACACGTACCACTAGGGTCACGGACAGCTATCCTACACTTATAAGCCTATTGAATAGTTCCACAGGACAGTAAGGTGGGCCCTTGACCTTGCCCTTTCTGTCTATCCGTGTACACTTCCTCTGTGCTGTAACACTTTATTCTGCACTGTTAAATTGTTTTGCCCACGTACTACCCCAATACACTGCTGTAATGAATTGATCTGTATGGATGGCATGAAAGACAAGTTTTTCACCTTACCTGGGTACATGTAACAATAATAGTAAATTAATAATAGACCAATTAATAGCACATAGTCCAATGAAGTAGATTTGTTGTATTGATATTTTTAAATCTTTTGAAAATTTCTAGTTCCAGTATCATTTGTACTTCTCATTAAGGGCTTCCATTGCTCTTGATGTGTTCATTTTCATCTTTATATTTTTCTGTTAGTTATTTTCAGGAATTTAGAAGGTGGCAAAGCTAACATTTATTTTTCGTATTCCCTGAACTGTACATTTGTTTTGGTGAATTTATTCCCACAGTGCTGTTGGATAGTGAGCTTCATTACTTGCATCCATTGGTCTTGAAGGGATGGCAATATATTTCCAACTGAAGATATTTTCTACTTGCCAGAAAAAAATACAGGTGGTGTTTCTATGTGCCCGCTGTCCTATGGGTTTCTGGTGGTGTATAGGCTTTAGTCCTGGATAGTGTTCGCCTCCATGTTATTTCAGCTTGATGGTCACTCGTGTTTTGCTCTTTGTTTCTGTGTTTTGAACAGCACAATAATGATCTTGGAGCCAACTAATGCTTTTAGTACTAAACTGATCATCAGTAAATGACTACACACAAAAAATACTGGAGGAACTCAGCAGGCCAGGCAGTACAGGTTTCCCCCGCCATCCAAAGGTAGAGCATTCCTACGAAATGGTTCGTAAGCCGGAATGTCGTAAAGTGAAGAAGCAATTACCATTTATTTATATGGGAAAAATTTGTGAGCATTCGCAGACCCAAAAAATAACCTACCAAATCATGCCAAATAACACATAAAAGCTAAAATGACAGTAACATATAGTAAAAGCAGGAATGATATGATAAATACACAGCCTATATAAAGTAGAAATACTTTTCTACAATCATTGCTGCACTGTTCTCCGTAGCAAAAATCTCACGCAAGCGCTCTCGGCAGAAACACTCTCACCAGTAACCTTTAAGCTATGAAGCTGCCAAATAACACATAAAAATACACAGCCTATATAAAGTAGAAATAATGTAGGTGCAGTGTAGTATCACTTACTGGAATGGAGAAGACATTGCCGAGCACACTGATGATGGTGTCTTAGGCTGAGTTATCAGAGGTTGGGGTGGTGCAGTGGACCCCAACCTCCAGGCCGTCGACCGATACTGATCTGCGAAGAATGCAGCGGTAGCCGGGACACACCCAGCACATCTTTAAGAAAAAAGCCGTAATAAGCAAGCTAATTAATTAGGTGCAGCCCGGCACGTAAATGTCGGCCCAGATCAGAGGCGACGCAATTGGCAATCCCGGCTACCACTGCATTCTCCGCGGCAATGTATCGGTCCGCGGCCTGAGGTTCGGGGTGGTGGGACACTGGGGTGTCATCTCATCGTTGTCTGTTTCCATCAGGGCAGGCAAGTCATCTTCTGTGTCTGCCTGCCTCGATGTCGAAGGTCGAGGTTCGTCGTCTGCTGTGGCTGATGTGGAAGGCTTGAAAAATTACAGTATGCTTGACTGCTGAGCCTCGCGTGTTTCTCTATCATACAGTTCTTTGTAAGCACTCAAACCATCCTGCAAATATGCCCTAAACCTACGTACCCTTTCAAAAGTCGTACTTTTCTGCAATAATTGCAGCAGAAATCTCACGCAGTTGCTTCACGTTCAGTTCCTGGACGACTTCACTTTTGGTCCGTTCACTACTGCATTCGGTTTCGATTGTTATCCTTTCCTCTTCCAATTGCATCAGCTCTTCATCTATCAGTTCTTGGTTATGGGATGCCAAAATCTCTTCAACATCATCTTCGTCAACTTCCGCAAGCCAAAATCACTTTGTCCTTACTTCATTCACCACAATCAAAACGCTTAATTATGTCTATTTTTACGCTAAGTGTAACACCCTTACGAGCTGTTTTAGGCTTTTCTGATACCTTAGAACTCATCTTGCTAACGGCTGCTCACAGGCACGTGTTTAAGCAATGCCGGCTAGAATGCAGTTCCGGGGGAGGAGCTTGGCTGCTCGGGGCGCGCGCTGCCTTTTTTCACAACAGTGAAAACACCTTCTGTTAGCGAAAACGGGTAACTAATGTAGGTCTTTTGAAAAGCAGGGGACACCTGTATCTATGGAAAAGAGTACAGTTGACATTTCGGGCAGAGTCCCTTCCTCAGGACTGGAGGAAAAAAAGATGAGGAGTCTGAGTTAGAAAGTGGGGGAGGGGAAGAAAAAACACAAAACACAAGGTGGTAGGTGAATCTGGGAGGGGGGGAAGGATGGAGTAAAGAGCTGAGAAGTTGGTGAAAAGGTACAGGGCTGGAGAAGGGGGAATCTAATAGGAGGGGACAGAAGACCGTGGAAGAAAGAAAAGGGGGGAGGAACACCAGGGAGTGCGGGCAAGGAAATAGGGAAATGCTCGGGGAGGGGGGGGTGGCCATTACTGGAAATTTGAGAAATTAATGTTCACGCCATTAGGTTGGAGGCTACCCAGACGGAATATAAGATGTTGCTTCTCCAACCTGAGTGTGGCCTCGTCATGACAGTAGAGGAGGCCATGGATAGATATGGCAGAATGGGAATACTCATTTTGTGTGTGTGTTGCTTGGATTTCCAGCATCTGCGGATTTTCTCGTTTGTGATTGGTAAGTGGCTAATTGATGAGAAAATGCTGTTTGATTCTACTCTCATGGGCATATTCCACAAATGAGTTAGTGACAAAGGTAGATCAATGGGGTGGTGATTAGCTGGCTTCTATTCGGCCTGCTTTATATGGACTGACATATTTTCTGCATTGGTAAATTGGCTTATTATTGTCGTGTACTGAGTTGCAATGAAAAACTGTATCCTGTCCTTACAGATCAATTCCTTACAACAATGCATTGAGGTAGTACAGGGTAAAACAATAAGCGTGCAGAATGAAGTGTTATTGTATGGAGAAAGTGCAGCTAGACAGTAAGGTGCAAGGTCATAATTCCAGATTGAGAGGTCAAGAGTCTATTGTATTGTTCGAGGGAAACATTCAGTCGTCTCGTATGAGAGGGATAGAAGTTGTCCTTGAGCCTGGTGATATTACTTTCTGAGTTTTTTGTATCTTCTACCTGATGGGAGTAAGAGAAGAAAATGTCTGGGGTGGGTGAGGTCTTTGATTATGTTGTCTGCTTTACTGAGGCAGGGAGAAGTGTAGATAGAGTCCAGGGAGGGATGAGTGGTTTTGGTAATATGGTGAGCTGTGTCTACACCACAGCAATTTCTTGCAGTCATGCCAAGCCAAGCTGTGATGCATCTAGACAGGATGCTTTCTATGGTGCACCGATTAAAAATCCACAGTCAAAGTGGACATGTCATTTTAATTTTTCTTTTTTACCTCCTGAGGAAGTGGAGGCACTGGTGAGGTGTGTTGGAAGTGGTGTCCACATAGCTGGACAGGGCAGGCTGTTGGTGATGTTCACTCCTAGGAACATGAAGCTGTCCACTCTCTTGACCTCAGCATCTCTACCAGTCCCTTACTGAAGCCAATGACCAACTCTTCTATTTTGCTGATATCATGACAATGTTTGTTGTCATGACACCATGGCTCTCTTATTTCCTTCCTGTACTCCAACCCCTCATTATTAGAGAGATATCAGCTACAGTGGTGTCACCCGCAAAGTTGCAGAACAGAATCTGGCCATGAAATCATGACTGTACCGGGAGTCGTGTAGGAGGTTGAGGATGCAGCCAGCCTTGTGGGTGCCAATGTTGAAAGTAATCATGATGAATGTGTTGCTATCTACCCTTTGTGTTTGTGGTCTGTTGGTCCGGAAGTCAAAGACTAATTTGCACTGGGGGATGTTGATTCCCATTATCGGACTTTGTGACTGTTTGGGAATAGTTTGTCTAGAATCAGGACTAGTTTGGAGTTTGCCTCTTAAGCACTACATGATTCCAGGTAATATCTGCTACCATAGCATTTTATGATAGCCAATGCTTTAAGCCATTTTTGATATGTTGAATACAGTTAGCTGAAGATTGGCCATTATTTCTGAGCCATAGAACCAGACTCAGTGCCAGATACGTGACTGCTGTGGCTTTCCTCTGCTAGGTTGTCACCCCCAATATTTTTCAAAATGATATACTTAAGGGGAACGGTGACAGAGGTATCCTGCACTGTCTACCTGTGTTTCCTTCTCCTGATGGTCACCCAGTTATCTGTATCCTGCAACTTGGGAATAATTGCATTTACCGTATCCAGGAAATGTGGGGGCTTGTGAAGGTGTGTTTCTCAATGAAAATCTGCATAAAAGCTGCTGAAATCCAGGAGTGATGGGTTATTGCCACTTTCAGTACCTGGTCTCTCCTTGTAAGAAATAATATTGTGTGCCCTATAAAGCTACCAAGGCTCCATCCTTGATTCCAGATTAGTCCTTTTTGCACTCACAATGGACTGGAGGTCATTACTGGACTACTTGCATGACTGTGAGTTGCCAGCCCTAAATGCCACAAATCTAGCCCTCAGATTGTCACGAATTCCCTGGTTCATCCAGGTCTTGGTTTGGGGAGACGTGTTTACGGGTTGCATTTGTCTATGCATGTCCTTATGAAATTGATGTTTCTGGCATGTTCATTTAGGTCCACTGATGAATCCGAGAATATTGTCCAGTCTACCTACTCCAAACAGTTCTGAATTTGTTCCTCTGCTTGTCCTTTCCAGTTGTTCTTAATCTTCACCAATACCACGGCCTTTGGTGTCTGTTCGCAAGGGGAAAAAAAAGCAGGTTGTGGGATTTACCAAAGCGCAGTGAGGGATGGAGTGGTAGGCGTTCTTGATTGTAGTATGGCATTGGGTGAATATGTGTTCTCCGGTGTCACAGGTGATGTGTTGATATCAGAGACTTCTTCAAGCCAGCTGAATTGAAGTCTCCCACCTTGATGTGACAGGCATCCAGGTATGCCATTTTATTCCTGTTGATTATGGTGCTTAGTTTCTCAAGTTTGATAGCTAGTTTGATAGTTTGACATCTGCTTGAGATGAGATGTAGACTGCAGCCAGGAATACACTGGGAAAACTCTCCTGATAGGTAGAGCAGTCGTTCAGAACCAGATATTCCAGGTTGGGGGAGCCTAGGTTTGAATCAAGGTTTGTCTTCATATTTGTAAATAAAGGAGGTAAGTGGCCAAGGAATTGTTGATTGTAATGCAATACCTGTATAACAGGTTTTTGACTGCCAAAACTTTTGAATCTATCCCACTTACCACAAGGGTAATGTCTCCAAGCAACGTATTGAGCCCTTAGTTGTAAAGATTGTCTTTATCTGTACCTAGACTTCATAATGGTCACTTTTGCTACTATTACTCTTGATGGTTATACATGGACAAGAAGTATATTGATAATATAAGTTTATTCTTTATGTCAGTTCACTCGCCATCTATTGCAAACACAGTTCAATTGACTTAAAAATCGTTACCTAACAAATGGGTAGACTGGGAAAAATATTGTCATGTCCAAATCTGATTGAAGCTGTGGTCTATCCATTTTTCATCTTTTTCTTAAAAAAAATGATGAAAGTACTAAGCAGGTCTGGCTACATCTCTTTGAGGAGGAGCAGATTTGATGTCTGAGGTCTTAGTTGGAACTGCGAAGGATAAGAGAAGCTTGTTAAATTGCAGGGTAGGTGGGGTGGCGGGGGCAGGAGTCTCAGATAAGGTGAAAAAAAAACAAGGTGAACTAGGGGAAAAGCTGTAAGCAAGTTATCTGGTGTTTTCTACTGAATATACTTCTGGACCACAATCATTGCAATTCGCAGCCTGTAATCTCCCTTTGGGAAGTGTGTTTTTGAACTGTCTGAAAAATCTGGCATGCTTACAATCTCCTGAAGGATTTGGCGAACTGAACTCTTGAGAATTCAGATATGGCCATTGCTGGAATGTGGCGTCGGGGCCTAAACCCGAGACTGAGAAACGAACCAATGATTAACTGGTTTAAGTGCTGAACCAAATTAAAGCGTCAAGGCGGGGTCGAACTGGTGTTCAGCTCAATTTTCTGTGTCAGCCAAGTTCCCCAGCTGAACCCATTCTGTTCACCTGTGTTTGACCCGTCTCTCTCTATTCTCACTGCTACTATCAGGCAGATGGTTCGAGAGTTTTGGGTTGACGCCACCATGTTCGGGGGTAATAGTTGCACTGCAACCGTAGGGATCCTGGACCAGCTTCACTCGCCTTGGTGCTGAACTGACTCTGCAGTTGTGGCCTGCAGCCATTGGAGTCGTGAACCAGCATCATTCGCTTTGGTGCTGAACTGGCTTTATGGCTGTGGACTCACTTTCTGGGACTTTGTGGTTCATGTTATATGTATTTGTTTACTTTTTTTATTGTGTGCACAATTTCTTCTTTGTTCACACATCGGATGTTTATCTTTGTGTGGGGCTTTTCATGGATTCGATTGTGTTTCTTTGTTTTGTGGCTGCCTGCAGAAGATGAATCTCAAAGTTGTATATGGTATACTTAGATAATAAATTTACTTTGTACTTTGGTCAGCATTCTTCTCTGTGCTTGCCCCATTGTTATCACCTCAGACATTCCCCCTTTCCCCACCAACCCTGTAGTTCATTAGCTTTTCACTTCTTCCCCATTCTGATAAAGGACCTTTGTTCTGAAACTTAAAAAAAACTTTCTCTTCCCACAAATAGGTCTTGACATGAGTATTTTCAACATTTTCTATATTTAAGATTTTCAGCATCTCCAAGTATTTTTTGGTTTTATTCTGGTTCTTTAACAATTGAACAGAACATAATTTAAAAAAAAATACTCCACGTTGGCTCACATCTTCTCAATTTCTCATATCTGAATGTTTCTGAGGCATTGAAATTATGATATTTTTGCTTTTTGTACTTTAATGCCTAAAATACTTCTAAACGTTAAAGAAAATCTATTCGACAAGACAAATGGAGATTTCAGAACAAAATTAAACCAATTTAGGTTCTCTTTCAAAAATAAATAATCTCTTCCCGAGTCTTTTGCAGCCTTTTTTCTTAGAGTAATTCCACAAATACTTGCACTTCATACCTTGCAAGCTGATAATGTTTTCTATTTTATTACACTTCCTATACAGTAATATGAAATACTTACTTCCAGTCTGTGTTGTTGCTTGACTGTTAATATTTCTCTCCTGCAGATTAATTACTTCAGTCTTTGGTATTACAATAAACAGAATCAATCCCGATGGGTGGATCTGGAAAAGCCTATCAAAAAGCAGCTAGATAAATATGCCATTGAACCTACAGTTTACTTTGGTGTGGTTTTCTATGTGCCAACTATTATTCAGCTCCAACAGGAGATTACAAGGTATGCAACCTTTAAGGCTTTGCTCCAAATGTTGCTTGAAGAAAGTGTCTCAATTTGACTTCGTGTTAACATTTTAACAATTGATATTGACTCTTTCTTGACTATTGTTGGTTATTCAGTAGGAAAGTCATTGTGTTGTTTACAATATTTGCAGATTCAAAATTCCAGATAGAATAATTTATAAGGATATAATTAAACATCAAAGTTGATTTTTCTCTAGAGTGGTTGCATAAAAATTATTAAGATGGTTACAGGGTAGAGTGATTTCAGTAATATTGTGATACTGTAAAGGAAATTGTATGAGCAAATGAAAGAATAACTTGCAGAGTCATGTTTGTGGGTGAATTGGGCCGAGGAGCTGGCATAGACTGATGAACTATACTGTAATACTATTCAAAGAAAATTTAATTTTGAATGTCATGTTAACATTACCTGTCCATGTTACCAATGCATTTGGAAGCAAATCTGCCATAATATCTTGAAATTAAGCTTTCATTTTGATGTTACTAAAATTACACAAGCACTAGGTTAACATTTCTTTTGAGTTGTATGATCTCAGCTGATGTTGTAGCCAGGATTATTGGCATTAATATTATTAGGGTAGGAAGAAGAAATGTTTTAACACTGGTTGTAAATGGGAAGGACATTTGTATGAGTATAATGTGAAAGCACAGTTGTTTTTGCAGATACCAGTATTATCTTCAACTGAAGAAAGATATTTTAGAAGGTCGCATACCTTGCACATTAGAACAAGGAATTCAGCTTGCTGGTCTAGCTGTACAAGGTAAGAAAAAGTTTGATGTTTCATTGATTCAGAAATCATGGCAGACACTGCATTTTCGTGGATGAATGTACAAAGTTTCTAGTTTTCCTTTGTTTTGGCTAAGTAAATCAAAAGGTTCATGTACATGGACAAATAGTTATGTAGTTAAAGTCTTTGATGTTCTTCCCCATTGACTACATTGTAAGTAGGTACAGGTCTTTTCAAAATTTGATCCTTCCAAACTGTTCATCTCTACCAGCCAAAACGAAACACTCTTGACTTCTCTTCTCTGGCAAACCACTGCCCATCTCCCAGCTCTTTTCTCTATATTTTTGAACATCTTGCTGTATTCCAAAAGCTGTTTCTATTTTTCCACCCGTACCATAGCACAAAAGTGACTCAAAAATCATAAGTAATCACCTGCATTTTATTTCCCGCCCTTCACTCTTTATAACTGTCTTTCCATGTTTAGTCGTGCTACTCAGTTCCACTTCCATCTATTTATCATATCCCTGGCATCTCTTGATCCTTCATTACCTACACTTGACCCAAATTGCAGCTTGGTTCTCAAATTTTCACAACTGCATTTGGCAGTAGCACTTTGAGAAATTATGTTCACCTTCTACATTTCAAGTACAGCATAGAATATCAATCTGGACACTAAATTCATATCTTGCAAAGTTGCTTCCAGGCCAATCTATTTCAGAGTTCTGCTCCTGAACATGACTTGTGTCTTAATTGAGAGAGAGGTCCCTTAGAATTGTTAAGCAATAGCCCGGTGTAATTGTATTCACAGAATCATAGCTTAAATATAATGTACTAGACTCCTGCTCATAGTCCTGGATACAAACTGTCTCACTGGCAGGACAAGAAGAGGTTTCAGAGTGGTATTCGGGGAGAGAGGGTATTACCCTATTGGGTGTCAACATCAAGTCCAAGCCTTCGTAGACTTGTAGCTCAGGTCAAACAAGGACAAGGAAACCTTGTCATACACCACTTCACAGCTTGTGAATCAGTGTTCCTCCAAAATGAATTAAAAATAAATTTTAAAACTTGCGGATGCTGGAAATGCTCATTGGGTCACGTTGCACCTTAGGAAGAGAAACAGATCATGTTCCAGGTCAAAGAAAGCTTTCTAGTTCTGACTGAACTGGAATGTTAAATCTGTTTCTCTTCACAGTTGCTGATTGACCTGCTTGAGGACACTCTATATTTTTCTGTTTTTATTTTGAATTTTGCAACATCTTCAGTTGCTATTTTTTAAGTTTTGATATTGTTTGGAATTTTGGGTATTAGACAACAATCAGGAAAACGTCTTTTCAGGATGAGCTTTTTTTTTGATTGTTACGTGACCAAATAGGGATAGTCTTGCAGTTTAAATATTCTGTGCTCTATTTTCTCAATCTTAGGTAGACTCTATGTTGTTATTGTTGTGCTGATGGCTGGTAAAGTTGTAATAAGGCCTCTTAAAGTTTTTACAAACGAGCAAATGTGTTGTTCTCTAATTCATTTGAATCTAATTTATTTCAGATTAATGAATTAATATATTTATTTACATAAATTTGACATGGTACCATAAATATAGAAGTTTGAGTATTTTAGTAAATGGTAGTCACTCTATTGCATCCTGGATGCAGTCACCTTATATTGATATTCATTTGTGCAGCTGACTTTATCAGAGAATTAAAATGTTACTTGAACTCATTAGAATTAAATATATCTAATCCATCTCATACACAATGAGTCAGTTTAAATATTTGCACAGAGACTAACTGGACTCTTACATTGAGCTCCAGGGTTTCAGTCAATAATTTGTGGTTTGCATAATAATTGTTTGCGCCTTCACTGGCTCAAGCATCTCATTCTCAGTTAAAATGGAACAGATCTCTATGAAGTCAGATGACTGTCATTCTCGAATTGATTTAAAATAAATACTCATGTTCTGGAAATTTCAAGTCCATTTGTACATGTGAAGCATTTCACTTGTGCAGAAGTGGTCCTGCAGATTTTTAGTTTCTTCAAATACCCCCCTTTAAAACACTGCTAAATACAAAAAGAAGCACTTAGTAGCTTGGCGCTTTTTTTTTTGAAGGTTTGGCACTATATTATGTATATTTACCTGTTTATGTAGTAATCTGAAGTATGTTTTCTGTTCTCTTGTTTTCAATTTTATAACTGTACTTTGAAACCACAGACTTACATTATTTCAAGTACAATCTTTTTATTTCTTGCATTAGTAAGTCTCTGGGCGAAGTGTAATTTCAGACACTTTACGGTTGTTCCAAGTCTTTGTTCTGATGTTCTCACTTTTTTTTAATGGATTTCATATGCTTGGCTAGGAATACACATTTGCAAGTAACGGTTTTTGCTGTTTTTTTTCCTGTGTAACTGATTTCATTTGATTTTCTTCAGCTGATTTTGGAGACTATGATCAGTATGAATCCCAAGATTTCCTGTACAAATGTGATCTTTTTCCAGTTGTAAGTTCATTTAATACATACTCAAAAACTTTTGAAATGAAAATTGTTGTTTATTCTAAAGAATAATTTAAGATGTCAGAATAGAAATACTTTCTCCGTGGACTTTTGACTATCTTTAGATGTTTCTGTGTCAGAGGTTCATGAATATTTAAATTGAAAGGAAATTGAAATTATTCAAGACAATTATTTTTAGTTTTATTGCTTAAAACAGTAAAGGGACTAAAAATAGTGTATGAACATGGTGATATTTGTCTGGCTCAGTAATTTTCGAAAAGTAGATTTTTATGCTTTTTATAATGAAATTAAACTAAATGAAGTGTTACATCAAAAAGAAAACAAGTAGCAATATAGTATCTTTTTCTTAAAAGCTTATTTTTTGTGTGTGTGTGTTTTTTTAAACCTTGTCCCTGCTTCCCAAAGAATTGGATTCAAGATGAGCGAATGCTACAGGATGCAACACAGAAAGTTGCTTCACTATATCAGAAATTCAGGTTAGGCTTTTAAGAATTTTGTTTCTTTTCCACTCACATACTATTGAATTGTTTCGATAGAATGTTGTGGTTATGTATTCAGTCGCTAATACAGCAAGTGTAGTGAACTCTTACTGAAAATTAAGGAATGATTGAATCAAATTAAGGTCATTCAAGCTGTGTTTGTGCACATCAAACAAATGGATTTAGGGCAGCTTTGCTGATGTCTGAGATCAGATAATTATAATCAGCCACCTTAGTTATTGCCTTAATAAAATAAATAAAATTAAATTAGTTGGCTTATTATTTTAGTAGCGTAATACTGAAGTGACATCAATTTATGCAAACTTAGATGTACTGTATAATACATTTTGCAATATAAATTAAAATGGCAAGGAACAGTGAATGTAACGTTAGCAAAAGAAGGTAACATTGTAAAACAAGTTTTAAAAGAATTTAGTGATGTGAACTTTGAATTGTTTCCATTATTAATCTGGATTTTACTTACGAAATTTCAGCGACTGATGTAATGCACTGAACAGAACTTATTCTTTCTACATTTATTTCTATTCTGCTTTATTTTTAGGGGTCTTACTCCCTCTGAGGCGGAATTACTTTATCTTCAGGAGGTAGTGAAAATGGAAGGCTATGGCCATGAAAGCTACACCGCCAAGGTATTAAATAGGAAAAATTGTATTTTAAATCAGGTGCAATGTTATAGTAACAACTTTGTAACTTTCTCAGAATGTTGAGTAGTATTTTTGACAGATCCAAGATTGCACGCCCGGATAGCAGCACATAGACTTGAGCACTTCAATATTAGCTTGTCAATGCCATTAGGAGTGGTAATAGTTTAGAGTTTCCAGCAAATTGTATCACATCTTTGAAAATATTTTCTAATAAACATCTGTCTTAATGAGGCAAATTAGCAATTCAATGTTTACCAGAGTGGTATAAATGGGTTGGCAATAGATTACTCCTAATATTGGTGGCGGCGAGAAGGAAGGATAATACTTTGCCTTCTCTCTGACAATTTTCTATTAGTTTGATCCACAGAGTAAACTTGCAGTATATACTTGGGTTACTTTAAGTTTACATAAACTGACAATTGCAGAACATCTCCACCTGCTAACTTACAATGTTTAGGACAAGATATTTGTACTAAATTGCTTACTAGATGTGTGGACTAATCTGACTTTAACCATTCTGAGGAGATGGAAAGATAAGATGTAAAATTATCCTCTCAAAAAACTTGTCTAGATTTAATGAAATGTGTACTAAAGCAGGACAACTCTATTCTAAATGATACAAATTCATAAGTTTTAAAATATTAAACATACTTTTTACAGTTAATATCTTAGTTAAAATATGGGGATCTGCATCAGCCATTGGTTTGAGGATTTCAACTTGTTTCATTTGTATTCGGCAGGATTTTTTAGGTTACAAGAGAACCACAAGAATTTTTTTTAAATGTTCAATATTTTCCTTTGATCAAGTTATAGCCAATAAGTCCAAACATCTGCTTTTGTCTCTTTTTTTGTGAGACATTGAAAATAAAATTGGTTAAAACCAAAAATCCAGTTTATTTTAACAAATTTTAAATCAGAAATAGTTGTCAGCTCACAAAGACATCCTAATGTTATTTCTTTAACTGATAGCATGGTGACTAGCATTTCTGCACGTCAGCATATAAATCATAATGGGTTTGGAATAAGAAGAAAATTAATGAGCCGAAATGTTAAAACCAAGGAATGTGATTATAAAATGTAAAGGAAAACGAGAAAGCAATCTACTTCCAATCACAAAGTACCACAACAAGCTGGGAGAATGTCATATGTTTCTTTCCACTCATTGCTGATAAGGTTATGTTTTAATCATGTGAAATGTAAGTGGAATTTCTCTCAGTAAATATTTACTTCTGATTTCTCCCTTTTTTTTTGTTTTTAGGACAGCCAAGGAAATGATCTATTAATAGGCACATGTTTGGAAGGCATCTTTATGAAGCACAAAAATGGCAGACTTCCCTCTGTTTTCAAGTAAGGCTTGTCATACCACAGATTTAATGACTAATTTAAAAAGTTATCAAATTACAAGAAAACCCAACACTGGGTTTGAGTGGCATTTCGTAATCGGATAAATGCTAAGTTATTGGCCGCAAATTTACCAATGAATCTACTAATTTGAAGTGCAGCCGTAATTGTTTTCAACAGAAGATTTGTATTACTGTCCAATCTACTATTTTAGCATGTGCATTTCTTCAGTGTTCCAGAAGCTGTTAATTTGGCAATTTTGTACATAAGATAAAGTTTGCATTTACAACCAAGTTTCTAGTTACAAACTATGTGCACATTGTAACTAGGTGTTTCTGGAAAAGCCAGTTTGAGGGGCAACTCTCATACCTTGGAGAATAAAACATAGGCTATTTTAAATAAGAACTGTTAATGTGTTAATGCAACATGATTTCCACAAGTTAGTCTAAATCATGCAGATTTAGGCAGATGCAAAGAGTACTCAAGTTGAAGTAATTAATTGTACATTGGATAATTTAAAGGGATGTATTGAGGGGAAAGAGTAGAAGGTTCTGATACCGTTTTCAGAAACAACTCCAGTGTATTGTGTTTTCCCACAGACCAAGAGGCTGTTGCAGAAATGTAATATTAAAGGAACTTCTGGGTGCCCATGATGCTGTTGTGTAAATGTAGGACTTTCCCAGTAATATTTTGTGGAAGAAGGATTGCAAAAATTGGCAAGAAATGAATAGACAGATGTTAATGGGTATTAAATGGATTTCCAAACGGCATTTGTAAAGCTTTTCATTAGCTACTTGCTTAAGTTGACATATAATTCGAGGGCAAGTTATGAAGTGATTAAGGGGATTGAATAAGCAAAAGGTAACAAAGAATAGGTGTAACGGAATAGTAAATGACACAATGTGATTTGCAGCATTCCTTGCTCAGTATTTATAAATAATTAAATTACAGGATAGGATTTACTAAAGACACAATTGTAAAATTGAGAGAGAAAAGGTGAGGCAAATGAGGTTATCCACTTTGGACCTGAAAATGATAGATCAGAATACTTTTGAAAATCATGGGATTTAGGGGTTAGCCCATATATAAGTGTAGTGGGTGGACACATGAAAATGAATATATCCAAAAATTTCAAAAACAAGGTTGTCCTAAGGTTGTAAACACCACATATGAGAGTACGTTTGTTTCTGAGCAAAATACTATAAGGAGGATATACCAATTGTAATGGTGATGCAGTGTAAGTTGCATCATGGAGGGAGAAGATGGCGGCACGACACAGCGCGCGTGGCCTCTGCGGTGAATGATATCGGTTTTTGTAAGTAGGATGCTGTGCACAATTTGGATTTGACAGAGACAGACATGAGAAGCACGGAGGAACATCTGGAGTAACTTCTGAAATGCCCGGTTCGCTGCCACTGCTACTGTGCGATAGAGAATCTCCGGAGGAGAAGGCCCCAAATCCTCGACTTTGCCTGTTGCTGGCGGCCGAAGTGCTCGGCCCCAATGATGCTTGGTGTCGGAGGGCTGGTCGGAGGCTCGAAATTTTCGGACGGACTCGGAGTTGGACTGTGATTGGGTGCTTCCAGGATGCTGCGTCGGCAAGTTTGCGGCACTGAAAGCTCATGGCAGGGAGAATTTTCTTCCTTCTACCGTCTGCGTCAGATAATGGGACTTTCAAGAGACTTTGAGACTTTTTTTTTTACCGTGCCCATGGTCTGTTCTCTATTAGATTAGATTAGATTACGGGGACACCCAGTACTCTTTTATTGTCATTTAGTAAAGCATGCATTAAGAAATGATACAATATTCCTCCAGTGTGATATCACAGAAACAAAGGTCAGACCAAGACTGAAAAACTGACAAAAACCACATAATTATAACATATAGTTACAACAGTGCAAGCAACACAGTAATTTGTTAGAAGAACAGACCATAAGCACGGTAAAAAGTTCAAAGTCTTTCGAAAGTCCCACATCTCACGCAGACGGGAGAAGGAAGAAAACTCCCCTTGCCATACCCGACCACAGCCTGACTCTGAGTTGTCTGAAAACTTCGAGCTCCGACCAGCCCTCCAACACCGAGCACCATCTCTGCCGAACGCTTCGACCCCAGCCCCGGCTGCCAGCAGCAGGCAAAGCCGAGGATTTTGGGGCCTTCCCTCCGGAGATTCTGAATCGCACAGTAGCAGTGGCAGCGAACCAGGCATTTCAGAAGTTACTCCAGATGTTCCTCCGTGCTCTCACGGCTGTCTCCATCAAATCATAATTGCACGGCCCCTATTTAACAAATACGATATCATTTCACTAGAGAGCTGTGCGCGCTGTGTTGCATCACCATCTTCTCCTCCCGCCAAATTACGGTATTGCTTGCACTGTTGTAACTATATGTTATAATTATGTGGTTTTTGTCAGTTTTTCAGTCTTGGTCTGTCTTGTGTTTCTGTGATATCACACTGGAGGAACGTTGTATCATTTCTTAATGCATGCATTAGTAAATAACAATAAAAGAGGACTGCGTGTCCTCACAAGGAGGATAATCTGTCTTCTAAGGGACTGGTGCACCTTTATATGCTTTGTTAGAATACTGTGCTCTGAACATTCTGGCAAAATAGACTGACTTGGAATCGGAATTTTGCAAGGTAGTCACAGAACACTTCCTCTGTCCTCCTTCAAAAACATCCTATTGGTAAACCCATTATTACTTAAAAAGAAACCAGGAGGTGAAAAAATAAATGAGTGTAATAATAGTACCTACAGAAACCAAGAACAATTGAAAGTCAGCAAAAGAATTAATTGCTTTATCATTTCATCACTTTTAATAAAATTGAATTCTTACCTACAACTTATATCCTACAGCCATCGGCATCTGAAAGTATGTGGTGCTATTCAGCCCATGTGCCATTTAATGGATATTGAGGTGATGGTATGGATTCAATGGGAATGTCATCCCCCCTTGCTTTACCCCTTCTGAGGTTCTATGGTGATTCAAAACTGCAGACTTTCCAGGGGTGATCCTTTCTTGACATTATTGATTGGTTGATTGAGGTACAGTGCAGAGTAGGCCCACCTCGCCCTTCAAGCTGCACTGCTCAGCAACCCCTTTTTTAACTCTAGCCTCATCACAGGACAATTTCCAATGACCAATTAACCTAACAACTGGTACATCTTTGGGCTGAGAGAGGAAACTGGAGCACCCAGAGAATGTACACAAACTCCCTACAGAAAGAGGCGGGAATTGAACCCAAGGCGCTGGTACTATAAAGTGTTGTGCTAACCACTACGCTACCGTGCCGCCCTCCTGAAGGCAACATTTAAGATGGTTTTTGTTTGATGTCTGCTGCACTATTCTATTATTGCTGATTTATTATCCCTCTCAACCCTTTGATGCCCTTATTAATCAGGAATCTATCAACCTTTATGCTTTTTTGCTTTATATTCAAATTTGATAGTGATAAAACACTAATAGTTTGTCCTTTTATGTTCTTTGTCATGTATTAGCCAAGACCTTACTGATTTGTGTACATAGATGCAGACATCTAGGTCTTTTTTGCATGTCAACATAGTAGCAAGTGATGATTTTGCTGAACTATTAATCTAGAGGCCTTGTCTAATCTGGAGGTGCATCTTGCATGACAGAAAGGTAACTTAAGCTAAATTCAGTTAATGGGAATAAAATGTATTGCCATTCCCATTATAGTACTAGGTTGTTTTGATGAAGAATATTTCACTTGAAATGTTAATATTGTTTGTCTTTCCTTAGATGCTGTCTGAGCTAAGTGTATCCTGCATTTTCTGTTTTTATTTCAGAAGACCTGCAAAAGTTGCCTTCTGGTCCTTATCACTGCAGATAGGAAGGAGTAAAAAAAAACCTTGATTTTTTTTTCATCAGCCTCATTGCCTGGATGCATTTCTCTGTAATAGAGTGACCACTACATGGACTTTGTAGAAATGGTGTGACGAGAGATTGAGAACATGTTTCTTTATGTTGTGTAGCAGTGCTATATGGGATTGATTTTGAGCATAGGAAAACTGGACATCTAAGCCACTGTTGGTCCACAAGCAACATATTGCAGATGCTGGAAATATGAAATAAGAATTGAAGCTATCAGAAATGCTCAGGTTAGGAAGTTTCACAAATGCTATCAATCTGCAATAGCAGGATTGTCAATGGGCTGCCCATTAACCACTGCTGAGCATTGACTTCATTTGTAGTCAGCATTCTCTGGCTGCGATGTGTATCATTTGTTAAAATGGTGTTTGCAAAAAAAAAAATCCATAACTTCATTATAATTCCTTCCTGGCTTGAAATTGTAATTTATCTTCCTTTTCTTTAGATGGAATGAAATATCCAATATGTCTCACAACAAGTCCTCCTTTGCATTAGAATTGGTAAACAAAGAAGAGACCATCCAGTTCCAAACTGTGAGTGTTCCGAAACTATTCAGTTGCTGTGAACATGCTATTGCATAGCTGATAAAAATTGTGCCCAATCTTTTGTCTGAAAGTAGCTCATTCTAAGTTATGGTCCAGTGTTGGTATGTTTCATTTCTATAATCTGTTTTAAGAAGCAATCTTACTATTTTCAGATATACCTTTTTAATGTTATTCAAGGCTATCAGTTACTCTGTTACTATGATTCTTTTTATTCTCCGTTTCTTTTTATTGGCTCCTGCTGAGTGTTTAAAAGATCATGATGATTGCAGCCTGCCAGAAAAATTCCAAAAGGCCCTTAGGTCTTTTTAAACCTTGTGCTGCCTCACCACTAAAAGACCTCTCAGCCCACTGAAACTTTCGGAAACTTTTCTATGTATATCTAATCTTTTAATTAGTTATGTTTCCATTTCCTTTCTTAAATATGCTATTCTTTGTGAAAACTTAACACTTAGTGTTATTGTTTTAAATTTTATTCCTACAGGAAGATATGGAAACTTCTAAATATGTTTGGCGAATGTGTGCTGCACGACGCAAGTTTTACAGTATGAATAAAAACTCTAACTTGTGAGTATTGTATCTGTTGAATTGGGACTGCATTCTGTTTTGGCGTGTAATTTTTAACAAAACATATGAAAATTAAAGTAGTTCTAAGGAATTTAATTTGTATTTTTCTCTACTTTTAGAGACTTGCACAAGTGAAGTTTGAAGGAAGCTTTTACCTTTTTCTCCTCATTTCCATTTTGCTCTTTTCTCCTTGTTTGCCTTTTTGCCATTTCTTCTTGTGGCTTTTACCCTTTTCTTTCCAACATAGTTTTGCCTGATCTACCTTTTTTAGCGTCAGTATTTGTTATGATTAACTTTGTTTCTCTATCAACAAATTCTCTGACCACTCTAATTTTATAATTTAAAATTCTGATTTGTTTAATTATAACTTTATAATTATTACACTGTTAAAATGGGAAGGGGTGTTGGAAGGCTGAATACTCCACTATCTGATCCAAAAGCACTGAATACTGGAAATACTCAGCTTACTTCAAGTTCTTATGAATGGTCCATGGTCCGAAATGGAGATGTACAAAAGAATGCAGTTGCTGAAATCTTGAGCACTCTGCAAAATGCTGGATGAACTCTGGTTCTGGCAGTGACAATGGAGGGAAATGGACTGTCACTGTTTCAGGTCATGAAACGTCAGGACTGGAATGAAAGAAGAAAGATGGTCAATAGAAAAGGGAGGGGGTCTAGCAAGGGTTGGCGGCTGATAGTTGAATCAAGGTGAGTGGGGTATGGGGGAGAGTGGGAATAGTGCAAGAAGTTGTGGGGTGAAATGACAAAGGTTTGAGGAGGATGGAATCAGATAGGAGAGGATGATGGAGCATGGAATAAATATGATGAGAGGAAATGAAGGGAGGAATATGTAGATGATGGGCACATCGAGATGGCTGCCTCTGCTGCCGAATTGAGACTAGGTGTAGATTATAGGAATAGTACCTTTTATTTTATCTTGGTAGTTTCTAAGCTGATGCATAAAGAACAATTTCTTTTACTTACACTGACTATTCCCCTCTATCTCTCCCCTCCCACCACCCCAACCTGTTTTGTGTTCTCTTATCCTACTGGCCCCATCACTTACATACAGGTGTCCCCCCACTTTTTGAACGTTCGCTTTACGACACCTCGCTGTTACAAAAGACCTACATTAGTTCCCTATTTTCGCTAACAGAAGGTGTTTTCACTGTTACGAAAAAAGCAGTGCGCGATAAAAATCAGCGCAAGGAAAAAAAAAGCACGCGCCCTGAGCAGCCGCTCTCCCCGGGAACGGCATTCTCATCGGCATTGCTTAAACACGTGCCTGTGAGCACCCATTAGCAAGATGAGTTCTAAAGCATCAGAAAAGCGTAAAAGAGTTTGTAAGAGTGTTGCACTTAGCGTAAAACTAGACATAGCTAAGCGTTTCGATCGTGGTGAACGAAGTAAGGACAAAGTGAATTTGGCTTGTGGAAGTTGATGAAGATGTTGAAGAGGTTTTGGCATCCCATGACCAAGAACTGATAGATGAAGAGCTGATGCAATTGGAAGAGGAAAGGATAACAATCAAAACCGAATGCAGTAGATTACGGACCGAAAGTGAAGTCGTCCAGGAACTGAACGTGAAGCAACTGCGTGAGATTTTCGCTGCAATGATAAAGTACGACTTTAATTTTGAAAGGGTACGTCAGTTTAGGGCATATTTGCAAGTTGGTTAACAAAGAACTGTATGATAGAAAAATGCGCGAGGCTAAGCAGTCAAGCAAGCCTTCCACATCAGCCACAGCTGACGACGAACTTCGACATTGAGGCAGGCAGACACAGAAGAAGATGACCTGCCTGCCCTGATGGAAACAGACAACGATGAGATCATACCCCTGTGTCCCACCACCTCAAACCTCCGGACCACGGACAGATACCGACTCGCGGAGAATGCAGCGGTAGCCAGGAGGCACCCAGCACGTCTTTAAGAAAAAAGCTGGAATAAACAAGCTAATTAATTACGTGCCGGGTGGCACCTAATTAATTAGCTTGCTTATTTTGGCTTTTTTCTTAAAGATGTGCTGGGTGCATCCTGGCCACCGTTGGACTCCTGCATGCTTCGCAGATCGGTATCAGGTCGCTGCCCGGAGGGTGGGGGCCACTGCACCACCCCAATCTCTGACGACTCAGCCTAACACACCATCATCAGTGTGCTCGGCACTGTCTTCCCAATTCCAGTAAGTGATATTACACTGTACATACATTATTTCTACTTTATATCGGCTGTGTATTTTTAGGTGTTATTTGGTATGATTTGGCAGCTTTATAGCTTAAAGGTTACTGGAGAGCACTTGCGTGAGATTTACTGCGGACAGCGCTTGCGTGAGATTTTCGCTACGGAGAACAGTGCAGGCAATCGTTGTAGAGAAGTATTTCTAATTTATATAGGCTGTGTATTTATCATATCATTCTTGCTTTTACTATATGTTACTGTTATTTTAGGTTTAATGTGTTATTTGGCATGATTTGGTAGGTTATTTTTGGGTCTGCGAACGCTCACAAAATTTTCCCATATAAATGGTAATTGCTTCTTTGCTTTACGACATTCCGGTTTACGAACCGTTTCATAGGAACGCTGTACCTTCAGATGGCAGGGGAAACCTGTATTTCTTCATCCAGTTTGTCTCCTCACCTCCTTCCCTTTATTCCATAGTCCACTGTCATTTTCCATCAGATTCCATCTTCAATCCTCTGAAATGTCTGCCTATCATCTTCCAGCTTGTATTATTCCCACTTTTCCCCCTCCCCCTCCCCATTTGTCTACTTCCCTTTCTCACCTGGATTCACCTATCACTTACCAGCTCTTGTTCTACCCCTTGTCCCCCCCCTTTTATACTGGCAATATCCCCTTTTCCTTTCCTTATGAAGGGTCTTGACCCAAAACATTGACTGCCACTTCCTTCCATAGATGCTGCTTGACCCACTGAGTCTATCCAGCAGTTGTGTGTTACTCTTTTACCTGAAGTGTTCCTTGAGCTGCTGAGAATTTCTAGCATTTTCTGTTGTAGTTTCAGATGTCCAACATTTATAATTGTTTTATTTTATGTTAGAAACATAGAAAATAGGTGCAGGAGTAGGCCATTCGGCCCTTCGAGCCTGTGCTGCCATTCAGTATGATCATGGCTGATCATCCAACTCAGAACCCTGTACCAGCCTTCCCTCCATACCCCCGATCCCTTTAGCCACAAGGGCCATATCTAACTCCCTCTTAAATGTAGCCAATGAACTGGCCTCAACTGCTTCCTGTGGCAGAGAATTCCACAGATTCACCACTCCCTGTGTGAAGAAGTTTTTCCTAATCTCGGTCCTAAAAGGCTTCCCCTTTATCCGCAAACTGTGACCCCTCGTTCTGGACTTCCCCAACATCGGGAACAATCTTCCTGCATCTAGCCTGTCCAATCCCTTTAGGATTTTATACGTTTCAATAAGATGCCCCCTCAATCTTCTAAATTCCAATGAGTATAAGCCTAGTCGATCCAGTCTTTCATCATATGAAAGTCCTGCCATCCCAGGAATCAATCTGGTGAACCTTCTTTATACTCCCTCTATGGCAAGGATGTCTTTCCTCAGATTAGGGGACCAAAACTGCACACAATACTCCAGGTGTGGTCTCACGAAGGCCTTGTACAACTGCAGTAGTACCTCCCTGCTTCTGTACTCGAATCCTCTTGCTATGAATGCCAGCATACCATTTGCCTTTTTCACCGCCTGCTGTACCTGCATGCCCACTTTCAATGACTGATGTACAATGACACCCAGGTCTCGTTGCACCTCCCCTTTTCCTAATCGGCCACCATTCAGATAATAACCTGTTTTCCTGTTTTTGCCACCAAAGTGGATAACCTCTCATTATCCACATTAAATTGCATCTGCCATGAATTTGCCCACTCACCTAATCTATCCAAGTCACCCTGCATCCTCTTAGCATCTTCCTCACAGCTAACACTGCCGCCCAGCTTCGTGTCATCTGCAAATTTGGAGATGCTGCATTTAATTCCCTCATCCAAGTCATTAATATATATTGTAAACAACTGGAGCCCCAGCACTGAGCCTTGCGGTACCCCACTAGTCACTGCCTGCCATTCTGAAAAGGTCCCGTTTATTCCCACTCTTTGCTTCCTGTCTGCCAACCAATTCTCTATCCACATCAACACCTTACCCCCAATACCATGTGCTTTAAGTTTGCACGCTAATCTCCTGTGTGGGACCTTGTCAAAAGCCTTTTGAAAACCCAAATATACCACATCCACTGGTTCTCCCCTATTCACTCTACTAGTTACATCCTCAAAAAATTCTATGAGGTTCGTCAGACATGATTTTCCTTTCACAAATCCATGCTGACTTTGTCCGATGATTTCACCGCTTTCCAAATGTGCTGTTATCACATCTTTGATAACTGACGCTAGCATTTTCCCCACCACTGATGTTAGGCTAACCGGTCTATAATCCCCCGGTTTCTCTCTCCCTCCTTTTTTTAAAAAGTGGGGTTACATTAGCCACCCTCCGATAGCTTAGCTTTAAAGGAAAGTGTTTATAAATATTAATTTGATTCTGCACTTTTCCCCTCCTTTCCTGAAGATGCTATTTCTTTTACCTGTGAAGCTATTCAAGTTGAACAGACATTGATAAGATATAAAACAACAATATTGCATCTAATTTTGCTCCAGTGTACACCTTGTAACTGAATATTTAATGTTTGTACCGTTTTCTAAGATTAGTTAAAGGAAATAGTTTACTCTTTGAATGTTGATTATAATTAGCATATTCTAATATTAGGTAATTGAGTACATTGAAAGCTGTGAACTAAAACAGAGCTATTTAGTGCCATTGAAATGTGCATAGTTTCATGATCTTTATCCTTCAATTTTTTTTAATGTTATTATTATTTTTGCATTCAAAATCTATTTAATGTCATGAAAAGTACTAGTTTAAGATATTTAATTTTAGTGGGAAGAATAATATATCGTCATTTATTTTTCAATTTCAGACAAGGTCAGGCTGCTTCGGTGAGTCCAGTCCGAAGGAGCACATTGTCAAGAATGTCTTTGGTATGTGAGATGTTGATTTATAAATTGCATTCTCTCCTAATGTGATTCTTTTTTTAATCTATTAAAATACCACATATCGTATCACTATAAAATGACTGCACTAAAATTTTCATTTTAAAAGAAGATTCTTACTGTTTTGTAACTTTATGTGCTACCACAACATGTGGATTTGCTTTAATTAAATCAGTAAAAGTTTATTAAGTTCAGGCAGTGCCTGTGAAAGAGAATGAAAAAGAGGTGACGTCTTGGGCCAGAGACTCAGAAGAGAAAACAAATGAGATTTCAGTTTTAAAGAAGGCAAGTAAGGTAATGGAAGGAAAAAGAGGAGTATTTCTGATGGAGAGAGACTAAGTGGATAATGTGGCAGTTAGGCCATATTGTGCTTGCTGCACTGTTATTTTTCCTAATAGCAGGCTTGCCAGATCATTTGACAGCATCAAAATTGGCCTTTCTCCAATTTAGAATCTCAACCCATGGACCAGACCTATCTTTTGCATATTTAATTTGAAACTAATGGCATTGTGGTCACTGGATGCAAAGTGTTCCCTTACACAAACTTCTGTTACCCGCCCTGTCTCATTCTCTAATAGCAGATCAAATATCGCACAATCTCTTGTTGGGACTTCTACGTACTGATTAAGGAAACTTTCTTGAACTCATTTGACAAACTGTATCCCATCTAATCTTTTTACAGTATGGGAGTCTGAATCAATATGTGGAAAATCAGAATCACCTACTATAACAACTTTGTTTCTTGCAGCAGTTTGCAAGCTTTTTTACAAATTTGTTCCTCTAAATTCCATAGGCTGTTGGGTGGTCTGTAATATAGCCCCATTAACGTCGTACCTTTCTTATTATCCAGTTCCACCCATAAGGCCTCATTAGACGAGGTCTGCAGTCTGTCCTGATGAGCACTGCTGTGTCATTTTCCCAGACGAGCCACTCCCGCTCTATTGCATCTAAAACAATAGAATTCTCGAATATTGAGCTACAGTCCTGCCCCTCCTGCAACCAAGTCTCACTATATCATAATTCCAGGTGTTAATCCATGCCCTGAACTCGTCTGCCTTTCCTACTACACTTGCATTGAAACATACACAGCTCAGGACATTATTTGCACCATGCTCAACCTTTTGTTTGAGGCTTTAACAACTATCTCCACTCCCTCTCCACTATCTGTCCTGGCACTCTAGTTCCCATCCCCTTGCAACTCTAGACATGCGTGAACTGGAAGAGATGGGGTAAGAGCAGAGTTTCATGCATGTCTGCTCTTACCCCATCCTCCCGCCACCCTACCAGGGATAGGGTTCCTTTGTCCTCACCTACCACCCCACCAGCCTCTGCGTCCAGCACATAATTTTCTGAAACTTCTGCCATCTCCAATGGGATCCCACCACCAAGCACGTCTTCTCTCACCCCCCACCCCCCCACACTTCCTGCTTTCCGCAGGGATCACTCCCTACATGACTCCCTTGTCCATTCGTCCCTCCCCACTGATCTCCCTCCTGGTAGTTATCCTTGCAAGCAGAACAAGTGCTGCACCTGACCCTTTACCTCCTCCCTCACTACCTTTCAGGGCCCCAAACAGTCCTTCCAGGTAAGGTGACACCTTACCTGTGGGTCTGTCTGGGGTCATGTACTGTGTTCAATGCTCCCGGTGTGACCTCCTGTATATTGGTGAGACCGGACCTAAATGGGGAGACCGCTTCACCAAGCACCTATGCTCCAACTGCCAGAAAAAGCGGGATCTCCCAGTGGCCACCCATTTTAATTCCACTTCTCATTCCCATTCTAATTCCACTTCTCATTCCCATTCTGATATGTCCATCCGTGGCCGCCTCCATTGTCGTGATGAGATCACACTTAGGTTGGAGGAACAACACTTTGTGTTCCGTTTGGGTAGCCTCCAACCTGATGCCATGAACATCGATTTCTCAAACTTCCGGTAATGACCCCACCACCCCGCACTCCTTCACCATTTCCCATCCCTGTTTTTTCTCTCTCTCTCACCCTATCTCCTTTCCAGCCCATCGCCTATTGATGCTCCTCCGCACTTTTGCTTCCATGGCCTTCTGTCTCTTTCACCAATCAATTTCCCAGCTCTTTACTTCATCCTCCCCTCCAGGTTTCACCCATCACATTGTCTTTTTCTTTCTCCCTTCCCCCCATCTTTTAAATCTACTCCTCAGTTTTTTTTCTCCAGTCCTAGTGAAGATTTTCAGCCCGAAATGTCAACTGTACTCTTTTCCATTGATGTTGCCTGGCCTGCTGAGTTCCTCCAGCATTTTGTTTGTGTTGCTGTTCAGTTCAACCTCTGATGCCATTCACTGAGATAAGATCATAAGTTGTAGGATCTGAATAAGGCCACTTGGCCCATTTAGTCTACTTCACCATTGCATCATGGCTGATTTATTATCCTTCTCAACCTTATTCACCTGCCTACTTCCTGTAACTTTTGACACCCTAACTCACCAAGAAACTATCAACCTCCGCTTTAAATATTCTCAATGACTTAGCTTCCACAGCCAGCCGTGGCAATAAATTCCATAGATTCACCACCCTCTGGCTAAATAAATTCCTATTTGTATCTGTTCTAAATGGACATACCTCTATTCTGAGGCTGTACCTGTGGTCCTGAACTCATCCACTATCGGAAACATCCGCTCCACATCCACTCTATTTAGACCTTTCAATATTCTATTAAGTTTCAATGAGATTCCACCCCCGCCCCACTAAATTCCAGTGAGTATTTGTCAAGAGCCATCAAATGCTTCTTGCATGTTAGCAATTTTATTCCTAGAATCATTCTTGTGGTTGATCCTTGATTCACAACTGCCTTTCCTTTTATTATTTGAATAATTATTTCAAACATCATTTGAATATTTTTGTATTGAATCATTTTAGAATATTTTCATAATATTTTAAGTCCCAATAAAATTGGATGCTGAAACAGGCCATTTAGCTCAACCTGTGGTGGTATTTGCCCTCAAATATATTACTATTTCTTTTTGTTGTGATCTAATCTTGAATATTGTCAAAACAAACTTAAAACTAGAGTTCCTTTTCCTCTCTGTTCAAATAGGTAACTCCTTGTTTGGATATATGATCACACCACTGTTTGAACCATTTCATAGTAGAGTTGCCAAAAGCCATTTATCATGATGCAGCACCAACAATGGTTTCATAGCTGGGAATATTCCATCACTTACCATGCCCCAGTTTCCTTTGACTGGAGCTACACAGTGTGATTGCTTCATAATTTTAATGCATTTTGCCAAAACTATCACAATTAATATCCAAAGGCCCATAATTAAGCTATATGTATTTTTCAAACGGCATCCTAATGAACCTACTTCTATAACTTTTTTAAAGCCTGTAATTTTTTTTTTGCGTATTGAGCCCAGTATTGCCGGTGAATCTGTAAATGAGATCTTAAGGTTTAAGATGCTCACCTTGGATTTATTAATCAAAAATGTTAAAATAAAGTTAATAACTGCATGTTTAAAAGAAATCATAAAAACTTGTTGCTGTTGATACACTTTTACAAATAAACTTTTCCACAACACTGAGGCTTTTTTAACTACTTGTGTACCAGAGTATATCACTCAAAGGCAATATATTATATTTGGCACGTTTTAGCCCATTATCCAAATCAGTTAATTCTCCTTTTTGTTTTCTTCTGAATAACTAGTATATTTCATCTTTAATTTTATTCTTAATGGAAATATGACAGCTTTTCTCTTTAAAACTAAACATTGGCTGCCTGAATTCAACTGCTTAATTATTTTAATGATGTTATGAGCGCTGCCTGCTTTCAGTCTTTCCCCTAGGCTGTTTTTGACATTTAACTGCAAAGCAGAAACCGTGTATCTATATGTAACACTTGAAAGTCTTGTTCTGTCACCAGAATTTATTTTTGTTTATATGACTAATTACTAATCAAAGGCAGTTTTCTATTCTCTGCTTTTAATTTTGTATCTGATTAAAAGGTGATTCTTCATTTTAAACTTCAATGCAATAAAATGGACAATGGAAACTTTATTTGATACAGCATATTTTAAAGGTTTATTTGCGTTAATTTCAACAATCTGAATATAATCTTCAGAATTCCACCCATCAACACCTCTGCTATTCTAATGTCTATCTGTCTGTATGATTCCAGTTAAAATTTATCACTTAACCAACTGTTTTATGTTCCCTTATAATCGTCTTTGGATTAATATCAATTATTCTCATTACTTTTAATGTAGTACATTGAGATTTTTTTTCTGGTACAAAATGAGCTACATGAATGGCAGTTGCTATTGGTTTTAAAATTGCTATAAAATTTGGCTTCTGAATGTTTTCCCATAAGGAGGACTAATCATATATACTGAGTCATACATTTTCTTTGCCACCTTTCCTGCTACAATTTTTTTAAGCTCAATTAGTTTTGCATAGAGGCTGTTTTATGCAAAACCACAGCTCAGTTCTTAACAAACGTTTACTTACACTTTTCATAGCCAATCAGTTTCTTTTCGAGTCTAAGTTTGTCATTCAACCGTATACATGTATACTGTGAAATGAAACAACATTCCTCAGGAATAAGATGCAAAACATAATACATATAAGCTGCATATAACACAAAGTAATCTTGGATGGGAGAAAGGAAAACAAATTGATAAAAGGATTTTTCCTTTCTCTCAAAATTGCAATAACTGCTAGAACTACCAACCTTGGAAATTAATTTATAATTCTTAAAGACATTTCTGTTGCTATCTGTTCTGTATTACTAAACACATGCTGTGGATTAAAATGTATTTATCATTTTTGTTTCCTTTTAGCCAAAACCTCATCAATTTATGATGCCCCTACCACAATTGCATTACAATGGACACTACACTGAGCCCTATAAATCTTCGCAAGGTAGAGTTTTTTTAAAAAAAGAACAAAATTTTAGATTGGAATGTTTAAAGTAAATGTGTTTACTGCTTTAAAAATGATCTTTGCTTTTCTATTATTTTGTGACTCAAACTTAAATGGTTAAAAGAATGGTAACAGAAATATAAATTTTGCATGGTATTTATTTAAAACTTTTCAAGTTGTAGAACTGATCCAAAATAAACAAAGATAATTCCAAGAGACAGTGTTCTGTTCTAGCATACCATGTTGATTAGATTCAGTGCCTATAAAAAGTATTCACCCTCCTTGGAAGTTTTCATGTTTCATTGTTTTACAACATTGAATCACAGATAGTCTGATTTGACATTTTTTGACACTGATCAACGAGGAAAAAAAACTTTCATGTCAAAGTGAAAACAGATCACCGCAAGGTGATTTAAATAACAAATATAAAACAAAATAATTGTTAACATAATTACTGACCCTCTTCGAGTCAGTATTTAGTAGATGCACCTTTGGCAGCAAATACAGCTTTGAGTCTGGAAGGATTGGTCTCTATCAGCTTTGCACATCTGGATACTGCAATTTTTCCCCATTCTTCTTTACAAAACTGCTCAAGCTCTGTCAGATTGCATTGGGATCATGAGTGAACAGCCCTTTTCAAGTCCAACTACAAATTCTCAATTGAATTGAGGTCTGGACTCCTGACTTAGCCACTCCAGGACATTAACTTTGTTTTTTAAGCCATTCCTGTGTAGCTTTGGCTGCATGCTTGGGATCATTGTCTTGCTGGAAAACACATTCTCCCAAGTCACCATTCTCTTGTGGACTGCATCAGGTTTTCCTCCAGGATTTCCCTGTATTTTGCTGCATTCATTTATCCTCTGTCTTCACAAACTTTCCAGGGCCTGCTGCAGTGAAGCATCTCCACAGCATGATGCAGCTACCACCATGCTTCATGGTCGGGATTGTGTGTTTTTGATGCACATTATTTGGTTTGCACCAAACAGCATTTAGTCAGATGGTCAAAAAGCTCAACTTTGGTTTCATTCAACCATAGAACCTTCTTCCAGCTGAATTCGGAGTCTCCCACATGCAAACTTTAGCTGAGATTTCATGTGAGTTTTTGTCTTTCAACATTGGCTTAAAGCTGTGATGGGTGAAGCACCCAGGCAACAGTTGTATGCGCAGACTCTCCCATCTCAACCACAGAAACTTGTATCTCCTCCAGAGTTGACGTAGGTTTCTTGGTGGCCTCTCTCACTAGTTCCTTTCTTGCATGGTTAATCAGTTTTTGAGGATGGCCTGCTCTAGGCAGATTTACAGCTGTGCCATATTCTTTCTGTAAGATATAGGAGCAGAAGTAAGCCATTTAGCCTATTGAGTCTGCTCTGCCATTCAATCATGGACTGATCCAATTCTTCCAGTCATCCCCACCTCCCTGCTTTCTCCCCATACCCCTTGATGCCCTGGCTAATCAAGAAATTATCTATCTCTGCCTTAAATGCACCCAGTGACTTGGCCTCCACAGCCGCTATTGGCAACAAATTCCACAGATTACCACCGTCTGGCTAATGTAATTTCTCCGCATCTGTGTTCTGAATGTATGTCCTTCAATCCTGAAGTCGTGCCCTCTTGTCCTGGACTCCCCTACCATGGGAAATAACTTTGCCATATCTAATCTGTTCAGGTTTTTTAACACTCTGAATGTTTCAATGAGATCGCCCCTCATTCTCTTGAACTCCAGGGAATACAGCCCAGGAGCTGCCAGATGTCCCTCATACGGTAACCCTTTCATTCCTGGAATCATTCTCTTGAATCTTTCCTGAACCCTCTTCAATGTCAGTATATCATTTCTAAAATAAGGAGCCCAAAACTGCACACAATACTCCCAGGTGTGGTCTCACGAGTGCCTTATCGAGCCTCAACATCATATCCCTGTTCATATATTCTATACCTCTAGAAATGAATGCCAACATTGCATTCACCTTCTACTCCACTGACTCAACCTGGAGGTTAACCTTTAAGGTATCCTGCACAAGGACTCCCAAATCCCTTTGCAACTGCATTTTGAATTCTCTCTCCACCTAAATAATAGTCTGCCTGTTTATTTCTTCCACCAAAGTGCATGGCCATACATTTTCCAACATTGTATTTCATTTGCCACTTTGCCCATTCCCCTAAACTATCTTGAATCTCTCTGCAGGCTCTCTGTTTCCTCAACACTACCCGCTCCTCCACCTATCTTTGTATCATCGGCAAATTTAGCCACAAATCTATTAATCCCATAGTCCAAATCAGTGACATACATCGTAAAAAGCAGCAGTCCTATCAGCGACCCCTGTAGAACTCTACTGCTAACTGGCAGCCAGTCAGAATAGGATCCCTTTATTTCCACTCTGTTTTCTGCCGATCAGCTAATGCTCCACCCATGCTAGTAACTTCCCTATAATTCCATGGGCTCTTCTCTTGCTAAGCAGCCTCATGTGCAGCACTTTGTCAAAGGCCTTCTGAAAATCCAAGTACACCATATCTGCTGCATCTCCTTTGTCTACCCTGCTTGTAATTTCCTCAAAAAATTGTTGTAGGTTAGTCAGGCAGGATTTTCCTTCCAGGGGCCCATGCTGGCTTTGGCCTATCTTGTCATGTGCCTCCAGGTACTCCGTAATCTCATCCCTAACAATCAATTCCAACAACTTCCAAAACACTGATGTCAGGCTAACAGGTCTATAGTTTCTTTTCTGCTGCTACAAGCCAGAATCTATCGATTCTTGAAAGATCATTGTTAATGCCTCTGCAATCTCTCCAGCTACTTCCTTCAGAACCCAAGGTTGCATTCAATCAGGTCCAGGAGATTTATCCACCCTCAGACCATTAAGCTTCCTGAGCACCTTCTCATTCGTAATTTTCACTGCACATACTTGACTTCCCTGACTCTCTTGAACGTCCGGTATACTGCAGATGTCTTCCACTGTGAAGTCTGATCCCCTAGTGGGCTCAACAACAAGCTGTTCTAAAAAGCTATCCCTTAGACATTCTACAAATTAACTATTCGATGATTGACTTAACTCAGTGGTCCTCAACCACCGGGCCGCAAGGCATGCGCTACTGGGCCGCGAGGAAACGATATGATCTGGCGATAGGAGTCAGCTGCACCTTTCCTCATTCTCTGTCACGCCCACTTTTGAGCTTGAACGCATACGAGGTCATTACCCGCGCGTCATCCATGTCAGTGCGGGAAGGAGATCAACTCCTCGAGCTTGCAAATGATGGCAGGCTGAAAAGTATGTTTGACATAACATCTCTGCTGGCATTCCGGATCAAAGTCAAGGCTAAATATCGTGAGACAGTCAGGAAAGCACTGAAAAGATTGCTTCCATTTCCTACATATCTCTGCAATGAATGCAACGAAAACTAAATTGCGGAATAGACTGGACATAAGGAACCCCCTTCGAGTATCGCTGTCTCCCATCACCCCTCGATAGGACTGTCTTGTTGCAGGAAAACAAGCCCAGGGCTCCCACTGATTCAGCGATTATAGGTGCGTTGCAATGATTTTATATTTTCATACGAGGAAAATATGCGCTGTGTGTTTGATATCCGTTACTTAAAATGTTTTGATGCTATTATAAGTGACTTATACAACCATTATGGCACAGAAACAGGCATCTCGCCCCTTCTAGTCCGTGCCGAACACTACTCTCACCTAGTCCCACCGACCTGCACTCAGCCCATAACCCTCCATTCCTTTCCTGTCCATATACCCATCCAATTTTTCTTTAAGTGATAATATCGAACCTGCCTCTACCAATTCTACTGGAAGTTCGTTCAACACTTCAAGCTCCCCTGTCCTCCCCTGATAATTGTCTTATCGCTATATTCATGCAAGGAAAATATGCGCTGTGTGTTTAATATTAAATTCGTTAAATAAACCCTTCTAGAAACGAAATTGAGTGTATTAGCCACTTATCACCTATATTCCGGTCATGATTAACACACTGCCGCCGCCGCCAACAGAATTGGCAAAAACAATTTTTAAGAAATCGGCACGTAAACGCATGCGCAAGTTACGCATGCGCACTGGTGCCCGCGCAAGGCTTCATGGTCATTGTAGTCTTTCTCGGGGTAAACCCAACGTATTTGACTGCTACCCTTGTACGTTGGCAACCCTACCCCGCTCCCCCACCCCGGTCGGCCGGTCCGCAAGAATATTGTCAATATGAAACCGGTCCGCAGTACGATAAAGGTTGGAGATCCCTGACTTAACTGTACTCCAAGGGATATTCATTGACTTGGAAATTTTCTTGTATCCATCTCCTGGAGTTGCTTGGAGTGTTCTTTTTGTCTTCATGGTGTAGTTTTTGCCAGGATACTGACTCACCAGAGTTGGACCTTCCAGTTACAGGTGTATTTTTACGATAATCAATTGAAACACCTTGACTGCACAAAAGTCTCCAAAAACAGATCTCCACTTAACTAATTATGTGACTTCTAAAATAAATTGGCTGCACCAGTGTCACATTAAAGGGAGGTGAATAGATGTGCAATTAATTATTTTGTGTTTTATATTTGTAATTAAATTAAATCACTTTGTTGAGATCTGTTTTCACTTTGACATGAAAGAGTCTTTTTCTGTTGATCAGTGTCAAAAAGCCATTAAATCCACCGTGATCCAATGTTTCAAAACAATAAAACATGAAAACTTCCCGGGGGTGGGTGGGGGTGAATACTTTTTATAGGTACGTTTGTTTCCTATTTTTCCAGAGATCATAACACATAGGGTCAGAATTAGGCCGTTCAGCCCACTGAGTCTGCTCCGCCAGTCATCATGGATGATTTATTATCGCTCTCACCCCCATTCTCCTGCCTTCTCCCCCATAACCTTACTGGTCAAGAACCCATCAAACTCCACTTTAACTATACTGAATGACTTGGCTGCCACAGCAATCTTTGGCAATGAATCCACCGATTCACTACCCTCTGGCGAAAGAAATTCCTCCTCATCTGTTTGATGTGCTGTGCCCTGTGGTCCTACACTCCTCCACTATAGGAACTATCCTCTCCACATCCACTCTATCTAGGCCTTTCAATATTGAAAGGTTTCAGTGAGTTCCCCTCTCTCATTCTTATGAAATTCAGTGAGTACAGGCCCAGATGTTAACCTGGTCATTCCTGGGTTGTATTTTAATATCATAATGCATATATAAATATTCTTTTGGAGAGTGGTGCAAGGGAATCCAATAAAACTGGTCACTGAGAAGGCATTTGTTACACAGGCAGGTGGCTGTTGTTGGAATTCAGTTATCCACTCCCAGGTTCTCACTTCAGAAGTCCCATAGGACAGTGTCTCAGGCCTGTCCTGACCATGTTTAGCAGTTTTATTGGTGACCTTATTTCTTCATAAAATTAGTGCTTCCGCATAGCTGTGTGAACCAAGTTCAAGCTGAATCTTGGGTTTTGTCTTTGCAGAGTTTGCATATTTTCTCTTTAACTACAAACATATGCTGGTAGGTTAATTGGTAGTTGTAAGTTATCCATTACTGTAGGTAAATAGCAAAAAAAAAGTGTATATGAGAGAATAAGTTGCAGGGGTACAAACAAATAAGAGGGTGTATGTCAGAGCCTGAAGAAAACCAGATACATTGAGCTGGTCTATTTGGGTAAAGATGAAATGTTTAATTCTATTTTTATTTCCTTGGAAAAAGAAGCAGTCCATGCTTGTATAGACAACACTGAGAGGTTGGTCCATATCTGCAATGCTAAATGGTAACTGATGGCACAAGACAAGTGTTAGGCAGTGGTTATCCCTAAAAAGTGTGTTTGGTGACCTGTTCTTGCCACTCAGTGACATTTAACATCACTAAGTTCCTCCCACCATCAACATCCTGAGAGCTTATCTTTGACACCAACTCAGCTAGCCATGTACATATTATAGCTGCAGGAGTAAGTTAAAGACCCCGTTTCCTGCTCAAATTGACATCCTGACATTCAAAAGGTAAGCCACCTTCTACAATGCTCAAATAAGTCCAGAAGCAGAATTAGGCCATTTGGCCCGTCACATCTCCTCTGCCATTTCCTCGTGACTGATCCAGTTTCCTCTCAGCCCCACTCTCCTGCCTTCTCCCCTTATTCCTTCATGCCCTGACCAATCAAGAACCTTTCAACCTCTGTCTTAAATATACATAAAGACTTGGCCTCCCCAGCTGCCTGTGGCAACAAATACCACAGCTAAGCCACTCTCTGGCTAAAGAAATTCCTCACTATCTCCATTCCAAAATGACACCCCTCTTCTCTGACACCTTGTTCTTTGGTCTTCGACCTTCCCACCATAACAAACATCCTCTCCACATCCATCCTATTAAGGTCTTTCACCATTCGATAGGTTTCAAAGAAGTTAGTCCTCATTCTTCTGAATTCTAGTGAATACAGGCCCAGAGCCATCAAATGCTCTTCACATGATAAGCTATTCAATCCTGGAATCATTTTCATGAACCTCCTTTGAACACTCCAGTTTCAGCACATCCTTTCTGAGATGAGGGGCCCAAAATTGCTCACAATACTCCAAGTGAGTCTTTGTAAAGTCTTAACATTTCATCCTTGTTTTTATATTCTCGTCCTTCTGAAATTAATGTTGATATCACATTTACCTCCTTCATCACAGACTCAGCTTGCAAATTAACCTTTAGGGAATCCTGCACAAGGACGTCTAAGTCCCTTTGCACCTCAGTTTTTTCTCCATTTAGGAAATAGTAACCCTTTCATTTCTTCTACCAAAATGCATGACCATACACTTCCCAAACCTGTATTTCATCTGGAAGTGTATGTGATTCAGGAATGTGATTAAATATTTTTATTGCTTGGACAATTGTAGCTCAGCAATATTCAAGATTAACATTATTTAAGCCAAAGTAGTACTTTTGATTCAAGTACACTGAAACCCAGATTTTACGTGCCCCGATTTAACGCAAATTCGAATATAATGCGATGAGTCATTGGACTACATGTCCATGTCAATCCATATTCCCCCTTCTCCAGCCTTGTATCCCTTTTGCCAAACAACTTCCCAGCTCTTGGCTTCGTTCCTCCCCCGCCCCCCGCCACCGTCTTCTCCCATCATTTCAGGTCTCTTCCACCAACGTGAGGGGTTCAAACAACGCAAAGATCGTGTGATGTTGTTTTGTGTAAACAGGGTTGGAATACAAGTTAAAACCGCTCATGATTGGCAAATCTCGCTCACCCCGCTGTTTCCACCATGTCAACATGAAGTCGTTACCGTTTGAGTACACACATAGCAGCAATGCTTGGATGGAAAGTGTCATCTTTGAGGATTGGTTTCACAAAACTTCTGTCCTTGCTGTCTGCGTTCATTTGCGTAAGCAAAAGCTGGAACCCAAAACTCTTCTTTTGCTTGACAACTGTCCTGCTCATCCGCCAGCTGCCAACATAGTAAGCCATAATGGAAAGATCTGAGTTTCTTACCTCCCCAAGAACACTATGTCCAAGATCCAGCCCCTAAATCAGGGGATCATCTCTGTGTTCAAGCAGAATTACAGGCAGGAATTAATTTGTAGAATTGTAGACGACTCAACACTTGAAGCCTATCAGGAAAGCCTGAACGTGAAGGAAGTTTGCCACTTAGGTGGGAAGGCCTGGGCAGCAGTCAGCTCGTCACGCGTGGAGAAATGCTGGGAGAAGAGTCTGAGGCCAGCCTTTTCATCACACCACTCCACCACAGAAGATGATGATGACGGGCCTTCACAGAGGAAGATGTGCGTGAGGCAGAGAAGCTGAACGGAACAAAGAAGCGTGGTACTCTGCCGACAATGAATGCCCAACATATGAGCACCTGTTGGACACTGAGATCGTCCATAATGTAACTATAGCGGAGACAAGTGTACCAGTTCTCGAGCCACAAGGTGATAATGAAGAGCGTCCACCCCCACCCCCAAAAGTGTCTGAAGCCATTGAACACCTCAAGGCTAGCCTCCGTTGGCTGGAGACCCAGGAGGCGGACCACATAAAAAAAAAACCTCCAACTCAGAATCATTCTAGATTTCACTCACAGCCAGCGACATGCTACGTTCAAGCAAGGAACACGCGATCACTTTTTTAGGAAATAAACTGTAAATGATGATTACTAATATTCTTGGTTTTTGTTTTGTGTATTAAAAAGCTTTACTAAAAATTAATCTGTGTTTTAATTTCTACAGTAACAACAACCCTGATTTAGCACAACCCTGCTTTTTTTCGCAGTGACATTTTATGGACCCAAACGATCATGTTATAACGGGGTTTCACTGCTCCACAACCACCTGCCCCGAATTGGTCTTCTCAGCCAAAACATATTTGCTGCAATTACTTGCCTTGGCCGTTCTCACAACATCCCTTAAACTTGTGATCTTGGCATTGCAACCTCCAGCCTAGTGGAATCATGAAAAATGACAATCGAAAGAGTGGCCCCAGTTAAAAGAAGTGGGTTTCCACCTGGTGTAATTGGGGATGGGCACTGAATGTTTGCCTTGACAGGATTGTCCAGATATAGAAGAATGAATGAACTTAACAAAAAGTCAAGTATCTGTACCAATATATGCCACCTTAACTGAAAAGTTTCATCAGGCCTAGTCAAGAGCATTGTTCTGTCAACTTTTTCTGACATTCTAGCGCTTGCATTCTAACAGAAGTGAAAGCAAAATTAATTCCTTCTTTACATTCAGGGGCAGTGTCTACACTTGTGCTTCCAATTGTTTGCTCAACTAAAATCAGCAAAGCTTGTGTATTCACTGGAATTAATGTCTTCAGATTAACAAGTGTTTCCAGTCACAGACTATTTTTAGTCCCAAGCATGATTTGTTAGTAGCTCTAAAGAAGTAGCAGAGATTTTTTGTTTTGGGCATGACTTTGGATAACAAATGTATATGATTAAATAAGATTTAAAACAAATTATAACCTCTTAGCTGGCTTTATTTTAGAATGTGCTAGTTTTTTGTTTGAAATTTTGGGAAACAGTTTTAAATTGAAGCTGTTGAATTTTATTGGAATATAATGTATTTAACAATTTAAAGTAACTATGACTATTTCTATAGATCTAACTTGTGTTAAAACTTAGCTTCCAGTACACAAAAACTGCCTGATTTTGATCACTAAAATTGATAGTCATTTCATTGCTGAACTTGTGATTGTGTGTTCTGGAGGTCAGTGCTTTTACTGATTCTACATAATTTTCACCTTTTTATTTCAGACAATCTCTACATGAACAATCAAAATAGCTGTTTTTATCGATCTCAAACAAGTTTGGACAGACCTCCATATGAATACAATGGCCGAATCCGAAATGGCAGTATCTATAGTGCACATAGTACAAGCTCTTTAAATAATCCACAGCACTTTATGCAAGCATCTCCTATGTCTTCAAATCCGAGTATCACAGGAAGTGATATAATGAGAGGAGATTACATCCCAACAAACAGACATAGTACTATTATTCCACCTTCCTATAGACCAACCCCAGATTATGAAACTGTTATGAGGCAGCTCAATCGTGGCATGATTCATAATGAAAGACAGAGTCATTCAATGCGAAATCTCAGCATAGGCAATTCCTATGCTTACAACAGATCTGATCCGCTTGGTTACAGCCAGCCAGAAATCCGAGAGCAGCCTCCATTCAATTCCCAAAATGTGAATCCGTACCCTTTGCATTTGAACTACAGCTTTCATTGTCAGTCACCATATATAAATTCAGTTGAACGACGTCCTGTTGTTGGGGCTGTTAGTGTGCCGGAATTGACTAATGCTCAGTTACACACTCAGGATTACAGTGCAGCAAATATGCTAAGAACTCAAGTGTACAGGCCTCCACCTCCGTATCCTTATCCAAGACCTGCAAATAGTACACCTGATCTTTCAAGACATCTGTATGTAAGCAGCAGCAACCCAGATCTGATAACCAGGCGTGTACATCACTCTGTACAGACATTTCAGGAAGATAGTTTGCCTGTTGCACATTCACTGCAAGAAGTTAGTGAACCTCTAACTTCTGCAAGATTACATGGCAACACCCATAAGCGTAATAGCATTGAGATTGCTGGACTAATGCACAATTTTGAGAGCTGGAGGATAAAAGAGAGGACCATATCTGCACCAGGTGTTGAGATGAGTTCAACACCGGAAACCGCTGCAGGTTCACTACCTAGTATTTACTTTGAGCGAACAAAACTAGGAGATGCTAAAATTAATCAAGACAGAAGTTATAATCATGGGAGATTTCTCTCAGATGCAACAGTGCTGATTCACAGCAGTGACAATGAGTATGATTCAGGGTACATTGAGAAGAGATTACAAATGCTTCCTGTTGAATCTGCGGCCCATTTACCCACTATGTTAAACCAACCCTCTGAGCCATTGCTAGACTATCAAAATAGCTCTGCCCCTGCATTAAGCAATCAGCTGGGTTTAGAAAAGCAAGCACGAGAAAGGGGAGCAATGGAATCAATACAGTATCTTCCATCAGTGTCTGAATCTGAACTCAATACAGTTGGAAGAAGACAAGCAAGAAGAATATCTTCCAAGAGAAGACCCATGTCTGAAGTTCTTTATGGAAGACTAAATGCAATGGATGGTCTCCCACCACTTGGAGTAAGTAGCTTAATGCTGATTCTGTGTCATCACCATAAATCTTTTTTTTGTTTTAAATAGAAAACAGATCTTTCAAAAATATAGACTTTCAGCATTAGTATTTTGTCCTGAAGGCCACAGCTCTTCAAATATGAATCCAACCACTTTGTAAATGTGGTGAAGGTTTCTTTCTCTGCCCTTTTATATCATGAGTTCCCTACCTTGCCATCCTCTTGGGGGTGGGGGGAAATACTGTTTTTCTACCAATTACTTCAAATACCTGTACCTAGTTTTTTGAGCCATTAAAAGAAATGTCTTTTCTATTTGCTGTATGTAGATGCTTCCAATTTTACACTCTCCAAATAAGTCTTCACCCAGTTTCATCCAATTCTAACTTAGCCACTTTCTCTATTTTGGCTTAACTCTCCACTGCGCCCTCTCCTGTGTAATAATATTATCCTGTAGTGTGGTGACTAGAACTTGGGGTTAATTTATTGAATTGGATTGGGGAAATGTTACATAATAGAAAACAATTGTGATAAATGGTAATGTTTGAATTGCAAATCATGCTGAAATTGCTTTTCTGAGGCCCATGAATCCTAGGAATTCTCTACCCCAGAGAGCTAAGGAGGCAGAGTCGTTTCAGTCAAGAAGCTTAAGGAATATGAGGAGCGATTAGATGTTGATGCCAAGATCTTCCTGAATGGTGGAGCATGTTCAAGGGGCAAACTGACCTCTTCCTGCTTCTGTGCTTTTCTGGAACTCATGACCTCTGACTTTGGCCTGTTTATGCATTTTTAAATTTCTGCTTCACTTTGGCAACTTTTTTGGTATTGCTGTTTGACAAAATTTAAGAGCCCATAATGCATAACTAAACTAATATTATAAGAATAATTAGAGTAGTTCAGGCTTAATTATTTCCTTGATAATATTTTTTAAATATGAGCTCAAAGCCCAAGCTTTTATTTCTCCAGCCTCATCACCATGCCACTGACAAATGTGTCATAGAGATAAATGGGGTTGATCCGTTTGAGTATTAGCAATTAGGACAAAACATGAGGCATTCTATCGAAAATAAAAATATAAATTCTATGTGGTTGACTTGCATAGAGTTTCTCAGTCAAAAATTAATTTACAGATTGGCCTTTAGGGGGAGTTTTTGTTTTGCTTTTCATAGGTTATAGTTAATGAATTAAAGACTAGGTCTAGACTAAGTGTGAGAGAATACAGGAGATGGCAGCAGAGAGAATAGTTGTGAACATTCATGTGCTGGCACATCAACGTAAACCATAAGGTGGTTTCATGCTAAATAGTATGTGTATTTTAAGAAGAATATTTCAAATGAAAGAAGGCTATCCTTTCTTCATTATTTATCAACTGCTTATTTTGTGAGTTTATCACTATGCCTTAACTAAAAATGTGATTTATTCTTAAAATCTGGATAGATTGAGTTGGCTATTTACATGATTGGCAAACAATTTTTTTCATGCAGGTTCTGTACACTGAAAAGGATAAAATATTCTCGATTAGCATGTTTATAACTGTTGACTTTTGGATTATTTTATCATTCTAAGGTTATTAGAAAAGAAGATTGTGTATCTGATATTAGGACAATTGGACCATTAAAGATGGCAGAATTAAATGGTTTGACACCATTTCAAAAACCTTTACCTGATGCAGTTAAAAATGAGCCCATCCAAACACCATTTGATGAGCGGGTATGTAATTATGTCTTTCATATTTTTTCTTTTTGAATGCATGTCAAGTTTGAACAGTCAGTCATCTGCCAAAGACAATATGTTATAAAAATATGGCTAGCAGCTTTGAGTTGCAAAAATATTTATTATACAGTTCTGTTAGATATATGCACATTTTCCTATTCCTCTGGTGTTTGAACTTGGTGAATTGAAAAGGACCCAGCAATTGGAATTTGTGTTTTTACAGAAAAGCTGCCCAGAATGCTTGCTTATTTGCAATTCTATAATTATGGTTGGAACAGTGCACCTGTAGATTAGCAGTTGAATGAAAAGTTATCAGGTTTAAATGTTAAATGATTTTATTGTAGTGTGATTATATTGTCAAATGGAAAGTATTGTAAACTTAGTATTTATAAAGAGATTCAATTTAAGGAGAGGGAAAGAGAACAAGGCAGGCAAATAACTGAGTTGCAAGGTACAGATTTTTGGGTTAAAAATTTTTAGTTTGTAGGTTCAAAGGTTCAGTTTAATGTCAGATGTGTACAATGTACATCCTGAAATGCTTTTTCTTCACAAACTTCCACGAAAACAGAAGTCCCCCAAAGAATGAACAACGGTAAAACGTGAGAACCCCAAGTCCCCCCAGCTCCTCCCTCCCACGCATATCCCCCCAGCTCCCCCCTCCTGCGCATAAGTGGCAGTAAGGCAACGATCCCCCCCCCACCCCCAGTCAAAAAATAAAGCACACCTGTTCAGCTCAGCACAAGAGTGAGCTAGGTGATAGCAAATACATAGACCTTGCAGTTACCCCATAGACTGTGGCATTTCATCCGGCATTCAACAAACCACATTCTCTCTCTCCCTAATAAGGGAGAGGGAGGTGTCCCCCATTTTCATAGTGAGCAGGAGACATAACAACCCACAGGTTTACAATGTTAAAAAGTCAGTTTTGTCACTTTTTACGAGCTCTGTTCCTGAAGATCGCAAAGATCTTGGGTCTTCAGGCCCACAGCAAAAGATTTACCGGCCTTCCTGATGACACACGAGTCTCCTGCCGTGACACCAACCCTCAGTTCCGCCCGTCTCCAGAGCCCCGAGATCTTAGGCTTTCGAATTTGAGCCAGACTCTCAGGCTGAACCCTTGGCACGCCGAACAAAAATGGCCAGTCCTGAAACCCCGAGAACGGGTCCCATTTCTGCAAAGAACCAAAGTCTGTGCAACTCCAGGTCAGGGTCTTCAAAAGAACCCTGAAAGAGAGAAATAAAGATATTAAAGATGGAAATAGAGCTGTCTTCGAAGATGCAAGCAGAGGAGTCACCGTTTAGTGCCATCTTAACTCTGCCTCCAACCAATCAAAGATTCATTTTAGAAGGATTTGTACGGTATAAGAAAAATACAGGAAATAGTTTCCTGTATATTCATTAAGTTGTATTTTTAATTATTATGTGTAATGTCTCAGTTTGGATTACTGGATCTTTTACCATAGCGGAAATGAAATTCTCTATTGCACCCTCTGATCTGTCTGCCGCAAGTGTACAAAATTAAAGCTATACCAAACTAGGAATGACTGAAAATGGTATTGATTTGTGGTTAAATATGACAGTTCCCTTAACGTTAATGTTAAGAGTGTACACAATATCAGTTGATCTTCTAAATAAAGGTATTTTTTTAACTCTGAAGTTAAAATATGATATTGAAACTGTCATATTTCAGCCTAGTGAGATGTCCTATCTTATTGTGTTTGGTCATCTCATTACTGATTTCTGTAACTTTGTCAATAAAACACTCTAAAAACTGAAATACATTCATAAGCTATTATAATTTTATTGAAGAAAATTATTGAAAATATTAATAAACTCTTCTTGGGCTTCCAGCCGAGTGCAGATATCGATTTTAACCAGTGTTTCAGTGAGAAAGTTCTTCCTTGGAGTGAGGCCTTCACCTTTGTTAAAATTCATTTTCTCTAGTTTTATTTCAATAGCTTCCTTCACCAGGCAGTCCCAGAAGTCATTGGAGCATCACAGTAGTTGGTGGAGTAGTGTATATTGGACAGACGGCGCATGGTGGAAACCCACATCAAGGTGCATAGGACGTGTATCAGTTTGGGTTACCCAGAGAAATTGGCGGTAGCAGGACATTGCATTCGCAATGGCTATAGGATTGACTTCAGCTCAAAACTACTGAGCCATGACAGTAGCTTTTGGGACCGCCTGGTGAAGGAAGCCATAGAAATAAAACTAGAGAAAAAGAATTTTAACCAAGATGAAGTTCTCAGAAAGAACTGGAATTCAATTATAAACAAGATGAGACAGTGGAAACCTGATTGTTTGAGGACTAACCAATCAGGAGGGATGAATGGCAGTCTGTCATCGAAACATTAGTTGAAATCGATGCCTGTACCCGGAAGGAAGCCTGAGAAGAGTTTACTCGTCACATATGCTGGGAAAGCACTAAATCCTTTATTGAAAACATTTTTTAAAAGTTTGGGTAAGGAGTCTTAATGCAGAAATGTATTTTCATACTCTGCTTGTTGTATTGACACTTAATATCACTTTTGCTTACATTGTTAGTGCAAAATTTTGGAGCAGCGTCTGGAACAAAAAATGGTGTTTACAGAATATGAAAGAGTTCCAAAGAAAAGTCTGAGCACTGAGTGCACAGTTGCAATGCTGCCTGAAAATGCAGAAAGAAATAGATTCCCAGATGTTATTCCCTATGATGATACTAGGGTGGAGCTGGTGCCGACAAAGGAGAACAATACTGGTTACATTAATGCATCACATATAAAGGTAGCTGTAATATATTTTTGTGTTTTTGTGTGTGGTATTTCTTTTGTAATTTTAGAATTTTGGAAAGCCTCTGCTGTTATTTCTGTAAACTCTGTTGAACTTGGGTACTGAGTCTTAGCTTTATCAAAGTTTTTACCTTTTCAGGCTGCCTTTTCTTTATTAAATATGTCACGTCACTTATTACAGGTTATAGTTGGAGGGAAGGAATGGAATTACATTGCCACACAAGGACCGCTCCAAACAACTTGTCTTGATTTTTGGCAAATGGTGTGGGAGCAAGGTGTTGCCATCATTGCTATGGTTACCATGGAAGAGGTATTTGATTTCTTTTTGTTGTCAATTACGTCTAATAGGCAACACACAAGTAAACAGTAAAGGAACTGCAGATCCTAGATTCTAACTGGAACTTGAAGTTTCCAGATTCTGTCAGATTTTGTAGCTTTGATATGCTTCCTGTACTTTACACCAGTCAGTACTTGTATTGATGCTCTTGGATTTTGGCCCTGAAATATGCTTTTGTATTCTCCTGTTGATTTATATGTAAAATGTTCTAAAACTATATAAAAGTAAAGAATCTGCAACCAGAAGTGGCGATTGGATAATCCGTCTCTGCTTCCTCCAGTGGGCTGTAGTGTGATAGATACCAATCTTCAGCCCAATTTGATTCACTCCCAAAATTTATAGGCATTGGAAACTGCAAAGCAATCGGCTCTGACAACATTCCAGCAATAGTACTATAGACTATTCTTCAGAATTTGTGCTTTTGGCCAATGTTGTTCCAGTACAGCTACAACATTGGCATCTACCCAACAACGTAGAAAATAGCCCAGTTATGTCCTATTCACAAGAAGCTGGACAAATCCAACCTGGCCAATTACTACCCCATCAGTCTATTTTTGACCATCAAAGTGAGGGAATGAATATCAATGGTGTTATCATGCAGCACTTGCTTAACAACGGCCTGAACGTAGAAGCTCATTTTGGGTTCTGCCAAAGTTGCTGAGCTCCTAACTTCATGAGTGTTATTCCAAATATTGACAGAAGACCTGAACTTCAGCGATAAAATGAGAGTAACTTTCCTTAACATCAAGGAAGTGTTTGATAGAGTGGCATCATGGAGCCCTAGCTAAGCTAGAGTCATTGGGAATTGGGGTTTACCCTCTGGTTGGAATTGTACTGAACACAGAAGAAGATGGTTGTGGTGGTTGGAAATCAATCATCTGAGCCACAACATCTCTGCAGGAGTTCCTCAGGGTAATGTTCTCAGTCCATCTATCTCCATTTTCCTTGAATTGTAAAGTCAGAATTAGAGGTGTTTGCACAATGTTCAGCGCAATGTGCTACAACTCAGATAATAAGCAATCCACAACAAAATGCAGCTAGACCTGGACAGTATTTAGGCCTGGGATGATAGATGGCAAGTAACATTGGCATCACAAGTGCCAGGCAATTACAATATCCAACAAAAGAAAATCTAGCTATCACCTCCTGATATTCAATGGCATTGTCATCATTGAATCCACCACAATCAATGTCTTGGAGGATTGTTATTGAGTACAAACTGTATTAGCATAGCCACATATAGAATAACGTGCCTTCTAATGTCCCAAAGTCTCTCCATCTATGATGCTGAGGTCAGGGGTGTGAGGGAATACTATCCACTTGCCTGAATGAGTGCAGCTTCAACAATATTCAGAAGGCTTGCCCCGATACAGGACATAGTAGCGCATTTGATAGGTATGTCATCCACAACCATTTACACCACCACCAGTGCACATTAGCAGCATTTTATATTATCTAGAGGATGCACTGTAGCAACTTGTCAAAACTGGCAGCACCTTTGAAACCCAAGGTTTCTCTCAGCTAGAAGGACAGGAGCAGCTAAATCATGCCGACACCACCCGTAACACAGCCCATCAGATAACACGCCATCCTGACTTGTAACAGTCCTGCGGAAGGGTCTCAGCCTGAAATGTCGACTGTACTCTTTTCCATAGATGCTGCTTGGCCTGCTGAGTTCCTCCAGGATTTTGTGTGTGTTGCTTGCATTTCTTGCTTCTGCAGATTTTCTCTTGTTTGTGATCCTGACTTGTTTTTGTTCTTTCATCATCACTGGGCTAAAATCTTGGAACTCTGTTCTTAACAGCATTGTGGTACGTCAACACAACGTCAGCAAGGCCACCTCAAAGGGCAACTAGGGATAGTCAAACAAACGCCGGCTCAGCCTGCGATTCCCGCATCCCTTAAATGAACATGCAAACAGAGTATCTGCATCAACAGAGATGTGAAAGAATTTTCTTTTTCATATTCTTCTAACAATTGGCTGCTTCCTTGTTTAATGTACTAGTTAAACAAGGTAGGACTAATCAAAATAGGACATACATGGTAAATGGTAGGGCATTGAAGAATGTAGTAGAACAGAGAGATCTAGGAATAATGGTGCATAGTTCCCTGAAGGTAGAATCTCATGTGGATAGGGTGGTGAAGAAAGCTTTTGGTATGCTGGCCTTTATAAATCAGAGCATTGAGTATAGGAGTTGGGATGTAATGTTGAAATTGTACAAGGCATTGGTAAGGCCAAATTTGGAGTATTGTGTACAGTTCTAGTCACCGAATTATAGGAAAGGTGTCAACAAAATTGAGAGAGTACAGAGAAGATTTACTAGAATGTTGCCTGGGTTTCATCTCCTAAGTTACAGAGAAAGGTTGAACAAGTTGGGTCTTTATTCTTTGGAGTGTAGAAGGTTGAGGAGGGACTTGATAGAGGTATTTAAAATTATGAGGGGGATAGATAGAGTTGAGGTGGGTAGGTTTTTTCCATTGAGAGTAGGGGAGATTCAAACAAGAGGACATGAGTTTGAGAGTTAAAGGGCAAAGTTTAGGGGTAACATGAGGGGGAACTTCTTTACTCTGTCCGCCAGAGAAAGCAGGATCTCCCAGTGGCCACACATTTTAATTCCACATCCCATTCCCATTCTGACATGTCTATCCACGGCCTCCTCTACTGTAAAGATGGAGCCACACTCAGGTTGGAGGAACAACACCTTATATTCCGTCTGGGTAGCCTCCAACCTGATGGCATGAACATCGACTTCTCTAACTTCCGCTAATGCCCCACCTCCCCCTCGTACCCCATCTGTTATTTATTTTTATACACACATTCTTTCTCTCACTCTCCTTTTTCTCCCTCTGTCCCTCTGAATATGCCCCTTGCCCATCCTCCGGTTCCCCCCCCCCCCGTCTTTCTTCCCGGACCTCCTGTCCCATGATCTTCTCGTATCCCTTTTGCCAATCACCTGTCCAGCTCTTGGCTCCATCCCTCCCCCTGCTGTCTTCTCCTATCATTTTGGATCTCCCCCTCCCCCTCCCACTTTCAAATCTCTTACTAACTCTTCCTTCAGTTAGTCCTGACGAAGGGTCTCGGCCTGAAACGTCGACTGTACCGCTTCCTAGAGATGCTGCCTGGCCTGCTGTGTTCACCAGCAACTTTGATGTGTGTTGCTTTACTCAGAGAGTGGTAGCTGTGTGGAATGAGCTTCCAGCAGAAGTGGTTGAGGCAGGTTCGATGTTGTCATTTAAAGTTAAATTGGATAGCTATATGGACAAGAAAGGAATGGAGGGTTATGGGCTGAGTGCAGGTTGGTGGGACTAGGTGAGAGTAAGAGTTCGGCATGGTCTAGAAGGGCCGAGATGGCCTGTTTCCGTGCTGTAATTGTTATATGGTTAATGCATCGATGGTTTGTACAATAGTTGAGTAGTGTTCCTTCCAAGTCATCTCTGCAATTGATCGAAATTTTCATATAAACTTTTTATAGGAGGGAGGAAGAGAAAAGAGTTTTCGGTATTGGCCTCGATTAGGTTCTAGGAATAACTCTGTTACGTATGGAAGATTTAAAATAACTACACGCTTTCGAACAGACTCTGGCTGTTATGCCACCACAGGATTAAAAATTAAACATCTATTGAATGGCCAAGAACGGACAGTGTGGCACTTACAGTATACAGACTGGCCAGAAAATGGCTGCCCAGAGGATATCAAGGGATTCCGATGTAAGTATTATTTAATTCTGATTACATTGGTTTATTTTAATGTTTTTAAAAGATTAGTTTCTTGTTATTGAATGTTAACTTACGAATTTTATTTTTCACTTTGCAGCTTATTTGGATGAAATTGAATCGGTGCGTCGTCATACTAATAGTACGACAGACATTAAAAGTCCTGATGCACCTGTACTTGTACACTGCAGTGCAGGTGTTGGAAGGACTGGTGTTGTAATTTTATCAGAAATTATGATTGGCTGCTTAGAACACAATGCGGTAAGATTATCCTTTTCCTTGTCTCTTATCTTCAATAAATTCTAGTAATTTTCTCTCAAATTATTCAAACTGACAAGCCACAGTTTTTTTCCTAATCATGAGTGCCATTTTCTAAATTTAAAGGCATAATTTCTGAACCTAGATAGTTTTGGGAAAACTATGTCCAACTTGCCTACAATTTATTTGCATATTTACTTTATATCCCTGTTCTGTGGATTTGTCTATCTGTATCTTGTAATATTCACTTTAAAGTCTGATGGTAACAATTGATATTTTGCACTCATTCTTCACCCTCAATTGGCATTTACCTAGTGTCGTGTTCATGATAATATTGAATTATATTTGTCTTCAATTATTCTATATCCCCAGGTATAAATAAATTAAACAAGGAATAAAATTTGCAGTGTCCCCCCCACCATCCCCATATTCTCCGTTGCATGTTACTTTCTGTGCCATTGCTGCTTTATCCTAATCAGGATCCTACTTCAGGCAAATCAATGAAACAATTTCTCAATTTTTTTATGACTGGCCCTCATTTAGTTTTACCACTCTGCAAGCCAATGTAGTTGAAGCTCAACCTGTTTCAGGAAAAATTAGTGTATAATAAATGCTGGTAATCTAACTATATCTATGAATGAATATTAAAATAAATAGACATTAACATGTACATTTTCTGGTGATGATTTATAATTTAAATATTGTGATGCATTTAAAACTTACAAACTTTTTACTTCACAGATTCTAGATATTACTATTGTGTTGAACCTGCTGAGACAGCAACGGATGTTAATGGTGCAAACAATTGCTCAGTATATCTTTGTCTACAAAGTGCTCATTCATTTCCTGAGAAGCTCTCGGCTGATTTAACCACTTCAGTGCATGCTGTGATATTTGCATCCGAAACAGATTTAAGTCGAGGATAATTCTCATGTTCCTTGGGGGAGAAGGACAAAGAATAAACTTGCATTGAAGAACTGCTGAAGAGTATGTACAAAATACACAAAAGAAAATCACCAAATCTAATCAAAAAGCACACATATTCCTGTATTCAGATACCTCTTAAATAATATTGGAATGAGTACTATGGTTATTTTTGTAGTATGAAATTTGCTGCAATTTGTCTATTACAATTGTGTTGCAACTTTTTGGTGTACAGGTTGAAAAGTAAGTGATAGACTTTTAATCATCACTTTTTACTCCAGTGATGAACTTTGTTAGCAAGTAAGTGCATTGTAGGCTTACTGTTATGATCATGTACTACATTGAAGAGTGTGAAAGTATTTGGTTTCGTGGAAATGTGGCAAGGGTGACAGTGACTGGTTTTCATTAGCAAAAAAGAAGTGAGTATAAAACAGAATGATGTGACCTGAGATTTTTTTTAGGTTTAAGATTGAACTGGTGCAAATGAAGATTTTTAGATCTAGTATGTCTAGATGTGAAATTTATGTAAGATGGTTATTTTTATCAAGTTTATATTGTATCACAGAAGTAATAAAGTTGTAAGCTTAATTTTTTGCTGAATTATGTGGATTAAACTAATCCTGTTTATATTCAGTTTAAAAAATAATTACCCATTCAGTAAAATGTCTGGTTTGTGTTGTTTGATAGTCTGGAAAAATTGTTGAAAACCTAATGAGTGACATGACTGCTGATGAAAAACAAAGTAAGCTATTCTTGTTAAGATTTCTATTATTGTGATTGAACTAATCTTTTTATTGAATTACTTTTAATTCATAATACTAAGTTTAAATTTGAATAATTTAGCATTGTTAACTATTTGATAAAAGTAGTAGTGTTAGTTTGCACACAACTGGCTTTTGTGTGACTTATTATAATATAATTCTGAAGTAAGCACTTCAAACAGAAACCATGAATTGGAAGACTGCTGCTAAATGACTTGAGTTTACAATATATATGAGTGAAGGATTTCTGCATAATGACCATATTCTTCTTGAAACGTGTTTTTTTTAAAAGGCATTTTTATACATTTTCCCTTAATCCACTGATTCATTGAGAAGTTTATGATCAGAAATGTACCTACTTTACAAGATGTTTTCAATCATGGGTATATGAAGGACAATCTGTAAAGCAATGTTTGTGTGTATATATAAATTAAATCATGTATCCTGAAATTAATTGAACAGGATTGTACCTCAAAGTTATGTGCATGCATTTGTGTTTTCCTGTGTAAAAGTCAACATTTATGCCATATTATTCTTTCACAATGTTCTATTTAGATCAGGTGCTGTATGTCATTTATATTGGTTATAATTTTACAAATATGTCATGCACTGTTTGTAAAATTAATGGATTTAATTTTCTGATGTAATAGAAGGCTTGTAGTATTCCATATGAAATTTTGAGCATATTGTTGTAACACAACCATTAAATCTCCAGTGAGAAACAAGATGATGAAATTATTTTGGTTTCTGGGAAAATAAGAACACTGTTTGATTGCCCACTGCCATACATAAATCACACAGTAGTATAAATGTCTGCATAAGTAGACTGGAGCATTTCTTTAAAATGTGGCCTTTTCTGGTAAATGATAAAAGTAATGTAGTTTTCACATTTTTATTTGCATATTTCCTTCTTGACCAAATATCTCTGTGCCAGTACTTAGTTTATTTAAGCAGAACTGTTTTATTATATATTTGTTTATATATATTTCAGAAACTTTCTCTAAGCTTGAATAAATGTTATACCCCACGGCAAACTGGTGATCTGTTTATTTTAAAAAGTATGTTAGAAAATGAAGTTGGAATCTATGAAATCAGAATGCTTATTTTTTTGAGCAATATAAGAGCATGCTTTTCATTTTTCTGAAAAATGGCATTAACTAAAATTAGAATTTATCCTTTGATTTCTTGATTGTTATTTCAAAATAAACAATTCTTATGGCTTAAAATTTTTCTATATTTATTGACTGCCCATTTATGCCTCTGGCGTTTAGGGCAGCAGTGAAAGTCCTCCATCTCTGGTGGTGTTCAGAGTTCCTTCATTGTCAGTAGCTTCCATTTGGTTTTCATTACAGTCAGACATGCACGTCCTGGGTGAAGACACAGGAATACTATCACAACCAAATGCAGAAGAACCCTGGAACCTGGAGGACTGGTGGACCACTGTTAAGGCTGATTTATACTTGTGCGTCAAATTGACGCCATAGGTACGGCGTAGCCGCGACACCTACACTGTAGCCGAACATGCACCCCTCCCAAAATGTATGCGTCGCAGCAACGCAGACCGCAACAACTGTGATTGGTCCGCTTGGTAACATTGCATTTCCTCCTACACTGCGATAGCTTCCCATTGGGCGACTGAAGGGCAGGGAAGGAACTCTGGCTGCAATGCTTTCCACAGAGCTTTACAGACCTCCGAAATTATGGAGGATACATTTCACTTTTACGAAAGACCTACATTAGTACCTGTTTTCATTAACCAAAAGAGGATTTTCGCTTTTACGAGAAAAGACGTTCGCTTTAAACTTGTTTACCCTGAGAAAGACTACCATGACCATGAAGCCTTGCATGGGCAAGTGTGTGTGCATGCATGTACGTGCTGATTTTTTTTTCAACAAATCAATTTTGGCTGAAAATTCCTGATTCTGTTAAGTGACACTACACTGTACATACAGAAAATTCACCCTCCTTCAGTTTCATTCGCCATTACTTGAAGTTTGAGTTTCTTCGTGTTGAGTTCCACTTGTGTAGGCTACAGCGTAAGCTAGTACGCACAAGTATAAATACACCTTCAGTCTGTCCTCCACCCTTTGACCTGTGTGACCCTACCAGGAACCAAAGCATTAAGCCCTGACACCACTCAACAGGGTTCTCCAGGTCATTGAGGTAAGCAAGTCTCCAAGCTATGACAAGATTGTGGTCTACTTGGAGGTAAACTTTCTGTACAGGTTTTTTTTTAATGAGGGATGGGGAAATGCATGCCAAAAGGACAATGTTACAATAGTCATGGGGGACTTCAATATGCATGTATTTTGGGGAAAATCTGGTTAGTGTTGGGTTCCAGGAGGGTAATTTCCGGAGTGCCTATGAGCTGGTTTTTTTTAGAGCAGCTCATGGTTGAGCCCAGTAGGATTGGGTGTTGTGCAATGAACCAGAATTGATAAGAGAGTTAAAAGTGAAAGAACCCTTAGGGGAAGGTGATCATAATATTACCAAATTCACACTAAAATTTGAGAAGGAGAAGCTAAAGTCCGATGTAAAAGTATTACAGTGGAGTAATCCAATCACAAACAAGAGAAAATCTGCAGATACTGGAAATCCAAGCAACACACACAAAATGCTGGAGGAACTCAGCAGGTTAAACAGCATCTATGGAAAAGAGTACAGTCGATGTTTTGCACTCATGAAGGGTCTCAGCCCGAAATGTTGACTGTACTCTTTTCCATACATGCTGCCTGCCCTACTGAGTTCCTCCAGCATTTTGTGTTACAGTAGAGTAAAGGGAATTACAGGAGGCATGAAAGGGGAGCTGGCCAGAATAGATTGGAGAAGAATACTGGCAGGAATGATGACAAAACAGCAATGGCGGGAATTTCTAGAAACAATTTAGAAGGCACATCACAAAGAGGAAGAAGTATTCTGAAGAAAAGATGACAACCGTGGCTAACAAGAGAAGTGACCAATGTAAAAGCCAAGGAGAGGGCATATAATAGTGCAAAAATTAGTAGGAAGTTAGAGGATTGGGAAACTTAAAACCCAACAGGAGACAACTAAAAAGTCATTAAGAAGGCAAAGATTGAATACAAAAGTAAGTTAGCCAGTAATATTAAAGAGGGTACCAAAAGTTTCTTCAGATACATAAAGTGTAAAAGAGAGGCAAGAGTGAATATTGGACCACTGGAAAACGTTGCTGGAGACATAGTAATGGGGGAACAATGAAATGGTGGACAAACATTAAGTATTTTGCATCAGTCATCATTATATTAGACACTAGTAGTATGGTGTACACTCCAGGTATTGAGGCATGAAGTGTGTGAAGTTATCATAACTAGAGTGAAGGTTCTTGGGGTAACTAAATCTTTCAAGAATCATGAGATCTGGAAGACTGGAAAGTTCCAAATGTTACCCCACTCTTCAAGAAGGGAGAGAGGTAGAAGAAAGGAAACTATAGGCCAGTTAGTCTAACCTCTGGTTCGAAAAATGTTGGAGTTGATTATTAAGGATGAGGTCTCGGGGTACTTCAAAGGTTCAATGGTCTAACTTAATGTCAGAAATTTATACAATATACATCTTGAAATGCTTTTTCTTTGCAAACTTCCACGAAAACAGAAGTACCCCAAAGAATGAACGACAGTTAAGCGTGAGAACCCTAAAGTCCCCCCCCCAGCTCCCAACCCTGTGCGTAAGCAGCAGCAAGCAACAATCCCTCCTCCGCCCACCAGCAATCAAAAGGCACATTGGTACCATCACCAAGCCCAAACTTGTGCTAAGCAATAGCAAATAGCAAAGGCATCACATTTCATCTGACATTCGACAAACCACTGGTAAGGGAAGGGGAAGTATCCCCCATTTTCGCAGCGAGCAGGAGACATAACAACAACCTACTGGTTTATGATGTTAAAAGTTTGTTTTGTTGCTTTTTTCGAGCTGTGTCTGAAGATCACAAAGATCGTGGGTCTTCGGGCCCACAGCAAAAGATTTTCCGGCCTCCCCCGATGACACGCGAGTCTCCTGCTGTGACACCGACCCTTGATCCGCCCATCTCCAGAGCCCTGAGATCTTAGGCTTCCAAACACGGGTGAGACTGTCAGGCCAAACCCTTGGCATGTCGAATAACGGCCAGTCGTGGAACCCTAGAAACGGGTCTCATTCCTGCAAAGAACTGAAGCCTGCGTGTAACTCTGGGTTAGGTTCTTCAAAAGAATCCTGAAAGGGAAAAATAAAGATCTGAAAGGGAAAAATAAAGATATGAAAGATGGGAATAGAGGTGTTTCCATTCTAGAATCTTTCCTGCTTGGAGGCACATGATAAAATAGGCTGTAGTCAGCAAGGTTTCCTCAAGGGAAAACCTTGCTTAACAAATCTTTTGGAATTCTTTGAAGAAATAATAAGCAGGATAGACAAAGGAGAATCAGCTGATGTTGTGTACTTGGATTTTCAGAAGGCCTTTGACAAGGTGCCACACATGAGGGTGATAACAAGCTACATGCCCATGATATTATAGGAAAGATTCTAGCATGGATAAAGCAGTGGTTGATTGGCAGGAGGCAAAGAGCTAGAATAAAGGGAGCTTTTTTCTGGTTGGCTGCCAGTGACTGGTAATGTTCCACAGGGAACTGTGTTGGGGCTGATTCTTTTTACGTTATATGTTAATAATTTAAACATGTATTCGATGGCTTTGTTGTGAAGTTTGCAGATGATATGAAAAGAGGTGGTGGGGCAGTTTTGAGGAAGTAGAGAGGCTACAGAAGGACTTAGATTAGGAGAATGGGCAAAAAATGGTATATGGAATATAGTGTCAGGAAGTGTATGGTCATGCATTTTGGTAGAGGAAATGAAAGGGTTTACTATTTTCTAAATGGAGAGAAAATACAAAAGAAACTGAGGTACAAAGGGACTTGGGAGTCCTGTGTAAGATTCCCAAAAGGTTAAGTCTGTGGTGTGGAAGGCAAATGTGATGTTAGCATTCATTTCAAGAGGACTTGAATATAAAGGCAAGGGGGCACTGGTGAGCAGCTTTGGGCCCTTTATCTTAGAAAAGATGTCCTGAAACTGGAGAGGGTTCAAAGGAGGTTTCACAAAAATGATTCCAGGATTGAGTGGCTTGTCATATGAAGAATGAATGATGGCTCTGGGCCAGTATTCACCAGAATTCAGAAGAATGAGGGGTGATTTCATTGAAACATCAAAACCAACTGAATGGTGATAGAGTGGATGTTTCCTATGGTATGAGAGGCTAAGACCAGAGGACACAGCCTCAGAATAGAGGGGCATCCTTTTAGAACTGGGATGAAGCACAATTCCTTTAGCCAGAGAGTGCTGAATCTGTGCCACAGCTTTGCCACAGGTTTGTTATGTATACTTAAGACATTATGTATGGTTGATGATTCTTTGGTCAGGGTATGAAGGGATATGGGGAGAAGAGAGGGTGTTGGTGCTAAGAGGAAGATTAGATCAGCTATGATGAAATGGTGGAGCAGACTTGATGGGCAAGTGGCATAATTCTGCTCCTATATCTTATGGTCTTATGTTAGAAGTTGGTAGTGTAGCTTTATGATGGGAACTCAAACCTGCTCAGTTGACTTTCTTCAGCTATTGGTGATAAAATTCAAGTTGAGTAAAGATAATTAGGTGGTTCACCTGCCAAACATAATTGGCAATATTACTGTATTGGATTGAACTTGACTACATATAATGTATATGTAAATGCTCACATACATTCTTCTACAGTAATTACTCTTTCATTGGGAGAACTTGCTTCAGATAAGGGTGGAAGAAATTTCCAAGGTAACTTGTGCAATAGATTGATGTGAATTTCTTATTTTGCTGCGGTTAACATTGGCAGTTAAAGATCAAACTGTAGAGGAAAGAGTGTGAGAGTAACTAGCAAACAGCTCAAGAAGTAGTGAGGGATTGAGGAAGGGGACAAAACAGCGAAAATTTGTTTTGAAGGCAATTATACACTCTGGCCAATTTATTAGGTACACCCACATGTTAATGCTAATATCTTCTAATCAACCAATCATGTTAATGAGAGGTCAGAGGAGAAAGGCCAGACTGGTTCAAGCTGACAGGAAGGAGACAGTAACTCAAATACAACACATTAAAACATTGGTGTGCAGAAGAACCCCTCTGAATATACAAAACATCAAACCTTGAAGTGGATGGGCTACGGCAGCAGGTGACCATGAACACACACTTAAGTGGCTACTTTTTGGTACAAGAGAAATCTACTAAAGTGGCCCCTGAGCGTATAAATAAAGACCCAGGGGACAGGTATTGGATAAATTGAGGAAAAAGGCAGTCAAGTCCTATAGATCTGTTGGTCAGCTTCCTGCAGTCTTGAAGGAAATGAGTGCAGAGATAATGGTAACATTGATTGTAAGCTACTACAATTTCCTGAATTTGAGCTGTCCCATAGGATCGAGTGTCTGTAAAGGTAACGCCACAATTCGAGAAAGGATATAATAGTAAACTATATACTTTATTGTCACCAAACAATGGATACTAGAACGTACAATCATCACAGCAATATTTGATTCTGCGCTTCCCGCTCCCTGGATTACAAATATTAAATATTAAAAATAGTAAAAATTAGTAAATATTAAAAATTTAAATTATAAATCAAAAAAGAAAATAGAAAAATGGAAAGTGAGGCAGTGTAAAACAACCAAGAGGCAGGTCCAGATATTTGGAAGGTACAGCCCAGATCCGGGTCAGGATCCGTTCATCAGTCTTATCACAGTTGGAAAGAATCTGTTCCCAAACCTGGCCATACGAGTCTTCAAGCTCCTGACCCTTCTCCCAGAGGGAAGAGGGACAAAAGTGGGTGGGTCGTGTCCTTGATTATCCTGGCAGCACTGCTCCGACAGCATGTGGTGTAAAGCGAGTCCAAGGACGGAAGATTGGTTTGTGTGATGTGCTGCGCCATGTCCACGATCTTCTGCAGCTTCTTTCGGTCTTGGACAGGACAACTTCCATACCAGGTTGTGATGCACCCTAGAAGAATGCTTTCTACGGTGCATCTATAAAAATTAGTGAGGGTTTTAGGGGACAGGCCAAATTTCTTTAGTTTTCTCAGGAAGTAAAGGCGCTGGTGGGCCTTCTTGGCAATGAACTCTGTTTGATTGGACCAAGTCAGGTCATTTGTGATATTGACCCCGAGGACTTAAAGCTTTTGGCCTGTTCCACTTGCGCACCATCGATGTAAATTGGGTCGTGTGGTCCACTACTCCTTCTGTAGTCAACAACCAATTCCTTCGTCTTGTTGACGTTGAGGGATAGATTACTGTCTTCGCACCATGCCACCAGGTTCTTAATTTCCTCTCTGTACTCAAACTCATCATTACCCGAGATAAACTTGGCTACACAATCATGGGTGTACAGTGAGTACAGCAGGGAGCTGAGTACACAGCCTTGTGGGGCACCAGTGCTCAGAGTGATTGTAGAGGAGAGCTTGTCCCCTATTTTTACAGCCTGGATCCTGTCTGTGAGGAAGTTGAAGATCCAGCTGCAGATCTGAGTGCTAAGGCCCAGGTTCTGGAGCTTAGGAATCAGTATATTTGGAATGATGTTATTAAAGGCAGAGCTGTAGTCAATGAAAAGGAGCCTTACGTATGCGTCTTTATTCTCCAGATGTTCTAAGGAGGAATGTAGGGCCAGAGAGATGGCATCTGCCGTTGACCTGTTGCTCTGGTAGGCGAATTGCAAAGCGTCGAGGTTGACCAGTAGGCTGTGGTTGATGTGTGCCATAACCAATCTCTTGAAGCACTTCATAGCAATTGATGTCAGAGCCACAGGTCGATAGTTATTCAGGCATGTCACCTTGCTCTTCTTTGGCACTGGGATTATCGTTGCCTTCTTAAAACACGAGGGGATCTTAGACTGAAGCAAGGAATAGTTGAAGATGTCAGCAAACACTCCAGCTGGCTCGCTTGCACAGGCCCTGAGAACCCATCCTGGGACACCATCTGGGCCCATCGCCTTCCTTGGATTTATCTTCAGGAAGGCCCTTCTAACATCCTCCTTGGTGACGATGAATCTCGATGGCACCAGGTCCAGCTCGTCCGGAGGGAGCGAGACGCTCCTCTGCTGTTCGAATCTTGCGTAGAATACGTTAAGTTCGTCAGGAAGAGAAGCACCACAGTTATTGATATTCCCAGCCTATAGGCCTGTTCACCTAATATTTTTCAAAGGAAATCCAAAATGAAGAAAGAAATATCAGCAATATTTTAAAAATAATTGTAAGACAATCAAGTAGAGGCAATGGTGGTTTTATGAAAGTGAAATCATGTTTGACAAATATGAAGAATGTATCAAACAGGACAAATTTTTAAAAAAAGAATAAAAGGGTATAGTGTATTTGGAGTCCTGCTGAAGGGTTTCAGCCCAAACTGTCGACTGTACTTTTTTCCATAGATGCTGCCTGGCCTGCTGAATTCCTCCAGCATTTTATTTGCATTGCTTGGATTTCTAGCATCCGCAGATCTTGTTTGTAATGTACTTAGATTTCCAGAAAGCATTGGTGGCACGCCACAAGGCCCAAAATGAAATGAGAGAAGGGGAGAGAATTCTCAAACCTTTATTTTACACTCATTTTATTATGTTTATTAACACTATTTTGTATTAAGTGCTCAGAGTTAAATTAAGTTGTTGAATCAAGAAAAGAAAGCATTGTTTGTTAAAAAATCCTTTCTTTTTTATAATGTTGTGCCAAACTAATTCAGATATTCTATCTATATGGTCCATATCCCTTTATTAAGTACATATTCTGTGCCTATCTAACAGCTTTTTAAGTGACTCTTCCTCCACCACCACCCCGACACAGCATTTCAGCTACTCATCTCTAACGAAAAAAAACTTGCCTGTCACTTCCCCCTACTCCCACCATCTTAAGCACTCCAGCATTAGACCTGTCAACCTTTATGTCAATTTATCAGTCTTTACCGTTGAAAATGCACTTCAGAAAATTATTGGGTGGTTAGTCTTTTTCCTGGAATGGACATATCAGACATGAGAGGACATAGGTTTAAAGTTCAATAGTTCCATTATAATCAGAGAATATACAATATACAACCTGACGTAAGAGGGAGATGTTCTTTTTCACAGTGTGTGGCTGGACTGTATTGCCATGGTAAATAGTAGAAGCAGATTTGTCAGCAATATTTAAGAAGCATTTAGATAGACATTTAAGCAAGCAGGAAATAAAGGAATATGGATCTCATGCAGACAGATGGGCTTAGTTTAGACTGGCATCATGGTTAGTTCGGACATTAGGTGGCAGTTCCTGTGCTCTACAGTTTTGTAGGCAAAAATGTAGATAAATGTAAAAAGTGTATTTAATAGCCAATTGATATTTTTTCAGTCATGAAGGGTAGGAAACAGAATTTCCAGCTCTGTAGTACTCGTGATTAGGTGCCTGTTAAATTAGCATTGAAATTCTTATTGAGTGCTTGTCTCTTAGTCTTGACTTTATAGGTTTCAGGATTTAGTTAAAGAGTAACTCTCTTCAGGGGTAAATTGTACCTGATTTTAGCCACCACGGTGAAGAATTGGGCCACATTGCACTATGATCATATTTTGTGCACAATGCAACAATTCCATTCAACGTACTCCCATGCAGTGATTTTTTTTTAAACGAGTCCTCTGCATCTGCTACGTCAATGTTAAAAGGTGTCTGACTATTTACAGTAATATGCAATGATTACAACTTACATTTGAATTCCATTTCCATAAACTTAGTTGTGTGATGCACAGACGTTGCAAGCAGTTTTCTTGATTTTAATTAATTGTTGAAAGGCGCCTAGCTGTGCAAGTTCCAGCACTGGAAATCGGCATTATGAAAAACAGAGGCTTTGCTCTGGGCAGTGAAAGTTGTAAAGGTACTGGTCCAGTAGGCCAAAGATTTGGACTTGTGATCTGAAGATGTAGGTTGAAATCTCACCATGGCTACTGTGAAATTTAAATTAATTGATTAATAACCTAGACTCTCAGCACTGAGCCAATCTTGCATTATCCATTCTCAGACATCTGGGGATTGGTACCTAAATTGTGAATGCTATTCCATAGACTAATCAAGTATAAAAATCATACTTAAGGAGTTATACCTTTCAACTAATATAGATTCCATTACAATCCTTGTGTAAATTCTATTCAAAGAGGTCCTCTGTTATCCTCACTTAGCTTAAGAAGCAATATTGTACTCTACCTGGCTGAACTTCAGCTGGAAAAGTATTAAACGCAGCAAGGGCAAATAATGTGTCTCAGTGGGAGATTCAAATGCCCAACACCAATCATAATTCAGTATTGCACAATGGTATATCTATAAAGCACTGTGGACCAGTAATATTGTATTTTGACATAATCTGGCTCAACAAATCTTATTATTATAATCCAGTCAGAACAACATTAAGAATACTGGAAGCTATTCCAACAACAACAGTTGGCATACCTTAAATGGCGTGTCCACCGAGCCACAACACAGGATTTGAATTAGGTTTATTATCAATGACGTGAAGTTTGTGTTGTGACAGTGTACAGTGCAAGAAGAAAAAATTGAATCTTACTGTGCACAAATTTGGTTGCATTGTTACAACAGTGCCAACAAGTGAAACATATTTGAAAGTTAAAAACCTGCAGATGATGCAAATCTGAAATAAAAATGGAAATTGCCGGACACACTCAGCAGGTCACTAACACTACCTCTGACAATATCCCACTGCAAACCAACCCCCCCCCCCCAAGCCCACATACACTAATTTTGTCATATCTATATTTTATACATGTATAATGTTGATTTGTTTAGGTTGTATAAGTCATGTATAACTCATTATTCTTTTACTTGTGTTTGTTAATGTATTGTTAAGTTTGTGTTAGCTTATATTGTACTGCACAGCTGCTGCAAAAAGTAAATTTTCACGGCATTTATGTACGCCTATGTCAATAAACTTGAAGTTAAATAGAACAAAAGAGGAATAGTGAGGTAATATTCATGGAGCATTCAAAAATCTGATGGCAGAGGGGAAAGAGGCCGTTTCTAAAATGCTGGGTCTTCAGGATCCTGTATTGAGAAGAAGACATGTCCTGGGTGTTGAGGATTCTTAATATTGGATACTGCCTTCGAGAGGCACCACCTTTTGAAGACCTCAGTGATGGGGAGGTTTGTGCCCATTCTTGAGTCTACAACCCTTAGCAGCCTCTTTCAACCCCATGTATTGGCACCTCCATACCAGTCAGAATGCTCTCCATCATTACATCTGTAGAGATGTGCTGGATTCTTTGGTGACATACCAAATCTCCTCAAATTCCATATGAAGTTTAGCCACTGGCATGGCTTTGTAATTGCATCAATATGTTTGGCCCAGGGTAGATCCTTCTGAGCTGTTGACACCCAGGATCTTGAAGTTGTTCACCTTTACCACTGCTGGTTCCTCACTGAGGACTACAGTACATGCTTCACAGCAAAAGCAGCTCTCTGTCATCCTGTAAACCTGCCATGAACAACTAACAGCCAAGGAGAAAGAGGCTGTAAGTGTACTTCCCTCATTGATGATGAATTATTCAGCATATGAGTGCTAAATACAGCACTAAAAAATTAAATTTTCAGTAAAAGTTCTTCTTGCCAATTGAATTGACTTCATGCTATATAGAGAAATGGGTTAGAATGCAGCAGTTAGAATGCATTCTAAGGAACTTGACAGTATTTTGAGTAGCTCCTATTTTCACTCCACAAGCCCTACCACATGCATTTCTTTTCCTGGGACCCAACCTTTGTCTGAACTGGAGAAACAATCTCACTGGCTACTCTGTTCCAGTTCGGTATGGGTGAGGTCCTGAGTAATAGCTGGGCTTGAAACATTGAGGTGTGCTGACATAAGCAGACTAGAACAAGGGATGCTCTCAAAAGCCCTATGCCCAACTGCGAAAGGCTTTCAGCATTCTCAAATGTCAACTAACTATTAACAGTAAACTAGTGTTATGATATTTTAAATATATAAAATCAATAGCAATGAAATAGTAATCTACCCCACAGCATTATAATCTCCTCCTGTAAATGGGTTTGTTGACTTTATATCTAACCTAGCAAAGGTTATAAAGTGGATTCTCTAGTATAGGTATTAAACCATTAATTGCTGCAAAATCTGGGTCATACATTTAACAGCTAAAATTGTAAAATCTAATGCACATAATACAGCACTTCTATTCATCAGTTAATAATTTAACAGGGAAAATAACACTTCACAAAGAATATTTTTATTATAATACTTGTTCGCACAGTGAAGGACAACAGCAGATGTGATTTCTCTGGATTTTCACTCAGCTCTGCACCACCTGCGTGACAGGAGCACACACGTCAGGCTGCTGTTCACTCACTCCAGCCTGGTGTACAACGCAATCATTCCGTTCAATCTCAGCAGCAAGCTTCAAGATCTGGATCTCTTAACTCTCTCTGCAACTGGATACAGCGGCAGACCTCAAGCAGTGAGGATTGATAACAACATCTTCACTTCACTGTCCATCAACACAGGTGCACCTTAAGGCTGACTGCTTAACACCCATTCTACTCCTTACATATGACCATGTGGCTAATTACAACTCCAGTACCATCTTCAAATCCACCAACGACAGTACTGTGTTGGACAAATCACAGGCGATGGTGGGTCAACTTACGAGAGTCAGGAAGTTCATCTGGCTGAGTTGTACTATAAAAACAATCGCTTACTCAATGTCAGCAAAACAAAAGAACTGATTGTTGACTTCAGTAAGGGAAAGAGGATTAAAAAAATAGGGATCAGCAGCTTTAAGTTTCTCAGCATTAACATAGCAGATGATTTATCCTGGGCCCAGCACATAGATTCAGTTGTTAGGAAAGCATGGCATCATCTTCCCAAGGAGTTTCAGCTTGTTTTCAGACACTAACAAACTTCTCTATACTTACTATTGAAAGTATTCTGATGTTGCATCATGATCTGATATGGTTCTTTGAATGCAAAGAGGTTGCAAAGTGTCGTGGACTCTGCTCAAACATATCATGGGTACTTCCTTCCCCACCGTTGGTGGTATCTACAGAAAGTGCTACCTCAAGACGATAGTACCATCATCAGAGACCCACATCTTCCAGGCCATGTCATCTTATCGCAGCTACTATCAGGCAGGAGCCTGAAGTCCTACACCTCCGGCTTCAAGAGCAGCGACTTCCCATTAACCATTTGGTTCTTGAACCAACCAGGGAAACCCTGATCGTAGTTTAATAACACTATGACCACTTTGCTTTTTGTTCTAATTGTGATTTCTTGTAAAATTATGTATCATCTAAATTATGATTTTCTATGAACGCTGCTGATAAGATGCTACATACCTTTGATGCCGCTGCAAGTAAGATTTTCATTGCACCTCTGCATACAGGTATCTTGACAGTTCATAATCACCTATCTAGAGGTACTGAGTGAGATTTGTAACTGTGATTATAGCCACATTCTTAGTTCTAGTTCTAGTTAGATGGCGGGAGGAGAGAGAGCAGTGCGCTGTGCGTGCGCAGCCCTCCAGTGAAAAATGATATCGTATCCATTATCATTCATCAATAGGGGCCGTGGACAATTCTGATTTGATGGAGACAGACGTGAAAGCACAGAGGAACATCTGGAGAAATTTCTGAAACGCCAGTTCGCTGCTGTTGTTACCGCGCGGTCGGGAATCTTCCGGAGGGAAGGCCTCAAAATCCCCAGCTTTGCCTACTGTTGGCGACCGAGATTGAGGTCGAATCGTTCGGACAGAGATGGCGCTCAGTACTCGGTGTCGGAGAGCTGATCGGAGGCTCGAAGTTTTCGGATGACTCAGAGTCGGACTGTGGTCGGGTATGGCAGGGAGAGTTTTTCTTCCTTCTCCCGTCTGCATGAGATGTGGGACATTTGAGAGACTTTGAACTTTTTACTGTGCTCATGGACTTCTTCATCAAGTTATGGTATTGTTACACTGTTGTAACTATATGTTAAAATTATGTGGTTTTGTTAGTTTTTTCAGTCTTGGTCTGTCCTGTGTTTTGTGATATCACACCGGAGGAAATATTGTATCATTTCTTAATGCATGCATTACTAAATGACAATAAAAGAGGACTGCGTGTCTTCATAATCTAAAATTTTTTTTATTGTTCTGTTCAAAATTACAATGTATATTTAGTGTTCTACAACACGTTTTAAATTTAATCTACAAATTCCTCTGTCATATTTCTAAGTAACTTAAATTTGCAATGTTTAAAAGAGATTTTAAACACGTTACAAAATGACAATTGTTGCTCTTCAGTTACTTTATTTTCCCTTTCATGTCTATTCCCATTGATTCTTTTGCCATCTATTTACACAAAATAGACAGTAGCCAATGAACCTAACAGCATATTTTTGGGATGGCTGTGTTCAGGATTGAAATCAAATCCCCAGAGCTCATAGGCAACACCGCCAACTTCTGCACCACTATGGCTGTTAATAAATATGGTAATTCACATATTCTCTATATTTGTTAACATCATCTATCTCCTTGCACTCATAAGGATTTGCAATAGCTGATTTAATGCTGTAGAAATGTTAATATATTCTTCTGGGGAAGGGGTGACCTGTTCAAGTGGGATGGGTTGCACCTGAACTGGAGGAGAACAATATGCTGGGAGGGAGGGTTGCTAATGCTATTGGGGAAGGTTTATACTAGATTTGCAGTGGGGGTGGGAACCGAAGTGAAGAGACAGAGGATGGGGTGGCTGGTGCACAAGTGGAGAGAGCTTGTAGGCAGTTTGTGAGGAAGGATAAACAGATGAAAGAGCAAAGATGCATTCAGCCAGATGGTTTGAGATGTGTCTATTTTAATGCAAGGAGTATCATAAACAAGGCGGATGAACTTAGAGAGTGGATCAATACGTGGAATGTGATGGCAATTACAGAGACTTGGATGTCTCAGGCGCAGGAATGGCGGGCTTTAGATGTTTCAAAAAGGACAGGGAGGGAGGCAAAAGAGGTGGGGGGGCATGGCATTGTTGATCAGAGATAGTGTCACAGCTGCAGAAAAGGAGAAAGTCAGAGAGGGATTGTCTAATGAGTCAAGTCAGAAACAGGAAGGGGCAATAACTCCACTGGGTGTTTTTTTATAGACCCCCCCCCCACAATAGTAACAGAGACATCAAGGAGCAGATAGGGAGGCAGATTCTGGAACGATGCAATAATAATAGGGTCGTTGTGATGGGCAGTTTTAATTTTTCTAATATTGACTGGCATCTCCTTAGAGCAAGGGGTTTTGGATGGGGTAGAGTTTGTTAGGTGTGTTCAGGAAGATTTCTTGACACAATATGTCGATAAGCTAAGTAGAGGAGAGGCTGTACTTGATTTGGTATTGGGAAAAGAACCTGATCAGGTATCAGATCTCTCAGTGGGAGTGCATTTTGGATGTAGTGATCACAACCTTGTCTCCTTTACCATACAGCTGGAGAGGGACAGAAGCAGACAATTTGGGAACGTTGAATATGAAGCTATTTGGCAGGAACTTGGGAACATAAATTGGGAGCAGATGTTCTCAGGGAAATGCACAGCAGAAATGTGGCAAATGTTCAGGGAACATATGCACGGTGTTCTGTGGTATGTTCCATTGAGGTAGGGAAAGGATGGTAGGGTATACAAAGGATGTAGAAAATCTAGTTCAGAAAAAAAGAAAAGCTTACGAAAGGTTCAAGAAACCAGGTACTGTTAGAGCTCTATAAAATTACAAAGGTGCCAGGAAGGAGCTCAAGAATGAAATTAGAAGAGCTAAAAGGGGCCATGAGAAGGCCTTGGCAAGCAGGATTAAGGAAAACCCCAAGGCATTCTACAAGTATGTGAAGAGCAGGAGGATGAGCTGTGTGAGAATAGGACCAATTAGGAGTGAGAGTAGAAACATTTGCATGCAGCTGGAGGGGGAAGCAGAGGTACTTAATGAATACTTTGCTTCAGTATTCACCACTGAAAAGGATCTTGGCGACTGTGGCAGACGGAAACGCTTGAGCATATAGACATTAAGAAAGAGGATGTGCTGGAACTTTTGGAAGGCATTAAGTTAGATAAGTCACTGGGACCAGATGAGATATACTCCAGGCTACTGTGGGAAGCGAGGGAAGAGATTGCCGAGTCTTTGCCAATGATCTTCGCATCATCAATAGGGACGGGAGAGTATCAGAGGTTTAGAAGGTTGCAAATGTTGTTCTCTTGTTCAAGAAAGGGAGTAGAGATAACCCAGGAAATTATAGAACAGTGAATCTTACTTCAGTGGTGGGCAAGTTGTTGGAGAAGATCCTAAGAGACAGGATTTATAAGCATTTGGAGAGACATAATCTGACTACGGATAGTCAGCATGGCTTTGTCAAGGGCAGATCGTGCCTTACGAGCCTGATTGAATTCTTTGAGGATGTAACAAAGTACATTGATGAAGGTAGAGCAGTGGATGTAGTATGGATTTCAGTAAAGCATTTGATAAGGTTCCCCATGTGAGGCTCATTCAGAAAGTAATTGGGCATCCAAGGAGACCTTGCTTTATGGATCGAGAATTGGCTTGCCCACAGAAGGCAAAGGGTGGCTGTAGATGGTTTGTATTATGCATGGAGGTCGGTGACCAGTGGTGTGCCTCAGGGATCTGTTCCAGGACCCCTCCACTTTGCGAATTTTATAAATGACCTGGATGAGGAAGTAGAAGGTTGGGTTAGTAAGTTTGCTGATGACACAAAGGTTGGATGTGTTGTGGATAGCCTGGAGGGCTGTCAGAGTTTACAGCGGGACATTGACAGGATGCAGAACTGGGCTGAGAAGTAGCAGATACAAAATAACAATTGTTGTAGGGTCACAGGCTGCACAGGTTGACAGTGTCGTTAAGAAGGTGCATTGTGTGCTGGCCTTCATGGGACTGAGTTTAAGAGCTGAGAGGTAATGTTACAGCTATACAGGACCCTGGTCAGACCCCACTTGGAGCACTGTGTTCAGTTCTGGTCACCTCACCATGGGAAGGATGTGGATATTATAGAGAGAGTGCAGAAGTGACTTACAAGGGTGTTGCCTGGATTGGAGAGCATTCCTTATGACAGGGGTCCCTAACCATTTTTGCACCATGGACCGGTTTAATATTGACAATATTCTTGCGGACCGGCCGAGGGGGGTGGGGTGGTGGCTGTTAATCAGGACCGGAATATAGTCAACTATAAGTCACTTATAAGTAGCTAATACACTCAATTTCATTTCTAAAAGGGTTTATCTAACGAATTTAATATTAAACACACAGTGCATATTTTCCCCGTATGAACATATAAAATCTTTGCAACACACCAGTATCGCTGAATCAGTGGAAGCCCTGGGCTTGTTTCCCGTAAACAAGACGGTCCCATCAGGGGTGATGGGAGACAGCGATACTCGAAGGCGGTTCCTTATGTCCAGTCTATTCTGCAATTTAGTTTTCGTTGCATTCATTGCAGAGATATGCATTGCAGAGATATGATGTTGGAAATGGAAGCAACATTTTCAGTGCTTTTGTGGATATCTCAGGATATTTAGCCTTGACTTTGTTCCAGAATGCCGGCAGAGATGTTATGTCAAACATACTTTTCAGCCGGCCATCATTTGCAAGCTGGAGGAGTTGATCTTCTTCCTATGCTGACATGGATGACGTGTGCGTAATGACCTTGCGTGTGTTCAAGTTCAACAGTGGGCGTGTGTGACAGGGAATGAGGAAAGGTGCAGCATTACCAGATTGACTTTTCCGGTGGCAAATCCCAGAAATCTGGCTTTTTTCTAATGCTTTTGGTGGCAGAAAATTCATTTGGTTTTTTTTTGCTTTTTCCTGGCTTTTTTACATGCTAAGATTATCTGCACGAAAATTACATACCATCCTTTTTCTAAAACATTTTCCTTTAAGAAAAATGTTTTTTGGTCAGTTACATTTGGCAATATTTCTGCTGCCAAGAGTCTGGGCAAGAAAGCGCCAACTGACAAGTCGGCAACACGTTCACGTCACCAAATCATATCATTTCCTCGCGGCCCGGTAGCACATGCTTTGTGACCCGGTACCGGTCTGCGGCCTGGTGCTTGGGGACCACTGCCTTACGAAAATAGGTTGAGTGAACTTGGCTTTTTCTCCTTGGAGCGACAGAGGATGAGAGGTGACCTGATAGAGGTGTATAAGATAATGAGAGGCATTGATCGTGTGGATAGTCAGAGGCTTTTTCCTAGGGCTGGAATGGCTAACACGAGGGAGCATAACTTTAAGGTGCTTGGAAGTAGGTACAAAGGGGATGTCGGGGGTAAATTTTTCCATACAGAGAGTGGTGGGTGTGTGGAATGCACTGCCAATGATAGTGATAGAGATGAATACAATAGGGTCTTTTAAGTGATTCTTAGATACTGTAGGTACATGGAGCTTAGAAAAATAGAGGGCTATGTGGTAGGGAAATTCAAGGCAGGTTCTAGAGTAGGTTACATGGTTGGCACTGAAGGGCTTGTAATGTGCTGTAGATTTGTATGTTCTGATCTATGTACATCTAGATTAACTTAAGTATATGATTATTCCATTTACAATCAAAATGAGCTCAAAGACTGGAGCAACTTATGAAGAGGACACAAAGAAGCTATAAATTGATATAGGTGGGTTGAATGAGTTGGCAAAGGTGAGCAATTAAGTATTGTTTCAGAAAATGTTCAGTTGCCCAATTAGAAAGGGGACAAAAGTTGTAGCTACATTGTGAGGTACACTTCATCTGGGTGTTCCAGTGACTGAATTTTAGGGACAATAAGTAACTAGGAAAGCAAAAAGCACATTACTATGCAAGGGTGATGGAAAGGTGGCAAATGGGTATATAATAGCGGCTGAGTACAACACAGGGCATAAAAGCCCTTTTTTTCCCCTTAACAAAGAGAATAAGGCAAATGCACAAAATGAGGCAATTTGGGCCCCCGACCTTCCTCTGGCATTCAATACAATAATGGCAGATCCAAATCTCCTTGTCCATCTTTCAACCACATCATTCTTAGTTCCTCCACTGATTCAAAATCTCATATCTGAAACGTTAATGTTGTTTCTCTGCAGATGCTATCTGACCTGCTGACTATTTCCAGTATTTATTGTTTATTTCGGAATTCCAGTTTCTGCGCTATATTATTCCAGAAATGACGTACATAGGTAACATTTTACATTACCTGCATTTTTAGTTTCTTCATTTGGTATTTGTCGAATTGATCCAAATTGAAATGTCTTTATTTATTCGCGCAACATTGCTATATTTCGAAATTTTAATTGAGCGCAATCCAATCTAATAGCAAGGGTTAAGTTTGACCTACATGCTGTTCCGTCCTTCCCAGGGGACGCGGTTGGTGCGCCGTTTCTGAGGTAGTGACTGGGAGCTGGCGATACATGAACAAGGAGTGTTCGTCGATTAATGATCCGGAATGGAAATAGGAACTGAAATCAGCCGTAAGATCAGAGTAAGTGTCTCAGCCGGGCTGCGGGGGAAGCACAAAGCTGTACCTGGCGATCATAGGCCCGGGTCCTGCTTGTGTCGGTGACGGGAGACTGGTAGCGGAGCGGCTCAAGGCCTGACCGGGAACCGCACTCACGGTGCGTTCGGTTAAAGGACAGTGGCTTCGTTCACAGCCAGCGGTTAGCGCGGCCTCCACCCCGCCTGTGAGAAAGTTTCACGGCGGCGAGGCTCGCTCGCAATTTCGGGGTCATCTTCGCGACGGGCTAGTGAAGCGGTCGTCGCTTCAGCCACTAATGGGTCTTTAATTGCCGATGTATCATAGTATCAGGTATTGGGAAGTGGGGTAAGGGAAGTACGATGATTTGCCTTTTCTAATTTAACCAGAGTAGTTCATTCCTGAATTTGTGCTACACAAGCAACGTCATTTTGTTTCTGTTGTGTGTTTCAAATATATTTTTGTTTCAGCCTTTTGAAAAAGACTGTTTCATTGTTGTGGGTAAGGGCTGTGTGGCAACTGCCAGGACTTTAATAAATTGGCGTAGGAACTTGTTTTGTGAGCCTGCTAGATATAAAAAACAGTAACATTTTACTTGAACATTTTCCAAAATAAGCTACTAACTTCACTCATATTTCACTTGTATTCAACACCCCCACCTCACAATGAAAACATTTCAGTCGAATCCAGTCATTCAGCATTGTAATTATATGGGGATTGCAACAAGGCAGAATTTCCCAAGATACATTGAACACTATCAAATTTGACTGGCGGGTATAATAACAGATTAAGGAACTGAAGTTCAGGACTATTGTTCTGTTGTCAGCTGTGTGAAGCAATTAACTAAATTTTGAATTAAAGAAAACAACTAATCTTACCAACAAAACCTTCTGAAGCAGCAGAGACAGAATGCTGGAAGGACTCAGATCAGACAGCATCTATGGAATGAATAGACAGTCGATGCTTTGGGCCAAGGCCCTTCTTCAGGACTGAGAAGGAAGGGGAAGATGCCAGACCAAAAAGGTGGGGGGGGGGGTGGTGGGAGGGAGGAGAAAGAGGCTAACTGGAAGGTGATGGGTGAAGCCAGGTGGGTGGGAAAGAATCCAAATCAGGATTAATATCACTGGGGTATGTTGTGTCGTGAAATTCGTTAACTTAGTGGCAGCAGTACAATGATCATATAGAAAAAAATAAATAAGTACATCAAGTACAGTAAGATGTATATGCATATTAAATAGTTAAATTAAAAATAGTGCAAAAACTGAAATAATAAATAATTGAGGTGCTATTCATGGGTTCAGTGTCCATTTAGAAATTGGGTGGCAGAGGGGAAGAAGCTGTTCCTGAATCGTTGAGTGTGTGCTTTCAAGCTTCTGTACCTCCTTCCTGATGGTAACAGTGAGAAGGAGGGCATGTCCTCGGTGATGGGGGGGGCGGGGGACCTTAATAATGGACGCTGCCTTTCTAAGGCACCGCTCCTTGAAGATGTCTTGGATTCTACAGAGCTTAGTACCCAAGATTGAGCTGACTAATTTTACAACATTTGATCCCCCAAATTGTTTACCGCAAGGAGAAATGGATATTCATGCCATCAGGTTGGATGGTACCCATATGGAATATGAGGTGTTGCCCCTCTACCATCAGGTTGGATGGTACCCATATGGAATATGAGGTGCTGCCCCTCTACCATCAGGTTGGCCTCACCTTGGCACAAGAAGTGACCATGGACCGACACATTGGAGAAATGGGAATGGGAATTAAAATTTTTGGCCACCGGGAAATCCCGCTGGTGGTGGATGGTGTGGAGGTGCTCGACGAAGCAGTACCCCAATTTATGACGGGTCTCACCAATGTAGAGGCCGCATCAGAAACACCGAACACCACCTTGACTCAAAACATATCTAGTTCATGAGTAGAAATTTCTCTATCAAAAATGTTCATTTTACAATTTTCATCTGTTTTTCCTTTCCTATTTCCCTAATTTGATCTCTTCATAATTCTGTACCATTATACATGAGTCTTAAACATTTCTCCAGCTATCTTATTGATATACTGTATACCCATTACTGTGACTACCTTCCAGCTTTCTTCTAGTTTGTGTAGCTCCCCTTTGATTTATTTGTACTTTGTAAGCTGCTGCTTGACTTCTACATGTACGAATTCACAAAGTTTGTTTCTTCCATGATCAGTACTGTTGTTTTTTTTAATAGAAACAGCTGAATTAAGAAAATAGTTGCCTAATGCATCAATTTTAGTACATTGATTGTAAATGTAAAGGTGTAGTGGTAACTTGGGGTACAGTTATAAAGAACAGAATTAGTTGGAACAGACTAATGCGTAAAGAAAAGAACAGAGTGAACTGCCCAGAGTTGTGTTATGTTTGTTGAATATAGGTGGTGCTGTTTTGTTTTTATAAATGAGACAACAACATTTAACAGAACAGTAATTGAGCAGACTAGTAACTGGCATCAGGAAAGTACATACAGAAATTGACAGAAACAATCAAAATCAGGTTTAATATCACTGGCATATGTTGTGAAATTTGTTTTGCAGCAGCAGTACAATGCAATATATGGTGGTGGTGGTTGTCTCTCGGGGTCCGAGGAAGACTAAACATTGTGCAGTCATCTGTGGATACGCGCGTGGCTTCGGAGGCCAAAGGCCAAAGCACACATGCGGTTGCAGGTTGGACATGGAATGGCGGTTGTTAGAACAAGTGCATACACAGCTTTGTGGTGTTGGTCTCGTGCTGCTCCAAGGCGCTGATTTTGGTCATCCTCAAAGCTTTTCTGGTCAGGGTGCGCCACGCAGCCCTGTCGGTTGCGGACTCCTCAAGTTATCGAGGCTGGAGGTCCGCCCATTTGATGTACGATTTCAGATTGTCTGCCATGCTCAAGCTGACGGTAGAGCAGCTGCCTGGAGATTCTTGTTTCATCCATGCAGGTTACATGGCCAGTCTAGCGTAGCTGGGCCTGGAGGACCCTTGCCTCAATGCTTGTGCTGTTGGCTCTCTCAAGGACTTCCTGGTTGGTGATTCGGTCCTGCCATCGGATCCTCATGATCGACCGCAGAGGGCACATGTGAAACTGCTCCTGCAGTACACGGTCCAGGTTTCACAGCCGTACAGGAGAGAGGTGAGGGCCACAGCCTCGTACACCTTGAGCTTGGTTGAAAGCTGAATGTGCTCCAGAACTTTGATGTGGAGTTTCCCGAGTGCCTGGCTGGCTTCCTGGATCCTTGCTATGATCTCCTTGTCAAGCAGATGATGGTCATTGGAGATGGTGCTTCCTAGATACTTGACGCTCTCCACATTCTTCAGGACAGTGCCGTCGATGGTGATGCATGGCTGAGGAGGGTAACTGTTTGGTGCAGATTGTAGGAGAACTTCTGTCTTACCGAGGCTGATTGTCAGGCCGAACAGCTTTGAGGCTGCAGAGAACTTGTCAACACTCATCTGCTGGTGGTTCTCCTGGTGGGCCATGAGGGCACAGTCACCAGCAAACAGGGCTTTGGTGATAAGCCTCCTCAACGTTTTGGTCTTTGCAGCAAGGCGTCTCAGGTCAAACATCGATCCGTCTAGGCGATATCTTATGTAAATACCCAGGTTTAGGTCCTTAACAGCATGCTTCAGCATTTGGGTGAAGAAGAGGTTGAAGAGCACTGGTGCTAGAATGCACCCTTGCTTCACGCCATTTGAGATGTTGGAAGTCTTAGATGGGGACACTTCTCCTGTCATGCCATCGTGGAGCAGGCGGATGAACGTAGTGAATTTCTGCGGGTAGCCAAGCTTTCTAAGGATGATCCACAGTGCGTTTCTGTTGACCATGTCAAACGCCTTTGTCAGATCAATGAAGACAGAGTATAATGTCATGTTCTGTTCCAGGCACTTCTCCTGTATCTGCCTCACTGCGAAGTTCATGTCGACAGTGCTGCGTTCGGGACGAAAGCCACATTGTGACTCGGGAAGGTTCTCTTCTGACACTGTTGGAATCAGTTTGTTGAGGATGATGTGGGCGAGGATTTTTCCGGCAATGGAAAGTAGTGAGATGTCTCTGTAGTTCCCGCAGTGGGTCCTTGAACCTTTATTTGGTAGAGGGCGATTATTATTGCGTCTCTGAGGTCAAGAGACATCTCTTCTTCTTCCCAAATGCTAGTCAGCGTGCTGTGGAAAGCCTCAAGTGATTCCTTGCTGAGTGCCTTGTACAGTTCAACAGGTATTCCATCCTTGTCAGGCGCCTTGCCACTGCTCATCTGTGTGATAGCCTTCTTGACTTCATCTATCGAGGGAGGATCATCTAGTTCCTCGTGAATAGGCTGTTGGGGGATTTGGTCGACCGATGAAGGGCAGTTCAGGAGCTGGCTGAAATGCTCTTTCCATCTGTGTTGGATGCTGTCTTTGTCCTTTAGCAGTGTGGTTCCATCAGTGGACAACAGTGGAGATGAGCCTGATCTTGAGGGGCCGAAGATCATCTCGATGGAGTTGAAGAGCAGCTTCGAGTTGTTGATGTCGGCGAAGCATTGTACCTCAGCTTTCCTATCCCACTACAGGTCGTGCATCTTGCGAATTTCCCGTTGGGCATGGGCCTGAAGGGACTTGAACCACTCTTTTTTGGGAATGGAGCTTGGGTCATTTTGCCATTCCATGAATGCTTTGTTCTTCCTGGCCAGGAGATCTTTGATGGCACTGTCATTCTCGTCGAACCAATCTTGGTGGTTCCGGTCCTTGGGGCCGAGGACTGATTTTGCTGTTTCCGTCACCATCTCTGTAAACTGATTCCGCTTCTGGGTTGGCCCACCAGTTAGTGGTCCATTGACAGAAGGGTTCCAAGGGTGGTCTGGAACTTGCAAAGATACAGCAGCTCTTGGAGTCTGGCGGTGTTAAAAGCTGTTCTGATGAACTTAGGGCACCTGGGGTGGTGGGAAGCAATACGTATCTTCAATGTGCTGCAGTCAAGCCTGTGATCAGGTCAGCACTCCACTCCTCGCATGGCTCTGGTGATGAGGACATCCTGGATGTCACGGCGACGTACTATAACATAGTTGATCATGTGCCAATGTTTGGATCTTGGGTGCATCCATGTTGTCTTGTAGTTGTTCACCAACCTGAACACTGTGTTTGTGATGAGGAGGTCGTATTCTGCACATTTACTAAGGAGCAAGAGGCCATTGCTGTTCATATTGCCAATACCATGTTTGCCTAGAACCCCTTCCCAGCGACTGTGATTGCAGCCTACTCGGGCATTGAAGTCACCGAGCAGGATTAGTTTGTCGTTGGCAGGGACTGAGCACAGAACAGAGCTAAGGTCGGCGTAGAACTGTTCAATGGTCTTGTATTTGCTGGTCATGGTGGGGGCGTAAGCGCTGATGACTATTGCGTGACGTTTGTGGCTGAGGGGCAGACATTGCCACATAAGTCTTTCGTTGATTCCCACGGGCAGGTCGAAGAGTTGTTTCAGGAAGCTGGATTTGACTGCAAATCCAGCTCCGTGAATCCTCTCTTCATCTTGCGCTTTTCCTTTCTAAAAGAAAGTGTAGCCGCTGGTGGTTTCAGTCAGGGATCCTACCTCTGCAAGCCTGGCTTCACTTAGGCTGCGATGTTGATGTTGTAGTGTGAAAGTTCCTTGGCAACAAGAGCTGTTCTTTGGGGTCTTGCTGAGTTCTCTCTGTTCATGAGTGTGTGAATATTCCATGATCCTAACAGAAGTTTCTTTCTTCTCCTTTGAGTGTCGACGCATTGGCGGATGAACTGCCAGCTGCGACAAGCTGGCGAGTTATCTGTCTGTAGGGCAGGCAATGTTTAGGCCACCTTTTCTAGGCCCCTCCCTATCAAAGGGTGAGCAGTGCTGTCCTGAAAAGGGGTACTCAGTCGCCATTGGTGCTGCCGGACTCCTCTACTGCCCGGGGTACAGAGAAGAATGACCGCTTGTCCAAAGGCCGCCAACATGCGGGTTTGTGACTACATCTCTCAGTGGTCACCTCCACCTGTTGCTTCGCCACTCCCCCATCGCCGTAGGACTTGTAGAAGACTGGTAGGAATTGAAAGTTGGGAGATGAATGTTGCACAATGTAACTAGTGTGTGAAAGATATGAAAGTGGAAAAGCCTTGCACAGAGATGATCCCACTCTCTCGGCCTCAGAAGTCAGGATCCAGTGGCACGAAGAATCGTTACTTCTGACAACTTCCTTGGCTGCATTGGATAGCTGCGTCTAAGTACTCTGCCGTGCCCTACGCACTCCACAATGCGCTGCTGCAACGCCTTCTCAGCCATTGAACCCCTGGGGTTTCCTCCGCCTGATCCACCAAAGCAGTCTTTGCATGCTGGGATGAGTAAGTTCCTATCTCACCAAGGGTTTCAGACCCGATGGCTACCCTCACCTGGTTTAGCCGGCCTGTCGAAGCCGTTGCCCCAGGTGTGGCCGCTGTCACATGCAAACAGCTACGAGGAGCCACAGGTGAGAGCTGGGCGATGGTGGGGACCAATAGATGACGAGCCACTCCAAGGAGTGTGACAAGCCCCCCCATCTAGAGGTGCTACCCCTCCCATGCACCCCAATGCAGTACATAATAAAAATATAAATTACAGTAAGAACTTTATATATGAAAAAAAAGTAGTGCAAAAAGAGAGCAAAAATATGGTGAGGTAGTGTTCATAGGTTCATTGTTCATTCAGAAATCTGATAGTGGAGAGGAAGAAGCTGTCTCGGAAACAATGTGTGTGTACCTCCTTGATGGTAACAAAGGGAAGAGGGCATATCCTGTGTGATGGGAGTCTTTAATGGTGGGTTCCACCTTTTTGAGGCTTCACCTTTTGAAGGTCTCCTCGATGCTGAGGAAATTAATGCCACAATGGAGTTGGCTGATACTGCAAATTTCTGCAGCTTTTTCTGATCCTGTGCAGTGCCCCTCCCCCCCGCCCCATACCAGATGGTGATGCAACCGGTTAGAATGCTCTCCATGGTATATCTGTGGAAGTTTGAGGGGGTTGTGATGACATACCAAGTATCCTCAAACTCTTAATGAAATGTAGCTGCTTTGTAATTGCATGAATATGTTTGGGTTGGGTCCAAGATAAATCTTCAAAGATGTTGACACCCAGGAACTTGAAGCTGCTCACCTTTTCCACTGCTGATCATTGGATGAGGACTGTTGAGTGTTTTCTCAACTTCCCCTTCCTGAAGTCCACATCATTTCCTTGGTCTTACTGATGTTGAGTGTTGTCGCAGGCACCGCACAGCCAGCTGATTTCACCATCTGAAATTCTGCCAACAATAGTTGAATTTAGATGGATTTATAGATGGTGTTTAAGCTGTGCCTAGCCACAGAGCCGTGGGTGTAGAGAAAATAGAGCAGTGGGCTGAGCACATATCCTTGAGCTGTGCTAGTGTTGATCCTCAGTGAAGAAGAGTTGTTATTTCGGATCCACACTGACCATTGTCTCCTGGTGAGGAAGTCAAGGATCCAGTTGCAGAGGGATGTACAGAGGCCCAGGTTTTGGAGCTTGTTCAGTAGAACTCAGGATATGATTGTGTTAAACAGTGAATAAACAGCAGCCTGATAGAGGTATGCTATTGTCCAGGTGATCCAAGGTGAGTGGAGAGCCAGTAAGATTGTATCAGCTGTAGACCTATTGACGACAGGCAAATTGTAGCAGCTTCAGGTCTTTGCTTTAGGCAGGAGTTGATTCTAGCCGTGACCAACCTCTCAAAACACTTCATCACGGTAGATGTGAGTGCAACTGGACGATAGTCATTGAGACAGCTCACCCTGCTTTTCTTGGGCACTGACGTGATTGCTGCCCTTTTGAAACAGGTGGGAACCTCCGACTGCAGCAGTGAGAGATTAAAGATGTCCTTGAACACTCCTGCCAGTTGGCTGGCACAGATTTTCAATGCCCTACTAAGTGTACCATCAGAGCCTGAGGCCTTGCAGACAAAGTAGGTGAAATTTAATCATGTAAGTGTGGCAGCATTGAACTTAGTGGGAAATAACATGAATAACTGAAGTGCTGCTTTTTGCGGAAGAGCTGGTTAGGGGTGCATATCCTTTTACATGGCAATCGAAAAAGGTAGTGAAGAAAAGATAGTAATAGAAGCAAATGTTCGAAGTACATATATGTAACCATATATAACCCTGAGATTCATTTTCTTGTGGGCATTCTCAATAAAACTATAGAATAATAACTGTAACAGAATCAATGAAAGATCACCCAACTAGGCCATTCAGTTAGAGTGCAGAAGACAACAAACTGTGCAAGTACAAAACAAAAGAAAGAATAATAAATATCAAAAACATGAGATGAGCCCTTGAAAGTGAGTCCATTAGTTGTGGGAACATTTCAATGATGGGGCAAGTGAAGTTGTGAAGTTATGCCCTTTGGTTCAAGAGCCTGATGGTTGATGGGTAGTAACTGTTCCTGAAGCTGGTGGTGTGAGTCCTAAGGCTCCTGTACTTTCTTCACAATGGCAGCAATGAGAAGAGAGCATGTCCTGGGTGCTGGGTGTCTCTGACGATGGATGCTGCTTTGCTGCGACAGCATTTCTTGTATATGTGCAGAATGGTGGGGAGGGGTTTACCTGTGATGGACTGGGTTGTATCCATTACTTTTTGTAGGGTTTTCTGTTCAAGGGCATTGGTGTTTCCATACCAGGCTATGATGTGGCCAGTCAAAATACTCTCCAGTACACATCTGTAGAAGTTGGTCAAAGTTTTAGATGTAATGCAAAATCTCCGCAAACTCCTAAGGAAGTGGAGGTGCTTCTGTGATTTCTTCGTAGTTGCACTTACGTGATGGGCTCCAGGTCAGGTCCCTTGTAATAATAACACCAAAGAATTTAAAATTGCTGACCCTCTCCACCTCTGATCCTCTGAGGACTGGCTCTTGGACCTCTGTTTTCCTTCTCTTGAAGTCAATAATTAGCTCTTTGGTCTTGCTGGCATTGGCACCACTCAGCCAGATTTTTGATCTCCCTCCTATAAATTGATTCATTACCACCTTTGATTCAGCCCACAACAGTGGTGTCAACAGCAAACTTGAATATGGTATTGGAGCTGTGCTTAGCCACACAGTCATAAGACTAGAGCAGGGTAGAGTAGAGTGGAGTGGAGCAAAGGGCTAAGCACACAGCCTTGTGGTGCACCTGTACTGATGGCGATCATGGAGAAGATGTTGTTGCCAATCCAAGATAACTGGGGTCTGGAAGTGAGGAAATCAAGGATCCAATTGCACAAGGAGGTATTGAGGCCAGTGTCTTGAGCTTTTTTGAGTAGTTTTGAGGGGATGATGGTATTGAGCTGTAGTCGATTAAGAACATCCTGATGTATGTATCTTTGTTGTCCAGATGTTACAGAGTTGAAGTGAAGACCCAGTGAAATGGCATTTGCTGTGGACCTGTTGCTCCGGTTGGCAAATTGGAGTGTATCTAAGTTGCTTTTCAGGCAGCAGTGATGTGTTTTATCACAAACCTCTCAAAACACAAAACGCTTCATCACTGTGGATGTAAGTACTACTGGGTGATAGTCAGTGAGGCAGGTTACCATGCTTTTCTTGCGCATATAATATTGGAAAAATTAGTGGGAAGTTGGAGGATTGGGGAGGTTTTGAAAACCAACAGAAGGCAAGGTAAGCTAGTAAATAATATAAAGGAGGATACCAAAGGTTTTTTCAGATATATAAAGGGTAAAAGAAAGGTGAGAGTGGATATCGGACAGCTGGAAAATGACACTGGAGAGATAGTAACTGGGGACAAAAATGGCAGACAGACTTTAAGTATCTTTGCATCAGTGTTCACTGTTGAAGACACTAGCAGTATGCCAGAAATTCAAGAGTGTTGGCGCAGAAGTGAGCGTAGCTGCTACTACTAAGGAGAATGTGCTTGGGAAGCTGAACGATCTGAAGGTAGATAAGTCACCTGGACTGGATGGACTGTATCTGAGGGTTCTGAAAGAGGTAGCTAAAGAGATTGTAGAGGCATTAGTATTGATCTTTCAAGAATCCTATGGTTCCAAAGGACTAGAAAATTGCAACTGTCACTCCACTCCTTAAGAGGGAAGGAGGCTGAAGAAAAGAAATTATAGTCTGGTTAGCTTGTCTTCAGTGGTTGGGAAGACAATGGAGTCCATTATGTGCTTGAGTGGGATAATAAATCAGCCATGATGGAATGGCAGCACAGCCTCAATTGGTGAAATGGCCTAATTTTGCTCCTATCTCTTATGATCACATTTACATGATTCTAAAGTATGTTTTGTAGTAAATGAAAAACATCAAATAGTCAAGGAATATGTAGTCATGAGCATACAGGATTACTGATTTTTATTGTACTTGGCTTTGTATATAGGGGCATTAAACATAAAAACAAGAAAGTCATACTAAATCTTTACTAATCATTGCTTTTGCTCACAGTAATATATATTACAATTTAGGAAGGATGTCAAGGTCTTAGAAAATGAACAATGAAAGTTTACCAGGTATCAGGTATGAGGAAATTTAGAATAAAAAATGGAAAAATTGATCTTGTTCTTCTTGGAGCAGAGACATGTAAGGTGAAAGTTCTTCATAATTTTGAATATATCTTACGATAAGCCAAGATTGAATACCTCTTATGATGAGACAAATACTGAGAAACTATTTCTTCTAGTAAATTAGTGAGTAACTGGATATAGAACCATAGAAAATAGGTGCAGGAGTAGGCCATTCGGCCCTTCGAGCCTGCACCGCCATTTATTATGATCATGGCTGATCATCCAACTTAGAACCCCGCCCCAGCCTTCCCTCCATACCCCCTGATCCCCGTAGCCACAAGGGCCATATCTAACTCCCTCTTAAATATAGCCAATGAACTGGCCTTAACTGTTTCCTGTGGCAGAGAATTCCACAGATTCACCACTCTCTGTGTGAAGAAGTTTTTCCTAATCTCGGTCCTAAAAGGCTTCCCCTTTATCCTCAAACTGTGACCCCTTGTTCTGGACTTCCCCAACATCGGGAATAATCTTCCTGCATCTAGCCTGTCCAATCCCTTTAGGATTTTATACGTTTCAATCAGATCCCCCCTCAATCTTCTAAATTCCAACGAGTACAAGCCCAGTTCATCCAGTCTTTCTTCATATGAAAGTCCTGCCATCCCAGGAATCAATCTGGTGAACCTTCTTTGTACTCCCTCTATGGCAAGGATGTCTTTCCTCAGATTAGGGGACCAAAACTGCACACAATACTCCAGGTGTGGTCTCACCAAGGCCTTGTACAACTGCAACAGTACCTCCCTGCTCCTGTACTCGAATCCTCTCGCTATAAATGCCAGCATACCATTTGCCTTTTTCACCGCCTGCTGTACCTGCATGCCCACTTTCAATGACTGGTGTATAATGACACCCAGGTCTCGTTGCACCTCCCCTTTTCCTAATCGGCCACCATTCAGATAATAATCTGTTTTCCTATTTTTGCCACCAAAGTGGATAACTTCACATTTATCCACATTAAATTGCATCTGCCATGAATTTGCCCACTCACCCAACCTATCCAAGTCACTCTGCATCCTCTTAGCATCCTCCTCACAGCTAACACTGCCACCCAGCTTCATGTCATCCGCAGACTTGGAGATGCTGCATTTAATTCCCTCATCCAAGTCATTGATATATATTGTAAACAACTGGGGTTCCAGCACTGAGCCTTGCGGTACCCCACTAGTCACCGCCTGCCATTCTGAAAAGGTCCCGTTTATTCCCACTCTTTGCTTCCTGTCTGCTAACCAATTCTCCATCCACATCAATACCTTACCCCCAATATGGTAGTTTTAAATACATATGTTAATAACTAAAAAAAAGAAATATTTAGATAATTGGGGCATACTTTCTGAAACTTTAGTGGAAGCAGATTCTATAGGATCTGATACCTTCAAGTGACATTTGGATGTGCATTTGAACTGACTAATTTTCAGGCTTAATACGGGGTGGGAGAAGTGAAGGAGGCAGTGGTAGTGAGATGTAGATAGGCAGTTCCTTCAAATAGTCAGCCTGGATTATATAATCTAATGTTTTTGAGGAAGTGATGTAAAAACAGACCTGTACAATTCTATAATCTCCTGAGTACAAACCCCATTTCCAGAAAAGTTGGGATATTTTCCCAAATGCAATAAAAACAAAAACCTGTGATATGTTAATTCACGTGAACATTTATTTAACTGACAAAAGTACAAAGAAACGATTTTCAATAGTTTTACCTACCAACTTAATTGTATTTTGTAAATATACACAAATTTAGAATTTGATGGCTGCAACACACTCAACAAAAATTGGGACAGAGTTAAAATAAGATTGAAAAGTGCACAGAATATTCAAGTAACACTGGTTTGGAAGACTCCACATCAAGCAGGCTAATTGGTAGCAGGTGAGGTATCATGACTGGGTATAAAAGTAGCGTCCATCAAAGGCTCAGTCTTTGCAAGCAAGGGTGGGTTGTGGCTCACCCCTTTGTGCCAAAATTTGTGAGAGAATTGTTAGTCAGTTCAAAAGGAACATTTCTCAACACAAGATTGCAGAGAATTTAGGTCTTTCAACATCTACAGTACATAATATTGTGAAAAGATTCAGAGAATTCAGAGACATCTCAGTGCGTAAAGGGCAAGGTTGGAAACCACTGTTGAATGCGCGTGATCTTCGAGCCCTCAGGCGGCACTGCCTAAGAAACCGTCATGCTACTGTGACAATTACAGCCACCTGGGCTCGGGAGTACTTCGGAAAACCATTGTCACTCAACACAGTCTGTTGCTGCATCCAGAAATGCAACTTGAAACTGTATTACGCAAAGAGGAAGCCATACATCAACTCTATGCAGAAACGCCGGTGAGTTCTCTGGGCCTGAGCTCATCTCAGATGGACCGAAAGACTGTGGAACCGTGTGCTGTGGTCAGATGAGTCCACATTTCAGCTAGTTTTTGGAAAAAACGGGCGTTGAGTTCTCCATGCCAAAGATGAAAACGACCATCCAGATTGTTATCAGCGAAAGGTGCAAAAGCCAGCATCTGTGATGGTATGGGGGTGCATCAGTGCCCACGGCATGGGTCAGTTGCATGTATGTGAAGGTACCATTGACTCTGAGGCGTATATTAGGATTTTAGAGAGACATATGTTGCCATCAAGGCGACATCTCTTCCTGGGACGTCCATGCTTATTTCAGCAGGACAATGCCAGACCACATTCTGCATGGGCTACAACAGCGTGGCTTTGTAGACACAGAGTGCGTGTGCTTGACTGGCCTGCTGCCAGTCCAGATCTATCTCCTATTGAAAATGTATGGTGCATCATGAAGAGGAGAATCAGACATCGGAGACCACGGACTGTTGAGCAGCTGAAGTCTTATATCAAGCAAGAATGGACAAAATTTCCATTTGCAAATCTACTACAATTAGTATCCTCAGTTCCAAAACGATTAAAAAGTGTTATTAAAAGGAAAGGTGATGTAACACATTGGTAAACATGCCTCTGTCCCAACTTTTGTTGAGTGTGTTGCAGCCATCAAATTCTAAATTTGTGTATGTTTACAAAATACAATTAAGTTGGTCAGTAAAACTATTGAAAATCTTTTCTTTGTACTTTTGTCAGTTAAATAAAGGTTCAAGTGAATTAACATATCACAGATTTTTGTTTTCATTGCATTTTGGAAAATATCCCAATTTTTCTGGAAATGGGGTTTGTAGATGTACCATGTGAGTAAGGGAAAGAATCACGTAAGTGCCATTACAGAGAAAGCATGGCAGCACCTCTACCTTCTTAGAAGCTTGTGAAGATCAGCATGTCATCTAAAACATTGACAAACTTCTACAGATGTGCAGTGGTGAATATATGTGTGTGTGTGTATATATATTTTTTGGCACGTGCCTGCGTGCGTGCGAGTCTGTGCGTGTGTGTCTGCGTGTGCATGCGTGCGTGTCTGTGTGTGTGCGTGCATCCGTGATGATGTCTTTTTACAAGGTGCGGAATGAGAGAGAGAGAGAGAGAGAGACTGTGTGATGCGCCGCTCCTCACGCAGACATTTTTGCAGTATTTTCCCTTTATTTTACGAGGTTAAGTTGCGATCTCGACACTCAACCTGGCACGGATGGAAAGCGTACTCGGGAGAGACCCGACTGGTTTCAAACCCGGGAACCTCCACTCCCGGGTCTGGCGCCGATGTCATTGTGCCACCAGCCGGCCTGGTGGCGAGTATATTGACTGGTTGCATCACAGCCAATGGCCTTGTATGGAAAACACTACAAAAAGAAGTGGATATGGTCCAGACCATCACAGGTAAAACCCTTCACCGCCATTGAGCACATCTACATGGAGCACTGTCTCAGGAAAGCAGCATCCATCAAGGACCCCCACCATCCAGGTCATGCTCTCTTCTCACTGCTGTCATCAGGAAGAAGGTATAGGAGCTACAAAACCCATGCCACCAGGTTCAGGAACAGTTATTACCCCTTAACCATCAGGCTCTTGAACCAAAGCAGATAACTTCACTTGACTTGTCACTGAACTGTTCTCACAACCTATGCACTCACTTTCAAGGACAATTCATCTCATGTTCTCAATATTTATTGGTTACTTATATATTATTAATATTATTTTTCTCTATTTGCCCAGATTTTTTGCACATTGGTTGTTGTCCATCCTGTTGGGTGTGGTCTTTCATTGATTCTGTTGTCTTGTATTTACTGTGATTGCCCTCAAGAAAATTAATTTCAGGGTTGTATATATTAACGTATATGTTAATGTATATGTGCTTTGATAATAAATTTCCTTTAAACTTTGAATACTTCTCCTTATCAAAGTAAAAAGGCTTCCTACCTATTACAGGTTAGAAATGAGAGGTGAGGAAGATGAGACATACTTTAAGGAATATTTGTTAATTACATTTTTGTGATGTATCTCAACCACCAGCAAAACTACTGATTTAAGAATGTTTAAAATATCCTTACTATGTCTGAATTTGAGATCTATCTGCAAATTAATTCATGAAAACTACCCTGTTAAATAGCAAAAATGTTCTGAGTAACAGACAATCTGTTGGAAAATCTCTGCGGGTCAGGCAGCGTTTGTGAGGGGACAAATTGTTGACCTTTCAATTTCAAACTCTGCATCAGGACTGAGAGTGGAGAGGGAAGAGTATAAAGAGGAGTGAAACAAGCGCCAGAAGGACTGAGGAGGGTGAATGGATGATGTGCAGATTGGAGCCAGCTTGGGGGTGGGGTTGGAACAGAAGAGTGGAAGCAGGTGAAAAGGAGCACAGGCAGGACCAGGTAGGAGGTGGGGAGGGTGAATGTGGAGACAACTAGGATGGTAATAAGTGGGAACACAAAGGCTACCAGTGCTGGGATCTGTTAAGTAAGCAAGGTGATAATGACAACCATTTGGGAAAAGAAGAAGGGCAGATAGAACCAGACAGGAGGCAGTATCCAGTGGGTGAAATGTGACGGTAGTTGATTGATGGAACCAAGAGGGGGAAGGGGAGAGAAATGGGACTATGGGAAAGGTAATGAAAATGAAAGGATTGGAGTTGGATCAGAAGGAGAGAAGGAAGGGAAGCATAGAGGTAAAGGATACCTGAAATTGGAATATCAGCATTCATGACATTAGGTTGTAGACTACCCAGGTACAGCATGAGGAATTGTTCTTCTAGTTTGCTCTGCATTTCATCCTGCCAGTGGAGAAGGTTGAGGGCAAGCGGGTCCAGGTGGAAGTACGAGGGCCCCATCTTAGGTATGAAAATGCTTTTCCTAGGAAGAGTTGATTTCAAAAATTATAAAATACTGTTCCACCTAGAAGGACTGTTTGGTAACTCACTGGTGGGAAGGAACAAGGAAAGCGAAGATGTTGCAGATCCTGCAGTTGCACAGGAGCAGTATTTAATCTCCTAGGTGATTGACAGTGTATATAAATAAAAATAGTTTATTGGGTCCAGAGAAGATGTTAAGAAGTAATCCAGCATTTTCTGTATATCCTTGCTTAATGTATGTGTGCAGTTGCTGGATGTTGCTGATAGTTTTATAAGAATTAGAATCAGGTTTATTATCACTGACATATGTTGTGAGATTTCCTCGTGTTTATGTTGTGAAATATGTTGTTTTGTGGCAGCAGTACCATACAAGACATAAAACTTACAACAATTTACAAAATAGTGTGAAAGAATAATGAGGTCATGCTTATAGGTTCATAGACCATTCAGAAATTTGATGGTGGAGGGGAAGAAGTTGTTTTTAAAATGTTGAGTGTGGGTCTTCAGGCTGCTGTCCCTTCTCCATGATTGTAGGGACGTGAAGGGGCAAGTCCCAGATGGTGAGTATTTTTAATGATGGATGTTGTCTTCCTGAGGTGTTGCCTCCTGGAGATACCTCGATGGTGTGGGGAGTTGTGCCCTTACCTGTAATGGAACTGGCTGAGTCTACAAGAGTTTGCAGCCTCATGCAGTCCTGTGCATCAAAGCCATCGTACCAGACACTGATGCAACCAGTTAGAATGCTCTGCACTGTACATCTGCAGAAATTTGCAAGAGTCTTTGGTGGCATACCAAATCTCCTCAAACTCTACTCAAGTGATATAGAGCCATTAGTGTGCCTTCTTTGTGATTGCATTACTTTTTGTTGGATTTGAAGCTATTACCATATATAATTATGGAAATGGAAGCATTAATCCACACAGCATTGAAAAGTTGTTGGATAGTTTTTAAAGAAAATACTGGTTTTTCAAAAATGTTCACTGAATAAACAGCTCTAAGTATTTCAGGATTTCTCATTTGTCGAGGGGATGACAAAATGTGACTCATTTGATGCTACTTTTTTTTTTGTTCTGTTCTCTTGGAGTTGAAATCTTGCAGAGTTGTTTGTTTATGGGCAGTTTTCCATTATATGGGAACACAGTGCAGTCAAATAAGAACAGAATACTGGAATTAGACAGGAGATCAGGCAGCATGTGTGCAGAGAAAAATGAGAATTAACTGCCTGGATCAGTGACCCTCTGACAGGTCAGTGCTGATGAAAGACCAGTTACATTCTCCAGATATGCCTGACCTGCTGCGTATTTCCAGCATTCCGTTTTTATTTCTGATTTCCAACATTGACTTTTTTGATTACTATTATTCAATAACTTTTCATGGTATGTCCTTCAGTTACATAATATTGTTTTTTCCTGATAATACAAAAATGTAATTTTTACATGAATGAGTTTTGGTACTATTATAACAAAATACATTCTGTGAGAGATTGATCATCATCATCAGGTGCCGTGCCCAGTTTGAACTTTGACTGCCATGGCCCACACACTCCTGTTTCGGGTCAAGTGGATCAGTTCATTGGTATTCATTTCCAATTCTCTGGCTGCTGTCTCCATCATCATTTTTCTTTGTCTTCCTCTTGGTTTCTTCCCTTCAATCTTTCCCATAATTACCGTGCATTCTAACTCCTCTTTCCTAATCACATGTCCAATGAAGTTACGTTGCCTTTTCATGATCTCATACATTATTTCTCTTTTTGTGTTTACTCTGTTCATGACATCCTTGTTAGATATTCGTTTCCTCCATGATATTCTTTGTATCCTCCTCAAAAACCACATCTCTGCTGCTTCAATTTGTTTCCTCATGTTACTAGATATTGTCCAACATTCCGAGCCATATAACATAACTGGATAAACGTAACATTTCAGTGCTCTGAGACGCGTTATCATGCCTCGTTTAGTGTTGGTCAGTATACTCTTCATTCTCATAAAGGTGTCTTTTGCCTTTGAGAGATTGATACAGCATCATAAAGCAGGCTGTTTGGCCCATCTGGTCAATGCCAACCAACCCAATCATGCTATTATAGCTGGTTGTTATTGTACCTGCCCCAACCTCTGACAGTTCATTCCATATTGTAGTGGCTACTTAAGAAACAAACGTAAACTGCTTTGATGCTGAGTGATAGAATTGACATTGTGTGAAGTGCTTCCAAATAACTGAGTTTCAAATGAAAGAAAGTATGTTCAATTCCTTATTACGAAACTAGCAAAGATGAACAATCAAAAATAGTGATAGCATAATTAACGATATTAACAAAGTTTGCAGAATTAGTGTAATAAGCAGTCAACAAAAAAAGTCCATCTCTAAGTCTCTATCTAAACTAAACTAAACAGCATAAAGGGTGGATACGTGACTTTACTTCTAGCACGTCTAACACCCATGGGACAAATTACTGTAACCCATAATAAAATATGTAACACAAAATACAGTACAGATAGAAAAAAATAGATTTATGGCTCCTACCTTGTGTGTATAAAAAAAAAAGGTAAAATTGCTATCAAGCTCCTATCCATTTTCATCCCTTACCTATGCCATTCATGATTTTCTCTCTTTAGAAATGATGCATTAAGTATTCACTGTCTAGGATTAATTTTCAACAACTTGCTTTTAAATAATACTTTAATTATGAAACTCTTATGAGACACTTGAGAAAGTGAACTTTCAGGTAAGAGAATATGAGTTTTATGAAATATCTTGCAAGAAGCAAATTAGGTGGAGAAGCAAACGGAAGGTGGGTGTTTGATCAGAAGATCAAACTAGCTGAAGGCACAATTACCCACCTGGGTTCACTCAGTTGTGTCTTCACATTTTCTTGCAACTTCTTTGGACAGATATCCTCCTCTAAATCCCAAATATGCGTTAAAGACTTTCCCAAACTCATCTCTTCAGCCATGAGAGTGCTTTTTAAACCCAAGTTGTGGCATCAAATGTTTGAGTGAGCACCTGTGTTTTAAGTTGGCCTAAAATCTTGTATTTCTGCAGAACGTGTAGGAATTTCTTAAGAAATTAATTTCTCCAAGGGTTTGGACTTTGGCAAAGGAAGGTCAATGTGAAATTGTATGAGTGTTCCAGAATAGGGCAAATTACTTGAATTTCTAAGTATAGAAATTCTAAGTACTATGTATGAAATTTTGACACGGTTTTCCAAAAAAAATTACCAAGTTTTCCTAAATGATGTCCATATAGTTTAGACTAAAAATAATCATTTATTGCCCCATTTTCTGCATATATTAGTTCTAATTTCCTCACCCAACACTTAAGTGAGTGACGTAAACTGTAAGTTTTTGAAGCTACTATGTGTAAATACAAGATGTTATTCTTTAAAATCTGATTAATCAATGCAATGTTTTGCTTGCAATGTTATATAAATCTCTGGTATTTAATGTGCTTAAATGTATTTTACTTGTACTTTCAGACTGCTATTAAGGGAAAACTGCAAGAGCTTGGGGCTTATGCAGGTAAGCTTATAATTATTTTTCATATTTTAAACAGTAGTTGCAATGCACATTCTCTGAAAAGGTAAAATTGCAGTTTTGAAGGAAAAACTCCAATGGAACATGAAAAATTCCATGAAAGGAGGGGAGGAGAAGATGGCAGCGTGATGGCTCCGGAATGATATCTGTATTTGTTAAGTAGGTACTGTGCACAATTCTGATTTGATGGAGACAGACGTGAGAAGCATGGAGGAACGTCTGGAGAAACTTCTGAAATGCCCGCTTCGCTGCCGCTGCTACTGTGCGATCGAGAATCTGCAGAGGGGAAGGCCCCAAATCCTCGGCTTTGCCTGTTGCCGGGGCCGGGGTCGAAGTGCTCGGCAGAGATGGTGCTCAGTGTCGGAGGCTCGAAGTTTTCGGACGGACTCAAGAGTCGGCTGTGGTCGGGTGCTTCCAGGGTGCTGCATCGGCAAGTTTGCAGTGCTGGAGGTTCATGGCATGGAGAGTTTTTCTTCCTATAACCATCTGCGTGGGATGATAGGACTTTCGAGAGACTTTGAGACTTTTTTTACCGTGCCCATGGTCTGTTCTTTATCAAATTATGGTACTGCTTTGCACTGTTGTAACTATATGTTATAATTATGTGGTTTTTGTCAGTTTTTCAGTCTTGGTCTGTCTTGTGTTTCTGTGATATCATACTGGAGGAACATTGTATCATTTCTTAATGCATGCATTACTAAATGACAATAAAAGAGGACTGCGTGTCCTCATAATCTAACCTAAAAACATGTTAACAGGAAATCTGCATTGTGGAATATTTTTACTTGTGAATCTATAGAATATTGTGTATTGGAATATATGACCATTTTCTGTGAAGCTGCAGATTAAGAGGTAGAAAATTTAGGCACAGTTGGCCAAATTATGTTGTTTTCTGTATTGCAAATTTCTGCAGAATTTGGTGCTAGAACAGGAATCTCATCTCCAACAGCACTTTGTGAGGGCAAGGTAAATTGCTGAAAGTTGTGTTTATTCTGATACCAGTGAAGGAAGGAAGGAAGGAATTTGTTTGTCACTGGCAAGGCAAGCATTTACCCCCATCCTAATTGCCCTTGTGAGACAGTGATGAGCTATTTTAAACTATATACAGTGGCTATAAAAAGTATTCACATCCTCCCCTTTGGAAGTTTTCATATTTTACTGTTTTAAATAATGAAAGAAAATATTATGAAGTAAATTAAAGTCTCTTCCATAACTTAGTAAAGTTTTTAAATGAAAAATGCCAACCCCCAAAGCTAGTAGTGCAGCCTGCATTTGCTTTCTTTCAGCCTTATATGCTTGACATTGTAAAATATGTTCAACTGTTTCATTATAATGACAAACCTACACCCCTCGAGTGATGTTTTCCAACAAGATACAAGGAATAATTAAGCATAGTATGCGCAATTCTAAGTCCTTCCCTCCTTGTCTTGCCTCCTCCCATCAATCCAACAGTTTTATGTATTCTGTACAGGTGTCACCCCTTACCACAAGTCTTGCCAATAATCCCCAAATTCTTAGCCTCACCAACCCCTCAGCTTCTGATTTACTAGGTGGAAGGTCTATATCTGCAGATGAACTTTTAACAGGTTTTTTAGCCAGACAATCAACCTGCTTGTTTCCCTCAATACCTCTGTGCAGGGACCCATGAGCAGAAGACATATTTTGAATGTGAAATAAAGTTTGAAGAGCTTCCAACAGTAAATCTGACCTACTGCTAGAATGACATATTTTAAGACTAGTCAAAACTGAAAAAGAATCTGAACAAATTATATGCAAGCACGAGCAAATCTGCAGATGCTGGAATTTCAAGCAGCACACATAAAAATTGCTGGTGAACGCAGCAGGCCAGGCAGCATCTATAGGAAGAGGTACAGTCGATGTTTCGGGCCGAGACCCTTCGTCACGACTCACTGAAAGAAGAGATAGTAAGAGATTTGAAAGGGGGAGGGGGAGATCTGAAATGATAGGAGAAGACAGGAGGGGGAGGGATGGAGCTAAGAGCTGGAAAGTTGATTGGCCAAAGGAATATGAGGGGATCATGGTACCGGAGGCCTAGGGAGAAAGAAAGGGGGAGGGGGGAAGCCCAGAGGTTGGGCAAGGAATATAGTGAGAGGAACAGAGGGAGAAAAAGGAGAGAGAGAGAAAAAAAAACATAATAAATAAATAAATAACGGATGGGGTATGAAGGGGAGGTGGGGCATTAACGGAAGTTAGAGAAGTCAGTGTTCATGCCGTCAGGTTGGAGGCTACCCAGATGGAATATAAGGTGTTGTTCCTCCAACCTGAGTGTGGCTTCATCTTTACAGTAGAGGAGGTGGTGGATAGACATATCAGAATGGGAATGGGACGTGGAATTAAAATGTGTGGCCACTGGGAGATCCTGCTTTCTCTGGCGGACAGAGCGTGCGTGTTCAGCGAAACCGTCTGCCAGTCTGCGTCGGGTCTTGCCAATATATAGTAGGCCACATCGGGAGCATCGGATGCAGTATATCACACCAGCCAACTCACAGGTGAAGTGTTGCCTCACCTGGAAGGACTGTCTGGGGCCCTGAATGGTGGTGAGAGAGGAAGTATAAGGGCATGTGTAGCACTTGTTCTGCTTACAAGAATAAGTGCCAGGAGGGAGATCGGTGGGAAGGGATGGGGGGGGGCGAATGGACAAGGGAGTCGCGTAGGGAGCGATCCCTGCAGAAAGCAGAAAGGGGGGGGCTGGGTAGGGAAAGATGTGCTTAGTGGTGCGATCCTGTTGGAGGTGGCGGAAGTTATGGAGAATTATATGTTGGACCCAGAGGCTGGTGGGGTGGTAGGTGAAGACAAGGGGAACCCTATTCCTAGTGGGGTGGCGGGAGGACGGGGTGAGAGCAGAATGTGCATGAAATGGGAGAGATGCGTTTGAGAGCAGAGTTGATGGTGGAGAAAGGGAAGCCCCTTTCTTTAAAAAAGGACATCTCCTTTGTCCTGGAATGAAAAGCCTCATCCTGAGAGCAGATGCGGCGGAGACAGAGGAACTGCAAGAAGGGGAACAAATTATATCTTTGCAAGGACAGATTCCCTCCAAATGGTTGCCCAAAATGCTGGCAACCAGTTCTGCAGTATACACTGATAAATAGTTGGTAAGAGATTTCTTTATTGTTACCTGTAATTCAGGAGCAGTCGGACCTTCCAGATACAGGTGTATTTTTACTGCAATCAATTGAAACACCTTGACTGCACACAGGTGATCTCCATTTAACTAATTATGACTTCTAAAACCAATTGGCTTTACAGTGATGACTTAGTGTGTCATATTAAAGGAGGTGAATACTTATGCAATCAATTATTTTCTGTTTTACATTTGTAGTTAATTTAGATCACTTTGTAGAGATCTGTTTTCACTTGACACAAAAGAGACTATTTCTGTTGATCAGTCTCAAAAAAGCCATGTTAAATCCACTGTGATTCAAAGTTGTAAAATAACAAAACATGGAAACTTTTTATTATATTAAAGGGTGAATGCTTTTTATAGGCACTGTAGTTCATCACAATATTGCTATTCACATTTATTAGGCTGGGAACTGATGATGTTTGAGAGCAACATACATTGAAAAACTACAGCACAATACAAGCCCTTTAGCCCACAATGCTGTGCTGAACATGTACTTACTTTAGAAATTACCCAGGGTTACCCATAGCCCTCTTTCTCTAAGCTCCATGTACCCATCCAGGAATCTCTTAAAAGACCCTATTGGATCTGCCTCCACCACCATCGCTGGCAGCCCATTCCATGCACTCACCACTCTCTGCATAAAATAACTTAACCTTGACCCCTCCTCTGTACCTACTTCCAAGCACCTTAAAACTGTGCCCTCTTGCGATAGCCATTTTAGCCATTTCAGCCTGGGGAAAAAAGCCTCTGACTATCCACATGATCAATTCTTCTTATCATCTTATATACCTTTATCAGGTCACCTATTAACCTCCGTCGGTCCAAGGAGAAAAGGCCAAGTTCACTCATCCTATTCTTGTAAGGCATGCTCCCCAATCCAGACAACATCCTCGTAAATCTCCTCTACACCCTTTCTATAGTTAACACATCCTTCCTCTAGTGAAGTGACCAAAGCTGAGCACAGTATGCCAAGTGAGGTCTGACCAGGGTCCTATATAGCTGTAATGTTACCTCTCGGCTCTTGAACTCAGTCCCACAGTTGATGAAAGCCAATGTACCGTATGCCTTCTTAACTACAGAGTCAATCTGCGCAGCAGCTTCTGAGTGTCCTATGGACACGAACCCCAAGATCCCTCTGATCCTCCACACTGCCAAGAGTCTTACCATTAATACTATATTCTGCCATCATACTTGACATTCCAAATGAAACCACCTCACACTTATCTGGGTTGAACTCTATCTGCCACTTCTCAGCCCAGTTTTGCATCCTATCAATGTCCTGCTGTAACCTCTGACAGCCCTCCACACTATCCACAACACTCCCAACCTTTGTGTCATCAGCAAATTTACTAACCCATCCCTCCACTTCCTCATCCAGGTTATTTATGAAAATCACAAAGAGAAGGGGTCCCAGAACAGATGGGTGAGGCACATCACTGGTCATCAACCTCTATACAGAATATGATCCATCTACAACCATTCTTTGCCTTCTGCAGGCAAGCTAATTCTGGATCTGCAAAGCAAGGTCTCCCTGTATCCCATGCCTCCTTACTTTCTCAATAAGCCTTGCATGGGGTACTTTATCAAATGCCTTGCTGAAATCCATATACACTACATCTACTGCTCTTCCTTCATCATCACATCCTCAAAAAAATTCAATCAGTCTGGTAAGGCACGACCTGCCTTTGACAAAGCCATGCTGACTATTCCTAATCATATTATGCCTCTCCAAATGTTCATAAATCCTGCCTCTCAGGATCTTTTCCATCAACTTACCAACCACTGAAGTAAGACTCACTGGTCTATAATTTCCTGGGCTATCTCTACTCTCTTTCTTGAATAAATGAACGACATCTGCAACCCTCCTATCCTCCAGAACCTCCCCCGTTGCCATTGATGATACAAAGATCATTGCTAGAGGCTCAGCAATCTCCTCCCTCACCTCCCACATTAGCCTGGGGTATATCTTGTCTGGTCCTGGAGACTTAACCAATTTGATGCTTTCCAAAAGGTCCAGCACATCCTCTTTCTTAATGTCTATATGCTCAAGCTTTTCAATCCGCTATAAGTCATCCCTACAATTGCCAAGGTCCTTTTCTGTAGTGAATACTGAAGCAAAGTAGTCATTAAGTACCTCTGCTATCTCCTCCAGTTCCATACACACTTTTCCATTGTCACACTTGATTGGTCCTATTCTCTCATGTCTTATCCTCTTGCTGTTCACATACTTGTGGAATTCCTTGGGGTTTTCTTTAATCCTGCTCACCAAGGCCTTCTCATGGCCCCTTCTGGCTCTCCTAATTTCATTCTTAAGCTCCTTCCTGCTAGCCTTATAATCTTCTAGATCTCTATTATTACCTAGTTTTTTGAACCTTTCATAAGCTTTTCTTTTCTCCTTGACTAGATTTTCAACAGCCTTTGTACACCATGGTTCCTGTACCCTACCATCCTTTCCCTGTCTCATTGGAACGTACCTATGCAGAATGCCACGCAAATATCCCCTCAACATTTGCCACATTTCTGCCTTACATTTCCCTGAGAACGTCTGTTCCCAATTTACGCTTCCAAGTTCCTGCCTGATAGCTTCATATTTTCCCTTACTCCAATTAAACACTTTCCTAACTTGTCTGTTCTTATCCCTCTCCAATGCTATTTTAGTTTTATTCATCTAATGGGTAATCCAATATTCTTTCCATCTCTTGACGCTTCTAGATAATGAGGTCCAAAACCTTCCAGCTGTTTATCACTTTTAATAAATGTTATTTTTTGGAAGTGGGTCATACAATTTGGTATTCTCTTGATGGTTTTGAGGAGGTGGAGGTAAATTCCTACCTTGAACTAATGTAGTCAATGTGGTAAAAGTATTTCCATTGTGGTACTAAATGTAAAGTTCTACTATTTGCGCCCTAAGACAATATAAAAATGGTGATATTTTTCTAAGTCGAGAACCTGCAGGATATCGTGATGGTATTTTGAAGTACTTGCTGTTCCGTCCTTGTTGGTAGAGTTTGTGATTCGCAGCAAGAGTAGGAGCAGCCACAATAACTATCTGGAGTACTTTTATGAATAGTACATAATGAAGCCACAGTGTTCTAGAGCAGCGGTCCTCAACCACCGGGCCGCAAAGCATGTGCTACCGGGCCGCTAGGAAACGATATGAGTCAGCTGTACCTTTCCTCATTCTCTATCACGCACTGTTGAACTTGAACATAGGGTTGCCAACTGTCCCGTATTTCCCCCGCTAAGGTAGAGCGTTCCTGTGAAACCGTTCGTGCCAAAATGGCGTAAAGTGAAGAAGCAATTACCATTAATTTATATGGGAAAAATTTTTGAGCGTTCCCAGACCCAAAAAATAACCTACCAAATCATACCAAATAACACATAAAACCGAAAATAACACTAACATATAGTAAAAGCAGGAATGATATGATAACTACACAGCCTATATAAAGTAAAAATAATGTATGTACAGTATAGTCGGGAAGATTAAGCTGAAACTGATTTGTGGGGAGAAAAATCGGCACGTAGGCGCATGCGCACGTCACATATGCACACATCACGCATGTGCACACAGGTGCCCGCGCAAGGCTTCACGGTCATGGTAGTCTTTCCTGGGGTAAACACAAGTGTCCCGGGATTTGACTGCTAATTTTGTCCCTTACTTGGGAGTGAGAAAGTTGGCAATCCCCCACTCCTGGCCAGCCGGTCCGCAAGAATATTGTCAATATTAAACCGGTCTGCGGTACAAAAAAGGTCCCCCGTTCTAGAGGAAGGAACGGATTTTTAGAGGAGTAGATGGAATGGAAATAAAATAGCTGCTTTGTCCCATATAACATTAAGCTGCTTGAATGTTATTGGAGCTGTACTTAACCAAAGAATTAGAGAGTATTTTATTCAATTTCTGACTAAAGCAATGTAGATGGTGGAAATTTTGGGTATCAAGGGGTCAGTCACTTGCCAAACGATGCCCTCATCTGGAGCCACAATATTAATGTGGCTGATCCATTTGAATTTCGAGTTATTATTGATCCCTTCAGGATGTTGATCATGTGGGACAATGATTGTAATGCCATTCTAAGGGTATGTGGTTAGGCTCTCTCTTGTTGGACATGGACATGTCTGGTACTTTTATGGCATGAATGTTACTTGCCAGCCATTGGGCCATGATTGAACATTATCAAGATAATGCTGCCTGCAGGAGTAGACCACTTCATTTTCTGAAGAGTGCTAAATGGAATGGAATTTGTCATTGCATAATCATAAGCAACCATCCTCACTTTATTCCTTAAGATAGAAGGAAGATCATTGATGGAACAGATGATGTTTGAATATTAAAGGCTTGGAAATTGATAATGTCCTTGAGTTCAGATCATTGACTGTAGTTATCTTCCTTCATATAAGTAATGGCTTCACCCACTGAAGTGTTTGTGATGCCCATTGACCAGTTTCAGCGATGCTCCTTGATGATATAGAGCATTTCCTTATTGATCAATTTCAGTCACTTTCATCTTGACCATAGGTTTCTGCTCTTGGGGCCTTGTTAGACTGGCTATGAGGTGTGGTTTTTGCAAAACCCAAACTGGGCTTGGTGAGCAGAATTTTGATGAGCTGGTGTTTTTTAATAGCCATGTCAATGAACCCCTTCATCACTTTGTTGATTGAGAATAGACTGATTGATAGGGCAGTAATTGGCTGGGTTGGATTTATCCTGTTTTTTTTTGTAAGCAGGACTTCCCTGGGCAATTTTTAAATTGTCAGATATGTTTTAACTACTGAAAAGTTTGGGTGGTATTTAAGCTAGATCTGAAATGTAGATCTTTTGTGCTACATTTTGGATGTTGTCTGGTCCTGTGGTTTTTGCAGTAGTTGATTCAATTGGAGTGAGTCAAATAGGTTGCGACTTAAATTGGGGATCTGGCAGAACACTGGATTGCTAATCCATTCTGCAAAAATATGCTTGAGCATGTTTCAGCCTTGTCTTTCACACATGTGCTGGATCCCACCAGTGTTAAAGATGGGAATATGCTTCACGATACTTCTTCATCCTTTGACTGTGTAGCAGCTTGCCCAGGTAAATACATTCAAGTTGGGTAATCTTGATGCTGCTATAGGCAAGCCTGGTGCTTTCCTTGTTGAATCAGGGCTGATCAGCTGATTAAATTGTATTGGTAGAATGAGGGATATGCTGAGCATTGAGCAAACTGATACTTTTACAGTGCCATTGATGGTCCATGTTTTGAGTTGCCAGATCTGTTTTGAACCTATTTTCCACACCTTGGTAGTACCAGTTGTACTACACCATGATCTGACAGTGCACAGGGACACTTGGAATAACATTAATATAGTTATATTGTACAATTTTTTACTTAACTTTGTGATTCTAATATTTAGACTATTTTTCTTTCCATCTGTAGATGAAGAGCTCCCAGATTACATTATGGTTATGGTAGCCAATAAAAAGAGCCAGGAGCAAATGGCAGAAGATCTGTCTCTTTTTCTGGGAAGCAATACTCTCAAGTTTACTGTATGGTAAGTTTTTTTTTTCTTTTATGTTATAATTAAACTCTAGTTTCTTTTCTGTTCCATTAGATTTGTTTTGTGTATTTCAATGCTTGTGCTTTAAAACATAGGTGACCCTAAAGAGATTTACAGGAAGATGTTGTTTCCTGCTTGGTATTGCTGCCTGCCACACCTCCAACCAACAGTGCCCTTGGGTCGATTACCTCATTCCTGGACCATAGGAACTTGTTTTCCCCTCCAATCCTGACTTCCCATTCTGTTTCTAACCACTTACATACATCCTCTGGATCTTAGTATTTCTTCTAATTTTTATTGTTGCTCCCCTTTGTCTTGCAATGAAATGATTACGCAAAAGAAGTCTTATTTCTCTCATTTCCTGTCTTAGCAAAAAAACAATATTTTACCCTGACTTTCTCCCATCACTGTTATTTTTTGGTTCTCATAAATGTTCAGTGACCTGAAATCTTAACCTTACCTTTTCTCACATGCATCTTTTGAAACTGATCTGTAAGATGATTATGACATTGTTTTGTTGAGACTCGGCAAATGCTAAATTTTTCTTTTCCATTAAAAAACTTTTTCTGTAAAGTTAGTGACTTGGATGGCAGGATATCAACATTTCAGGCCTTGGGCTATGAAAATAAGAACAGGAATACATCATTCAATCCAGAGGTCACTTCACTGCATAGTTTGATCACAGCAGAGCTATATCAATTTCCAAGTGCAGTAGAAATATGCAGATAAAATGTGCACAAAAAAATTTTAGTCTGATATGACAATAAGTGTGAGGAGATGAAATTAAGTACAGCTATTGGCTAGAATATGGTGGTAGTTCATAAAGTAAGGAAAGAAGGGGTAAGCTTGTTTTGCACAGAGACTGGTTGATATCTGGAATATACTGCTAGACATGGAATCAGACACAATTGCTAAATTTAAGAGACATTTAGACTGACGCATAAATAGGGAAGGGATAGAAGAATACAGTCCTGACACAGGTAAATGGGATTAGTGTTGAGGGGCAAAAGGGTCCACATGAATGTGCTTGGCCAGAGAGCCTGTTCCTGTGCTAAACAACTCCAGAATCAGAAAAAAGAAAGAAAACGTTGGAGGAAACATTAATTGTTGGAGACACATTTCCATTATACCAGGGCTGCTTGTCATTTCGTAATGAAGAATTTGATGCTTGTGCATTATATAGAAATCTTAAGTTTTCACAAAATATGTAAAATGAAATGTATGTTTAAATTTCAAGCCTTGCAATATTCCAGGAACTTAATGTACTACTTTTACTTAGGCTGCATGGAGTTCTTGACAAGCTGCGCTCTGTAACAGTTGGTAAGTAGATCCAGATTACTTTTATTTAAAATGTAAATATTACACATTGATTTCAACAAATGCCTTTGTTTTCAAATTAAAATTAAACATTAAAACAACCAGAAATCATTATTTAAATATTGTATCATCAGAAATGATTTATTTTTGTGTTGCAGACCCCACCACTGTGAAGCAACAGCCAAACTACACAGATTGCAATGTATTTCCTTCAGAGAAGAGTCGAGCAGCTGTCATTGGAAGCACTGATCAAAATAGTGAAGATGTTCGTATTCTTGCTGTGTCAAGCACACATTCTGAAAAAAATGATTCTCGTGTAACTACTAGCTCATTGCAAGAGCAGACAATACCCAGTATCAGGTAATGGTACCATTTAAAATTCTGTTTGAGTAGCTAGCTCACAGATGATGAGATAATAGTACAAAAAATTGAAATATCACTTGAAATGTACTTAAATAATAATGACCTGGTAAAGCCTTGCAAATAATTTAGCTGAGCAAGTACTGCTCTCTGCCTGCCAGAGAAAGCAGGATCTCGCAGTGGCCACACATTTTAATTCCACATCCATTCCCATTCTGACATGTCTATCCACGGCCTCCTCTGCTGTAAAGATGAAGCCACACTCAGGTTGGAGGAACAACACCTTATATTCCGTCTGGGTCGCCTCCAACCTGATGGCATGAACATCGACTTCTCTAACTTCTGCTAATGCCCCACCTCTCCCTCGTACCCCATCTGTTACTTATTTTTATACACACATTCTTTCTCTCACTCTCCTTTTTCTCCCTCTGTCCCTCTGAATATACCCCTTGCCCATCCTCTGGGTCCCCCACCCCCCCCCCGCCGCCTTGTCTTTCTTCCCGGACCTCCTGTCCCATGATCCTCTCGTATCCCTTTTGCCTATCACCTGTCCAGCTCTTGGCTCCATCCCTCCCCCTCCTGTCTTCTCCTATCATTTTGGATCTCCCCCTCCCCCTCCAACTTTCAAATCCCTTACTCACTCTTCCTTCAGTTAGTCCTGCCGAAGGGTCTTGGCCTGAAACGTCGATTGCACCTCTTCCTAGAGATGCTGCTGGCCTGCTGCGTTCACCAGCAACTTTGATGTGTGTTGCTTGAATTTCCAGCATCTGCAGAATTCCTGTTGTCTACTCTCAATTTATTGTGTGAATGACATGTTACGTAGTATTAACATGTTAACAGGAGACCTAAACCTTAAAATATGATTTTATGAAGGGAGAGCCATGTTTGTGTCCCAACATTTTCTGAGGATGTAATTAGAAAGGAAGCTAAGTTGAGACCAATATATTTCATATATCTAGATTATCAAAAAAGTATTTGATAGCACACCACATAGAAGATTGTTCCATAAAGTAAGAGCCTGTAAGGTTAGGATAGCATATTAACATGTTACAACATTTGAATAAGCAGTTTAAGATTCAAGATTCATTTATTATCAAAGAATGTATAAATTATACAGCCTTGAGATTTGCTTCTTCATAGGTAGCCACGGTTGTATAATTTAGAAACATAGAAACAATGAAAACCTACAGCACAATACAGGCCCTTTGGCCCATAAAGCTGTGCTGAACATGTCCTTACCTTAGAAATTACCTAGGGTTACTCATAGCCCTCTATTTTTCTAAGCTTCATGTACCTATCCAGGAATCTCTTAAAAGACCCTATTGTATCGGCTTAAAAGACCCTACCGTAATTTATAAATTACAATTTATACAAAATAGCCAGTTAGAAAAGCAAATGTTGTTCTTTATTGTTAGGTTAAGGTAAAGTAAAGAAATCTAGCTGAGGTTGTTAGAGGGTCATGATAAGACTATATTCAGAATGATGTGTGCCATTTTGGAAGGAGGTTTTGGAGGTTCAGTAGTCTGATGCAAAGGTGCAAAGAATCACAGGTTGATTCCTGTGATGAAGGGGTGATCTATGAAGAGTGCTCAAAGAAGCTGTTATCCTTTCAAAAACTAAGTGCTTAATGAAACATGTGAGACTGAGAATTATTGACAAGAGTTATTGATGAAAGTTTGTTTAGTCTTGGAAGAGTTTAGACCTAGACTGCATAGTTGAAGGCTAAAGGCTACTTTGGACTGAGTTGAGGGAAAAAAAATTCTTTTAAGAAGAGAATTGGAATGTGATGTTCATTTTGAGTCTGTTCACAGCTCAGATTGATTGTTTGATTACTGGATGCTCAGAGAACAAGAGAGAATGTGATCCATATTAAAATAGCCTTGAGGAATATTGTCAGTATTATTGAATATAGTCAGTATTATTGCCTGTTATTTCTTCTATTTTTGTGATCTTATTTGTCACTAGCTATTGAAAGATAACTTAAAGGTTAACCTTGTGTTAAGCTAAAATTATAATGGTGACTTAGGAAAATGGTCCATCTTTACTTAATCCTGAGAGTGAGTGTTGACAGTTTGATGGTGAAATAGTTGGAAATGTATGTCTGGCTTGTGTCCTTTAGTAAACGCAACCAAAATCTTCAGTGTTAATTCTATAAGAGACGTCTTGATTTCTGTTGTCAGAATTATTTTCTGTAAGATCAGGTAATCCTGTACTCCATATGAGTCTCTACCCCATAATCAGCAAGATTTCATTTGCTTTGATTGTGGCTCTTGTCTTTTCCCAAATAGTATAGTTGAATTTTTCAGCTTTTGTCTTCTGAATACTTCAACCCTGGATCCAAAGTTTAATACTATAATCTCTTGACCATGGGAAAAAAAGGTTAATGATACAATTATAAGAATTTTGACTTCAAGCGTGAATTAATAAAATTACTTTAACCAGATGACTTAAGTTTCTTTCTTTGTTGTGTAATACAGATTTAAATAAGAAACTTGTACATTAAATTCTGTAAGAGCGTCTCTAATGTTTTCCTCTACTATTACCTTATTTATGCACAGAACAACTTTGGAAAGGAGTTCATCTCAGTTAACATCAGCAGTGAAGCCTTTGTCAGAACCAGTTTCCTCTGAAGCAATAATTGACATTAAACCTGAACCAGATGATCTTATAGATGGGGATCTTAACATTTTGCAGGAACTTCCATCATCTTCTAAGAAGAAGCCTGTGGTGACAGTTTCGTACAATGTATCTTGCCCTTCATTTGATACCTCTGGGCCAGAAGAAAATGTTTCACAAGTGTACAAGACAACTGACACTAGCACTCAGCCTGTAAGGATAGCTCAGAATAATGTGCAGCCATGTAAGTTAGGAGAAAGCACCTTGCATGGCTACGGACTATTAGAAAATACTGGCAATGTTTACAGATCATATGAAAGCACCTTGCAAGCTTACAACAGATTGCCGGAAAGTGGAGTACAGGTTTGCAGGTCATCAAAGTCTAACTCTGATCGATCAAGTAGAGATGTGAGTAGAAATTAATAGTCTTGAAAGCTTGAATGAATGTAGTTTGTTCAAACCCCTGTACATATTTAACAGCCCAGTGATAACTTTATTAAAATTGCACCTTTGAATGTATCTTTTTTCATTTTGTTCACTTATTAGATATTTTATATTGTCAGCATCTCTAGTATGGCACACATCCATTGTGTGCTTCCACAATGTGTTGTACATCAGTTTCTTCCATTGTGCATTTTCTATGGATGGGTTTTCTCTCCCATTGGTTGCATAAGCTGCTTATTTTTGAATATTCCATATTTAATACCACCTTCTCATATTACAACTTATAACATTAATTCTTTCTTAGAAACTCAAATTTGTGTAATTACATGCTTCCATTCAATTGAAGTACTTTCAATGTAATCTATCATTTAGTTTCTCCTCATACTATTCACATAAAATAGTGTCCCTCCAAATTCTTAGTTCTTCTGCCTCCACAGTCTTTCCTCCAGTAATTTATTCCTCCACTTTGCCAATTCCATATTTCCTCTTGATTCCATAAACTATAATCAATATGTCTTGCAGTTTGAACAATGGAATTAAAAATTAATGTTGTATTATTCTGTTTTTCATGAATATCTTTCATTGATATGGCACTGTTTCTAGTTGCCTTGGAGATATATCTGCACAATTTATACTAAACATTTGAAATTTCATTTCTAATTGGATGGCTGATAGTATAAGAGAGTTGCAAATTTTAGCGGCATTGTACAAGAACATTATTTTCAATGGTAAATATATAAAGGTCCTACTAAAGTAATGATAGCTGTTTAGATTGATTACATACAGATAGGATAGTAATTTTCTGGTCAAGGAATTTGCTTTTTCTTGTATCATAGGATGAAAGTTCAAAGAAGAGAAAGGCATCAATCATTAGCTCTGTTGTTAAAGTAAACAAGACTAGTGACGGCGAAGAAGATGATGACGACTTTGGCTCAAGAACAGGAAGTCTTTCCAGTAGTATTTCTGTCCCAGTGAAACCTGAAAGAAGGTATGAGGGTAAAAAGCATTATATGCGTGAATTCTAAATTTTGTTTCCTTTTCACTATGCAATTGACATTTTTTTCCATCTGAAATTTTTACAGTCTTTGCAATTTTAAGTTGCAGTGTCCAATTTTTCTGTTAGGATGTGATTACTACTAGGAAGTTGATTTTATGTTCACTTAAAAAAGTTCATTCTTAACCTCAATACTACAATTTTTCAATATTGTTTTCTTGTAAAGCAGAGCAACTTTTTTCTTTTGAAACTGGGGAAATTTGATCTTCATTCCACCATACATCCTGAATAGAGGTTCATGCTGGGTTGGAACTAAGAACTAGGCTATGTAGAGCTTTGCAATCTAGTTATCGACTTGAGAGAACATAAAGTCCAATAAGATGTTGAAAATATGAATACAAAAAATAATTCAGGAGTCACTCAGCAAGCTAAACAATACCTGTAGAGAAAATAAGAAAATTACTGGCTCTGAATCCATTAGTTATTACAGTAAGCAGAAATTTACTAGGGATCAAAATCTACAGGAAGTGAGTCCGATGGATAGACTCTACTTGCCAGTCCAACAACAGTGAAGATAGTTGGCTACCTAGATAGAACAAAGGTTCTATTTGATATACACTATATATACACTACCCTAAACATCCACTGTGGCTATAGTCTGAGCCATGTAGAAATGAATGTCAGTTATTTGCATCACCCAAATCTATGACCTATAACATTACCTTTTAAGGATGTAATGAATTGTAGTTGGTGCAGAGGAGATTCAGCAGGATATTCCTCTTCATAATCCTGGTGAATGAAGCATTTCAATCATGAAGGGAGATTGGATAAGCTGTGTTTGTTTCCCTTGGAGTGCAGTTAGCTGAGTGGGTAGCTGATACAGATTATATAAAATAATGTAGGCAGAGATAGCGTAGATAGGAGGAAACCGTTCCCGTAACAGACAAATCTAAAACTAGAGGGCATAGTTTTAGGGAAATGGGTAAGAGGTTTAGAAAGGGCCTGGGAAAGAATTTTTACACTCAGAGGATGACTGAAACCTGAAGTGCTCTGTCTGAAAGGGTGATGGACACAGAGATCCTCATAACACTTAAGTGTCTAGATGAGTAGTTGGCTAAGGACCAAATGTGGGGAAAATGGGAATAGAGTAAATATTGCTTGATAGTTGGTATGGATATGGTAGATTAAGGGGCTGGCTTCAATGTTGTATGACTTTTATCCTTGAGAAAGGCAAGGATAACAGCTGTATGAATACACCATCATCTGCAGGTTTCTTCAGATGATCAAGATTTATGCTGTGCTCAGTTTTTTGTGAGAAAAATTGGAGCATGTACATATATATTGCAGGTGTTTTGCACAGTGGTAGTGAAGTTCTCTTTTAAAAAATATCCTAGAAGTGATTCATTAATATAGTAGTGTATTCTGGCATAGATGTAACATAAATTGGTTGTTCAGGTTTTCTCGTGAACAAAGTAGTTGTGAAGTTCTATCAAGCTCCAGGAATTTCAAATGCAGCCCCATAGAACAACAGGAGATACAATTAAAAAGGAACAGAACATGAGGGAAGAGTGAGATAATAATAAAAACAAAAGTAAATAGAATGATTTTACAGAATGTCAGGCAAATACCTGTCATCATCAATTTTCCAGAAATAGCCTTTCATACAGTTATTTTAAGCCTGTATTAGGGAATCCATACCAATTCCCAGTGCTGCTTTCCACCAGGTACAAGTGATTGTTATTTTCTTTCATGTTTCCAGAATGCATGAAAAAGCTTATTGTTTTTTATTCATCAATTATTCTGTGGAACTGCTTAAAGATCCCATTGCATTCTCAGCTTTTAAGGGTCGTCTGCCATCTCATCTTGACCTGGTGTAGTTTCTGTACCCCTGGGGTATCAGATTTTATTACAGGCTGTACACACAACATGCTGGAGGAACTCAGCAAATCAGGCAGCTTCTATTGTGGAGAATAAACATTGGCTTTTCTGAGTGACGCTGTTCATCAGCACTACGAAGGGAGGAGGCAGATGCATTGTAAAAAAATTGGGAGAAGTGGTATAAGCTGGCAGGTGAATGGCGAGACCTACTCCCAAAAGGCAGGTTCTACCCATTTGAATTTGATTCCCCATCTTTCCCCCTCTCTTGGTCTCACCTATCCTCCCTCCTCCCCCACCCCCATCTTCTTATTCTGTCTTCTGCCCTCTTCCTTTCCAGTCCTGATGAAGGGTCTGTGCTAGAAATGTTGACTGTTTATTTTCCTCCATAGATACTGCCTGATTTGCTGAGTTCCTCCAGCATTTTGTGCGTGTTGCTCAAGATTTACGGTATCTGCAGAATCTCTTGAGCTTATAATAAACTGTATTTTGTAGCAAGCTATATATAAAAAAATTATGAAAACTATACACAGCCTTTTTGTTTTTCAGGCCCACTTTGCCACCTTCTAAACAAGCCAATAAGAATCTAATTCTAAAAGCAATCACAGAGGCCCAAAAATCTGTAAGCAAGACCACAAGTTACCCAGCAGGTAAACTATTGTTTTATGAATGTATGCAATCAGGACGATTTTGATTTTGTGCTATTTGACACTATATTATAAGCAATTATAATTAGCTCTGGGAATTTGGAAATTGTTGATTTTTAATTGATATCATAATGATGCTACCTTCAAGGATTTGTTGATTTCACTTTTACATATTCATTCCTTATCAGGCACCAAAATATAGGCCTACTTTTTGACTCTTCCAATATTTTAAAAGCAGGACTTGTAACACCCGAGTTTATCTATATTTACCTAAAAATTCAAATTAAATTTATTATCAAAGTACATATATGTCACCATATACAACTCAGATTTATTTTCTTGTGGGCAATCACAGAAAATACAAGAGACATAATAGAATCAATGTGTCGGAGCCATGTATCTATTTTCTGTCTGTCTTGCTTTTGGGTTGCACTTTTATTATCGGTAGTTAGTCATGTGGGTTGGGGCGGAGTAGAAGTGAAGAATATAGTTACATATTCATGCTTTGTCTGTAGGTCAGTTTTAGTTTGGTTAGATCAAGTGGTAGGCCGGGAAAATGCTATTTTTTTATTGACTGCTAACGTCTACGAACGTTAATTTCTCGCTAATGTTTAAAACCGCTTATTGTTTAAATGCACTTTAAGTTCACTTAAATACTCCTGAATACACTTAGGCCACTTATTTCGTTATATTGCTGGTTTTAGTTTCCTTAGTTTTTTATTGTTGTAAGATTATTAGTCTTTGCTGGTTTCGTAATAAAGGATGAAACGTATTTTCTTTGACTAAGAGCTTCGTTATTTGTGGAGCATATCATACAGTGTCAGACCCCATGCTTAGTCTCTGAGTGGTCTTAGTTTGTTTTCAAATACATGGCTATACAACGACAGGACAGACTACAACCAGTATGCAAAAAAAACCGGCAAACTATGCAAATACAAAAAGAAAGTGAAAATAATAATAAATAAATAAGAAATAAATATCAAGAACATGAGATGAAGAGTCCTTGAAGGTTGTGGGAACAGTTCAGTGATGGGGCAAGTGATGTTATCCCCTCTGGTTCAAGAGCCTGATGGTTGAGGGGTGAAAATGTTGACAGCTTAATGCTCCAAATGAAATGCTATGGCTGCTCATATTGGGCACCACAGCGGCAGAATAAATGGTTTTGCTCCTTCAATGCTCCAGGTACCTGGATTTGATCTTGACCTTTGAACGTGTGCAGTTTTCTGTTTTCTCCTTGATCTTGTAGGTTTCTGCCCGCTGGTTCAGTTTACTCCCATATCCCAAAGATGTTCTGATAGGTTAATTGGCTACTGTAAGTCAGCTATTTATAAAGATAAGTGGCAAAATAATCAAAGAGGAATTAATGGGAATCCGAAAGAAAGTAAGATGCATGGAAATAAGGAGGGGGAGAACAGGACTGATGGGGGTTTTGCTCTCATGTTCCTAAGAGGTGGTAAGGCTGCTTTCTAAGTTGTAATCAGTAAGTGTGCTTTTATTTTAAAAGAAAAGAACAAAGATGCCTATTTTTTAATTCCAATCTATATGTTTTGTGTTAACAATCTAGAGTTTCATGAAAACGAAACATTCCATTTTAGTTTCACTTCCATTTTGAATGCTTTGTTATATTGTAAAACTGAAGCAATTTCGGTTGAAACTTCATTCTTGTTTTCTACCTTGTTTCTCTGAGAGTTAAGCTAAAATAATACAAAAGTATGGATGAAGTATTTGAAGAGTTTAAAAAAAATTAATTGCAAGTATTCCTTTTGTATAGTTGTTTCACAGAAACAGATGGTACCTGTGGCTCCTAGAACTCGGGCCGTACGTGAAAGCAGTGAAATTGAAGCAATTAATCCAGTAGACAAACCCCATCAACATGGCTTACAGTTACAGATCAGTGCAGCTGAACAACCTGTACAAAAATATTACTGTAAGAACCATAATTACCTTAATGAAAACAAATCAACATCAATCCAAGACTATAGTAATTATCTTTATTGGAAGTTGATGTATATATTTTGGGGGGATAACATTGTGGTCAATGTTTTCTGTTCTTCATTGGCTTTTAAAATGTATATTCCCTTATATTAACTTCTCGGTTTCTTGCACCACATCCCCCCCCCTTCCTCTCAGTGTTCTCTTTATTACAGCATTATAGTTGCTTGAAATCCTGCATTCTTCTCAATTTAATAATCTTCACTCTTTGCCCATACAGGCATTTACATTGGTACTAGGTTGCACCCTATCTTTAGCAGCTGTATCACTCTTGCTTTATAGAGCTTAATATCGAAATTAATTTTCAACCTTTCCAACATTTTTCATCTTAAATTTACTCTCTTAAATCCTTTCCTTTTTCCTTATTCTACTCAATTCACTATTTTCAAACCCCTGGGAGTGCACATCTCGCACAACCTCTCATGGTCCCAGAACACATTCTGCAGAATCAGGAAAGCTCACCAACACCTCTCTTTTCTGAGGAGGCTGAAGAAAGCTGGATTATGCACATCTATGCGCTGGTCATTCTACGGATGCACAGTAAAGAGCATCCTAACAAGCTGCATCATTGCTTGGTGTGGAAACTGCGGTGCTGCAGACAGGAAGGCTCTGCAATGGGTAGTCAAAACTGCATCACTGGCTCTAGCCTACGTGCCACTAAGGACATATATACAGAAAGGTGCTGGAAAAGGGCCAGTAACATCATAAAAGATCCCAACCACTCTGTTCATTGTCTATTTTTTCCACTCTCATCTGAGAGGAGGCTACATAGCATCCATACCAGGACACCAAACTCAAAAATGGTTACTTTCCCAAGCAGTAAGGCTGAATAACACTTACAGTCACTAACCCACCCTCCGTCACTACTTTACAATTTTCTGTCAGTCACCTCGTGTACAGAAACTTCTGTGCCTAGTGTCACTTTATGGACATACAATCAAGCTATGTATATACGCAATCTTATGTATATATATTTATTATATTTTTAAATTATATTACATTCTTTATCTTATTCAGTGTTTTTGCATCAGATCTGGAGTAACAATTATTTCGTTCTCCTTTACACTTGTGTACTAGAAATGACATTAAACAATCTTCAATCTTTCTTTTGGAAGGGAATTTACAGGAGGTAGCATACTATTATGTGTGCTTTGCCCTTGTCTCATGTGCCAAAATATATTGCAGGTTTGTGAGGTACTGTTGAAGCTGCTGAAACAAGTAATTAAGGTGTATTTTTGTAGAAGCCCTACACTGTATCAATGGTATGCAATGGTGAACAGAGTAGATGGGGTGCCAGTTAAGCTTGCTGCTTGTTCCTGATTGATATTGGGCTTCTTGAGTATGTTCAAGCTGCAGTCATTCATGAAAGTGAAGAGTACTCTAATATACATACCTGACTTGTAAATGGTATAAAGCTTTAGGGGTGTTGAGGAATGAGTCGTTCACAGTAGGGTATCAGCTGTCAACCTGCTGTTGATGCCTCAGAATTTATATGATTTGTCCAACTAACTTTGTGGTCATTGGTATTCTGTGGGATAGTGATTGTGGAGTACTTGATGATGGCAGTGCCATTGAATGCTGAGAGTATGTGTTAGATCTGCTTATTATTTGCCACTTACTAGCCCATGCCCAAATGTTGCCTTGGTCATGCTGCGTGCATGCACAGACTGCTTCATTTTCTGAGAAGTCGCAAAGGAAAACCTGGCTTTTCCATAATGGTAGGGTATCATTGATGAAGCAAGTGGTGGTTGTTGCCTAATGCTGGTAGAGAGAGCCTCTGAACCAGTGACGGGGACTGGGTGATTGATCTTTATTCCAGGCATCTTCCATCCACTCCTATTCCCCTCCATAGATTTCTCCTTGTTAATTTCATAGTTTTTCTCCTTGATACCCAGTGCCTTGTTGTCAAGAGCAGTGATTTTTGGAATTCAGTTCTTTGTTCTTTATTTGGATCAGAAATAAGTGGTTCTGAAGAAGCCCAGATGGGGCTCATTGAAAGTGTTATTAGTGAATCAGAACCACCTGAGTCAGACCCTCTCAATGTTTTACGAGCAGCTTCTTCGTTCTATTTCTGAACTATCCATCAATACTACTTTGATATTCCTCTTTTTATTGTAACTTATAGTAAGTTTTTTTTTGTCTTACACTGTACTGATGCCACAAAACTACAAATTTCATGACATATGTCAGTGATAATAAATTTGATTCTGACTCTGATTCTTGATGGCTCTATTGACTGAGAGTAGACTGGATGGTAATTAGATTTATCCTCTGAGGTCCCCTGGAAGACTTTTCACCCTGCTAGGTATTAAAATAGTGTTATTTCAAATAGAACAAGTTAGTTATAAATATGTAGCTAGTTCTGAATAGCAGGCATTCAGTATTACAGTGGTGATATTCTTGTCCCATTATTTTTGCTGATACCACATGATGGAAGTCAAGTTGGCTGAAGACCAGCTTCCATGATGCAGGGACTTCAGTATAAGCCAAGTTGGATCATACACTTTATACTACTGGGAGAACATGTTTATGCTGATTCATTTCTATAGTTAAGTTTAGTATTGATCTTTTCAAGAATCACTAGATTCTGGAATAGTTCTGGAGGACTAAAAAAATTGTGAATGTCACTCCGCTCTTTAAGAAGGGAGGGAGGCAGAAGGTAAGAAATCATAGGCCAGTCAGTCTGTCTTCATTGGTTACGAAGATGTTGTATTTTCGGGATACTTGGACATGCACGATAAAGTAAGTCAGCATGGTTTCCTTAAGGGGAAATCTTGCCTGACAAATCCATTGGAATCCTTTGAGGAATTAACAGTCAGGATAGATAAAGGAGAATCAGTGGAAATAGTTTGTTTGGATTTTCAGAAGGCCTTTAACAAGGTGCTGCACATGAGGCTGCTTAACAAGATAAGAGCCTATGGTATTACATAAAAGATACCAGCATGGATAGAAGATTGGCTGACTGGTGGAGGCAAAGAGTGGGAATAAAGTGTACCTATCTAATAAGCTGTTAGTGACTAGTGGTGTTCTGCAGGGGTTGATATTGGAACTGCTTCTTTTCGCATTATATGTCAACGATTTGTATGACAGAATTGATGGCTTTGTGGCCAAGTTTGCAGATGATACAAAGATTACTGCTCCTCCACCTATCTTTGTATCATTCGCAAACTTGGTCACGAAGTTTGAGGAAGTAGGGAATCTGCAGAAGGACATAGACTGATTAGGAGAATGGGGAAAGAATTTGCAGATGGAAAATAGTGTAGGGAAGTGTATGGTCATACAGTTTGGCAGAAGGAATGAAGACGTAGACTATTTTCTAAACGGGGAGAAAATTCAGAAATCAAAGGTGCAAGGGGACTTGGGAGCCCTTGTGCAGGATTCCCTAAAGGTTAACTTGCAGGTTGAGTCAGTGGTAAGGAAGGCAAATGCAATGTTAGCATTGATTTCAAGAGGACTATAATATAAGAGCAAGGGTGTGATGGTATGGCTTTATACATTGGTTAGATCACGCTTAGAGTATTGTGAGCAGTTTCATCTAAGAAAAGATGTGTTGATATTGGAGAAGGTCCAAAGGAGGTTCACGAAAATGCTTCCAGTAACAAAAGGGCTAATGTAAGAGGAGCCTTTGATGGCTCAAGGTCTGTATTTGTTGGAATTTTGAAGAATGAGGGGTATCTACCAAATATTGAAAAGCCTAGGCAGACTGGATGTAAGAGGATGTTTCCTATAGTGTGTGAGTCTAGGATCAGAGGGTACAGCCTCTAAATAGAGGGACATCCATTTAAAACAGAGATGAGGAGGAATTTCTTTAGCCAGAGGGTGGTGAATCTGTGGATTTCATTGCCATGTACGGTTGTGGAGGCCAAGTCATTGAGTATATTTAAAGCAGAGGTTGATAAGTTGTTGGTTACTCAGAGCTTCAACGGTTACGGGGAGAAGACAGGAAAATTGGGTTGAGAGAGATATTAAATCAGCTATGATGAAATGGCGGAGTAGAGTCAATGTGCCAAATGGCCTAATTCTGCTCCTACATCTTATGATCTTAAGCTTTGTATAAGCTTTGTTTTTAAAAAAAGTTTGCATCGTTTTAGCCTTGGATCATGTAAAATAACTCAAAACAATTGCAGCATATTGACATATAGCATTTTTCAGTCATTCTGCATTTGTGATTCACAGCCAACCAGACAAGAATATTTGAAGCTTGTTTTTGCATAAAGCATTAAATTTTAAAACTGATTGAAAAATGCATCCTTTAAGTGTTTCTGACAGGTGCTAGAGTGGTTTGCTTGACCTTATGCTCTGCAGTGCCTCTGAAATGGATAACTTTGTTTTTTGTCATGATTGTTAACTGTTGTAAAATATAAACTCCTATGGATTCCCTAGTGCAACCAATAGAGTCAAAACCTGGTGGTGATACAAGGTCGTTTATCTTAAAGAAGCCTGTATTGGAAGCAGTGGAACCCCATCTTCAGGGAAAGGCTACAGTTTATGTGGAAGCTTTGTCAGCAGAACAAGATCGTATGGTGCAGTCCAAGTGGGTAAACCCTTCATGTACATCAAGAATTAATGCTTTCACTGCGAGATTGCATTTTTATTTTGTCTGCTTATTTATTTATTCGTTTATTTACTTACAGTAGGCCCTTCCGACCCCTTGGGCCGTGCTGCCCAAGTAAACTTCAGTTCAACCTTAGCCTAATTTACAATGACCAACTAACCTACTAACCAGTACATCTTTGGACTGTGGGTGGGAACCGGAGCACCCGGAGAAAACCCATACATTCCATGGGGAGGAAGTAGAGACACCTTATAGCTGACGTCAGAGTTGAAGTCTGAACTCGGCCCTGAGCTGTAATAGTGTCATGTTAACCACTATGCAGCCATGGCATTTGATTACTTTCCATGAATCAGTTATATTTTCCTAATATTCTTCTACCTCAATGCACTGTGTAATGAACTGATCCGTATGACAAGCTGTTCACTGTATCTCGGTACATGTGACAATAATAATAGTCAAATGTTTATCTGAAGAATCTGATCAAGGTAGAATCCTAGGCTCTTGCTCCTTGCTTTTCCTAAATCACTTTGCATTTGAAGGCTCTTGTCTTCTGGCCTCACTGTCAGGCCAAAACCAGCCAAGTTTCAACATTATTAATCAATTTTTTGAGATGGCACAAAAGTGGAGGGGTTCCATGAAAGTTCACTTCAAAGTAAATTTATTATCAAAGTACATATATGTCACTGTATACAATCTTGAGATTCATTTTCTTGCGGGCATTCATAGTAAATACGAGAAACATAATAGAATCAGTGAAAGACCGCTCCTAACAGGACGGACAAGCAATCAATTTGCAAAAGACAACAAACTCTGCAAATACAAAAGGAAAAAAAAAGGAAATAATAGTAATAATAATGATAAATAAACAATAAATATCAAGAACATGAGATGAACAGCTTTTGAAATTGAGTCCATAGCTTGTGGGAACAGTTCATTGATGGGGAGAATGAAGGTAAGTTCCAAGACTCTGCAGGATTGCTTTTTTATGTTTTCATTCATATCATATACAGTATACAAGTCTTAGATTAACCCTGCTGTTATCTTCCCAAGCCAGCAGTTTGTTTACTTGCACATATTAACCATCAATCAAATGTAAATAAGTCCCATCCTCAAGTCCTTTCGTAGAAATTTGCACCTTTAGTTAATTAAACTGATCTTAACCTAATTTCACCAATAACAGAATTTTAGAATGCTGTGCTTCAGCAACAAGGAATTCTATCAATAGAAAATTGTCTAATGGCTTAGCAAATTTATTTTAAAATGTAAATCTAAGTTGTTATTTCTACCCAGTGTTAAGCATTCAAATGATTAAGGTCATAATGTCACCAGCTAAACAAAGGTAACAAGCATCTGGGGACAAGGCCCTAGCAATTTCCCCTCCAAGATGCATACCAAGCTAACTTGGATGTACTTTCTCCATTCGTTTATGCTCTTCTCCACATAGACTTAATGGGTCTTGATAGAGTGGATGTGGATAGGATGTTTCCTTTCGTGGGGGAGTCTAGGACCACAGGGAACAGCCTCAGAATAGAAGGATGTCGCTTTAGAACAGAGATGAGGAGGTATTTCTTCTGCCAGGTGGTGGTGAATCTGTGGAATTCATTGCCACAGCTGGATGTGGATATATTTAAAGTGGAGGTTAATAGGTTCTTGATTAGTAAGGGTGTGAAAAGATTACGGGGACAAAGCAGGAGAATGGGGTTGTGGTGGATAATAAATCAGCCATGATGGAATGGCTGAGCAGACTCAATGGGCTGAATGGCCTAATTCGGCTGCTATCTTTTATGATCTATGACTTACACAAGGTGGTTTGATTTCATCTTCCCAAGGGCCTTTTAAGGATGGGTATAAAGAACAGCAGTGGCTAATTACATTAAATCTAAAGTCACAGATCAGTGACTCAGGTAGCTGAGACCATAAAATATTTTTAGTAATTTTTAGGCTCTTTAGTTGGATTCTTTAGACAACTTATTATTCTGACAATATTGAGTAATGGTTATCATCTTTTAGCATTACTTGCTGAAATTAAGATGAAAGAGCCTTAATATTAATTACTATTTTTATATTTCCTTAATAGAGATCAAGCTGACTCTGAGGAATCGAGTCCTAAATTTATTGTGACACTGGATGGCATTCCAAGTCCCCCTGAATCTATTTCAGAACAAGATGAGGAGACTGAGCCAATAGAGCAAAGTGGTCTCTTACAAGAGGCTGGAAGGAAATACAAATCATCAATGCAGTCTGTTGCTCAAACATTGATTGAATCTGATGGTAATTGTCTAAGTATTTTTACAGTTAATAATTGCACTTTAAAAAAGAATCCAGATTTAATTAAAAATGTTTAGCTAATGAAGCACATTGTGTGACCAACCTTTTTGTACTGTTGATTTTCTTTCCTTACATCATAGTGGGAGACATTTTGGGGGAAGTAAAGGTGCTTTGGTGTTTCTGTTAATGTTCTTCATTAAGCTGATCCTAGGGGTAGAGGGTTTGCTGAAGGAAGGTATTGAGCAGGTCAGACATGTCTTCCCTGGAGTTTAGAAGAATGAGTAGATCTCATTGAAATTTACAAAATTCTTTCCAGTTTTGACAGGTTGATCGCGGGAAGAATATTTTCCTTGGCTGAGCAATCTAAAACCAAGGTTCATAGTTTCAGAAGAAGTGGTAGATGAGAAGAAATATCTTCATATAGAGGGCAGCGAATCTTTGGAAATTTCCTATGCAGTTGCTATTTAGAACAGAGATTAATAGATTGGTTTGAAGAGCCAAAGGGCCTGTAGATCCTTTTATTTTCTCAGTTCATGATTGTGTTCCTTGTTGTAAGTCGATTCTTGCAACTTGCTTGCATCTTTTGATTTATGCAAAAACATGCAAGCAAGTAAGTGAGAAGCTAAGTTTTAAAAATTAAATTTATGGTGGGGAGGAGAAAGCCAGCCAAGAAAACATGGCTTTAATTGAATCTTGTGATGGTAAAACAAAGAATTGAGCTTCAGCAGCAAAGGTCAAAGAAAACATTGTTCTGAAGGAAATAGAAATATGTAATAGTGTGACGTTTTCCACGTTTCTTGGATTCTGGAAAAGATTGAAAGGAAGTAAGTGCAACACCCTAATGCAAGAAGAGGAAGAGAAAAAGAGATGAATTACTATTACTTGTGAAAAAATGTGATTATTCATGAGAAAGTGTAATAAGACATTTAGAAAATCATAATATGATTAAGTATAATAGTTTTTGGTGTAATAGGTGGGATAGTTGAGGGAAAACTAGTGAGTGCAATGCATTCAAATGCAGCCTCACATGCAACCTGAGAGTAGCATGCAGTTTAAATTCTTATCTCAGTAAGTGTATACATTCACTGGAGTAAATGAATATATATTCACAAGATTGATGATAGGGATGTTCCCTGATACACTAAGAAAAGGCTGTACTGTTCTATGAGTAGAATTGATGTTTCCTTGTTGGAATATGGAAGAGTGGGACACAATCTGTTTGATAGACAGGTCTGAGTGATTGACGGGTTAATGCTGAAAGCCTGTATTCACTGGAGAGTTTAGAATGAGAGTCAGAATAATGGGCCAATTGTGAAATTTGTTTACCGAGAAGATTGTAAACATTTAGAATTATATATCCCAGGGGGTTTGATTGTTCAATCATTGATTATATTTAAGTAAATTTTGAGAAACAGCGGAAGGGGCTTTGGCAAGAAAGTCAATGAGGTAGATGATTATGAATGATTTCATTGAATGGGATGCCGTCGCAAGGGATTCTGATACAAGAACATAAGAAATGGAAGAAGGCGGCCAAATTTGTTTTGCTCTTGTATTGAAATCCCATCAGTAGTTTAAAATTGGATTCTGTTTAATTCTGTTTAATGCAGTGGTGAGAAAATATTTAATAATAGGCTTTTCTTGAGGCTGGGTTTTGGAAAAGTACGGTAACTAGGTGGAAGTAATGGAGGAGCAGGAGAGAGAGTGTGCTGGGCATTGTCAACCATTAGAAGAGTCTGACCACATAGAACTATAGATAAAGGTGATAGAAGAAGGCATTGCTCTAGATGAGGGATAAGCAACGTTAAGCACAAATGATTTTCTAGCATGCGTTATTCATTAATTTGAGGTAAAACATAACTAGATGTATTTAAATGGATAATTCCCATATTTCAAGTTTTTTATGGCATTTATCTGGCCCACCGTCCGCTCATTAATACGCGATCCGGCCCACAGAGGCAAAAAGGTTGCCGACCCCTGCTGTAGATTCTTGGCACTGATTAGCAAAATAACAATGGAATTGAGTGAAAGGCACCCTATTTCTGCTTAGTAATGTTAATAGTTCTAGGAGAGTGGTGTGATTATCCTTTTTAAATACTGCAGAGACAACAAAGAGATATTAGATTATGAGGACACGCAGTCCTCTTTTATTGTCGTTTAGTAACGCATGCATTAAGAAATGATACAATGTTCCTCCAATATGATATCACAGAAACACAAGACAAACCAAGACTGAAAAACTGACAAAAATCACATAATTATAACATATAGTTACAACAGTGCAAAGCAATAATGTAATTTGATGAAGAACAGACCATGGGCACAGTAAAAAGAAAAGTCTCAAAGTCTCTCAAAAGTCCCATCATCTCACGCAGACGGTAGAAGGAAGAAAAACTCTCCCTGCCATGAGCTTCCAGCACCGCAAACTTGCCGATGCAGCACCCTGGAAGCACCCGACCACAGCCGACTCTTGAGTCCATCCAAAAACTTTGAGCCTCTGACCAGCCCTCCGACACCGAGCACCATCTCTGCCGAGCGCTTCGACCCTGACCCCCTTAACAGGCAACAGGCAAAGCCGAGGATTTGGGGCCTTCCCCTCCGGAGATTCTTGATCACACAGTAGCAGCGGCAGCGAAGCGGGCATTTCAGAAGTTTCTCCGTGCTTCTCATGTCTGTATCCATCAAATCAGGATTGTGCACGGTACCTACTTAACAAATACCAATATCATTTCGGAGCGACTGCACGTGCTGCCATCTTCTCCTCCCCCTCCTAATATAATTCATCAGTTGTGTTTAGGCCTATTTATAGTCCTGTCATAGAATCAAAATGTAGGTGGAGTAATTTAAACAAGGAGTTAGAGAAAATACAGCAAGGAAACAAGCCTTTCAGCTGTACTCACATCATCCTCCCTGTTAGTTCCAGTTACCAGCATTCAGCTCATAACCTCGCAAGCCCTTCCTTTCCATATACCTATCCAAATGCCTCATAAATTTTGCAATTATATCCACCTCGACCACTTCCTCTGGCAACTTATTCAGGATACTCATTACCCTCTGTGTATAGAGGTTACCGCTCTGGTCTCTTTTAAATCACTTTGTTCTTATCTTGTATCTGTGCCCTATAGTTTTGGTCTCCCCAAACCCGGGAAAAAGATGACTTCCACCTTATTCATAACCCTTATGATTTTATAAACTTCTATGGGGTTACCTCTCATTCTCCTGCACTCCAAGGAATAAAGATCCAGTGTGGCCAGCCTCCCTGTTGCTCGGACTCTCTAGTCCAGGTAACGTCCTTGTAAATCTCTTTTGCACCCACTGCAGCTTGATTGTGTTTTCTATAACAGGTTTTCTATAATAGAGCTAAACTGTGCACAATACTCCAAGTGCGGTCTCACCAACAACTTGTGTTGATGTTCCTTTCCTTGCCTTGTGGTAATCTTGCTGTTTCTTTAGCATTTCTGTCTGATTTTTATGAGGCTGAATTCCTAGCTTGATGCTCAACCCAGCACAGATGGAAAGCGTGCAAGGAACCAACCGGCTGGATTCGAAGCTGGTACTACTCCCCTCCATGTTCGGTGAGGATGCCACTACGGCACCGTCTGGCTAACAGCTTGTATAACTGCAATATAATAATCCTACTCCAAAAGTCGATGCTCTGACTGTTATGAAAAATTCGTACTAGATGTCAGAATTGACATGTTCACAGTCCTTCTGAAGAAAGAGAAGCTGGAGAGGATATAATAGTGTACAAGAAATCAACTATTGACTGCAGGATCTTGAAGTGGGGCTGTGGTTACTGTGCCTGAAATCTTCAAAGGTTTATCTGTTACTTCAATTCTCTGGGCAGCCATGAAACCAAAACAGAAAGGCGGCATGATTATCAATCCCCAAATCCCACCTCCCTGCAAAAAATGAACAAAAATGGAACAGGCACATCAACCCCCAAATCCCTCCCCCTGCTCAAAAACTGAGCGTGTCGGGCAAGGTATCAGTGATTGTGAGTTACTGATTCAGGGTTAAAACAACTAGAATTTAGGAATATATAGTGGAGAAATGGCTGGTTTGTCACGTGTGAGATATCTTGCCCCTTTTGGAGTAGACAGACAGTCAGAATTTATTTTTGCTGTTGGTGGTTTGGTGGAAGGTATGTTACAGTCTGACTGGATCTGGTGTTGGATGGCTGTATCTTCTGCATGCCAGAGTTGCTTATTGTAGTCCAGAGGTAGCATCCAAGAAGAAAGACAGTAAACATTAAATGTTTGACTGGGTTTGGATCATTAAAGTACACTTTTTTTTTGGCGTGTGTGTCTGCATGCGTGCGTTCGTGCGTGTGCAATGTTGGCGGGACTATGTCTTTTTCATGCCTTTACAAGGCGCGGAGCGAGAGAGAGAGACTGTGTGTCGCAGTATTTTTCCTTTTATTTTACGAGGTCGAGTTGTGATCTCAACACTCAACCTGACACGGACGGAAAGCGTACTCGGGAGCGGACCCGACTGGTTTCAAACCCGTGAACCTTCGTTCCAGAGTCCGGCGCTGATGTCATTGCGCCACCAGCCGGCCTGGATCATTAAAATATACTTGTTATTTTATTTTTTTGATGACCTTTTACAAACATTTGGCTAAGAAATTAACTAATGTAAATTGGCAGAAATTAAAGCATTTTTAACAAAATAAAGCATTGGGTCATCTATCGATTTAACTTAGAACATACTATCAAATCTTTTTCCAATATCAGAGGAAGAGATCGATGACAGCAACTTTCAAGCAAAACGACAGAAACTTCTAGAAAGGTGCAAGTACTGGCCCGCCTGTAAAAATGGTGATGATTGTATGTATCATCATCCTGTAACCTCGTGCAAGTGAGTATCAAGTTAAAAGTATTTATTATTGATATTTGATGGCAGCCAGAATAGCTCTCTTTAACTTTTGCACATATATGTTTACTGAAAATTAAAAAAAATTAGAGTAAATGTAGTGGTGCTTTACTGGTTTCGATTTTGTTTTGTTCAACTGAACAATTTTCAAAATAACCTTTAATTAAGTCCAGATAAATAGTGGTATACTTAACAGTATAAATAAGGCTTAAATATGGTGCATTTCATAGAATACACTACTATTTTGTTACTGCAATAATGGTGGCTAAATAATGTAAAGTAACTACTGCCACCTATTTTAAGGAAAGCTGTTCGTCAGAAAGGTAATTCTCTACGTGAATATGACTGATCATTATGTAGGTACCCAAAGCAATTGGACTAATTGAATTTACTTAACTATTGAATCACTTTTTTCTCTGTGACATATTTTACGTTCTTGTAGCAGCAATGGAGCAATGAAGATAGCTTTTATGTATAGTGATAAATCAATTAATGTATATTTGTTGAAGAAAATGCCTCTGGAGATCAGACTTCAAGCAGTGATGCCTTAAATCAGCATGATATCATGGAGAGCCTGCAGGAAGGTGAAAGACTCTGAGTTACAGAGTGATTTCTGCGTATCATGAACAGACAAGTGTGTGCGACTAGTAGCATGCGAGTACCTCTGTTATACAAGATATTCTTAATCATAGAATAAAGAAGTGGCTAAATCACTTGAGGGCACATTCCTGTTTTTCGACTACCCTCACTTGGAGCCTGCTTCCTGGTTGTGAAAGACTGTCAACTGCAGGTCTAAGCCTAGAATATTGGGTTACAAAGTTCAAACAGAAAAATACAAGTTAGTTACCTAGTTTATTAACTCCTTTGCTGACTCTTCTTCCATAGTTCCCCTTGTTGATTATAAGATCAACCTTCAAGATCAGTGTCAGCAAAGGGAGATTCATATTTGTGGTAAATTTCTCATCGTTAAATAATCCTCCTCCTTGTTTTCTACATCCTCCAGAGCTCTTCTTCCTCTATAATATATAGGAATAAGAGGCCGATTTCATTCCTGTGTGGGTATTGCTCTGCATATACACTGCAGTACAACTACAACTATAGTTATTGCACCCAGTATTATACTAGTGAACCAGTATAGCTCACCGTCCGCTCAGGCTCCCAAATGGCCACCATCCTCCTGTAGGATTGTAATTATGAAGCTGGTCTCCTACTTCTCATGATTTTTTTTCCATGGCTTTTCTAATTTGATCAGTTAGATGAGTTATATTTTCTGATTCGTCAGGGATATAGTGTAACATTTTTACCCTATTAGGGCACAAGTGCCTCCTTTTTCAGACAAATCTAGGGCCATTCTGTTTTGCAGTTCTACAACTGTTTCTACAGTTCTTGCTGCTACTAACTCAGCTGATATTTCCAAATAGGCTTCTCTTGTTTGACCAAAAGAATATGATGTTTCATTTGCTAATTTCTCTAATGTGGGAACCATAATAATTAGTTCTCTCATTATTCATCCCACACCATACATTGGAAAGGCTTTCATCCAAAATCTCTCACTTTCTGTGATTGCCTGTTTCCTTGTATACTGAGGTTCATGATTCAAATCTTAAGTATGATGTATAAATGGTACTACATAACCCAAACAGCAATCCCCAGTTGAATATTTTGGCAGCCAAGGGTATGCCCAGTTTCCACAAATCCAATAAGTACTACTGAGGGTAGTTTCATTTGTACCCTTATGCCATCCTAAGGTTAACATCTGATCACAGGTGCTCTGTTCTACAGGGGTTCTTTTTCCATCAGTTCTTATTCTTCCCCAGCATTGGGAGCCTTTTACTCAGTCGCCCTCTAACTTCCAATTTAGGAATAATTGAGTGAGATCTCTTGTATAATGGGAATAAGAAAATGTTTTACTGATTTCATGGAAAATGACAAAAAAATCTTCTGGAAATAGTGAAGAACAATGGATCCAGAGTGAACAGGGAGCTAAAAATAAAATTAGCTTTGAAATTAACAGTACTGAAAACTGATACAAGTCAGCCATTTAGGACTGAAATGTGAAGCAGGTTCTTAACTTTAAGAGTGGTGAATTCTTGGAAGGCTTCATAGAAGAGGACTTGGGAAACACAGTTATTTTGGTCTATTCACTTATGGGAATGAAGAAGCATGGACAGGGAAACTCCATCACTGAACTGTTCCCACAACCTATGGACTCACTTTCAAGGACTCTTCATCTTGTGTTCTCGATATTTATTGCTTAGCTATCTATCTATCTATTATTATTATCTTTCTATTATACCATGTCAGCAATTGGGTCAAAGATGAGAGGTATCTTCAGCTGGAGATTATGTTAAACTCTGAGGATTTTATTTTCTAACTGTGGTGTTAAGGATTAATAACCTCTTCAGAACCTGCAGAAAGGCGATCAATCTTAAATGTAATAATTTTATCCACAGATACTACCTGATCTGTTGAGTATTTACTGCATTTTGTATCCTGTTTCAAATTCATTAAAAAATGAACTGATTCTTTTACATTATTTAGTAATACTGAGTCAGAATCAGCTTTGTCACTGACATGTCTTGAAATGTGTTGTTTTGTGGCATTTTTTTTAAAGAACTATAAATTACCATAAGAAATATAATAAAAAATAAATAAGTAGTGTAAAATTGGGCAAGATAGTGAGGTAATGTTCATTGACCATTCAGAAATCTGATGGCCAAGGAGAAGAAGCTGTTCCTAAAACGTTGAGCATGTGCTTTAAATCTCCTGTACTTCCTCCCTCCTCCCTGATGGTGCTAATAAGAAAAGAGCATGTGTTAGGGGTCTTAATGATTGATGCTACTTTTCTGAGGCATTACCATTTGAAGTTGACCTCAATGGTAGGAGACTGGTGCCCATGATGGAGCTTGCTTTGTGTAAGCATATCATATTGTGTGGTATAACTCCAAAGAAGTAGCTCTTTGAATGCCAGTCACCTTGATTCAAAATGTAATGATCAGTTTTAAACATACAAATAATGTACTTGTGCTTGAATGAATGTTGAAATTTTTTTGTTTGTATTCTAATACTTCTTAAATTTTCATTTTAGTATTTTTTGGCAAGAACATAAATTTTAAGCAGTATGTATGGAAGTTCATTATGATAGTTTTGTATTAACATTTTCCAATATTTTTTCCTTTTTATTAGAACCTTTCCAAAATGTAAATACGGGGACAAGTGCCTATTTATCCATCCAAACTGCAAATATGATTCCAAGTGTACTAGACCAGATTGTCCATACACACATGCAAGCAAACGGACTGCTATAATGCCAAAACAGCCAGGTTTGTATGTTACAATATTGATTCATAAATGTAACTTAAATCTCAATACCAATCTTATTACCAATAGACAATCTTTTCAGTATAAATGAGTGATAAAACATCTTCTGTGCTATTGCTGCTGAAATCAGAGGTTCATAATAAGAGGTTAAATTACCAGACTGGTACTGCAGAGAACTCTACTGGGATAGAAAAGACTCATAAAATGGGACAAATTGCACCAGAGTTTTAAAATTCTGTTAATAATCTGAAATTTGTTCTTTTTTTAAAGTTCTTAATAATAACCAATAGACTGCTCGTTGTCACGAACACCCGTCTGGTTCAGTCAGATGTTATCTTTAGTAATTTTAACCTATATTGATTGGCATCAGTCAAGATGTGTTGTCGGTGATCAGGTTCAGAGTGTGGCTGTATCTGTACCACTCCGTAGAGTGGTAAATGTATCACTTTCCACGGTAGCATGTCCCCCTCATGTTGTGTTGAATATTGAATGACCTTGTGCTGTTAACCAACATACTGTTGTAGTTGGGTTATAGCCACAAAATCAAATAGGATCTCTACATCTGATAAAGTAAACTCTCACTTGATCAATACAAACTACTCATTCCCAGGATTGGACATCAAAACACAGCAATGCACAGATCTACCATATCCATGTGCATATAGTCAATCTTGGCTGTGACGTCTTCCTCAGTGGAATTTTGTATGTGTACTCACTGTTTTGGTTGACACATGAAATATGACCACTAGATAAGCTATCTGAATCTGTCCATAATCAGTTTAAAGAAATATAGAGACATCTTGTAGGTAAATGTTTTATTCCTTTGCATATTGCTCTGTTTTACAACCCAGTACTTTCTTGAATCTTAAAATTTTGCCTAATGATGATTGTTGTTTACCAAAACATTTAGTTCAAGAAAGCAAATATTGTGAATTTTATTATGTATTTCACTTGAGATACAATTTTGTATTGATCTTATTGTATTTCTTCAAACAACTTTTTCCCCTCTGCCCCATAAAAATTGAAAGGGTTTGTAACTGGCTGATCATTTGCACGTTTGTGCCTTCTAATAGATAAGGACCAAATCTATAAGGTATATGATTCCTCCTACTTAGTTATCATGGCAGTCTGTATTATTAAGAAACCTTCTCCACCACAAAATATTTTAAAGTACTTAACATGGTTTGGTAACTTTAATTTTAAGACTACTATAAAGACAGCTCTACAGTTGTAACCAAACAATGGACATTTAGTACCTGAAAATTGGAAGAAAAAGTTAGACTACTCAGCACCTTGTGCCACTTTCTAACATTAGTCCTTTGTGTGATTAGACCCCAATCAGCACATCAGAGGTAGGCGCTAAGCTGAAATTGGTATCTCCCCTGGGCTCCCAACCAACAAACGTTAGTGTTTGGGAACTGTGGAATACATTTTTGGAATGACCTGCCCAAATCCCCTCAAGGGGAAATTGTTGGTCTGCAAGTGCATTTATTTTTGACAAGACTTAATTCAGTTAAAAAATGCAGGTGTAATTTACGTATCATATATACTGCTTTATATGGGTAATTTGCATTCAAAGTTTTGGATAAGGTTAGGAAAATTGTAAAGGTGAAATGGAGTAGTAGAGTAGGAATAGTAAGGAAAATCACTGATATGCTTTAGCATTGACACATTAAAAAAAATTCAGCTTATCTTGTATCTTAAATTTATTTTATAGCTCCCGTGACAACAGCAGGAAGTTCTTTATGTCGATTCTTTCCAGATTGCAAAAAAGTGGAGTGTCCTTTTATTCATCCAAAGGTAAACAATGTCATTTGAAAGGATTAGTTTATTGAAATGAGGTTATTCTGTACGTGATGACTCTCCCTGTTTTTCTCAGCCATGTCGATTCAGTACACAGTGTAAGAGAACTGACTGTACATTCTACCACCCTACAATTACATTACCTCCACGCCATGCTCTTAAATGGACCAGATCTCAACAAAATAGGTAATACAGCATTGAAAGAACTTTACTAATCACCTGAAAATTGGTTAAGTTGTAAATATTAAAGGCTAATTTTCTCCCATCATGTGTTTCACCACAATGTAAATAATTCAATTTTGTACTGTTCATTAAGTCTAAGACATCTCTTTTCTTTTACAGCGAATGATCAGTCTGGATCGTGCAGAATCCCATATTGTGGACATAAGGTTGCAACTATTTAATGTAGCATTTTACAAATTTGTATTGCCCTCTTCCAATATTGTATAACACTGAATATCAAACATTTTACAAATAATTCTTCAGACGTGAACTGACTAGATTTTTTTGTGCATAATTTGGATACAGACGTAATTTCTCAATAATGAGTTCGTAAGGTGCATTGTGTAACTTGTATTTTGTGCTGTTAGAGACAGTATCTTAAATTCAGTGGAAAATTGAAAGAAGATCAGTATTTGATGTAAGGTCAATTTTGTTGAGATTGTTTGCAGTAAAAAGAACTCAGTTTGTTTAATGAATCAGTTACTTGTTTTGTGTGGTTTTTTTTTACACACTGGCTGTCCTTCAGATATTTGCTCATGATCAGTTCTTTGCCATTTATTATATCTTTGTATTTTAGGCATTGTATCCATTTTAAGATCATGTAATTACGAAAGAGTATGTAATGCTGTTCCACTACTGTAATGCACAATAAGGCACAACACGGCCCTAGGTGTTGTATTTCATGAAAACATTTTTTAAAAAGTTAGAAATATTCCTCTCGTGGTTTATCCCATGAGAATTTGCGGAGGAATTTTCAAAAAAATACTAAAAGGTAATTGATAAAATGTAATACTTGCTATTTTACTTTCAGTAGATCTTCAGTCCCTTTTCTAAAGATGTTTAACTTTGGAAATACTTGTTGCTTCAAAAACTAATAGTAAATTCAGTAGCAAAGTCACAACTTAATTTTTGCAAGTTTGAGTTTAAAATTAGAAGAAACATGATGGTGTGGAAACATTGACATGTTTTATTTAACACTGAACACAAACTTGTTTTTAGGAAAGCACTTGGAACTTTGATTATCAGAATGAGTTATTTTGTGGCTATTTAATGGTGTAAATTATTTTCAACAGGGATTGTACAGTTTGTTTAAAAATTATCTTCCTGTGAACAACATAAATTAGAATTATTAGTTGCATTAATCAGTTTGTCACCCAACAGTATATTAACCAAAAATTATATTCATCTTGTCAGTAACTCCTTGAATGGTTCAAAATAATATGTGAGAAGGCATTTTTTAACTTGTCACATTATGTTACACTTCAGATATAAATGATCTGCAACCATTTATATTAGCTTTGTGTTTTTAAGTGTAATCCAGTTTGAATAAGTATCAGCTAATAAACATTCTCTAGGAAAGATTTTTTGCGTCTTAGCCTTGCAACACGACAATCATGCTGAGGAAATTGATAATGTAATTTTTTTGTAAAAATAATACTCTTAGCCAGAATTCCATTAATCTGAATCCACTTTTTCCAAAACAAAATCATAAATAGTAGTTTCTTTAGATTTTAAGTAACTGAAGTTATCAGAAGCATTAGGAGTAGAAGAGCTATAACAAAACATGAGAAGTATTGCTGTTTACAGACTATACAGTGCAAAGTATTAAAGTTACAATAATGCAGCTTGGTGGATTGGTAATTTATAATGTGTATTTTGTAATACATTGTGGTTAGCTCCAGTGTAAGCACTGGAACAAAGACTATTCATTTCAGTAAAATTTCTATCATTTGACAATTCACTTGAAAATCCTTTTGTACAGACTTCAATCATCAGCAAATAAACTATTTGGAGTTAACTACATGTATTTAGTTTTGCTTATGGGGAATTTTACATGAAGTTATCATTCACAAACTGTTTAACTCAAGTAAAAAAAATTCAGTATTTTGTGATTCTATTAATTTGAAAAACAAAAGTACAGTGTATATCAACCCAGGTTGTAAGTCAAAGTATTACACATTTACTATATGTCAAAAAGCTACATTTTATTTATATATATATATATATATATATATATTTATATCAATGCAAAAATTATAATCTGCAGAATCACAAATTTGACACCTGAAAAATCTAAAAGATACAAGTTAAAAATTAAACATATTACACTGAACCAAAAGTATTGTTCAGGTAGCCACAGTGATTGGTACAATAGTGCATAGTATGTTTTGGCATGCTTGCTTCAGCTTTTTCTCCCCCCAATTTGAAAGGTTATTCAACTGGTACATTCAAGATGAAGCCCACAACAGCACTGGAAAAAAGTTTTAAAGCATAAGTTTACTATAAATGTCCTAAGGCTGCTTACCAAATCAGCTACAGCACAAGATTTGAGATACTGAGTTTGTCTTACATTTAGCAGTGCACTTACAATATTAACTTCGTGTATTGATAGAACTCAATTAACCATTTTCATGGCATTGCCACATGATTGTTTAGAAATTCTGTCCTTGACAACAGGACCATAGATGTAAAATGGTCAAAGTAATTTGTAAGTCAGCATTAAAGTTAGAATACAAGCTATGCCTAAAGTTCAAGATGTGATTTGAACACTGTGCAGTAGAAAATCTGATAAAATGCCTTAAAACAAAAATAGCTTAAAATCATTTACCAAATTACCTTCCTAGTTTAGCTTGCAGATAGTATTAGCTGCCTTTTTTTATATAGCCTTGAGTTCTTCATATATTTCTTTCCATTGAACTGAACTTTTTCAACTCTGCTTATGATCCAGGCTCTGCTTCGTGTTCTTTTGCTGAATCACTATTTTCATAGACACTTCCAGACAAACACACTTGAATCAGAAGGGAGAGAAAATAAAGTTATTTATTGAATTGTAAATGCTGGAGGTGTAATTTTGCTGCTTACACAAGTGGAAATTACTTTTTGTTTACTGGCTACATATACAAATATTATTCTAAGAAAAAACAACTTCATAGTCATAAACTTTGAAATTCATACCTACAATCCTGTCCCCCTGCACTGACAACATATCGATCTCCACTTGTGAACTTTATGTTGGTGATCTGAGCAGAGTGACCCAGATACTTCTTGTGTTTTGCCTGAGTGTTTAAAAAAAAGATCTGTAATAAATATAATCATGAATTCAATAGGCAAGTCTAAAAGTGCGTGAGAGAAGCAGACAAGCTGATTCAGATGAAAAGGTTGTATGAGAAGTTTGAGGTTGTATAAAGTACTAAGATTGAGAAGGATGACACATTTGTGTCTCTTTATACGGAGTCTATGATGGATACAAAATAATTTACTACTTCTATTCCCCCTCCACCACCATTGCCAAAGCAGTTTTATTTTTAATATGTTTAATGTGTTGAAAGTTTGAGTTGCTAATTGTATGAAACCTGGTGATCTGCTTATTTTATTGTTGAAGGAATACCTTTTGTAATTTCAAGTTTTAAAGCTCTAAAAATTGGCAGGCAGTAGAATCAAGTGCCAAGTGGCACACACCAGTGAAGTTTAAAAACTCTGGTGGTGAACTAGGCGTAATTGCTGTAAATATATACAAATAGAATTATCCTCAATCAGAGTTGTAATATAAAGGAGGGAGCCTACAATATAAATTGAAGATAATGCAGGGAACAAGAGACCCGGTGTTATGGACCCTCCTGTGGAATTAAATAGGGAAGCTATGCAAAGGAAATGTCCATGCTGGATGTTAAGGCTTTGTAAGTGGGTGATGTGGTTAACTACAGGAGAAGCTGTGGAGATAATTATTAAATAGGGTGGTTATACTCGTGTAAGATGTTGACTAGTATGTTCAAATACAGAGTTTTGGTGATGATGAATATTTATTTACATTTAAAATGTAGGGAAAAATCGAATGTGTTATGGACACGGTGTCAAAGCAAAATATTTGGTGAATTGGTTTATTCTCGTCACATGCACCAATGTATAGTGATAAACTTGCATACTATTCATACAGATCAGTTCATTACAACAGTGCATTGAAATAGTACAAGGTAAAACAATGAGCATGTAGAATAAAGTGTTACAGTTAGAGAAAGTGCAGTGCAACTAGACAATAAGGTACAAGGTCAAAGAGCCCATTTTATCGTATGAGGTAATCATTCAATAATCTTATAACATTGGGATGGAAGCTGTTCTTGAGCCTGGTGGGATGTGTTTTCAGGTATTTGTGTCTTATCGTTGGGGGTGACGAGTGGGGTCTTTGATTCTTTACGGGTTGTTTTATCAAGGCAAGAAGAATTATAGATAGAGTCTATGGAGAGGAGGCCAGTTTCTGTGATGTGCTGATCTGTATTTATAACATATGCAGTTTCTTGTAGTTACAGCAGAACAGTTGCCATGCCAGGTATTCTGTGGTGCATTGTTAAAAACTGGTGAGGGTCAAAAGGGGCATGCCAAATTTACTTAGCTCCTGAGCAAGTAGAGGTGCTGGTAAGCTTTCCTGGCATGGCATCAACATGGTTAGATCAGGAGAGGCTAGTGGTGATGTTTGCTCAGAGAAACATTGCACTGCGCCCCCCCGCCCCCTTCCTGAAGTTATGCTGACTTTCTGGGACAGGTTGTTGTCAAAAACAAAATAGAATGAAATTTGGCATGATGACAGGAGGAAAGGTGGCAGAGCCAGCCAAGTGGATGGCTCAAACAGCGACAAAGACACAAGTTACTTAAACTTATGGGAGGAGGAGTGCGGGATGAAACATTCAAGACAGTTTGTAGATGACCGGAGAATGAAACAGCGATCTTAAGCCCAATTGATAGATGTAATGACTTGTGTTGCTTTTGTAGTTGAAGTAAAATGAACAAACGTGTCTCTGTACAGGGATACATTTCAATATATCTGTATAGGGACTGATGTGTTTGTCAATAAAGCCCTATTAGAACCATGAAAAACTTTAAGGGTTGAGACTGTTGTGATGTAGGAAACATAGCAGTGCTTATATGAAGATCTTAATTTTTTTAAACTTTGAGAGACTAGTTAACTTTGATATCTTAGCTAATACTTTAATGGAAACATTATAGAATGTACAGAGTTATTAGATGAAGTACCTAACTGTTTGAGACATAATTCTGGCACTTTGCCTTCATGTGTCCTTAGGTTTAATGAAAATCACCATGCTTAAACTCCTGTGATCTACCATGCGAACATTATGAATAAGAGGTACTTTTTTAAAGCTAGTAGAACACAAAAAATATAGGACAGAACAATTTCAGTACCCCATTCCTCAAGAATGAGCCCAAAATAATTTGAAGAAAATTCTAACTTATCTCCCACAAATTTGCACTGATCAGAAATGATCATTTTTAGCCATTAAGTTCAAAGTAAATTTATTATCAAAGTACATACTGTATAACATCATCATGTAGTACTGAGATTTTTTTTGCGGCACTCACAGTAATACAAAGAAACACAAAGGTGGACAAGCAACCACTGTGCAAAAGACGACAAACTATTCAAACACAAAAAGAGAAATGAAAGCAATAAATATCGACAATATGAGTCGTAGACTCCTTGAAACTGAGTACATAGGTTGTGGAATCAATTGAATATTGGTTGAGTGAAGTTATGCCCTCTGGTTGAAGAGCAATAACTGTTACCGAACCTAGTGGTGTGGATGTTTACTTTCACGTTGCAATTCCAATTTAACATTGTTTTCTAATTTGTTAATACCTACCTAAATTTAAATTATGTGCCTATTAAAATATTTGATTAATGTCAGTGTCAGTTGTTTTTAAAAATAAGCAACTAATGATATTCCACTTTTGGTTCACCAGTTTACAACAGTAGGAATGTGAATAAGTATTGTTTGTCAATCAGTTTTTCAAAAATACTATATTCCACACTAACTTACATGTAGTAATCAATTTTCTGAGGTAACCAGCTGTCACTACCTCCTTTGCCTATTGCTGGTTTATAGTGTAGTTAAATCTAATTACCCTTCACCCTAGTAATTTTGAAGTCATGGTCACTTCCTGTAGATCTTGTAATTTTGCATTTACAGTGTTAATTGTATTAAGCTTAGGAGGAGAAAAATATATAGCAAGTAAATTTTCTTTTAAAAAATTAACTCTTTTGAGCAGGTAGGAAATAACTTACAAATTTCTCTGTGCAGGGAAAGTCAAAGAGTTTCACCATTCCAAAATCATCTCCTGTTACAATGTTGAGTCCCGAGTGAGAGACACAGGCACAATTCACATCAGCTTTATCAAGATTTCGAGACCAAATTCCAATGACTTCATCACCTAGGATACTACAGGAATGAAAATTTGTAAATTGCAAATAAATCTCCAATTTGTGCTCATGGAGCTTTAATATTTCTTTCCATATTGACTCTGAATTTAAATCAGTCATATTTGTATCTTTGCATACTGTTAAAAGGATTAGACATGTAAATTGCATAGATTAGCAATGTCAGATAGGAACAGGACAACAAATTCTAAGTGAAAAGACCACAGGAACTATCGAAGATACAGAGCAGGAAGATCATGGTAGCAAGAAATTTGCACAGCTTAGCTCTACACTGGAAGAAGAACATGGTTAAGATTGTTATTAAATGGTATGGATTCTTGAAACATGAATGCATAAGAACTGTAGAGAATATTATTTGAAAGTGAAATGAGAAAGTAGGATGGGAGATTACTTTTGTGAGATACATTGAAAAATAATCAAGGATTTTATCCTAAGTATCTGGGCTTAAAATACACTTGATTGATGTGATGGAGAAATTGGCTACTAATTGGAACTTAAATAAACTTCTCTCATTGGCTTTATTATTTGAAATTGATAATGTAAGAAGACTCATTTCATCCCCATTGTGGACACAGGAGCTGAAATGGGCCTTGTCAAATTGTTTTAAGTCTCAAGCCACAGTGTATTGCTGCTCTCAAATAAATGCAGTGTTCAACTCCAGGAAAGAAGGTTCAAACTGAAGGGGAAAAAAGTTCACCTGGTCCAAGTAGCCCAAGTTATTTTGTCAATCTGTGATTGTTCTTTAACTTGTTTTCCTGAAGGCACCTCATACACCAGTCGTTTATAAGATCCAGTAGAAACCTAGAAAATTAATAATTGTCTTTAATTCATAGCACTTAACTGATTAAGTATATTACCTTATATACTTGAATGCTAAATAACAGCAAGCATTTTTGACTGATTAACTTTGACAAAATTGCTTAATCCATGCACTGCAAGCAGGAATGGCAAACCTTTTTGAGAGTGTGTGCACAAATTGGTGATATTTTTCTAAAATATTCTCTTGTGTGCATTGGTAATTTTGAGCAGAGAATATCATTAATTAATGAATTAGTAACAATAACTATTGACTTTTTTTTAAGGAAAACTGATGTCCTGTTGTTTATTTACATGTATTCATTGTTTTACTATTTATAACAGATTGAAATAAATTAAGTATTTTAGAAAATGTCCAAAATTATATTAATCTTTTAAAAAGACAATTGAAAAATAACATATCTGAATGCTATTGATACTGTACCGCAGAATCAGTAGCATGTCATGAAATTTATGGTTTTGCGGAGGCAGTATGTATATAATAATCAAAAATTACAATGATGGATACTGCCTTTTTGGGGCATCGCCTTTTGAAGGTGTCCTGAATGCTGGGGAGGCTAGTGCCCATGATGGAGCTGACAGAGTGTACAACTTTCTGCAACGTTTTCTAATACTGTGCAGTGACTCCTCCACACCAGACAGTGATCCAACCTGTTAGAATACCTCCAAAGTACATCTAGAAATTTGCGAGTGTCTTTGGTGATATAATTATCCTCAAACTCCTGAAATATAGGCACTATCGTGCCTTCTTTGTAATTATATTATAATGTTGCCTCTATGACAGATCCTCAGATGTTGACACCCAGGAATTTGAAACTCTCACCCTTTCCACCTCTGATCCCTCAATGAGGACTAGTGTGTGTTGCCTCAACTTTCCCTTCTTGAAGTCCACAATCATCCTCGTGGTCTTACTAGCGTTGAGTACAAGGTTGTTGCTGCAGCACCATTCAACCAGCAGATCTATTTCACTCCTACACGCCTCATTATCACCATCTAAAGTTCTGCCAGCAATGGTCGTGTCATTAGCAAATTTATAGATGGTGTTTGAACTATGCCTAACACAAAATTGTGAGTGTAGAGAAAGAAGAGTAGCGGGCTAAGCACATACACATGCACGCATGTATAAATAAACAAAGGAGATAGAAATAAATACACTTTACTCTCAATGAGGCTTTTTTTGGTTGCACTGAAGATGGTAAATATTATATCCAGTTTGTATATGGTTGTTTTGAGATTCATGCATAAAACACCAGTTTCATCAATAACTATTTCCACTATCCAGATATAGATTGATAAACCAGGTCTGTGAGCATTCAAAACGTATCATCCTACATCTAGCTGGTGTCAAGCTGGCATGAGACATTTCCTGTGAAAACATCTCACTGATCTCAGGTTGTTTTAAAAAAAATAATTTTCTGCTTCATTTGGCAGTACAGATAATGATTATGTATCTTCACTGTGTGTGAGGTTTAAAGAATCGAGGGGCTGCACTACATGCCTTATGCCAACAAAATGTCTGTGCATGCAGTTGGTTTGCCACCCCTACTAGAGTAGAAATAATCCAGTTTATTTATACTGGGAAACATTATTATTTGAATTTATAACAGGCATTTCATTTTGAAAAAGCATTTAATATAGTCCAAGATAAAAATGTCCTACTGAAGTCTTTTTTTTAAAAAGTTCTAAATTTTACCAAATATATTTATTTGCAGGATTTCAGCATGTTATAATATGCTATGATCAAGATATATAGATTGTGATTAATACCTGGATATAATTGCTGTCCGCTGAGAAGTCTATTTGGATAACAAAGCTGCCAATATCTTTACAATAGCTGATTCGATTTAATGCAGGTCCTAATCTTAGGTCGTAAAAGTCTATGACATTTTCACATGTCCCCACGGCCAAATATTGAGAGCTTGGGCTGAACCTGAAGAAGATATTTTAATCATCAAAATACATTCAAGAAGATATGGTGCAGATAATGTTCTTTTCCAAATGTTTAAGTTTGCTCATCTTAAATACTCAAATGAATATCTGAAACCATGATCAGATTTGTAGTTGATTGCTAACATGGGAAATGCAATGTTAGCATTCACTTTGAGAGGACTAGAATATAAAGGCAAGAATGTAATGCTGTAGCTTTATAAGGCATTGGTCAGACTGCATTTGGACTACTGTGAGTGGTTTTGGGCCCCTTATCAAAGAAGGGATGTGTTGGCACTGGGGAGGGTCCAGAAGAAGTTCACAAGAATGATCCCGACAATTAACATATTAATAGAAGTAATACACAAAGTAATGTCACTAAGATCTTGAAGGAGCCAGATGATCAGAGATGTGTAGTGTTAAATCCTTTCTAATACAACAATGCTTAGGAATGCCCGGAACTCACGAAAAAGCAATGCACAAATATAAATTTTTATGTTTAAAGTTTTTAATATCTCAACTTGTGATCAATATTTTTAGTGCATCTATTTACATACTTGATATCTTGAATGGCAGATCTTCTGTCTCGTTTCTTGCCCCAGATTGTTAGTGATGTTACCACAAGAATAATGAACTCGCCATTTTTCATACCAATTGCTACCATTTCTCCTTCTGGACTGTAGGCAACTGTTTGAGCAGGATGACCCAAGTTTACTTTATTCAGCATCTTCTGTTAAAATGAGGACAACTTAGGGTTTAAAATGCATGTTAAAACATGTCAATTATTACCGTAATTAATGCAATACATACAAACCCTTTCAGTAGAGAGGGAGAATCCTTTTGAGCCAAGGAATAATTAAACAGCTGAAAGCTAGTTTGTACCAAAAGGATGGATTTTAGTTTGCAAATTCCTCAGAACATCTTTTGCATTCAATACAAGACCATAAGACATAGGAGCCATTTGGCCCATTGAGTTTTCTCCATTTCATCATGCCGATTCATTTTTCCTCTCAAACCAATTCTCCTGTCTTTTCCCCATAACCTTTCATGCCCTGACTAATCAAGAACTTATCAACCTCTGCCATAATTATATCCAATGACCTGGCCTCCACAACTGCCTGTGGCAACAAATTCCATAGATTCACCACCCTTCAGCTAAAGAAATTCTTCCTCAACCCCATTCTAAATGGTTGTCCCCATGTTCTGAGGCTGTTCCCTCTGGTTCTAAGTTCCCTCACTAGATGAAACATCCACTCTTTCAACATTCGAATATTTCAATGAGATCTTCCCTCATTCTTTTAAATTCCAGTGAGTACAGGCTCAGAACCATCAAACACTACTCATACAATAACCTTTTCATTGCTGGAATCATTCTCGTGAACCTCCTTTGAATTTTCCCTAGTGCCAGCACATCCTTTCTTAGATAGGGGGGGGGGGTAAAACTGCTCTCAGTACTCCCAAGTGAGGCCTTACCAAAGCCTTATAAAGCCTCAGCATAACATCCTTGCTTTTATATTCTAGTGCTCTTGAAATGAATACTAACATCGCATTTGCCTTCCTCAACACAGACTCAACCCACAAGTTAACCTTCTGGGAATGCTGCACAAGGATTCCCAAGGTCGCTTGGCACCTCAGGTTTTTGAATGTTTTCCCCATTTAGAAAATAGTCTATACTTTTACTCTTCTACCAAAGTGCATAGCCATACACTTCCCGACAATGTATTACTTCTGCCACTTCTTCACCCATTCCCCTAATCTGTCTTTAAGTTCTTCAGCAGACACCCTGCTTCCTCAACACTACCTGCCACTCCACCTATCTGTGCATTGTTCGCAAACTTGGCCACAAAGACTTCATCCTAATCACTGATATATAACATAAAAGGAAGCACTCCCAATTCCAACTCCCTCTGACCACCACTAGTCACTGGCAGCCAACCAGAAAAGGCTCCTTTATTACCATTCTTTAGTTCCTGACAATCAGCAAATCTTCTTTCCATGCATGTGTCTTTCCAGTAATACCATGGGCTCTTGTTAAGAAGCATCATGTGCGGCATCTTGTCAAAGGCCTTCAGAAAATCCAAGTACACAACATCCGCCCGATTCTCCTTTGTCTATGCTGCTTGTTTTTTTCCCCAAAGAATTTCAACAGATTTGTCCAGCAAGATTTCTCCTTAAGAAAACCATGTCCCTTCAAGTACCCCAAAGCCACATCCTTAACAATTGACTCTAGCATCTCCCCAACCACTGAGGTCTGGCTAACTGGCTAATTTCCTTTCTTCTGCCTCCATCCCTTCTTGAAGAGTGGAGTGGCACTTGCAATTTTCCAGTCCTCTGGAGCCATGCCAGACTGGATTCTCTATGTTGTTGCTTTATGGATTTGTTTGATTGGGAATAGCATTTTCAACCAAAAATAAATCAAATTCAAATGATGAAACTTTATAGTATGAGCAACATTCCCGGTTTTATACCTGGCTTGTGGTTGATCATTTCATTGATTTCTGACTCATTTGTAGGGCGATGGTAAGGCATGATTCCAGAATTCCAAATAAGCTAATTAAAAACTATTTTAAAAACTGCTCATTCAGTTGCATTTTAATTATTCACTTGCCTTTTCAGTGATGTCCCATAATCTAACAGTCCCATCTTCAGCTGCAGACAGAAAGATATCTTTAATAGGATGAGCCGAAAGACCCCAGATTGGTCCGTCCATGTGATTGTTAATTAAGATGTTGCATACTGCGTTCTTCTCACCAACCTCGATGATCTCTGCATTTCTTGTTCCAACCAAAATTTTTCCCTGTTAATGAAGTATGCTTTAAAAAAATTTCACCACTTATCTTTGAATTAATTTATTAGTGAATATTTAAGTTATGTCCAGGTACCTAGTATAATCTTTACATGCCAGTCTTTGAACATTGGGTAGTAATAAAATTCAAATATACCACAGCAAACTTCTATTGTGATTTGGAGTTTATGACATTCCCACAACGTTGCTACTCTGATCTTTCCTGGCAGTAGAGATTAAACACTTCGATAGGGACAAATATTCCTTCGGTATAGGTCTAGAATAAATGACGCCACGTTACTTATTTGAAATTTAAAGCCACCTACAAGATCCATTCTCCCAAACCGAAGGCAAACCTATCGTTCATTCCTTACTAAAGGACTGACATACACTGTCCTTTTCCTTTTGAAGACAAAACTTGGGCTTTAATCCTATTCAGTTGAAGTTATCCTTCTCGTTACCTCCATCAAGACCAACATTGGTCTGATGCTTTCTTATGTTCAGGTGCTAGTTGTATATATCACTTCAATTAAGAATAAATTAGGGACCAATTCCTACTTTCTATGAGCAGTTACATACCTCATCCACTAAGAGGGAAATCCCTGACTCCCAACTGAACTGTTGAAAATTTTAATGCCATTCAGGTTCATAAAGGAACCACTGAACACCAACCTCTCTCTCGCAGCCCTTCGCCTGTTCCCGGTCCGCATTAAAAAGGAAACAACTCTCATAGAAGGGGAATTGGCCCCTGGGGAGAAAGCATTTGTTAATCTCACTGAGAGGGAAATAGACTTGTTCAGTCCAGCCTAACACTTCCTGTCCACTCCTGCACTCTTTCTTGCTCAACAAAATCCTTTAAAATTTAAAGATTATCAGAGGAACGGGAACAATGGAAGAGGGTAGGATGAGATTAAGTACTGAAAGATAATTCAGGAAGGAAATCCACTTTGACTTAAAGAACAAGGGAAAAGCAAGGAACAAATACTGAATTTATTTCATGACATTTTAGCTTTGAAAATACTATGAGCACAAAACCTTGAAAATTTTTCATCTGTGCCGTAACTCCCTCTCACCATATAGTCGCATATGTGTCCTTCCAGCTTTCTCAAGCTAACTAATTCTAACACGTGAAGAACATTTTTTGGTGGTGGAATGTACCTTGCATCTGCAGACTGAACACACAATGTCCATTGTCTGGCCAGTTTCCAGTCTGAAAGCACGGCATCGCTTCAGTTCTTGATCCCACAGTTTCACTGCTCCACCTTCCTTAGAGCTGATAAAACAAAATCACAAAAATATTTAAGTAATTTTCCTTACATATTGGAGGCTGACCTGTTAGATACTATTATGAGTATGAATCCTTTGATTAAGGGTTCTATTGGAAGAATTTATAATTTATTGTTACAATGGGATAAGCGTCCTTTATCTAAGATTAAACAGGATTGGGAAAAGGAACTTAATTTGACTTTTGTGATGGAGGATTGAATGCGGATTTTGAAGTTGGTTAACTCTTCTTCAATTTGTGCTAGCCATTCATTGATTCAATTTAAAATTGTACATCATTATCATTTGACAAAGGAGAGACTTTCTAAAATCTTTTCTAACGTTGATAGTCATTGTGATAGATGTAAAACTGAGATAGCTACATTGACACATATGTTTTGGTCTTGTTCTATATTGGAACAGTTCTGGAAGTCAGCTTTTTCAACAATTTCTAAAGCACTTAAAATTAAATTACAACCTAATAAATTAACTGCGCTTTTTGGAATAATTCCTCAAAATATTCATGGTATTTCAGTGTCTGACCAACATGTTATTGCATTTGTTACATTGATAGCTAGGATGGCCATTTTGTTGAAGTGGAAGGATACATCAGCTCCCACATTGTCACAATGGTTCTCTCAAGTGATGCTATGTCTTAGTTTGGAGAAAATTAGAAGTCGAACCTTTGAACCTTTATTTGATTTTGAGAAAAGATGGGGCTCATTTGCTCGTTATTATCATTTGAGTTAATTGATATAATTTTTCCATGATCTAATTGTAAATTTTTTAGTATATTTTCTTTTCTTGCTGGCGGTTTGATGTTTATTTTTAGAAGCTTTTTGTATGATGCATGACTCCAGGGTTGTACACCTAATGGGTTCTTTTTTTTCTCTCACTTTTCTGCCTAGTAGGTCTTTTTCGTTATCACAAAATTTTTTTCAATCTTTAAGATAATGTCTTTTTTGAGACATTGTAAGTGTTGTTACTTCAATGTACTCATGTTATTTTTCCTGTATAATGTAACAATAAAAAAGATTTGAAAAGAAAAAAAAGAAAACAAAATCATTGTCTGCACCTCATGAAGATCAGCCTTTTCTGATTATGGTTTAGGGGTTAAACAACAACTTCCTTTGGTAATTTTAAAGGAAGAATGGAAATGTTTAATGTCACTGCAAGTATAAAACAAGGCCATTATTCTCACTCTTGGACTGAATAGCAGCAGTGTATTAGTAATATACTTTTACTCACGGTCTTTCTTTGCCTCCAGTTACTATCAGGCCATCTCGTAATGTTGTATACATTGTAAATACAGGTCCATTATGCGCTTTGGCCACAATTCGGATTAAAAGATGTTCCCTCCAGACATAAACATCTCCGCTGATGGTACCTGTAAACGTCAAATTATTCTGCAAAAGAAAGTCAAAGCTTAACGGTCATGACAAGAAACACGGCTTTTTTAAAATCAATTAAGCACTTTAAAATCAGGATTTTTTTCCACCTTGCAAGTAATTAATGAGTTTTTTTGACATAACCTTTTAAATAGGTAGAAAAATGGAGGAGGACTGAATTTTGATATGGAACAATTTTATAGAATTTTCAATAAATGTGTAAATTAAATGTGTAATTATCGAATGGACATTAAATGGACATTAAATGTGTAATTATCGAATGCAGAAGTGGATTATCCTGAAGTGAGGGTAAGAAGTTTTAAAACCTGGCCTTTTGTAACACATCCAGCTCCTTAATGAAATAAAGGAACTAATACTAAAAGTACCAAGTTGAGCACATCTGTGGAGAAGTAAACCCTTAACTTTGGTCAATCACCTTCCATCAGTTTTAAAGCAAACAGATGCCAAGAAAGGGAGACAGAAAGAAAAATATATGATAGGGTGAAAGACAAGCAGTAAACACAAAATATTCTGCAGATGCTGGGGTCAAAGTAACACTCACAACAAGCTGGAGGAACTCAGCAGATCGGGCAGCATTCGTGGAAACGATCAGTCAACGTTTTGGACTGATCATCAGGACTGAAGAGGGAAGGGGCAGGGGCCCATAAAGAAAGTGGGGGAGGGTGGGAAGGAGAAGGCTGGTAGGTTCCAGGTGAAAAACCAGTAAGGGGAAAGATAAAGGGGTGGGGGAGGGGAAGCAGGGTGGGGATAGGCAGGAAAGGTGAAGAAGGAATAGGGGAAAACACAATGGGTAGTAGAAGGAGGCGGAACCATGAGGGAGGTAGTAGGCAGCTGGGGGAGGGGGCAGAGTGACATAGGGATAGGGGAAGGGAGGGGGAGGGAATTACCAGAAGTTGGAGAATTCTATGTTCATACCAAGGGGCTGGAGACTACCCAGTCGGTACATGAGCAGTTAATGATAGAATATTGGGAAAAGACAAGGAGGAATGATAGTGTGACAGGCAGTGAATGAACATTGAAGAGATGCAAATGGAATAGTTGAAATTAGAGCTGAAAATCAAAGACTGTACTGTGCCCATTAGCTGGTCCTCAAATTTATTTTCAGATTTTTCAAAGACATAGGGGTCAGGCTTGGAATGGATGAACATCCCTCTTCCTTCCTTCCATTTTCCATTCTTTATTTAATGTCTGACTTATTTTAATTCTGATGAAACATTAACTATCTCTCCACTCATGTTAGCTGATCTGCTCAGCACTTTTAGCATCTTGTTTTTACTTCTGATTTCCAACATATGCATTATTTTGCTTTTGAGTTTAAAACAGGTTTTAGTTCTTCAGGTGTGGCAGCAGTTTCAGCTGTGTGATACTTATTTAAATGTCTAGAAATTAAGAAGATGCATAATTAAGAACTTCTTTTGTAATAACAGCATGTCAATGTGAAATACACAAATTTGCTCCAGATTTCCAGCATTTGCTGTCTCGTGACCTCAATATGAAATATGCACACAAAAGAAATCAATTTTCTTTTTCCCAAGGAAACACAGAAGTTCCAAACAAGTCAAGATAACTATGACATGCAGAGAAATATTCTAATTATATTGTTCAATAGTTATTTTAAGAAACAAAATTAAACAAGCCTACCGCAAGCATGAACAGATTTCTAAATTATTCTGTACATTTAGTTTTAGAAAGCAGCAAAATAATTTCTAATAATTATTCATAAACCATGTAATTCAACATTTTATTGAAAGGCACTTACAGCTCCAAAAGCTACAGCAAGCATTGTTTGTAACCTGGCATCTTCAACTGAATTTAAGTTGCCCTTTTTGCTCAGTAAGGCTTTACCAGCAATCGTCCAAAACCGAACATGTTTCACACCTACTGACACAAACTGGCTGTCTGAATCTGGTCTGAATTCTGCAACAAAAATTCTCTTGGTGTGACCACTTCTACTGGCAACTTTGGTACCTTATGGAATAGAAATAGGTAAGAAATTGTTATCATGTTTCAGTAACATTATAAATATTTCTTGTCATATAACTTCTGCAAGTTCAAGCAAAGGTGCTCAGAAATGCATTGCCCGCGGGTTAGAAGTGGCACATACTCAAGTTTCATTACTGATCTATTAGACACGTCCCACATCTCACCTTCTTGCCATCTCCAGACGGTGATGGTATATTGAGAATCCAGTCCAACTGAGAGGAGGAGTTTGCCTGTGGCACTGAAACTGACACAGCAAACTCCTTTTGAATGGCAACAACGCAGCACAGACAATGTTTGCTTGGTTGTGGCATCCCAGACATGAATCAGTGGGGCAGTACCTGCAGAAAGAAAGCTACAATTTAGTTATCAGACCCCCTTAAAGTACAATTCTTAAACAATTCTAACTTCCACTTGCTGAATGTTGAAACATGCAATAGTGGAGAGATTCCCCAGTAGGTAGAGTGAAAATAATCAGCTGCTTCAGCAGCATTTCATAACAACTGCCTTTCATAGGTACCAGAATACACTTAAAATCGGAAAAAGAGTACCTCAGTATGATGATTTTTCAATTTTTTCCCATTCCTTTTTATGAAGTTAAATTAGATGTTTGGACATTTATCCATTGAGAGGATTTAATACATTGAATTATACGGGTAACTTGGCCAAACAATAGCCATAAGCTTTCCTGTTCTTCTGGTTTTATCCTCAAGTAATCATGCACGCTCAGTTAAATCCAAAGCCTTAAACGGCTGCTCAGTACTCATGTATTAGGGCCCCAATATTTGCATTATTTCTAAATGATAAATTCCCCCACAATCGCAATGTAGTGTTTAGAAGTTTTATCTTACTTAGAGACACAGCATGGAACAGGCCCTTCCGGACCCAACAAGCCCCAGTGCCCAGCACCCCACCTCTATTTAAACTTAGGGTAATCATGGGACAAAAGGTACGTCTTTAGAATGTGGGAGGAAATCGGAGCACCCAGAGAAATCCAGAAGGACGTACAGTGTTGGAATTGAATTCTGATGCCCTGAGCTGTAATAACCGCTACACTATCACAGCACCCCCAGTGAAGCTGACATGTATGAGTATTTGTACGTAATGCTACAAGAGAGCTGAATTAGCAACATTCCTTAAGAAGAATTGAGCTACACTTCTACTTCTGAGTAAGTGGGCTGAATTATCAACTAGAAGCACCAAATCAGCTGAAACTTTATGACTGAGTAATGCTATTTGTCTCAGAAAACAGGAATAATGTGTACATTTTGAGTTTGGTGTAACAAAACCCTTTCTGGATGGAGGCTAGAGGAATGTGGAGAAAGAAGGCCTACCAGCCTTCAACATCAGGAGCTTCATTACAACGTACAGAAACAGATCATGCTACTCTTGGATGAAAACAAAATGCCAGAAACACTCAGAGAGCAAACACAGAGTGAAAGTGTTAACTCAGAGCAGGCCTGTTCTGCCATAGATCATTCATCGGTAATACTAACTCAGTTTCCCTCTCTCCATCAGCAAAGCCCGGCTTATCTCCATTCTGTCAGAGATTGTCCTGTTGCCTCATTCCCAACTGCAAATCGACCTGTTTTCTTTTTCCAAGCTCTGAAGGGGTTTCACACAAAGATGAACTGTTTCTCTTTCCATACATGTCACTTGATTTGCTGAGTGTTTCCAACATTTTCTGTTTTTATTTCAGATTTCTAGCATTCACAGATTTTGATTTTGATTTGAAGGTGTGCTAAATATTGACTTGCTTCAAAGGTAACAATTAATCTACGCTTGGTTTGGCAACACTCTCTTCAACATCACTCAACCATGAATGCTACCATCAGGAAGGACAAAGGGAGTAAAATCACAGGAACACTACCAGCTGGAAGTTGCCTTTCAAGCCAAACACCATACTGACTCGGAAACCAATCATTGTTCCTTCAACGTCACTGGGTCAAAATCCTGAAACTCTCCCTCTAATAGCATTCACACCTCAAGGATTACAGCGGTCATCACTACTTTCTCAAGGAATGGGCAACTAAGGGCTGGTCCAGCCCACACCCCTTGAATGAGGACATAGATCTTGCCCTGCCCTGACTCTAGTTTAGAACTCTCTGGCTCAGTTGATAGCCCCAGTTCAGAGCAGACCGAAATATTAGTGTACAGTCACATTGAACAGATTAAACAGTATTACACAAGGGTTCTTTTATAAAACTATTTCCATGTGTTTTTGCTATTTTGTCATTTAAGCATTTACTGATATTTTCGGAATGTAATAAATCAATTCCAGACAGCAGATGGAACTCTCCTAAGCTATTTTACTAAAGGCAACAGTTTTACAAGTTTGATTTAGATCTGCTTTCTTTTTATAAGGCATTTCAAATATGCTTAACTCCCAAATCAGCATGGTATTCCAGTAAATGCTATCTGACTTACCCCATATTAAACAACCTAACATAATTACAGTTAGTCCTGACGAAGGGTCTCGGCCCGAAACGTCGACTGCGCCTCTTCCTATAGATGCTGCTTGGCCTGCTGTGTTCACCAGCAACTTTGATGTATGTAACATAATTACACCTGCTACGATTTGGTTTCAGTTTGACAACCATGATACAATTAAATTGCAATGATTTTTAAGTATTTTAGTGTTTTTTTAAAATGTGAATTGTTTTACTCTTGTAACTGTCCATATAATCTGTAATGTAGCTAAAGTTTATATTTAATAAGGAAAACATTAATTGCAAAGGTTTCAATGAAATTATGATTAGCCTTGAGAGTGATGTATAACATCAAGAGAATGAAGTTATTTTTGAAATGGAACTTGAAACTCAACTGCAATTTCTAATAGGTTAATCATAGTGTGTTTGCAGCCTTCAGCTTTTGGGCAGCCGTCAATTTTAAACAAAGGACAACAATTTTTAAGCTGTCAGTCAAGAGAAGGGAAGGGCATAGGCCAAATATTTGAGATTTCTTACCTGCTTTGTCAGCAGAATCACCTTTTAGTTACATCACAGCCAAAGCCAGAAACAAAATGCAATACAAAACAAAACAAACATCACAATAATACAATGAACATAAGTACTGGTAAATATGCAACAGCATACTTTTACTGCTGTAGCTGGTGAAATGTTAGTGTTGCTATTTCTGGATATGTATCAGTACTTACAAGTAGGTTAACTAAAACCAAGAATAAAGACAATAAAATATTTGCAATACATCTACTGTCAATTCCACACACATGCAACGAATAAATGATTTTTCTTGCTGGACGTGACTACATATTCATCTTTATTTATAAGTGAGTAACAAACGATTTCTATGCTGTGTTTTCAAAATGGCATAGCATTTTAGAAGTAAGAGTGTATTGGAGATATGTTATTAGTATGTTCAGCAAAGATGGTGGGAGGGGAGGGGAGGGGAAATAGGTAAAATTAAACCTACATTTTAATCAAGTCTAATATCACCGGCATGCGTAATGAAATCTGTTGTCTGTGCGGCAGTACAGTGCAATACATAATAACAGTGAAAATGTGAATATTTATTAGGTATATGAAATAGTTAAATGAAATGAGTAGTGCAAAAAAATAGAAATTTAAATGTAGTGAGGTCATGTTCATGGGTTCAGTGTCCATTCAGAAATTGGATGGCAGAGGGGAAGAAATTGTTCCTGAATTGTTGAGAGTGTGCCTTCAGGCTTCTGCACCTCCTTCCCGATGGTAGCAATGAGAAGAGGGCGATGCCACCTTTTTGAGGCATCGCTCCTTGTAGATACTTAAAGCAGAAGATGATAGTTTCCTGATTGGTCAGGGCATCAAGGGATATGGTGATTGGGCAGGTACATGGGGTCGAATAGTATCCGGGATCAGCCATGATGAAATGCAGGAGCAGACTCGATGGCTGAATGGCCTAATTCTGCTCCTAAGTCTAAATGTCTACAGTCTTATACCATGGAGGCCAGTGCTCATGATGGAGCCAAGTTCCAGCATTTGTATTTGACTTTATACAATGGTAAGTTTTACTGCCAACTATATTAAATGGATGATAGTGTTACACAATTAAGCAAATAACCAGCCGTTGACTTAACTAACAGGCAAACATGCAGTTAATTTTTTACTGTGAAATGAATAAAAGAAGGCTTTATAGACAATTCAGAAAACATAAAACACATCTGGCGTTGGAAGCTCCTGATGAACAATCTTTTGATCTTTTTCACCAAAAACTGTGAACATTCAATGTCTAAAGTTCAGGCCATCTCTGAAAAGCTTCGAATATTCCTATTGAAATTTAGCACCAAGTTGATGCAATAAACAGGAATGTAATTTGACACAATTGAATTGTTTTAAAGAGGTTATTGCAAATGAAGCTTATTTTAATACGTTGAAGGAAGAAATAAAAGTCAAAACTGTATTTGAGCTCGGGGTAAAATTTTCTCCATGCTATTTGAAGTGAAATCAGATATATATACACTTCATAAATAAGTTTAGGAGTACAAATGAATCAAGCTGGACTTTTTATTATTTTTTAAGAATTTTAAATAAAATAGTTAAAGAGTTGTGAATTTCTCAATCTGTTCTTGCTCTGGAGAAGCATAGATTATTGCAAGGCCGAATAAAGCCAAGTTCTATTTTGCTGAAGGCCCAAGGAACTCATTGCAATGGCGAAGCTTGCACACTGAACAGGTCCATTCCTTCACAACCCCCACAAGTACCAGCACTGGGACCCTTGCTATTTGTAATAAATATGAACGATTTGGATGTGGATGTAGGTGACATGATTGGCAGATTTACAGATGTCACTAGGATTTGTTGAATTGTTGGTAACTAGTCTCTGTTCTTAAGCTCCAGGGTTTTATGCTTTGTTGAAATGAGCTAAGAAATGGGAGATGGTTTTAAATCCTGAGAGATGTTGAGTGACGCATTCTGGGAGCACTAATAAGGCTAGAAGATACATCGTGCATCAGGACTATTGTGGAACAAAGGGACCTTGGTATGCAAGTCCAAAGTTCCTTGGATCTTAAAGAAGGTGACCAAAACTGTGTCAACACTCCACATGTGTCCTCACCAATACCCTGCACAGTTGTAACAGTATTATTTTTTAAACTCCAGTCTCCTGCAATAAAGACCAATGTTCCATTACTACTCCAACTACTTGCTAACCTTGTACTGCAAATAAGTGCAGTACAGAGGAACTTCCCTCTGGTTAAATAAAAATCTGCTCCTCAATTGCTCATGTCAAAGTATACAACCTCATTTTCACACATTAAATTCCATTTACCAAATTTTTACCCATGCACTCAAGCCATCCACAGTAAAATTCCAAAAATCTATCTATCTGAAAGCAACTTCGGGCTCATTGAGTGATGTTCTCACACTCCTCTCCTCTCACAAAGTCCTCTGTTCTCACACTCCTCCTTCACTCACAAAGTCCTCTGTTCACACTCCTCTCCACTCACTAGGTCCTCTGTCCCAACACTCCTCCTTCACTCACTAGGTCCTCTGTCCCAACACTCCTCCTTCACTCACTAGGTCCTCTGTCCCAACACTCCTCTTCACTCACTAGGTCCTCTGTCCCAACACTCCTCCTCACTCACTAGATCGTCTGTTCTCACACTCCTCCCCTCTCACTAGGTCCTCTGTTCTCACACTCCTCTCCTCTCACTAGGTCCTCTGTTCTCACACTCCTCTCCTCTCACTAGGTCCTCTGTTCTCACACTCTTCACTCACAAGGTCCTCTGTTCTCACACTCCTCTCCTCTCACTAGGTCCTCTGTTCACACTCCTCTTCACTCACTAGGTCCTCTGTTCTCACACTCCATTTCACTCACTAGGTCCTCTGTTCTCACACTCTCCACTCACTAGGTCCTCTGTTCTCACACTAGATCCTCTGTCCTAACACTCCTCTCCTCTCACTAGATCCTCTGTTCTAACACTCCTCTCCAATCACTAGGTCCTCTGTTCTAACACTCCTCCCCTCTCACTAGGTCATCTGTTCTCACACTCCTCTCCTCTCACTAGGTCCGCTGTTCACACTCCTCTTCACTCACTAGGTCCTCTGTTCTCACACTCCATTTCACTCACTAGGTCCTCTGTTCTCACACTCCTCTCCACTCACTAGGTCCTCTGTTCTCACACTAGATCCTCTGTCCTAACACTCCTCTCCTCTCACTAGATCCTCTGTTCTAACACTCCTCTCCAATCACTAGGTCCTCTGTTCTAACACTCCTCCCCTCTCACTAGGTCCTCTGTTCTCACACTCCTCTCCTCTCACTAGGTCCTCTGTTCACACTCCTCTTCACTCACTAGGTCCTCTGTTCTCACACTCCATTTCACTCACTAGGTCCTCTGTTCTCACACTCCTCTCCTCTCACTAGGTCCTCTGTTCACACTCCTCTTCACTCACTAGGTCCTCTGTTCTCACACTCCATTTCACTCACTAGGTCCTCTGTTCTCACACTCTCCACTCACTAGGTCCTCTGTTCTCACACTAGATCCTCTGTCCTAACACTCCTCTCCTCTCACTAGATCCTCTGTTCTAACACTCCTCTCCAATCACTAGGTCCTCTGTTCTAACACTCCTCCCCTCTCACTAGGTCATCTGTTCTCACACTCCTCTCCTCTCACTAGGTCCGCTGTTCACACTCCTCTTCACTCACTAGGTCCTCTGTTCTCACACTCCATTTCACTCACTAGGTCCTCTGTTCTCACACTCCTCTCCACTCACTAGGTCCTCTGTTCTCACACTAGATCCTCTGTCCTAACACTCCTCTCCTCTCACTAGATCCTCTGTTCTAACACTCCTCTCCAATCACTAGGTCCTCTGTTCTAACACTCCTCCCCTCTCACTAGGTCCTCTGTTCTCACACTCCTCTCCTCTCACTAGGTCCGCTGTTCACACTCCTCTTCACTCACTAGGTCCTCTGTTCTCACACTCCATTTCACTCACTAGGTCCTCTGTTCTCACACTCCTCTCCTCTCACTAGGTCCTCTGTTCACACTCCTCTTCACTCACTAGGTCCTCTGTTCTCACACTCCATTTCACTCACTAGGTCCTCTGTTCTCACACTCTCCACTCACTAGGTCCTCTGTTCTCACACTAGATCCTCTGTCCTAACACTCCTCTCCTCTCACTAGATCCTCTGTTCTAACACTCCTCTCCAATCACTAGGTCCTCTGTTCTAACACTCCTCCCCTCTCACTAGGTCATCTGTTCTCACACTCCTCTCCTCTCACTAGGTCCGCTGTTCACACTCCTCTTCACTCACTAGGTCCTCTGTTCTCACACTCCATTTCACTCACTAGGTCCTCTGTTCTCACACTCCTCTCCACTCACTAGGTCCTCTGTTCTCACACTAGATCCTCTGTCCTAACACTCCTCTCCTCTCACTAGATCCTCTGTTCTAACACTCCTCTCCAATCACTAGGTCCTCTGTTCTAACACTCCTCCCCTCTCACTAGGTCCTCTGTTCTCACACTCCTCTCCTCTCACTAGGTCCTCTGTTCACACTCCTCTTCACTCACTAGGTCCTCTGTTCTCACACTCCATTTCACTCACTAGGTCCTCTGTTCTCACACTCCTCTCCACTCACTAGGTCCTCTGTTCTCACACTAGATCCTCTGTCCTAACACTCCTCTCCTCTCACTAGATCCTCTGTTCTAACACTCCTCTCCAATCACTAGGTCCTCTGTTCTAACACTCCTCCCCTCTCACTAGGTCCTCTGTTCTCACACTCCTCTCCTCTCACTAGGTCCGCTGTTCACACTCCTCTTCACTCACTAGGTCCTCTGTTCTCACACTCCATTTCACTCACTAGGTCCTCTGTTCTCACACTCTCTCCACTCACTAGGTCCTCTGTTCTCACACTAGATCCTCTGTCCTAACACTCCTCTCCTCTCACTAGATCCTCTGTTCTAACACTCCTCTCCAATCACTAGGTCCTCTGTTCTAACACTCCTCCTCACTCACTAGATCATCTGTTCTCACCTCCTCCTCTCACTAGGTCCTCAATTCTCACACTCCTCCTCCTCTCACTAGATCCTCAATTCTCACACTCCCTCAATGTGGCACCTTGTCTATAAAATCCAAAAGCACTACATCTATAGGTTCTCCTCTACTGACTGTTTGCAATATCTTCAAAGAACTTTAGCAAGTTTACTAAATATGCTTTTTCTTTTATAAAGCCATGTTGGACTGAGTGAAAGTGCTGTATGAAGCAGCCCCTAATCTACACTGAGTCACACCGATGTAGAGGAGGCCGCACTGGGAGCACCAGATATAATAGATCACCCTGACAGACTTTCAGGAGAAATACTGCCGCATTTGGAAGATCTGTTTAGGGCCCTGAATGGCGGTAAGGGAGGAGGTGCAGGGGTTTATGGCAGGTGTAGCATTTAGCACAGTTGCAGGGCTAAGTGCCAGAGGGAGATCAGTGGGGAGTGGCAAGTGGACAAGGGGGTCACGAAGAGTGATTACTGCAGAAAGCCAGGGGTGAGGGAGGGGGGCTGTAGGGGAGAAGTTGGGAGAGGGAAAGCTGTGCCTGGTGGTAGGAATCCACTGCAGATGGCAGAGCTTGCATGGAATGGTGTGCTAGATACAGAAGCTCATGGGGTGGTAAGTAACGACAACGGGATCCCTCTATCCACTCTTGTTATCTTGGTGGAGGGACGGGTAGCCTCATCCTGAGAACAGATGCAGTGGAGGTGAAGGAAGCAAGAGAAGGGATAGGGTAGGAAGAAGTATGGTCGAGATGACTGTGAGGGTCAGTAGACTTTGTCTCCAGAGATGGAGACAGAGAAGTCAAGAAAGGGGGCAGGATGGAAATTGTTGGAGAAATTGATGAGCCCAGCATGGGTGCAGGAAGCAGTACCAATGCAGTTGTAGTGTAGAAACACTTTGGGAATGTTGCTGGTGTAGGCTTGAAACACAGATTGGACCACACAGCTGATGAAAAGGCTGGCACATCTGAAACCCTTGTGAGTGTCCATAAGTTGGCTACATCTTCCGCCTGGAGAAAGTGGGAGGAGCTGAAAGTAAAATTGTTGAGGTTAAGAGCAACACACTCAAAATACTGAGAAACTCAGCAGGTCAGGGAGGATCTATGGAGAGGAATAAATAGTCGATTGAAAGGAGTATGAAGCCAGAATAAGGTAGGGAAGGGGAAGCAGTACAAGCTGACAAGTGATAGATGAAACCAGGTGAGGGGAAAATGGGTAGGTGTGAAGGAGTGGGGTGGTTAGAAATAGGGAGCTGATAGGTAGAAGGACTAAAGGAGGAGGAATCTGAAAGGACAGGAGATTGGACCATGGGATAAATGAGAGGAGGAGGGGTATCAGAGGGAGGTGTTTGGCATGTGAGGAAAGGAGAAGGGGCGAGAGGAGTCAGAATGGGGAATGGAGAAAGAGAGAAAGGGGTGGATTATCTGAAGTTGGGAAGTTGAGGTTAAGTACCAGTTTTGCCAGAAGGTGGTGGTGCTGGGGGAGGAAAACTGATTACTGTTATCAGTAAGAAGCAGAAAACCTTAAGGCCTTCCTTGTGGGAGATGGAAATGTACAGGGACTGGATGTCCATGGTGGGTAGGGTCAGTCAGGGTACTGAAAGTTGAAGTGATGGAGAGAATGTGAAGTGTCACGATACAAGTTAGAAGAAATTGAACCAAGGGGCACAAAATGGAGTTGAAGTTTGAGAACACAAGTTCAATGGGGCAGGAACAGGGGCATTTAGGTTTGTGGATCTTGAGTACGAGGTAGAATCGAGCAGTTTGGAGTACACTATGTAAAGTAGTTATCATACTGTCATACCCTTGCTAAAGTACAGAGAGAGAGAGAATAAATGGGTAACTGTAGACCATTTAATCTAATTGAGGAAAAATGGTTAGTGATTTAGAGAAGTCTAATGCAATCAAACCAGGTCAACGTAATTTTCTGGAAGGAAAATCATTAACGATCTGTCATTCTGGCAAGCTTACTGTTTACCATTTTCAAGGACAATATCCTTCATAATTTTTAATGGGTTGTTTTGCACATTTCTGGTCAAACCAAGTTTAGTTCTGCTCTCTTATGCACAATGTAATATGTTCGGTGAAATACTTCTTTCAGAAGAAAAAGTACTGTTTTGGTCAATGTGAACTTGATGTTTTGGCAAATATTCCTGCACCAACAAAACACACCATGGGAGAGATTGGTACTGATAAATTTATACTATTACTTTAATACATACCTACTTGTCCCGTTGCAATTATCCTTTGAAATTTGGGATGCTGATTAACTGTTAGACACAGGATGTCATCTGTATGTTCAAGATAAAAAGACTGAATACCTAAAGAACATTTAAAGTAAAAGGATTTATAGTTAATTAATGTACTTCTTGAGACACAAAAAACAAAAAAAAGAGTCAGGAGAAACTTCAACTCGAACTTTTTTTGTTCAATTTCTCACATTCCACAGTAAATAAAACTCCTTAATTATTGCTTTTTCATTCATCACAAAATTACTGGAGCCAAACAGCAACAATATAAACAAATGTTTAGTGACAAATTTTGAGAGTTAAAAAGATGTCAAGTTCTAAGTTGCTGAGATATTAATGAGGCATTCCTGCCTTGATACCTGAATTTGCTGTTAGAAAACCTACTCTTTATAATTCACCTTATGGACATATTTCATCTCAGTTCATGCTGATTTCAATACTGGCACTCTATTCCAAAACCTTTCTACAGGGGCACAATTGAGAGCATCCTGACTGGCTGCATCACTGCCTGGTGTGAGAACTGTGCCTCCCTCAATCGCAGGACTCTGCAGAGAGTGATGCGGACAGCCCAGCGCACCTGCAGTTGTGAACTTCCCATGATTCAGGACATTTACAAAGACAAGTGTGTAAAGGATCGTTGGGAACCTGAGTCACCCCAAACACAATCTTCCAGCTGCTACCATCTGGGAAACAGTACCACAGCATAAAAACCAGGACTAACAGGCTCCAGGACAGCTTCTGCCACCAGGCCATCAGCCTGATTAACTCAAGCTGATTTGAGTGTATTTTTATGTTATATTGACCGTTCTGTTTATTATAAATTACTATGATTTCACATTGCACATTTAGACAGAGACGTAACGTAAAGATTTTTACTCCTCGTGTATGTGAAGGGTATAAGAAATAAAGTCAATTCAATTCAATTCTGTACTGAGGATTCTCCCTAATGGTGGACTCCATAAAGTATAACTGTGCTGTTACCCATTGCTTCAGGATTTAGACAGTTCTATAGCAGCACCACCACCATCTCCACAGACTCATTTGAAATCCCTTCCCTGCAAAAAGACACAACCATGTCTCCTACACCCCATTTCAGCTCAGTACTTCTGAAGAACATTTTCAGCACCATAGTCCCACTGCCCTAACAACTGCCCATCAGCTTATTTACTCATGCTGGGGTTAGGGTACATGCCTTCAGTTATAGGTTGCCCATGTTTCTATGGACATCCACTTTATCCACCAAGACTGAACCACGGGCAGACCACAAGGCTGAAATTACCACGAGGCCTGCCCTTGGACCAAGCTGCTCTTCCAGTGTGTTCCAGGGTCAATGTTTCACTGGGAGGAGGACAACTCCCACTTTCTCAGCTCCATCTCATCGAAAGTGGGGCAGATTTGTGGGGCTATCTTGCCTATTCCTCAGTTTTCCCAGTAAGTCCTTTATAACTGGCAAGACTGTTCTTCCAACCAGACCCACTTTGACATTACAAATGTTTAAAAACACCCCGGAAAGCACTGGAAAATAAAATAATAATACTAATAATAATAATACTCTACAAAGCATATACTTTAAAGCAATCAAATATATTTAAAATTCTGTCTGTCTAGGTACCATTTAATTTAATTTAAAATTACCAAATTAAAAAGATCTATTTATTGTTCTTGTGATAGATATCACCCTGTTGGTTTCAATGGGGCTGTTTATCCAGGCTCAGTGGGCAGATTTCCCAGGACAAGTGGTGGAAAGCATTTGGAAGCTTGCACTATCTGCCTGGATTCACCACATGGCTTCAATCACACAGGTAGAAGATAAAACCACCAGCAGATCTAGACTTCAGGACTTCTACAAAGAATGATGCTGAGGCAGAAGATTCTGATTACATTTCAATCATCTTCTCTACACACCTTTCATGGAGTGCATGTCAAGAACTCCCTAGCAGTGACATTAAATGTTGCTAAAGGGCACAGAAATACAATGCACAATTTCTACTTCTTAAGATAAAGCATCTTGGTTTAAAGCATTTTGTCCATACTATTCTGCATTTGTGCTAAAGTAAGATCCACATTCTTCAGGCTTTGGCAATATTTACACCTATCAGACAGTCGGAATGAAGTTGACAAAACTTCAATAATAACTAATTCTGAGCATCTTTCATGAGAAATTAACACAGAGTTGAAGGAGCATTTACTGCAAAGTGTTGATTTCAAACAGATATTAGACACCTGATAGTTAATAACAGGCAATCACAATCGAATGAGATACAGACATTGATGAATTGCTTAAAGTGCCACAACTTATATCAGACCTCAGTGATGGCATCTATAATAACAATGTTTGCTGTCTATGATAACAACATTTGCTACCTGTGACAACGATGCTGTCTTCTCTGGTCCCAAAGATATTTAAGGTCATTATTTTTGTAGAATTAAGTTTTCTATAATGTGCTCGTTTAAAATTGTAGGACTACATTTCTTTAAAAAATGATCTTAAATCATAAACCCAACCAAATTCCATTTACATTATTGATCAGCTTCAAATAAATGATTCACCCTTTTATAAAAGCCAAGTGTAACCAATTGATATTTTTTAAAAAACACAAAACTAAAATGTATTTCAAATAGAGAATTATTCTACCTGTGGCAATGTTGTGGACAATTCCAACCGATGCTGTGTGATAAATGATATCAATACCATCATTTAAATAATGTACATTGTTTCTGCAATCATTACCACGATATCCAAATGCCAAAACCAGCGTGAGGTCCTGCCAAATAGAAGAATGTTATTAGAAAAAGCTGCCTGAATATATGAAGGAAAAGCATTCAAAATCTCAGTGTCTCACCAATATGTTTTCTGAGAAGATGATCATCAGCCCCCACAACTGTTTTCATATTTTATGGTCTCAGTTTCTAAATTTAAAATATATTGAAGTCGGACTTTTTAAGCTAATCTACAAAACAGTGTGCATCATGTAAAATCAAAAGAAAAATTCTAAAACTTGCCAACAATTAACTAAAAGTTAAAAACCAAAATTGTGAGGCTGAAAAAGTATTCATCTCCTTTGTAATTATTGCACTAACTTTTCTCCAGTACAATGCTGTATATTACCGTACCAACTCGCTCAATCCGTTGATGTAGAAAATTGGAGGATCACCTGAATAAATCCCTCTCTCTCTGTAAGTTTCCAACGGTATGTCAGCATAAGAGCCGGGACCAACAGGCTCCAGGACAGCTTCTTCCACCAGGCCATCGGACTGATTGATTCATGCTGATACAATTATATTTCTATGCTATATTGACTGTCCTGTTGTACATACTATTCATTACAAATTACTATAAATTGCACATTTAGACAGAGATGTAACATAAAGATTTTTATTCCTCATCTACATGGAGGTGGTAAAAAATAAAGTCAATTCAATTTTCAACAGAACAAACCAAAATGAAGACAAAAAGGTATTCAGGACAAATCAGGGAAATGAGAATAGAGAAGCACAAATCTGGGGGAGGGTACAAGATCATCTCGAGGACACTGAACATACCTTGGAGCTCAGTGCCGTCCATTGTGAAAAAGCGGAAAAAATATGAAACCACAGCCACACAGCTTTAGGTCAGGCTGCCCCTCTAAGCTTAGTTGCTGAAGAAGAAAGGCACTTGTAAGAGAGGCTACTGTGATGCCAACAGCCACTCTGAGTGAGCTGCAGAAGTCAGTGCCTGCAACTGGAGATGAAGTTCGTGGCTCCACAATCTCCAAGGCCTTGTACAAAAAAGGGCATTTATGGAAGAGTGGCAAGGAAGAAGCCCTGGCTTAAAAGAAAGCATATCCTTGCCAGTAAAGACTTTGCAAAGTGTCACTTAGAAGATACTGCAAAGATGTGAAAGGTCTTGTAGTCAGATGAGACTAAAGTGGAACTTTTTGGCCTGAACACTAAGTGGTACATGTAGTACAAATCTAATACTCTGCATCAGCCAGGTAACACCATCTGTACTGTAAAGTATGGTGGAGGTAACATCATGCTACGGGAATGCTTTTCAGCAGCAGGGACTAGAAATTTGGTCAGGATTGATGGGAAGATGAACGCTGCTAAATAAAAGAGATCCTGGATTAAAATGTGCTAGCCTCTGCCAGAAAGCTTAAACTGGGGAGGAAGTTTGTCTTCCAGCAGGACGTCCCAGGCAGAGTTCAGACCATAACATGATCAGACATCTCTAGCAAGGCCTCAAGATTGCTGTCCACCACCAGTTTCCAATTAACCTGGCGTGGCTTGAGCAATTTTGCAAGGAAGAATGGGCAGATCTCATTGTGTAAAGCTAAAAGAGACATCCCAAAAGATGACTGGTTGCAATTGCTGTGAGAGGTGCTTCAACTATGTACCGAGCAAAAGGGAACTTTTGAACTGCTGACATTTCAGTTGTTGAATTTTTAGTTTTTCATGCTTTACAATTTCCCTGTTGTTTGGGTTCTACAATGAGAAAAGGAACATGTGATTCACAAATAAAAACTCTCAGTTAAATTGATCAAAATCCCTGGTTGTAATACTCATTTATATGAACAAAGGTTTGGGGGCTGAATACTTCTACAAGGCACTGTTGATATCCACACAGAGTTGGTCAAATAATATATGTGTGCTCTACATACATAGTCTGAATATCGTTAATTTGTGAATGAGAATGGGAAAGGGAAACTGAATTTAATCCCCAAGGAAAATGTTTGCAGATACTAAAAATGTGAAAAGCTGGCAACACTCAACAGTTCGGGCAGCATCAATTGACAGAGGATCAGGGTTAATGGTTCCAGTCAGTAACTTTTCTTTCCGACTGCACACAAGGAAAACAAGAGTTTTACATGATAGTGGGACGGGCATTATAGATTTTGTTTGTTTTTATTTTGATCTTCAAAAGGTGAAATTATTAATTGGCCTGTTCACCTGTTAAAACTAATAAATGCACCTCACAATGTAAATAAAGATAATGGATTTTCTTTGATGGTAAATTAAGAAAAACTTGGTGTGAATTTTCTTAAGTTTTAGGATCAAAATGAAGATATTTCCACTTCCATTCAATCCCCTCCACTCCCAACCATGATTCACACACACACACACACTCCCTCTCTCTCTTAACTCACTTACTTATTCACAACCACTCAGAAAGTTTGCTCTTCTACATCTCCGGGATTTTTGTTTCCTGGTAGTGCATTTCTATGATAGGGGCATGGTATTGGCGCTCCCTGCCCAGGCCCTTTTTACATGGCTACTTTTCCTGGGGTTGTTCACGATTCAGAGCAAGTAGAACCATGCGTCACTTCCAACACAGAGGCGCGTATGTTCTTCCCAGGTACTTGCAATTCTTCAAACTCTTCAATTAAAATTCTATTGCTGTCTGACCAGATCCTAATCACCAGCAACATCACTTGTTTCTCTTCCAAATCTCCTATAATTTATTCCATCTAACCATTGAAAGATCATGAACAAAGTTTCTCCAAAATTTTCATTTAGAAGGTGTGAAAATCCAGATTAATTGCTCATTTTCAGTCACATACCTCAATAGGTTTCTTTTTCTTCCCAAGGTTATTGGTTTGTAGTTTCTCAGGCTGAGGCAGAGCCCTACTAACAGGTGGTCTGAAACAAATAACTGTGAATAAGAAAAGCCTGTCTGTCACCCATTCCAGACTTCAATAAATTTAACTTGTATACCAGCAAACAAACGCAATTCATTTTTTTCTTCAATTGTAGATAACTGAAGGCTTTACACTGCAAAACTAAAATTGCACTGGAAATATGGGAACAATTTTGTGATGTGCACCTTTACCCCTTATTTTTAGATCTACAAATGAAGTTTTCCTGTAATGGAATTTGAGTCTTTTTATTTCAAAATTAGTCTCTGTTTATTATAAAAATATACAAAGGAAAAATAACTGCAAAAAATCTTCACATTCACGGCTGCTACATTCAGTAGTAATAAATTTTTTAAGGGAAATCATAAAAACATAAGAACAACAGAGATTCAAGGTTTTCTCAATAATTGCTCCGTGTCCACATTGACACATTAAATTTATACCGAAAGGGCCAAAGAAAAATGATATTCATTTTTTTTAAAGTTGTAATTTGTTATATTTTCTTATGCAAAAGTGAATCATGTCACTCATTTTCATAAGCACCTAATTTACTACAATTAGTCTTTTTTCCCCACAACCACAAAACCAAAGCACCAGAGAGAATGTAGTGGAGATTCACTAGGATGTTGGCTGAGCTGGAGCATTTTAGTTATGAGGAGAGATTAGAGGGACTAGATTTGTTTTCCCCTGGAGCATAGGAGGTTAAGAGGGGACACGACTGAAGTATGTAAAAGTATGAGTAGTGTACACTTCAGGAATCTTTTCCCTTTATTGGAGGTGAGTAAAGCTGAAGGAAACAGATTTATGGATTTGGGGATCTGAGAGGGACCTCCTTCACCCTGAGAGTGGAAGTCTTAGGTTCCTCACCACCAGGTTCAGTAACAGTTATTACCCTACAACTAATAGGATCCTTCCTAAACCTGCAAAGGTAACTTCATTCACCTCTACTCTGAACTGATTCTACAACCACTTTCAAGAACTCTCTACAACCCAGGTTGCCAGTATTATTTTAATTTGCAGTTTATCTTCATTTGCACTTTGGCTGTTTATCAGTCTTTAACTGTTTATGTATTGTTTTTCGTAAAACTCCATTGCATTTCTTTTTTTCCTGTAAATGCCTGCAAGAAAATGAATCGCAAGCTAGAATATGATAATGTACTGGATATGTATTTTAATAATAAATTTGCTTTGACCTTAAAATGCACTGTCAGAGAGAGAGAGAATGGTGGAAGCAGAGTTGCTGGCAGTATTTAAATCACCTAGGCACAGGAGGCTACAGACCAGGTTCTAAAATCTGAGATTAATGACTGGACAGCATGGGTGTGGTGGTCTGAATGGCCTGCTTCCATTTCTATAGCTTTATAATCATCCTTGTTCCATTTACAAAGCAGAGTTGAGTAAAAATGGAGGCTGAGGCTGCTTTTTGGTCAAGAGAGTCATTCTATCATCTGCAAGTATATTTTCCTAAATTTGAAGGCAATAAAACAAAGGAATCAAATTTAAATTACTTTCGCTGAAAATGCAATATAGACAAATTCAGATGGATAAATTACTCCAATCTTCTTCTACTATTGCAATGTAAATCTATCAACCAGTGCATTTAGTTTAGTTAAGATGTATGCTTTCAGATAGCACTCCAGGCAATGCCACATTTACGTGCATAAGATATTTGCAAACTCTTAAAAATATAATTTGCTACCATCCTGGTACTCACCCATTTGTTCATGTTATGACTGATGTGTGGAAAATGATCAAATGCAAATTCAGGTAGTTAAAATAGATTAGTACAATTTGTATGGGAAGTACACAATATTATTGAATACACAACATACTTCCTTTAAAAATATCTTCTTCATTTTCTCCTTTTGGATGCCTTGTGTGGATAGACTAATTTGATTAATTGCTAATTAAACCATCCCAAAAATACTTAGCAGAGATCACATAGCTGTAACCTTAGAGAAATAATATTTAGTATTTTATTGTCCTGAATTGGAGATTAACTTTGAACAACAAAATGCTACAAATAGTATACTGCAACGACTTTCGGAAACATTTAGCTGGAGGGACTATGAAGTTGGATGTTAATAATACAGGGTCCCCGGCACCTGCCTAACGTAGGGTCCCCAGCACAAACGTCAGGCCCACAGCCAGCACCTTTCTTCAAGGATAGACTGTGTGGGGATTGGCCCTGTGTGTTCGTTAGTGATGGGTAGAAGGTAGCCTCACAAAAAAAAAAATCTGCCTCATTTCCTTTAAACTGCGTTTTGGACAAATCTCAGGAGCAGCAGACAGGATAGATCAGGCTGACTCAGAGTGTTGTTTCAGACTAAAGGGTTCTATTACATGATATCATGGAGAGCGCAGACTCCTAAAGCAGAGCTCCACAGCTCTGCTCAACAATGGATTATATTCTTATTTATACCCCAGGCGTACGTGACAAGAAGCACTTAAATCTGAAAAAGGAGGGAACTTCAACTACAACTCATTAGAATAGCGAAGTTGCACTATACTGTATGTCCCTGAGCAGTTATACGTTTTCTTAAGTGGTAGTTCTCAGGACAAATATATCAGGCTTTCCCAAGTGCAGACATGTGATGATGCTTAGAATAAGGAAGCACAGACATAGTTATTTTCCCATCCCATCTACAAAGCACATTTCAGTCATGCAGTGTACATTAGCCGCAGATAAGTGAATACAGACTTTGAATTCACGTACTAGAAGGAGGTCATTAACCCCTTAATGTTCGTCACAATGTCTTACTATTTTTCTTCTACAAACTGTTCGCTGCCACTGAGATTATATGAAGCAGCCCATGTGGCAAATCCACTGTAGTGCTTTGTTTTTGTGGTTTCCCCACTGTGAGGGGAGGGGAATTGCCGCAGTTTCAGGCTCCGAACGAACAACCCAGCACCTTTGGAAGTGGTGAATCATTGCTTACAACGTCAGGAATATTGTTCATATGGAAATCCCAAAGGTTTTACGTAGCGAAATGTAGATTACAGTTATTTTACAAAAATATACGGGACAAAGTGTTTGGATTATAATTCAAACTAATGTGACGTGTTTTGCATGGACTACTATGACTGAGGATGCAAAGCTGTTCGTTTGTATTAGTCAAATACAATCCCTGATTCCACATCATTAATTAGCAGTATTTAATGATGTGTATGGTGTGGCTTATTTAAATGTTTTTAGTTATTTCATTATGTGCTTCATTAGATTAAACTAATATGCAAATTACATATGTTATTTTAGACAGCTGAACATCAAAGTAAAAACACAATACAAAAAATAAATAAAGAATGAAATATATAATTACCTTGAACCCCTTAACAGGACAGCCGCAGCCAAAAATAAATGTAGTATATTATTAAATGATATCATCAAATTTTCAATTAGAAATTCATATTTATAGCTGCCACGACAAATAGAAATTGATCAACTCAGAAACAAACTGCTCAGACTTGAAGTGCTAAATTGAGAGCATTTGCCAGTGAATTGAGACTTTACTGTTAACCACTAAAAATGGTGGCAGTGACTAGAGTTTTCCTATTGCCGCTGAAATGTTTGGGACACAGTCCAGCACAAAGTCACATTCATATGTCAGTCAAACAATGAACAGCACAGCAAATGTACCCGTCTTTAAATTCCTGAACTTAAGCATGCTGAGTTAAAATTAATGTTAGATTTATAAACACAGAGGTGGTAAAAGAAGAAAAGATGGACAGGCTACAACTTCAGTACCTCAGAAAGAAAATCTCTCAGAGTAGTCAGTCATATATTTTTACGTTTACAGTTTTCTTCTTAAAGCACAGTCACTCCCCACTGATCCCACAACTGGTGGCAATTGTCTAATTCCTGCACAAGCTCATTTTCCACTGAGTCCATTCAACAAATATAATCTACTGGAAGAAATCAGGCTCCTGCTCAAGTTCATTTTCAAGGCAACATTTACTTTTCAGAAAGGGTTGCATTAAATGTGAATAATAGCTGAGAGTTCATAGGAAATGGGTAAAACATACAGAAAATTATATTCACTCACACGAGCTTTTAATGATTGGAGATCAGAGAAATCAAAATATATTATGGTCAATATTTAAAGGAAATGGATTGTGGATGCTGTCATTTAATAGCAGGAACAGGCAATCAAATTCAGTTTGGGTTGCCAAAAAGCTTCAAAAATTGCAGGTGCAGTTATTTTCAACATACAAGTCATGCTCTGATACTTCAGTAATGTATTTGAATACTTGAGGACCTGGCCCATATAGAACAGTAGTTGGAACACCATCAGAGCTGCCTAATGATTGATTGGAGCCATGTTTCTAATGCAATTATGCGTGAGCTTTCAATCAAGATGCTTCCTGTCTGAAAGCTTTCTGGAGCTGATTCTGCCCATTTTTCACAACCATTATTTCAAGGGAAAAATATATTTCATCAGTTGATTTGAGAAGCCTCAGCAATGAAAATATGGAATCCACATCTTGTTGATGTGGATTTAATGTTTCAATTACAGCCATTTAACAAAACTATTAACTTTAAAGTAAGTAAAACAGACTGGCGATTGTACTCTGCTTTAGGAGTGCTTACCTGACTATTCCCTGCCTTCAGAGAAAGCAAGACACACAGAAAAAGGGAATGAGCAAGAATTAGCAGAAAAGCTTGAAAATAAACTATGAGGAAATTTCAGCTTCTGTTATGAGAAGAGGAACATAACGTGGGCACAATAAAAATTTGCATTTATGTAAAGCAATTCATATCAAAACACCTCAAAGTGCTTTACATAAATTAACTTCTCCTACGTAATACAATGTTGCGGCACAAAGAAAAACGTTTTACAAAAGGTTGCGTTTTTTATTTAATACAATACAATACTTATTTTTCAAGATCTCATGCGTTGCAAACCCAATACAAAGCTACATATGTAGCAGTATCATGGAACATCTTATTCTCAAAAACACTGAACAACAAACCAATTTTGCTGCTCTCATAACAGATTTCAAAATCCCAAAAGTCAAAGATATGTTACAGTGTTAATAAACGTAAATTCAAAGTAATAAAATATATTGTTTCTGAACTTAAAATTTATCCCCCCCAAAAATCAACTTGAGCATTCTGCTCTGGGCATAGTCTGTAAACTAGGCACAACAACATGAGCAAGGATTTTATAAAGAGAAATAATTTTCCTTTAAAGTCTGCTGCAAACTTCCTTCTCCGCTAAAAACTCATTTATCAATCAATGGAGATGGGTAGTGTTATAAAATTAAAGTATACTAAAAACATTCTTAATATACTTGGGCAAACTGTATTGTTTTCTGAACACCACTGAAAAAGCTCAAACAAAACAGTGTTTTTAATGTATCCAGTCCATCACTTGTGAGTAATCCGTATGTAAATTACAAAAGCCGCTAAAACTATGCAGTACCATTTGCCAGCATGTTATTGTATTCAGAACAGGATAAAAATGTAGCTATATAACTGTGATAAGGAAAGATCATGCTCAAATACTTCTGTGGCTTACATCACTTTCGACAGCTACACAACTCCAAATGTCTCCTGTTGCAAATCACACGTCCGCAGGCAATGAAGACTGTGGTCGTGCCCTTGGATTGCTGTGAAGGCCTTTGATGACCTGTGCTGCAAAAAGGCTTTATTTTCCCCCCATTGCTTTCTGAATGCCTCCATTGATTGGAGGATTTAGAAACGGTTTGCTTATAGTTCAAAGAAATTAAACAATCGGTTTTTAGAGTGCATTCTAAACACTTCTACCTCCTAAGACGAAAAATGCATAAATATTAACTGAAAGGAAAAACAAAGAAACCACATAGCCTCACTCACACTTTTAATGAAGGCCAGGGCAATGGGCTATTGTGAAATTGAGGGGCCATATATGCAGCCGACCTGGCCCTACAGCTCAACACAATGTGAAGCTGCCACTGAGTTCATCAAGTTCAGGAGAAGAGTGGGAGGTCAGATGCAAAAGATCAGAACAGGGTAATGGGTGCTCTGCAGGTTTCTCTATGGAACCAGAGGCAAAAAATCAGATAATAAATTAAAGTATGTAAAAGCTGGGAAGGAAACTGTATACCAACTCATTATTGGTATGCTGCAATCTCACATAAAAGGTTTGTAGTGTGAGCTTTTTGGCATTAAGGAAAGAGACATAAATGCTATGAGCAAGTACTGTAGCTTTGCTGTTTTAGACCTAATTGCTGCTGGTTCATAATCTGCATTCAATAATGTATGGAGATAATATCTTGGCTAGCAACTGTATGGTAATGCAAGGCAAAAATTAAAACTGAAACTGTTGACAATTTGACAACATTCATTGAATTAGTAAAGCCACCAGTTAAACAAAATAAAACATACAACAAAATAATTTAAAATTGCTGAGTTTCTAAGGTGAAACTGACTCGTGGAATGTATATTTCATTTACAAACTACAGAGAAATGGATTGATCTCTGGACATTAAGGATAAGGATAAAGACATAATAAGGAAATTAGTTGGCTTGAATATTGGCTTTGACCTTAATGAAAAGCTCAAAGGGCTAGGTGGACTAATCTTTAGTCACCAAGACATAGAAGATGGCTAGGTGGGCTAGGTGAGAAGGCAGGTACGTGGGGTTGAGTGAGAGTCGGGATCAATCATGATGGAATGGTGGAGAGACTTGATGGGCTGAATGGCCTAATTCTGCTCCTATATCTTATGGTCTTATTCTGCTCCTTAAATTAATTTCTGAAACAAATGGGAGGAAATTGGTTGATTTTAGTCATAGATACAATGGAGCACGAATCAGATAATGATTGGGCAAAAATGTAAAAGGAGCTATGTAGAAATAAAGTGATAAGTATGTGGACTATTTTCTAAATGGAGGGAAAACTCAAAATTGGAGGTGCAAATGGACTTAGGAGTCCTCATGCAGGAGTCCGCAAAGGTTAATTTACAGATTGAGTCCATGTTGAGGAAGGCAAATACCATGTTAGCATTCATTTCGAAAGGACTAGAATTGATAAGCAATGGTGTAACGTTAAGGCTTTATCAGGCATTGGTGAGGCCTCATTTGGAGTATTGTGAGCAGTGTTGGGCCCCTTAGGAAGAATATGCTGACATTGGAGAGGGTTCAAAGGAGATTCACTAAAATGATTTCAGGATTGAAAGGCTTATCATCTCAGAAGTGTTTGATGGCTCTGGGCCTGTACTCACTGGAATTCAGAAGAACGAGGGGTGATCTCATTGAAATTTATCGAATGTTGAAAGGCCTAGATATAGTGGATGTGGAGAGGATGTTTCCTCTGGTGGGGGAGTCTAAAACCATAAGACACAGCCTCAGAATAGAGGGACGTCCATTTAGAATGGAGATGAGGAGGAATTTCTTCAGCCAGAGAGTGGAGTATCTGTTGCCACAGGTGGCTGAGGAGGTCAAGTCATCGAGTATATTTAAGGCAGAGGTTGATTAGTCAGGTCATGAAGTGATACAGTGAGAAGGGAGGCGACTGGGGCGGAGAGGGATGGATCAGCCATGATGAAACGGTGGAGGGTACACAATGGGACAAATGGCCTACTTCTGCTCCTATACCTATTTTAAACTCTACAGACTTATTATATTGTAATCAACTTAGTCATGAGAAGCTTTATCATTGCAATGTTAATGTTACCACCAGCAACATCTTGATTTGTAAAGACCTTTAAAGTAATAATATATCTTGATGCTTCCAAGAAACATAGAGGACAAAATTTAACACCAAGACTTGGAAGGAGATTCCAGAGCAGATTCGCACAGGCATTTTCAAACAAGTGGTTTTAATAAGCTTCTTAGAGTAGGATAGAGGTGTTGAGATTTATGGAGGATATTGCAGAGTTGGTCATTGATGGCATGACCACTACTGAATTTTAGTTGCAGCAGAGGGCACAGTCACTAGTGGAATAACTAATTAGAAGAATGACGTGAAAAGAACAAAACTCCCCTCAAACTAAAGAGGTATTTTCCTTTAAATGTAAGAGTCTAATAGTTCATCACAGATGTATTTATTAGGAAAGGCCTTTAAATGAGCTAAATCTTATAAAATCAAGGCAGCTCAGGTGAACCCACTCAAGAAAGCTGAATTCTGTGTATAGAAACCGAACATAAGATTGGAGAACACTATTCGATGGTACACATTAGCCTGAGGTAAACATATAACTTCAAAGCTACATTGAATCAGTCAAATGAAAATATGTAGGCAATGTGGAAAGAGAGGATTCTGCAGGTTTGGACATCTTCAGCAACACGGATTGCTGGGTTAGGCTGGGTCAGCAGGTCAGGCAGCATCAGTGGAGGGAAGTAAACTGTCAATATTTCAGGCTGAGATCCTTTATCATGGCTGGAAAGCAAGAGAGGGCAGAAACCTAAACAAAAAGGTGAAGGGAAGGGGAAAGCATAAGCTCGTTGGTAATAGGTGAGTCTTGGTGAGAGGGGAAAGGGATGAATAAAGGAAATGATGTGAGAAGCTTGGAGGTGAAGGTGGAAGAGGCAAAGGGCTGAAGAAGAAGGAATCTGATAGGACAGTAGGCCATGGAATAAAGGGAAGGAGGTTGGGAACCAAAGGAAGATGATGGGTAGGTCATGAGTGTGGAGGGAGATGAAGAGAAGAGGTCAGGGGTCCACAGGAATGAGGAAAAACAAGTTAGGGAAATTGATGCTGACGATGTCAGGTTGGTGACTACCAAGATGGAATATGAGGTGTTGTTCCTCCAGCCTACACTTGGCTTCATGGTGGCAGCAGAGGAAGCTGTGGACAGGCATGTTGGTGTGGGAATGGGCAGTGGAATTGAAATGGGTGGTCACTGGGAGATCCTGGCTGTTGTGGCGTATGGAGAAAAGATGCTCAACAAAGTGGTCTTCCAATTTGCATCGGATCTCACCAATGCAGAGGGCATACCAAGAGCATCAAGTGCAATAAAGAGCCCCAACTAGTTCACAGGTGAAACATCGTCTTACCTGGAAGGACTGTTTACGGCCCTGAATGGTGGTGAGGGAGAAAGTCTAGGGGCAGGTGTAGCTCTTAGCATAGTTGCAGGGATAAGTGCCAGAAGAGAGATTAATGGGGAAGGCTGAGCCAACAAGGGAATTACAGAGAAAGCAATCTCCACAGGAAGCATTTGTGGGGTGTGGGTGTGATAGGGGAAGAAGTGCCTGGTGGTGGGATCCCATTGGTGATGGCAGAAGTTGTGGAGAATGATATCAGATGCAGAGGCTCATAGTATGGAGGCTGAGGATAAGGGAACCCTGGGCATTCAGTGCTCCTGGTGCAGCCTCCTTTACACTGATGAGACCTGAAACAAATTGTTGAGTATCTTCACTCTGTCTACTGCGACAGCCAGGATCTCTTTCCAACTTGACTTCCCATTCCCACACCAACATGTCTGTCCATGGCCTCCTCTTACTACCAGATGAAGGTTGGAGGAACCACACCTCATATTCTGTCTTGGTAGTCTCCAACCTGATGGCACCAACACTGATTTTTTTTAAACCTCCAATAACTACTTCCCTTTGTTTTACCTCATTCTTGTGGCCCCCACATCTCTTCTCTTTCCATAACCAGCATCACAATCTATCCATAACCTTCCTTTGGTTCCCCACCTCTTTTTATTCCCTCTCCTATTAGATTCCTTCTTCTTTAGCCCTTTATCTCTTCCACCTATCACCTCTAAGCTTCTTGCATGATTCTCTTTCATTTCCCTCCCCAGCCGCCTACTTTCCTCCTCTCACCTAGATTTGTCTATCATCCACCAGTTTGTGCTCCTCTCCCTCCCCCTATCTTGGCTTCTACCTCATCCTTTCCAATGCTGATGAAGGGTCTCGATCCAAAATGTTGACTGTTCATTTCCCTCCATCAATGCTGCCTGACCTGCTGAGTTCCTCCACCATTTTGTGCATGCTGATTGTCCCTAATCCTTATTTTCTCTAAAAAAACAAAAACTACATTTTAAATCAGGCAATAGAAGTCTCCTTAAGTCTGGAAGAAAATGTAATTCACTGCACTAGTCTCTTCCAAAAGCATAACCAAACTAACTGGACTAACTAGGATTTATTCTGAAAGTGCAGTAAAAGTACCTTTCTTCTAGGGAAGGCTCCTTCTGTTGTAGATGAGGCTTGATTCCAGACATCGGCCGGAGATTTGTTGCAAAGGCCCTAATGGTGTAATTGATATCATTTTCCCGGGCAACATCACTGTCATAACCTACAAGCATAACGTAGTCAGAGACTATACATGAATCATTATGGAAACACACATGTAATACTAAAGGAATTTTAGATGGGGGAAAAGTACCATTAGAAAATGTTTACCTTCCAAGAAAAATATTATTTTAATCATTGGATGAATCACTGACTTTAAAGATATATAAAAACTAGTATACTTAATCTTCTCTTATATCTAAAAATTCTAGGACTTAGAAAAGGAACCACTATTTTAATATTTCAGTATCTCGGTCTTCTGATTTAGTTTAATCCTTGAAATTCACCATAATCCATTTCACCAAGGGTGGGTGGGTGGGGGGTGGGTCAGTTAACTTAAGCGCATCCAAAAAAGACCATACATACAGCAAGTCAAGGGCATTTTGTGTACCATACTACTATTGAACTCCTTAATCTGTTTGGTTTGTGTAGCTTACATCCCTGCACTGTACATATTATGTACATTTTGGAGCATAAACACTGACAGTTATGACAAATTAACTGATGGAAAATAGTTGTTTATTGGTGACGCATATTTCATAATCATATCATGAAACATAATTGGAAAACCAGATACCAAATCACAATAACTTAGTTGAGTACTGGTAAGAGGCATCAATGTGTTGAAAACTCTTGAAATGCTTTGAATTATTTGAAAACAAAATTTTTTATAACTGTTGGTTTAAGCAACACAAAGACAGGAATTTTGAGTCTCCAACTGATGTAAGTAAGCAGTTTTCTCAGTTTTAAGTGCACATTTCATTTCAACTGTGGTCACCTGCCAACATGGCACTCCAGCACACAGCTAATTCAGTCAACGTTTAGAAACAGTTACCTGCAGTAAAATGTACCAAGCATCAGCACCAATGGGGAGAAACAGCAATTAATTTTGTTTCAAGGTTTCACTAACTGGATCTCCATGATATTTAACATGCAATCAGGTGATATCAAGCATGGATTTTAAATTCAGTGGACTGTAGGAAGACTTAAAAAAAGTAAGGGTGATCCACCAGTTTCAACATTTGTTGATGATGTGGAGAACTGGGGAGAAAGCAGAAACTATGAACCCTAATCACTTTAAAGATTATTTAAAAATGTACACAAGCATCAGTACTGTACTGGTAATATATAACGATGCTTCATTAAGCGACTCTCAAGTAATGCAAGCAAAAAACAAACTTATTTAATTGGCTCAAAATATCTTCAAAAGTAAAGATGAGGAACACACCTTGTTGGTAATATGGTAATATTATATGGTAATATATTTGGTAGGAAAATCTCTGTGCAACAATTTCACTAAATGCAGCACTAAAGTACATAATTTGGTGAAATATAATAAAAAGTAAATGTAATTGTATAATTATACCAAAACTTCTATTCAATTATTTCAGCTTTGAACATTTGCAGGGAAAATGGTTTTTGCTTTCCTTAGTACACAACTACAGTAGAATCATCTTACAGTAGATTTCATACTGAAAATTATGACTAATCAATAACTTATACATAATTTATATCCAAAATTCACATTCATTAATTGCACTTTTTAAAAAGTTAATGTAATTCATCTAACGTTCTTAATGCCAAAAGCAAAGGTCATTGAGATCACTAGGTTCTAAAAGGGCAATGAGTGCAAAAGGCAGAAAGGGGAGTGAAATTAAGGATGAAATCAAGGCAATAACAAGAGATGATACAAGATGTAATAAGCTGAATGTTGAATCCATCTTGGTAGCAATGACAACGGTGCAAGCAATAAACCAAGAAATATTGGATGCACGTATGAATGGAACAGCAGTTATCATGTCCGAGTTTGACTTTCAGATTGAATTGGGTAAAACAAGTCAGTAAAGGCAGCGCTGAGGTCTTCAGAGAATGCATCTGTGTATAGTATGTTACTAAAACCATAAGAGAACATCCTGTCTTAGATCTGGCCCTGTGCAATGAGAGAGGCAAAAACAACAATCTTGCAATTAGAAATCCTCTTGGAAAGAGTGATCACTGTATGACTGAAGTTAGATTGAGGAGTAGGAGTTTGTTCACCAAAGTCTGTCGGGCAATAGGGTTAAATGCTGAACTGAAATCCAGTAACAGCATTCTGACATAAGTGTCCTTGTTTTCTAGGTGTGCCAGGGTCAGGTGCATGACAGATGCTCTTGGTATCTGCTGGAGAGCAGTTCTTTGGGTAAGCATATTGGTGAGTGTCCAGTGTGGCAGGAGTTGAGTTTCTGATATGTCGTATTACTAGCCATTGAAAGCACTTCATGATGATTGGCAGTAGTCACTTAGTTCTGAAGGTGTAGAGTTCTTTGGTACAGGGATGATGGTGGCTGATTGAAGCATGTGGGGACAGCAGGCCTGGGTGAGTGAAGTGTTGAAGATGTTCGTGAAGACGTCAGTGAGCTGATGTACACACTTTCTGAGTACTCAGTCTGGGATGTTGTGTGTCCTGGCTGCCTTACAAGAGTTGATTCTGCAGAGTCCTTCTCATATCTGCTGCTGTTACAGACAATGGCTGCTCACCTGGGGAGGGGAGGGGGGGGGGAAGCTTTTGCAGCTGGCATTGTGTTGCATTCATTGAAGCACGCGCAGAAGTTATTTAGAGCGTGAGGGAGGAAGGATTCACTAGTCAATGCTGTTTTCCCTCGTGTAGTCAGTAATGCCCTTGATATCCAGCCACATATGCTGGGAAGCGTCGTTAGACTGGTGCTCCTGAATTTGCAATGTAAAGAGGGGTGTGAGTAGTGATGTTTCCCTTCCTGTGTAAGATTCAAGAGGGAAAAGACTGCCTAAGATGAGGTTTCTCTTGGCTGCTCCGAGAACTGTTCTGTCTCCAGACTTGTAGGCAGCATCCTGGACTTTGAGCTCCTTTGCATTCAGCCACGGCTTCTGCTTGGGTCATGGGATGACTGTTCTTGAGGTACCAGTGATGTCTACACACCTTACTGATGTGGCTGGTGACAGATGGGGCATACTCCTTGATGTCTGTGTCTTCTCTGTTTATGGGGTGGCCTACTGTTTCTGCATAACATGGTTGAGTCTGTCTGTTCCCCTAGTGGCCATGGTGACGAGTTGGTGGAATTGTGGGTAAAATGTCCTGCAGGTTAACGTGATTGAAGTCTCCTTCAATTATGAAGGGAACGTCCGGATGCTTGTTTTGTAGAGAGCTGATGATACAGTAAAGCTCTCCCTTGGCATTCGTGCTCAGGGGAATGCAGACAGCCATGATGAAGATAACAGTAAACTCCCTGAGCAGGTCATGTGGCCAGCATTTAATTGTAACACATTCAATTGCCCAGAACAATGACTACTAACTACAGATGAGTTTGTACATCAACCTTTTGTTAATGTATACACAATTCCACCTCCTTTGGATTTCCCCGACAGGGAGATCCTGTCTGTACAAATCTGTAAACCCGTGGAATTGTCTGCCCCAGCAGTAGAGACAACTTCATTCAATCAATTTAATAAAGTTAGAATTTTTGCACAGCAGGGGAATTGTGGGTAATGGGGAAAAGGCAGGTGGGCGGAGCTGAGCCCGCAGCCATGTCAATCATGATCTCTTTGAATGACCTGTCAGATGGCCGACTCCTGCTCCCGTTTCTTACATTTTGATGTTAAAGTACTTACCTCCATCTTCATCAGAATCAAAATCAGACTCCTCACTTTCGTACTGCCTGCTCTGTTTGTGACCACCCACTTCATGTTTCCAGATCATCACTGATGTATCTGCTCCACCAATCGTAATGAGCAAACTGTCATTATGTGCCCAGCGAACATTTGTTACGTGTGTGCTGTGAGCAACATATCTTTTGAACTTTCCATATTTTGCCTAATTCAATGAGGAAGCAACAATAAAGAATTTAAGTTAAATAACTATTTTGCATGTATTATAAAATGTCTTAATCTTCATAAATTATTTAAAGTAATTTTGGTAGACAATATTCTAATTACTCATTACATTATTAAACACAATATTGAAGATGGAAGATATCATTGTGAATCTAAAAGTTTATTTCACATTACATTACCACTGCTGAGTTGTATCTACAACATTTATTGAAATACAGGTAAAACTAGTCAGTAATACAGACAAAATGCTGGAGGAACTCAGCAGACCAGGCAGCATCTATGGAAAGGTCAATGCTTCGGGCTAAGACCCTTTATCGGGACAGGAAAAAAGAAATGAGCAGTCAAAGTAAGAAGTTGGGGGGAGGAGAGGTAGAAGTACAAAGTAGTAGGTGATAGGTGAAATGGGGAGAGGGGAGGGGTGAAGTAAAGAGCTGGGAAATTGATTGGCACACACTTAGTGATACAGGAACAGCTTCTTTCCCTCTGCCATCCGATTCTGAAATGGACATTGAGCACGTGAACACTAACTTACTTTTTGAATATATTTCTGTTTTTTTGCACAATTTTTAATCTATTCAATATATGTATACTGTGATTGATTTACTTATTTAATTACTTTTTTCTTCTTGTTGTATATTACGTATTGCATTGAACTGCTGCTGCTAAGTTAGCAAACTTCATGAAACATGTCGGTGATAATAAACCTGATTCTGATTCTGGTGAAAGAGAAAGGGCTGGAGGAAAGGGAATCTGATAGGAGAGGACAGATGGCCATGGGAGAGAGGGAAGGGGGAAGGAGCCCCAGAAGGAGGTGATAGGTAATCAGATAAGGTGAGAGGGAAATGGGAATGGGGAACGGTGAAGGGAGGGTGGCTGGGGGGCATTACAGGAAGTTCCAGAAATCGATGTTCATGCCATCAGGTGGAGACTACCCGGACAGAATACAAGGTGTCGCTCCTCCAACCTGAGTGTGGCCTCATCGCAGCAGTAGAGGAGGCCATGGACTGACATGTCGGAATGGGAAGTAGAATTGAAATGTGTGGCCATCGGGAGATCCTGCTGTTTCTGGCAGACGGAGCGTAGGAGCTCAGCAAAACGGTCTCCCAATCTACGTCGGGTCTCACTGATATACAGGAGGCCACACCGGGAGCACCAGACACAGTGGATGACCCCAAAAGACGCACAGGTGAAGTGTCACCTTACCTGGAAGGACTGTTTAGGGCCCTAAACAGTGGTGAGGGAGGAGGTGCAGGGGCAGGAGTGGCACTTGTTCCACTTACAAGGATAGTGCCAGGAGTGTCCCTTGTCCATTCGTCCCTCCCCACTGATCTCCCTCCCGGCACTCATCCTTGCAAGCAGAACAAGTGCTACACCTGCCCCTACACCTCCTCCCTCACTACCATCCAGGGCCCTAAACAGTCCTTCCAGGTGAGGCGACACTTCACCCGTGAGTCTGCTGGGGTCATCTACTGTATCCGGTGCTCCCGGTGCGGCCTCCTGTATCTCAGTGTATCTGCATCCCAACATGGATTGGGAGACTGTTTCGCCAAGCACCTACACTCTGCCGGAAAAAGCAGGATCTCCCAGTGGCCAACCATTTTAATTCCACTTCCGAGTCCCATTCCGATATGTCAGTCCATGGCTTCCTCTACTGCTGCAATGAGGCCCCACTCAGATTGGAGAAGCAACACCTTATATTCCATCTGATGGCCTCCAACCTGATGGCATAAACATCGATTTCTCAAACTGCTGGTAATTGCCCACACCCGCTTCTTCACCATTCCCCATTCCTATTTCCCTCTCTTACCTTATTTACTTACCTGCTCCTCCCCCTTCCCTTTCTTCCATTGCCTTCTGTCCTCTCCTATCAGATTCCCCCTTCTCCAGCCCTTTATCTCTTTCACCGATCGATTTCTGAGCTCTTTACTTCAAGCTCTCCCCTTCTCCGGGTTTCACCTATCACCTACGCCCTTGTACTTCTTCTTCTCCTCCCCATACCTTCTTACTTTGACTTCTCATCTTTTTTCCTGTCCTGATGAAGAGTCTTGGCCTGAAACGTCAACTGTTTACTCTTTCCCAGAAATGCTGCCTAGCCTGCTGAGTTCCTGCAGCATTTTGTCTGCGCTACTTTGATTTCCAGCATCTGCAGATTTTATCTGGTTTGTGAAAACTAATCAGCACTTTGCCTGGCAAAGAAAAAAGTACTTTCTTAATGAATCTGTATCTTTTTAAAAACATTTTTGGCTATTGAAATACAATTTATTAAGTGAAATGCATTTACTAGAAAGATGAGACAATTAAATCGACAATGTAAGCAAAAACAGAAATAAGATTACCTTCACTGGGTATCGGAACAACTTCACAAATCCAAAGTCATCCCCCGTGACAAGCACTTTTTTGTTACCAGTAAGACAGGACGCGGTTACATCAGTGACATCGCTTACCATAGGCCAGATACCTTCACATGAAGGACCCAAGACACAAGTCCAAGATGTCCAATCAATTTTCTCAACCTGGAAAATTCATATAACAAACCCTATATATTTATATTACTACTGTTCTATTAATGTAAAAAAAAACTACTCTATCGCATATTTTTCCTTATAAGATTGCTTTTTTCTCCCGCTCCTGGAAAATCTGTGGCTTACCTCTGCCTTATTTATTATCTGGGGTTTCCCACGGGGAGCTTCAAAAAACAGTTGTTCCTTAGCACCAGTATTGACCTGTAAAAGTTTACCTGTTGGAAAGCAAAATGCACCGATCAACGTCAATAACATCTCATTCCACTGCCAAGAACATAACCACTGTAGTTTAAATCCACAGATTGGCATGTAATAATAAGAAGAATAAAAAGATCTCTTGAATACTTCACACTAATTTTCAGCATTCAATTGCAAAATACATAAATTGCAGATGCTAGAATTTAAAGTAGAAACACAAATGCTGGAAGAACTCAGCCAGTGCACAGCATCTGTGGAAAGAGAAACCAGCGCTGCTTGATTGACTGAAGTCTTCCATCATTTCTGTTTTTTTGTTTCAATATTTGATTGTTTAGTTCATTAACTATAATCATCAATTATTTGTCAGCATTGAATTCTACATATACACGAGTTTGGAACTCGGGACATAAGTGAAATGGAAATTAACTGGAAACCTAGAGATCGTGACTGCATGAGGTGTATGTTTGCTTCTGGTCTTCCTCAATGAGCTGCAATTCCTGTCTCCTTACCTCCTCCACTGAGCCTGTCTCCCTCTGCACACTGAATTGATTCTCTCACATAAGGCACCATTGTTGTACATTTACAACCCCACCATGATTAAGTTCAACAATGTTCCCCATTCCCACAGTCATTCACTGAGGTTACAATGCAAAAAGAGACAACCTTTTGGGTGATCACCCTTTAAACAGATATTTCTCATCACACTTACAGTATTTCCCTTCAATCTCTTCAGTCTTAGGCACGACAGAAGGTATATTTCATTAGGAGTTTGAGAAGAACCAAAAACATATCAAAATTTGTACAGATGTACCGTGGACAGCATTCTAACTGGCTGCAACACCATTTGGTATGGGGGTGGGGGCTACTGCACAGGATTGAAGAAAACTGCAGAGAGTTGTAAACTTAGTCAGCTCCATGATGGGGGCTCTGTAGTATTCTGTAGCCTCTACAGTATTTAGGACATCTTCAAGGAGTGATGTCTCAAAAGGCAGTGTCCATCATTAAGTACCCCCATCACCCAGGACACGCCCTATTCTCATTGCTACCATCAGAAGGGAGGTACCAGAGCCTGAAGGCACACACTCAATGATTCAGACATAACTTCTTCCCCACTGCCATCTGATTTCTGAATGGAGATTGAACCAATAAACGCTACCTCACTACTTTTTCATATCACACATCAAAGTTGCTGGTGAACGCAGCAGGCCAAGCAGCATCTGTAGGAAGAGGTGCAGTCGACGTTTCAGGCCAAGACCCTTCGTCAGGACTAACAGGGTCTCGGCCTGAAACGTCGACTGCACCTCTTCCTACAGATGCTGCTTGGCCTGCTGTGTTCACCAGCAACTTTGATGTGTGTCGCTTGAATTTCCAGCATCTGCAGAATTCCTGTTGTTTACTTTTTCATATAGCTTTTCTGCTCTTTTTTGAAGGTTTTAAAGGTGATAGTAAATCACTACAAGTATATTAAAATTCCATTCTATAAAACTGAAACCACCTATTACATGCGAGTTTATAATTCAGTCTTTTCACATGTGAACAAGGAGCTAGAACAGACCATTTGTCCCTTCAAGCTGCTCTACCATTTAATAAAACCACAGCTGATTTGATAGTGACCTCAGCTTTGCATTCCCGTCTACTCAACTTTTATTTTGTAGATCCAAAATCCATCCACCTTTGTATTTAAAACAATCACTCTTCGTGATGATTATAAATGAGGAAGAGGAAGGGTGGATCAGTAAATCTGCAGGCGACACGAAGGTTGGTGGACAGTGAGGAAGGTTGTTGTAGGTTACAAATGAATATAGAACTGGATAACTAAAAAGATGCAGAGCCGGGTAGTGAAGTGTCTGATGGAAAAGTGCAAAGTGTGCCCTTTGACAGATCAAACTTGAAGGCAGAGTACAAGATTAATGCCAGGATTCTGTGAAGTGTAGAGGGACCTTGGAGTTCATCCACAGATCCTTCAAACATGTCGCGCAAGTTGATAGAGTGGTTAAGAGGCAGGTAGGTGGAGACGAGTCTATGGCCAGATCAGCCATGATCTTACTGAATGGAGCAGCAGGCTCAACAGGGCAGATAGCCTACTCCTGCTCCTTATCTTCTTACATTCTTATGCTGTGCAATTGAGTTCAAGGGCAGTGAGGTAATTTTGCAACTCTATAAAATTTTGGTTAAACCACACTTGGGGTTATGAGTTCAGTTCTGGTTGCCTCATGATAAAATAGGGTGACATCAACACAGTTTCATTAAAGGGAGATGTTATCTGATAAACCTGTTAGAATTCTTTGCGGTTCCAAGCAGGTTAGATAGTGAATTAGTTAGCGTGGATTTTCAAGAAGGTCTTTGACAAAATCTCGCACATTGGGCTTTCATAGAGCCCATAGCTTTAGAGGCAAGGTAACAAAGGGATAAAGGGATCCTTCCAGTATGGCCGCCAGTTACTGGTGGAGTGCACCAGGGGTCAGTTTTGGAACCACAACTTCCCACTTTACACATAAATAATCCAGATGCAGGAACTGACGGCACTGTGGCCAATTTTGCAGATGATCAAAGAATGGTGAAGAGACAGGCATTTCTGCAGAGGCAGGGAGTCTACAGAAGGACTTACAGGTTGGAAGAGTGGGCAAAGAGGTGCCACACAAAATACAGCACAAGGAGTGTGGGGTTATGCATATTGGTAGGAAGATAAAGGTATGAACTATTTTCTACATAGGAAGTATATTCAGAAATTAAAGGTGCAAAGGCATTTATGAGTCTGAATTCCAGATTTCCTCAAGGTTAACTTGCAGATTGATTGCAGGAAAGCAAATGCAATGTTTGCATTTTGTTTTGATTGATCTAGAACATAAAAGTAAGGATATACTGCTGAGGTTTTATAAGGCATTGTTCAGACTACATTTGGACAATCGTGAGCCCCTTTGTGCACAATATCTAAGGAAAGTTGTGCGGGCTCTCGACTGGGTCCAAAGGAGGTTCACATGAAGAATACCACAAATGTGATTGTCCTTTTTCATGTTGCAAGGCACTGCTGGTTATCAAGAACACTGAATACTGCATGTCTCCAGTGAGTTGCTGGATAGTGGTCGAGTTGGATTTATTTCAAGCTGTATTACAGCCTGCTTCAGCCACCCAGGGAAGTAGGTGTCAGCGGCAGCACATTCAGGCAGGTGAATGTCTCGGAAGTGTTTGTGATTGCAAAAACCTGTTGGACGTTGGTAATGTAGAATACTATGTGTCCAATTCAATTGTTCATTGGCGAGACCGAAAGCAGGGGAGCTGTGTGGCCTCAGTGTGGTGTGGACTAGTTCCTCATTCATGCTCTGAGGAAGACTGCTGCGGCCACTGAGGCAGGAGACAGCAGAACTGGCTATGTGCCACTACTGGTTTGGAGACTGGCCCCTCCCAATGGGGCTGCCCTCCAGTGTTTGCTCGACTGGCCCCTCACATTGGGGCTGCCCTCTAGTGTTTGCTTGGTGGGAGACGAGCTGGATTGTGTTTGTTTGCAGCTGCATTGTCCAAATGAGGAACTGTTGCAGGCTGTTCCTGCAGAAACATGACTCTAGGACAACATCCATGTACCATCAATCTGCAGGCCATGACACGTAGGGACTTGGGCTATATTATTATTATTTAATTTTTTTTAGCACCTGTATGTTTTCTGCTATAATAATTATACAAGACTATGGCATATAGGAGGAGAATTAGGCCAATTGGCCCATTTAGTCCGTTCTGCCATTTCATCATGGCTGATCCAATTTTCCTCTCAGCCCTAACCTCCTGCCTTCTCCCTGTATCCCTTCATTCCCTGACCAATCAAGAATCTATCAACTTCCACCTTAAATATACATAAAGACTTGGCCTCTACAGCTGCCTGTAGCAAAGAATTCTACAGATTCACCATCCTCTCCCAAAAGAAATTCCTCCTCATCTCCATTCTACAAGGTCGCCCCTCTATTCTGATAGACCCTTTGTCTCGGCCTGAAACGTCAACTGCACCTCTTCCTAGAGCTGCTGCCTGGCCTGCTGCATTCACCAGCAACTTTTATGTGTGTTGCTTGAATTTCCAGCATCTGCAGAATTCCTGCTGTTTGCCTCTATTCTGATGCTGCGTCCTCTGGTCTTAGACTCTCCACCATAGGAAACATCCTCTCCACTTCCACTCTATCGAGGCCTTTCACAATTCGATAGGTTTCAATGAGGTCACCCCTTATTCTTCTGAATTCCAGTGAACACAGGCCCAGAGCAATCAAACACTCTTTATAAGACAAGCTATTCAATCCTGGAATCATTTTCGTGAATCTCCTTTGAACTCTCTCCATTTTCAGCACATTCTTTCTAAGATAAGGGGCCCAAAACTGCTTACCTACTCCAGTGAGGTCTCACCAGTGCATTATAAAGTTTCAACATTACATCCTTGCTTTTATATTCTAGTCCTCTTGAAATCAATGCTAACATTGCATTTGCCTTCCTCACCACAGACTCAACCTGCAAATTAACCTTTAGGAAATCCTGCACAAGGACTCTCAAGTTCATTTGCACCTGTTTTTTTTTGTATTTTCTCTCTATTCAGAAAATACTCAACCTTTTATTTCTTCACCAAAGTGCATGACCATATACTTCCCGACACTGTATTCCATCTGTCATTTCTTTGCTCATTCTCCTAATCTGTCTAAGACCTTCTGTAGCCTACTTCCTCAAAACTATCTGCCCCTCCACCTATCTTTGTATCGTCTGCAAGCTTTGCAGCAAAGCCATCAATTCCACCATCCAAATCATTGACATATATCGTCAAAAGAATCAGTCCCAACACAGACTTCTGTGGAACACTACTAGTAACCGGCAGCTAGTCACAAAAGGCTCTCTTTTCCCCACTCTTTGTCTCCTGCTAATCCACCACTGCTTTATCTGTGCTAGAATCTTTCCTATAATACCATGGGCTCATAGCTTGTTAAATAGCCTCATGTGTCGCATCTTGTCAAAGGCCTTCTGAAAATTCAAGTTCACAACTTCAACTGTTTCCCCTTTGTCCATCCTGCTTGTTATTTCTTCAAAGAATTCCAACAAATTTGTCAGGCAAGATTTTCCCTTCAGGAAACCATGCTGACTACAGCCTATTTTATCATGTGCCTCCAAGTACCCTAAGAACTCATTCTTAATAATCGACTCCAACATCTTTCCCACCCACTGAGGCAAACTAAACTGGGCTATAGTTTCTTCTCAATTCCCAGTCTTCCGGAACCATTCCAGAATCTAGTAATTCTTGAAAGACATTACTAATGCCTCTATAATCTCTTCAGCCACCTCTTTTAGAACTCTAGAGTGTACACCATCTGGTCCAAGTGATTTATCTACCTTCAGATCTTTCGGTTTCCCAGGAACCTTCTCTCTAGTTATGGTAACTTCACACATTTCATGCCCTGACGCCTGGAGCTTTCACTATACTGCTAGTGTCTTCCACTGTGAAGACTGATGCAAAATACTTATTCAGTTCATCTGCCATTTCATTGTCCCCCATTACAACCTCACCAGCATCGTTTTCCAGCGGTCCGATATTCACTCTCATCTCTCTTTTACACTTTATGTATCTGAATAAACTTTTGGTATCCTCTTTAATATTATTGGCTAGCTTACTTTTGTATTCCATCTTTACCTTCTTAATGGCGTTTTTAGTTGCCTTCTGTTGGTTTTTAAAAGCTTCCCAATCCTCTAAACTTCTCACTCATTTTTGCTCTAGTATGTGGTCTCTTTTTGGCTTTTATGTTGGCTTTGAATTCTCTTGTGAGCCACAGTTGTGTCATCTTTCCTTTAGAATATTTCTTCCTCTTTATATCCTGAGACTTTTGAATTGTTTCCAGAAATTCCAGTAATTTCTGCTCTGCTGTCATCCCTGCCAGTGTTCCTTTCCAATAAATTCTGGCCAACTCCTCTCTCATGACTCTGTAATTCCCTTTACTCCACTGTAGTACTGATACATCTGACTTCGGCTTCTGTTTCTCGAAGTTAAGGGTAAATTCAATCATATTATGATAACTTCCCCTAAGGGTACTTTTACCTTAAGCTCTCTAATCAATTCTGGTTCATCGCACAACACCCAATCCAGAATAGCTGATCCTCTAGTGGATCCAACCACGAGCTGCTCTAAAAAGCCATCTAGTAGGCACTCCAGAAAACCCTCCTCCTGGAATCTAGTACCAACCTGATTTTCCTAATCTACCTGCATATTGAAGTCCCCCATGACTATTGGCATGCATTTTCTATCTCCCGTTGTAATTTGTAGACCACATCCTTAGCTCTTTCTACAATGATTCAACACCTTCCAACCCTATGTCACTTCCTTCTTATGACTTGATTTCATTTTTTTTTTAACCAACAGACCAACACCACCCCATCTACATTCCTACATGCCCCTTTGATACAATGTGCATCCCTGGGCATTAAGTTCCCAGTTATAATCTTTCAGCCATGATTCACTGATACCTACAACATCATACCTGCCAATCTGCAACTATGCTGCAAGTTCTTCTACCTTATTCCGTATACTATGCACCTTCAGTCCTGTATTCACCCTTTTCATTTTGTTCGCCTTTTACATTGCAACTCATCCTGTTGACTGCAATATTGCCCTATCAACAACCTCTCCTCACTACACACTGCCTCTGTTTACAAACCAGCGACGTCATCTTCAGCACTGTTATCTGCCTTTCCTATGACACTTCTTGCATTGAAATACAGACAGCCCAGGACACTAGTTGTGCCTTGCTCAACTTTTTGATTCATAACTTTGTCTGAGGTCTTACCAACATTTGCCTCCACAACATCTTCACTAACTGTTCTGGCACTCTGGTTCCCATCCCCTTGAACTCTAGTTTAAACCCCATCGTGCAGCATTAACAAACCTTCCTGCTAGGGTATTAGTCCCCCTCCAGTTCAGGTGCAAACTGTCCCTTCTGTATAGGTCCCACTTTCTCTAGAAGAAAGCCCAATGATCCAAAACTCTTATGCGCTCCCTCCTACACCAACGTCTTAGCCATGTATTAAACCTTTCTAGTTTTGGCCTCACTGGCACATGACACAGGTAGCAATCCTGAGATCACAACCCTGGAGGTCCTGCCCTTTTACTTCATACCTAACTCCCTGAACTCCCTATGCAGAGCATCGACACTTGTCCTACCCATGTTATTGATACCTACATGGACCACAACTTCTGGCTGTTCACCCTCCCACTTATTTTCTCCCACTGGAGAAATCCCAGACCTTGGCACTAGGAGGAAACATACCATCTGGGAATCATATTCTTGCCCACAGAACCTGCTGTTTGTTACCCTTAGTAACAAATCCCCTATCACCACAGCATGCCTTTTCTCCCTCTTTCCGTTCTGAGTCACAGAGACAGACTCAGTGCTAGAGACCTAACCACTGTGACTGTCCTCTGTTAGGTCATCCACCCCGTGCTATATGTGTCGTGTGTTAATGTTCGGTTCTATGTTTTGTACCTTGGCCCCAGAAAAATGCTGTTTCATCTGGCAGCACTCATGTGCATGGCTGAATGACAATTAAATTTGACCTTGCCCTTGAACTTGAAAGGCCTAAATTATAGGGAGCTGTTGATGACTTGGGGCCTGTTAACTTGGAGTTCAGACGGATAAGCGGGGGACCTCTTTGAAACTTACTGAAAGACCTGGATAAAATGGATCTGGAGAGAATATTTCGATTAGTAGGACAGTCCAGGATCTGAGGGAACAGTCTCAGAATAAAGGAACATTCCTTTAAAACTGACTTGAGAAAGAATTTCTTTAGCCAGAGGGTGGCGAATCTGTGGAACGCATTGCCACAGACCGCTATGAAGGCCAGATCACTGAGTGTCTTTAAAACAGATATTGAAAGGTCCTTTGATTGGTAAGTGAGTTACCAATTGGGGAGAAGGTGGGAGAATGGGGTTGAAAAAACATTAGCTACAACTGAATGGTAGAGCAGACTTAATGGGTCAAATGGCCTAATTTGACTTCTATATCTTATAACCATATGGCCATATTTTAAGGAAGAGAGTTTCCTTACAACCCTTACAAAAATGTTCTAAACCCCCAAATCCCCACCCTCAGCTGGTTCCATCTGTCACCCATACACCTTTCCACACAGGCATTTTTTCCCTTGGCCTTCTTTCCTGATCCCTTTGCCTCCTTGGATCCATATGCCCATTATACCTCCCTTATTTGTTTCCACCATCACCCACCAGTCTCTCTCTCAAAACTGTCCATCTCCTTTCCCATCCCCATCGGCCCATTATCCTCCACTCCCACGTATTTCTGAACGGTCCATGAACACTACCTCATTACGCTGCTTTCTTTTCACACTGTTTATTTATTTTCTTGTACTTCTTATTTTAACTTGTAGTAATATTTTGTATATTGCACTGTGCTGCTGCCACAAACCACAACATCTCACGAGTCAGTGATAATAAACCTGATTCTGATTGTAATCCCCTACCTCACTTCATCCGATTCCACCTTCATCAGCCCCGTCTTCCTCTCACTCTCACCTCTTCCTTCCACACTTTCAGGCCTCATACTATGTCCCTACCTGAAATGTTGACATCCCCTTTGTGTTCACAGATGCTGCTTGAATCACTGTTTATCCAACAGATTGATTTTTGCTTCAGCATAATTTCCTGGTTTTACACAGTACCACTGTTAATTAAGCCCAGAACCAAGTGCTTTCTCAACCTTCCCTATCGTTTTATGATTTATGCATGTATACCACTAGGTCTCTCTGCTCCTGCACCCATTTTTAGAATAATATTCTTTATTTTACATTACATCCCCTTATTCACCTCACCATTTTTCCAAGCACTGGTCATGCATTTACCTATTTCATAAGCCTATTTACATTCTGCTACAATATATCACTATTCACTCCATGGGTCACATTACTGCCAAGTTTTGTTTCAGCTACAAAGTTTGCCCTACTGCCTTCGTGTTCTCAGTTATATTTAGCAATTATTAAGAATAAAGGGTCATAATTTCCTCAGAGCAGCTCTTGGCCTATCATTTCACAGGAACCATAACCAAAATCACATATTGTTTCAACAGAATGATGCACAGGTCGATTATGAACATCTAAGCAAAATCTTCTGCAAAAATCATACCCATTTATATTTTTCTTTGAAACGTGAAAGTAAAAGACATAGAAATACCTCTTCTATCCCAGTCCAAATGTGTTATATAGCTGGAAGCTCCTCTGCAAATTCCAACTCGTTTGCTATTCATTATATTGTAGATGTCTACAAAGTTATCATGGGATGCTACAGCTAAGTACTTCCCATGACCTGAAATGTTTAAATTACATGTTATTACTTTTTGGAAGCAACAAAGAAGAAGCCATTAAATTTTGCAAATTACAAGATGTTTGGCAGAAACCAGTAATTGGCTCACTGGTTCCTACCCTCTTCTTTGAAGTTTTACATAAAGCATTACAAGGAACTTTATTCTGTGCATTATTACATTTCATATACATTTTTTAAAAAAGAAGTGATTTGTAAATACGCAGGAGATTATTTGCAAGGGTGGTCCATTCCTGTTTTCCCCTGTGAAGGTGGTATTACATTGATTTTTTTGAACCACTAATATTTGCTGGGTGGGAATTCCAGGATTCTGACCTTACGAAAAGATGCTGGTACCTTCATGATTCAACGTGGGGTGTCACCTTGAATGCATCTACAGCCCTTGTTCTAGATAATAGGCTTGGGAGGTACAATCTAACTTGCAGATGATTAAATACAAAAATGTGGCATGCATGAGGTTTCAAGGGAAATGGGATTAGTGCAAGAAAGTGGAAGGGGATCAAGCATGATCTTACTGGATGGCGGAGGTAGTGAGTGCTTGAACAGTTCACTGTGCTGTGCTCTTCTAATCCTATAACCAGATTATATATATGGCCTCTTGCCAGTAAATGAACAAACTGAATAAAGAAAATGATGCAATATTTTGTTCACCAGTAAACCAAACACTACCCCCTTCATCTGTACTACTTCTTAAAAACAATGAACCTTCTTAAATACTGACAGTAGCATTTCTAATGCTTTTGAAGTAAATGAATACATCAGAAAAAAACATTTTCAATATGTGGATACTTTGGAATATGTTTTTCCAGAAGATAATAAAATCTGGGAATTTCTTTATTAGATTTAATCTCGTATTGACCAAGACCAATCCTTTCAAAACAAAGAGAAAACTGATTATTTGACTCAGCATGGATACCTGGTGAAAATCTAATATCAGAAATGTGCTCTTTTCTGTGGTGGAATGAAACAAGATCTTCAAGAGTATCTGGATTCACAATCAGAAAACTTCCATCATTCAGACCAACAGCGAGAGATTTCCCATCGGGAGAGAAGCAACAACACCTGCCACCTAGAATGAAGACAGCAAAGACTCTGCCCTTAATATTAGACTGCACATTGATACTATATGCAACTAATAACTTTTTACAATTCATTTTGAAATGGATACTCTTTGGAATTAGAGAAAGAAATAACAAAAATTTAAAACATTTATGTAAATTATTCCAGACACAGAATATATTTCAGATTTGTTTGCAGTCTGCCTCTTTCATGTCTATAATATCGTAAAGTTTACTAAAGCAAAAAAAAATCACAAGGCTAAAGAAGCAACATAATATCATAAACTCTGCATTCAAAGATTAAGCCCCCCCACCCCCAAATGTGTTACTTCACAGATTGCATTCATTTCTCACTGCGGAAAGCCACTGTTGCTTTCAATTACTTACATTACTTTGTTGCTCTGCTGGCCAGGGATTTTGCAAAAGGTACAAGTACTCATCTCTAAATTTATTCTTTTATTTCCATCTCAAGATTACAATTAGTTTTATTATGGTGAATTTGTAATTTTGCTTGAAACTGTCACGGGCAAAACTTACAGAAGGCTCCACATCAGTGTGGTAAATTTAGCCTTCTCAATGATTTGCAGCAGTCTTCCAAATTTGCAGTTAGTTTCACTAGATTTCTCATGTACAAAAAAAAACAACACTGCAAACATAAGCTGGGTGAAATTCAGTATCAGTGTTTGGAACTGCTCTTTCGACATGCCATGCAAAGAAAGCATCAGTCTTTCTGTACACTGAGAGTTCCTGACTCTCATGTGCCCTTACAATGTTTCCATCATCCAAAGAAGTTTCAAAGACAGACAGGAACCTGTCTAGAGCACAAATGTAACGTCACAAGGGGTAACCAAACAAAAGATGGAAGAATTCTTAAGCAATTCTTTTTCCACAGATGCAGCCTGGCAAGCTGAGTATTTCCAGTATATTCTGTATTATTTTCTAGTGAACGGTGGGTACATCATAAACCTTTTATAAATAAAGACAGCAAAATTCAGTTGCCAAAAACCTCAGATTACAAGTGACAAATAACAACATGGCTTACGTAGGAATTGTATTTATATTCACAGATAGTTTGTGGGTGCTGCTGGCTACATGTGTGTTTACTGCCCATCCCTATTAGCTTGCAAGAGCTATGAAAAAATGAGAGAGAAGCCAACATTTTGGTTATCTCCAATGGATGCCTATGACTCAGAACAAGAACCTTCTTGGAAACACCGTGCACTTTCAACAAGTTTGGATTTATGTCATGTCTATAAAATATTTCTCCTCTAAATCTTGTGTTTTACTTATACTTTCAACAGGACTGTACGGTGGACTTTCTAAAGATTCAAATCAAGTGCTTCATTCAGTGGATGGCTAGCTGTAAGATGCAACCATCTGCTGAAAACTAACATTCATGAGTATTTTGAACTTACCTTTTCTTAGTTTACGCACAGCCAGCATACAGTGGCTAGGGGAGAGATCCCAAATTCTCAGAGTTTTATCGTCACTAACAGTAGCACAAAGAGGTAAATGGGGATGAACAGCCAATCCCCATACTTCACCCTCCATGTGACCCTGTCAAACAAATGTTAAAGTTTATTGATCATGCTGATTTTCAAAGGATGCATGAAAAAACAACCAACCATGAAGTTAAGGGCCAACAAATAAATATGATTTCATTAATATAATTTCACAATATTGATTATAGTAATAAACAAAATTAGTTCCTTCAGCAACTTAATAAGTGATTTTTACACCTTAGGTTCTTTGAAATACCAAACTAAAATTACATTCAGCACTCTATATCTTCGGTATTATTATCTTCGTTAAAGTCATAATTAAAGTCTCCCACCATCCCAGGACATGCCCTCTTTGTGTTACCACCATCAAGGAGCCTGAAGACTGACACTGCATTTTAAAAAGTTTCTTCCCCTCTGCCATCAGATTTCTGAATGGTCCATGAAGCAATGAACAATAACTCATTTTTGCTCTATTTATTTATTTTGTAAAATAGTAATCTTTACGTCTCGCACTGACTGCACTACTGCCCCAAAACAACAAATTCCACGACAGTGTCAGCAGTAATAAATCTGGTTCCAAACTGCACTTGATGCTACCACAGTCTGGAAGTTAAGTCTAGCTGTGGTTGACCTGGTCATCTGTACAAAGCCACTCTTAGTGGTAGTTACTGAAAACTCCACCAAGTGATGTTGAAGTCTGTTTGCTATTTACCTTTTTGACTTATACCTTTAAGAATACTTTTTTTTAAACTCCAGAAGAAATAAGCAGTGGTCATATCCTTCCAGATATTAAAAAAAATAACATTAATGCAGAATTAGCCATTCTTTATCCTTAGGAAATTATGGTTAGTGCATTCAATATCTCCCTCTTCCTCCCTTCTCTCTCATGTTAGAGTGTGCACTCTTTCAGACTGGGTGTGTTTTTCCACTTTCCCCTCCATGACCAGTCCAGTGTTTTTTGAACACTAGTTTCCAGAACTAGTGCATTTTCACTGCTGATGGACAATCATTTTGCTCTACATTTACCTTTTCCTGCAGGAAAATGTAAAGTACTCGGGTGACTCAAATTTAGTAAAATATACCCCCCTTTATTTCCACTTGACATAACCCCTTTACTTCAGAACTGCTAGTTAAAAAACAGCTTTACTTTTGGATTTCTTTCTACTTCTTTAATCTCTTTGGCAGTCTCAATATCCATTTCATTTCAGTATCCATTTCCCTATTTTTCTAATATTAATTCAATAACACTTACCATGTGGCTCATTACCCAAATGTAATTTTTATTCTATCCTTTACTACTGTAGAAACCTCTTGCCTATTCCTTTCACAATACAAAAGGAATGAGTAAATTCCCTGGTTAAATTAAAACAGTTTCCAACACTAGCCTGCAATCTTTCCAAATAATTAGTTAGTGATGGATGCCTTTATTCTGCTGAATGACTGGAGAGGGTATGGAGTATGGGAGATGGGACTTCATGTTATAACTGAACCAGATGCTGGGGATACTGCATTTGGATTATCACATGGAGTTCTGGTCACCATACTATATGGAGAATTGGATTAAGCAAAACAGAGCAAAGAGAAGATTCATGAGGATGTTGGTGGGACTGGAGGCCTTGACTTGCAAGGAGAAATTGACTAGACTGGGACCGTTACTCCTGAGTGAAGGAGGCTGAGGGGTGACCTTGTCGAGGTTTATAAAATCATGAGGGGCACAGCAAAGGTGGATGGTAACAGTCTGTTTCCCAGGACAGGAGAGTGTAAAATCAAAGGGTTTCATGTGACATTGGAAACATATGAAGGAGACCTGAAGCTTTCCATACAGAAGATGTTAGCTCTTTGAGTTTAATGAGTTGCCAGAGAAGGTTAATTATAATATTTAAAAGCCACTTGGACAGGTTCATAGATAGGAAAGGTTTTGAGGGATACGGGCCACATGCAGGCAAATGTCAACATGGACGAATTGGGTTGAAGATCCTGTTTCCATGATATATAACTGCATAATTTTTTTGGGTTAAGGACATTATCCTAAGGAATACCTGCAGCCATGCTCTTCAGGGATGCCATAAATCCCTGCAACGTCCGATGACCCTGTGCTGGATGTTGGAGAACTGGGAGAAACAGAGTCTCCCAGGGAACTACACCTGCGTGAAATGCGTCTGGCTGCAGCTCCTTGAAGACTGTGTTAGGGATCTGGAGCAGCAACTGGATGACCTTTGGCTTGTACGGGACAGCGAGGATATAATTGATCAAAGTTACAGAAAAATAGTCACCCCGAAGTTGCAAGAGGCAAGTGGCTGGGTGACCATCAGGGGAAATGGAAATAGGCAGTTAGAGCAGAGCAGCCCTGTGGCCATTCCCCTCAAAAACAAGTAGACTGCTTTGGATACTTTTGTGGGGGATGACATCCCGGGAGAATGCCACAGTGACTGGGTTACAGGCACTGACCATGGGTCCGTGGTGTAGAACGGAAACAGAGAGAAGAAGGGAGTGGTAGTGATAAGGGACTTGACAGTGAGGGAAACAGACAGGAGATTCTGTGGATGTGAACGAGACACCCGGATGGTATGTTGCCTCCCAGCTGCCAGGGTCAGGGATGCCTCAGATCACGTCCACAACATTTTGGAGAGGGAGGGGGAGCAGCCAGATGTCTTGGGACATATTGGTACCAATGACATAGGAAGGAAAAGCTATGAGGTCCTGAAAATAGAATCTAGAGAGCTAGCTAGAAAGCTGAGAAGCAGGACCGTTTGGGTAGTAATTTCTGGATCGCTGCCTGTGCCATGTGCCAGTGAGGGTAGAAGCAAGATGATTTGGCAGATAAATGTGTGGCTGAGAAGCTGGTGCAGGGTGCAGGGCTTCAGGTTCTTGGATCATTGGGATCTCTTCTGGTGGACGTATGACCTGTTCAAAAATGACGGGTTGCACCTGAACCCGAGGGGGACCAATATTCTTGCAGGCAGGTTTCTTAGAGTTGTTGGGGATAGTTTAAGCTAACTTGGCAGGGAGGTGGGAACCAGAGCGAAGGGACTCAGGAAAGGATGGATGGTAAAAAAAGTGAAGATCGCGTGCAGTCAGATTGTCAGAAAGGGCAGGCAGGTGATGGGACTTAGTTGCAACCAACATGCTGAATATCAAATCATTAGGGATGCAGAATCAGAAAGGATAGCACATTTGGATAGCAGTAACAGGATCAGCATGGATTTACGAAGGGGAAATCATGCTTGACTAATCTTCTGGAATTTTTTTGAGGATATAACTATGAAAATGGACAAGGGAGAGCCAGTGGATGTAGTGTACCTGGACTTTCAGAAAGCCTTTGATAAGGTTCCACATAGGAGATTAATGGGCAAGATTAGAGCACATGGTATTGGGGGTAGGGTACTGACATAGGTAGAAAATTGGTTGGCAGACAGGAAACAAAGAGTAGGGATTAACAGGTCCCTTTCAGAATGGCAGGCAGTGACTAGTGGGGTACCTCAAGGCTTGGTGCTGGGACCACAGCTATTTACAATATACATTAATGATTTAGATGAAGGGATTAAAAGTAACATTAGCAAATTTGCAGATGATACAAAGCTGGGTGACAGTGTGAAATGTGAGGAGGATGTTATGAGAATGCAGGGTGACTTGCATGGGTTGGGTGAGTGGGCAGATGCATGGCAGATGCAGTTCAATGTGGATAAATGTAAGGTTATCCACTTTGGTGGCAAGAACAGGAAGGCAGATTTCTATCTGAATGGTGTCAAGTTAGGAAAAGGGGAAGTACAACGAGATCTAGGTGTCTTTGTTCATCAGTCACTGAAAGTAAGCATGCAGGTACAGCAGGCAGTTAAGAAAGCTAATGGCACGTTGGCCGTCATAACAAGGGGAATTGAGTATTGGAGCAAAGAGGTCTTTCTGCAGTTGTACAAAGCCCTGGTGAGACCACACCTGGAGTATTGTGTACAGTTTTGGTCTCCAAATTTGAGGAAGGACATTCTAGCTATTGAGGGAGTGCAGCGAAGGTTCACAAGGTTAATTCCCGGGATGGCGGGACTGTCATATGTTGAAAGATTGGAGCAACTGGGCTTGTATACACTGGAATTTAGAAGGATGAGAGGGGATCTGATTGAAACTTAAGATTGTTAAGGGATTGGACACGCTAGAGGCAGGAAACATGTTCCTGATGTTGGGGGAGTCCAGAACCAGAGGCCACAGCTTAAGAATAAGGGGTAGGCCATTTAGAACGGAGTTGAGGAAAAATTTTTTCACACAGAAAGTTGTGGTTCTGTGGAATGCTCTGCCTCAGAGGGCAGTGGAGGCCAATTCTCTGGATGCTTCCAAGAAAGAGTTAGATAGAGCTCTTAAAGATAGTGGAGTCAAGGGATATGGGGAGAAGGCAGGAAAAGGGTACTGATTGTGGATGATCAGCCATGATCACAGTAAATGGTGGTGCTGGCTCAAAGGGCTGAATGGCCTCCTCCTGCACCTATTGTCTGTTGTCAAATACGGTACTCAAGGTGTTGTAGCTAAATGCATGTAGTATAAGAAATAAGGTGGATGATCTTGTTGCAATATTACAGGTTGCCAGGTATGATGTTGCGCCCATCACTGAATCATGGCTGAAGGATGGTTGTAGTTGGGAGCTGAATGTCCAAGGTTACACATTGTATTGGAGGGATAGGAAGGTAGGCAGAGCTGGTGGTGTGACTCTACTGGTAAAGAATGGCATCAAATTGGTAGAAAAATATGACATAGGATCGGAGGATGTTGAATCCTTGTGGGTTGAGTTAAGAAACTGCAAGGGTAAAAGGACATTGATGGCAGTTATATACAGGCCTCCCAACAGTGGCTGGGAGGTGGCCCACAGATTACGACAGGAAACAGAAAACGCGTGTCAAAAGGGCAATGTTATGGTAGTCATAAGAGATTTTAACATGCAGGTCAATCAGGAAAATCAGGTTGGTAATGGATCGCAAGAGAAATACAATGTTGAAAATGCATGGTCATACACTTTGGTAGTAGAAATAAATGTGTGGACTATTTTCTAAATGGGGAGAAAATCCAGAAATCTGAGATGCAGAGAGACTCGGGAGTCCTTGTGCAGAACACCCTGAAGGTTAATTTGTAGGTTGAGTCGGTGGTGAGGAAGGCAGATGCCATTTCAAGACGTCTGGAATATAAGAGCAAGGATGTGATGCTGAGGCTTTATAAGGCACTGGTGAGGCCTTACCTTGAGTACCGTGAACAGTTTTGGGTCCCCCATCTTAGAAAAGATGTGCTGGCATGGAGAGGGTCCAGAAGAGGTTCACAAGGATGATTTCAGGAATGCAAGGGTTATCATACAAGGAACGTTGATGCCTCTGGGTCTGTACTAGCTGGAATTCAGAAGGATGAGGGGGGAATCTCATTGAAACCTTTCAAATGTTGAAAGGCCTAGACAGAGTAGATGTGGAAAGGATGTTTCCATGGTGGGAGTCTAGGACAAGAAAGCACAGCCTCAGGATAGAGGGGCGCCCTTTCAAACAGAGATGCGGAGAAATTTCTTTAACCAAAGGGTGGTGAATTTGTGTAATTTTTTGCCACATGCAGCTGTGGAGGCCAGGTCGTTGGGCATACTTAAAGCAGAGATTGACAGGTTCTTGATTGGACATGGCATCAAAGGTTACGGGGAGAACACCTAGAACTGGGTTTGAGGAGGAGATAGAAAAAAAGGATGATCGAATGGCAGAGCAGACTCAGTGGGCCAGATGGCCTAATTCTGCTCCTATGTCTTATGGTCTTAAGACGGTGAACCCCTGCAAGGTGTCAGGCCTTGATGGTGTACCTGGTAGAGCTCTGAAAACCTGTGCCAACCAATTGGTAGGAGTGTTCAAGGACATTCTCAGTCTCTCACTGCTGCATTTGGAGATTCCCAGCTGCTTCAGAGGGGTGACAATTATATCAGAACCCAGGAAGAGCAGGGTGAGCTGCCTCAATAACTATCACCCAGTAGCACTCACATCTACTGTGATGAAATGCTTTGAGAGGTTGGTCATGGTCGGAATCAACTCCTGCCTAAGCAAGGACCTAGATCAGATGCAATTTGCTTATCACCACACTAGGTCTACAGTGGATACAATCTCACTGGGTATCCACTCAGCCTTGTATCAACTGGACAATAATAATACTTACACTGGGCTGTTGCTTATTGATTACAGCTCAGTGTTCAACACAATCATAACCTTAGTTCAAATCAACAAACTCCAAAACCTGGGCCTTTGTACCTCCCTTTGTAACTGGACCCTTGACCTACTCACCGGGAGACCACAGTCTGTGCAGGTTGGAAATAACATCTCCTCCTCACTGACAATCAACACTGGTGCACCTCAAGGAAATGAGCTTAGCTCACTGCTCTACTCTCTCTACACCTACGACTGTGTGGCTAGACACAACTCAAATGCCATCTGTAAACTTGCTGATGACACATCTATCACTGGCAGGATTTCAGACGGTGACGAGGATGCGTACAGGAGTGAGACAGATCAGCTGGTTGAATGGTGTTGCAACAACAACCCTGTACTCAATGTCAGTAAGACCAAGGAACTGACTGTGGATTTTATTAAGGGGAAGTTGAGGGATCACACACCAGCAGTGGAAAAGTTGAGCAGTTTCAAGTTTTTGAGTGTCAACGTCTCTGAAGATCTATCTTGGGCTGAACATACTGATACAGTTACAAAAAATGCAAGGCAATGGCTATATTTCATGAGAAGTTTGAGGAGAATTGACATGTAAAAGCCACCTCAGCATTATTTCCCTCTCTCTTTGCACTACTTACTTAATTTATTTGTTTATATATACTTCTTTTTGTAATTTAGTTTTTATTGTCTATTGCATTGTACTGCTGCCACAAAACAACAATTTTCATGACATATACCAGTGATATTAAACCTGATTCTGATTCAGTTGAGACAATTGGCGTTGAACCATCTGCTTGAGAGATAGATACAACTCAGTACAGTGTTTCCCCTTGATTCACATCAACTCCAATAGCCTTTCTATAGAATACCCAGTACTCCAACAATAGCATGTTTCTGTGCTGTTTTATCCCGCTGAAAATGAACCTGGGTCTTACATTTGATTCTATTTATTTTCTTGTGAACATGTGATTCTACTTTTAGCTACTATCTGCCGATTCTCACACTGTTGTAAACTGTAGGCAGAGTTCCATTCCAAAATTGAGGTGGTCTTGAAAGCACAATTTATCCAATAAACTGAGGGAAGGCCATAAAGGGTTTCAGTTGATATACTTGAATAAAATAAATCTTTGGTCTTCTTAATAAAAAAAATTTAAATGAATTACTTAATAGTTTAGACTACCTGAACTAATAACGTTATGGGACCACTTTTCTCGATTTCTAATATTTCTCCATTCTTTGTGCCCACGAGAACATGACCATGGCCTAAGGTTACAGCACGAATAGAAGGGTTGTCTTCTATTAACAGACCTATAAAATATAAACAGTTATCAGTAATTCAAAGACATAATTTAACACTGACTTGATGAAAATAAAAGTATCAAGTATTTATTACATTCTAATCCTTATCAGCACTGAAATAAATTATGGACTGTATCAAGTACACACTTTGGAGATGGAATTCTTCTTATAACTTAACTCGAGATTTTTCATGTTGCAGTATTATAAAGCAATATTGGTTCATAATAACACAACTATAACTTTGGATTCGGAAGTGAAGTTGGGGTTATAGAGAATATGTTGTTCTACAAGAAAATGTGCCAAATTGAAAAGTACAGAATAAACACTAATGATTGTTTTTCTAATTAGTAAGAATACATTAATCCATAATATTCGATGTTAAATAAAGAACAAGATCAAAATGAATTTGTGTGGTTGTGGAAGAGTTAGACGTATTTAAAAAAAACTAATGTTGCTGCTGCAAAGAGTGAAAATAGAGGGGCAAAGTTGATGAAAGCACAAACCACCCGAGCAACAAGGGAAAGAGCAGAGTCAAGATAGGAAAGAACTAAAGGGCCAGTCTTGGAGATTAGGAGAGCAAAGTGTGTGGAATTAGATTAAAATGAGCAACAGCAGCATTTGTGGTGACAGATCTACAACTTCTCCATAGTATTTAAAAAACAGTGTTGGAATTGTGGATAATAAGTATTCACCTAGCATTTTCAATTATAAATGTTAATACAAGAATATTAGCTACACACCTGTGATAACAAGTGGTAATGCTTCAAGGCAAGTTTTACATTTTAGGCGAATTCTTCCAGTTCAAAAATAAGTTTGGCTACTGTTCACACTTTTGAAATCACTGCAACCTAAAAGGACACTGAACTTTCTTCTCTCAAACCAGAAACTGAGTGATTTCTTGCCTTCTCAATAAACCACAAACAGTGAAATGAATGCAGCAGTTGCAGAAATTTGAGGATGCTGTTAGCTCTGCATTTTTGTTAGTCCCGTTAAACAAGGGAAATTGAAATTTCACGATCCTGCAAGAAAATAATTTGATATTTTCTCCACCTCAAATGACATCAAATAAACCCCACAGAGAAATCCTTAGTTCAAGCATCAGTTGAGACGAGAATCAGATAGTAGACAGCCTACTCAGCAATACAATTAATCTTTTAAAAATGGCTGTTCAATCAATTAGCAATAATTAACATCATACTTTAAACAAAATGTGCTGCAAAGATATTTTGTTTTTCCCAGTTTCATACATCGAATTGTAATGTCTACACATGCAGTACCTATAAAACATATTCACCGCCCCCCCCCAGAAGTTTTCATGTTTTATTGTTTTACAACATTGAATTGCAGTGGATTTAATTTGGTTTTTTTGACACTGATCAACAGAAAAAGGCTCTTTCATGTCAAAGAGAAAACAGATCTTTACAAAGTGGTCTAAATTAATTACAAATATAAAACACAAAATAATTGATTGCATAAGTATTCATCTCACTTTAATATGACATCAAATCATCACTGGTGAAACCAATTGGATTTAGAGGTCACATAATTAGTTAAGTTCTGAAATGTCCAGTTCACTGCTGCTGCTACTGCGCAATCGAGAATCTCTGGAGGGAAGGCCCCAAAATCCTCGGCTTTGCCTGCTGCTTGCGGCCGGGGCTGGGGTTGAAGCGCTTGGGAGAGATGGTGCTCGGTGTCGGAGGGCTGGTCGGAGGCTTGAAGTTTTCAGATGACTCAGAGTTGGACTGTGGTCGGGCATGGCAGGGAGAGTTTTCTTCCTTCTCCTGTCTGCGTGAGATGTGGGACTTTTGAGAGACTTTGAACTTTTTTTTTTACCATGCCCATGGCCTGTTCTTTATCAAGTTATGGTATTGCTTGCACTGTTGTAACTATATGTTATAATTATGTGGTTTTTGTCAGTTTTTCAGTCTTGGTCTGTCCTGTGATGGATGTAAGAACATTTCCAAGTCACTGAATATCCCTGGGAGTACAGTTAAGTCAATCAAGAAGGGAAAGAATATGGCACAGCAGTAAATCTGCCTAGAACAAGCCATCCTAAAAAACTGAGTGACTGTGCAAGAAGGGGACTAGTGATGGAGGCCACCAAGAGACCTATGACAACTCTGGAGGAGTTACAAGCTTCAGTGGCTGAGATGGGAGAGACTGTGCATACAACAACTGTTGCCCAGGTACTTCACCAGTTGCAGTTTTATGGGAGAGTGGCCCAGAGAAAGCCACTGTTGAAAAAAACTCTCATGAAATCTCAGCTAGAGTTTTCCTGAAGGTATGTGGGAGACTCTGAAGTCAGTTGGAAGAAGGTTCTGTGGTCTGATGAAACCAAAACTGAGCTTTTTGGTCATTAGACCAAATGCTATGTTTGGCATAAGCCAAACACCGCACACAATCAAAAACACACCATCCCTACCGTGAAGCATGGTGGTGGCTGCATCATGCTGTGGGGATGCTTCACTGCAGCAGGACCTGGAAGTCTTGTGAAGGTAGAGGGTAAAATGAATGCAGCAAAATACAGGGAAATCCTGGAAGAAAACCTGATGCTGTCTGCAAGAGAACTGCGACTTGGGAGAAGATTTATTTTCCAATAAGACGATGACCAAGCAAAATAAAGCCAAAGCTCCACAGGAACGGCTTAAAAACAAAGCTAATCTCCTGGAGTGGCCATGTCAGAGTCCAGACCTCAAGCCAATTGAGAATTTGTGGCTGGACTTGAAAAGGTCTGTTCACTCACAATCCCCATGTAATCTGGACCCAGCACCGATCCCAGTGGCACTCCACAGGCTTCCAGTCAGAGGCAACCATTTGACTACCACTCTTGATCTTCTCCCACAAAGCCCATGCCTAATCCAATATCTCTTGAAAACCAAGGTTCCTTACACTTGTTATTTTTACCTTATATTCTGACAGGCACATACAAGTTTTGTACTCTTAGAATTTCACTTTTGAAGACCTCCCACTTACCAAGTACATTTTTGCCAGAAAACAGCCTATCCCAATCCACACTTCCCAAATTATTTCTAATACATCAAAATTGGACTTTCTCCAAGTCTGAATTTCAACCTGCAGACCAGGCCCATCTTTTTGCATATTTACTTTGAAACTAATGGCATAGTGATCATGAGATACAAAGTGTTCCCCTACACAAACTGCCCAGCTCTTAACAGCAGATCAAGTATCACACAGTCTCTCACTGGGATTTCTACGTATTGATGAAGGAAACTTTCCTGAGCACATTTGAGAAATTCTTTCTCATCTAGTCCTTTTACAGTATGGGATTTCCAATCAACATGTGGAAAGTTAAAATCACCTACTACAACAACCTTATGTTTCTTGTGAACAGTCTGCATCTCTGCAAATTTGTTCCTCTAAATCCCTAGAACTGTTGTGCGGTCTGCTGTATTAATTGTAACCACTAATTGTCTATTAATTGTAAAATATCTTCAATAATAACAATTATAACAGATCTATCTTCGTGTTTCCTACCTACTGAATGGACACTTTCTTTCCTTTTCTGAGCCCCCTAGGTCACTGTTTTATAAATATATACACACTTAGAGTCTAGCATGAAAAGCTGGGAACTGGGTTGACTGAGCTGAATGCATTGATTATATATATCCCTCTCCCTCAATGCATTCAACTAAGTCAACCCAGTTCCCAGCTTTTCATACTGGACTCTAAGTATAGTGAGTTCTGAACCCTTAATTACACCCACTCAAATACTAATCATTGCTCCAGGCCATCCCACCCTGATCTGCATTTCTCCCTCTCTAGATGCTGTGCTCTGCAACAGCTTTTCGGCTTCATGGTGGCTTTCACAGCAGCTTTCACCAATATCCTCACCAATGCGATACCGCGGTAAATACTGTCCTACAATGAAAGAGACACATCCAGCTTTTCTGTGCAGGTATGGATAATCAACACTGTGAATCCCAATTAAAAAAACACAAACACGAGGAAATCTGCAGATACTGGAAATTCAAGCAGCACACACACAAAATGCTGGTGGAACGCAGCAGGCCAGGCAGCATCTATAGGAAGAAGCACAGTTGACGTTTTGCATCTTGACCCGAAACGTCGACTGTGCCTCTTCCTATAGATGCTGCCTGGCCTGCTGCGTTCCACCAGCATTTTGTGTGTGTTGCTTAAAAAAAAAGTCATCTTTCATCATTCATAGAAGATGTATTCCTTAACAACATTCCCAACCAAAACCACATCTGGAGGCTTCACTTTTACATATATTATCCTGAGCTTGCATTCCTCTCCGCAAGTATTGACCAAATTTTCAGCTTTCTGCTCATTTATTCCTGTTGTAAGGTAACCAAAATCACACACTCTCGAATGGGGTTGATGCCTTTCTGCATTACAATAATCTCGAAGGCTCGAGCTAACACATCATACAGGTTATACGTCACATCTAAAATCCATGTTCTCACTCCATGCACATACAATTCCAGATACCATAAGGTGGTTTCAATGGGCAGTCTGCCATTAAATAGAAAAAGATCCAAGGTTAACTTGTAACATTTATTTTTCCCAATCTCATCACTTTACATTTGTAATCAAATTTAATTTTAATAATCTATACAATGCAATTTAAGTTCTTTTGCATTGTGTCAGCCTGTTTTGGAACTGCTCTCCCTACACTAGTGTCACTAAGATATATTGATAGTTTTAATTTTAAGGAGAGATTAATGCCATTTTAAAAACAGTCTCTTTAATATACTATATTGAATAAAGGTACCTTTAGAGCCAGGGGCGAGTGCAGAACGTTTGACGCAGTACGTTTTCAGATATCTGTCAAAAGTATCATCCCAGAGAACGACGACACCATCTTTTCCACCAGTGACAAAGCCCTAAAGAAGAAAACACAAACTGGCGTAAAGAAATAAAAACACTTTGGTTAATCCAAAACTATGCTAAAGAGAGCTAATGCCTTCCACAGTACTTTACTATCAGTATAGAGGTTCCCCCTTCAATAATGAACTGGAAGGTTAGGGGTTAAAATTACAGCCCTCCCATTGAAGGCCAAAGTTCCTGCACTGACCTGAGTTAACACTCATCTCCCTCAGGCCGGGAATGTGGAAGGTAGACAGTAATGAAAAATACTGACTCCATCTAGGGGAGAATTGCTTCAGCAGAGCTAGCTAATAGCATTGTGAGCATCTTGGATTAAATGCTCTTTTCAAAAGGTGGAAGAGGACAGAAAGAATTCCCAAGTTTGTACCTAGACACCAGTATTGGACAGAATGGCACTGGGGAATGGTGGAAGAAAGAGGCAAGCGTCAGAGCCACACCAAGTTTTCAGAGAGTTGAAGGGTGCAGTACAGAGGTAAATTGAAGGGATTTGAACAGTATTCACATTTGAAGCACAGTGCTGGCAAGAGAAAGAAGGCATAATTGTAAGTTACTGAGTGAAGATGTGCTGTGGGTCAGTGTGTGCAGAGTATTGAAATGAGAATTAAACTGAAAATTATAGACCAAGTCAGAATTAAAGTGTTTAAAGTGAAATCAGATATATCTTTCACATGGTGATATTACTCAATTACGACTAGCAGATTGATAAAGATAAATGATTATGTGCAAAGTTTCAACAGGAAGAGGTTTTAGTTCAGGAACACGTACATCAAATCCTACATTATACAAGATGGATCCATTGATTAAAATATCTGCTAAAACCAGACAATTCTCATTAAAGTATACTTTAAAAGTCCTGTTTAAATCATTTATACTCTTGTTACCTGAGGCTTTTATCTCTTACTTTTTCCAGTGCTTGCATGCTGAATACTGGTCCATCATGGGCTTTTACTCGTTTAATAATGAACATATCTTTCCATATACAGACATCACCAGCAGAAGTACCAGAGAAAACCATTTCATCTGTCCAACCGTATACCACACACATTATGGTTTCAGTTTTCTGTAGACTTCCAAAGCAGCCTTTTCTTCCTGTCAGTCCACCTCCTTAGGATAAATTAATAAATAGCATTAAATCTTTTAAGCAGCTGCACTGTAACTGATCCTGATACACAATCAAAACAACTAACAAGGATACTTGCAGGCTTGAACGTCTTTTGTGGGGCGCTACCTTACAAGTTCTAAGGAATGTGAGCAGACACCATACACCAACAGAGAGTGATCCTTTAAAAGAAAACTTTCTGTAGACAAGCTGAAACCATAAATTCTAATTGAAAGCCCTTCAAGTTGATAGAAAGATAATGTAGATAGATAGATAAATACTTTATTGATCCCAAAGGAATTACAGTGTACAGTAGCATTGCAAGTGCACAGATATACAAATATTAGAAAAGAAGTATGAAAGAATAAAAAAAAAGTTACCTCAAACGTTCTGACAGGAGGGTTCATCACTTCCCCGGCTCCAGGTTGACTCATTATAGAGCCTAATGGCCGAGGGTAAGAATGACCTCATACTGTATAGCGCTTATTGGAGCAGCGCAGTTTTCTTAGTCTATTACTGAGAGTGCTCCTCGGTTCAGCCAAGGTGGCATACAGAAGGTGAGAAACATTGTCCAGAACTGCCAGGATTTTCCGTAGGGTCCCTTGTTCTACCACAGCCTCCAGTGTGTCCAGTTTGACTTTCTAATCAGTTTCTAAACAGAGTCAGCTTTTCTAATCCGTTTACTGAGCCTGTTGGCACCATCCCTGTTGATGCCATTGCCCCAGCATACCACCACATAGAAGATGGTACTGGTGACAGCAGACTGGTAGAATATGTGAAGGAGAGGCCTGCATACTCCAAAGGAGCTCAGTCTCCTCAGGAAGTCGAGGTGACTCTGGCCCTTCTGCACAGCCTCCATGTTAGACCTCCACTTAAGTCTGTCATCAAGGTGCACCTACAGGTACTTGTAGGTCTTCACCACATCCACATCCTCACCATCAATAGTAACAGGGAGCATTGCAGGCTTAGCCTCCCTAAAGTCCATCACCATCTCCTTTGTCTTACTGATGTTGACCTGCAGATGATTCAGCTTGCACCATTTGACAAAAGTCCTCCACCAGGGCTCTGTATTCATCCTCTTGTCCACCCTTTATACACCCAAATATTGCTGAGTCATCAGAAAATTTCTACAGATGGCATGACTCAGTGTTGTACCTGAAGTCCAAGATATATAGGGTAAACAGGAAGGGAGCCAATACAGTCCTCTGTGGGGGTCGCAGTACTGCTTAAAGCCATGTCTGACACACAGCTCTGAAGCTGCACGAACTGTGGTCTGCCATTCAGGTGGTCCTTTATCCAGGATACAATGGAAGTGCCAATGTGCATTGAATGGAGCTTTTCCCCAAGCACTGAGGGCTGTATGGTATTGAAGGCACTTGAGTAATCAAAAAACACGATCCTCACAATGATATCAAAACCAAATGGCGTTTCTAGCAGTGGATAACTAAGAATTACAGCAACCAGCAGTAATTCACCTTTCACATATAAAGTCACCACTAAATATGTATAGCATCTGACAAAATGTACTTCCAATATATTTACATAAATGAATTCTTCAATTATATGTCATGAAAAGCAAGTGCAGTTTGTGTCAGGCATTAATGAAAAGTATTAATCAATACATTACTTAATAACTGTAAAATATTCACAGAAAACTATTTTTTAATCACTTAGCCAAATTAGAACAAAATCTGAGTAGGATTTTTTAATATGAAGATGTAGTGTGTTTGGTAAATTTAATAAATATTCTATTTTGCTTGGATAACTTCTGTTTTAACTTAAGTACCCCTATAGTGTGAGCCAGAAAATACATCCCAACAAATGTAAGAATCATAAAATCGGGCATCCACTCCAGTGTTTAAGATTAATTGAAACTGTGTGATGAAGGAAAACAAAGAGCATACAAGAAAGCAACAGGAAAATAATATTAGAGGCGTAAAAATGGTAGTAACTACTGTCCTACCTGCTCGCTGCCAGAACTTGATGTGTTTTATTCCAGCTGTTACCAACTTGTCTGGTATATAGGGATTCAACTTGATAACAAAAATCTTCTCTGCACTTCCTCTAAAGAAAAAGTTTTGACTTTTACTTTTGTTTCCTTTTATAAGCTTGTCTTAGAAATTGATTAATATTTTCAATTTAAAATTTTGTATTACACAAGAAACAGGACATGAGAAATGCAAGTCGGTCATTCAGCTCCTCCTGCCTGATCCATTGTTCAATAAAATTATGGCCGATATTTTATCTCAGTGTCATTTTCTTCTCCTAGTCTGTGATTGCCTATATATCCAAAAATTATTGCTTAAGTATTCATTGATTGAGTAGTGACTTCCAAATATCATTATCCCCAGATGAAGAAATCTCAGTCCTGTAGGGCCAAGTTCTTAGTTTGATTTTAGGTCCCTCACTTAAGGGAAACATCATCTTTTCAAGCAGGGCTAGGATAGTGTATATTTCAGTGAAATCACCTTTCATATCTTTTTTCTAAACTCAAAGGGTTATGGGTCCATCTGCTTAATCTTTCCTCCTGGGGCAAACTAGTCATCCCAGAAAGCAATCTGATGAACTTTCCATCCACTCTTACTATTGCAATTACATCATTTCTTAGGATAGGGATTATATCTAAACATAATATTCCAGGTGCTGTTTTACCAGATTATAAATAACTGGAGTCGAACTTCTTTGATCTTGTCCTGAAATCCTTTGCAATAAAGATCAATAAACACTTTGCAACACACTAACAAAATGCTGGAGGAACTCAACAGATCAGGCAGCATCTATAGAAAAAAGCAAAAAGTCGACGATCCGGGCCAAGACCATTCTTCAGGACTCTGGTCAAAGGTCAACAAACTATTTGCCTTCCTAGCTGTTTGCTAGTCTTTCATGTTCACTGACTTGTGAACAACGATACAAAATTGTTCTGAATACTAACACTTTGCAACCTCTCACTATTATTAAATTTTTCCATGATATTGTATATAATTTGTGGGCATCAGGGAGACACTATTAATATGCGGGAGACTCCCGGAAGTTCCGGGAGAGGTGGGATGTCTGGGTCTCTGTCTGGAGTCTTTCACAGCAGTGGTGGCCGGGTCTAGTGCAAGATACGATCCACTGATAAGACAATTTAAACACTGGCCCAGATCGGAGATGAGAGCTGATTTCACTTGCTCTCCGCGATCTTCACTCCTCTCTCCAGGGCACTGGAGCCTTTTGGTGTTCCGTTGTTTGGTCAATTTAAACGCTGGTCCAGATGGACTGAAAAGACAGGATGATGGTCATCTCCATGGCACTAAGAAGACTGCCCTAGCTGCTGTGTTCTGTGCCGCTAATATGATGAACTGATAAATGAGGCTTTGGGCCTACTGTGGGATGCTCCAGGGTTCGGATCTGAGGACTCAGTTTTGGTTTGGAATGCTGTTGTTCGGTTCAACTGTTTGCATGATTTGCTTTTATTTTCTTTCTCTTGCACATTGAGGGTTGGTCTTTTATTTTTATCCTTTTTTTCCTTTAATTGGGTTCTTTTGGATTTCTTGCTTTGTGGCTAGCTGTGTGCAAGCAAATCTCAAGATTGTTTAATTTATACGTTCTTTGATATTAAATGTACTTGAATCTTGATTTCAGATTTAACTAAATCACTTCCACTTTATTAAGAAAATTTAACATATTATGATCATTTAACTCTAAAGCCCTTTCACTACCAGATTATTGGTCATTGTCATTGAACAAAAAATATACTGAACTTCCTGATCTATTACACACACTGTGAAGTCATCCTCCACACAATTAAAGCTCATTAATCTACTCAATGACTGGCAAACCTAAAATCTCTCGCAATTCTTGTACTTACCATTGCAACATGCTCCTCTAATGCTCTGCCAGAGATTCCTGTTATCATCATCCACTCTGCACCCTTACCTTGACCTTCTCTTTTAATTTAGTAAACTTCCCCTCATCAGAATCTGCATCCGCAGTGCTTCGTTTAAAGACTTACTTATGGCCCTATTTATTGAATTCATTTGGGCAAAAATCCAAACCCGATTCAACTCATGCTGCCCTCAAGAACAGCTTCTGGCACTGATACCAGTACCCTGTAAAAAAAAAACCTACTTCCTCACAAGTGTAATTTTCACAGTGACAGAGTATGCTGTATCCATATTGCACCCGTATATATGTATGTCACATCTGTAGGAGAACACCTGTATGATCAACTACAACATGAACCTCCATTTATTCCTTTTTGAAGCTTACTGGCAAATATGAAACAGCTACAGAGAGATTGTGAGAAAATACAGTTTGTGAGAAATTAACCCATCCATGAAAAGTAGTTAAACAATGAATGAAGAAACAAAAAAAAACTCAGAATTTTCAAGCAAATATTTGAATTGGAAGGAAGAATAATTAAACACTGTAAGACAGCATAATGTGATAAATCTTCATGTGCTATTTGATAAGATTTTACATGGTACGAGTTATATAAACAGAGATAATTACAAAATGAACTGCTAAAGCACAAATACAATTAAATTTATCTCCATGATTAACCTGAGGTTTAATCAGGTATGAGCCCAATAATTGCCTGAAGGAGATCCTGAATTAAATGATTTAAATTCCTACCTTACTGAAGAAAGTTTTTCTCCCTTCTTCCAATCCCAGAGAACTATTGTGTGATTTTCATCCAGCCCTACTGATGCCAGACGTTTTCCATCCGCTGCAATAAATACAATCCAGTTTTAAAACAAATCATCATGTAGTTTGCTGGATTCTACACCAGACATGATGTTTACACAAGTTAATTCCACAAAACCTAAAATTACTAGTTTATAACATTCTAAAAAACACAGATTTACCCAATCAATTTTGGATGCAGTGACTATTATTCTGTAGTAAAATACAGTCGCTTCCAGCTAATTAGGGCACACTGGGACCAGTCAATATTGACCAAATTGAACTTGTGCCCCAATTAACTGCAGTTTCATGGAAATAATTAAAAGGGTATTAAAAAAAAAGACAAACTGCTGTTTAACTGAGCCACAGATCACGTATTTAAATGAGATACAGAACAAATTAGATGATGACTAATAATACTACAGTACTATAAAACGTGTATTAACTCCTAATAGTTATCGACACAGGAATTAATCCAGTGTACACTGCTGTGTTCTTCTCACTGATGGTAAATGAATGAAATCAGTGCAGACATCAAGTGCAAATACCGACTGCCTTCAAACAATGCTATCAAATGATTGCATCCTCCAAATCTTCATTTTCATTGTAACGCTCAGGATGGTTGTTGATACTTTCAAATTCTTCATAGTTCCTAATTCGCTGAAGTAGTGAAATTGTTTCATGTTCACTCCTGGCCATTTTTGACATTTCCAAGCCTGAATGCTTGAAACCACAGTGAGCAAAGCAGTTCTGAATTGTCTTACTGCTTATTACTCGCCAACTGTCAGTGACAAAAATCACTACTTATTGAACACAAATACACACAAGTGATGCTATTTAAAAACTGTTCACCTTAGCACTGTGCAGTGCTTAACGGCCACACAAAGTGCACATGACTAACGCTAATTCGAAAATGTTCAGCAACAAGCTCTTGTCTCAATTAAGCGGCAAAATATCCCAATTAAATCAAGGGAATCCCAGCTATTTTCTTAATTTTTTTTGTTCTTTAAGAGTTGTTCCAAATAAGTGGCTTCCCAATTAACCGTAGAATGCAGAATGGTCTCTCCAAGTAGCACTGAAGAAACTGACTAGCTACAGCATAAACCCAATAAACTGTGTCGTGCCCTTCCTTGAGACTTGCTGGGACCCAGGTCTCATGCTCCCCTAAAACTCACTGGAGTGTGTGTCTCAAGCTCCCCTGACACTAGTCAGATTGTGTCTTGTGCTTCCCCCAAAATGCATAGGATTCCCTTAAAAAGCATATCTCTTGTAATGCCTAATAAAAAGTGAATTAAAAGTCTATTGGTGCACTAAATAGGAATAAAACTCAATTGTCTACCAGTCTGCCACCAAAGTCCTGATTATGCCATATTAATGGAGTTTTATAGCACTTAATTCAAGGTATGGCTGTGAGCTAGATCTTAGAAAATCCTTTTACGCTTAAAATTCACAAGAACATGAGGTTTGAATCTCATTTTCATGTTTCATCTGTATACTCTGGCACTCTATTGGTGTCAGTCTTCACTGAATTATTCAAACAGAGAAAATTATTCAAACAGCTTAAAGAAAAGGTGAATATTTTCTCGTTAAATGGTCAAGTTTTGAGAGCACCAGATGGTTCAGCAAGAAAATATTCTTTGTCTTACATAATAAGGTGCAGGAAGTTCAAAACAAGATACGTTAACTGGAATTTAAAAACGTAAACACGAGGAATTCTGCAGATGCTGGAACTTCAAGCAACACACATCAAAGTTGCTGGTGAATGCAGCAGGCCAGGCAGCATCTCTAGGAAGAGGTACAGTCGACGTTTCGGGCCGAGACCCTTCGTCAGGATCTCGGCCCGAAACGTCGACTGTACCTCTTCCTAGAGATGCTGCCTGGCCTGCTGCATTCACCAGCAACTTTGATGTGTGTTACATTAACTGGAATGATGCATTTCAGTTATACAGGGGTAGAAAAGGGAATTACTGTACATTTGATAAAAGGATAAAAGGAGTTAATCTGAACACATTAAATGGCTCTTGGCAATATGTTGAATCGAATTACCTTCCCTTTGAAGCACAGGTACAGCACCTTCTATTAGCCTTACCTGAAAAATCAACTGCACAAACCCCAAACTGGTGATGTCCCTTTAAAATTGACAGCGGTTTCAATACCTCCACATCCCAGATATGTATTGCAGAATCACGGCTCACCTAAGCAGACAAAAGAAATACTTTTACCATATAATTTTCAAATAAACAGTGCTTTTTACCGATAAATTTATAATTTTTAGGTAGTCTTGAAATCAACATTGCTTAGTTAACTAAATTGAGCATAGGGGTTGAACATTGTGCAAGTTATTAATTCAAAGCAAATACTGCAACAAAATCATGAAGTTAATCTTGATTTGAACAAAGTTAACAGTGAAAATTTCAAGTACAAAGGAACAACAGTGATGCCTTTCTCCCCTCTAGAACTCTGGCTGACAATCATACATTGGAAATAATCCAGGAATCTTAAACTTAGCTGCTTATTCAAACATAGTGTGTATCAGAATCATCTCCATGCCCTTCTAGGGCAATTCATGCAAAATGCTGGAGAAACCCAGCAGGTCACCGATGGGAAGGAATAAACAGTCAACATTTCAGGCCCAGACCACTCACTGAACTGGAAAAGAAGAGGCAAGAAGCTAGAATACAATGACCATAAGACGTAGGAACAGAACTGGGCCATTTGGCCCATCGAGTCCGCTCCGCCATTCAATCATGGCTGGTTAGTTTTAAGTTAAACTCAATTATGTTGTGATCACTGTCTCCTAAAGGTTGTTTTACCTTACGCTCTCTAATTGCCTCCAGTTCATTACATAACACTCAATCCAGTATAACTGATATCCTAGTACGCTCAATGACAAACTGCTCTAACAAGCCTTCTCAGAATCAGAATCAGGTTTATTATCACCGGCATGTGACGTGAAATCTGTTAACTTAGCAGCAGCAGTTCAGTGCAACACGAAATCTAGCAGAGACAGAAAAATAATAATAAATAAAACATAATAAATAAACAAGTAAATCAATTAAGTATATTGGATAGATTATTAAAATATGTGCAAAAACAGAAATACTGTATATTAAAGCAAGTGAGGTAGTGTCCAAAGCTTCAAAGTCCATTCAGAAATCGGATGACAGAGGGGAAGAAGCTGTTCCTGAATTGCTGAGTGTGTGCCCTCAGGCCTTGGTATCTCCTACCTGATGGTAAAATTGAGAAAAGGGCATGCCCTGGGTGCTGGAGGTCTTTAGTAATGGATGCTGCCTTTCTGAGACATCGCTCCCAAAAGATGTCCGGGGTACTTTGTAGGCTAGTGCCCAAGATGGAGCGGACTAGATTTACAACCTTTTGCAGCTTCTTTAGGTCCTGTGCAGTAGCCCCTCCATACCAGACAGTGATGCAGCCTGTCAGAATGCTCTCCACAGTACAACTATAGAAGTTTTTGAGTGTATTTGTTGACACGCCAAATCGCTTCAAATTCCTAACAAAATAGAGCCGCTGTCTTGCCTTCTTTATAACTACATCGATATGTTGGGACCAGGTTAGATCCTCAGAGATCTTGACACCCAGGAACTTGAAGCTGCTCACTCTCTCCACTTCTGATCCCTCTATGAGGATTGATATGTGTTCCCTCGTCTTACTCTTCCTGAAGTCCACAATCAGCTCTTTCGTCTTACTGACGTTGAGTACCAGGTTGTTGCTGTGGCACCATTCCATTAGTTGGCATATCTCTCTCCTGTATGCCCTCTCGTCACCACCTGAGATTCTACCAACAATGGTTGTATCGTCAGCAAATCTGTAGATGGTATTTGAGCTATGCTTAGCCACACAGTCACGTGTATACAGAGAGCAGAGCAGTGGGCTAAGCACACACCCCTGAGGTGCGCCAGTATTGATCGTCAGCGAGAAGAATATGTTATCACCAATCCGCACAGACTGTGGCCTTCCGGTTAGGAAGTCGAGGATCCAATTACAGAGAGAATTTAACAAACTCACTCTCTTGAGGTCCATTACAAACCCGATTTTCCCAATCTACTTGCATGTTAAAATCTCTCCTGACTATCATAACATTGTCCTTTTGACATGCCTTTTCTATTTCCCATTGTAGTCTGTAGTCCACATCCCAGCTACTGTTTGGAGGCTTAGGGACGTAGGGGAGGAGCTTAGGATGATGGCGCTGAACGACAACTCCTTCGCTTGCATCTTCCGAAACAGCTCTATTCCTATCTTTGATATCTCTTTTTTTACCCTTTCAAGGTTCTTTTGAAGACCCTGGCCTGGAGTTACATGCTGACTTCAGTTCTTTGCAGAAAAGTGACCTGCTCTCAGGGCCTCACGACCGGCCGCTTTTCGATATTCCAAGGAAGCAGCCTGGAAGACTGGTGCGCCTTCAGGCTGTCAGATTTTCGTGGCTCTGGAGACAGGCTGATCCAAGGCTGGTGCCGCCGACTGATATGTCGTGGGAGTACACGGAAGATCGGAAGCAGCGAACTTGCAGCTAGGTACGTGCCCAGAGAACTGAGTCCTTTGGGCACAGAGTTCGGAAAAAGTGACGCAGCAGACTTTTAACATCGTAAATCAGCGAGTGGTTGTTATGTCTCCCCCTCTTGCTGTGAAACGGGGACATCTCTTTTTCCCTTATTAGGGAGAGAGAGAGAGCCTGTGGTATGTCGAATTCCTGGGTGAACGAGTAGTCTTTGGGGTACTGCAAGTCTGTGTTTTTATTGATGCTTTGCTGCACGCTTCAGTGCTTGGTGGGGGGTGCCGATGCTTTTTTGCTGGTGCGGGGGGGGGGGTCACTGCTTTGCTGCAGATTATGCATGGGAGGGGGAGCTGGGGGGGCTTTGGGGTTCTAACATTTAACTGTCATTCATTCTTTGGGGCACTCCTCTGCTTTTGTGGATGTTTGCAAAGAAAAAGAATTTCAGGATGTATATTCTATACATTTTTCTGACTGTAAGTGTACCTTTTGAAACCTATATAACTGCCATGATAGTCCTTTTACTCTTGCAGTTTCTTAACTCAACTCACAAGGATTCAACATCTTCCGATCTTATGTCACATCTTTCTGATGATTTGATGCTATTCTTTACCAGTAGAGCCACACCACCCCCTCTGCCTACCTTCCCATCCCTCCGATACAATGTGTAACCTCAGACATTTAGCTCCCAACTACAACCATCCTTCAGCCACAATTCAGTGATGGCGACAACATCATACCTGACATCTGTAATAGAGCAACAAGATTATCCACCTTATTTCTTATACTCCGTGCATTGAGATATAACACTTTGAGTACTGTATTTGCTACCCTTTTTGATTCTGCATCCCTAATATACTGATACTTACCCTATGGGCTGCAATTTTGTCCTGCCATCTGCCTGCCCTTCCTGACAGTCAGACTGCATGCTATCTTTGCTTTTTTTTTTAAACCTTCTGTCTTTCCTGAGTCTCATCATTCTGGTTCCAATCCCCCTGCCAAATTAGCTTAAACTCTCCCCAACAGCTCTTACAAACCTGCCCGCCAGAATATTGGTTCCCTCTCGGGTTCAGGTGCAAACCATCCCTTTTGAACAGGTCATACCTCCCCCAGAAGAGATCCCAATGATCCAAGAATATGAAGCCCTGCCCCCCTGCACCAGCTTCTCAGCCACACGTTTATCTGCCAAATAATCCTGTTTCTACCCTCACTGGTGAGTGGCGCAGGTAGCAATCCAGAAATCGCTACCCTGGAGGTCTGCTTCTCAGCTTTCTACCTAGCTCTCTAAATTCTCTCTCAGGACTTCTTTGCTTTTCCTTCCTATGTCATTGGTACCAACATGGACATGATCCAAGACATCCCTGACCCTGGTACCTGCGATGCAACTTACCATCCGGGTGTCCTATTCATGTCCACATAATCTCCTGTCTCTTCCTCTGACTATTGAGTCCCCTATCACTACCATTCCCCACTTTCCCTCTGCACCACAGACCCATGTTCAGTGCCAGTAACCAGGTCTCCATTGCATTCACCTGGGAGGTCATCTCCCACAACAGCTCTCTACGCTAACTGCCTATTCACCTTCCCATTTCTTCTCCTGATAGTCACCCAGCTACCTGCCTCCTGCAATTTAGGGATGGCTACTTCCCTGTAACTTTGATTGATGATCTATCTCCTGTATAAGCTGAAGGTCGTCCAGCTGCTGCTCCAGATCCCTAACACGGTCTTCAAGGAGCTGCAGCTGGATGTGCTTCATGCAGATGTAGTTCCCTGGGAGACTCTGGGTCTCCCAGGACTCCAGTATCCAGCATGAAGAACACACAGTGGCCACTTAAACTACACTAAGTACCCCTGACACAGTAAGAAAAAGGTAAACTTAAAAAAAAGTGGGGAATGGCAAGCACAAGCTAGAAGGTGATAGGTAAAGCCGAGTGGGTGGGGTAAGTGAGAAGCTGGGAGGTGATAGGTGGAAAAGGTGAAGAGCTGAAGAAGAAGGAATCTGATAGGTGAGGCAAGTGGACCATAGGAGAAAGGGAAGGAGGAGGGGCACCAGGAGGAGGTGACAGGCAGGTGAGGAGAAGGGAAGAGGTAAAAGGGGAGCCAGAGTGAGGGAAGGGGAAGGGGAAAATTACTGGAGGTTAGAGAAGTTGATGCTCATGCCATCAGGTTGGAGGCTATCCAGATGGAATATGAGGTACTGCTCCTCTAACCTGAAAGTGGCCTCAGTGTGGCAGTCGAGGAGGCCATGAAATGACATGTCTGAAGTGGAGTGGAGAAACGAATTGGCCAGTGGGAAATCCTGCTTATTGCAGACGGAGCAAAGGCGCTCAACAGAGGGGTCCCCCAATCTATGTCAGGTCTCACCTACGCAGAGGAGGCCACATCAGGAACACCGGACACAGTCGAGGACCCCAGCAGTTTGGCAGGTGAAGCCTTTCCTTAACTTGAAGGAAGTGAGGCCTGAATGGAGGTAAGGGAAAAAATGAATGGGCAGGTGTAGCCTGCACCTGTAGAGATAACTGACAGGTGGGAGGTTAATGGGGAGGAACGAATAGAGAAGGGAATCACGGAAAGCAGACAGTAGCAGGTGTGAACGGGGGGGTGGGGTGGTGGGGTGGTGAGGTAAGTATGTGTTTGGCGGTTGGATCCTGTAGAAGATGGCGGAAGTATATCCTTCCACCTTGGACATTTTCATACACTTCAGAGGTCATAGTAGGAACTCCATTTCCATTTCCTTATCATAAAGAAAGGCCGAACATGTTCCGTTCAGGAAATTCAGTACAAACTGAAAACAGAATTTGGAATTATCACATACATATAACTTAATACTACACAGACACCTTGGTCATTAGGACAGTGTTGCAGTTATCATTAATCAGAGGTGAATTTAATAAGAATTAGCATGTGACCCCAGAAGAATCAGTCATTGAAAAGGTATTAACATGTATCATTACAAACCGAATGGGTCTCTGCTGCTTCCTTGGATTCACCAGCAGCCTGCTGCTCGGGAACAACTTGCTGTCAGTATCATACTGCCCTGGCTTGCGTGTCGAACATGGGTAACCAGCATGCAACATCCATGGTCGGTCCTGACCAACGGAGCGGCTCATACAAACTGAATTTACAGTGTGAAGTAAACCTGGATTCATTTCACAACTGTGTACAAAATATTTACAGATGTTTGACAGTAATGAAAATTAATTATTACTCTGTTGGACCACACATACAATATCAGGAATGCCTGTGAAATTGAAATCAGAAATAACTTTATCAGAGCAGTAACATAAAAAATATTTCAATTTCAGGTGCCATCCTTCCACTCAGTTTGACATTAAACTTGATGGGTCATAAAAATCAGATTTAGGAAAATTGCAGATCCAGATTTAGATCCCCAATAATTGGGAAAAAACCTATCTGATTCATATTTTGCATTTGAAATGTTAACTTTAAAAGTTTTAATAGCAAAAATCACTATGGTATGGAATAAAGACCTCTCATGTCGGAGCATATTTAATGTAACAGATAGGATGAGATGAGAGAAAAAAAAAACTTAGACAAGCAGAGGAAGATTAGTTTGGCAGTCATGAGGTGAGAGCGGTAGATTTTGCATAACTTTAAAAATTACAATATAGCCTTGTATCCTTGCTAGTCAAAGAACACATTTCATGAAAACAAAAGGCAAAATATGGAGATAACGAAAAACCAGAACACAAGCAGAAAGTTTTTCAAATATTCAGCAGATCAGGCCACAACCCACCTGCCTTAAGAACTTTTATATTAACTTTAACATTGAAAGCAATGTTCAGTCTGCTTTATTAGGATTGCTTATTTACCAATCGAAAAGCTCCCATGGGGGGAAGGTCAGGACTAACACAATTCTAAACCATTCAACTTTATATTGCCTCAAGATTATCTATACTCTTCCAAGGAAGAAAACCACGATGTTCCTCTAAATGTCAACACTGCAGCAATTCCAATATAAGACCAAGTAATCAATCCTGTAATAAACTGATTAGTTCCTATTAACAAGCAATTCATTACACTAATTCGATACAATATAGCTGGGAGAAATAATTCATAGTGAAACACTTCCACTGCGCTGTCCTATTCCAAAGTTAAAGTCAAACTTATTATCGGAGTACATACACGTCACTACATACAAACCTGAGATTCTTTTTCTGCAGGCATACTTAGCAAATCTATAGAATAGTAACTGTAAACCGTGAACAACTGTGCAAGTGCAAATATAAATATATAGTAATAAATAACAAGCATGAAATAACTACATTACAGAGTCCTTAAATGTGTGTAGCTATCACTTTTTGTTCAAGAGCCTGATGGTTAAGGGGTAGTAACTGTTCTTGAACCTGGTGGTGCGAGTCCTGAGGACGCTGTAGCTTCTACCTGATGGCAGCAGCGAGATATCGGCAGATAATCAAATAGACATACCCTACCTGGCCTGTTGATATATAATCCTTTAAAGGGTGAATTGCAAGACAGACAATGTCATCATCATGGCCAAGGTAGAATCGTTGCATATTCTGCTGACGATTGTACACTATTCCAACAGCTGCAACGTGGTATACAATTTCCCCATTTTGAGTGTAAAACAGATTATTCCTGCAGTCATAGCCCCTGTAACTGAAGAGGTAAAATGAAAGTTACAGAGAAGTCAGATCAGACTTTTTCCTAGACAGTTTTCTCCATCCTGTTAACAGCCTTTCAAATGAGTTTGGCCCTCCTGCTTCAATTCACTCAGGTAGCACGTACATACTTATGGCCACACAAACCTGACAACAATCAATCAATGCGACATGTTAAATTAAAAACCTTGCCACATGCGTTCTCTCAATAAAATGACATTTAAAAAATTGATTCCACCAAGATACCGTACCCATGAACAAAATGTAAGCGCAGGCTGCTGTCGGGAGCTTTATCTCGTTTCTTTACCGTGGCTTCTTGACGTTTTTCTTTACATTTCTCTTTAAGCTGAGGTAGGTCTTCTTTGTAAATCTATTGCAGGTGAAAAGAATTCATAACATTAAAAGAAAACAAGGGATCACCTATAGATTAAAGGGGTACATTTAGAAAAGAGAGCTATGTTTATAATTCAGTTTTTTTTCACCTACAGCAATCATAAATCCAAGATTTCACCTGATCTTTTGTTAGGGAATCTGATGTAACACCCACTACTAGTAATGAAACTTATATGACTTATGATTGCAATGAAATTCAATACATACATATTTAACTCCATCAGTGCAGATAGGAATGAACATTGAGTCATCAATTAAAGAACAGAGCATTTGACTATAAATCTGAAGTCCTGAGCATCTTGTTAAGGAAGCCATGGAACTAGCAAGAATAATTAGAACTATACTGCACCCGAGGGCTGTAAAATTAAGAAAAATGACTTAAAATCTGGTTATAAAATCCAAATGAGCCAGCAGAATTGTAGCAGACATGAATTTTCCATCAACATGCAAGGACAATGACCTCTTCAGTGTTGGGTACAGTCCCAGAAGAACTAAATGTAGGCAGCCATCAATCCCAGGGGATCATGGGTTTTTGAGCCTCTGGTGGACTGTGTCCTCTCCAGGGCGCAAGACTGAGCAGGAAGATTTGAAGGACTGGCTGTTGCCCATGCAGTGGGTTCCCCCTCTCCACGTCACTGATGTTGTCCAAGGGAAGGGCAAGCACCGATACAGCTTGGTACCAGTGTCGTTTCTAAAGAAGAAATGCTTGGGATTTGTATGAGGTTGTGGCAGGCTGAAAGGTCTATGATAAAACAAAATGGAATAGCAGCTGTGTGAAAAGGGAAGAGATGAACATCAAAATCAAAAATAAACTGGAAACCCCAAGCAAAACAACAGCTCTAGTTAAAACGCAAGCTTAAGTGCAAAAGACAGAACGGTCTTAGGATTTCTGCACTTCTGCAAGAGAAACCATCTTCATGTTTGGGTATAAGTTGCAGTACCTTGTAAGCTAAATAGAGTACATCTGAAACCAAAAATTAGCAAAAAAAAGATAACGTATTCTGCTTATTAACAGTGCACAACACAGAAACAATCTCTGTTGTGGTTGGCAATTACTTAATTTGTGTCCACACATACTATATTTTACACACACAAACATAATTAATGCAAAATTCTATGATTATTATTAAGAAACTAGACCTTTCTGAGATTCCAATGAAAATTGACAAGATGTACAGTAATAATGAAATTTATTGCTTCATCTACACAGTTCATAGATACCTGCCGATGATAACTAATCTGTATTTCTTGCTCAATCTCAGAATCAAGTTCTGGCACATCAGACTGATCCGAATCAGAGAGGTCACTATTGGAGTCGGCAAAACTTTCTGTAAGAGAGATAGTTAAAAACAGCTTCAAATTAAAACTAGGTCGATTATTTTCCTATCTCCATCAGTGGACCACCACTGGCATTAAGCCTTTAGTTTCAAACCCTAGCCGCTGAAATTCTCAAAGAAGAGAAAATCTGCAGATGCTAGAAATCCAAGCAACACACACAAAATGCTGGAGGAACTCAGAAGGCCAGGCAGCATCTATGGAAACAAGTAGAGTCGATGTTTCTTGGCATGAAACATCGAGTATACTCTTTTCCATAGGTGTCGCCAGGCCTGCTGAGCTCCTCCAGCATTTTGAGTTTGTTCCTCTGAAATTTTTGTTTCTTTTCTTTTAAAATGAATCTTATAACACAAGAGCAAGGAAGATGTCTTCTTTAGTGACTACGGAATGTTAGTTATCAAATTAAATGTTACAAACTTAAGGATTATAAAGTTAGCATTATTACCCTAGACATATGCAAGTTGGTGAAGAAAATAAAGTTCAAAGATTCATTTATTATCAAAGTATACAACTCTGAAATTTTCCTTCTGCATAAAGCCACGAAACTAAGAAAGAATACAACGGCAGCATGATCATCAATATCCAAATTCCTTCTTCTCACACAGAAAAAAAATCAACAAAAACAGAACAGGCACATTGAGTCCCAAATCTCCCTCCCCCGTACACAAAAAGAACAAGAAAGATTGGGCAAAAAGTACAGAAGGGTAGTAAATGCAGCATGAGTGATTGGGAAAGAGGCTTTCCAATTTATTGGTACAGTGAGACTGAAAGGAACTGCTCCACTGGGATGGGTGCTACCTGAACCCATTTGGGACAGGGACATGGCAGGAAGGATAAACAGTACAACAATTAGGAATTTAAACTGGTAAATAGGGCAGGTCTCATGAGAAATGGTTCTGACACTTTTGTAAAAGAAATAAACCAGAGCAATAGAGATCGTGTCTCAGGCATTAAAGTTAATGAGTTAATCAGGGAAAGAAAAAAATAAAAAGCCAAGTACTCTAACAAAACCAAAAAAAACCACATATTATTCCAATAGATATATGACTTGTTGCTGCAAATTCAATTTAAAGGCATGACAGGGTGTCTATTATCAAAAGATGACTGCTAGATGCCTGGGACAATCCCTGGCCCATGCTAACCATGGTGCCCACCCAGATAGGCCTAATTTCCTCTTTTTGGCCCAAATTCCTCTAAGCCTCATTCTGCCATTATCTATCTAAATGTTTCTTAAAACGTTGCCCTTCAGCTCCTATTTAAATGTTTCCACTCTCAACCTAAACTTTTGTCATCTAGTTTTGGACTCCAAGTTACCATCCTCTATCTATCATCATCTTATCCATGCCTCTCATAATTGGAAACACTTCTATGAGGTTACCCCTTATGTTCCAAGGAACGAAGGCCTAAGCTGGCCAACCTCTCCCTCTTGGAAACCATTTTGCTGTGTTGTTGGGTGAAGGGTAGGTTAGTAAGTTTGCAGATGACATGCAAGTTGGTGGTGTTGTAGATTGCGTAGAAGGTAGTCGAAAGGTTACGATTGGACATTGGCTTCCACATAGGGAGACCTGACCCAGGGTCTAGTTAAGCAACATCCTTATGTGGTCATCTTGACAGAATTACACCTTGTAGACAACGTGTGGGACTCCTCCATCACAAACCCTAGGCCTTGCCTGTGGCTGCCAGGATGGTTGTGCCAGCAACAGATGGCAGCACATGGGTGTGCAGGCAGGAGAAAGCATTCTTTGGTGTTCTTAACATGAAGCTTCAGGGTGGACTGATAGAGAAGCAACAATCTATACCGAACAACATTTGGGCAAAACACTGGAAGTATTTTGGTTAGGCAAGTTCGATGTCCACCAATAACCATAGCTTGGAATTACCAACACTGGCTGATTCAGCTGAGCTCTAAGGAAATAGTTGCCAGAGTACATCTGTGATGAGGACTGAATGAGATAAAACTGCTTGATCTCATCCTCACCAATCTACCTGTGAAAAACGCATCACTCTATGATAGCATTGGTAGAATGAACACCACAAACCCCTTCTGGAGATAAAATCTTCACCCGAAGGACATTCACCAAGGTGCTGTGAGGCACTCTAATGATCGTAAATAGGACTGATCCACAACATCTCTGGCTGCTCAAAACTGAGCATGCGTTTACATGGACTATCAGCTTCAGAAAGCCAGATCATCACAATCTGTAATTCACAGCTCAACATATCCTTCACTCTTCTATCAAGTCAGTGGTTCAATGAAGAGTGAAGAGCGACATGTTGGGATCAGCAACTATTTAAAAATAATGAGATGCCAGCCTACTGAACCTACAAGACTTCTTGCAGGCCAAGCACCAAAAACAGCATATAATCTCGCAGCCAGTTTTGGGATTCTCCTGTGGGAGGTCACAAAGGTGTGGAGGATAAACTGGCAGAGACAATGTGCAAACAGTGCTGTCATTTTGACTGAACATGGTCCCTAAAAGCCTAACTCCCCTTTGTTCAGTCTTTTGTGTTCAACCCTGGACCCAAGGTCACCAAGAAGACCAGGGCAAGATAAAGATGCAAAGAAAGGATTCTACGGCATTTATTATTAGACAGTTTTTTTTGTTAATTCTTAAATATTATTGGCTTTTAATACAGATTTAATTGGTTATTAACATTTGATTGGTACTTAAATATGCAAATGAAGAGATTCAGAAGTGGACAAAGTTTCTGCTGGATCACTAGCTGTACATAAATGGAAATTTTGAACTGTAATTCCCGAGCAGTTCAGTGACAAGAGATTGATCTGTTCTCCTTGTGCGCAAGTAAATAAACTGTGAGCGACAAACATGTGAGAGCCGCCAGAGTCCAGTTAATCGGTTATGACACCACCACGTCTCGTGAATACTGTGTGCAATTATACAGCTAATGAGAGGAGGGAACATTCTTTATTCCAGCATGCGAATGCTAAAACTTGATCTATTCAGCATCTTGTTCAGCCAATTCAGTTCACTCTACGTGATAGCAAGAGACAGCCGAGGGCAATCAGACAGTATCTCAGAATGAACTGAAATGGATTTGGTGGAGATTTCCTTTAACGTGGCAAAGTTTTGGTTGACCTTAAGGTGTAGTGTTGAACAAGGAAAATTGGTCATTGGAAGAGCCAAGTCAAGGCGGTAAACTTAGGCAAAGATACAGTATATACCTGAGCAGAACAGTGAAGCATAGGAAGGTTTACTGACATTACACGGAAAGAGACAGTTACAAAGTCAACATATGGTATAATGCCCAGTGAAGGAAAGAAAGGACAATAAAGTTGCAAGCAATCTGGTGAGGAGATGTTAAACAGTGGAGTAGTTAAGAGATAGGAAGGATCACCATCTCCAATGCAACATTTCTTCTGAAATGAGGAAGACAGACATTGATGTGTTGTGATAGTGCAGCATAGATGACAGCTATTCGATCCTTCATGGCTGCCATTTCTTTTTCAAGTAACAATCTGGTTAGTTCCATTCTCTTGAATGTTTGTCAGTTTTGCTTCACAGGTAAATCGCTGCCACCTCTTTCCTTCTCACCCTCTTTCCCCCTACACACGCTTACCGTAGTAATCTAGTTGAATAGACGATCATGTGTTTACACATCAATTGCTTTTTTTGCTATTTATGGTCATGTTCAATGGAAAATAAATGCAGTGTATGAAATAGAGAGTGGATTCTGGTTAATTGGGCCATCAGTTAATCAAGGTAGCCATTTATTTGGGACAACTCTTAAAGTACAAAAACAAATTGAGAAAATAAGCGGGATTCCCCAATTTATTTGAGACTCTATGCTGTTTAATTACGGTGGGAGAAATTGGTGACCATATTCTTAAAACAATTGATTTTGATGAAAATCTACTGACATCTTCTTCAAAAGCCAAGGAAGTGAGTGCAAGGGCTAATCTTTTACAGTCAGTACAGTTTTCCAGTGATAGTTGGTGATAACAAAGCAGTAAGACTACTTAGAACTGCCTTGCTCACTGCGGTTTCAAGCTTTCAGACTTGGAGATGCTGGAAACAGCCGGAAGTGAAAATGAAGCAATTCCTCTCCTTCAACAAGTTATGGACTATGCATAATGAAGGTATTGACAATCATCTTGAATGTTACAATGCAAATGGAGAACTGGGAAATGCAATCATTAAAAGCATCGTATCAAATTACCAGGCAGGGAATATGAAGATGAAGAATATGATGAGGATGAAACAACTGAACTTGAGCTAGTGACTACACAGGATGCCAGGAAATTTATTGTGGCATTACAACATTACTTCATGCAAGAAGGCAGTTCATTATCTGAACCAGGTGGCTGTGCTGATTTTGTTCATTTATAGTGAATGAGAACACACCAGCATACACTGGTTCCTCTGTTGGTGACTATTAGGAACTAATTCAGTTTTTTAATACTGTAGTACTATTGGTAGTGTTCTACTTTGTTCTGTATTTCATTTAAATACATAATTTGTTCCTCAGATAAATGGTAGTTTGTCTTTTTTAAAATACCTTTTTTTAAAACTATTTCTATGAAACTTCAGAGAATTGGGGCAGCCAATTGAGTTAAAAGGTACTGGTCTGATGTGTCCCAATTAATCAAAATCAGCAGTATATAGCCAAATACATGTATCAGTTTCTACTTTTATGTCAAATAAAGTGCAGTGAAATAAAGTACCATTAAGAATACACATTTAATTATTTTCTTACCTTGGATTACAATTTGAAGAAATTCTTTAGACTTTCTTTCAGGTATAAATTGCCACTGGAAAACTGAATGATCTGCTCCGCCAATAGAAATAACCCATTGATAATCATAAGACCAACGCACATTGGTCACATGTGCTGAATGACCCATGTATTTCTTAAACTTTGCTCCTGAGAAGTAAGTTACATTTTCGTCAGATCAAAGTGCCACAAAAGGTTTCAGAAATTTAAAAGTATCTTAAATTGCTTATTCAAACCAACATATGCCTGCCAATTAAAACCCGAGCTTAAAAGATTCTGCGGAAAAATTCCTTTAGAGTTGGACTGCTGATTTCTTCTCGGGTACTCTAACGGTGAGAGTACAGTACTTTTTTTGAGAAAGTTGAACTCAGAGACATTAGTTTCCTACTTGATTTTACAAGACATTTAAGTTTCTTCACTCTTTTCACAGTAAAGGCTCTATAACTTGGTAAAGCTGGATATGTGTTAACAGAGTATAATAGAAAACAAATTCAAAAGTAACCACATATCTTTGCAATCATGAACAAGTCATAGTTTCCCCACAATATTATGTCTTAACGTAAACATGATAAAACTGTTTACTCTATTCTTTCTGAAAACCTGTGATGAAATGCTTTGAGAGGTTGGTCATGACTAGACCGAACTCAGCAAGGACCTGGACCCATTGCAATTTGCCTATCACCACAATAGGTCAATGGCAGATGCAATCTCAATGGCTTTCCACACCTAGACAACACAAACACCAGGATGCTGTTCATCAACTATAACTCAACATTTAATACCATCATTCTCACAATTCTGATTGACAAGTTGCAGAACCTGGGCCTCTGTACCTCCCTCTGCAATTGGATCCTCGACTTCCTAACTGGAAGACCACAATCTGTGTGGATTGGTGATAACATATCCTCTTCACTGACGATCAACACTGGCGCACCTCAGGGGTGTGTGCTTAGCCCACTGCTCTACTCTTTATATACACATGACTGTGTGGCTAGGCATAGCTCAAATACCATCTATAAATTTGCTGATGATACAACCATTGTTGGCAGAATCTCAGGTGGTGACGAGAGGGTGTACAGGAGAGAGATATTCCAACTAGTGGAGTGGTGCCGCAGCAACAACCTGGCACTCAACGTCAGGAAGACAAAAGAACTGACTGTGGACTTCAGGAAGGGTAAGACAAAGGAACACATACCAATCCTCATAGAGGGATCAGAAGTGGAGAGAGTGAGCAGTTTCAAGAACTCTGAGGATCTAACTTGGTCCCAACGTAACAGCGGCTATACTTCAATAGGAGTTTGAAGAAATTTGGCATGTCAACAAATACATTCAAAATCTTCTATAGTTGTACCATGGAGAGCATTCTGACAGGCTGCATCACTGTCTGATATAGAGGGTTTACTGCACAGGACCAAAAGAAGCTGCAAAAGGTTGTAAATCTAGTCCGCTCCATCTCTTGGGTACTAGTCTAAAAAGTACCTAAGACATCTTCAGGGAGTGGTGTCTCAGAAAGGCAACGTCCATGATTATGTACTATTACTATTAATTATCAGCTAATTATATACTATTTGGCCCAATATCAATCTTGGACAAATCACTTAAAAAAATCTCTGAAGGGTAGTACGAATCATGTACATACTGATTTTTCAGCAAAATGATAGATCATAACCAATCAAATTGACTAATTTATTTTGGAGGAAACAATTATATGCCAGGAACAATTATATGCTAGGTTATTAATATTGTAGTAAAAAGGAAAGTGAAAATGCCATCTCCATCCAAAGAACATGTCAAATGGAGATCAGTCCACAATCTACTATCACCTTGCTGGTGATAGAAGTCCTTCAAGAGCTCTTCATCTGGTACTTGTGCAAATCTTATGACTCTTGGGGCTGTAAGGATCTCATACACTACTTCACGGTAGAGCAGTGGAATTCCCTTTCATTTCCTGGGACCAATATTTATCCCTCAGTCGAATGACATTTAGATAGGAAAGATTCAGAGAGAGGGGCCATACATGGGTAAATGAGAATAGATTAATGAGAATGCGAGAATAGCTTTGACAGCATAGATGAGATGGGCTGAAGGATCTGTTCCATGTGTATTACTCTGTAACTATATGACTACTTTCACAAATGCTACAGGACCCAAGTACTTGCAGCATGTTCTGCATTTGTTTCAGAGAAAGCTTGAGACATTCAGCCCTCAGGGGTCATCCTCATTTCTTCACAATAAAACTTACTTACTTAAGTTCATATTGCAGTAAACTTTACAAGAGTGGTATAAACATCTTATTGAAAAATCTGTATGTATGAGTCTTTGAGCAAAAGATTTTATAACATCATTACATGCCAAAAGTAGGTTCAAAATAAAGTTTACTTCCTAATAACACCCTTTTTCTTGTTTTCTATTTCTAAAACTATACAACTGTCTAGGTTTCCACTCTTCACTTCTCCTTAAGATTGCATATGTTTAAAGGTAAAATGGTATGAAATTTCGTGGAATTTTGTCAGCACTTCTCTTGATTTATATGAACACTAGCAAGCAACCTTCACTTGTCAATAATGACCTGGGTAAAGCTTATGATTGCAAATAAAATGCACAGGTTACAAACAAAAGCAAAACAATAACGTGCACGATTATTAAAGCATTTAAAAAATCATACCTTTTTTAAAACTAGGATATCGAAAAAGCTTTACTAATCCATAGTCATCTGCAGTAACAAGAACTTGATCATTGAAATTTGCATCCACTGAATTGATATCATTTACATCTAAATATTTTGGCCATATACCATTCACCTCCGGACCCAATACACATGTCCAAGTTGCCCACTGAACATCCTTTATTTCTTCTTTATTGGTAATTTCTTTACCATCTGAAAGAGTATTAAAGAGATCAAAATAAATTCAAAATGTTACCTGAATGCAGTGATTCAAAGTTACATATTTAACAAGATGATTGCATCTGAAATTCAAAATGGCACAAATATAAAATGAGCAACTCAAGCTATTAGGTTTCTGAAAAATACACTGTCTGGGAAATTACATTGTGGGTAAATTGCATACTCTTCACTCAAAGGTCATCTGGCACCTTCTTTACAGTGACAGCATATTGAAGGGAGAAGAAGAAATGCTCAAACTTGGGAACATATTATAAACATGTTGGAATGTGAAAGAAGCATTTTGTTAGTATTTGTTAACCAGAAATGAAACATCACACATTAAAAATATCTACAGCAAACTGGTCACAAGGGAACACTGCTGCTTTTGTGATGGAGCAGCTATTTGAGGTCAATTTCTTGTAAAATAAAACTTGTGGTTATAAGAGAAATTTAGAAGCAAAGAAGTGCTTAAAAAAGCCAATTAATAGATAGCAAAAAAGAAAAAAATTATAAAAAGCCAAGTGAAGCTTTAAGCCATCTTTTGAAATGAATGGGTCTCAATTTTTGAAAATGTCCTCAAATCAATCTTGTGAGTTGGAAAACACGGTATCCATGCCCCCACATTCATTGTAATGAATGGCATCAAATTAACACAGGAATGATAAGAAAGAAAAAGTGCCAAGAATAGAGGGAGAGGGGAAACTGGTTTTGTGGAACAAACATATGTACATATTTATACCAGACTTTTAAAATTAAATTTAATAATATTGTGGCGCTCTGGGGGTGCACCCCAGCATTCCTAGTGGCCGGAACTACTTATTGCTTCAGTTTTTAAAAATGTTCATTGTGTGCGTGTTCAGTAGAATTATGATGGGATGTTCAAGTTCATTTATTTTAACTTAGGTTATATAGTTGTTCACTTGTGTTTGTGTACCACCCTAACTGTAACCGGGGTGTGTAATAATCACCTCCCCTATCTGTATGTGACTGAGTTACAGAAAGAGCCACGGTACTGTACTCTGTTATTGTGCTTGTCACAATAAAAATGGCTGTTGGGATAAACAAGCTCTTCTCATCTGTCATCATCGACCGAATGCTCGCCAGAATATTATGGAAGCTTGTTTGAACATGGCGCATGTGTGTAAGCCTGTACTCACAAATGAAATGGAATGTGAATCAGAGGAACCATTATCAAGTACAGGGAAAGGCAATGAGATTGAAACCTGCTGTAGTACACATGGTCAGGTGTCAGGTCTCTCAGTGGGAGAGCATTTTGGAGATTGTGATCACAATTCTATCTCCTTTACCATAGCATTGGAGAGGGATAGGAACAGACAAGTTAGCAAAACGTTTAACTGGAGTAAGGGGAAATATGAAGCTATCAGGCAGGAACCTGGAAGCATAAATTGGGAACTGATGTTCTCAGGGAAATGTACGGCAGAAATGTGGCAAATGTTCAGGGGATATTTCTGCATAGGTACATTCCAGTGAGACATGGAAAGGATGGTAGGGTACAGGAACCATGGTGTACAAAGGCTATTGAAAATCTGGTCAAGAAGAAAAGAAAAGCTTACGAAAGGTTGAAAAAACTAGGTAATGATAGAGATCTAGAAAATAATAAGGCTAGAAGGAAGGAGTTTAAGAATGAAATTAGGAGAGCCAGAAGGGGCCACGAGAAGGCCTTGGTGAGCAGGATTAAGGAAAACCCCAAGGCATTCTACAAGTATGTGAAGAGCAAGAGGATAAGACGTGAAAGAATAGGACCTATCAAGTGTGACAGTGGAAAAGTGTGTATGGAACCAGAGGAGATATCAGAGGCACTTAATGAATACTTTGCTTCAGTATTCACTACGGAAAACGACCTTGGCGATTGTAGGGATGACTTATAGCAGACTGAAAAGTTTAAGCACATACACCTTAAAAAAGGTCAAATATGATGACAGAATATAGTATTAATGGTAACACTCTTGGCAGTGTGGAGGATCAGAAGGATCTTGGGGTCCGAGTCCATAGGACACTTAATGCTGCTGTGGAGGTTGACTTCATCAACCGTGGGATTGAGCTTAAGAGCAAAGAGGTAATGTTGCAGCTATATAGGACCCTGGTCAGACCCCACTTGGAGTACTGTGCTCAGTTCTGGTCGCCTCACTGTAGGAAGGATGTGGAAACCATAGAAAGAGTGCAGAGGAGATTTACAAGGACGTTGCCTGCATTGGGGAGCTTGCTGTATGAGAATAGGTTGAGTGAACCCTGCCTTTTCTCCTTGGAATGACGGAGGATGAGAGGTGACCTGATAGAGGTGTATGAGATGATGAGAAGCATTGATCGTGTGGATAGTCAGAGGCTTTTTTCCCAGGGCTGATATGGCTAGCATGAGAAGGCACTGTTTTAAGGTGCTAGGAAGTAGCTACAGAGGGGATATCAGGGGTAAGTTTTTTGATGCAGAGAGTGGTGAGTGTGTGGAATGGGCTGCCGGCGATGATGGTGGGGGTGGATACAATAGGGTCCTGGATAGATACATGGAGCTTAGAAAAATGGAGGGCTATGGGTAACCCAAGGTAATTTCTAAAGTACGTACTTGTTTGGCACAGCATTGTGGGCCGAAGGGCCTGTATTGTGCTGTAGGTTTTCCATGTTTCTATTTTTTTGCCGTCTCATTTTGGTGTGTTTTATAATATGGGTTGCATCTATTTTTCCCAGTTCTAACAAAGAATCTTAGGTTAATACCCCTCTGAGACCACAAACAGACTTGAAGTCATTAAACAGTTACATTAAATAAATACAACATGAGCATGCAAAAGGTTGCTCAGTATGTCAGTCAGCATCAGTGGAGAAAGAAAGGAGATAAGCACTTAAATGCTCTCATTGGTAAATGTAGTACAGAACGAAACTTTCTTTTCATTTGCTAACCAAGCGTTGAAATAACTATCGTGAGTTAGCACATCAACTAACTACACTAATGATGTCATTTGAACTCATGTAATTGACACATTATTAGTTTCAGAGTTCCAGATCGGTAATGCACTATTATTTCAGCAGTCAAATGTCTTCAAATTTTTGCATCTTCTTTGGGGTACAAAAATAAACCCATTTGGCTCAACGGATACTGTAGAGATATGAGAACACCAGGTATGATGAAGGCGATGCACACAGAAAGCAGAACAACATGAGATATAGAGAATGTACAGAATGGCAGCTTACGGAAAAGTGGAAGGCAGACCAGTGAGAAGCACACAGGGGTGAGAGGAGGTTGGAGGGGAAAGATCATCAGGAAAACTGGAATGGAAAAGAAATAAAACTCCAAAACAGAAAATGGAAATTACAATCTTTCTTTGTGTTTACTTAGGATCATTATTTACATCTTAAGCTCATCTCATTTTGGAATGTATTGCAATGATAATATGGTATCTACTATTCTCTCATACATGAGAGAGATACCATCAATTCAAGGGTCAAGTGTAATCAAAGGTATAGGAGTATGAACTATAGATATGTTAAAACTTTAGAATTCTCATACCCAACCACAATTGTCATCGGCTGTTTTAAATTGGAGAACCAGGGGTGGATTATGGGCACTATGAGTTGATTAGGGGAATATCTTGCTCCCTGCAGGCATGGTAATTCTTCCAATCTCATTGTTTTTTTAAAGTGCTCTTAGTTGTAAAATGCTCTGAGTGTTTCACAGAAACATTACCTAAATGAATAATTAAAAATACTGCCACCAAAAGTGGTAAAACCAGATTTTAGAGTCTACACAACAGTGGAAGTAGTAAAATTGGGAATTTGAGAGTACATTGGTTGGAGGCAAAGAAGATAGACCAAGTTCTTAAGATGGATTCAGGGAAATTAGTGGAGCTGCATCAGGTGGTTTCACTGAGATAGAAGTGGGCAGTCTAACATTGATATAAATTCATAGTTCAAAGCTCATCTCAGAGTCATACATAATTTCAAAGACACAAACCTTCTGATAGAATAGACCATTTGCCAGAATTTGGCATGAAATTTGTGGCCAAAGAATTGCTTGTAGCAGATTCAACTTTAGAAGGAATGGGAATGCTTTCTCCCAAACCATTAAACTCACCTCTTCCTGTCACTAGCCTCTCCCTGCATCACAATCCAATGTACTGAGTTCAGAAATCAATTTCTCATCTATTATAATAGATTCTTGCATCCCCGTATCCCTCCAGAATCCAACTGAGGTCTCCCTCCAAAATGTTTCCTTCTTATAGGGAGCTAATTGAGCCAAATTCTGGGTGGGCAAATTGTTCAAGATAAAAGATGAAATACAAATTGAAATGGAAACAAACTTTTTGACATACCACTTCATGTATTTATGCATGATTCATTTCCTTGCAAAACGGAGGCCATTTTAACACCATCTAATCTATGCCAGCTTTCATTCTCCCACGAATTTTCCTTGTAACCTATTCCCCACAATTCTCATCAGTTCCTTCTATTTGTTCCCACCCCACTCCCAGACCCTATAACTCACCCACACATAATAGGCAATTTATTGTGGCCAATTTACCTGCGAATCACAAATACCTTTGGTATGTTGGAGAAAACCCAGGTATTCCTGAGGATAACATGCAAACTCCACACAAAGACCAGTGGCGGTCAGGATGGAACCTGGGTCACTGGAGCCACGAGGCAGCACTTTCACTGTGCCACCACTCAAAACTCTACTGACTCTTGGAAAGTGGCGTTTGGAAGGGATGCTTTGAAAATAAACCACCAATGAAACATTGCACAGTCAAATTATGAAAAAGTAAACATGCAATTAGATGTACAGATGATACGCTTACATGGCATGTTGTAAAACAGTCTTTTTCCAGAACCGTCATTGGTTTGTAAGTATTTACTATCAGTTGACCAATCCATGTGTATGATGAAGTTCAAAGATCCAACACACTCGCCAACTTTTTTGTATCGCTGCAGAACTCCATAGATATCAATGGAGTTATCATTTGATCCCACAGCCAAATACGCTCCATCAGGAGAATATTTTAACTCATGAATTGCTTCTTTCCTATCTTTTATGTGAACGACTTCAGTCATATCTCTGTAACAGGGAAAAAAAATACTATGAAACAGGTATTAAATATGCCCCCAAATAATTCTTTGGTTCTTCACTATTTGAAGCTTTTCAACATTTAGAATGCATACTGTTCCCTTTGGTTAGAGAGAATGGCTTCACATTTACCTGTACTGTGCTCCATCTGATATACTTTTGCCTAACCACAATCAAACACCTCTTCCTTTTGTTTTAAAGGAGTAGGCAAAATAAGCAGTGCCACTTGACAACAATAAAAATTAATTTCACTTGATTACTTATTGATTTGTATTTTACAATACATATTCTGTGTAATGTAAATGAGCCAAATTCATTTCCAATGCACATACACGTTTTTGCTTCTCAGTAAAAGGGTGAATTGAGAATGATTGATGCCTTTCCTCTTCCATTCAACTGCAATCAAGTCCCATGGTGTGAATTCACTGAGATAGCTTTTGATAGAAGTGAGCTTGCATATTTACGCAAAAAGAACCCAAGGAAAAGTGATGCTTGTTGCTGCTTATGAAAGTACCACAACTTCCATATTCCCCTCCAAACAATGTTGATTTGGAAATACACTGCCATTTATTCCTTCATCGTGTTTGGATCCAAATCTTGGAACTCTCTGCCTAATGCTTCTGAGGGAGTACTTTCTCTTGCAAAGTTTCTGAGGTGGTTCACCACTTCCTTCAAGGGCAAACAGGGATGAGTGATAGATACAGACCTTGCTAGTAACACTGAGATCCCAGAAATGAATAAAATACTTCAGCTTACAAGGAATAAGTGCCAATTTGTCACTTTAACTGCTGTATATAACTGATCTTTTAATTCTTTTATATATACAAAAACCTAACTATGTCTTGAATATACTTCCACTTTCTCGAGTAGTGAATTCCAAAGATTGACATGGTGAAGAAATTTCTTCTCATCTCTGTACTAAATGGTAAGTGAACTTTTTGCTTTTGGACTCTGGCCATATCCTACCAAGATACAACACTGGGCGTCACGGGAGGTTGTTCCTGCCTGTGGCCATCGAACTTTGCAGCTCCTCCCGTGGAGGGTCAGACACCCTGAGCCAATAGGCTGGTCCTGGACTTACTTCCATCTGGCATAATTTGCATACTGTTGTTTGATTGTTTGTGGTTTCTGTACTGCTATATTTATGCTCTATTCTTGGTTGGTGTGCCTGTAACGAAACCCAATTTCCCTTGGGATCAATAAAGTATATCTATCTATTAATTTTGAGATCATGATCGCTGGTTTTAGATAATCCAGCCTGTGGAAACAACTATGCACCTATCCTCTGTCAAGTTCCTTAAAAGCTTATGAAGAAGATCACCTCTCGCTCTTCTCAGTTCAAGAAAGAACAGGCCTCGCCTTCTGAATCTCTCCTCATACAAGGAACTCATCAACTCTGGAGTAATCTGGCGAGGCTTCACTGCGTTCACACTTTCGTAAGAGTATTTTTTGTTAGGTAAGTGGCCAAGATCTGTGTACATTATTCCAAACATTGTGGTCTCATTATACCTGCTGCAATATGTTCCTACTTTTATATTCAAAAAATCTTTCAATTCAGTCCAACATACCACTTGACTTCCCAAGTGCTTGCTAAATGTACATGGTAACAATCAGATTCATATACAAACAATGCGTGTGTCTCACTGAACATCAATACCATTCAATCTATTGATATTTTACAAATACCTTATTGTTTCCACCAAAATGGATGACTTCCATTTTGAACACTGCCTTACTATTTTTGCACTTTTAATCTACTAATTTAACTTTTTAACACAAATCATTTTGTAATTTATAGTACTTTTTATGTATTGTATTGCTGCCACAAAACAACTAATTTCACAACATATATCAATGATATTACACCTGATTCTGATTCTCATTCTTGTGTTTCAGAATATAACAATTCATCTACCATGTTGTTGCCTATTCATTTAGCCTGACGACATCCTCTTGAAATCACATACTGCCTCCTAGATTTATATCGTCAGCCATGTTTGGATATATTACATTAATGCTGATGTTTTTTAAATGCCAGGAGAGCACATGAAATATTTGTAGAGACAGGCAAAATACTCGCTTAATTTTTGTCATTTCATTCTTTCCCAGATAATCTCTTCCATCTCAATATGTAAGATAGCCACAATAACTTTTGAAGATCTTTTCCTTTTCAAAGTTCACACCATCTGCCTTTATATTTATCACCTACCTAATTTTATATTCTACATTCCTTTTCCTTATAAATCTCTCTATTCCCAGCCTCTTACATGGGCATCTAAATGCTTCTTAAGTGCTTCCATCACCTCCCCTCGCAGTGCATTCCAGGCACACATTATTCCCAGTGTAATAAACAAACTTATTGGATAGATCTCCATTAAACACTCCCTTTCTCACTTAAACCTAATACTTCAGTATTTGACATTTACACCCTGGAAAAAAGACTTGGATTGTCCACCCGATCTATGCTTCTTATAATTTTATGTTCTTCTATCAGCTTGTCCCCCTGTCTTCGACACTCTAAAGAAAATAATCCAAGTCTGTCCCAACTCTCCTTAAGGGAAATACTATCCAATTCAGATAACACTCTGGTGAACCCTTCCTAAACCCTCTCCAAAGCTTTATCACCTTTCCTATAATACAGCAACCAGAACTCCATACAGTATTCCAAAGGAAGCCGAACCAGTTTACTGCAGATGCAACATGGCTTCCCACCTATTATATAGGCAGGTATACCATATGTCTTCATTAATATCCTATCACAGTACGCAGCATGCTAGCGTAGTGGTTAGCACAATGCTTTAAGGTACCAGTGACCTGGGTTCAATTCCCAATTTCCACTGCCTGTAAGGAGTTTGTATGTTCACCCCGTGACTGTGTGGGTTTCCTCCAGGTGCCCCGGTTTCCTCCCACATTCCAAAGGTGCACCGATTAGTAGGGTACTTGGTCGTTGTAAATTGTCCCATGATTAGGCTAGGGTTAAATCGGGGGATTGCTGTGCGGCATAGCTCGAAGGGCCGGAAGGACCTATTCCATGAGACAGAGAGACCCACACAGACGGAGTCACGGAGAGAAAGAGAGATAATTGTGTTGTCACTTTCAAAGAGCTATAGACTTACACCCCAAGACCCCTCTGCAAAGCAATGCTCGAAGTGCCCCGCTATTTATTGTATACTTTCATCTTGCCTTTGACCTTCCAAAGTGCAATATGTCACGCCTGTTTGGATTAAACTCCATCTGCATTTTGTCTGCCCATATCTCCACTTATATCCTGCTGTATCCTTTGACAATCTACGACTCTGCCAATTTTTGTGTCATCTGCAAAGTTATGAAGCCCATCTTCTTTAAGGAAAATATATTTCTTGTAAAGTATGCATTAATTTATAAAGATCTAAGTATTGTTGGTTCACTGTCATATCCTATAACGTAGTTTTCAGATCCATGATAGCAAACATATATGTTGGTAGTTTCTGTCGTTCAGATTTAAGACCCTTTCATGGAGTCAAACTCATACAAAAGGCCAGCCCAACAAGTTCATGCTGACCATCTATCCTTATCACATTATGTGCACTAGCTCTGCAGCCTTCCATACTTAGTGATACAGGTGCTTGTCCAAATATTTTTTTAATCTCAGATAGAACCAAATCATTTTCTATCTGAATATAGATTTATATCAATTTATGACAGTTGTTCCTGATCAGTTAATCCTTTCCTGTTACAAAAGATTGCACACTCCACTTGTTAATAGGTCTTACAGCTTCAGGTCTACTTCCTTGGCTGGTTCTGTGAATGACCTTGTTCATCGTACACGAGATAGACCATAGAGCCAAAAGACACAGGAGCAAAATTAGGCCATTTGGCCCATTCTGCTCCACCATTTCATCATGGTTGATTTATTATCTGCTTCAATCTCACTCTCTGCATTCTTCCTGTAACTTTTGATGCCTTGATTAATCAAGAGCCTATCAACCTCCATCTTAAATATACCCAGTGACTCGTCCTGCTCTGCCCAGATTCATCCCCCTCTGGTTAAAGAAATTTTTCCTCATCTCTGTTCTAAATGGGTATCCCTCAGTTCTGAGGTTGTGCCCTCTGGTCCCAGACTCCACCACGATAGGAAACATCCTCTCCATATCCACTCTATCTAAGCTTTTCAATATTCGATAGGTTTCAATGAGATCCCCTCTCATTCTCCTAAGTTCCAGCAAATAAAGGCCCAGAGCCATCAACACTCCTCATATATTAACCCTTCATTTCCAGAATCATTTTCCGAGATCTCCTTTGAACCCTCTCCAATGCCAGCACATCTTTTCTTAGATAAGGGGTCCAAATCTGCTCACAATACTCCTAGTGCAGTCTGACCAATGCCTTATAAAGCCTCAGCATTACAGCCATGGTTTTATATTCTAGTCTTCTCAAAATGAATGTTTACATTGCATTTGCCTTTCTTACCACTGACTCAACCTGCAAGTTAACCTTTAAGGAATCCAGCATGACGTCCCCTTGTACCTCTGATTTTTGAATTTTCTCCCCATTTAGAAAATAGACCAGCCTTTATTTCTTTTACCAAAGTTCATGACCATACACTTCCCTACACTATCTTTCATCTGCAACATCTTTGCCCATTCCCCCAATCTGTCCAAGTCCTTCTGCCAACACCCTGCTTCCTCAGTACAACTGCCCTCCACCTATCTTCATATCACCCACAAACGGCCACAAATCCATCAATTCCTTCATCAAAATCATTGACATATAACGTGACAGGAAGCGGTTCCAACACTGACGCCTGTGGTACACCACTAGTCACCAGCATCTAATCAGAAAAGGATCCCTTTATTCCCACTCTTTGCCTCCTGCCAGTTAACCAATCTTCTATCTATGCTAGTACCTTTCCTGTAATACTGTGGGTTCTTACCTTCTTCATGTGCAGCACCTTGTCAAAGGTCTTCTGAACATCCAAATAAACAACACCCACTGACTCTCCTTTGTCTATCATGCTTGTTAATTCCTCAAAGAATTCCAACAGATTTGTCAGACAAGATTTCCCTTTTTGAATGGAGAATGTGAACTCTGGTGCCAGGTTTTTAAGATTCTGAAATCCAGTTTGCAGCCAATATATGAAATGCATTTGACAACTCTGAACAGCCACATAAGCAACAGGGCCCCTAATGGCATCAATATTTGGAACGTGGGGGAGCAACAGTGATCATTGGCAAGACATTCAGTATCCCTGCAATTTAGCCCTCTCAAGGATCATAAAAATGCATACTTAACATCCAGAATATACAGAGTATAAGCTTGTATGACAAATATCCTGGAAGACTTAAAATCTTGCATTAGATGTTGACAGCTATTTGTAACCTGTTGGAGCACAGCTTAGTGTTTGCTGCATGTCCACTTCCCCATTGTCTCATTCTATTCCCCCGCCCCCCAATAATGTGGCTTTCTGCCAAGATGATTCCCTCAGTTAAATACTGAATTTTAAAATGAACTGTATTAAGTTAAAAAGTAATAATTATCAAAGATCATAGTCTTGAAGCTTGTGAAATGTTCTCATCTTTATTTTGTACTTTAAATAGGTGCACTTGTGCTTGCTTGTTCTACAAAAGTCTTTCACATGATTAGCAGTTTGGTGCTCAGTCAACTTAATAACAAAAGAACTGAAGACAAAGGAGGCGCAAATGGAGAAAGCAAATGCTCTTGTGGCTGCTTTGTCATTTCTAAAGATCATGGCTGATTTTCTGCTATGGTTCTATTTTCCTGAATATTCCCATATTCCTTGATTCCCTTGTTATCCAGAAATATCTGTATCAATTAGGAATGATGAATATGTCTATCTATTAGGAATGACAAGGCACACAAAGCTATTGAATTCTCAGAGTAAAGACATTTTTCACATCATTCCTAATTGGCCTACCTCAATCCCAGACCATAACCCAAAACTCTAGACCCTTCTCTGAATGGAAATATCCTCCCCATTTCCAGCCAGCCATGTGGATTCTTCTAAACTTCAAAGAACTCTAACACAATGGAGAATGCAAGTCTTGTTTATTTAATCTCTTCTCATACCACAATCCTGACTGCTGCAGTGAATCTTCATGGCAAGTGTACTCTTCAAAAGGGAGATCAAGACTATACAGACTATTCCAAATATGGCCTGATTAAGCCACAGGAGCTCACTCAACCACACAAGATTTTGGAAAAGATTAGCTTCTCATAGAAATCACTTGATTTTGTGGAGAGCACACCAGAGGTTGATGTTCCCAGCTTCCCTCTTTGCTTTCCACCCATCCAGCAGAACAAAGACATTTCAAATAAAGGAGCAAAATGACACACAGCCTAAAGTAAGAGTCAATAGTACAAACATAAAACATCAAATAAAAGAGAGAAAGAACAACAAAAAGAGTAACACACATAAAAGTTGCTGGTGGAACGCAGCAGGCCAGGCAGCATCTATAGGAAGAGGTACAGTTGATATTTCAGGGCGAGACCCTTCGTCAGGACTAACTGAAAGAAGAGGTAGTAAGAGATTTAAAAGTGGGAGGGGGAGGGGAAGATTGAAATGATAGAAGACAGGAGGGGGAGGGATGGAGCCAAGAGCTGGACAGTTGATTTGCAAAAGGGATATGAGAGGATCATGGGACAGGAGGCGTAGGGAGAAAGAAAAGGGGTAGGGGAGAAAACCCAGAGGATGGGCAAGGGGTATAGTCAGAGGGACAGAGGGAGAAAAAGGAGAGAGAGAAAAAGAATGTGTGTATATAAATAAATAACAGATGGGGTACGAGGGAGAGGTGGGGCATTAGCGGAAGTTAGAGAAGTCAATGTTCATGCCATCAGGTTGGAGGCTACCCAGACGGAATATAAGGTGTTGTTCCTCCAACCTGAGTGTGGCTTCATCTTTACAGTAGAGGAGGCCGTGGATAGACATGTCAGAATGGGAATGGGACGTGGAATTAAAATGTGTGGCCACTGGAAGATCCTGCTTTCTCTGGCGGACAGAGCGTAGGTGTTCAGTGAAACGATCTCCCAGTCTGCGTCGGGTCTCGCCAATATATAGAAGGCCGCATCGGGAGCACCGGATGCAGTATATCACCCCAACCGACTCACAGGTGAAGTGTTGCCTCACCTGGAAGGACTGTCTGGGGCCCTGAATGGTTGTGAGGGAGGAAGAGTAAGGGCATGTGTAGCACTTGTTCCGCTTACAAGGATAAGTGCCAGGAGGGAGATCAGTGAGGAGGGATGGGGCAGACGAATGGACAAGGGAGTTGTGTAGTAAATTATTTAAGATTACAGAGTCCATAATTTATCACCCTGGATTATAAAGATATAATGAAACTTTATAAAACTATAACCCCTTGGTACCAGAATAGCAAGATAACATGTAGGGTTACTGATCATGTCAAAGAAAGAAAAAAAACAATTTATATAAACTCCCTATTCCTTTATACAAATAGCAAATATGTGACCAAAATTTTGCTGTGGGATCTCCATACTTAATGTGGCAGAACGAGTCCTACAGGAGCTAACTGGAAGTGCATGGCTATGTTCCAGCTGCACTCAGAGAACCCAAGGGATGATGTTTGTTTGCTGAAGGCAAAAGCAGATCAGAATCAGCTCAAGCTATCCTTCAATATCAGTGAGCATGAGTGAGCAAAAATCAGCAGTGGTTGCAAGCCAGTCCGGGAAATCAGTGGGATGTAACAGCGTTATAAATGAGGGGCAAAGGAATAGCTAACTATCAAGTTAATAACAAACAGCCAATCTGCCAAAGAGAAATTATGAATCATACATTTAATATTTTCAAAGTAATAAAATAAAATGTGTAAAGCCTAAACCTGAAAACATTTTTTAAAGAAAGATCTTGTATTTAGTTAATGCCTCATCAGACCCTCCAGCACTCTCAGAGCATTCTGCATCCATTGAATTAGAGTATTCAGCAAAGCATAATGACCTTCATGAAACATTGCCCTACAAATATAAAATGAGTTATCAAACACAGCCAGAAATGGGCTAAATACTGCAGAAAGGTTGATATCCATCTGAACTAGCATACAGCCATTTCATTTAATATTGCATTTAAAGAAAATACATCCAACATTTCTTCAGTACTATATTAATGGCTTAGCAAGTGGTTAAGTTTCCAAGGGAAGCTTGGGAACTAGAACTGATAGTGATGGAATGTTACTAACTGCATCTTTAAAAAATAGGTAATTATTAAGTTCTTGCATATTGCATTGAGCAATCAGAGACTTGGAGGAGGCCACCTCTGCAATGGAGAAATCAAGGTAGATTGGGCAATCATTTTGAGGAGCAACTGTGCTCAGCCCATAGTACTGACTCAGAGAATGCAGCTTATAAAACATTTCAAATTTCCCTAATATTAATCGTGGTTATAGGATGATGGGGAAGGGAAACCTTACTTAATACATCAATGTGCACTGGAAATACATAAAGCAGTTCTCTCTTATACACACCTGATCCGTAGTACAGTGAAAGAGCCATCCTTCATACCTAGAGCAAGATGAATGCCATCGGAACTCACAGCAACACAACGGATTGGTTCTTGCATATTGCATCGAGCAATCAGAGCATGATCAATGAGACTCCATATCCTGCAAACATATTTAGTGTATTATAAAATGAAGAAAAGTACAATTAAGTTGTTCAGAGGCCACCTCAACATTGGAGAAGCCAAATGCCCCAATTGGGTGATCACTTTATGGAATAATCTGTGCTGTGTTCACACGAATGACCCCCTATTTCCAGTTGCTTGCTACTTTAATTCAGTATCCCACGCTGACCTCTCTGTCTCGGTCTTCTGCTCCCTTACAACGAGCCCCAATGCAAGTTCATGGAGCAGCACTTTATGTTCCATTTTGGCATGTTGTAGCCTGCAGGTCTCAATAAGGAATTCTCCACCTCTAGATAACTTGCAATTTATTTCATTTTCTTTTGAGACCAGGCCATTTTTTGCCTACCATCGTTTCTTTTTAAGTATAGTCAGACTACATAGCGTGACACAGATGACAAATAACACAGATGACTTTGCCGAGAGAATGAAGCCCACTCTGATTTAAAAGATCAATAATTTCACTCTATCAGAAAAATTCCCTTTGTTACATCCTTCAGCCTTTCACACCATTGCCACTACATAGACTTTGCCTGCATTCTACAGAGTTTAGAAGAATGAGGAGTTAGTTTTCCCAAAGATTAAAGATCCTCAGAGATGGACAGGGTAGTTGCTGAGATGAGTTCACTAGTGGGAGAATCCAAACAACAGGATGTAGTAATAAAATAATGTGCTAGTCATTTAAAACTGAGTGAGGAGAAATTTCTTCTCTCCGTTGGTAATGAATCGACAGAATGGATGGTATAGAGGCCAGATCATTAGATACATTTAAGGTGGGGATAGATATACATTTGACAGATTGAGGATTGAGAGTAATAGGAAACTGGCACAGGATTTCAGGCTAGCATACATCAGCAATGATCATATTGAATGGCATGGCAGGCTCAGGCTCGAGGGGCTGAATGGCCTACTGCTGCTATTTTCTTGAGTTCTCATTGACTTTCTCATTTCAATGAAGGGTCTCAAACCCGTAATGTGAAATGCTGCTTTCCACAAAATCTGCTGAGTTTATCCAACATTTTCTTCATTTTTTAATTTCAGATTTTCAGCATCAACTACTGTTAATTATTTTTCAAGCTATTTCGTAATACTGGTCTGGAATTTCTGCTCAATGTCACAGGTTTTCCTGTTGTGATTTTATGTAAATTTCCAAATTTACATAATACCAATCGCTGATAGCGATGCAGGTGGATGCTTTCCTGGTGTCATGGATTCTTGATTACCTGACTGGTAGACCACAGTACGTGTGCTTGCAACACTGTGTGTCCCACAGAGTGATCAGCAGCACTGGGGCTCCACAGGGGACTGTCTTGTCTCCCTTTCTCTTCACCATTTACACCTAAAACTTCAACTACTGCATAGAATCTTGTCATCTTCAGAAGTTCTCAGATGACTCTGCCATAGACGGATGCATCAGCAAGGGAGATGAGGCTGGGCACAGGGCTACGGTAGGAAACTTTGTCACATGGTGTGAGCAGAATTATCTGCAGCTTAATGTGAAAAAGACTAAGGAGCTGGTGGTAGACCTGAGGAGAGCTAAGGTACCGTTGACTCCTGTTTCCATCCAGGGGGTCAGTGTGGACATGGTGGAGGATTACAAATACCTGGGGATACGAATTGACAATAAACTGGACTGCTCAAAGAACACTGAGGCTGTCTACAAGAAGGGTCAGAGCTGTCTCTATTTTCTGAGGAGACTGAGGTCCTTTAACATCTGTCGGACAATGCTGAGGATGTTCTACGACTCTGTGGTGGGCAGTGCGATCATGTTTGCTGTTGTGTGCTGGGGCAGCAGGCTGAGGGTAGCAGACACCAACAGAATCAACAAACTCATTCGTAAGGCCAGTGATGTTGTGGGGATGGAACTGGATTCTCTGACGGTTGTGTCTGAAAAGAGGATGCTGTCCAAGTTTCATGCCATCTTGGACAATGTCTCCCATCCACTACATAATGTACTGGTTGGGCACAGGAGTACATTCAGCCAGACACTCATTCCACCGAGATGCAACACAGAGCGTCATAGGAAGTCATTCCTGCCTGTGGCCATCAAACTTTACAACTCCTCCCTTGGAGGGTCAGACACCCTGAGCCAACAGGCTGGTCCTGGACTTATTTCCTGGCATTTACATATTACTATTTAATTATTTATGGTTTTATATTGCTTTATTTATACTCTATTCTTGGTTGGTGCAACTGTAACGAAAACCATTTCCCTCGGGATCAATAAAGTATGACTGTGACTAAAACTGGCATTAAACCTTGCTGAATTTGCATTTGATCAATTTCAAATTCTTGCATTACTCTTTACCAACTATAAAGGGAATGTTGAAAGGTGGACTCAGCCAGATGGAAATTATTTTTTTTTCACGTAGTCCACAAGGTTTTAAAAAGTACATTTGTGTGCAGGGATAGTAAAAGTTGAGCTTTAAATACTTATGTCATTTTAGTTTACTTGCAAACACTGTACAATATCTCAAAATAATTTAATAATTGCTTTACGTTCTGAAAGAGCAAATTTCAGACAAGTGTTTATATCTTGTAATAAAACAATACTTTCAATATTTTAATCAAATTCAAATTGTACAAAAATTTTGTGTTAGCTTTCACTTAAAGACTCTATCCAACCCTGGTGCTTCCAAACTACCTTTTAAACAATGCAGTAATGAGATTGAGGGTAAAATAAAATCACTTTCAAAACAGGCATAACTTGCATCACATTCACTGACTGTGCTGAAAACAACGTCGAACTCCACTTGTTTTTTTTTCCTTTTTGATCCCAAGTATTAAATTATAATTGGTTGCTCATTTAACAAATCATCTACTAGATTTGGAAATTCAATATCTTGTCCAACTGTGAAATCTACAGATAAACTTACCAATTAAGAAACTGAACTGTAGTTCATTTAATTGTTGGCAATGCAAAATATTATCCTGTTTCAGTTTGAGCACGTGTTACATTAAAATTAAATAATTTGCACACAGTTCAGCTATTATCAGGTTACAATTTCATAACTTTCCTTCCTCCTGTACATTAGCCTAAGGCTACAAACTAGTGAAAATGTTGAATCCATTCATTTTTTTATACCTGAATTAACATATAATGGAAAGTATTGGTATTTATTAGGAATTGCAACTTTGCACAATTCTTTTCCTTTATAGACAACCGAGGATTGCCAAGTATGGCACATTGACAAATATCAAACATCAAATCATCCCTCCTTCATGAATGATATTTATATGATGAGGAAAATTTAACAGGTTATTTTCAAGGGAAAATGAGTCCTGATGAAGGGTCTCAGTACGAAACATCAACTGTTTATTAATTTTCATAGATGTTGCCTGACCTGCTGATTTCCTCCAACATTTTCTGTATGTTGGTTACATACCATAATTTGAGATTTCAAGAACTAATGTGTAATGCTTCTAACAACCTTTGAAATAAATTTGGAAAAGTAACAATCAAATTTGCACCTAGATGAAGCAAAATGCATTTCTGAGTGGTTGTCTGAACTTTCTGACCAGAGGTTCATGTGAAATCTCCTGGATTTTATTCATTCATTCATTTTACTTAATCAATAAACCAGGATTTTTACCTCTACTATTTTTTTGGATATTTAAGGTCAGTTCAACCTTTAGTGTACACAACCAGTGAACATCTGCTCCCATTTTCACATTGACATATTTGAAGCCATGGCTCATTGCCCTACTTTCTCAAAAGTATTTCACCTTAAGGAACTTGTATCTACTTAGCGTATTCAACAAGGAATAAATATTCTAAACTCACAAAAAATATGAACGCTTGGAGAGTTTATAATGGAAGAAGGGCCTTTTTCATTATGTGTGGAAATAATTTCTACTTAAGTTATATATAACGCGTGCTAGAAATACTAAAAGAACAAAAAGTTAGGCCGAGAGGTGGAAATTTAGGGAACAGTCTTGCAGCCACAAATGGAGAAAACAGAGTAGATGTGCAGAGCAATATTTTGCTGGAGGGTTGCATAGCTTCAGTGACAATAAAACAGGATTATTATTATAAAAACATGAAGGTGAGAATTTTAAATTGGTGGCATTGAAAAATAGGAGCTAAAGAACTCCGGGCACAGCAGAATTTGATATAGAGTGGGATGCAAATAACAAATGTACGGATAAACAGAATTTACTCTACTCCAGTAATAATCTTTTATATTTCTACAATAACATCTCTCAAACACCAGCTTGCCAAATACTGGGTATTCTCAGCATTTCTTCAACATTATCCTTGTGGCTTAGTGAACCCAAGTTTACATAGCACTTAAGATGCATTCTGCAGAATACTTCAAATAGATGGCTCACAATACTTTCACTTGTTCACTAGTTAATTATTCTATTGGCTTCACTTATAGATTGTTCACATATCCTTGAGAGCCAAATTTAAGATCTTATCTGAAAGTAAACATTTCAGAACATACTCCAAATCCACGTATAAAACATATGTTCTCTGCATGACCGAAAACTTCCCCAGAGCAATGCTCTGCAAAACCCGTTTGTAGAATATGCCTGATTATTTGGCCATTATAGCAATCTGCGATAAGGAAATGGAGCATATTTGAAAACAAGTTAAAGTGAGCTACATTTGAAAGCACAATGAATAAATTATACCAAGGTCATGCTAACGTCATCTTATTATCTGATGGCACAGGATAATTACCTGAATTAATGATACAAACCTAACAGATCGATCATCACTCCCAGTTATCGCCAATGGCTTTGTTGGATGTGCTGCCAATGCCCAGAGCTCTCCTTCACAGTGACCTTGCATAATTAGGAAAGGCTTGTTCCTTTCATGAACTACAATTTCAAAGATCTCACTGTCTTGTGTGCCAACTAAAATATGATCTCCTTGCCAACATACACTCCTCACTGAGAGACCTTGAAAAGAAAATAATTAAGTTAAAAACTGCAAGACTTTAAAATGTTAAACCTTTATAAACCAGTTCTTAAACAAAAGATTAATGCATAATACATGAACACATACAAAAACACAGGCTGACTGCAGGAGTAGGGGTGGCCAAAACACATCAAATTGATTAGTACTTGCCATATTGTGCAATGATTTCTGTCAAAACCCGAAAGTAACTGGGAACCATGTAAGCAGAGGCAACCTTTCTAAAATTTAACTGCTCACAGTATCAATACAACTTTAACCATCGTCAAAGAAAGGGAACAAATCTATTGCTAATTCTATTTATAATTGGTAAATTAACATGTTTGAAAAAAAATTCACCTGCACATTAGACTCCACCCCCCCCCCCACCAACTACACAAAGATTAACATCTTTTCCTAGACAGCTCCCAGCTTTCACAAATCTACCAACCATTTAGCAGAATTCATTGGCATATGTTGCAGTGATGGTTTGGAATGCAGTTTAGGGATTTTCACGTCTGGCTAGTTAAATGTAGAAATCCTGAAATTGCTGCCACTGACTGCACCTGGTGAGGCTGAAATCACTAAACTACAACTCCAGAAAATCCAGCACAGTTCATGGGCATCTATAATAGAAATTGAATGTGATTTAAAAAAAAATGCAGTACCACAACTCCAAATGGTATGTCCACTGTGGATTGAAAAGGAAGTTACTAAATTTGACTGTATTGGTTACTTCAATAACTTGACAGCAATACTGAGTTAATAACATACGGAACTGTTAAGTAATTTTTTTTGGAAATGCGGTACTATACAAAAGTCTTGGGCAAATATACACAGCAAGAGTGGCTAAGGCTTTTGCACAGTACTGTTTCTATCAATCTGGAGCAGAGAGCAACTTTGTAAATCAGGTAGGAGCAAATGATGTTGGGAATGGAGAGGGTGGAGTGCTGCAGGAGGGGTATAGGACAGGTGGCAGAGAAGGGGTGCCAAGGTGGAGAATGGCACAGGTACAGCCACCCAGCCGAGACACCAGGCAAGGTCATTTCTATTCCAAACAATTGTTTTTTTTTATCATTACAGAATGTCTCTCTGATGCTTCCTGCTCCCTCCCCTTTCCCTTCCCCTTTTCCCAACCATGATACCCCTCTCCCTGCCCCCTTCCCACTCTCAGTCCACAAGACAGACTGATATCAGAATTAAGTTTATCATCAGCCACATAGGTCATGAAGTTAAGTTTTGTACAGCAGCAACAGCAGTACAGTGCAGTACATAAAATCACTACAGTACTATGCAAAATCTGAGGCACCCTAGCTATATACAGTGCATGTGCCTAAGATTTTTGCACTGTACTATATTTTTGGACTTCAGGAATGAAAATGAGAGATAACACTTCGTGAAACAAATTGATGAATAGACTTCGAGCAGCACACATTAAAAATTCCCTGCAATTGACGCTGCATAATTTTGTGAAAGTGTGAAGGGTAGAAAATGCGACTGGCATTTACTATTTTATACATAGTACAGAATGCAAGAGCATTTTATGACCAATTTCATATCCAGTAATGAAAAGAACATTAAAGTCGTAAGGAACCTGCAAAGTACTGCTACCAGGGATGGAAACTAAAAGCATTGAGAATTCCAAGAACAGAAAATCATCAAAGCAAAACAGAGAAGAAAACAATTCAGACTGTTTTGCCTGCCTAATTATTAGACAGAACAATTGTGTTTGGTTGAATATTCTGTATTTTTATCCATAATCATGCAAGTATCTAGCCAACTTTTTAAAATTATTTATAGAATCGGCTTCCATGACTTTTCTAATAAAGTAGATCAAGACCTGATAAATTATATTTACTCTCTAGATCTTTACCAATAATTTTAGATCTTTATTTACCAGTTGATTCTGTGATTGACAATTTTGGTGGACAACAGACTTTGTACATTTATCCATCAATGTCCCACATCTTAAAAATATCTATTGGATCTCCTCTCTATTTTCTCTGTTGTACAGAGAATAGGCCTAACTTTTCCTCACCTGAAGGCCTGTGACTAGTGGTGTGCCACAGGGATCAGTGCTGGGTCCATTGTTATTTCTCATCTATATCAATGATCTGGATGATAATGTGGTAAATTGGATCAGCAAGTTTGCTGATGATACAAAGATTGGAGGTGTAGTAGACAGTGAGGAAGGTTTTCAGAGCCTGCAGAGGGACTTGGACCAGCTGGAAAAATGGGCTGAAAAATGGCAGATGGAGTTTAACACTGACAAGTGTGAGGTATTGCACGTTGGAAGGACAAACCAACGTAGAACATACAGGGTTAATGGTAAGGCACTGAGGAGTGCAGTGGAACAGAGGGATCTGGGAATACAGATACAAAATTCCCTGAAAGTGTCGTCACAGGTAGATAGGGTCGTAAAGAGAGCTTGTGGTACATTGGCCTTTATTAATCGAAGTATTGAGTATAAGAGCTGGAATGTTATGATGAGGTTATATAAGGCAGTGGTGAGGCCGAATCTGGAGTATTGTGTTCAGTTTTGGTCACCAAATTACAGGAAGGATATAACTAAGGTTGAAAGAGTGCAGAGAAGGTTTACAAGGTTGTTGCCAGGACTTGAGAAACCCAGTTACAGAGAAAGGTTGAATAGGTTAGGACTTTATTCCCTGGAGCGTAGAAGAATGAGGGGAGATTTGATAGAGGGATATAAAATTATGATGGGTATAGATAGAGTGAATGTAAACAGGCTTTTTCCACTGAGGCAAGGGGAGAAAAAAACCAGAGGACATGGGTTAAGGGTGAGGGGGGAAAAGTTTAAAGGGAACATTAGGGGGGGCTTCTTCACACAGAGAGTGGTGGGAGTATGGAATGAGCTGCCAGACGAGGTGGTAAATGCGGGTTCTTTTTTAACATTTAAGAATAAATTGGACAGATACATGGATGGGAGGTGTATGGAGGGATATGGTCCGTGTGCAGGTCAGTGGGACTAGGCAGAAAATGGTTCGGCACAGCCAAGAAGGGCCAAAGGGCCTGTTTCTGTGCTGTAGTTTCTATGGTTTCTATGGTTCACCTTTACTAGCATTCGAAAACCCTGCTCTGTTCTAAAGTCTTGACATCTTTCCTGGAGCTGTGGTAGCTGAACTCAAAGTTCAAAGTAAATTTATTATGAAAGTACTATGTAATTACCATATACTACTTTGAGATTCATTTTCCTGTAGGCACTTACAGGAAAAAAATACAACAGAATTTTATGAAAAACTGTGCATGAACAAAGACTGACATAGACCAATGTAAACAGTAAGATAAACTGTGCAGATAACAATAATACTGAGAACTTGAGTTGTAAAGAGTCCTTGAAAGTGAGTCTGTAGGATATAGCGTCAGTTCAGATTAGCGTTGAATGTATCTATGCTGGTTCAGAAGCCCAATTGCTGTCGAGTAATATATGTTCCTGAACATGGTAGTGTGGGAAATTTCTCTCAAAGGTCACAGGTAGGAGTTAAGGTTATTAAAAATGAACCAAAACCTTATCAAGACTTTGTGCCACGTTCTAATTTCAAACAGTGAAAATCTCTACATAATAAGTTGATATGGAAAACCAATTATGATTAAGTACTACTAGCTTTATTGTGATGCAGTTGCACACCCCCATTATTATAAAGCAGTTACAGATAAGATTTGTATTTTGCTCTTCATACCTTAATGTCTAAATGCCCTTTTAAGACAGAAAGGGAAATGATTCTATTTTATACTTAGCAACACACACAAAATGCTGGAGGAACTCGGCAGTCCAGGCAGCATCTAGGAAAAGAGTACAGTCGACGTTCCGGGCCAAAACTCTTCAGTAGGACTCATTTTGTGTGTGCTGCATGGATTTCCAGCATCTGCAGATTTTCTGTTGTTTGTGATATCGTATACTTAGGCACATTGCAACTACTTTTTACTTTTACTGAATACAATCTAAATGCTTTCCACCCAGAGAAGTTTACCTCTCAACTGACATTCAGAAGTAAACTACTTATAATCTCTACAAATTAGTCTGTTGGCTGCTTTTCCACCCACACCAAATATTTTTGCTCCTTTGTTTGTCTCCTCAAACGAAGCTGCAAACTGCTTCTACATCTGCACCTACTTAATATGCCCAACTTGACTTCCCAGCTCAATTAGCTGGTCTACATTGGCAACCCTTTCCTCAACCAATCTTGTTTTAGGAAACAAACCACTTTGCTCCAGACAAATTTTCCTTCCTGCATTAAATTACTTCATTTTCTGCATCCCAAATTCATCCTCTCCACTAAAACAGTAAGCACATTATATTGAACCACCATTAAACATATTTAGACCTCATCTGATCAACTTTTGAGGACAGAACCTTCTGTACAACGCAGAAAATATTTCCTGAAATGATTCCAGAGATATGAAATTTCACCCGTAAGACCAGAATGGAAAAACTCCCTGAAGCAGAGATTGCTAACAGGAAATTTGACATAGTGCAAGATTATGACCAGTTTTGACAGGGTAGATAGTGGGACTCAACGCTCAGTCCAAGACAAGGCAAAAACATATCAATGATACAAGGATACAAGGCCAAGGATACAATGGGGATGAGGGGAAAAGCTTCACAAAGATCAGCAACTCACTTCTGGCAACACAAAGCTATGAAAAAGGAATTGGATAAATATTTCAGGGAAAATAGTTTCAGTCAATGAGAAATTAGCAGGGGATTGGGACCAAGTCTGGTGCTCCATTAACAGGAGCACAGACTCGATGGGCCAAAGGGCTAGCTCTTGTGCATGGTGATTCTATGGCTCTAATTTTTTTTAATTTGTGCTCTATCGCAATGAATAGCTTTCAGAATTTCATCAAAACTGCTGTTGGCAGTCAAATAATTTGCTTTCTCTGTGTTACAAATTACTTTATCTGATTTCCAATCTGCATTAATCAGATGAGCCAATCCTTATGTCAACATCTGAGTCAAGCAATTAGAAAATGCCTTACCTACACTTAATAAGTGTCATAAAAGTAATTTGTTCCATTATCACTAACAAATCTATTTATTACATTTTCAGAAATGTTATAAGTCAAATGACAACCTTACATACTGCATTCACTTGATCGTAAGGTACTCAAGGGTGAAGAAGGCCCTCTAGCTCAAACTACTCAAAGATTTTTACCTTTACCAGTAGACCCATTAAAATAAAAATCATTTCGTCATAACATTCTATTGCCCAATAGCACTGCCTTCCCGCCCATGTACCACACTGCTTACTCCACTTGCTCAATGATGCAATAACTGCTACTTCACAGTAGCAAGGATCCATGTTCAGTCCTGACATCAGCACCATGTCCAAATAATTGCATGGTTTTCTATCGTGTGCTGTATTCGGCTTCTACAGTGCAAGGTAGGCCAAATGATTACAGCATATTATCCTGTAGTATACGTAAGGGGCAAGAGAATGAGAAAAAGGAATTTATGGGCATGTGAAAGAAAGGAAAGACAACAAGACCATAAAAAATAGGAGCAGAATTAGGTCACTTGGTCTGCTCTGACACTTCATCATGGCTGATCCATTTCCCTCTCAGCCCCAATCTCCTGCCTTCTTCCCTGTATCCCTTCATGCCCAGTCCAAAGCTGGGTGGCAGTGTGAAATGTGAGGAGGATGTTATGAGAATGCAGGGTGACTTGGACAGGCTGGGTGAGTGGGCAGATGCATGGCAGATGCAGTTTAATGTGGATAAATGTGAGGTTATCCACTTTGGTGGCAAGAACAGGAAGGCAGATTATTATCTAAATGGAGTCAAGTTAGGAAAAGGGGAAGTACAACGAGATCTAGGTGTTCTTGTACATCAGTCACTGAAAGCAAGCATGCAAGTACAGCAGGCAGTGAAGAAAGCTAATGGTATCCTGGCCTTCATAACAAGGGGAATTGAGTGTAAGAGCAAAGAGGTCCTTCTGCAGCTGTACAGGGCCCTGGTGAGACCACACCTGGAGTACTGTGCGCAGTTTTGGTCTCCAAATTTGAGGAAGGACATTCTTGCTATTGAGGGAGTGCAGCGTAGGTTCACAAGGTTAATTCCCGGGATGGCGGGACTGTCATATGTCGAAAGATTGGAGCGACTGGGCTTGTATACTCTGGAATTTAGAAGGCTGAGAGGGGATCTTATTGAAACATATAAGATTATTAAGGGATTGGACTCGCTGGAGGCAGGAAGTATGTTCCCGCTGATGGGTGAGTCCAGAACCAGAGGGCACAGTTTAAGAATAAGGGGTAGGCCATTTAGAACAGAGTTGAGGAAAAACTTTTTCACCCAGAGAGTGGTGGATATATGGAATGCTCTGCCCCAGAGGCTGTGGAGGCCAAGTCTCTGGATGCTTTCAAGAAAGAGATGGATAGAGCTCTTAAAGATAGCGGAATCAAAGGTTATGGGGATAAGGCAGGAACTGGATACTGATTGTGGATGATCAGCCATGATCACAGTGAATGGCGGTGCTGGCTCAAAGGGCCGAATGGCCTACTCCTGCACCTATTGTCTATAAATAAGAATCTATCAACCTCTGCTTTAAATATACAGAGAGAGTTGGCCTGCACAGCTGCCTGTAGCAAAGAATTCCACAGATTCACTACACTCTGGCTAAAGAAATCCCTCCTCATCTCTGTTTTAAAAGGACACCCCTCTGTTCTGAGACTGATCCCTCTTCTCTTAGGACTCTCCCACCATAGGAAAAATCTTTTCCACATCCATTCTATCAAGGCCTTTCACCATTCGATATGCTTCAACGAGGTCATCCCTCATCAGATATCCCAGCCTGCAAAAACTCATTTCAGGGAGGTAGCACCCTCCCCCTCCCCCACCCCCCCACCGCCCCGGTTGACCTCCAAGTGTGTATGTAATACCTTGTTTAGTGATTTTGTCTAATCTGTACACCAGGTTGGGTATATGCAGAAAATGTGACATTAAAATATGTACTTGTATTATATTATAATGTTTGTTCTATTACAACTTTAAGCAAGTCTACAGGGAGTTTGGCGTCATCACATAGGACATCAATAGAGTAGCTCCTTAGCAGCCAGCCATCTAGTTTAAATAATGCTAGCTACGCTAATGAACGAATGACACCTGTTAAATTCACCTCAACATGTCTTTTACATTTTAACCCACCATGGGCAATAGAAAAGTCACTGTTGCAAACAGTGCAGCGAGCAACACTGTCATTATCCTTGAGGTCGACTGTAAAGCCTGCCCACAAAGAAAACTGATAGGTCTACTTAGCACGAAGAGAGACCAATCAGGATGCTCGCTCTCCCTCTCAAAAAAATCGATTTGCAGGATATTGTATATAATTTCTGGGCATCGGGGAGCTGCTATCAATATACGGGAGACTCCCGGAACTTTCGGGAGAGGTGGGATGTCTGCCCTTCATTCTTCTGAATTCCAGAGAATACAGGCCCACGATAAGAGTCAAGGATATAGACAAATAAAGAGGAATGGGACTGATGAAATTTCTCTGAGAGGCAACTTCAACTAGACAAGTCAAAACACCTTCTTCTGTGTCACAGTCACTCAGTTCCCAGATGCCATCTTCCACTGGGAGGCTTGCTTCAGTGGAGTGGCCTAATAACTGACAAAATGGTTTTGCAGCAAGGCCCTCTGTAACTGTTTAAAAATTTAAACATATTTAAATTAGCGAGCATTGGTAACACTATCTCCTCTGACTGTGAGCCTAAGTACAGCTCCAACAGCATACATAAATTTGCTACTGACACCACTGTTGCTGGATGAATCATAGCTAGTAATGAGTCAGCAATGAGATAGAGCATTTAGTTGAGCGATGCTGCAAAAGCTTCCTCTCACTCAGTAAAAATAAAGAGCTGATTTTTGACTTCAAGAAGCGGAAGAAGGGTGAAGATTTATGAATCTATATTGGAGGATCAGTAGTGGAGAGAGTTAGCAGCTTTAAATTCCTAAATGTTAACATATCTGATGTCCTGTTCTAGGCCCAGCTTATGGATGCAAATACAAGGCAGCCTATCATCTTTTTTTAAAAGAAGTTTAAAAGGTTCAGCTTGTCACCAAACACTGACAAATTTCTCCAAATGCACTGCTGAAATCACTGACTGGTCGCATCATGGCATACAAATCTGTAAGAGCCCAAAAAGCTGAAGAGAGTAGTGGACTCAGTCTGGTACATCATCTGGGCACATTCCTCTCCACTATTGGTAGTATCCACAAGGAAATGTTGTCCCAAGACACCATCCATCATCTAAGATCCCCATCCTCACATAAATACCATCGGACAGGATGTACAGAAGCCCAAAGTCCCACCAAGTTCAAGAACAGCTACTTCCTTTCAACTATTTGGTTCTTTACCCTTTATTTACTACAGTCTAGCAACACTATGATCACTTTGGACTAAAATAGACCTTTTCTAATTGTGTTCTTTTTTAAAAAAAAATTGTGCATAATCTGTTTTTTTATTTGTGAATGCTACTTATAGGACATCATATGCCTGCGATACTGCTACGAGTGAGTTTTCACTGAACCAGTGAATACAATAAACAATGACAATGAACAACTTTGATACAATCATTCAAGCTGTTCAGACAAGAACCCTCATCTGAATTCATAAAGAATAATCTATTTGATCCGTGAGGGCAAGCAGAAAAAAGGCGACCTAACAGTTGTCTGGTTAGACCTCGCGAACGCCTATGGGTCTATTCCATATGACCTCATCCTAGAAGGACTCCACCACTACTACATCCCAGTGGCTATTCGAGACATGATCACCAGCTACCTAGGAGGATTCAAACCCAGATTTACATCAGCCCATTTCACAACTAGTTGGCAGGACCTCCAGAAGGGGATTCCAACAGGGTGCACCATCTCCCCCATCCTATTTACTATGGGAATGCACCTCCTATTATCAGCAGCAGAAGATGTAATCCGCGGCCCTATGCTGGAGTCAGGCATTGTTCAGCCGGCTCTACAAGGATTCATGGACGACATCACTATAACAACTGTGTCACATGCCCAAGCAAGATGGGTATTGGAAACCCTGGGTAATGTAGCCACTTGGGCGAGGATGTCCTTCAAGGCCAAGAAGTCCAGGTGCATGGTGATCAGAAACGACAAAGTTACTAGCAAGTTTAGCCTCCAGGTTCAGGGTGAGGTCATCCCTTCCATTGAAGATAACCCGATAAAATGCTTGGGGAAGTGGTTTAATGTGTCACTGACAGATGGGGCCAATGTCACCAATGCTGTGAAGCAGACAGAGGAATGGCTGAAGAAGATCGACAAATCCGAACTTCCGGGTAAATTCAAGACCTGGCTATACCAATAAGGCATTCTGCCCAGGCTTCTCTGGCTCTTCATACATTATGAATTCCACATGACTGCCGTAGAGGGCATCGAGAGGAAAACTAACAAGCACCTATGGAGATGGTTGGGAGTTCCCCCAAGCTTCTCTTCAGTGGGCCTCTACATTCGTTCTGGGCAACTGCAGCTTCCTCTGTCATCTGTTGTGGAGGAATTCAAGGTGGCAAAATGCAGAGCTTTATTAAGCTTGAGAGATTCCAATGATATCTTGGTAAAGCAAGCAGGCATTACAACCAGATCTGGGTGCAAGTGGGCAGCCAATGCAGCTGTGGAGGAGGCAGTGTGTTCTCTGAAGCTGCGAGATATCATTGGCAACCCCTGCATTGGGCGGCAAGGCGTCGGCTCAGTTCACTTCCAGAAGTGGGGAAACGCAAGCATAAGGAACAGGCGAGACATGATACAGGCAGAAGTATGGATCCGTGAGGAAGAGAAGTGGAACAAGAGTCCGAAGGTGCCTGGACAAAATGGGATCTGCCCAAGCGCAAGATCTCATGGGCAGAGTTATGGAGACTGGAGCCCGGAGCCCTGAGCCCTTCTGTATTTCCTTCCTCTTGTGATCTGTGTATGACACCCTTCACCATTACATCTGTACACATGGGGGATGAGAGAGGACCTGAACTGTAAGCTCTGTGGTCAGAAGGGGACACTGGCTCATATACTGTCCAGGTGTAAAACAGCTCTAACTCAAGGACGGTATAGGTGGCGCCATGATAAGGTGCTTCTGGCTCCTGCTGACACACTAGAGCGGGAGAGATGCAAGAAGAGGATGGCTGGCACAGATCTGAGGAAGGCCATCACCTTCATCAAAGAGGGAGCCAGGCCTTTCGTGACCAAACAACCAAAGCCCAATCTGCTGCTAACAGCCAGGTCCTGGCAGATGAGGGTCGATGTGGGAAGGAGGCTGCAGTTCCCGGATGTGGTGCACACAACCCTACGCCCGGACATTGTACTGTGATCAACGGAAGACAAGAAAATAATTCTGGTTGAGTTGACTGTGCCGTGGGAGGAGGGATGGGAAGGGGCCCACAAGAGAAAGGCCTTGAAGTACCAGCCCTTACTGCAGGAGTGTAAAGACAAGGGATGGTAGGCACGGTTGTTCCCTGTGGAGATCGGCTTCAGAGGTTTTCCAGCCAAATCAGCATGGCGGTTGTTGTCAGATCTGGGCCTGGACGAAAGGAACAGCTCGTAGGATGAGGGAAGAGGCAGAACAAGCTTCTTGTTGGATTTGGAGTAGGCGAGAGGAGGGGAGCTGGAAGCCAGGAGCAGACGGGCAGTGATTTGGCCACCACTGCCGGCCCATCAACTGGAGAGTGTCGTGGTTAAGGGTTGAAACACTCGGTGAAGGTTAGGAACCACCTGATGACATCTGCTCCTGGCTGAAGGCTATGGTTACCTTATAAGGCAACTGGAGAATGCACCCTAACAGGTGTATATAACGAGTAACAAGTTTAGTTGATTAAGTGATGCTTATTCCCGATAGGCATCTGTTAGTCCCATGAGACCACGGATTTGCGCCTTGGAAGGTTTCCAGGGCGCAGGCCTGGGCAAGGTTGTATGGAAGACCAGCAGTTGCCTATGCTGCAAGTCTCCCCTCTCCAGGCCACTGATGTTGTCCAGGGGAAGGGCATTAGGACCCATACAGCTTGGCACCGGTGTCACTGCAGAGCAATGTGTGGTTAAGTGCCTTGCTCAAGGACACACATACTGCCTCACCAAGGCTCGAACTAGCGACCTTCAAATCACTAGACAAATGCCTTAACCACTTGGCCACACCTATTCCTGATAACTACTCTACTTTCAATTGTTTTTGGCCATCCTCGTTGAACACAGATACTTCAGTAGACAATGACCTTAAAGACTTTTGCATCTTCATTAGCCAGAGGTGAGGTACCAGAAGACTGAAGGATAACTAGTGCTGCTCCTTTTTTTTAAAAAAAACATAGTGGCAGGGAAATTATTGTAGGCAATTCTAAGTGATAGCATTTATGTTCATTTGGAAAGGCAGGGCTGCTCAGGAATAAGTAACATGGTTTGGTGCAGGGAAATATTGCCTCACTGATTCAAAAGAGATTTTTTTCTGAGGAGGTCACTAAGAAGATTGAAGAAGTCAGAGTGGTAGATATTGTTTATATGGTTTTTACTTAGGCACTTGAGAAGGTCCCATATGGTAGGCTGGTACAAAAAGGTTAATGCACAAAAGATCCAAGCAACATGAGCTAAGTGGAAACAAAACTGCCTTGGGAATAGGAGGGAGATGGCAGTGATGGATGTTTACGTTTCTGATAGCTATAATATGGAACCAGAGCATTTCATACACTATTGGTCACAGAGTACCAATCAGTGCTGGGACCTTTGGAGTCTGCAATATATACAGTATATTAACTTGGTCATGAATGTAGAACTCATGATAAGTAAGTGTGCAGATGCTACACTGATTGGTGGTGTGGATGGCCACTTTATTAGGTACACCAGCTCATTAATGCAAATATCTAATTAGCCAATCATGTACAGTAGCATGCAGACATGGCCAAGAGATTCAGTTGTTGTTCAGGCCAAACACCAGAATGGGGAACAAATATGACCTAAGTGACTTTGACCGCTGAACGATTGTTTGTGCCAGATAGGGTAGTCTGAATATCGCAGAAACTGCTGATCTCCTGGGGTTTTCACGCAGAACAGTCTCTAGCATTTATAGCAATGCTGTGAAAAACAAAAACACATCCAGCGAGCAGCAGCTGTTGTGAAAATGCCTTGTGGTGGTCAAAGGAGGATGGCCAGACTGGTTCAAGCTGACAGGAAAGGGACAGTAACTCAAATAACCACGTGTTACCAGAGTGGTGTGCTGAAGAGCATCTCTGAATGTACACATCAATTCTTGAAATGGATGGGCTACAGCAGCAGAAGACCACAAACATACACCCAGTGGTCACTTTATTAGGTAGAGACCTGAATGCCAGATCAGTGGCATTCAGCTCTGATGACCAAGTAAAAGGGATTCAGGTACAAGCTCCGGAAGGCTATTGCAGTCCTTGATTTCCTCACTTGCAGATCCTAGTCACCTTGGATTGGAAACAACATCCCCTCCACAATCTCCCTCAGCACAGGTGTACCACCAGGCTGTGTGCTTAGCCCCCTGCTCTACTTTATACTTATGACTGTGTGGCCAAGCACAGCTCCAATACCAGATTTAAGTTTGCTGATGACATCATTGTCATTGGCCAAATCAAAGGTGGTGATTAGTCAGTATGTAGGTGGGAGATTTGAAATCTGGCTGAGTGGTGCCACAACAACAGCCTCTCATTCAATGTCAGCAAGACCAAGAAGCTGATTATTGACTTCAGGATGAAACTGGCGGCCCATGAGCCAGTCCTCATCAGGGGATCAGAGGTGGAGAGGGTCAGCAATTTTAAATTCCTCGGCATTATCCTTTCAGAGGACCTGCCCTGGGCCCTATCATTATGAAGGAAGCATGGCAGCACCTCTACTTCCTTAGGAATTTGTGAAGGTTCAGTATGTCATCTAAAATTTTGACAAACCTCTACAGATGTGCGGTGGAGGGTATATTGACTGCTTGTATCTCGGCCTGTTATGGAAACACTACTGACCTTGAACAGAAATGCCTACAAAAAGTAGTGGATATGCCCCAGTCTATCATGGGCAATGTCCTCTCCACCACTGAACACATCTACATGGAGTGCTGTAGCAGGAAAGCAGCATCTACCATCAAGAATCCCCACCATCCAGGCCATGCTCTCTTCTAACTGCTGCCATCAGGAAGTTGGCACAGAAGCTTCAGGACCCACATCATCATGTTAAGGAACAGTTATTGCCCCCACCAACTATGGACTCACTTTCAAGGACTCTTCATCTCATGTGCTCAATATTTATTGCATATTATTATGCTCGTTTTTAGTTTCTTTGTATTTACTTTGAATGTCCGCAAGAAAATGGTGACATACATGTACAGTACTCCAATAAAAAATTTACTTTGGAGAGTGCATAGGAGGTTCAGCAGGGTCTTACTAGAACTGGAAGTCTTCACTTAGGAAGAGAGATTGGACAGGCTTGATTTCTTTTCCCCTGATAAGGTATTTCAAATCGTAAGAGGCATGGATGGGTTAAATAGTCTTTCACCCCGTGGTCAGAGTACTACAAACAAAAACTGCATAAAGAGGAAGGAGTTCTAAAGAGACGCAGCAAGTTTTTGTTTTAAAACAGAGTGGTTGATGTCTGGACCATGGTAACAGAGTGGTGGTAAAATCTCATGAAATTATTGTTTGAGCGCTATTTAGACAGACAATTAAATACTAAGGCATTAAAAGATACAGATTTTATTCAGGCAAACGGTATTAATGTAGATGATAAAAACAAGTTTGCATGGATCTGGCGGGCCAGCTTGGACAACAAGGACAGTTTCTACACATGAATTTACTAGTCTTTACTTAATATTGCTTTTGTTCTTCTTACTAAGTTGCACAGTGTCACAATATCCCTGCATTTGTCCTGAAGCAGGGTTTCGAGCTGAAACGTTAGTATTTCCTTTTCTCTCACAGAAGCTGCTCAAGCCACTGCATTCTTCCAGCAGATTAGAGGCACAGATCAAGTGGACAAAGACATTTTCCCAGGGCTGAAATTGGTAATAGGAGGGGGCATAATTTTAAGGTGATGGATGGAAAGTATAGGGGATATGTCGGAGTTAAAGTTTTGTCTTAAAAAATAGTAGCTGCATGAAACACACTACCAGCAGTAGTAGTAGAGGCAGATATATTGAGGATACCCAAGAGACTCAAACAGTCACATGGATGAGTGAAAAATTGGAGGGCTACGTGGGGATGAAGGATCAGATTGATCTTAGAGCAAGTTAAAAGGTCAGCACACCATTGTGGGTTAAATTGCCTGTTCTGTGTTGCACTGCTCTATGTTCTAGATTGTTGCTGTAGTTGCTCCTGTTCTGTCACCTTGTCCATAATTTAGCACAACTAAATCTGCATCCAGACTCCCTGTATCCATATCACAGTGCACTTGGCTTGGATCAGCAAAGCTGGATACATTACATTGCTTTTTCAAAATCATTAATATCAATTGTTAATAGCTTACAGCTTATGGCTGCTCCAAGTGACCAAAATGACTACAGTATTTCCTTATTTTAAAGAGTTTCAAGGGCAAAAAAAAAGTGCCTATACAATCCAATATAGTAATTTACACAACTTTGTGTGGGAAAACACAGCAATTGCCTTCTGAAAATCCAGATCCAAATTATGTTCTCAAAATATGTTATTTGTATAAATAACAATTTGTAAAACTAACTTCCCTTAACATATTCTAAGTATGTTGATTGCCTGGCACGTTATTAACTAAGTGTCCTGTTATCACACATTAATAATGGACTCCTGCATTGTGCCAACAGATGTAAAGATAACTTGACTTTAGTTCCACATTTTTGATCTTCCTGTTCTTTAATACATTGTTACATTTGTTAACTTCACCAGTGGCTATGCTTCACTGGAAATTTGAGGAGATTAGGTATGATACCAAGGACCAGCAAATTTCTTCAGCTGTATAGTGCCTTTCTGGATGGTTGTATTACAGGCTGGTAAAGAACCAAAGCTCAAGATCAAAAGAGGCCTCAGAGGGTTGTGGACTCAGCCAGCAAAATTATGGACACAAGCCTCCGCACCATTAATAAAGTCTTCTGAAGGTAGTATTCTATATTTAAGACCCTCACTAACCATGGCATGCCCTCTTCTCATTACCACTAGTGAAAAGGTATAGGAGTCTGAAAACCTACTACCACCAGGGAGAAGGTACAGGAGCTTGGAGAACCACACTCAAATGTTTTAGGAACAGCTTCCTTTCAGCAATCAGATTTCTGAAAGGTCCATAGACCCATGAACACTACCCAATTCCTTCTGCACTATTTATTTTTTTTTAAATCATAACTTAGTTTTTTTTTTAAATCTCTTACATTGTACTGCTGCCACAAAATAGCAAATTTCATGACATGTCACTGATAATAAACCTGTTACTGATTCTGTTTCGGAAGCCGGAGCATTTAAGGACATCATTAAAGCAATCATCCTCCCACATCTTCCTTTTAGAAACATGAACATGGCTCTTCTGGTCCGGAGTTTTGGGTAGGTCAGGAATCCGGAGTTTTGGGTAGGTCATGTTTCCTGATTTCTCTAGTACTGTCTCTTAAGTGATATTGATTACTTTATTATAAAATCCCTGATTCACTCGGTTTTTTTTAATGTCTTCACTCCATTTCCTCTGCAGTGAAGACAGATGGAAACAAGAGCTTATATCTGCACCTTCCTGATTTTCCCATTCTAACCTTACCTCATTTTCTCCAATGGAAACACACTTATTATCTGGGGTGTGTTGGTGGGAGTTTGGGGTTGGCTATTGATGAAGTAATGGTTGGGATAAGAGTAGGACTTGAAAGATCAGGACTCCCTCAAGTTTTTGAAGTGGTTCAAATCAATGTAAAACTGGTCTCAATTGTGCTCCACTCTGGAAAGAAGCACACTTCAAATGCATAAATCACTGTAAATACAGCAGTTGATCTACATTTCTTGGCTAATGCAAGTAATTTGCAAATATTTCATAAAGTATTAACTATATCAGTCATAGTAAATGACCAAGATTTCTCAACCTGAAGTCCAAAATAAATTACTTCCCTTGTGGAGAAATTAGTAGCTAATTAGATATTATGAAAAAAATAATTCAGGTATGCCAATTCAAACAAGTTTCATGAAAAGCTCACACTGCAATATGATTGTCCAGCACAGCAACAAAACAAGCATTCAAAGTATAACAGAGATTTTCATACGGTCTTTCAGAATTCTGGTGAGAAACCAAAAACATACACTCTAGAGTCACATCAAGGTCTCCAAAACAAGTAACATTGTATGTCAAGTAGTATTAATTCATAAGAACTATTCACTTGTCCACATAGTGTAAACATTTGGGCTACATCATGCAAATTATTTTTAATCACTATAAGTAACTACATTTCACAAAATATGAAAGAACAGAAACTCACTGTTACTCATGGGAAAAAATTCCCTTATTCATATGTACTGGGCTTGTCCTAGCTTGGAGAAATTCTGGAGAGATGTCTTTTTAAACTTTATCCCATATACTTAATTGCTATTTGGAACCTAACCCTCCGATTGCTCTTTTCAGCACCTCGAGAAAAGTTGACACGCATCCTGAATCCAACTAAACGTTGTACATTGTCTTTTGCCTCTCCTTTGGCCAGACTTGCAGTCCTTCTTAAGTGGAGAGATGTTGCCCCACCCACTCATGCTCAATGGCTCAGAGACATTATGTCCTGCTTCGAAAAGATTCATTATTCACTTCTTAATTCGGACATAAAATTTCCAAAAGGTGTCGGGACCTTTTCTTGAATATTTTCATAATTCCTGTTTAGATTAAGGGTTTATCCATCCTTTTTTTTTCTTTTGCATTAAAATCCCTTACTTCAAGCTTCTTTCGGTTAAGACTTACTGGTTTTTTAATGTGTAAACACATTATAGCTCAGGTAGTAGGCAATATACCTTTTTATAAATACAGCTCTGTGATGATAAAAGTTCTGATGAACTTTTCTATATATCATAAGGTTGGCTTGGAGTTGGGTAGTGGGAGGATGGGGTGGTAACTAACTTTATACAATTCTACTATGGGTGCTTTCCTTAATTGTTATGAACTGTACATTTGTTATGTTTGTTTTGCACTGTATAAAACTATTTTTACTGTTTTTTTGTTGTTGCATTGTAGAGACTTACATTAAAAAATTGACATGCTGAACTCAGTCTCATTAACTACAAATTTACTTATTACAGATCCACTTAAATTCTACAGTCCAGGGAGAAACAATTGCAGTCAGTACAACTCCATTAAACCAAATCCGAATTTCTCTCTCTTATGTCGATCCTCGGGATCGATGATAACTTGCAATTCTGAGGGGACTGATGAGGTCAATGCAGGATCCATAGATTGCCCACTACAGGTGGGTGGTAAATTGGTGAAGTGGATAAGTAGGTAACTTGCCACCTTCTGCCATTTCTCCCAAGCTTCTGCACTTCTGTTGTACAGACTCTAGGCTCTCAGTGCCACATTAAATGCTCCTTTTCCGCTAAATGCTCAGAAGCTAGAAATTTCCAAGAGTTTGTGAAGATATTGCCAAGATAGTTTTAAGAAAGTTTATGATTCTTTTCCTCAATCTGTCAGGTGAGGTCTCTGTGGAACTCCGTCATGGGAGAAGTAGTCTCTTATGGGGGGTGGTGTTAGGCACACAAATGCAACAGGGTTACTTAACAAAACCCAAGTGCAATTGTGGCTGAGGGAATGCTGATATTGGTTTACTTATCCTGCCAGTAGATCGGTTCATTTTCTGGAAATAGCACTGATGGCATCACTGCAGTGTTGTGAGGTGTCTGCTGCAAATAATCCATGTCTCAAACACAGGGGTTGCCACCATTACCTGATAGGCAATGATATTTATTCCAGTTTTTAAGTCTTGATCATTTACTCTGACAGTAATTTTTCTGGATTGAATTGGACCATTTTTTTGAAACTTAAGGAAGTCTTGATCTCAATTAGTGCCATGCTAATACTATAAGGCAATAATGAAATGCATCACTATCTACCCTCACTGAGGGGGCTCCTGAGATAAAGGAAATGGAACATGTTTTCTGTGGTCAGAGGGTGGTGTTGAACAGCAGGTTGGTAGATGTTAAATGCAAGGCTAATCATCCCATAAGTTTCACTGTATGAGTTGACATTGACAGGAGAGTCAGCTTCTAATTACATTGGACAGCTTGACCATGGAGACTGAGGTGTCCTGGCCTTTGGACTGGAAGTGACTGAGACTGTACAGTTTCTACTTAGTTCTGTAGGTTATTTCCAATCCTATGGGAAGATCAGGGAAGTGAGATACAGCACTATGGTGACAAAGACAGCAGAAGCATTAAGATGTTTCAACACCAGTCTGCAGTGAGATTGAATCTGCCTGTCTGCTGATTAGGATCATGGGTGTGTCATCATTAAAAAAAAACACAAGATAGGGACAAATTTTTGCAGACAGCCAAAATTTTCAGATAACCCAGAATCCCATTCAATTTTGGGAAACAAGGCTATGAACAGTGGGTTGGCATTGTTTCTTCCATTTCATTCCTTGCAGTCATATAATATAGATCATCTCCATCCAGTCTCGAGAGGAAACAGCTCTTATGATTATGAGGACATGTAGTCCCCTTTATTGTCATTTAGTAATGCATGCATTTAAGAAATGATGAAAATGTTTTTCCAGAATAATATCATGAAAACATGACAAACCGACTTAAAAACTAACAAAAACCACATAATTATAACATATAGTAACAACAGTGCAAAGCAATACCGTAATTTGATAAGAACAGACCATGGCACAGTAAAAGTCTCAGAGTCTCTCGAAAGTCCCATCATCTCACGCAGACGGTAAACCTCCAGCGCTGCTAACTTGCTGATGCAGCATCCCGGAAGCATCCGACCACAGTCCAACTCCGAGTCCGTCCGAAAAACTCCAAGCCTCCGACCACCTATTCGACACTGATGCACCAAGCGCCATCTCTGCCAAGCGCTTTGACCCTGGCCCCGGCAACAGGCGATACGCAAAGCCGAGGATTTGGGGCCTTCATCTCCGGAGATTCTCGATCGCACAGTAGCAGCGGCAGTGAAGCAGGCATTTCAGAAGTTTCTCCAGATGTTCCTCTGCGCTTCACGGCTATCCCCATCAAATCCGGATTGATGCATGGCCCCTAGTTACACATATCGATATTCATTCGGAACGGCTGTACGTGCTGTGTCGCGCCGCCATCTTCTCCTCCCTCCCTCTTCAGTCCCACACAAAACCCAGTCAATGAATTTTCCTGTACCAACATCAGGAAAACTCCACTGTAGCTATCATACTTAATTTTCTTGAAGATAATCATGACTACAGTACTTTAGATATCCTCCAGCATATCCTAAATGTGGGAAACAAGGTTATAAATTTGGCTCCCTTACTGCCAAATTTTAAAACCCTCATCAAGGATATTATCTGTCCCTCCGGCCTTATTTTGTAACTGGTTTTCTCAACTTCCTGTTGGTCAGGAAGAGTGGCAAGACTGAACCAGATAGTTTGTTGAGGGAGATTTTCCAGGCATTCCTTCCAGCAAGTGCTAACTGCCTCTGTACCTAACAGGCTTACCTGTTCTCACATCTCAGTAAAATAGGACCATGGATGACATCAACAGCACAGAAGAATCTGTACGTCATGGTGTTGGTGACCTGTGTGACCACTTGCACTCTTCACCCATCATTTGTTCTTCAGTTCATAGATTTTCTGTTGCAGCTCGGCATTCATTTATGTGTAGAGCTGTTAATTTTCCCTTGCGACATGTTGGAGGTTTCTGATCTCCGGGAACACCTTACACTTGTGGCTAATCGGCTTCAGAATCTCTTGATCTTACCCATTAAACCCATCCTGGTTCTCTTTGGGAGGGAGGCGAAGAACCTCTTCAAAGGGGTTAATTGTCAAGGTCTTCAAAACTAGAACTAACTCCATTGGTAACCTGATAGTCTTTGTCTACTTGGAGTACGTGGTTTAAACATTGGGAAACCAAAAATGAATTAACACTACACAATCTGGAATTCATTTTGCTGGTGATAAGCACATTTTTGTTTACTTCGTTATTTCACTCTCCTGAATTAAACTCTAGTAAAGGACAATCACCTCATCTTATTAACTCTTCCTTGCCTAACTGCTTAGGTACTTGCAAAAAAAAGTCTACTACATGAAAGAAAATATTTTGGTAAGCCAACAGAAAGATTCATAGAAAAATAGCTATAATTTTTCTTACCACAGACTTACAAATGGACTCACAACAGGTTCCAATACACAGGATTGCAAAAGGCTGCATAGGGTGCCAGACTCACTCTTCTCAACACAGCCTCTCCACCAGAGGACATCTTCAATACCTGAAGGCGATGTCCATCATTAAGACACTCTTCACCCAGGACATGCCCTCTTCTCATCACTACCATCATGAAGGTGGTTGAGGAGCCAGGAGATCCATACTCAGATTTAAGAATAACTTCCTTTCCTCCACCATTAGATTTCTGGACAGTTCATGAACCCATGAACATTGCCACATTATGCTCTTTTTGTTTGCAGTGTTGTAGTGATTTTTAGATTTTATTGTCTGCACTTGTACCACAGCTGCAAAGCAAATTTCACATCATGCAGGTAATAAAACTGACTGAATTGTTTGAACTGCAATTGAAGGATAATGAGGGTGATGGAAGAGGGCTCAGGAGTTAATTCTCTGACCTCTTCCAAGTTAGAAAAGGTTTTTAAAGGGGAGAATTATTTATTAACAAATTCTACAAAATTCATGGTCAAGATCTTTTGGAATAAATTTACTAATACCTTCAATTTAAGATGCAAGATTTGTGAACAGCAAGTACTTTAAAAATATATATACATTAACTTAACCTCAAGATATACACTTACATAATCTAGGAGCTGTCTCATTCAGTAATCTTTGCTATTAAGTGGAATAAAAATATTCAACAGAAACAGGTTATCTTTACCTCTGTACCCTTGATCAGTTTCCCTGAGATCTATTAAAGTGATAGGCTGGAAACTTAAATCCCAAAGGCGAACACAACCATCACGGCCTCCTGTGGCAAATCCCTCTTCACAGGCATTCATACTGAAGATTCCTGACTGAATAAATTAAATATTGTTAGTTTGTTACACCTATGAAGTTAAAAAAACAACATTGTCTTTATTCATAGAATTTCAGAGAAGGTACTTTGACATTTCATTAATGTGCATTTACAAATACTACAATAAACAGCAACAGTCATATATTGCTATTGTTGGGGCATTAAACTTAGTAGTGAACAGTAAAAAAAACAGCTAATTTAACAACGGCAAGGCTTATTATTTAGCTGATTAGAACTATGCAAACAACACAATTTTTGTTTTTCTCCCCCCACATGAAACTGGAGACAGAATGCAGAAACACAGGGGACAGAGTAAAATTTAAAAAAGAACAACATTGTTGAATGTAGTCAGTGAAGCAATGCAGATGAGTGTTCGCAGTAAGGCCCCAAACTGTATATGGGATGGAGGCCCCAAACCTGCAACCTACATCTTGCAGCTGACTTGGTCATTTCGATACTGTGAAGTTGCATGTCACACTTCAGTCTTTCAGGTTTAACTCTGACCAAATAGACTTACAGGCTTTAGAAATCTATGTCGCTGAAGTGTTGCAAGTTATTTGTTTACATATTTAGAGATACAGTATGGAATGGGCCTTTCCAGCTGCAACCTCCAATTTAACACTAGCCTAATCCTGGAACAATTTACAATGACCAAACAACGTACTAACCAGTACATCGTTGGACTGTGGGAAGAAACCAGAGCACCTGAGGTAAACCCACATAGTCCCGGGGAGGTGGGGGGGGGGGGGGGAGATGTACAAACCCCTGACAGAGGATGTTGGGATTGAACTCTGAACTCAGACGCTTTGAGGTGCAATAGCGCCATGCTAACCACTATGCAACGGTGGCGCCAAGTTCTTCAGCGTGAAAGAGATTAAAGATAGAAGGAAAAGTACTTCCTCTTTAGGTCCCCCAAGTCACATTTCTCCCTCACTTCTCTTCTATCCCTCTCTTGCCACAATCTTTGCAACCCCTAGGCCATTAGAGATTCAGCCATCCAGCACTGGTCCACTACCTGCAATCATGATGTTCTCTCCTCTGGAGCTTTTCCTGTACCAGTTATTCAGGCTGCTTGTCTAGGTAGCAACTTACTGGAAATAACTAGATATACTATTGAGTAAAATTTTGTGGGGCTTGAGTAGACCGAGATCATCACTTCTGCAACCATAGGTCCTCTTTCAGTCCCCACCATTCCCAACTCAGCTGTCCAGTTTGGGACTACTGCTTTTAAACATGTGTCATCAATAGCAATTCCCTATTTTTTCTAAACTGAAAGCCTATTGGCATCTGTCACAGAGAGGAAAAAAAGCATGTTACATTGTTTGATCCTTCATCAGAATATCATCACATATGCAAAACTTTAAAGTGTTTTCAGATACGTGTAGACCCTTTGTGCATCTTTAGCTTTCATTACTGAAATTCTGCACATGAAAGTTGCATGCATGGTGGAATAAATTTCAATGTAGTAAATTAAATTTTGTAGTTCACCTTCCAAGTGAAGCTACAAATATCAGTCACTTTCAGATATTGTAATTCCAGTTTCCAAGAGAAACCACAAAATTAATTAAAAGTAGTCGACAAATGTCTTGCTTTGGCATATTTCCATTTCAGAGCAGTACAGTTCCAAACATGCATACTTACTCCATGTGCGTTGTGGATAGTTCGCACAAGATTAACCCCCTTCCACACATAAATGTCACCGTTTAATGCTCCTGAATAAGTAATCTCATCACGTGCGCAGGCCAGGCACAAAATAGTCTGGAGCTCTCCAGTTTTGCCAAATACACCCCGCTTTGCTGATAGGGTATTCCCACATAAATTCCAAAACTGGAAAAGGAAAAGAAATTATAACTTTCAGTAACAAATGCACAGAAATTGTTATTCCAGATTGTTTCTGTAGTAAGAGCCAGTGCCAAGTCATTTTAAATAAAAGCATGTTTGATGGCAGATTACAGAATTTGTGATGACAAATAAGTGAATAATATTTCAGCTTAGAATATTGAAACATATTGCTGTGTCAGATTTTCTTTAAATGAAATTTGGTGCTCAGCCAACTTGAAAGCAATGTGAAATGGATATTCCATCTGCAGCACTAAATAACAACATTGTCCATCAAAGATAGGGATGTTCACATCACACAGACAATAAAGTTGCCCACAAATCTCCAAATTTACTGCTGACTGCAAAATTGAGGTGACCGTTGCTAATATATGTTATGACCAAATATTTATTGATAGTGCATTGCCTAACCTTGTCCTTGATTTTAAACAGTTGAATAACTGGATAAAAACAAAAATCAGGGAACCAAAATAATTTTCTAGATTTATGGATGCATGTGATCTTTCTGACTTCTCAACAGGTGTCATCATAGCATGGCCTGCTAAGGAATGACTAATCTTTAAGTGGTAGTGTTAGAGAATTCAATAAGGGATAAAATAAAGGAAAATAAAACAGGAGAGCAAAGCAACAAGGAATATATCAGCTGGTTAAAAAAAAAAGCTTCTATTGCAAAAAGAAACAAAGCTAGTGAGGACAAATATGGGTTCTTTACAGACTTAGATGGAGAGCAAGGAAATATCAGGGGAGCTAAATAAATACTTTGTGCCTTTCTTCAAAAAGACAAAGGAATATCCAAGATACAGTGCAAACATGAAAGCAAGACAAAAAGATAAGAAATAAAAAGAAATGAATAAAGAAAATAATGAAGCTAATGACCCAGAAAACAACTCCCAAGGGTTCAAAGATCTCCATTCCAAAGACTTGCAATGGAAATTGGCAAAACTCTAGTTAGCATCTTTCAAAATTTCACAGATTCCAAATGAATCTTGCAGATTGGAAGATAGCAAATGAGATGCAAATCTCTAAAGCAGGAGAGAAAAAGTAGAGGGAACTACTGATCTGAGAGTGACATCATTAGATGGGAATAAATTGGAATCTGTAATAAAGGATGTGATGAAGATTAAATTAAGCTTTCAGTTTTCTGGTGATCTAAAATGACATGGGAATTCAGATCATAATGAAATTACAAAGCAGCTTCAAGAGGATACAGACAACTCTGCAAATTTGTGGATGACACCAAGATTAAGGACGTAGTGAACAGCGAGGAATGCTATCATGACTTGCAGAGGGATCTGGACCAGCTGGAAAAAAAAATGTACAGAACACTGGCATATGGAATTTAATGCAGATAAGTGTGAGGTGTTGCACTTTGACAGGACCAACCAGGGTAGATCTTACACAGTGAAGGGCAGGGCACTGAGAACTGCTGTAGAACGAAAGAATATGGGAATACAGGTCCATAATACCTTGAAGATGGCATCACAGGTAGAAAATGGTGTAAAGAAAGCTTCTGGCACATTGGCCTTCATAAGTCAAAACACTGAGTAACAGCAGATGGGTTGTTATGTTGAAGTTGTACAAGATATTGCTGAAAGAGTGCAGAGAAACTTTACCAGGATATTACTGAGTCTAGAGGACCTGAGTTGCAAGGAAAGATTGAGTAGGGAGGACTTTATTCCTTGGAATGTAGAAGATTAACAGGAGATTTGATAGAGGTATACAAAATAATGAGGGCCATAGGTCGGCTTATTCCACGGAGGTTGGGGGGGGGGGTCTACAACCAGAGATTATGGGTTAAGGGTGAAAGGTGAAATGTTTAAGGGGAATATGAGGAGAACTCTCTTCACTCAGATGGTTGTGAGAGTGTGAAATGAGCTACCAGTGTAAGTGGGGCACATGAGCTCAATTTCGAAGTTTAAGAGAAGTTTGGATAGGTGCATGAACGTGGAGGTATGAGGGCTATGGTTCTGGTGCAGGGTGATGGGAGTATACAGATTAAATAGTTTGGCATTGACGAGATGGGCCAAAGGGCCTGTTTCTTTTCTATGACTATGACAAGATGAGCAATTGAACAACAACACAGCTTATGGAGTGTAATGTGGAAATACAAGGTTTTTTTTGAAAGAACAAGTCAGTAATAATGATTTCTTAAAAATTAGTTACAGGTTGCTCATTGTTGACATGGATAGAGACCTAACAAAGCTAACATGCAGGAGCAGCAGACAAACAGAAAACAGTACATTGGCCTTAAATGCGAGAGGATTAGAGTAAAAACGCCTTTCTACAATTACAAAGGGAGCTGGAGAGCACTGTATACAATCTAAAGAATGGATATTTGCTATGTTGATTCCTGGCAGTTGGCTGCAGGAGAACAGGTTAAGGAGGCTAGACTTCTATTCTTTAAACTTTGTAAGAATGAGTGGTGACCTCATTGAAACCAGATATGGAAGCAGGGCAGATTTTTCTACTTGCCGAGTCATCCAGTACTATAGGTCTGAATCAAAACCAGGGGATCTGCTATTTAGGAGTGCTTGAAAGAGATATTCCTTCACACAGAGCATGGTGAATCTTCAGCATTCTCTACCTCAAAGGGCAGTTTTCATTCAAAACTGAGATTGATTGATTTTTGGATATGAAAGTAATAATGGAGACAGGGAAGGGAAATTATGCTGAAGATGAAGATCAGTTATTATTGTGTTGAACTGAAGAGGAGGCTTGAGGGGCAGAATAGTCTATTCCCAATTTCTTCAAAAACACCAACTTCAAAAGTAATTTTACCAATATTATTATGAACAATGACTAAATTTTAGAAAGGAAGTTTCTTTGGATAAGGAACTCTACATAATTACAGAAGCTTTACATTTTGATACATACCTGTATGATTTATTCCTTTCGTTTCTGTAGACACAGACTTGCCATTTGCTTAAACAAACTTAATGGAATCTGCCATAATTGAAGTAAAAGCATAGTACTGATCGAACTCAGCTACTCAGTCAGCAGTCATGGAGGCATGGGTATTGTTGACATTTTGGATCAAGACACCACATCAAACCTGAATGTTAACTATCCTTCTACTTCCACAGATGCCACTCATCTGCTGAGTTCCTCCAGCAGTTTGATTTTGATCCAGATTCCAGCATCTGCAGTCTGCATCTGCCCAATTAAAATAAGCTTCCTATGATGAAAAGAATCCACCTCTTTGTCGCTGCTTGATTTATCCAAGACAGGAAGACAAAGCTCTGTTAGCTCCTTTTCATAATTATTATTTTTTTTACTCAATTTGGATTTCAGAACCAAATATATCTAGGTTTATAAAATATTGAAGTTCAAGGAAGTATAGTTTAAATTCCTATTACTCTGATCATAATTCTGTTTAAATCTTTGTTACAAGAGATTTGGATCTTATTAAGATCACTTAAAATAATTTGGTGCATTATTTAAATACACTAATCACTCAGAATTAGGAATATAGCAGGTGGCTCAGGTTTCAGTGCATATGAATTAGCAGGAGTTGGCATCTTAGCACCTTTAGCCTCCTCATGGTCGATCTAACTTGTAACCTTAGATCTGCAACATCATCTATACATGGCGATTTTCACTTCTTGCTTATCAAGTATCTAAATAGTTTTACAGTAGATAAATTCCCTTCAACTGCCCTTTGAGGAAAACCTTATGGCCCTGAGAGCAAAATAAAAATCATTAACTTCCCTTTTTAATAAACAAAACTGTACTTTAAAACAGTTCTAGATTCTACCACAAAAGGAAATAATCTCTCTACATCTTCCCTCTGCAACTTAAATGATTCAATCACATTTTTTAAAAAAACTCTTCTACATTCTAGAAGTCTGAACTGTCCATTTCCTTCTCATTCAACTATCAACTCTTCTCCCCCACCCCCCCTCCAACCACCTAACATTCCAGGTATCAGACTGGTGATAGGTCCCTGAATTACTTCCAGGAAGAACAATTTTCCTAAATAATGAAACCAATAGTAAAACAGTATTCCTAATGCGAACAACCCATAAATGAAGCTAAATCTCCTCATTTTTGTATTCCATTCTCCTAGCTGTCAATGCTAAAATAATTATCAATTCTAATTATCTGTTGTACCTGTATACCAGCCCTAAGCAAATGATGCACTGGGGTATACTTGGACTCTCCTACATCACAAAGGGGTGTGTACTCTCTCACAATTTCTATAATAAGCTCCATATTCCTGTCAAAACAATCAATTTCACATTGGTCTGCACTCCATTTGCCAGAACTATGTCAGGAAGCTGATCGTTAACTACAGTTCAGCATTTAACATAATCATTCCCACAGTCAATAAGCTACAGAACCTGGGCCTCTGCCCCTCCCTCTGCAATTGGATCCTTGACTTCCTAAGCAGAAGACCACAATCTTTGTGGATTGGAGATAACATCTTCTCCTCACTGGCACACCTTGGGTGTTTGCTCAACCCATTACTCTACTCCCTCTATACCCATGACTGTGTGGCTAGGTATAGCTCAAATGCCATCTATAAATTTGCTGTGATACAACCATTGCTGGTAGAATCTCAGATAGACCAGCTAGTTGAGTGGTGTCGCAGAAATAACCTTGCACTCAATGTCAGCAAGACCAAAGAGCTGATTGTGGACTTCAGGAAGGGCAAGGCAAGGAAACACATACCAATCCTCAGAGGGATCGGAAGTGGAAAGAATGAGCAATTTCAAGTTCCTGGGTGTCAAGATCTGAGGACCTAACCTGGTCCCAACATATCAATGCAGTTATAAAGGCAGCAAGACAGTGACTATATTTTATTAGGAGTTTTGTCACTTCTATAGATGTACTGTGGAGAGCATTCTAATAGGCTACATCACTATCTACTGGGGGGTGGGGGGGAGGAAGGGAGAGAGAAAGCTACTGCACAGGACTAAAAGCTACAGAAAGTTGTAAAATTAGCCAGCTGAATAAAGTGATGAACAGGGAATGCATCTGCTCAATAACCATTTACTCGAGAAGTATTTTGCCGTGGGATGTCCAGATAACTATTCGAGGTCAGAGGAAAGAAGAAACATGAAAATGCGCCAATTTCTTCATTTGTACCTTGATGTGTTTTACACCACAGCTGATCATTTTGTTTGGCTGGTGCAAGTCCCAAGAAATATCAAATATCTGCAAGGAAAACAAGAAAAACAAAACCAAATTTATGAAGGAATTGCTCCACGCACAGGAAATAAATTACATCTACCAATGATTTCATCAATTAATTCACTTCTTTTAAAAAAAAGTTTCTCATCTTGTCCTGAACACCTGTAAAACTGAACATCTGAATCAAGATTATCTACCTAAATAGTTGAGGCTAGAAATTACAAGCATCCCCACAATGAAGTAAATGGGCACACCATGAAACCAACCAGCAAATATCTCAGCTTACTCCAGCCATACCCTAACATCACGCACTGCAGCAACCCAGCTAGCATTCTCAGATCTCCAGGCCGAAAATCAACTGTGTGATGTAGGTTCTGACTCCAATCTCTATCACCAATTCAACTTGTAACCTTCCCTACCCCACCACCATCCAAACTTCGCCAGACTCTGGGCCTCCTTCCATGACCACACTGCAGGTCTAACACAGTCTGTGGCTGCTGGCCATCTCCAACCTGATCATACGCGCAACACATTTCCGATGCCACAAATGTCTGCATCCAGTCTATTGCACCGCAGGGTTTATTGCAGGTAACCCCACTACTCATTGGGTGCAGGAACATTTCTACTCACCTGGTCATCATTCTAACATTTTATCTGATGCCACGTCTATTTGTTGTTCCTATTATGCTCATCCAGACACCATTTTAAAATACATCTAGTCTCTTGTAATACTTCCATTAGAATCTCTTACCTAGTATTTCACTAGAATTAGAATGCACAACTAATATCAGGCAATACCTAGTACTGCTGGCCTTAGAGCTCCAGGAACCGAGGTTTGAAGAAGAACTTGTACATTCTTTCCATGACCATGTGAGCTTCCTCGTCAATCTCCAAAGGCAGGCTAGTAGGTCATTTGGAATCCCTTTACTCTAGGTAAATGGCAAAAAGAATCAAAGGGGAATTGAGGGGCATATACGGGAGAGAATAAACTGCTGAGGTAAAAGGGATGCATAGAGATTAGATATTGGACTAAGTGGCTTGCTTCATGGATTTCATGGGCTGAAGTAAACAATGCATCAGGGCACAGCAAAAGCCCTTCAGTCCATGATGCCATTTCAAACTCTTCCCATTGATCTGCACTTGGTCCTCTATTCTGTCTGTTCATGTACTTGTCTAAATGCCTCAAACTTTGCTATTATATATGATACACTTCCTCTGGCAGCACATTCCAGACACCTACAGCTCTAAAAACAAACTTGCCTGTAGGACTCCTTAAAAATGTTTCCCTTCTCACTCAAACCTAGGATTTTGACATTCCTACATTTTCATAATTTTATATTTCTCTTAAGTCACCCCTCAGCCTCCAGAACTGCAGAGAAAAATCAAATTGTGTACAACCTTGCCCTATGACTATTACTTTCTAATCCAGGCAACATCCTGGTGAACCCCTTCTGTGCTCTCTTAAGTGCCCCCAGATCTTTTCAGTAGTGCAGCAACAACCCCACCAGACACAAATGTAGCCTAACTACAGTTTAAAAGAGCTACATCATGACTGTTCAATTTGGACTTGTACCCCAAAATCCCTGTGAACATCAGGTGCTTAGGCTTCTATCATTTACTGTACATTTTCCTCTTTCACTGGATTTCACCCCCCCCCCCCACAAAAGGACAACATCTCATACTTGTCCAGATTTAACTGTACCTGCCAGTTCTACACTCATATTTCCAAGTGATCTATGTCGTTTCACAACTTTCCTCACTACCAATTTTCTGTGTGTCTGCAAACTTACCAAGCTGCCCACCTATATTTTCATCCAACTTATTTATATTTATCACACAAAAAAAAAACACGCTCCCAGCACTGATCTCTTCGGAACACCACAGGTTATAGAACTCTAGTCAGATTAACAACATCTGCTACTACCCTATGTCTTGTAATAGCCAAGCCAATTTTGAATCCAATCTGCCAAGTCCCCGTGTTCTCACGTGCCATAATCTTCTGGATAAGACTTCTAAAGACCATGTGTACTACATCTACTGTCCTACCTTCACAACCATCCCTAACAAGTCCAAGCTTTCCGAGTTGCATGTAAATCCTATCCTTAAGATCCCTCTCTAACAATTTCCCCAGCATTGATGCAAGATTCACCAGACCAGGTTTGTCCCTGTTGTCTATCTTACATAAAGGAACAACATTGACTACTATCCAGTCCTCTGGGCCGTTGTTTGTGGCTGACAAGGATACAAAGACCTCTGACAAGGCCAATAGCCTGCGATGGATTCCATCAGGCTTTAGGAACTTAACATATCGTGATGGCTGCCTCCTGTGTCACTGTAAGATCCGGTAAATTATAACTCAGATTTTTAATAAAAGTCAAATTCACTCCTGGTGCATTTTCATCGTGTGATTCTGAAATTCTTCTTCAACCAAGTTAATAATAAGCTCTTGGGCCTAATCCAACTTCCTATTTTAATAACTATTTAATCATCCCTTTTACCATACTACTGTTTTGTCAAAAATCCTGAGTCTTCTTTAGCACTATGGATTAGAAATTTCCAGGTGGAGCTCTCTTTTCCCTATTTGTAAAGTCTGTTGTTTTCACTCATGATACACAACTTCTTTTCAAATCTACTTTATTCTTAACTCCACATCTATATCTCAGACATCCAACCCGGCAAAAACTCATTTCAGGGAGGTAGCACCATCAATTTGCAGGAGACTCCCGGAATTTCCGGGAGAGGTGGGATGTCTGTAATAGAGCAGCTCCTTAGCAGCTATCCAGCTAGTTTAAACAACATCAGTTATGCCAATGAATGAATGATACCTGTTAAACTCACCTCAAACATGTCTTTTACAGTCTTAACCCACCATGGGCAATAGAAAAGTTGCAAACAGTGCAGCAAGCAACACTGTCATTATTTTTGACCCCTATTAGACAGGGGTACACTTTAGTGTAGTCAGGGGTGAAGTACGTTTTATATTTTCTTTTTTTGAAACACACTGCCATGGTGCTCACTCTCTCTTGAAAAAAAAAATTGATTTCCAGGATATTGTATATAATTTGCGGGCATCAGGGAGCCACTATCAATATGCGGGAGACTCCCGGAACTTCCAGGAGAGGTGGGATATCTGCCATCTTCCATCCACCACGGCCCTGTGACTAAACTGTAATTCTGCTACAACAGTATGTGTACAGAATTAGCATGAATTCATGAGCAGAAGATCTTTGAATTCAAAAACAAAACTGATGAAATATCTAGGAATGTTTCCACTTTGGAGTAGTGAGAACAACATCTGTGCAAGAGCTGGAACTAATAAAAAGAGCAAGTCTTGTTGCATGTGAGTTTTGACGTGGAGGATGTTTTTAATAGTGCAAGAGTCTAAGAACAGACAGCTTCAGAGTAAGGATGCAGTGGAATTTCTTTAGCCAGAGGGTGACGTATCTGGGGAATTCATTACCTTGGATAGCTGTAGATGTCTCGTCATTGGGTATACTTAAAGTGGAGGTTGATAAGTTCTTAATTAGTAATGGCATCAAAGGTTATTATCCGAGTACCTTTGTACACCAGTTGCTATAAGTGAACATTCAGGTGCAGCACAGTTTGGAAGACAAATGAAATGTTGGCCATTTTTACAAGATTATTGGAATAGAGGAGCAGGGATGTCATTGCAGCTACAGAAGACCTTGGTGCCACCTGATCTGGAGCTGTGCGCTTTTTTTTTGTCTGTTTATTCAAGAAAGGACCTGGAGGGAAAGCAATATTGATTCGTGGGTTTGGTGCAGGCCTGCATTCACTGATATTCTTAAGGCTGAGGGGTTATCCCATAGAAACCTATAAAATTCTAACAGACAATACTGACTGGCCACAAGGATGTCCCCAATTCCTGAAGAGTCCAGAACAAAGGGCTGAAACATCAGGATATAGAGCTTCCCATTTAATATCAACAAGAGGAAAAGTTTCTCCATCCAGATGCTGAAACGGTGGGATCCTCTCCCACAGAAGACACTGGAGGCCTGGCCAAATATATAAAAGAAAGTTATTCATAACTGCTAAAGGGATGAAGGGAAATAGGAGAAAGCAGAATTCAGGTTCTGAAGTAGATGATCTGCCATGATCCCATTAAATGCTGAAGCAGGACCATGGTTTCACAGGCTCCTTTCGCAATTTTCTATGTTCCTCCAAGCTTCTATTCCAGCCACAGTCAAAGATGCAGTATCTCATCAAATACTTTCTGGAAATGTAGGAACATCCATTGGGGCACCTCTATACATAGCATAAATTATTTCTTCACAGATGTCCAATAAACTGATCAACCTTTATTTTCATTCCTCAAAATCATGTTGACATTGCCCAATTACCTACAGTTTTTCTAAGCACCCTACTTCTAACAAGCTTCTCATGCAGATGTTACACTCAACAGCCTACAGTTTCCTGCTTACGGTCACATTTCAGTTTTGGAGTAAGGTATTACAGTTGCTATTATTCAATCCAAAGCAGGGGTGCCTAACCTTTATGCTAATGAGCTTTACCATTAACCGAGGGGTCTGTGGACCTCAGGTAGGGACCTGTAATCTAAACGAATCTTCACAAATTTAGGGAATTTGGAAAATTAAGGCAAACATCAACTCACTAGCCTGCAAGACCACAGGGATGAAGTCTATCAGGACCCAAGGATTTGTCACTTAGTGGCTCCAACCGTTTACATAGTACCATTCGCCAGTGACTAATTTTCCCTAGAGTTCTTCCCTCCCTTCTAATGCCTTCCTTGCACCTATTTTTGGGATGTTAGCTGCATCCTTAAAGTTATCAAATAACTTACTTGCTATGCAACCAATACTTCTACACATCTTTAAAACACAAGAGCATGAGACCATAAGACATAGGAGCAGAATTAAGCCATTCAGCTCACTGAATGTGCTTTAACATTAAATCATGACTCTCACACTCATTCTTTTTCCCTTTCCCCACAACCCTTGACACCTTTATGAATCAAGAACCTGTCAACTTCAGTTTAAAATGTACCCAATGACCTAGCCTCCACATTACATAATTTAACTACCCTCTGGGTCAAGATATTCCTCATCACCTCTGCTCTAAAGGGACATCCCTTTCTTTTGAGGTTGTGCCCTCTAGTCCTAGGCTCTTCAACTATTTTGTAAATATCTTCTCCACATTCACTCTATCTATGCCTTTGGTAGGTTTTAATGTAACCCCTCTCGTCCCTCTAAACTCTAGCGAGTAAATGCCCAGGAGCCATCAAACACTCCTCACATATTAACCTTTTCATCCCAAGACCATTCTTGCTACCTTTCTCTGCCCTCTCCAATACCAGCACATCCTTTAGATATAGTGCCCAAAACTGCTAATACTCCAAATGTGGTCTCACCAATGGCTTATAAAACCTCAGCATTCCATTCCTGCTTTTATATTCTAGTCTTCTCGAAATGAATGCCAACTGCCAAATTAATTTGTCAAATGATAAATGAATGCCATTTGCCTTCCATACTACCAACAGAACATTACTGCCTACAGAAACTTAATATCTGTTTGATATTCCTGACTAGCTTCAGAAAACATTGTTTTAACCACACTTGGAATACTGTGTCCAGTTCCAGGTAGCAGACTTTCAGATGTGAAAAATGTAGGATATGTTGTAGAATCGATTTATTAAAATGATTCCAAGAAACAGGAGCATTAATTACATGAATAGATTGGAGTAGCTGTGGTTCTTCTCTTTGGAAGTACTTTCCGTCTCGAGTTGACAATTTTACATCTGCTACATGTTCTTTTCCTCTGTTAAATCAACCCACTAGCAAATTTCCTTACCCCCTCCCCCCATGGATCCGGCAAAAGCTATGAACACTTCCAGTTTAAAGGCCTCCCCTTGTTCAGTTGTGTTTTCTGTTTACAAGCTTTGATTCTCATTTACCAAGGCCAGATGCATTTTGGTCCCATCAAAACTGATCCTTCTCCAAATCATTACTTTTATCATTGGGTTTACCATTTCCTGAATGTCCCCCTGTTGATATTTGCTCTTTCATCCAGTTCCAACTCACTTTGCAGATCTAAACCCAGTCAAGCTGCCTTCCTCTTTGAGCCAGAAACATGCTGATCAAGAAATTTCTGAATACATTTCAGAACTCCTACACATCTCAGGGTTTCTATACTCCTTACATTATTACTATTTCAATCTACATATGGATAATTCAGACCTCCATGGCTTTTGCACAGTTCTTCAATTTTCAGTTTATTTATTCCTCAGTACTCTTCCCCTGGTGGCAACAACACAATAATCTCAGTGACTGCATCTATATAGTTTCTTAAACTGATAGATTTCATTCTTGGCCATTGCAGGAAACCATCTCTCCAAAATAAGATTCTCAAATCAATACTGCTACACCTCCTCTTCGCTCTTTCTAGAACAGCTTGTATCCAGGAATATAAAGTACACATTCTTGTATTATAAAGTAAGACCTCTGCTTTAAAAAAAAATCCCATATAGTTAGTTGTGTTGTGACCCACTAGCCCTGTTTAATAAGTTTCTTGAATTCACATGTAGTCAGATCTGGTATTCAGAAATAACAGACTATCTTGTCTCCCTTTCTCTTCACCATTAACACCTCGGACTTCAACTACTGCAAAGAGTCTTGTCATCTTCAGAAGTTTTCGGATGACTCTGCCATAGTTGGATGCATCAGCAAGGGAGATGATGTTGAGTACAGGGCTATGGTAGGAAACTTTGTCACATGGTGTGAGCAGAATTATCTGCAGCTTAATGTGAAAAAGACTAAGGAGCTGGTGGTAGACCTGAGGAGAGCTAAGGTACTGGTGACCCCTGTTTCCATCCAGGGGGTCAGTGTGGACATGGTGGAGGATTACAAACACCTGGGGATACGAATTGACAATAAACTGGACTGGTCAAAGAACACTGAGGCTGTCTACAAGGAGGGTCAGAGCCGTCTCTATTTCCTGAGGAGACCTTTAACATCTGCTAGATGATGCTGAGGATGTTCAACGAGTCTGTGGTGGCCATTGCTATCATGTTTGCTGTTGTGTGCTGGGGCAGCAGGCTGAGGGTAGCAGACACCAACAGAATCAACAAACTCATTCGTAAGGCCAGTGATGTTGTGGGGATGGAACTGGACTCTCTCACGGTGGTGTCTGAAAAGAGGATGCTGACTAAGTTGCATGCCATCTTGGACAATGTCTCCCATCCACTACATAATGTACTGGGTGGGCACAGGAGTACATTCAGCCAGAGGCTCATTCCACCGAGATGCAACACAGAGCGTCATAGGAAGTCATTCCTGCCTGTGGCCATCAAACTTTACAACTCCTCCCTTGGAGGGTCAGACACCCTGAGCCAATAGGCTGGTCCTGGACTTAGTTCATAATTTACTGGCATAATTTACATATTGCTATTTAACTATTACTATTTTTCAATTACTATTCTATTACTATTTATTATTTCCATGACTATTACTATTTACTAATGGTAATATTACTATTACTATTTCTATTACTATTTATTATTTATGGTGCAACTGTAACGAAAACCAATTTCCCCCAGGATCAATAAAGTATGACTATGACTATTCACTCAGAATTACAATTCAGGTTTATTTTCACTGACGTACACACATTATCGAAATAACAGGCAGGTAGGCATTTGATGTAGAATCTTTGCACGTAGAATTAAGAAACTGCTAAGATTAAGAAGATACATACATCAAAGTTGCTGGTGAACGCAGCAGGCCAAGCAGCATCTATAGGAAGAGGTGCAGTCGACGTTTCAGGCCGAGACCCTTCGTCAGGACTAACTGAAGGAAGAGTGAGTAAGGGATTTGAAAGTTGGAGGGGGAGGGGGAGATCCAAAATGATAGGAGAAGACAGGAGGGGGAGGGATAGAGCCAAGAGCTGGACAGGTGATAGGCAAAAGGGGATACGAGAGGATCATGGGACAGGAGGTCCGGGAAGAAAGACAGGGGGGGGGGTGTGACCCAGAGGATGGGCAAGAGGTATATTCAGAGGGACAGAGGGAGAAAAAGGAGAGTGAGAGAAAGAATGTGTGCATAAAAACAGATGGGGTACGAGGGGGAGGTGGGGCCTTAGCAGAAGTTAGAGAAGTCGATGTTCATGCCATCAGGTTGGAGGCTACCCAGACGGAATATAAGGTGTTGTTCCTCCACCCTGAGTGTGGCTTCATCTTTACAGTAGAGGAGGCCGTGGATAGACATGTCAGAATGGGAATGGGATGTGGAATTAAAATGTGCGGCCACTGGGAGATCCTGCTTTCTCTGGCGGACAGAGCGTAGATGTTCAGCAAAGCAGTCTCCCAGTCTGCGTCGGGTCTCGCCAATATATAAAAGGCCACATCAGGAGCACCGGACGCAGTATATCACCCCAGTCGACTCACAGGTGAAGTGATGCCTCACCTGGAAGGACTGTTTGGGGCCCTGAATGGTGGTAAGGGAGGAAGTGTAAGGGCATGTGTAGCACTTGTTCCGCTTACACGGATAAGTGCCAGGAGGGAGATCAGTGGGGAGGGATGGGGGGGACGAATGGACAAGGGAGTTGTGTAGGGAGCGATCCCTGCGGAATGCAGAGAGAGGGGGGGAGGGAAAGATGTGCTTAGTGGTGGGATCCCGTTGGAGGTGGCGGAAGTTACGGAGAATAATATGTTGGACCCGGAGGCTGGTGGGGTGGTAGGTGAGGACCAGGGGAACCCTATTCCTAGTGGGGTGGTGGGAGGATGGAGTGAGAGCAGATGTACGTGAAATGGGGGAGATGCGTTTAAGAGCAGAGTTGATAGTGGAGGAAGGGAAGCCCCTTTCTTTAAAAAATGAAGACATCTCCCTCGTCCTAGAATGAAAAGCCTCATCCTGAGAGCAGATGCGGCGGAGACGGAGGAATTGCGAGAAGGGGATGGCGTTTTTGCAAGAGACAGGGTGAGAAGAGGAATAGTCCAGATAGCTGTGAGAGTCAGTAGGCTTATAGTAGACATCAGTGGATAAGCTGTCTCCAGAGACAGAGACAGAAAGATCTAGAAAGGGGAGGGAGGTGTCGGAAATGGACCAGGTAAACTTGAGGGCAGGGTGAAAGTTGGAGGCAAAGTTAATAAAGTCAACGAGTTCTGCATGCGTGCAGGAAGCAGCGCCAATGCAGTCGTCGATGTAGCGAAGGAAAAGTGGGGGACAGATACCAGAATAGGCACGGAACATAGATTGTTCCACAAACCCAACAAAAAGGCAGGCATAGCTAGGACCCATACGGGTGCCCATAGCGGCACCTTTAGTTTGGAGGAAATGGGAGGAGCCAAAGGAGAAATTATTAAGTGTAAGGACTAATTCCGTTAGACAGAGCAGAGTGGTGGTAGAGGGGAACTGATTAGGTCTGGAATCCAAAAAGAAGCGTAGAGCTTTGAGACCTTCCTGATGGGGGATGGAAGTATATAAGGATTGGACATCCATGGTGAAAATAAAGCGGTGGGGGCCAGGGAACTTAAAATCACCGAAAAGTTTAAGAGTGTGAGAAGTGTCACGAACATAGGTCGGAAGGGATTGAACAAGGGGTAATAAAACAGTGTCGAGGTATGCAGAAATGAGTTCGGTGGGGCAGGAGCAAGCTGAGACAATAGGTCGGTCAGGACAGGCAGGTTTGTGGATCTTGGGTAGGAGTAGAAACGGGAAGTGCGGGGTGTGGGAACTACAAGGTTGGTAGTAGTGGATGGGAGATCCCCTGAGCGGATTAAGTCGGTGATGGTGTGGGAGACAATGGCCTGGTGCTCCTTAGTGGGGTCATGATCGAGGGGTAAATAAGAGGAGGTATCCGCGAGTTGTCGCTGTGCCTCGGCAAGGTAGAGGTCAGTACGCCAGACTACAACAGCACCCCCTCTCGTATCCCCTTTTGCCTATCACCTGTCCAGCTCTCGGCTCTATCCCTCCCCCTCCTGTCTTCTCCTATCATTTTGGATTAAGATTAAGATTAAGAAGATCCCAGGTTACATACAGTTCTTCAAACAGTAGCCAGGATGTGGAGTAAAAATTTACAACGGGAGATAGAAAAGTCATGTAACAAGGGCAATATTACAATAGTCATGGCAGATTTCAATATGCAGGTCGATTGGGAAAAGTTGGGTTGGTACTGGATCTCAAGAGGGAATTTGTAGAATACCTACGAGATGACTTTCTAGAGCAGCTTGTGGTTGAGCCCATTAAGAGAAAGGTAATTCTAGATTGTGTGTTTATGTGATGAAACAGATTGGAATAGAGAACTTAGAGGTACCAGTACTACAGCAGAGTAAAGGGAATTAGAGGCATGAGGGAGGAGCTGGCTGAGGTTGATTGGAAGGGTCTCTAACAGGGATGATGACAGAACAGCAATGCCTGGAGTTTCCTGCAGCTATTCAAAAGGCACAGGATAGATACATCTCAAAGAAGCAGTAGTACTCAAAAGGAGGATGAGGCAACAACCACAGCTGACAAGTCAAGGACAGCATTAAAGCATTAAAGAGGGCATATAATATAGCAAATCTCTAAACCTCTCCCATTTCAGTCTGACATTTTTCTTATGTTGATGTTATTCATCTGTTGCATTCCCTTTCTAGAATTATCCCTCTCCACCTACCCCTCTATCCCTTTTTCAGTGCTATTTTCCTGTACCCAAGAAGGGCAGAGGGTGCAAACATCGCTGTCAAAACAATGGCAAACTTCTCCCTTTTCTTTCAACCTGGGATATATCACACCAAAACTCTTCTTCAAAACCCTCTCCTCCTTGCTGTACCCGCCAGGGATCACTATCCTCCATGCCCTTCTTAGTGAAAATGGATGTAAGGTACTAAATGAGTACCTTGCATCCATGTTCTCTGGCCCCAGGCACAGATTCATTTTAAGAAATTTAAAATGAACATTACAACTGCCAATTATTATCATTCAGGCACTGATTGTCAGTTTCCAAGAAATATTGCTGCAGTGAAATGTTCCAGTAAAGCTAACCAACATAGTACCACAGCTAGGAATCCAACAAGGAAATCTCTTCAAGCTGTAATTGCAAGGACTATTAATTTATTACCTTTGTAAAGTACTGTTGAGGAGTGAAGCATTGGAGCACATTAACATCCTTCAGACTGCTCAAAAGTCAGACTCAGTGGTTGCTACACTGGTAAGTGTTACTCACTCTGTGAAACTCAGCTAAGACTATTAACCTTATTCAACCCACCCTATAGAACAGAGACAGCAATAATAATTGCCCTTCTGATACTGGGTCTCAAGCCAAAATGACCATCTTCCCTTAGCCTCCAAGATACTTTGGCTTGCTGAGCTCTTCCAGTTTGTTTTTTTGGCTGTGAATTTCAACGTCTGCAGACTCTTGTGTCTCTAGTGATGAACATTTTCTTATTGTGCCACCCTCTGCCTCTGAACAAAAAGCTGAATTAGTAACCTTTCTCATGTCCAAGCTGACATCTTGGTGCCCAAGTGTGGCGGTTCAGCAATGTCAGAGAAGCAGCCTTCAGACTGAGACATTAAAACAGAGATATCCCTGTCAATCAACTGGATAGAAGAGCACACTGAGACCTGCCATGAAACAGATGAAGTTCTCCTGATATCACATATAAAATACTGGAGGAATTTAGCAAGTCAGGCAGCATCTACAGAGGATAATAAACACTTTGATTCTTAAAAAAAATGCAGATCAAAACTAAACACAAATCACAATAACATTAAACTGTACACTGAAAGGCAGAAATCTTAGTTTCCCACTTTTTAAGAGAGCAATCTTTAATATAATGAACACCTCTTGAATGTCAAACCAAATTTCACAGAATAATGCAGCAAGACAAGAGCTCATTTTATCCGCCCCTTTTAATCCTCCCCCCACGTCCTGCTCTTTTCTTATAAACTCGATGGCGTTTTCTATTTCACTTTGAAAGTTACTTGACAGTCAGTCTTATGATTTAACATTCTTTTTCAAGGCAACATGCCCAGAAATAGCCACAGTGCTTCAGTTGAAGCTTAACTAGCATCTTAGAAAAAACTAACTTTGAGCTCTTTCAACTGTCATCTCAATTTTTTCCTGCAGATCTTGAGCTGACTGCTCAAGTTGGCCCTTCTCTTTCCTGTTAAAATACATCACATCAGACTTCTATTTATAGCAGTCCAGTACTTGATACCAATGACACTGGCATACGCACTTTTTGCACATCCATTGATATTGGCAAACTGGTATTATTGATCATAATCTAAATGGCAAGGCCTTACAACAGCTGGACCTGGTGCCCCCTTTTCCACTCCAAAAGTCCTGAAAACAATGACAGCCCTTTGTGCCAAGTTGTTGAAGTGTTTCAATATATTAAATACTTAAAATCATAAATTAGGTTTAGTTATCATTCAAGTGTACATGAATATAGCCAAATGCACGAGCATTCCTTCAGGGTCAAAGTGCAAAACACATTACCAATAGCACACAGCACATATTGCGCATATAGTTACCATAACAGAAAAACATCCAGCCACAAAGAAATATAATATAGCCCAAGTCCCCCAAGTTGCCTGTGGACTGATGATGCATGGAATGTTGTCCTGGTCCAGCTTAATCTTTCACCAAGTGAACACCAGAGGGTGATACCCACGGGAGAAGACAGCCTCCAACCCAGTACAGATTCCAGTGCACTCACAGATGCCTCGGTTCTCTCTCACACCGCCACTGGCACCTTCTCTTCTGGGCAGTTGCAACAGGCAACACCGTGGCATGAGGGCCTTGTTGGTGCAACAATTGAGGCAAGGCAGCTTCCCTGCCAGTCTCGCCAATGAAGCAGAGAAACAGAATTGCAGTATTCTACATCACCGAAGTCCGACAGGAAAAATGTCCAAGACAATCACTCGCTCCGTTTGTTGAAACGCACACCACCTTGGCACTACAATGGTACTCAAGTCCAGACAACAACAACAGAGCTACGCAGTAAGTGTAGCTCGGTTACTATTGAGCAACTTGCTGATGGAGTAAACCTGCAGTACTTGAATTTCTTAATATTCAGCAGCGCCTTGTGATCGAAAAAGACTTGAAGGATGAGCAATTATACTTTTGGTTAGACCTCGAATGGCTGCTGCACCCTAGAGCACTGACATCTTACAAGAAGCTAATGTTAAAAATATGAAAACAAAAAATTCTAAAAACTAAAATTTAAGAAATTAAAAAATCACTTGCTCATTCCACATAACTATTTAATTCTACTGAAACGGATGGACTTGCTGAGATGTAATGTGATGCTAGATCAGCAGGCAGATTCACAGTTACAGGAAGGTTATGCTCACCTGTTACATACTGCAAACTTGACAGTGCAGATGCTGAGAAATGCTGGCAGTTTGGGGAAGAGCTGAAATTTGCAAACAAGCTCTGACCCATTATTCAGCTTAAATAACAGCTCAATTCATATTTTTTAAAACACAAACTTTAGAATTAACAAGAATGCTAAAATGAATTCACTATTTATAAAACTTCGCTTTAGTTGTTATCCCCGAAATCTGCGTGTCTTCAACTAAATTGTCCTTAATCTACCAATAGTACAAGATTAGGCCAGAATCACTTAATTTTCTCCTATTTGATAAAGAATTCCTTTGCTCCTAAATTATTAAAAGAATATTTATTTGCATAGCTTACCACACAACTATAACTGTAGCCCGAGATTTCAAACATTGTACTTATGAAGGAAAGGTAGTCAGTTACCCTATCTGTGTGTCCTGGTGCAGTTGCCAGAACTCTTCCTTTCTTCCAATCCCAGACACAAATAGTGTTTTTGGAATCCAGGCCAATGGATACCAAACGCTGCAGAATTGGGATAAAACAGAAATTAGAAGCAGCTCTTTAAACAAAGCTTAAATTTGAAAGTCTCCTCCCATCATAACTCCGTAACCAATTTCTTTTTAGGCATCTGTTAGTCTTGCGAGACCATGGATCAGCGCCTGGAAAGTCTTCACTCTCCAGGGTGCAGGCCTGGGCAAGGTTGTATGGAAGACCAGCAGATACCCATGCTGCCAGTTTCCCTTCTCCACGACATTAATGTTGTCCAAGGGAAGGGCATTAGGACCCATACAGCTTGGCACCAGTGTCGTCGCAGAGCAATGTGTGATTAAATGCCTTGCTCAAGGACACAACATGTTACTAATTACATCCTTTAAAAAGGAACTGCAGAAACATAAATCATACCCACTGCCAATCAAAAAGAACCAAATGACCATTAACTCCCATTGTTAATATCACTCAAATCTTATCACTCAGTACTGTACAGAAAATAGCTCCATGGTTGTTCACATAAAAATGCATCTTCTCCATATTTCCACAATTTCATACATTTGATATCATGCATGCAAAGTATACCTTTCGAACTGTTAATGAACTGAGAATTAATAGCAATTATTTTAAATCATTAATGTTCAAACAATATATCGCTCAGTTTATTAATGGGTTTAGTTTGTATGCATATTTATTATTCATAATGAAACTCGGCCACTTCTGGTGCAAGCTTACCCTATTGAATTAACACCACAATGTATGACAAAATGAGTGCATGCTCACTATCTTGAGTCATCTCTAAAACAGTTAACAATTACAGATGAAAGACCTAAATGTCTGTTTTTCACCAAAGAAATAGAGTACGAATTTCCATACTATGTTCATGAGCTAACTTTAACCTATGGCTCTTCCTGGATTGGTCTGGTGAAGGTTCTCCGATATTCTACCATGCACAAATCAGAATCAGCTTTAATATCACTGGCATATGTTGTGAAATTTATTGTTTTACAGCAGCAGTACAATGCAACACATACAAATTAAATAGTGCGAAAAGAGCAATAAAAAGTGAAGTAGAGTATACGGGTTCATTGTCCATTCAGAAAACTGATGGCAGAGAGCAAGAAGCCATTCCTAAAGTAACATACTCAAAATGCTGGAGGAACTCAGCAGGCCAGTCAGCATCTATGGAAGAGTAAACGGCTGATGTTTTGGGCTGAGATCCTTCATCAGGACCGGGTCTCAGCCCGAAACGTTGATTGACCCGCTGAGTTCCTCAACAATTTTGTGTCTGTTGCTTTGGATTTCCAGGATCTACAGACTTCCTTGTATTTTTGTTGCTAAAATGTTGAATGTGCACCTTCAGGCTCCTGTACCTCCTCCTCAACAGTAGCAATGAGAAGAGGGCATGCTCTGAGCGATGGGGCCCTTAATGAAGGGCACTGCCTTTTTGAGGCATCACCTTTTGAAGATGTCCTTGATGCTGGGGAGGCTAATGTCCATGATGAAGCTGGCTGAGTTTGCAACCTTCTGCAGCTTTTTCCAATCCTGTGCAGTGGCCACTCCCTAACAGACGGTGATGCCACTAGTTAGAATGCTCTCTATGGCACATCTGTAAAAAATTGCTGGAGTCTTTGGTGTTATAGCAGATCTCCTCAAACTCCTAATGAAACGTAAATGCTCTCGTGCTTCATTTGTAATTGCATCATTATGTTGGGTCCAGGACAGATCTTCAGAGATGTTGACACCCAGGAACTTGAAACTGCTCACTCTTTCCACTGTTGATCCCTCCATGAGGACTGCTGCTTGTTCCCTCAACTTCCCCTTCCTGAAGTCCACAATCAATTCCTTAGTTTTACTGATACTGAGCGAAAGGTTGTTGCAACACTACTCAACCATCTGATCTATCTCATTGATGTGCTCCTCCTCCTCATCTTCTGAATTTCTGCCAATAGTTGTGTCATCAGCAAATTTATAGATGGCATTTGAGCTGTGCCTAGCCACACAGTGGTGGGTGTAGAGAGAGTACAGCAGTGGGCTAAGCTCACATCCTTGATGTCTGCCAGAGTATTATCAGCAAGGAGAAAATATTATTCTAGATCTGCACTGACTGTGGTCCAATATGTGCTGTCAAATAAAATGAGACCTGTTAGGGCATAATCTGGAGTTTGCGAATATGGCAGTTACTAATTCCTACAAAATCTGGGCTTCAGTTCTTAATATAAATGCAATTTCAGGAATCTTGCATTTAGTCTTCAGGTTTTTTTTGTAAATTGCAAGTAGTCAAAAGCACAGGCTGTTCCACAGACTGAGATTACATATGCAAGAGCCAAACATTAAAACAATCTGATTGTGTTAATTGGCCTGCATCAAACCAGGCAACATGGCTAAATTACTTGCACCATTGTGATTTGGAGTGCAAGCTGGCAGGCCACACTTGTGTACTCAGAGACAGCCTGTCAACATTAATTCTGGATGTCTGGGATTTCTGCCCCCAGAAGCTTTTAGACGATGTGTGAATTACTTTGTGACAAGTGTCTGAATACTCAGAGCATCTGTCACTGTAGATACTGCAAAGGAAGGACTGTCAACCCAAAATATTGAAGGAATGTCGTCAGTGCAACTATTGAAATTGTATTGTATCATGATACCATTAATCTTAAGGGTTTTGTGTATTTAGTATTTCAGTAATCTTCTCAATATACTGTTTGATTAAGCATTCTCATTTGTTTCAATAATTCAATACGTTACATGTATAAACCTGTGAATTGCTTATGTAATCACGTTACCATGTGTGCACCTCGCTTGAATTAAACACAAAGTTATTGGGGTCACATTGTGAACTCCTCTGTCTCCCTTTAAAGTTACAAAGTGTATAAAAGTGATGTACCTAAAGGGCTTGTGAGCCTCGACTAAGAGTTTCTCTGTAAGAATGCCTGCTTGTACTGGATAAAGACTCCTATATTTGCAGTTTCAGTGTTTCTCCAGTGACTTAGATCACAGTCACAAGCCCTTCAGTAAAATGAAACTACTCCATGTCAGAAAGGTGCATCGGCTATGATTTATAATATTATTATGAAACTTAGGAAAGCTCCATTTGATAAGATTAGGGTAGATTGGGAACAGGAATTGGGGCTTACCATTTCTGTGGATGATTGGGGGCAGATTTTACAATTAGTTAATACTTCCTCTATTTGTGCTAAACATTCCCTAATTCAATTTAAAGTGGTTCATAGAGCACATATGTCCAAAGATAAGTTAGCGCGTTTTTACTCGCATATTAATCCTTTCTGTGATAGATGTTCGGGGCAGATAGCCTCTTTAACTCATATGTTTTGGTCTTGCCCTACTTTGGAAACTTTTTGGAGAGATATTTTTAATATTATTTCTAAGGTATTAAATATAGATATCTCTCCTCACCCTATTACTGCTATCTTTGGACTACCTAAAATTTCTAGTAATCTTTCCCCTTCAGCCCGTAGAATGATTGCATTTCTTACTTTAATGGCGAAAAGATGTATTTTACAACATTGGAAAGAGCTTAATGCTCCAACTACCTTTTTTTGGTTTTCTCAGACGATTTTATGTTTGAATTTGGAGAAAATTAGAAGTAACCTTTATGATTCTTCATTTAAATTTGAACAGATTTGGGGACCTTTTATTCGATATTTTCATTTAATGTAATATTTACCCTTCTTGTTTTTTTTTCACTGTTTTTAATGGAGGTCGGGATTGAGGACGTGATTTTAAGTTTAACTCTGTTTGGTTTCAAGTTAGCCCATTGCTTTGCCTTGCTTTTAGTTAGTTGCACGGTGGGTTTTTTTTGGGGGTTTTTTTTTTCTTTTTTTCCATTGATATATATAAAATTTAGTATACTATTATGTTATCTTGGTTTCTTATGTTTAAATTACATTGTTTGTAGTATTTTTTTTGGTATTGATACCTTTTGGAATTTTATTATACTTTAACATTGTATTAATGTTTATATGGCTTACCTTTTTTGTATACTTACTCAATAAAAAGATTTAAAAAGAAAGTAAAATGAAACTAGGAGGTGGTGCAAGCGAGTTGTGCCAAAGTTATTCATACAGTGGGAACATCTATGGAAAACATAGAGGCTCTTTGGCCCACCATACACAGGCTGACTATGACGTGGAGTTAACGAAGTGCAAAGAAACCTAGTGATAAAAGGCCCGGAATTTTCACAAACTGCCTATACTTTCATTGAATGGAATAGAAATATCTTCACCTGTCATTTGCTTAATCTCATTTTTGCAGAAAAGTCTTGTTTCCTATTAATGTGATCTTAAAAATCACATTTAAAGAGCAAGCGGTTGTCAAATGACATAGGGCTAACATAGGAAAACTTCACCAAAACAATAGATCAGTCACTGCCTTAGATGATGAAGCAGGCACAAGGGGCTTAATGGGGCCTCCTACTTCTTGTATATAAAAAAAGAGAGAAGAAACACCAAGTAACAGCATTTTAGAATATGGCTTGAAGCAGCTTATTATTTCATAATAAACTCCTTGGATGTTGGTCTTCACCCAATGTATTGAAACCTTTTCCCTATACCCACAACTCAACAAAAGCGATGACCATCTCTAATGAATGCTTGTCAATGTTAAGAGGTAACAATTCACAAACATTGCCTCACTTGCTGAATATTTCCAGAATTTTCTACTTATGTTAAATCACTGAAAGCTGAAAAGTAATACTAAAAAGGTGTCCAAATGGAAAGTAGCGTCAGTTCCGTTAAAAAAAACTTTCAGTCAGACAAAGTAATAGATTGCATTTATAGGAGTGGAAAGCCAAGATTTAATAGAAATAGACTTCAGTTTTCCCCCAAAAGGACAAATCATCGACAGCATGTTACAGTGACCGTTCTCCTTGGAAGTGGTATTTGTGTGGTCAGGTGCACGTATCATTTACAGATTGAAAGGTGCTCCGGTTAAGATGGCACCGGTGAACCTCTGACTTCTGGCTGGTAGCTACTAAAACAAGGATAGCAACTAAATACTTTGTTAACCACGCTTTTTACCTACAAACAATCATTGCAAGTAATAGTCTGTAACTTCCCTTTGGACTTGGAGGCAGTTGGATGTGGCAAAACAGAGGTTAGGCGAGGCGGCATGGCAGGCCCATCGCTGAGAGGACGGAAGAGCATGAAAGATCGGGCGCAGGCCGAATCGAAGCCACAGGGTCCAGGTGCCAAATGTAACTGAGCATGATATGCGGACTGAGATTTACAGGTCAAATCAAAGCAGTGTAGTCTAGCCTATCCAAGCAGCAGACCCATTGTTTGGATAGAGAGTTAAGTGCTAGGCCAGATTGAAAAGGTCAGGGTGTCGGGCTAAGGTGAAGTATGGGCCAATTAAGATCATTGCTCTACGATGTTTACTCAGCTCTGTGATGAACCCTCTTGCGGACCTCAGTTCAGAAACACTATTTGCTTCCAGTTACTGTTGCATGATGTTTTTTTCCCCCATTGCACATTGGGTGTTGGATAATCTTTTTTTAAGGGTTATTTTATTCTTTTATTTTCTTATGGACGTGTGCTTTTTATTCTCTGAACATTGGGTGTTACAGTCTTTTTGCATATATGGGATTTGTTTTGGGATTTCTTTGTTTCGTAGCTGCCTGTTAGGAGACAAATCTCAAGGTTGTAAAATGTATACATATTTTGATAATAAAGTGTACTTTGAACCTTTGTCACACCTGGTGCACCAGAATCAGATAAGGCATTTCAGATGGTGGAGACATAAATAAAGGAGTCCTTAAATGGCAGTTACATCATCATTTCTAAATATATAGCTTTTCCCTCAGTAATTTGAAGCTTCAATTAAGCAAGATTGGACTTTGGAAATGGATGGCTTTGGTCCAGATAATCCAATGATAAAACTGAAAAAAACCATTTATTAGTCCTTTGCGTTATTTTGAAATTTTAAACTCAATTGATTTGTGCATTCATGAACATTACAGCAATTTTTCCACAGAGGAATGGAAAATTTCCTTCCCCCAAAGGATATTAGTGAATCTGACTTATTAAGCAAAACACTCCAGTTTTTCCATCATTACCAGTACAATTATTATTTCAGATTGACTTAACTAAACTTAAAATTCTTTAGCTGCTTCATTGAGAATTATACTTGTAACTCCTTATCATCAACCCAGGATTCTGCAGGGTTTAAAAACGCAAACACGAGGAAATCTGCAGATGCTGGAATTTCAAGCAACACACACACACATAAAAGTTGCTGGTGAACACAGCAGGCCAGGCAGCATATCTAGGAAGAGGTACAGTCGACGTTTTGGGCCGAGACCCTTTGTCAGGACTAACTGAAAGAAGAGCTAGAAACTAGAAAGCTCTTCTTTCAGTTAGTCCTGACAAAGGGTCTCGGCCCAAAACGTCGACTGTACCTCTTCCTAGAGATGCTGCCTGGCCTGCTGCGTTCACCAGCAACTTTTGTGTGTTCTCTGCAGGGTTTGGCCAATTACTTAACCACTATAGCAACAAATAATGTGCTGGAGGTGGTCAGTAGGTCAGGCAGCATCTATGGGTGGGAATAAACAGTTAATGTTTGGGGCCCAGTCCCTCCATCAGGACTTAAGTCATTATGTTTATATATTCTTCAAGTACTTGTTAAACTGACAATTAATTTACTCACCTGCCCATCATGATCAAATGCTAAACAGGCTATTCCATGTGTGTGAACATCCTTCAAAATGGATATTGTCTGTACATTGTAGGTATCCCATACACATATATGCGGCTCCTTTCCCACTTGCCCTGTTGCGACTAAAGTTCGTTCTGGATGGAGAGCTAAACTGTGGATTGAACAGAAATTTGATCAAAAGAAAAAAAAATTATCCAGCAGTTGTCACATCCACGGGTAGTGGTACAGTTGCTGAACCATTCCAGCAACATTTACTCAAACTAGGTTCCAAAATAGATGTGTTTCAGTAAATTTCCCATCAATGGCAGTAACAAATATAATACCATACTAAGCTCATAGGCACAGTCATGTAAAGAGTAATACTGCCACACTGATGTGCATCTAATAGACTAGCATGCCAAGAAAATAACTATATCCTTGGTAATATCTAGTTTACTGTTTTTCTAATCTTATCTTTTTTTCTTAAAATCATTATTTTTGCTTTTTCTTACAGGGCTGTGTTTAAAGGGAATTTGCCACTACTTGGATTTCAATATGGCTAGCTGCACAATTAGTCCCAATTAGAGAAATTTTCAAATAATTTGAGACAGATGGGAATGCAAATTAAGGGATAATTGCTTATATTGGTTAAACTTACTCAAAACAACTTGAAATGTAGATTCACAAGATTGATCATAATGACTGGTCAATCAGATAATAGAAAGTTCCGAAAAAAATTATAAATGGCTGACCAATCACACAAGACTACATCTGTAAAGTTATGTTGTTTATAACTGATTTCTTTTTTTCTCCCATTGTATTTTATAGCAATATTCACTGAGGATCAAATGTGTGAGCAACTGCAAAATTAATGTGTAAAAGCAAACTTTTTAAATGGAATCAAATATTCACTACAAATGTCTTCAATTTACGACTTTCAGCAATTCCTTATTGTTCTTCCCTTTAAAATCTGTGATGAGATAAACTTCAGTCTACGAGAATAAAGATAACAACCAAGTTATTTACGTCAGTTTGACTGGTTGTACTTCTGGCTCAGACTTGAGATTGCACAGCACCATCTGTATTGATAGTTTACCTATGGCTACAGGTTGAGTGTGCCAATATTTCAGATGTGACATTATATCAAGGTTTGTCTCCTGCCTCACGTGGATGTCAAGTAACCCACGACATTTTCCCATGAGGAGCACAAGCTCACCTCGTCCTTCAAAGTTCACCTTTCTCTGAAAGTTGCACAGTTACTTCTGTGCTATTGTAGAAGTTTCCTTTGATTGCCACATAGCAGAAGGTAATTCATTACAATGAAATGCGGCAGAACTGGAGTCCACAAGTATGGCCTATCCACAGACTGCAGCCAAATTAATTTACTGACCAGTCCCCTGACAAATGCTTTTTGAAAACTGATTGCACAGATCAATTTAGTACTCATTAAATTATTCCAAGAACACGCAATATGACAATGCACTGCAGAAAAATATACAAACTTGTTATCATTTGATGCCTCACAAAAGGTCATCACAAAAACAACTGAGATAAAAGACAAACAGCAATAGGCCTCAACAGAATGCATGGAACAGTTCCCAGTCTACAGCAGACTTCTTGTCTCCATGTACCATATTATGCCCAATCAATTTAACAGAAGATAGATGCAGGATGTAGCAGATTTAATTTTAAAAATGTGCTTTGACCTTTATTACAATGTCTTTCACATCAATAAAATTATTTGATTGTTTTGTTTGGAAACCAATGTTGTTTACAAGAAATACAGCACTAGAAGGCATTACAAGATAAAGTACCATGACAGGCTCCACAAAAAAAATAAGCTTAGGAAGGAAAATCTGAAAAAAACTTATAGGCCAGCAGAAACTCTCCAAAAGGAAATTAAAGGGAAAATTTGCCTCTGTTAATGGCTGGTACCACATGTCTCAGCTAAGAGGTACATGCAACAGGCAGTTTACAGAGGAAGCAGTGAATACTACAAGTGGTCAAAGAAACACAGCCTGAAAAGGGGACTTGAGTGATGACCTCTTGACACATTCCCCTCCCCACTGGAATTCTGGCATGTTATCTATTGTTCTGAACAAGAGTAATGATATTGCTGACAGTGTTCTGTTGCTAAAATTATTCATAGATTTGATGAATTGTTTAACATCAAGGAACTGGCAGGGCTGCAAAGTAAGAAAGGTACAACTGCAGGGACACACATTGTTACAAGGATCTGAAAAATCACCAAAGCCTCAGGGTTTAAAGTTAGAAAACCTCGAGTCCGTTACAGTGATGTGGCAAGGAATGCAATAGCATAAAATGTTAGGTTAATGAGAAGAATCAATCAGCATAGCAAAACTAGCTTAACACTGACTTAATGGGTCATAGAGCAATACAACATGGATGCAGGACCCATGGCCCAGTGAGCCCATGCTGACCACGCTGTCCACCTACCTAGTCCCAATTTCCTGCAGTCGGCCCACATCTCCAAGTACTGCCCCTGCATGGAGCAAACCAAGTGCTTCTTATATGATACTATTGTACTTTGGCAGCTTATTCCATACCCTCATCAACTTGTGTGGGGAAAAAGTTGCTCTCAAATTCCTTTTAAAGCATTCCCTTCTCACCCGTAAATCGATGTCCCTTAGCTTTAGTTCCCCCCCCCACCCCATCATGGCAAGCTGGTTACCACCCGCTTTATTGATTCCTCTCAATTTTAAACATTTCTGTCAGATCGCCGGCCCTGCTCATTCTCCTAAATTTCAAGGAATAAAGATCTAGCTTTGGGGCAGCCGCTCACTATAACTCAGGACCTCTAGTCTTGGCAAGTTCCTGGTACATCTTTTCTGCACGCTCTCTAATTTTATGTCTTTCTTATAACACTAAACAGTATTCCAATTACAGCCTCCCCAACAACTCATACAACTGCCACATAATGTTCTAGCTCCTATACCCTGCGCCCTGAGTGAAGGCAAACATGCTAAACACCCTCTTCACCACTGTCAACCTATGAAATGCTTTCACTAGACTCTGCATTTGCACTCCTCCGTTGCTCTGTTCCATTACACTCCCTAGTCCATTATCATTCACAGTACAAGTCCTACATTGGGTTGACTTTCCAAAATGCTTCACCTCACACTTATCAGTATTGAAATCCACTTGCCACACCTCAACTTCTCCAACAGATCATAATCTTCAATAACCTTCTCCGCCATCAACAACACTTCCTAATTTCATGCCATCCGCAATCTTACTGATCAAAACCTGTAAATTTGCATCTAAGTCATTTACATAATTAACAAACAAGTGTCTCAACACCACTCCTGTGGCAAAAAACAAATCACTGGCCTCTATTCCATGAAACATTCAACCACCAGCTTTAACTTCCCATCTCTGAACCAATTTTGAATCCAACCCAACACTTCCTGGATTCCATGGGACCCAAACTTCCAGAACAGCTGATTACGTTGGACCTCAAAGACCTGGGTAATGTCCAAATAGATAACATCCACATTTCTACCCTCATTTATCTTTTTCAAAGTTCAAGTTAAAAGTAAATTATCAAAGTACATATACAACCCCGAGATTTGTTTTCTTGCAAGCATACTGAGTAAATCCAAAAAAACACTACAGAATCAATGAAAGACCACACCCAACAGGACAAACAACCAATGTGTAAATGACAACACCCAAAGTACAAAAAAAAGCGATGAATATCAAGAACATATGATGAAGGATCCTTGATGGTGTGTCCATAGGTTTGGGAACTGTTCAGTGATGGGACAAGTGAAGTTGAGCGAAGTTATCCCCTCTGGTTCAAGAGCTGAACCTGGTACTGCAGAGCTCATGAACAACCTGTATTGCACATTCACGTTAACAAAGGAATTTCCAGTTGCTGACCCTCTCCACCTCTGATCCCCAATGAAACTGGCTCATGGCCCTCCAGTTTCCTCCTTCTGAAGTCAATCATCAGCTCCTTGGTCTTACTGACATTGAATGAGTAGCGGTTGTTGTGGCACCACTCAGCCAGATTTTCAACCTTCCTCCCGTATGCTTATTCTCACCATCCTTTATTCAGCTAAAAACAGTGCCATTGTCAACAAAGTTAAATATGGCATTGGAGCTGTGCTTAGCCTCACAGTCATAAGTATAAAGTGAGCAGAGCAGGGGATCCAATTGCACGGCCACAGTCTTGAAGCTTATTGATCACTTTTGAGGGGATAATAGTATTGAACGCCAGGCTGTAGTCAATTAAGAGCATCCTAATGTACGCATGCATCTTTGCTGTCCAGATGTTCCAGGATTGAGTGAAGAGCCAATGAAATGGGATCTGCTGTTGGCCTGTAGTGGGGGGTGACTTGGGTCCATCTCAGGCAGGAGTTGATATGTTTCATCACCAATCTCTCAAAGCACTTCCCAGGTGAATGTGAGCAATACATTGTGTATTACTCAATGACCATTACATGCGAGTGATGATCACTGAAGCAGGTTACCACATTCTTCTTAGGCACCAAAATAATCGAAGCCTGCTTGAGGCAGGGGGGGCAGGTGACAGCTGAAGTGAGAGGTTAAAGATATCGGTGAACACTCCAGCAGGTTGATCAGCACAGGTCTTGAGTACTCAGTCAGATACCCCGTCTGGGCTGGATACTTTCCGTGGGTTCACTCTCATATTGGCTTCAGAGACTGAAACCACAGGGTCATGGGGGGCAGTAGGTGTTCATGAAGTTGCTTCCATGTTTTGATAGTAAAAGCAAGCATAAAAGGCATTGAGCTCATCTGGGAGAAAAGACTTGTCGTCACTTATGTTGCCTGTTATCACTTTGTAAGAGGTGATAGCATTCAAGCCCTGCCACAGCTGTCGAGCATCCTTCAGTGATTCAAGTTTAGTCCAGAATTACCACTTCACATGTCAAATGGCTTTGCAGAGATTGTACCTGGACCACTGGTATCTTACTTGGTCACCGGACCTGAACACCACTGAGCTGGTGCCCAGCAGATTATGGATCTCATTTATTAACCAGGAGTTCTGGTCTTCTGAGGAACACACAATGATTTTGTGGGGAGACTCTCATCTACGACTGTTCTTACAATGTCTGTGACAATTGTGGTGTACAGTATTGGTTCAGATCCTCTGATGAGTCCTTGAACATGGCCCAGTTCACTGACTCAATGAAAAACCATAGCCACTCCTTTGCCACCCGTGAGCACCTCTTTTGTCTTATCTCTGGAGCCTTGCTTATTAGCCTCTGCCTGTAAAGGGGGGAAGCCAAGTGATCAGATTTCCTGAAATGTGGTCTAGGCGTAGAATGGTAGGCACTTCTAACTGTAGTATAGCAGTGGTCAAGTATATTGGGGCCCTGGGTGCTGCACATGATATGTTGATGATAACCGGGCAGAGATTTCTTCAAACAGATTGACATCTAACTGAAGTCTCCAACAATAATTTGAAATGCATGGGGGTATGCCGTTTCTTGTTTGCTGACGGCAGCATTCAATACATTGAGTGCATGCTTAATGTCAGCCTTTGGCAGTATGTGAAGTGCATCTTTTTTTTACACTAATTAGCAACATACTAACCAAACCAAAAACTCATTTAAAAATGCTTCGACATAACAAGTCTCTCATTTATTGAGCATAGCTCCATTTCCAATACTACAATGCCAAATAATTGTACTTCCAAACTCCTAGACACATTGCACACCTCTCTGAAACTGGATCTTTGATTTGATTTGACTTTTTCATTAACCTTTACAGGCAATTAAACATGACCTGGATAACTGTGGCTTTACAATTCTGATTGTAATTAATGCTTCTTTGCAATACATGTCTATTTGAGGACAACACAAGGTTAATAAGAATATTACATTTTGTCACACACATTTTCCAGAGGCCTTTTAAGGATTAAATCTCACATCTAAGAAGATTATGCGGTTCACATACGTATGAACAGTAAACATGCAGTTTTAATCCAACTCAAGACTTCTGTTTTGAATTCTAGCATTTATTCAGAATTTCACATCAAAACCCTTCAAAAATATTTTAGAAAACAAAGATCACTTGGAATCCAATAGCAAAGACCCAGACAAGCAGGGCAGCTATTTTTTTTTTACATTTTTCTAAAATAAATTTTGTGAGATTTAAGACCATTTATTCTTCATTAATGATACCCACCCAAGGCCCAGGATATCAGAGATTGCATTTTGTCTTTGAAAAATGCCATGGAATCTTTAATAGGTTTCTAAGTCAGAAAGGTCAGAGAGTTTATTATGTCACCTGACAGTTAAACCTTCAGCAATGCAGAATGCAGTTACACTGCAGTATCATTACCTGATACAAGGATCAAACTTTCAACCTTCTCAGACTCTACATTTCTACATATCAATTTGTATTAAACCAGTTTTTAATCCAGCTACTAAATTTGGCAGTTCTAATATATTCACCACTGGAATTTAATAATAACTTTAGAATAATTCTGTGAAGTTGAAACAACTGTTGATGAAAATAACTATTTAAATCCTCATGACTGTCTGGTTCTTTTAAGAAATCAGTAGGCTTAAAATCAGCACCAGTCCCAGCTGATGAACAGAATTTTTAATGTCAGATTAATGCTACACAGGTTTTGACTTCCATGCAGCAATTTTTAAATGAATCTTCAAGAGCCATCCAAATGTTCACCTCCTAACTACTTTTGCAGAACTGAGTCTTTTGTGGCAATTGAAATGTCGAAAAGGAAAGAAAGATGAAGCTTTATCAGTACTGACACAACACACCAATGGACTATAGTTTCATATTGCAGAAAAAAATGTATTATCACCTCACTTTCAAGGCTTATTCATCAATATCTGGTGTTCATGTACAAAAAGCTACAAAAGCTAGATTGATTATACTATATATTTAGATTATAAATCTAAAATGCAGTTAGGTATGAGGGGGATGATATAAACCAACACTTAAGTACAATTTTAAACAGAAATCTTACTAATGAGTCTGCAGAGAGATAGGTTAAGTGAGTAAGCAAGGGTCTGGCAGATAGAGTACAATGTTGGTACATGCAAGGTCATCCACTTTGGAAGGAAAAATATATCAGATTATTACTTAGATGGTGAAAGACTGCAGCATGCTGTTGTACAGAGAGACTTGGGAGTGTTTGCAGATGAATCAAAAGTTTGGTTTACAGGTGCAACAGGTTGTCAAGGAGGAAAAAGGGATGTTTGTCTTTATCACTAGAGGGATTGAATTTAAGAGCCGGGAGATTATGCTGCAGCTGAACAGGGTATTGGTGAGACTACACCTCGACTACTGTGAGCAGCTCTGGTCTCCTTACTTGAGGCAAGATGGGCTGAGTTGAGTAGCACTGCAGAGGACGCTCACTTGGCTGGTTCTGGAAATGAAAGGGTTAGCCTATGAGGAGACAGCAAGTCACCTGGGACTATGCAAAAAAGATGATTCCACTGGTAACTGAAACTAGAACTAGAGGACGTAGCCTCAAGGTTCAGGGGAATAGATTTAGGATGGAGATGAGGAGGAACTACTTTAACCAGAACAGTGAATCTATAGAATTTTCCTTCAAGAAGCAGCAGAGGCTACTTCATTAAATATATTTAAGGGCAGGTACTGTATGCGGAGCTGAGCCCATGGCCAGATTGGCAGAGCAGGCTTGGCAGATGAGATGGCCTACCCCTACTCCTATTTCTAAAGTTCTTAGGATACCAGATGGGTGAAATTTAGTGAGTCAAGAAATCACACAAATAGTAAAAGGATAAGGATATGAAAGTCTGCATAAAACACAAGTATAGACAATGTTCACATCAGAACTACTGTAATTGGGGTTTCTCTGAACCAGGAGATTTAGCATTTAATGCAAGTTAAGCAAGTCACAAACCTTTGTATTAGGAAGTGAACTATTCATGTTTAGAATACTCAGATCCCAAGGGCTTCATGTTATTTCCCAGGATAGTTCTTCCTTTAACAAGTGTGTAAATATATTGCTTGTGAAGGTTACAATAGTTAAAACATTGTTGTAGCACATACCTTTCTGCCACCCTTAGCTAGACAGGAAGATGTTCACACAATTTAAAGGAGGAGGAAGACATTTTAATTAGCATGAGAATGATTACATCAGCCTTCACAACCAGGGTCCCATCCTCATTATAAGTGTTTGTTACCGCACAATAAGATATTTACAGAGAACAAATATAATGCTATCAATACATTCGGACAAGATTTTTTAAATGGATAAACAGAATGAACTGGATGCGCCACTAAAGCATTATACACTCAGTGGCCATTATTAGTTACAGGAGTGGAACCTGTTGTGGTTTTCTGCTGCTGTAGCCCATTCACTTCAAGGTTTGACATGTTGTGCATTCAGAGAGGTTCTTCTGTACATCATTGTTGTAATGCATAGTTACTGTTGCTTTCCTCCTGTCAGCTTCAGAATCAGATTTCATATCACTGACATATGTCATCAAATGTGTTGAACAGAAAACAAAATGTGCATTACAGTCCACGGCAGAAGGGAAGAAGCTGTTCCCGAATTGTTGAGTAGGTGCCTTCAGGCTTCTGTACTTCTTTCCTGATGGTAGCAATGAGAACAAGGCATGATCTGGGTAATGGGAGTCCTTAATGATGAATGCTGCCTTTTTCAGTCATCAGTCCTTGAAGATGTTCTGAAAAACTACAGAGGCTAGTATCCTTGATGGGGCTGACTAAGTTTACAACTCTCTGCAGCTGATTTCGATCCTGTGCAGTAGCTGCATCTCCCTCCCTCACCTCCACCCATACCAGATGGTGGTGCAGCCAGTTAGGATGCTCTCCATGGTACACCTGTTGAAATTTGCAAGTGTCTTTGGTGACGTACCAAATCTCCTCAAACTCCTAATGAAATATAGCCACTGCTTGTAGCTGCATTGATATGTTGGGTCCAGGTTAGATCCTCAGATATTGACACCGAGGAACTTGAAATTGCTTATGCTTTCCACTTCTGATACCTCCATGAGGACTGGTGTATGTTCCTTTATCTTACCCTTTCTGAAGTCTACAATCAGTTCTTTGGTCTTGAACCAGTCTAGTCATTCTCCTCTGACCCCTCTCATTAACAAGGCATTTTTGCCCACAGGCTGTCAATCGTAGGATGTTTTTTGTTGTTGATTCTTTCACTATTCTCTGTAATAAATAGTGACTGCTGTGTGTGTGAAAATCCCAGGACATCAGCAGTTACCAAGCATTAATGAGCAGGTGTACCTAATAAAGTGGCCACTGAGTATATATCTTAGGTTTATAGAGATCTTGAGCTTTAAGGCAAAATTATTAACATATTTAAGCTATGCACAATTATTATAGTTAGCTAGCATTTGCATAGCACTGCCAATGTATTTTAGAAATGATGGATGCTATCTGGATTAATATCTTCAACCGCTACAATCTTTCAAATGTTCTTGCTCCATGGATTCAACCTACAATAATTCTTCATCACTAATTGAAAAGACATCCATCACTAATATTTTCTACCTTCAGCTCATTTTCAATATACTCAGCTATACTCCTGTGTAATACAAGAGTGTAAACTCAAATTTTTAAATATTGAGACTATACTACTGCATATTTTAAAAGGACCTTGTGGCTGTTGGCACGCTGTGTTCATTGGAATATTTATGAAAAATTGGTTGTAGCTACTGCCAAGCTTTTAGGAATGGATGTTGAGGTTTAATACACTGTGGCTTTCAGGATACTTAATCTCTATTTACATATTATTTTGGAAAACAGTTTGAACTTCGATTAATCATTAAAAGGATGCCTTGGCATTGTTCTAGTTTTGTCCAAGCAGTGACATATTTAAATTGCAAACAAATTGCATCAACTCAGATTACATGAGATACATGGAATCTTATATTTTTATAAGATTTTAATGTGACCTCTTATTTCAAGAAGGACAAGCATTCAGTGTGTCTTTTTGACTACCTTATTGATCTGTCTTTCTAATTCAGGGAATATTGCACTGAACTGCTTACACTTCTATATTCTATTCTTTTTTACGTGGAATTCCATTTGGAACATTTCCATTTGACCATTCCATGAGCATCTTCTTGCAGCCTACAGTTTTCTTCATTAATAATACTAATTTAGTTAGTATCTGCATTCATAATTATGGCTCTTGCATTCATATAAAAATCTTAGTACCAAAAAAAAAACACTAAGACAACCATGGGACTAAGCAGTGAACCTTGGAGTAATCCTAACTGAAGCCTTCCAGTTTCTAAAATTCATGTTGACATTATTGTTTGCTTTCTACAATAGGTATTTCGGATCCAAGTTGCCACTTTCTGTTCAATTATCAAGCACATTTTATCTCAAAGATCTGCTTGGATTATGGAATTAATGGAAGAGATGAAGAACAATCTGTGATAAAATATGGATGATTTAAATGTAAGGCTCCAGAGGTTTCACTGTTACTGTAATGGTTTCTCTGTAGCACTAGTGTTTGGGTTATGACTAGAGATAACAGGGGCTTTGGAATGTATGCCATCCAATGAGAGGTGCGTTTTTCTTTCTTATGTGCCCGAGAGAAGGCTTCACAGTGTTTTATTCGGCAGAAGGTGGAGAGAGAAGATGCCAGAATGGTAAAGTCGTAGACTGCAGGACAGAATGGACTTGGAATGGGGTCGGGAGTTGACAGTGCTGGGGGAAAATCGATGGAGAATGAACAGACAGGAAAACCATGAGCTCCAATGTTGCGCATTAGACTGTCTCATGAGAATGGGCCCTTTTTCTTTATTAACCCTATAGTCAAATTAAGAATTATAAAGCTCAATCGTTTGATTGTCTATTGTGTATTGTTTGTTATTTCGTGGTACTGATTTGTAACAGGGGAACACATCACTCAGCATCCACCCAAACAAGATTTCTCAAGTTTGGTCGGGCCGGAGACCGTCTTCCCCTAGATTAAGCGACGAGCCAAACTTGAGGGTTACATAGATTTAACTGTTTAGAAGTTAAGAAATAACTGGTTTGAGTGAGTCTGTGAAGGACACCAAGTTGTGCTTTGTCCGAAGTCATGCCATAAATCAAGTCTTGGTTGAGATATGCATTGACAAGCAAAGCTATAACTGCTATTCTGCTACTCAGTGTTTGAATTGGTAGGGGTCTTTACAAACCATCTTCCCATAATTGTTCTATTATAGAGCAAAAGCCATTTCTAACTTGCACACTGACTACTTCCTGAGCCCAAACTTAATTTCACTTTCAAATCAGTCCTTCCACATCAAGGCAGAGACTTGAAAACACAAATTCAATTCCCAACCTAGCATGCTGGAGAAACTTCAGTAAAACTCATCAAATAATCTGGAATTTAAAAATGTTTGAAATGGTAACCAGAAAAATTACCCACCTCTCTCACAGATAGCCTTCAGGGAAAATATTCACAGATTCAAACCCTGCAAACCCTGTTCCAATACTTAATGAATGTCTGGCTGCATAATTTGTAGTTTCATGATCTGGCAAGCAGAACCAGCAGTTTAACCTTGGTTCAGAAAGGCAAAGCAGTTGCTATGTGTTACTGCCTTTTAGTTGTTACCAGGTGCACTTAAAATGAAATGCCACCTAGGAAGCTGCAACACACAGAGCTAAACTCAAAAGCAGCATGTGCTAGACAGAGCTAAGCTGCCCCAAAAATCAAACCATCTGCCATCTTGCCTCATCCATTAATGAATTGTGCGAGAAAATCATACAGCAAGAACATAGTTTCAAGAACCATAAGACACAGGAGCACAATTGGGCCTTTCAGCCCATTCTACTCCACCATTCGATCATGACTGATTTATTATTCCTCTCAACCCCATTCTCCTGGTTTGGCACCTTGACTAATCAAGAACCTCCCAACCTCCACTTGAGATATACCCAATGACTTGGCCTCCACAGCTGTTTGTGGCAATGAATTCCACAGATTCACTTCTCGCTGTTAAAGAAATTCCTCCTCATCTGTTCTAAATGAACGTCTCTCTATTCTGAGGCTGTGGTTCATCTGGTCCTAGATTCTCCCACTTTAGGAAATATAGGTTTCAATGAGATCCCAACCACTCTCATTCTTCTAAGTGCCAGTGAATACAAACCCAGAGCCATCAAATGTTCTTCATATTTTAACCCTTTCATTCCCTGAATCATTTTTTTGAACCTCCCCTGGACCCTCTCCAATGCTGGCACTTTTTTTTCTTAGAACAGGGACCAAAATTGCTCACAACACTATGTGCAGTTGGACCAAAGCCTTAAAGCATCAGCATCACACCCTTGCTTTTATATTCAAGTCCTCTTGAAATAAACACTTTCCTTACCAACTCAACTTGCACGCTAACCTTCCAGGAATCCTGCACAAAGACTCCTAAGTCCCTTTACACCTCTGATTTTTGGATTTTCTCCCCATTTAGAAAATAGTCTATGCCTTTATTTCTTCTAGCAAAGTGCGTGACCATACACTTCCCTATGCTGTATTCCATCTGCCACTTCTTTGCTCATTCTCCTAATCTAAGTTCTTCTGCAGACTCACTGCTTCCTATACACCACCTGCCCCTTCACCCACCTTCATATCGTTTGCAAACTTGGCCACAAAGCCATCACACTATCACCCATATCAGTGTTTTTCAACCTTTTCACTACCCACTTGCGACTTTCATTTACCTCTGTGGCCCCACCCTCCATAGTCTGTTGGTTGCTACAGTTATTTTTGCACAACTGTACTATTTTAATATACAGTCAATATTTGTGTCTTAACAGGTCCTTGGTATTATATGTTAAATATAATGTTACATGTGTATATGAAAAATAAAACTATTTCAAAGCTCTGAATAGGATGTTTTATTTGTAATATGTAAAATATTGTTCCAACCAGCAATGAAAACGCACTTAATATTGTTACTTTGGGTATTTAGTGAGAGCCTTGTGACTGATAAAAACTGGTAAGTTTTTGAATATCTGATTATAACTTGATTAAAGATGATCGAAGGTCCTCATTTTTCATGTCGAGACAGTTATGAGCTTGATAGCTTAACTAAAACCACATTCAACTTGATAAAAGGTGGGAAATCTAATAAAAACAACTTTGCCTTCTCCCAGAGCTTATTTCGAGTAGCACTATTTATCCAGAAATTTTGCTTGCTGCATTTGAACTTTGCTTGAGCTGTTATAATCACTCAATAACACATTCTTACAATGTGGTGTCAACATCATTCACATTCACCCCAAATGGATCCACCACCCAATCTGGAATATGCATCTCCAATAGGTCTCTGAACTGAAATTTCATCATTGCGCAGTTGTTTCAAATGATCAAGATATACAATCAGATCATCATCTTGCAATTCTATTTTAAGACTGTCAGAGAAAATCCGTGATGTCTAATGTTGCTGCTGTAACTGCAGCCTCGTGTCATGCTTTTTATGTATTACAGCATGCACAGGTCAGTGGAGGGTAAGCAGAACCAGTCTCCTGCTGCATACTTGCTAATTGGTCTTGCTGCGGACAGCCTCACCCAGTCTGCAGTTTGTGATGTGGGGCTGAACGTGGAGGGGGGGCTCAGCGGAATGCCCTACAGGGTGTGAATGGCAATTTGAGCATGGTCAAGCAGGAGCAGAGATGATGGTTGACATGTGCACACAGAAAGCTGTTTTGCTGCCTCATTTTCATTATCTAGCATATTTTCCCATTCATTTCATCCAGGGTTCCAATTTGTTACTTACATTTTTTAAAAATTGAGATACATAGAACATAGAATAGTACAGCACAGTACAGGCCCTTCGGCCCACAATGTTGTGCTAACCCTCAAACGCTGCCTCCCATATAAGCCCCCACCTTAAATTCCTCCATATACCTATAGTAGCCTCTAGTAGTCTCTTAAACTTGACTAGTATATCTGCCTCCACCACTGACTCAGGCAGTGCATTCCACGCACCAACCACTCTCTGAGTAAAAAACCTTCCTCTAATATCCCCCGTGAACTTCACACCCCTTACCTTAAAGCCATGTCCTCTTGTATTGAGCAGTGGTGCCCTGGGGAAGAGGTGCTGGCTATCCACTCTATCTATTCCTCTTGTTATCTTGTACACCTCTATCATGTCTCCTCTCATCCTCCTCCTCTCCAAAGAGTAAAGCCCTAGCTTCCTTAATCTCTGATCATAATGCACACTCTCTAAACTAGGCAGCATCCTGGTAAATCTCCTCTGTACCCTTTCCAATGCTTCCACATCCTTCCTATAGTGTGGCGACAAGAACTGGACACAGTATTCCAAGTGTGGCCTAACCAGAGTTTTATAGAGCTGCATCGTTACATCGCGACTCTTAAACTCTATCCCTCGATTTATGAAACCTAACACCCCATAAGTTTTCTTAACTACCTGCAAGGCAACTTTCAGGGATCTGTGGACATGTACCCCCAGATCCCTCTGCTCCTCCACACTACCAAGTATCCTGCCATTTACTTTGTACTCTGCCTTGGAGTTTGTCCTTCCAAAGTGTACCACCTCACACTTCTCCAGGTTGAACTCCATCTGCCACTTCTCAGCCCACTTCTGCATCCGATCAATGTCTCTCTGCAATCTTTGACAATCCTCTACACTATCTACAACACTACCAACCTTTGTGTCGTCTGCAAACTTGCCAACCCACCCTTCTACCCCCACATCCAGGTCGTTAATAAAAATCACAGAAAGTGGAGGTCCCAGAACAGATCCATGTGGGACACCACAAGTCACAATCCTCCAATCTGAATGTACTCCCTCCACCACGACCCTCTGCCTTCTGCAGGCAAGCCAATTCTGAATCCACCTGGCCAAACTTCCCTGGATCCCATTCCTTCTGACTTTCTGAATAAGCCTACCATGTGGAACCTTGTCAAATGCCTTATTAAAATCCATATAGATCACATCCACTGCACTACCCTCATCTATATGCCTGGTCACCTCCTCAAAGAACTCTATCAGTCTTGTTAGACACGATCTGCTCTTCACAAAGCCATGCTGACTGTCCCTGATCAGACCATGATTCTCTAAATGCCCAGAGATCGTATCTCTAAGAACCTTTTCCAACAGCTTTCCCACCACAGACGTAAGGCTCACTGGTCTATAATTACCCGCACTATCCCTACTACCTTTTTTGAACAAGGGAACAATATTCACCTCCCTCCAATCCTCCGGTACCATTCCTGTGGACGAGGACATAAAGATCCTAGCCAGAGGCTCAGCAATCTCTTCCCTCGCCTCGTTGAGCAGCCTGGGGAATATTCCGTCAGGCCCCGGGGACTTATCCGTCCTAATGTATTTTAACAACTCCAACGCCTCCTCTCCCTTAATATCAACATGCTCCAGAACATCAACCTCCCTCATATTGTCCTCACCATCATCAAGTTGCCTCTCATTGGTGAATACTGAAGAGAAGTATTCATTGAGGATCTCGCTCACTTCCACAGCCTCCTTTATCTTTAATCGGTCCTACCTTCACTCCTGTCATCCTTTTTTTCTTCACATAATTGAAGAATGCCTTGGGGTTTTCCTTTACCCTACTCGCCAAGACCTTCTCATGCCCCCTTCTTGCTCTTCTCAGCCCCTTCTTAAGCTTTTTTCTTGCTACCCTATATTCCTCAATAGACCCATGTAATTCCTGCTTCCTGAACCTCATGTATGCTGCCTTCTTCCACCTGACTAGATTCTCCACCTCACTTGTCACCCATGGTTCCTTCACCCTACCATTCTTTATCTTCCTCACCGGGACAAATTGATCCCTAACATCCTGCAAGAGATCTCTAAACATCGACCACATGTCCATAGTACATTTCCCTGCAAAAACATCATCCCAATTCACACCCACAAGTTCTAGCCTTATAGCCTCATAATTTGTCTTTCCCCAATTAAAAGTTTTCCTGTCCTCTCTGATTCTATCCTTTTCCATGATAATGCTAAAGGCCAGGGAGCAGTGGTCACTGTCCCCCAGATGCTCACCCACTGAGAGATCTGTGACCTGACCTGGTTCATTACTTAGTACTAGATCTAGTATGGCATTCCCCCTAGTCGGCCTGTCCACATACTGTGACGGGAATCCATCCTGGACACACTTAACAAACTCTGCCCCATCTAAACCCTTGGAAGTAATCAGGTGCAAATCAATATTAGGGAAGTTAAAGTCACCCATGATAACAACCCAATTATTTTTGCACCTTTCCAAAATCTGCCTCCCAATCTGCTCCTCTGTATCTCTGCTGCTACCAGGGGGCCTATAGAATACTCCCAATAGAGTAACTGCTCCCTTCCTGTTCCTGACTTCCACCCATATTGACTCAAAAGAGGATCCTGCTACATTACCCACCCTTTCTGTAGCTGTAATGGTATTCCTGACCAGTAATGCCACCCCTCCTCCCCTTTTTCCGCCCTCTCTATCCCTTTTAAAGCACTGAAATCCAGGAATATTGAGAATCCATTCCTGCCCTGGTGCCAGCCAAGTCTCTGTAATGGCCACTACATCATAATTCCATGTATGTATCCAAGCTCTCAGTTCATCACCTTTGCTCCTGATGCTTCTTGCATTGAGGTACACACATTTCAGCCCTTCTACCTTACTGTCTTTACATTGTTTATTCTGCTTCTCTTTCCTCAAAGTCTCTCTACATGTTAGATCTGGCTTTACTCCATGCACTTCTTTCACTGCTCTATCGCTCTGGGTCCCATCCCCCTTGCAAATTAGTTTAAACCCTCTCGAACCATGAAATAGCCATGAAATAGGCATTTCCTGTCCTTCGAACCGCAGTGCCCAGTAATTCCCCCAATTAATCCTAGCCTAACCACAGGACAATTTACAATGACCAATTAAACTACCAACTGGCAAGTCTTTGGACTGTGAGGGGAAACTCACACGATAATGGGGAGAACATAGAAACTCTTTACAGGCAGTGGTGAGGATTGAAGCTGGGTCTCTGGTGCTGTGAAGGGTGGTGCTAACCACTATGCTACTGTGCCTCCCCATATTTACGTATATTCATTTCCTTTCTATTTATATATTTTAGTAATATTTCATTAAAACAATAAATTCATCAAGGCCAAATCAGAAAATCTTGTGGCCTCAGTATCTTGTTTTTACCACTGATCCAAATCATTGACACAAATGATAAAAAGAGAGCAGCCCAAACACAGACCCCTATGGAACACCGCTAGTCAATAGCAGTCAACCACAAAAGGCCCCCTTTCTTCCCAAGGCCTGCTGTCAGTCAGCCAATGCTCTATCCATGCTAGTATCTTCCCTGTAATACCATGGGCTGTCATCTTGCTAAGCAGCCTCATGTGCGTCACCTTGCCAAGGCCTTCTGAAAATCCACGTACACCACATCCATCGATTTGCCTTTGCCTGTCTTGCTTATTTGCTCAAGGACTTCCAACAGATTTGTCAAGTACGATTTCCCCTTATGGAGCCCATGTTGACTTGGACCTATTTTATCATACACCTCCAAGTACCCCAAAACCTCATCCTTAATAGTACACCCCCACATCTTCCCAAGCACTGTAGTCAGGCTGCCTGGCCTATAATTTCCCTTCTTTTTAAAAAAGGAGGGAGGGACATTTGAAATCTTCCAATTCTCCAGAATCAAGTGATTCTTGGAAGACAATTACTAATGCCCTCACAATCTCTTCCGATACCATCTGGTCCAAGTGGCTTATCTAACTTCAGATCTTTCAGTTTCCCAAGCACCTTCTCCTTATTAGTAGCAACTCCCTATACTTCTGCCTACTGACTCTCTAATTTCTTGCATACTGCTACTGTCTTCCACAGTAAAGACTGATGCAAAATACTCTTTAGGTTCATCCACCATTTCTTTGCCCTTATTACTACCCCTCCAGCGTCATTTTCCACTCTTTTACTCATCTGAAAAACATTTTTGCTCTATTATTGGTTAGCTTACGTACTTTCACATTCCATTTTTTCCTCTTTTGGCTTTTTTAAAATCTGCCTCCGTTGGTTTTTAAAAACTTCTTACTAATTTTTGTTATATTATATGCCTTCTCATTTGCTTTTCTGCTATCTTGGACTTCCCTTGTCAGCTATGGTGGCACCATCCTCCCTTTAGGATACTTAATCATTGGGATGTATCAAGCTTGCACCTTCCAAATTGATCCCAGAAACTCCAGCCACTGCTGTTCTGCCATCATCCCTGCTCGTGTCCCCTTCCAATCAACTTTGGCCAGCTCCTTTTTCACAACTCTAATTACATTTACTCCATTGTAATACTGATAAATCTAACTTTAACTTCTCCCTCTCAAACTGCAGGGTAAATGCTATCATATTGCAACCATTGCCTCCTATGGGTTCCTTTACCTCAAGCTCCTCATTGTATCTGGTTTATTTCACAAGACCCAATCCAGAATTGCCTTTCCCCTAGTGAGTTCAACCACAACTTGCTCTTTAAAATAACACTTCATAGGCATTCTGCAAATTCCTTCTTCTGAGATCCAGCCCCAATCAGATTTTCCCAATCTAGTTGCATCTTGAAATCCTTTATGACTATCATTATGTCACCTTTTTCAAAGACCGTGGCAGTTCTTAATTGCCAAAGGCAAGACTGAAGCACTTGTGAGCATCTATAGTGTCTTCCCAACTCTTCTGTGATCACAAAGACCAGTCTTTAGTTAAATTTTATTCATTACAGGAAATATTACAAAACAGCTGGAACCAGACATCTTGGTTATAAAGATTTGCACTCTCAAACCAGTCATGTCTGTGGCTACACAAGTTCTTCAGGGCTTCATCATAGATGCAACTATTTTAATTGTTACATTAATAACATTCCTTTCGTATATTCAGAAGTGAGATATTGAATGCGTGGCTAAGAACGGCTCCATTGCCATATTCAAGTTTGCTGATTACACCACTGTCATAGGCATATCAGCATATAGTGGGGAGATTGAAAATCTGGCTGAGTGGTACCATAACAATTTTCTTACTCAATGCCAGCGAGACCAAGGAGCTGATTATTGACTTCAGGATGAAACCAGAGATCCATGAGCCAGTCCTCATCAGAGGCACAGAGGTGGAGAGTGTCAGCAACTTAATTCTTTGGTGTTGTCATTTTGGAGGACTTGTCCTGGACACAGCACATAAGTACAATTACAAAGAAAGCATGACAGTACCTCTACTTCCTTACAAGTTTGCAAAGATTCAGCATGACATCTAAAACTTCAACAAACCTCTGCAAACGTATAGTGGAGAGTATAATGACTAGTTGCATCACAGACTGGTATGGAAACACTAATGTCCTTGAACCAAAAATCCTACAAAACATACTGAATGTGGCCCAGTCCATCACGGGTAAAGCTCTCCCCACCATTGCACATCTAGATGGAGTGTTGTCACAGAAAGGTAGCATCCATTATCAGGGACCCCCACCTCCCAGGTCAAGCTCCTTTCTTGCTGCCGCCATCAGGAAGCGGGTACAAGGCCCAAGACCCTCATCACCAGGTTCAGGAACAAGTATTACCCCTCAACCATCAAGCTCTTGAACCAAGGGGGATAAGTTCACTTGCCCCATCACTTAAATGTTCCCACAAACTGTGGACTCACTTTCAAGGACTCTTCATCTCATGGTTTTAATATTTATTATTTGTTTATTATTATTTCTTTCTTTTCGTATTTACAAAATTTGTTGCCTTTTGCACACTGGTTGAACACTCAGGTTTGTGCCGTCTTTCACTGGTTCTGTTTATGGTTATTATTCTATTATGAATTTATTGAGTATTCCCACAAGAAAACAAATCTCAGGGTTGTACATGGTGACACATGTACTTCAATAATAAATTTACTTTGAACTTAATGATTATAGCACAATAGTCGACTAACTTTGCGAATCTTTAGAAAATGAAACAATGCCTGCATGCAGCAAGGCCGAACTAATTTAACATTCATTTACAATCAACTGGTTATCACACTAAGATTCTGGGCCATTGCTGACCAGCCATATAAATACTTGGCTATAAGAAAATGAAGGTTCTGCATCCAGTCGTTAATTTCCCAATTCTCCAAATTATTGTTGTCAAAAAAACAAGTCTGAGACAGTACTCCACACTTCATTAAGAGAGGCCAACTCTAGTACTCAAGAAACTCTCTCCTAAACAAAGCAACTCACTTTATATTGATTCCTTTCCCCTGTGGCACATCAGAAATGCAACATATACAATTTATAAAATACTTTGAAGTTGCTCATTAAGATTAAGTGCACAGCATCTCAAAAACCCTGTGAACTCGACTGCCAAGGACTAGAGCACCAGGTGCATGAGAACGTCCTCCAAATCACACATCATCTTGAGAACTACAAATGCAGGCAGATGGGACTGGATGCGTGTAAAGGCAGAGACTAAAAACTGCAGCAACAGTGGCAAGGGAGGTGGAGAAGCATTTACAGGACTGCATTGAGTCTGTGGACTGGACAATATTCAGGGATTCATCTTCAAAACTGAATTAATATGCCACAGTTGTCACCAATTTCATCAAGACTTGTGTGGATAAGTGTGTATCTTCAAGAACATACTGGATATACCCAAATCAAAAGACACAGATGAAACAGGAGATTTGTAGTCTTCAGATTTATAGTGGAGTGGTGCCCCAGCAACAACCTGGCACTCAGCGTCAGAAAGACAAAACAGCTGATTGTGGACTTCAGGAAGGGCAAGACGAAGGAACACATACCAATCCTCAGAGGGATCAGAAGTGGAGAGAGTGAGCAGTTTCAAGTTCCTGGGTGTCAAGATCTCTGAGGATGTAACCTGGTCCCAACATATTGATGCAGTTATAAAAATGGCAAGACAGCAGCTATACTTCATTTGGAGTTTGAAGAGATTTGGTATGTCAACAAGGCATTCAAGACTTGTGATCCAGAACTATACAAAAAGTCCAAGTACGACCTACAAAAGGCTATTTTAAGAGTGAAAAATCAATTCTAGTTGAAGTTAGAGAGAGAATTGGTTGCATCAGCTCTAGCAGGGTTTGCAGGCCATTACTTCTCACAAAGTGAAACCTAACATCATGAATGGGAGAGATGCTTTACTCCCAGATGAGTTCAACACCTTTTATGCATGCTTTGAAAGAGAAAATAAAACTACACTTGTGTGAATCCCCGTAGCATCTGATGACCCGGTGATTGATTGATTGATTGATCGATCACGATCTCACACACACACACACACACACACACACACACACACACACACACAGAGGTTGACATCAGAACATCTTTCAAGAGGGTGAACCCTCGTAAGGTGTCAGGTCCTAATGATGTACCTGGTAGGGCACTGAAAAACTGTGCCAACCAGTTGGTGGGAGTGTTCAAAGTCACTCCCTCTCTCACTGCTGCAGTTGGTGCTTCCAACCTCCTTCAAAAGGGCAACAATCATACCAGTGCCCAAGAAGAGCAGGGTGAGATGCCTCAATGACTATCTCCCAGTTGCACTCACATCTATTATGAAGTGCTTTGAGAGGTTGGTCATGGCTAGAATCAACTCCTGCCCAAGGACCAGGACCCATGCAACTTGATTATCATCTCAATAGGTCTAAAAAAGGTGCAATCTCACTGGATCACCACTCAGACTTCGATCACCTGGACAATAACAACACTTACATCAGGCTGCTGTTTATTGATTACATCTCAGGTTCAACACAATCATATCCTCAGTTCTAATCAACAAGCTCCAAAACGTGGGCCTCCATACCTTTCTCAGCAACCAGATCCCAGACTTCCTCACAAGGAGATTAGAGTCAGTGTGGATCAAAAATAACATTTCCTCCTTGCTGACAATCAACACTGGTGCATATCAAGGTTGCCAACTTAACCCACTACTCTATTCTCTCTGCAGCCACGACTATGTGGCTAGGCATAGCTCCAATACCATCTATATATTTACTGATGACAGAACCCTCTATATATTTATTGATGACAGACCTATTATTGGCAGAATTTCAGATGGTGATGAGGAATTGTACAGGAGCAAGACAGATCATCTGCCTGAGTGGTGTCGCAACAACAACCTTGCACTCAAGGTCAGTAAGACCAAGGAATTGATTTTGGACTTCAGGAAGGGGAAGTAAGGGAGCACACACCAATTCTCATTGAGGGATCAGCAGTGGCAAGGATGAGCAGTTTCAAGTTCTTGGGTATCAACATCTCTGAAGATCTATCCTGGGCCCAACATACTGATGCAATTACAAAGAAGGCACGGCAGTGTCTATATTTTATTAGCAGATTGAGGATACTTGGTATATCACCGGAGACACTAAACTTTTTACACGTGTACTATGGAGAACATCCTAACTGCCTGGAATGGAGGGGCAACTGCACAGGATTGGAAGAAGCTGCAGAAAGTTGTGTTGGATCTGTCCATTTAATTCTTAGATAAGAATTAGATTTAATTGAATATTTACTTTGCAGTTTAACAATTATCTGCTTATATTTTAGGCAATTCTTATACGTGTACACAAGTTTAATATGCCTCAAGTGGTCATACAAAATATAATTCTGCAAAGCTCTGGAAGCTTCTTTATCCTGCAGTATTGAATAAGTGCTATTTCATTAGTTAGTTCTCATCTATGATTTGAATGAAATTGTTCTCATCTCTATTGTTACAAAACAGCCAAACACAAAGCACTGTCAGTTTAATCTTTTTAAGTCCTTAAATCTTAACTTTCTCTTCACTAATGGATCTCCAGCACGGTCAACTTTCCGGTTCTATCAGCTCTTGATAAAATGATTATGAAGCAGCAAGTTTTATGCTTCTTGCCTAACTTCTAAAAGAACCTTGGATCAAAACATTCTTTTGGATTCCCCACAGCAGAAACATTTTCTATGCCTACCTTATCCAATCCTCATAATTAACCAGTATTAAGGTGGCAATTGGTTTGACAGGCATTTGCAAAGGGGTGGGGCAATAATAGACGTAGAACTTTCAAAAAAAATTCAAAATTAATGGCAGAACCAAGTTCAAAAAGGTAGGCTAGGTATCAAGGTGATTTGGTGATTTCATCCTCTTCAAGCTTCAATTACATAATTCAGTATGGCATTTATATCCTTCAGATAAAATTACACCCTTGTAATTTACCTGTCTTTAGCCTGCCCGTTCATATCCATGCCATCTGTTTCTTATGCCCAAAATTAATTTAATAAATTAAGCCAGGATGTACTAATACTGATTAGATAGTTTGCCTGGAAGTTCATACTTTTATACAATTATAATAAGAAATAGATTTTCAATGATACTCAAAACATCACAAACATTATTCATCATCTATCCAAAATTTTTTTTCCAGAAACGATTTGAACGGATAAACCCTTCACAGTAAATGGCAGTCCATCTGTTGTTTATGATTCAACCTTTATAATTGGGATTCCGAACCAACCTTTCACACAAAGATATCCACGCACCACAGAATTTAAAAGAAAAATCCGATCAATTATACATGTCGTAAATTTTCTGTCTAACCACACTACAGCTTCAGGAGGAAATGCAGTACACTCATTTATTAAACAAAGGTTTGGGTTCCGCGGTTCGGGTTCTGAAACGCTCCAGTAATACAAACCACCCGCATGTATAAAACAGCATCACCTGATGTTCAGCTAACAGCTTGCGTTAAAGCAAAGGTTTTCTTTACTATTGGTTACCGTTCCAGTGAAGGTTTTCTTTAACTTAATGATTTCAATTCCACATGTTTAAAATAAACTCTCGCTATCCATAGACATAAAAATGTTACAAAATACATACACGCTAGAGCTTAAATATAGGTTCTAATCACTTGAAACACCCAGCAATAAGTTTGAATGTTTTATAGGCCTTACGATAATCTTCATTTGCAATATGGACCAAACTATTCAATCGATTGCGATGTTCTCATTTTGTTTCAATAATTGCAGCGAATAATCGCAAAACTGTGCCCTTTTAATTTGTATAACTTCATTCAAATTAGTTGTATTTATGCGGAATGGGGGAAATCCAAATAAAATATTTCAGCTGACATTAAATTACACCGTGCCTTTATTAAAGACTTCTTTCCGATCACTTTCATAAGATTAAGGAGGAAGCGGAGTATTAACATTCTGTTTGGTTTCAAATACGAGTCAACTTGAATTCTGAGCGTGTATGAAGCGTTATTTTTTTTGCCGAAAGTAACTTGCCAGATTTAGACTCAAGGGCGCATTTCACCTACCAATACATACAACCAAATAACGGGAACCGGGAGCAACCAGCGCGCATTATCAAGATAAACGACATTTATTTAATAAGAGATTGACCTCGGTGTTTAACTGTAATTTTAAAATAAAAGTAAAATACCTGATTACATCATCGTTATGACCCAGAAAGAATTTTTGTTTATGCTCCCGTGTGTTATAAACCACCCCAACACCTGCAACGAAATAAACGATTTCCTTGGAAGCAGTATAGTAGAGGTTGTTTCGGCACTGGTGTCCCCGGTAGCCGTAGACCCACTCCAGCCGTAGATGACAATTGGGTGCCGCTCCATCGGCCATATCGGGCACCTCCCACTCCCAAAGCAAAGCGCTGTCCTCAACTCGGCACACGATGATCTCCTCTTCCCAACCTTGGCCGTCCTCTCTCCTTCCCTCGCTCGCAGTCTGCACCGAGCTGACTACAGCGGTATTCAACAGCTGTCATGCATTTCTTCCCCACGCCCGCAAACACCGAGAGCCGCGTGCCGCCAGCCCTCCGTCCAACACAACTACAAACCCCCGGCGTCCACAGGTGAGCGAACCGCTTTAACACCTCCACCCTCCGCGCCTGCGCGCCCGCCTGGGCCGGCCCACACGGAGGCTCAGCGCCCGTCAGACGGACGTCGCTCTTGACCAATGGGGACTTGAACCGTTGTGTCAATCATCCTTGACATCATGCATTCGGCTGCGTGTGTCGCTTGCCATTCGTAAAGTAAGGCGGGAGGTTGTAGGAAATAGGATTTGACTATTAGCACAGCGTTTAACTTATGATATGGCAATCATTATGGATCTTGAAATCTGAAGCTAAGTGAGAAAATTCCGAAAATCGAAAGTAGCCTGTTGGACTATAATATTTCGGAGAAAAGGTCGACTTTTGATATTTATAGCCTAGTTCAGGCTAAGGGAACGTCGACTCTCGATTCATTTCCATAGATGCTGCCTGACTTGCTGAGTTCCTACAGCATTTTGTATGTGTGTTGCATTGGATTTCCAGCACCTGCAGACTTTCTCGTGTTCAGGGTGTTAATGCCGTTTCCTCTGGAGTCAATTTCTTTAATGTTTTCACCGTTCCCATTTCAGATTTCTAGTTTGACTTTGCTATTTTTGCCTTTTGTTGTCATTAGCTGTTGAAGAATCTGTTTAACATTTTAAAAGCTTACAATTTGCATTCGTGCATTTGAACCCAGAAGTAATATTTCTACATCCAGTCCTGAAGAAGGGTCGCGGCTTGAAACGTCAACTGTTTATTCATTTCCAAAGATGTTACCTAATCTGCTGAGTTCCTTCAGAGGTGTGTGTGTGTGTGTGTGGACTTCCAGCATATGCAAAACTTATAACATACATGATTTATTTTCTTTCGTTGCTAAAACATCATATTAACCCTAAATTACCACAAAATACTGTATATTGGAAAAGAACACGGTGATGCTGAAAGATAGTTCCTCCGGTCGTTATATAACCATGGCTATTTATAAAACGTATCTTAACATTGATGCTTGAAAGTAATATTACTTGAACAATTGTGCTACTAATCGATAATATTACATTTTTGTTGATATTTATTTTAAAATACATCGTGCAAATGTGTACAGCTTAGGTTAATGAATGATCATTGTTTCTTGACAGGATGATTGGCAGCAAACAAAAGCAGTTGAAGGTCGTAAGCATGGCTATGTTTCTTTTGTTGCCAACGACTGAGATATAATTATGAAGCAAAAGGGGTAAGTTATCGCGTGATTTATCACGATGACCATATTTTCTCACGAATGGCACTGCACTTACTCTTTGCTTGTTTGTCAGGCGGTTGCGGGGACACCATGGCAGCTGTGAAGACCCAAGGATGCGTTGCTGGGAGTGACGGCAGGAACGCACCGGCCGCCATTCGGTCCCGCTGTCTGAGGTAGCGATTCTGTCGGATTAAGATGGGTTTGGATATGGATCCCATGTTCTTGGCCTGGAGTTATTTCAGGAGGCGGAAGTTCCAGTTGTGCGCTGATATCTGTACGCAGCTCCTGGAGGAAAACGCGTATGACCAGGTAGAGAGAGACCACCGTTTGTTGTGATTCAGGATTGCTTTATAATTCACAGCAAAGAATATTTTCTGTTTCTGTAATCGATATTTCGAAAATTGCGCGCAAGTACAGCTGATCGATTAACATTCAGGAATGTCAAGTGTTTCCTGCGTAGTAATTATTTGAAATACAACGATATGTCGTTTTATACAAGAATCTCAGAACTTTTTACAGACGTCTCCTTACAAATGGACGATCAGACTATAAATTTCTATCCTTCATTCGCCTTCTAAGTAGTATACACACTACCGTTGTTCTGTTAAGTAACACGTATCAATTGTCACTTATGAAGCGGTCATGTTATGCTTACACGGTGCTGCTGTTCCTTTGCGAAGTAACGATAACATCCTCAAATCAAAAATTATCTAATTTAAACTGGGTTAGTTACTAATTTAAACATTATACTTTGTGCAAGTAATTATTTTGTTAAAGGTCAGTTACTCAAATTTTATAACTTTTAGAAATCAATTATTTCTCCAATTTATTCCTTTGTATGTTTAATTCTCACTTGTACTATGTTGTATTTCATAAGTTATTAAAATGTTTTTCTTAATAAATCACTTAATGTAAGTATACAGTCATTACATGGCAATTGGTTAGGGTAATGAATGGAATGACTTGAATTTTATTCCTCTGCTGAACTTGAAAGTCATGGAATTGTTGAGTATTGTCAATTCAATGCCTAATTTCTGAATAAAGAGGCAATCTTGAAAAGATGAAAATATGTTTTAATTTATTTATTCACAGGCTGTTGGCATTTCTTGAAAAGGACAAAACAAAGAGAAAATGCTTATTTCTAATTGCCCTGAACTGGGTGATTTGCCATGCCTTTTTACAGGCAGTTAACTATATTGACTATGAACTTTGGAAGTATAGTTTTTAGGTTAAGGCTGTGTTATTTTCAGTTTATAGACAGGGCAATGTTTTTAAAAGTCAGACTAAATCTACAATAAATTGATTTGTTAAAGTAGATATAGTTGGCTAATTTCATATAACATTGTTGAAGAACAGTAATTGGTATCTAATCAAAGCATTTTTTTTACTAAAAATAAACTTCAGATCCTGGAAGATTGAGCAAAAAGGAGAAAAATTCTACAACACTCACCAGAAAAGAACAATGTTATGATTAAGGTTATTGACTTGAAGCATTGAAATATCACTCAGGTTGGAGGAACAAACCTTGTATTCCATCTGGGTATCCTCCAACCGGATGGCATGAACATCAATTTTTAGAACTTATGGTAAAGACCCTCCCCCCTTCACCATTCCCCATCTCCTTTTCCCTCTCTCACTTTATCTCCTTGCCCACCCATCGCCTCCCTCTGGTGCTCCTTCTCCCTTTCCTTTCTTCCATGGCCTTCTATTGTCTCCTATCGGACACTCCCTTCTCCAGCCCTGTATCTCTTTCACCAATCACCTTCCCAGCTCTTATCTTTATCCCTCCTCCCCCCCAGTTTCGCCTATCACCTTTTGTTTCTCTTCTTCCCCCCCCCCACTCCCCCAACCTTTTCAATCTACTCACCTTCTTTTTCTCCATTCCTGCCGAAAGGTCTCGGCCCAAAACATTGACTTACTTTTTTTTTCCATAGATGCTGCCTGGCCTCCTGAGTTCCTCCAGCGTTTTGTGTGTTGTTGGATTCGTAGTGTTCCTGGCATTTTCTCTATAGAATTGGTGGGAAATGTTCTTCTAGAGCACCATGATGTTTTAGATACCTTGATAAAGTTGGCATAAGAATTCTGGAAAATCATTTGGTATATTGTGTTCAGGAGAATTTCCTGATAATATCTCATAAGAAAATGGGAATATTGGATTATTTCAATGTATTGAGACAGGGTTAATTCATAATCTCATAGTCAGTGATCCTTTGGAATGGGAATGATGGAGAAGTAATTGGTGGTTTAATAGAATGGTACAGTGAGCTTTAGGGTAACACGCTGAAGTTGGAAATTGGAGTTCTAAACTAATTTCAGATTTCAGAGGTATGAGGAATAATTTAGCTAAAGGAGATTAGAGAAATTAGATTTTAAACACTCACCATTGTAGACCATTGACATCTTTCAACAGTGTTTTTTTTAAAAGGGAAGAGAAAATTTGTGGCATCTTTTGTAGCAGGATACCCAAAAGGGGTTCAAGGAAAAATAATCTCAGGGTTGTACGTGGTGACATGTATGTACTCTGATAATAAATTTTACTTTGACTTTTGACTGATTTTTGAATTGTTAGGGAACAAATTTAGCACCAATTTGTACAGAAAGGTATCAGGCCACATCTCTCAGGAAGCTGAAAGCTTGTTCGGAGTGTTGGGCTGTGGTGGTTTCTAAATGAGTGAAATAGAGGAAGGAAAAGAAATTAAGAAATTAAAAGATGGGATTCTTGAGCTTGGTGGCTTGGCAGCAGAAGACATAGCCACTTCTTTTGAAGTGTTGCATGAAGATAAGAAATGGGAGTAGGATTACAGGTAATTCCCCAATGAGCATGAAGTAACAGTGTGGAAATTGGAAGAGATGCAGGGGAATAGTGGAGTTATGTTTAATAAGGGGTTAATGAAACAAATAAAGTGATTGTTGAGTGGAAAATGAGCTTTAAGAAATTACTGGAAGGAAGTCTGGGCTTCAACCTCACAAAGAACCATTTGGGAGTTACCTTTGAGAAATGTTAGGTAGTAAAAGAAAATCTAGAATATTACATGGATGTAGGTATCAGCAATACAACAATAGTAAAGTTTCTATATAATGAAAGGTTTAGGGCTGATGTTAGGAAGTTTGACTCATAGTGCCTATAAAAAAGTATTCACCTTCCTTGGAAGTTTTCATGCTTTATTGTTTTACAACATTGAATCACAGTGGATTTAATTTGGCTTTTTTTGACACTGATCAACAGAAAATTATCTTTGGTGTCAAAGGGAAAACAAATTTCTACAAATTGGTATAAATTTATGACAATTATTAAACACAAAATGATTGATAGCATAATTACTTGCCCCCTTCAAGTCAGTATTTAGTAGATGCACCTTTGGCAGCAATTACAGCCTTGAGTCTGTGTGGATAGGTCTCTATCAGCTTTGCATATCTGGACACTGCAAATTTTCCCCATTCCTCTTTATGAATCTGCTCGAGCTCTGTCAGATTGCATGGGGATCGTGAGTGAACAGCCCTTTTCAAGTCCAGCCACAAATTCTCAATTGGATTGAGATCTGGGCTCTGACTTGGACATTCCAGGACATTAAATTTGTTTTTAAGCTATTCTGGTGTAGGTTTGGCTTTATGCTTGGCGTCGTTGTTTGGCTGATAAACAAATCTTCTCCCAAGTTGCAGTTCTCTTGCAGACTGTATCAGGGTTTCCTCCAGGATCTCTCTGTATTTTGCTGTATTCATTTTACCCTCTACCTTCACAAGTCTTCCAGGGCCTGCTGCAGTGAAGCATCCCCATAGCATGATTGAGCCACCACTTTGCTTTATGGTAGGTATGTTTTTTTTTAAATGGTGTGCAATGTTTGGCTTATGCCAAACATAGCATTTACTCTGATGGCCAAAAAGCTCAATTTTGGTTTCATCAGAGCATAGAACCTTCTTCCAGCTGACTTCAAAGTCTCCCACATGCCTTCTGGCAAACTCTAGCTGAGATTTCATGTGAGTTGTTTTTTTCTACAGTACCTTTCTCTTTGCCACTCTCCTATAAAGCTGTGATTGGTGAAGCACCCAGGCAACTGTTGCATGCACAGTCCTTCCCATTTCAGCCACTGAATCTTGGTGGCCTCCCTCACTAGTCCTCCTCTTGCACAGTCACTCAGTTTTTGAGGGTGGCCTGCTCTAGGCAAACTTACAGCTGTGCCATATTCTTTCCATTTCTTGATGATTGACTTAACTGTACTCCAAGGGATATTCAGTAACTTGGATATTTTCTTGTATCCTTTGATTGTGCTTTTCAATAACCTTTTCACAGATTTGCTTGGAATGTTCTTTTGTCTTCATGGTGTAGTTTTTGCCAGGATACTGACTCACCAGCAGTTGGACCCTCCAGATACAGGTGTGGTTTTACTACATTCAATTGAAACACCTTGACTGCACACAGGTCTCCAAAAACAGATCTCCATTTAACTAATTATGTGACTTCTAAAACCATTTGGCTGCACCGGTGATGATTTGGGGTGTCATATTAAAGGGGATGAATACTTATGCGATCAATTATTTTGTGCTTTATATTTGTAATTAACTTAAGTCACTTTGTCGGGATCTGTTTTCACGTTGACGCGATAGTGTCTTTTTCCGCTGATCAGTGTTTTAAAAAAAAATTAAATCAGTGGTGATTCAATTATGTACAACAATAAAACATGAAAACTACCGGCGGGGGGGGTGAATACTTTTTATAGGAACTGTAATTTGATAATAAATTTGCTTTGAACTTTAAAAGAGGTATGCACAGACATGGTGGACCAAAAGGTCTTAACTCTACAACTCTAGCATTTATAGAGAGAATACTGCAAGAAAACTAAAATTTTAAACTAATCCCAAAATTATTGATAAATGTTACAAAACAGATATATCTTTATTCTCATGACATAGCAATTAATACTGTTTGTTGAAATATCTGAAAATAATTTATGAAAATTATTATGGGGATGAATACTTACGCAATTGATTACTTTGTTTTGTATATGTAATTCATTTAGGTCACTTTATAGAGATCTGTTTTCACTTTGACACAGAAATCTTTTTCTGTTGATCAGTGTTAAAAAAGTCAAATTAAATCCATGAAAATTACCGGGGGGGGGGTGAAATACTTTTGAAAGGCACTATACAGACAGTATATGTCATCATATACAACCCTGAGATTCATTTTCTTGCAGGCATTCAGAATCAATACAAAGAAACACTATAGAATCAATGAAAGACTGCACCCAACAAGACGGACAAACACCAATGTGCAAAAGATTACAAACTGTAAATACAAAGAGAGCAATAAATATTGAGAATATTGACGAGTCATTGAAAGTGAATCCAAAGATTGTGGGAACAGTTCAGTGACGGGGTGCATGAAGGTCAGTGAAATCTTGCCCACTGTTTCAAGAGCCTGATGGTTGACAGGTAATAACTGTTACTGAACCTGAAACTGTGGGTCTTGAGGCTTCTGTACCCCCTTCTTGGTGACAGCAGCAATAAGGCCTGGAAGGTGGGACTTCTTGAAGACAGATGTTGCTTTCCTGCAATTGTGCTCCATGTAGAGGTGCTCAATGGTGGGGAGGGCTTTATCCATGATGGACTGGGTAATATCCACTATTATTTGTCTGTATTTCTATTTAGGGGCATTCGTGTATCCAAACCAGGCTGTGATACAACCAGTCAATATGCTTCTCACCACACATTATATAATTTTGTTGAAGTTTTTACTTTTTTAATGAGGTCCTAACCTAATCATGGGACAATTTACAAATTAACCTACCAACCGCTAGGTCTTTGGATTATGAGAGAAAACTGGAGCACCCTGAGGAAACCCTTGCGGTCACAGGGAGAATGTACAAAAATTCCTTACAGGCAGTGGCTGGAGTTGAACCTGGGTCACTGGTACAGTAAAGCGGTGTGCTACCATAATGCCACCGTGCCAAATGACATATCAAATCTTAGCAAACTTCTAAGAAAGCAGAGGTGCTGCCATGCTTTCCTTGTAATGACACTTAGGTGCTGGTTGCAGGACAGATCCTCAAAAACTGAGGAATTTGAAGTTTCTGATCCTCCAATGATGACTGGCTCATAGACCTCTGGTTTCCTCCTCCTGTAGTCAATAATCAGATCCTTGGTCTTGCCGATCTATCACCACCTTTGATTCGGCCAACGAAAGCGGTGTTGTCAGCAAACTTAAATATGGCATTGGAGCTGTGCTTAGCTTCAAAGTCATAAGTATAAACTGAGGAGAACAGGGGCTAAGCACACAGCCTTATGGTGCACCTGCGCTGATGGTAATTGCGGAGGAAGTTTTGTTGCTAACCTGAACCAACTGGTCAAGGATCCAGTTGCACAAGAAGGTGTTGAGGCCTTGGTCTTGGAGCTTATATATTCGTTTTGGAGAAATGATGGTATTGAATACTGAGCTGCAGTTAATGAGGAGCACACTGATGTATGCATCTTCACTCTCCAGATGTTCTAGGTTTGAGTAAAGAGCCAATGAAATGGCATCTGCAGTTGACCTGTTGTGACAGTCAGCAAATTGAAACAGATCCAAGTTGTTTCACAGGCAGAAGTTAATGTGTTTCATCATTATCCTCTCAAAGCACTTAATCACAATGGATGCAAGTGCTACTGAATGACAGTCATTGAGACAGGTTACCACATTCTTTTTAGGCACCCTTATAATTGAAACTTGCTTGAAGCAGATGGGTATCCCAGGCGGCCAAAGTGAAAGGTTAAAGATAACAGTAAACACTCCCGCCAGTTGATTAGTACAGGTCTTTAGGACTCAGCCAGGTACCAAATCTGGGCAGGATACTTTCCATAGAATTATAGGAAAGTACAGTGCAGAACCAGGCCCTTTGGCCCATCTAGTCCATTCTGAACCATTTTGCCCACTCCCATCAACCAGCACAGGGACCGTAGCCCTCCATTCCCTACTATCTAAACTTCTGTTTAATGTTGAAGTCGAGCTTGCATGCACCGCTTGTGCTAGCAGCTCGTTCCATACTCTCACAACCCTCTGAGTAAAGAAGTTTCCCTTCGTGTTTCCCTTAAACATTTTTTCTTTCACCCTTAACTCATGGCCTCTGGTTGGAGTCCCACCCAACTTCAGTAGAAAAAGCCTGCTTGCATTTACCCTATCTATACCCCTCATAATTTTGTATACCTCTATCAAATGTCCTCTCAATCTTCTACGGTTCAAGGAATAAAGACCTAACCTATTCAATCTTTCCTTATAACTCCAGACCTAGCAACATCTTTGTAAATTTTCTCTGTACTCCTTCAACCTTATTTACATCTTTCCTGGAGGTAGGAGGCCAGAACTGCACACAATACTCCAAATTAGGACTCACCAGTGTTTTGTACAACTTCAGCATAACATTCCATCTCCTATAAAGTGATTTATGAAGGCCAATGTACCAAATGCTTTCTTTGCGACTCCATTTACCAGTGATGCCACTTTCAATAAGTTATGGACCAGATCCCTTTGTTCTACCACACTCCTCAGTGACCTACCGTTCACTCTGTAAGACCTATCCTGGTTGGTCCTACCAAAGTGCATCACCTCACACTTGTCTGCATTAAATTCCATCTGCCATTTTTCCAGCTGGACTAGATCCTGCTGCAATCTATGATAGCATTCCTCACCATCCACTACACCCCCATCTCAGTATCATCTGCAAATTTGCTGATCCAGTTAACCACATTATCATCCAGATCATCGATATAGATGACAAACAACAACAGACCCAACACCGATTTCTGCGGCACGCCACTGGTTACAGGCCTCCAGTTGGAGAGGCAACCATCTACTACTACTTTCTGGCCTCTCCCACAAAGCGAATTTCTAGACCAATTTATTAACTCATCTTGAATACTGAGTGACTGAACCTTCTTGACCAACCTCCCATGTGGGACCTTGTCAAGTGCCTTACTAAAGGCTATGTAGATAACATCCACTGCCTTGCCTTCATCAACTTTCCTGATAACTTACTCGAATACTGGACAGGATTAGTTAGACATGACCTACCAGGCACGAAGCCATGCTGACTATCCTTAATCAGTCCATGTCTATCCAAATACTTATATATCCGGTCTCTCAGAATACCTTCCAATAACTTTCCCACTACTGATGTCAGGCTCACCAGCAGATAATTTCTTGAGAACAACATTGGCTATCCTCCAATCCTCTGGTACCTCACCTGTCGCTATGGAGAAATTAAGTATCTCTGCTAGGGCCCTGGCAATTTGTCTCCCGCAGGGTCCGAGGGAACACCTTGTCAGTCCCTGGGGATTTATCCACCCTTATTTGCTTCAGAACAGCAAACACCACCACCTCTGTAATCCGTATAGGGTCCATGAAGATGATGCCTCACGTCTATAGACTGTGTCCATCTCTTAAATAAATAAAGATGCAAAAAATTTATTTAAAATCTCCCCCATCTCTTTTGGCTCTGCACATAGATTATCTTTCTGATCTTCCAGAGGATCAATTTTGTCTCTTGCAATCCTCTTGCTCTTAATATCTGTAGAATCCCTTAGGATACTCCTTCACCTTGTCTGCTAGGGCAACCTCATGCCTTCTTTTAGACCTCCCAATGTTCTCTTGCATTTCTTATACTCTATAAGCACCCCATTTGTTCCTATAGTTTCTGTGCACCTCCTTTGTTTTCTTAACCAGGACCTCAATACCGCTTGAAAATGAAGGTTCCCTACACCTGTTTTCTTTACTTTTTATTCTGACAGGCATTTATTAGCTTTGTATTCTCAAAATTTCACTTTTGAAGGCCTCCCACTTTCCAAGTACACTTTTGCCAGAAAAGAGCCACTCAGAATCCACACTTGCCAGATCCTTTCTGATGCCCTCAAAATTGGCCTTTCTCCAATTTAGAATCTCAACCCATGGACCAGACCTATCTTTTTGCATACCTCCTTTGATTAATGGCATTGTGATCATGAGAGGGATCCTCATAGAGGGATCAGAAGTGGAGAGAGTGAGCAGCTTCAAGTTCCTGGGTGTCAAGATCTCTGAGGATCTAATCTGGTCCCAACATATTGATGTAGTTATAAAGAAGGCAAGACAGCAGCTATACTTTATTAGGAGTTTGAAGAGATTAAGCATGTCAACAAATACACTCAAAAACTTTTATAGTTGTACTGTGGAGAGCATTTTGACAGGCTGCATCACTGTCTGGTGTGGAGGGGCTACAGTACAGGACCGAAAGAAGCTGCGGAAGGTTGTAAATCTAGTCAGCTCCATCTTGAGCACTAGCCGACAAAGAACCCAGGACGTCTTCAGGGAGCGGTTTTTCAGAAAGACAGTGTCCATTATTAAGGACCTCCAGCACCCAGAGCATTCCCTTTTCTCACAGTTACCATCAGGAAGCAGGTACGAAAGCCTGAAGGCACACACTCAGCGATTCAGGAACAGCTTCTTCCCCCCTGCCATCTGATTGCTAAATGGACATTGAAGTTTTGAACACTACCTCACTTTTTTTTTATATACCGTATTACTGTTTTTGCACATTTTTTATTCTATTCAACATATGTAATTGATTTACTTGTTTGTTTATTATTATTTTTTATTTTATTTTTTTCTCTCTGCTAGATTATGTATTGCATTGAACTGCTGCTGCTAAGTTAACAAATTTCATGTCACATGCCATGATAATAAAGCTGATTCTGATTCTGAGATGCAAAGTGTTCCCCTACGCAAACCTCTGTCACTTGCTCTGTCTCATTCCCTAATAGTAGATCAAGTATCGCACAGTCTCATGTTGGGACTTCTATATACTGATTAAGGAAACTTTCCCGAATATATTTGACAAATTCTATACTATCTAGTCCTTTTACAGTTTGAGAGTCCCAGTCAATATGTGGAAAGTTAAAATCACCTACCATAACAACCTTATGCTTCTTGCAGCTGTCTGTGATCTCTCTGCAAATTTGTTCCTCTAAATCCCTCGGACTGTTGGGTGGTCTGTAATATAGCCCCGTTAACATGGTCATACCTTTCTTATTTCTCAGTTCCACCCATAACACCTCAATAGACGAGTTCTCCAGTCTGTCCTGACTGAGCACTGCTGTGACATTTTCCCTGACTATTAATGCCACCCTTCCTCCTTTAGTCCCTCCCACTCTGTTGCATCTGAACCCCGGAATATTGAGCTGCTGGTCCTCCCCCTCCTGCAACCAAGGTCTTACTAATGGCTACAATCTCATAATTCCAGGTGTTGATCTATGCCTGAGCTCATCTGCCTTTTCTGTGATACTTCTTGCATTGAAATATATTCACGTCAGGACATTAGTTACACCTTGATCAACTTTTTGGTTCCTGTCTGTGGTCTTAACAACATCTGTCCACAACCTCTCAACCTCCCATTCCCCTTGCAACTCTAGTTTTAACAAGACCCACCTTCACTGGAAGAGGATCCAATGGTCCAAAAATCTTACGCCCTACCTCTTACACCAATTCCTTAGCCATGTGTTAAGTTGTATAATCTTCCTATTTCTGGCTCACTAGCAAGTGACACAATTGGCAATTCTGAGGTCACAACTCTGGAGGTCCTGCCCTTTGACTTAGCACCTAACTCCCTGAACTCCCCTCGCAGAACCTCGTCACTCATCCTACCCATGTCATTGGCACCTACGTGGACTATGACTCTGTTCACCCTCTCACTTATGAATACTGAGGACTCAATCTGAGATGTCCTGGACCCTGGCGCCCGGGAGACAACATACCATCCGGGAATCTTGTTCTTGTCTACAGACCTGCCTTTCTGTTCCCCTAACTAACGAATCCTGCATCACCACAGCTCGACTCTTCTCCCACCTTCTCTTCTGAATCGTAATGTCAGACTCAGGTGCCAGAGACTTGACTGCTGTGATTTTCCTCTGCTGGGTCGTCCTGCCATCTCCCACCCACCTCCCCTCCGTCACAACAGCATCCAAAGTGATATACCTGTTGTTGAGGGGATAGCCACAGGGGTATTCTGCACTGGCTCCTTAATCCCTTTCCCCTTGCTGACTGTCACCCAGCTTCCTGTATCCTGCAGCTTGGGTGTAGCTACCTCTCTATCCAGTGGCAAATGAGAAAATCTGCCGATGTTGGAAATCCAAGCAACACACACAAAATGCTGGAGGATCTCAGCAGGCCAGGCAGCATCTATGGAGAAATGTTCAGTCAATGTTTCGGGCCGAGTGGTGCTAGGAAGTTTTTGAACCCTGTCGAATTTTCTCTATTTTTCCATAGAAATGACCTAAAATGTGATCAGATCTTCATATAAGTCCTAAAACTAGATGAAGAGAATCCAATTAAATAAATAACACAAAAACATAATACTTGTGCATTTTTTCATTGAGAAATATTACATGTATTTTTTGGAAAAAGTATGTGGACCTTTGCTTTCAGTAACTGGTGTGACACCGCCCCCCCCTGCCCCCCCCCCACAGTACAGCAATAACTAACTAAATGTCCAAATGTTTTCCTTAACTGTTGATCAGTCCTGCACGTCGGCTTGGAGGAATTTTAGGCCATTCCTCCTTACAAAACTGCTTCAACTGTGGGATGTCAGTGGGCTCCCTTGCATGAACTGCTTGCTTCAGGTCCTTCCACAACATTCCTATAGGGCTAAGGTCAGGACCTTGATGTAGCCGTTCCAAGACATGAATTTTCTTCTTTTTTATCCATTCTATTGATATACTCTTGTCTTTCAGATCATTGTCTTGTTGCATTAGCCAACTCCTATTAAGCTTCAGCTGACAGACTACTACCCTGACATTCTCCAGTAAAATGACTTGATACAATTTTGAATTCATTGTTCCCTGGACAATTGCAAGCTGTTCAGGCCCTGAGGAAGCAAAGCAGCCCCAAACCATGATGCTCCTTCCACCATGCTTCACAGTTGGGATGAGGTTTTGGTGTTAGTGTGCGGTGCCCTTTTTCTTCCAAACATAACAATATATATTTGTCTCATCTGTCCATAGAACATTGTCCCAGAAGCATTGTAGAACATCCAGGTGGTTTTTTAGAAACTTGAGACATGCAGCAGTGTCAACAGGGACACTGGAGGTTTCCCTGCCTTCCCATTTCACACAAGAGCAGCATTCCACTATCCTGCCTGGTCCCTCTATTGTTCTAACTGAGCAAGTATAAAGAAAGAAGAACAATAAATTGTGGGGAAGGGAGGAGGTTGAACCTTATACCTACAGCTTTTTTTGCATTCTCCTACTGAAACCTGAAGAGCTGAAGCCTCAAAATCCGCACTCTAGCTCTGACCACTCCAACAATGGCCGCTCCACTTGCCCTGTCTTTCTTTAATCTGTTCTTGCCAATCAATCCCAAACATTGCTCAAAGCTCCATTGGTTAATGCTGTGAATTGCTGCCTTTTCTACTCAATTGTCTTCTCAGGCTTCAGATCTTTCTGATTGAGCTCTGTTCGAAGCTCACCCTTATTTGTTCACCCTCCTGAAGGAAACTCATACCTTGGCCTCAGAAACTGAAATGATATGGTCATCAGGGGATGTGGGGGTTCATGAAGGTGCCTCTGTGTTTTGATGGTCAAAGCGAGCATTAAATGGATTGAACTCATCTGGGAACAAAACCTTGTCATCACCTGTGTTGCTTGGTTTCACTTTGTAGGAGGTGATAGCATTCAAGCCCTGCCACAGCTGTCGTGCATCATTCAGTGCTCAAATTGTCACTTCATATATGAGATGGCTTTCTGGAGATTGTACCTGGACCACTTGTATCTTACTTGGTCACCAGACCAGAACACCATTGACCTGGCCGCCAGCAGATTATGGATCTCATTGTTCATCAGGAGTCATGGTCCTCTAAGGAACACACTGAATGATTTTGTGGAGAGACGATCATCCGAACATCCTTTAGTGAGTGAAGTTTGGTTTGGATTGCCACTTTCCATATAAAATGGCTTTCCAGAGGTCATACCTGGACTTCCTGTGTTTATTTGGTCGCCAGATCTGAATGCCACTAATCTGGTCCTCAGCAGATTGTGGATCTCATAGTTCATCATGGTTGAGGAAGACTGAATGATTTTGTGGGATCACACTCATCTACGACTGTTTTTATAAAGTCTGTGAGAGCTGTGGCATATTCGTACAGATTCTCTGAGTCCTTGAACAAAGCCCAGTCCACCAATTCAAAGCAATCCCATAGTTGTTCTTCTGCCTACTGCAACCACCCCTTTGTTGTCCTTACCTCTGGAGTCTTGCTTTTTTAGCTTCTGCCTGTATGCAGGTAGGAGGAGGACAACCAGGTGATCAGATTTTCTGAAATGCAGTCTAGGAATTGAATGGTAGGCATTTGTAATTGTAGCATTACAGTCCTTGAGTGGTTCAGGTTGTGTTACAGGTGACACTTTGATGATAACTGGGTGGAGGTTTCTTCAAACAAGCCTGATTGAAGTCCTCAGCATTGATTTAAATGGCATTGGAGCAGGTCGTTTTTGTTTGCTGATCGCCATACTCAATACATTGAGTGCTTGTTTAACATTGGCCTTTAGTGATAAGTAAACTGTGGTCAGGATCACGGAGGAAAACTCTCTTGATAAGTAGAATGGTTGGCATTTAATCTTTAGATGTTCCATGTCAGGGGAACAAGAGTGTGACAGACTGCTGTGTCTGAGCATCACAAAGAGTTTATAAAGAAATACAGACCCCAGCTTTTGCCTTCTCCGATTCAGCAGTCTGCTCTGTCCAGTAAATTGAAAAGCCCTCTGGTATGATAATCATATCCAGGGTGTCTGAGGTTAGCCTTGTCTCTGTGAAATCATATGCACTGATGCCATTTGCTGTCAAGCATTCTACTAAGTATCTTCAAGTTGATAAATGTCATTTTTGGGATTTTCAATAATTCTGAAATGTTTTGTCGAGCATACCTGTTCCATCTGCCATAAGTGGAACTTCCTGGTGGCCAAACATGTTAATTCCAATTGCAACATGTCGCCCCATGGACTCCTCTTGTGACAAGATGAGGCCTCCTTCAGGGCGGTGGAGCAACACCTTATATTCTGTCTGAGTAGGCTCCAACCTGATGGCATGAATATTGATTTCTCCCTCTAGTTAAAAAAAATTCCACCCCCTTCCTCTATTCCGCATTCTGACCTTGTACCTCTTCTCACCTGCCTATCACTTTCCCCTGGGTGGGTCCTCTCCTCCTTCCCTTTCTCCTATGGTCCACTCTGCTCTCCTATCAGATTCCTTCTTCTCTAGACCTTGACCTTTCCCACCCAACTGGCTTCACCTATCATCTTCCAACTATTCTTCCCCTCCCCCCACTTTTTATTCTAGCATCTTTCTCCTTCTCAGTCCTGAAGAAGAGTCTCGGTATATACATTTGCAACTCCTTGCTCGAAACTAGAATATACTCCAGCCGTTGGTTGGTGATAATGTGAGACTTTGGCCATGTGGTCCTTATGTATCTTAGAGAGATTTTTACGTTAATCAATGTCACCCTTAGGTCCTTTTGCTCATGTATTCAGCTTTATTGTGTTATAAAAATGTAGTTTTGGGAAATTCGTTGACAGCCTTAAGGTAGCATTCTGCGTCCTTGTCATTATTAAGCTATTTAGAACAATGGCAAGTATATTCATAATGCCTCCCCATCTATTTACTTCAATAGATGATTGTTGCAATATGAACAAATAACAAGCATGAAATTGTCAGTTGGTCTTTTGAGCCTCTTCACATGATCATAATTCAATATGGAATAATACAGTACAGGACAGGCCCTATGGCTCATGATGGTGTGCCAAAGTAATTCAACCAATGACTTCGCATTAATCTAATCCCTCTTACCTGTACATTGACCATATCCTTCCCTTCTCTGCATGTTCACGTGTCTATCAAGAGTTTCTTAAATATTTCTGTCTGCCTCTCATATCACCACTCCTGGCAGTGCATTCCAGGTCCCCACTTCTCTGTGTTTTAAAAACATCACATCTCCTTTGTACTTCCCCCCCCCCCCCGCCCTTACAAATGTATGTCCTCTAATATCAGACATTCCTGTCCTAGGAAAAAGATACTGGCAGTTTATCTATGCCCCTATAAGCTACTATCAAATCTCCTTTTGACCTCTGCTGCTCTAGAGAAATAGGCCCAGCATGTCCAATCTCTGCTCATAGCATGTGCCCAGCAAACCACACAACATCCTGCTCAACCACTTCTGCCACCCTCTCCAAAGTCATATCCTTCCTATAATGAGGTAACCAGAATTGAACACAGTACTCTAAATGTGGTGTAACCATTAAAGTACATCTGCCACTTATCTGCCGATATTTGCAGCTGATACATCTGTCACTGTATTCTTTGGCAATCATCCATGTAACTCACAATGCTACAATGTTGTGTTATCTACAGATTTACTCACCAACTCTGCAAACCTCTATCCAGAATAAAAAACCTCTCACCACTACCCTCTTGTATGGGTAAGATCCCATGAGTATCTTATAACAATCATAACCTGCTACTAGGCGCAATAACTTGCGGGCAAGGCAAAAAATACTAATTAGTGGTTTTCAATATTCTATGAGGAAAAGATATTGAATTTTCATCTCGTATGATAATTGATTGTGCTGTATTATAACAGTTCTACGTAATATTTAAAGTGATATTTGTTGAATTTCTTTTTCATGCTTGCCAAGGAAAGTGAAATTAAAACCATTCTAACTGAGGTAAAAATAAATCTCACAAAACTAGATTCCCCAACATCCTTTCCCACATTTTTCCTTCGTCCTGTAGCTATGAAATCCTTGCAAAATAAAAATCTTTTGGTTTGGAAATAATAAGTGATTCTGAAAGTCAGTTAAGTATACACTTGATGAATAATAGTGGACAAGCTCAAGCATTGCTCATTGAGGAAGGTTTTCTTTGAAGTAAAAGATTTTTGGTTTTGTTTTGAAAATGTTTTGCACTGCATCCAACTTATTTCCTGGCCATTTCTGACCCCGTTTTGCACCATTCTTTAATGTGCTTGACCTCCGGTCAAGATGGCACCAGTGAACGACAATTCTTCGGACAACATCTTCTGGATAGCCAACCTCTTCGATTCTTCCACTTTCTGTATGTCTTCTGCTTGTTTTTTTTTTGACTGGATTGTGTTAATGCCATGTACCTGTGATGTGCAGTTTGAAATTCGATCGAATGATCTAGTGCTCTGCTGTGGCTGGAGAGCTGCCTCGTGGAGAAGACCAGAGACGGGGACCTGAAAAGTATTGAGGCCACGAGCTAACTCATGGAAAAGACCAGAGACAGGACGTGGGGTCATGAATGACGACATCTCGAAGTGGCGAGGAAGATTGAAGCATTGAGGTGAATGCGGAGGAGGTCAGCAGTTGATCTGAACAGAGACCACGGGCTCAGTGGCTGGGTCGGCAGCATTTGCGTTCGGACCTGGCGTGGCAGTCGCTCTTCATGGAAGGACTGAGTTGGTGCAGCCACACTCCTTGAAAGCTGACAGAAAGATGTTTTCGATATTCTGAGATTTGTGTGATTAGTGATTTCCTTAAGTTTTCGGTGCTTTTCTTTCTTGTTGCTGATTGGCGGTGTGTGATATGTTACTTTTTATGCGAGGGATAAGTTGGGGATTTGGGGTCTGATTATCCTGTTGGTGTTTTTCTATGTGGGCGAATCTGTTCCTGTTTGTGAGATGGGGGCTGGGGGTTTTGATGCTATCGTTGCTGTTCTTTTCAGTGAGGACGGGGCTGAGAATTTGATGCTATTGCCGCTTTTATTTCGGTGAGGGAGCGGGCTGGGTTTTGATGTTATCGTCACTTAGGGAGGGGGTTGGGTCTTTGGGTTTTGTGGGTCTGGGCGATTCCTTAGTTTTTTTGTGCGAAGGAGGGGGGCAGTGGTATTAGGGTTTGCAAATTTTGTTTCTTTTTCTTTTTTGTGTTGGGGGAGGTGATGGCTTTTCTTTTCAACAATTCCCATGGTTTTTCTGTATTTCATGGCTATCTGGAGAAGACGGATATCAGAGTTGTATTGTAAATGCATACTTTGCCAATAAAATAAACCTTTGAACCTTTTTTCCTTAACCAAAATTTACTTCAGTCAGCTGTTGTATTGATGCCATGGGAAATAAGTATTGAAGATTTAATAAGTATTATTGCTAGTTTTATTTAGTAAATGCATTGAGAAGAAGGCTTTCAAATGGTCCAGTGGAGGAAGGACTTATTGCACTCTCCTATGCAACAGCAAGAAATACCATACCTGTACTTTCACCTCTTCACTTGCCTCTATCCAGGGTCCCAAGCAGTTATTTCAAATGAGACAGCTATTGATAAAGACTTGTTCCAATTTACTGTGGTATACACAATGTTCACCAAGTGATCTTTTCTACATTTCAGAAGTAAAAAATAGATTGGGTTTTGAGTTTGGAAGGCTACAACATGCCCAAACAGTAAATGAAGTGCTTTAGCTTAATTATTTTGGGTCTCGTTTTAACACTGAGGGAGCTATAGAGAGATAGATTAGAGTGGGCTTGTAAATTAAAACAGCATTCAACTCTCTAACAACCCTCATCTTCTAGTTTTTATTTCAATTTTCTCCCAGTCTTTCTTTCTCTAAATACCTTTGTTGACCAGATATTCTCTAACGTTCATGAGAACCCTGACTTGCCCAAATATTCTGGTTTCTATTTTGTCCACCAATACATTTAACTCCATATTTTTCCAAATTTTCTTCCCGCTCTCAAGATGTTCATTCAAGCGGCTTGTGTATTTGCCTTGAAACCTCTTTACAGCCTCCTTTCTACTCTTAATCCCATTGAGTTTTTTCTTATCAAGAGCAAAATTGGAAAATATAACGACCTGCTCCTCAGTCAAATTGTTGATGCAGACTGTGAATAGCTGGGCCCTAAGCATCAACTCCTCCAGTTCTCCACTAATTACAGTCTGCCAACCTGAATAAGATTTGTTCATTGCTGGCTTGTTTTCTCTCCAATAATCAATTTGCAATTAATTTCAGAACAAAATCCCTAATTCTGTGTGTTTCTAACTATATTGGGTCCATAAAAGCCTTCTCAAGATTCAAATATAGCACTTCCATTGCTTTTCACTTATCTATTCTACTGGCTCATCCTCAAACAACTTGTACAGCAGTTCTTCATTCTTCAGTAACACCTGCTTTTATTATCAACATAATATCCAAAAAAGTGAGGTGTTATCTTATTTATGAAATCAGACACATAAAGAAATGTTCAATGTTAGAACCCCAAAGACCCTCCCAGCTCCCCGCTCCCACACATAAGCAGCAATAAAGCAACGACGCCCCTTCCCCACCAGCAAAAAAGCTTTGTTTCTGGACTACAAAGTATAGCAATCAGAGCCTCATTGTTTCTGTTATGTAGAAGCATTATGCAGAAGCTTCACCTATTCCCTCAATAATCAGGGGTTTGCTGTGAGAAAAATAGTGAGGCTGGCTGTGTATACTGATATTGGAGGATATCTGGCAGCAGTTTTTGAATATATGTGAAAAGATCAAAATTCATTTTTCCTTCACAGACTGTGGATTATTGTTATCTTTGAATCAGTGAATGACTAGAACTACTATATTTGCCCACTATTCTTGCTGTAAAACACTGACGGTGTTCTGATTTACTGAATAAAACATAACTGAAATTTTATTTGCATACTAAGCCATGATTCTAACATTTATAGCAGTGAATGTTTTGTGGAATCTCATTCCCTTAAAAATCTTAGAAGATATGGCTTTGGAAATATTCTGGAAGATTCTTTACAAGATTTCTGATTATCTTAATCAACATACTTGACATACTGGCTATAAAATGTTCTAAAAATGAAAACATGTTTACTTTCTGGTCTGCCATCTGTCTGATTGATTATTTGGACAATTTAGTTACATTCCAGTGGTTTCATGACACTGGTCCTTGCAGAAGGGACATGATTGGTTCTATGTCAGAGGTAGGTCATTCTTTTGCTGCTGATTAGGAAGTCTCTGGTCCCTTATCTGCTCCTCTGTCCTATACAAGCTTTGTTTCTCTAATTCCAATTTGATGTCAAGTTGTAATCATAATCCTGAAATGGATATTTATTTATTCTGTAGGCGGCATGGAGCTTGAAAACACGAGCCTTAACAGAGATGGTGTATGTGGATGAGGTAGACGTAGATCAAGAAGGAATAGCTGAAGTAATGCTGGATGATAATGCTATTGCACAAATTGCCCGTAAGTACTTCAGTAACCAGCTTAGCTGATAACTTTTTAAAACGTTCAATCAGATCTTAGGACTGAAACTTACAGATGGCAATATATAGGATATTTGGCAAGCAGTGAATCAGACTTAAACTCATTTAGAAGAAAAACAACAGATTAGCAAAATATGTAATCAATTTAAATGAAGTATAAGATGATTCTTTTGAGGTGAAATGAAAGGAGTGGGAGAGTACACACAATGGGGGAATTGAAAAGAAAGATAATGGAGGAACAGAACCCATCTGTAGATTTCTTTGAATGATGAACAAATCTATTTGAAAATCATTCTGGGCTTTCCTTGACACTGATTGTCATACAGAAATGTAATGCTGTGCTCAATTTTGAATTACTATTATATTGTAAAAACAACTTAAAACACCAAAGTACTGATCCCTAAGTCTGATTAGAGGTAAGCTACCACTATTTTGAAAGAAGATTGAAGCTTCTACTGAAGCAATTTTTTAAAAACATGTAAATAAGGGATTTTTTTTTGTTTAAACGTTATTGTGAGGACTTACCAATTTAAAATTGTTACTGAAAATGGGAAAAACAATGAGAAAATTCATTGGATAAAATTGCTGGACATGAAGTAATTTACCATAGGTAGTGTTTGATGTAGACCAATGCAATTCAGCTTATGAAAGTGCTGCAAGTTTTTCACAGTACATGTCCCTCATCCTACTGTAGCACATGACAGTAAACTCAATGACAATTTAATAGAGGAGCTAGAAGAATAAATAAGGAAACCTGTGTGGACCTTGTTGACGATCCCTCAACAGAGGGATTTATATGGGAAAAAATGTAAATATTTATCACGAAGCCGTGGAGTAAGTATGATAAAAGAATTGATATTGAATTGATCTGGCAAAGTTGTGAAGCAGACATGGGTGGGAAATGGATTGTTTAGCATTATATATTTTAAAAAAACATTTGCAATCTATTGCTTGACCACTTTACCTGGAGGGCATCATACACAGATGTCCCAACTTAGGTAGTCAAGTTTCTCAAATGGGATATGATACCTCTTTCTTTTACAGGTTAAGAATATTCATTGTTCATACTTTACTGCCTTTAACATATTTGCATTGGTTTGATGTATTTGTAATCAGTAATGTACTAAAATGAGAACCTCAGCAAGCCAGACACCATCTCTGAAGGGAAATGAAGAGTTGATGTTTTGGGCTGAGACCCTTCATCAAGACTTTGAGCATCTGCAGAATCTATTGAGTCTGTGTACAAAAGTCACCTTTTTTAATTTTGTCACTATGTATAAAGATGCAATTTACCTACAACAGCTGATGAAACAGTATTGGGATTTTTGAACTGATTTTTACAGATATCTCTGAAGAATATTTGTTTTACTTTCAGGACCTGGAACCTCTTTAAAACTCCCTGGAGTCAATCAAGGTGGAGGTCCTAGCCTGGCTGTCAGGTATTCTGGTTGAACTATGGACTCCCTTGATAACTTGGTTACATATTGTGATAACAAATTACACAAAGCAGGAAAAGTTCTGTTTTGAATTTGTGTGCGCTGTGCAATGCAATGGCTAAGCTCAGTTAGAGTGAAATTTCAGATAGCTTCTAAAATCCTTTAGTTTATAAAAGTGGAAAACTTACCTAGGGCTTTGCATCCTGCTAGAAGGAAGGAAAGAATAATTTATTTATATAGGACCATTAACTATATATACTTTTACCAAAGAGCTATAGTTTTAAAAAGAACTTGAAGTGCAGTTACTGCAGTAGTATAAGATAATAATATTTGAATAAAATTATGCTTAGTCCTTGTTTAGTTTGGTCAGCTTGGTGTCTGATTTATACAAGGGCTTATCAGGATATCTCAGAATTCAAAGCTATCCAAACTGTAAAATTTCTTTTTCCCCAAAAATAGAATGCATAATCTGTTGCCATTATAATGTGCTGTTTTTACCCAAGTCCAAGACTTTTATTTTATCATCTGGCAATAACATAACACTGACTAGACACCTTAAGTGCCAAAGCCTTTTTTAAAAAAAAGCCTTTTTAAAACAATACTATAAGTAAGGAGTATACTTGCACATCCAACCACTTATGCTACAGAGCATTAGACTGCAGGATTCTGCAAAAGTGAATTGTAAGAATCTCACCTCCCCTCACCTCCTCCCGTGGAATTTGTTTTTTCCCCCTGTATTTCTAATCAGACTGTTTATCTCTTCTCACAGACCCATGTCTCAATCTGGAAGACCCATTACTGGATTTGTAAGACCAGGCACCCAGTCTGGCAGACCTGGCACTATGGAGCAAGCTATCAAGACTCCAAGAACTGCCTACACAGCCCAACCAGTGACAAGTGCTTCTGGTAGATATGTTAGGCTAGGAACGGTAATTTTTTTTCTAGAAGAATATTTTCTTTCAAATCTAAGGTATTTTCATTTTCATTTATGAATTATATTGGAACCACAACTAAAAGTATTTTTTTCATCTTTCTGTAGGCGTCCATGCTTACTAACCCTGATGGACCTTTTATTAATTTATCCAGACTGAATCTAGCTAAATATGCTGGAAAGCCAAATTTAGCTAAGGTTTGTACCAAACTTTAAATGCATAGGCCCAAAGTTTTTGCTGGCTTTGAGATTTGAGTATTAAAATTTTTCATTTCTTCTGAATCAACTTCTAGGAAAAGTGGATATTCATATTAAGCTTATACTCTTAATCCTATTTTCTGCTTTCTTGACAAAACTATGCCAGGTTACTCATTACATTTTTAATAAGTTTTGTTTTAAGGAATTACATTCTGTTGTCATTTCTATTTGCAAAACTTGTGTAATTTCTAACATAATTTGGATTTCTGACTGCACCCATGACAGAAACTCTGAGCCATAATCTTCATTGTATTTGTTGTAAGCTTATTTTTAAGAAGTCTCATTAGAGTAATTGCTTAATGAATATTTTATTAATGGTACTTTTGAAGTTGAGATTCAAAACCTCTATTTTGATATTGTTTTAAATGTTATTTCTACTTCAGCAATTGCTTGGGCAGAGCTGGGACTTTGACCCAGCACCAATAAATGTTGAGGTTTTAGAAGATGCCAGACATACTTGCCAAAGACAGGTTCTTAGGTGCAAGTCAAACACTAATATAACTTTAACTAGGTTGTGCAAGTCTAAATCGCCTTAGAGCCATCTGTGGAATATGTCAACAAACAATAAAGGATCAAATTTGGTCCAGCAATTTTTTTTTGGTAAACATTTCTTTATAAGCCATAGGGAAGTCTTTTTGGCTTCTTTAACCATGTTTGCATCTGGGCCATATCTTAGTTGGTTACTTTGATGCAGTTCCAGAATGCAGCTTACAAGTTGGAATTTAGCTCTTTTCTGGAGGTGATTAATCCAGATCTAGATCCCACAAGGGCATTCCTTTAATTGCCTTGTAACTTGAGCAAACTGAGCACACAATTTAATATTACTCTGAAAGTATAAACAAAACATTACATTTACCATCTGCAGTAGTCCACAAATGAAAACTGGTAGTAGAATTTGCTTTTGGGAAAAAAACAGTGGCAGCAAAATCTCCCTCTTGGATTTTTCCTCCAATTGTTCAAAATAAACATTTTTTAATACAAAAGGGCATTGTTGGGTGTGTTAATTTTTTTAAATTAGAGTTATCAATCCTGAGTTTGGGAAGTTAACTAAGGTGAATTTGTTTGTATATTTTATTTTTTTCAGGCACTTTTTGAATATATTTTTCATCATGAAAATGATGTAAAAACTGTAAGTCATCAATAAATCCTCAATATTGTTTCGACCATGGGCATGCTTGTTTATACTGTATATATACTGTGCAAAAGTCTTAGGCACCCCAGACTTTTATATAGTTTCAGATCCACAGAGCCCTGATCTCAATATCATCAAGGCTCTCTGGGATTACCTAGAGAGACAGAAGCAAGCGAGACAGCCAAATTCTGCAGATGAACTGTGGCAAGATCTCCAAGATGCTTGGAACAACCGACCAGCTGATTTTTTTATAAAACTGCACAACAGTGTACCAAAGAGAATTGATACCGTTTTAAAAGCGAAGGGTAGTCACAGCAAATATTGATTTGATTTATTGTTTACTACTCTTTATAGTAATTTTTTTGATATCTAGAAACTTCTCATTTCATTATATTTGTAAGCATCTTTGCTTTACAGAATTTTTTTACATGTGCCTAAGACTTTTGCACAAAACTGTATGTGTGTGTGTATATATACTACATGTACATATAATATGTACAATATTATGAAAAATAGATTGTGTTATGTATTGTTGTATATTTTGACCCTATGGGCTGTTGTCACGCTTCCCTGTGTGTTACATACTGAACGTAATGTGAGAGGGCATTCTGGTTAGATGACTTACAAACAAAATAAACAACTGCATGATTTTTCCTCACCTCTCCATCTCTCTTGCATGTTATTCATGGCCACCTGGCTTCCCAGTACCACAAACATAACAAATAGATTTTTTACTGTGCCTTTTAGCATTGACCTTGAATCATAAGCCACAGAATAGAGGGGCATCCTTTTAGACTGGAGATGAGGAGAAATTTCTTTAGCCAGAGAGTGGTGAATCTGTGGAATTCTTTGCCACAGGCAGCTGTGGAGGCCAAATCTTTATGCATATTTAAGGCAGAGGTTGATAGATTCTTGATTGTTCAGGGCATGAAGGGATATGGGGAGAAGGCAGGAGAGTGGGGCTGAGAAGAAAATTGGATCGGCTGTGATGAAATGGCAGAGCAGATTCGATTGGCCAAATGGCCTAATTCTTCTCCTATATTTTATATCTTACATTTCAGAAATAGAGCATGGAGCAAGTGTACTTACTGGTGTTAATTTGAAAAATCTACCCATAATAATTTACCTGCATCAAAATATAGAGTTAACGTCAGATGAAGCTGATTAAAGAACTTTCTTTATAAAATGAAAATTTTTTACAAAATCAAAAAAGGATCTTATTGTTATGTTTGTGATTGGTTTGCAAGCATTACATGAAAACAATAGTAATGCAATTTATATGGTTTGGTGTCTTTGGACTTGGGATAACGAACGCTAACAATTTGTAATTGTTCAACATAATTAAATTTCCAGGCATGTAACAGTATTTATTGACCTTGCCTGTCAACCTTAGGCATCAATTGATTAAAACTATATTTTAGTATTTTATAGAGGGAGGATTATAAAAATTGCTTGGTATGATTTTAATAAAAACAGGATTTTGTTTGTAATAAAAATAAAAAAACCCTATTTTACTAGGTGGTAGAATTGCACCATCTGGGGGGAATTCTACATGAAAGTGCCAATATTTATTCATAAGTGCTAGCATATTTGAGATTCATAGGCAACTGACCAATATCTACAATAGAACTCTCCAAGTGCTTATATATCATACTCTTAGTAGAACTCACACGTGAGTACAGTTCATATGCCATTACTCTATCTATTCTATCAGCTAATCTGCATATCTACCAATCTCATTGCTAACTTGCTAATTATGTTATAAAATCAATATCATTAGTGTATGTATAGCATACAACAATGGTTACAGCACTATGGTTTAAAGCTTCTAGTCACAGAAACGACTCTCCACCAACTCCTGAGCCGATCTCTTGTGTAGAAATAAATCCAAGGCCTTACAGGTCCAAGTAGATTACAACTGCACTGCTCAGATTGGTACCTCATCAAAAATATCATTCAAATTACTGTCTAACAGTGCCAGCTTGCTATTTTGATTAATCCCTGCCTTTCCAAGTAGAGGTTAATTCTACTCTTCAGAGTTCTTTCTAGCAAATTCTGTACCATTGATGCCAGTCTCATTGACCTGTAATTACATGGCTTATCTCTGCGGCCTTTCAGTAAAGGTACTAAATTGTAATTGGAAACCAGGCATTTGTATACTTAAAATCCTAAGTCGATACTTAGAATGGGAACTGCAGTATTAAATTGTCTATTTTATACTTATACCATTATCCATTTGTATAAAAAGCTAAGCACAAATGTCGTTAGGTACAACATTTATAAAATCAATAGTTAATAAATAATTTGACAAAAATGTGACTTCAAAAATTACTTTTTAGAGTCCATAAAGCAATATAGCATGGATACAGGTTCTTCAGCCAAACAAGTGCATGCTGACCACAGTTTCCACCCAGCTAGTCCCATTTCCTGTATTCAGCCCATACTCTTCTAAGCCCCTTTCCTTTATGTACCTATTCAAGAGTATCTTAAATGTACAGTCACTTTTTAAATTCAAACACTTTTTTTGGCAGCTCATTCCATTTACTCACCACTCTCTTTGTGAAAATCTTGCTTATGAACTGACAAGAGGAGAATTGCTGTTTTTACATATTATATACCAGCTGAACACTACATACGGTGTTTGTAGATAATGTCTATATCAATCTCGGTTGGTATTGTTATTGATATGTATATCTGAGATAATTCTCCTCTTGTTTGTATTTATGTTCCTTTTAATTCAATAAAAAGATTAATAAAGAAAAAGAAAGAAAATCTTGCTTGCCAGGCCCTTTTTAAATCTTTCCCTTCTCACCCTAAACCTGTTCCCCTAGTTTTGGACTCCTCTACTGAGTGAAGAAGACTTTTTTAATTCTCCCATGTTCTAAGAAATAACTACCTAACCTTACCAACCTCTCCCTATAACTCAGACCCTCTAGTCTTGGTAACATCCTCGTAAATAATTTCTGCAGTCTTACCAGTTTAAATACGTCTCTAACGACTTGTACAACTGCAATATAATGTCCCAAATACCATATTCAGTGTCCTGATTGACGAACACCAGTGTGCTAAATGCTTTTTTCACCACCATGTCTACCTGTGACACCACTTTCATCTACTGGTTCAATTACTCTCTGCCATTTTACCCTAGACTACTTTGTCATAACTTCTTTTGTCAAATGCCACTTGAAATTACCTATTTTAAGAAAGAATATCACAAAAATCAGCACAGTTTTCAATAAAAGTTGAATCTTTTTTATTTCTGACAGGCTTTAGATTTGGCAGCACTCGCAACTGAGCAGTCTCAGTTTAAGGATTGGTGGTGGAAGGTCCAAATTGGCAAATGTTATTACAGGTAAGGAGCTAGATTTGCGTTGATTTTATTAAAGATTTTTGTTATTGACCACAGATTTATTGTAACATTTCGTTGTTACGTTCAATACTTTCAGATTAATAATGCAGAAAATATTAGCCCAGTAGTACAAACCATGAAGGTGAACGCACATCACTATTGCAATGCAAAACACAGAGCAACCGCTGACGTTGCCCAGTTATGGTTGGAGATTCTTGTTATGGCCAGTCACTTGTGGGCATTGACAAAACAATTCAATTTGCCACTAAAAGTAAAAAAAATGGGTTCTGTGATTAATCTAGAAGTTGTTGACAGTGCTGCTACGATTCTTGTTGTCCTTGTGGATGGAATAATTTGAAAATCACTAATTAATATGAATGCCAGTTATATATGAATTATTTTCTCCGACGAGAACTGTGTTACTGTTAACCATTGTACTATCTGGTTTTCATTAATACTGCCCAGCAAACTCTGAGACTGTGCAGTTTGTGGAATTTTGTTTGCTCAGAAGGATTGAACTTGCTGCTGTTACCGAGCCACTTGCCTATGGGAGGAAAATGTGGCTGTGTGTTTGATGCATTCCTTGCTACTGGCTTGCTGGTTCATAATGTCCCGATCATAAATGGAATAATCTTGCACAATGGAAGACAGATGGGCTAGAACAATCTCTGCCCATAGTTATGAAAAAACTTTTTAAAATATAAACAGTTTCAAAAATATTTAGTTTAAACAAAAATATTTAAACAAAACAATTAATACATTTAAAGAAAACTCTAGGTAATTTAAAAGTGAAATCTAAATAATATCTTAGCTGTTCATTGCAGCTATTTCTCATGCCTAACTTGATTCAGGTTAATCAGTCAATCTAATACAACACACTCAAAATGCTGGAGGAACTCAACAGGTCAGGCAGCATCTGTGGAGGAGTATAAACAGTTGATGATTTGGGCCGAGACTATTCTTCAGAACCCATCGATAGATGCTGCCTGACCTGCTGAGTTCTTCCAGTATTTTGTGTGGATTGCCCTGGATTAACAGCGTCTGCAGAATCTCTTCTGTTTATTCCTCAATTTAATTGCTGGAGAATTCACCAAATTTATATTTTACTTTTAGTTTACCAGAATTCAGACAGAAAATTTTGTATGGAGCAGTGCCAACAAGTTCAGTACCTCCCTGCCTGTAAAAATTCTTATACTTGCAGGAGCAAATGTCTGCAGTTGTGTGTGGGCCAGCTGGTATTTCCCAGCATAATAAGCTATTTTAAAATTTACACATTTTAATAAGGTTTGTGTTCTGTTGAGACAGGCACAAGGAGTTAAAAGAACAATGTTTATTTTAATTTTAATATAAAGATTTAATTACAATTTATTTTTATTCCTTCACTGTATTTGAGAATTCTTAATTTGCATTGGTCAACCTGCTTACTGCATTGTAAGCAGCATTCAATCCACGACTAAGGCACTGATTTGAAACAAACTTCAGGACAGAGGGTACCTATCTGCAGAGTCATTTAAGCTTGTAGGTCAATGGTGAGCACCATTATTTTGCCACTGTGTTCAAAATTTGAGCCAATGCCCCAGGTGAATGACTTAAAAATGCATATTTTTAACATTTTCTACATTTTACAAACTATTTTCCTTTTTTTTGCTAAAGATTAGGTTTGTATCGTGAGGCAGAGAAACAATTTAAATCTGCATTAAGACAACAGGAAATGGTCGATACAGTACTTTATCTGGCAAAGGTAAGCAGCTAACGTACATGTGAATTACCATCTTTTAATATGTAGCCACCACTGTACGGTATGATGTGTGTGTGTATGTATCTGTGTGTGTGTGTGTGTGTGTGTATGTATATATATACACACACACACACGGTTATAGAATTGGTGAAAGTGTGAGCGATGAAGGAAGTGTATGTGTGTGTCTAGGACTTGAGAGAACAAGTTCACCATTGAGGAATCTCCTTTGAGGATTAGGAAACAACCACAAAAAAGGCCTGAGAAAGAGCAGAATTAAAGTCAAACCGTTATTACAAAGATAAATGGGTGTAGGAAAAGAAAGACTGGGGGGTGAGAGAAATAAAGGAAAGGTAGGAAAATTACATTTTTCACCTTTTCAACTCCTGGAAAATTTCATAATCTAAACCAATGAAATCCTACATTTTTAACTACTAATTATTGGCTGAGACATTGATTGGCATATATTAACCAAATTCACTTCCACTACTAATTACAAGCCCTAAATAACTGTGACGCATTAAGTTTGTATTCATCATACAAATACAGCAGTATAATGGAATTCCAAATTTACCTGTGATGAGTTTTTTTCATTTATTATGTGCCATGTCGTATGACATGGGCGATCATGGTCTTGACCATGATTATTCTTGGCAAATTTTTCTAAGAAGTGAGTTGCCATTACCTTCTTCTGGGCAGTTTCTTTACAAGGCTGGTGACCCCAGCCATTATCAATACTCTGTAGAGATTTTCTGCCTGGAATCAGTGGTCGCATAACTAGGACTTGAGATATGCACCAGCTGCTCATATGACCATCCACCTCCATGCGTTCATATGACTCTGATTGTGGGGGGGGGGGTGCTACACCTTGCCCAAGGGTGATCTGTAGTGGAGGGAAGGAGCACCTTGCGCCTCCTTTGGTAGAGGCATATCTCCATCCTGCCACCCTATGATGAGTGAATAATGATGTATTAGCTTCCTGAACTTAACAGTGGAACAGTGAAAATTAGACAGCAACTATTGGGTATTAGTATGTAACTATACCCTTTGCACATAAAGAACAGTAATGACTGTTGGTTATTTTACTATATACACTGCAGATTCATAGTCTATATTGTATTGATAATTGTTATCATTTGTTCAACCAGTTAGGAAGGATTGAATAGAAGAAATTGTGAATGTATTTTTGTACCTGCTTAAATATTTTTGATTTATTTGAATAGGTCTACATTCGTTTAGACCAACCATTGACAGCTTTAGGCCTTTTCAAGCAAGGGCTGGACCATTTCCCAGGAGAAGTTACACTGCTTACAGGAATAGCTCGCATACATGATGTAAGTAATGCAGATAAATTATCTACAGTACTTATGAATTGAGAAAAACTATTCTATATGAACCAGCTTGTACTTTTTCATGATTTTTGCCACTTCATAACAGATGTTCTTGAATTCAACAGGAAATGAACAACATAGCATCTGCCACTGAATATTATAAGGAAGTCTTAAAACAAGATAATACTAATGTAGAAGCCATTGCCTGCATAGGGAGTATTCATTTTTATTCTGACCAACCAGAAATTGCACTACGATTCTATAGGTGAGATCATAATTTGTGATAATAACTAAAATTGATAACAGTGTGTGATGTTTAATTTTTCAGTTTTAAGAAGTGGACAGTTGGCTGATGCAGTGTGGTCATTAAATGAGTTGATGTTAAAGTCTCACAGCAAAAATGATAGCAAATAAAGTCATTGAACTTGGTTAATCTATTGGAAAAATAGAAGAAATGCTAATTACATCAACATTCAATATAAATAGGGTAATTTCTCCAGAAAAAATGTACCAAGTTGGGGATAGGCACAAATTCTGTGCATAAAATGAATCTCACTCACTTAGTCTTGTTGCCAAGTGCCATTGATGGGGAAAAACTGGCCATAGTGTTGTCACTATATGTCTTTAATAGTCAAGTATAGTTAGAATGGAGAAATTGAATCAGATTTCTAACACCTTTGTGATTTCTGGCTAGGTGCTGGTTGATGGCTGATATGTACATAAACTTGGCTTGGATAGTACCAACAATTTAATAACCCATAATTTGCTATTCAGGGACAAATAATGGCCATTAGGTCTTTAGCCAGAGCACCAAAGAAAGGCATATCTGATTTCCAATACATGTAGGATGCTAGAGCATATCAAAGTGAGCATTCTAGTGATCTGGAAAGAAAAACCTGGATGATATTCACAAGATCACAAGACAAAGGAGCAGAAGTAGGCCATTCGGCCCATCGAGTCTGCTCCGCAGCTCCTCCATGAGCTAAACTATTCACCCATCTAGTTCCAATTTCCGGCTTTTTCCCCATATTCCTTGATACCCTGACGAATTAGATACCTGTCAATCTCCTCCTTAAACACCCTCAATGATCGGGCCTCCACAGCTGTATGTGGCAACAAATTCCACAAATCCACGACCCCTGGCTAAAAAAATTTCTCCTCATCTCTGTTTTAACTGGGTACCCTCTAATTCTAAGACTATGGCCTCTTGTCCTGGACTCACCCACCAAGGGAAACAACCTTTCCACATCTACTCTGTCCAACCCTTTCAACATTCGAAACATTTCTATGAGATCCCCTCTCATTCTTCAATAGTCTAACGAATACAATCCAAGAGCCGACAAACGCTCCTCGTATGTTAGCCCCTGCATTCCAGGAATCATCCTTGTAAATCTTCTCTGAATTCTCTCCAACATCAGTACATCCTTTCTAAGATAGGAGGCCCAAAACTGCCCACAGTATTCCAAATGAAGTCTCACTAATGCCCCATAGAGCCTCATCAACACCTCTTTACTCTTATACACTATTCCTCTTGAAATGAATGCCAACATAGCATTCGCTTTCCTTACCGCCAATCCAGCTTGGTGGTTAACCTTTAGGGTATCCTGCACGAGGACCCCCAAGTCCCTTTGCACTTCCGATTTTTGAATTTTCTCCCCATCTAAATAATAATCTGCCCGATTATTTCTTCTTCTGAAATGTACAACCGTACATTTGTCAACGTTGTATCTCATCTGCCATTTCTTTGCCCACTCTCCTAAACTAACTAAGTCTCTCTGCAACCTTTCCGTTTCTTCAACATTTCCTGCTCCTCCACTTATTTTGGTGTCATCCGCAAACTTAGCCACAAAACCATTTAATCCATAATCCAAATCATCGATATACATCGTAAAAAGAAGCGGCCCCAACACCAACCCCTGCGGAACACCACTAGTAACCGGCAACCAATCAGAATAGAATCCCTTTATTCCCACCCTTTGCTTTCTGCCTGTCAGCCAATGCTCCACCCATTCCAACATCTTTCCTATAATTCCATGGGTTCTCATCTTATTAAGCAGCCTCATATGTGGCACCTTATCGAAGGCCTTTTGAAAATCCAAATACACAACATCCACAGCCTCTCCCTTGTCAATCTTATTCGAGATTACCTCAAAAAATTCCAATAGGTTGGTGAGGCGGGATCTTCCCTTCATGAAACCATGCTGGCTTCAGCCTATCTTGTCATGCACCTCGAGGTATTTCATAACCTCGTCCTTGAGGATTGACTCCAATATCTTTCCAACTAAACTGTTAGAATTTAATTGTTAGACTTGATCTTCAACTCTTGGTGAGCAATCCACTTTGATGAACCTGATTTCTCTTAGGTCTATTTACTTTTGTGCTGTCTTGTCCTGGTACCTGATTCCTGATTTTGGTTTGGTATGAAAGCAGCTACTGCTACCCACCCATATCACAGGTTAGATCTAGTAGTTCAAGATACTGATGATATTTACCCACACAAGGAAAAAGGAAATTACCTTAAAACTTTTTTTCCCACATTTCTTTATCAATGAGCAACATTAGTTAGGCCAAGCAAAATGGTGGTTGTCATTGGGATAATAAAATAGAATTGCATTGAAATAAAAAACAGAATATTTGAATATGTAACCTATTAGTAGTTCTTACAAATCCAAATAAAAAACATGGCAGCACACCCTTATTATTGAAATACAGTGATCCACTAAATGAAATATCAAAACAAAAAATCTTGGAGTTGTCGCAATTTTTATTTAACTCAATGGAGATATTTTCAATTATAGAAATGATCGTGTTATTTTGAAATTAATAAAAAAAATTACTCTCTGCAGGCGACTTCTCCAAATGGGTGTTTATAATTGTCAGCTTTTCAACAATCTAGGACTCTGCTGTTTCTATGCACAACAGTATGACATGACTCTGAGCTCATTTGAAAGAGCATTGTCCCTGGCTGTGAATGATGAAGAAGTTGCAGATGTATGGTATAACCTTGGCCACGTAGCAGTGGTATGTATAGCTACATTACATCAGTTTTTGTTTTTGTTCTTGTTAGATGGAGTTCCATGTAAAATAAAAGAAAAATAAACTGGATTGATATCAGAAATGTAACATTGTGTTTAGCACAATGCTGTTACAGCTCGGAGTTCATTTCTGGCATCCTCTGTAAGAAAGTTTGTACATTCTTCCTGTGTGCATGTGGATTTCCTCCGGGTGCTCTGCTTTCTTCCCACAGCCCAAAAAGACATACCAGTTTGTAGGCTAATTGGTCATTGTAAATTGTCCTAAAGTAAATTGGTGGGTTGTTGGGCAGAGGGGTCTTTTCCACGTTGTATCTCGAAATAAAATAAAATGATAGTGATAAGGCTTTTGCTGCAAAATTTAAGAACTGTAAGTAAGGAAATTTTGAAATGATGAATATTAAGGAACCATTCTTTAACAAGTTAATACTAATCACATCTGTGAAATGTTTATTAATTTATTTACTTAAAACTTGAATCATTACTGATGATTCATTAAATCATGATGTACATATGTCATTGAAGACCTGAATTGCAAATTTTCTATAAACCTAAACTGCTCTTGAGATAATATTGAACTGTAACTCTTTTTTATGAAGTCATCTTTCAAGTACCATAAAATTAAACACTAATAATTTCTCTGATATTAAAACTGAATCAGCATTGGCCAGGTGGTCTAAGAGTGGAGGTAGGTGAGATATTAGCTCTTTAGCTTTGCTGAAGTTATAACTGACAATTTTAACTCTTAGATTTCAACATACTGTTTGTTAATTGCCTTCCTGATCACCTCAAACTGTCATCCCATGTTTGTGGCATCCAAGGCCTGTTGAAACAAACAAAAAAGTGATATTATATTTTCAATGTACAAATTGTTTCTGCTATACTGCTATAAAGTGGGGCCTCCATGAAATGGATTGCAAAGTGGTGTTCAAACTTCCAGGTGACCTCTGGAGGTTGTGGTAAAGATAAAATGGGCAAATGGGAGCTATTGTTCCTTACACCATCTGTGGAAATGTGACCTGGTATGTACGTTTATACAGAGCGGGTTCAAAAGGTAGTAACTATAGCCGGACTGAGGTTCGGTGTAGCAATAGGTTCAACAACCTCAATGAAAATACTTGATTTTATTATTGACAAAACTAGCATACATTGCTCATCTAATTGCTTTTGTGAAGTGGTAAATCACTGTAGTCCAGCTGGGTGGGAGTTCCAGAATTCTGACCAAATTCTGATGATGGAGCAGTAAAACTATTCCAAGTTAAAAAGATGTATGATTTGTAGGGGCACTTGCATATGGTGGTCACTTTATGCTTTCACTGCCGACACCTCTCGAAGGCAGAGATTGTTGGAGGTTATGTCAAACAAATTGACCATGTCCTATGTTTTCCATCTGAAACCTGAGTTAAACACCAGAATGGAATTTGCCACCAAATATTCATTTTCCTCACAAAAATGCACTCTTTTAAGAGCATAAGACCATAAGATATAGGAGCAGAAGTAGGCCATTTGGCCCATTGAGTCTGCTCCAATTCTTCCAGTCATTCCCACTCTCCTGCCTTCACTCCATACCCTTTGATGCCCTTGCTAATCAAGAATAAAATCATATTATGACTGGCGTAAAGTGCAGTTCTAAAAATGTCTACATGATAAAAGGTAAGTATGCATTTCTGATCATGTTTTCATTTAAAGCACTATAACCTCACTTTATGTATGTTATTAGTAAGTTAACATTGTTGTATTTTAGGGAATAGGAGATATGAATTTGGCCCATCAGTGTTTTAAACTGGCACTGGCCAACAACAATAATCATGCTGAAGCCTATAACAATTTAGCAGTCTTGGAAATGCGCAAAGGGCACCATGAACAGGTGAGCAGCTTGTATTGTCATGTAATGTATTGGAAAAATATTGTTTTATCTTGGAAAATAAGCTGTATATTTATTTCTAAGTATCTACAAACGTTTGTAATTTTTTACTTGTATCTGAAGGCTCGGGGATTTCTGCAGACAGCTGCAGCATTGGCTCCTCACATGTATGAACCGCATTATAATTTTGCTGCACTTTCAGATAAGGTAATGAATATAAAAAAGTACTCTGTAGATATTTAATAGCTATATGTACGGTATTTTGTGACCATCAAGATATTTATACATTTTGGTAGGTATTATAGATATTTCAGATTTTCTGACAACAATTGAAATTGAATTATCATAAATATAGAACTGATTAGCAGAAATTCTGGTAATCTGAAATTAGTTATGTAGCTCCATTCTAAATTAAGTTGCTTATATATTTGTTTTATTCTTGGTCAATGGGCCTTTGCAGATGGCCAGATATTCTCCACTCACAACACGCTGGAGGAACTCAGCAGGTCGGGCAGCATCCGTGGAAAAGATCAGTCAATATTTCAGTCCTGATGAAGGGTTCCGGCCCAAAACGTCGACCGATCTTTTCCATGGATGCTGCCCGACCTGCTGAGTTCCTCCAGCATGTTGTGAGTGTTGCTTTGACCCCAGCATCTGCAGATTATTTTGTGTTTGTGGGTAGATATTCTTACTAGCTGAAGCACTGATGGAGACTTTTTGAGGTTTATATTAGGTTTACCCACAATGTTCAATTTGGCTTTTTATATCTTCTGTCACTCTGTTTCTGAACAGCACTTTGGGCAAATACATAGAAACATTGAAACATAGAAAACCTACAGCACAATACAGGCCCTTCGGCCCACAATGCTGTACCGAACATGTACTTAACTGAGAAATTATCTAGGGTTACACGTAGCCCTCTATTTTTCTAAGCTCCATGTACCTATCCAGGAGTCTCTTAAGAGACCCTATCGTATCCACCTCCACCACCGTCGCCGGCAGTCCATTCCATACACTTACCCCTGACATTTCCTCTGTACCTACTTCCAAGCACCTTAAAACTGTGCCCTCTCATGTTAGCCATTTCAGCTCTGGGAAGAAGCCTCTGACTATCCACATGATTACCAGTAGAAAGTTATTAATGATATCCAAGCAAGAATTGGCGCATTCCACTTGAGCGAACAAGTGGTGGAGAATGTAAAAAAAATACAGTCCATTGATAGAGTAGAAAGTTCAAGACAAAAATGTTAACTGACAAGACAAGAATGATGGTGCAAGGCAAAATGACAAGCTAAGAAGCAATAGTTGCATCCATTGCAGACATGCTTAGGAAAGGCATGATCAATATATGATCTAAAAGTACTTTTAAGTGGGTTGAGATGCTTAACAAAACATTCAGCCAGTCTGAAGTTGTTCTCTACAACTGTTTGGTTCCATTTGATTGATGAACTACAAAACATCAATGTGTGTTTATTTTTTTCCAGGTTGGAGACCTGCAGAGCAGTTATGTAGCTGCACAGAAATCAGCAACTGCTTTTCCAGAACATGTTGACACTCAACAATTAATCAAACAATTGCAGCAACACTTTGCTATGCTGTAACTGTAATCAATTCCTAATGACCTTTAGAGATATCTGTATGTTGTTAAGAAGAAAGCTACATAATTTTGTATTTGCTTGCAGTAAATGTGTTTTATAAATATTCTTTACCTTGGGTCTACTGTGACCTTGTATCATCCTGTGCATATTAATGAAAAAAATAAGGCTAGATTAATGAAGAACAAACTAGTTCATTGCGTATGTGTGTGATGTTTTATACAAGCATTTATAATTTCATTGGAGCAAAATGAGGACCTCAATGGATCTGGTAACATTTATAGCAGGAAATGGATAGTCTCAAAATGCTGATTTTTCCATTTCCCTCTACAAATGCTACCTGACCTGCTGGGTTCTTCCAGCAGTTTGTTTTATATTCCAGCTTCCAGCACTTGCAGTCTCTTCTGTCTCCTGTAATTTCAGTGGGTTGTACTGTAGAAATTTTCAAATGTTGTCCCTCTGTCAGGTACAATGGGGAAGAAAAGATTAATACACTTGATCCTCATAACCCAACTGCCTTGAAAAGTAGCTTGTAGACATTGGTAATGAGGCCAGCTGACATGAGAGTTGACTGAAAATAGATTTTAAAAAAAATTAGGACCAATATACGGTGCTGGTGGAACTCAGCAGGTCAAGCAGCACCAGCTGGAAGAAAGGAACTTATCAATGTTTGGAGTCAAAACTCTGCATCAGAACTGAATGAAGAGGCAAGATGACCAGCATCGAGTGGAGAAGGGAAGTGGCAAGAAAGGATTTGGAGGTGATTGGTGGACTGTGAAAGGGTGTAAGACAACAGGCAGGTGATGCAGTTAGGGAAGGTGAAGAAAATTAAGAGCCTGAGTAAGAACTCTTGAAACACTATGATAAATAGCAAGTTTAGAATTGAATACAATTGTATATTATTTTAGAAGAAGTACTTAGCTTTTATATTTAAATTATATTTCATGAATTATTTATTGTTAAAATGTAAAAAAATCTGTAATATTTGAACCTAATTTGTAGAAAAAATAAAATAATTACCAAGATGAGATCTACTTGTATCCATTACTTTTACTGTGTTATCATCAATATTTGTATTTACTGTAGTTTGATGTTCGTATGATTACATAAAAAATTGTATTTGTCAACTGTTAACCATATTTTACTGTCTAGCCCACAACTTGTGCCCAATTTTAAGTTTGATTAGAATTTATCTCTACCATTTATTATTATTTTAAATTGTATTCAGGTCAGCCAATAGAATCACTAGCATTTTCTATTTTTATTTCTTTCTGTTGTGTTGGACTGCATATTTGAGAAGCTTTTGTTTTAGTCAAAGCTTTAACTCACTTGGTCAAATATAGGCACAAAAGACAGACGGGGATTGATATGCACTTTAATTTAAGTGCATATTGGCAGAATGCCATCTTTTTTTTTGCTTCTCTGCTAATTTCTTGCCAATCTTTACCCTGTGGTACTGGGCAACGGGAAACAAATACTGTGTGGCTAGTTTCAGTTAAAGTTAGTCTGCACTGCTTAAGCTGGTTGTCCTTTCTTGAACATATGTAGTAGAAACCAGTACTGATTGTCTTCCAGGTAGTATCTCTGCAGAGAAGAAACTGAATGATATGGGAAGGGCCACCCTATTTTTTTCTTGAAGATGACATTGGAGACTTGGCTGGTAAATAAAAAAAATCCAGACACAGCCTCCAAAGATAGAGGGAGCAGTTACCAATAGTGGGTAATGGCAGCATGTAGTCCTACACACTGATCCCATTTGAAGGTTCAGAAACTGACTGCATTTTCAAATATTATATTCTGCCTCAAACACCCCACCAACCCCAAGCCTCACTTCTGCAAATGACCAATACTATTTACAATTCATGTCTTTCTATAGTACCTTTAGCTTACCCCCACACCACCACACTTACAACATTGCAAACTTACACATGTATATCAAAACTATTTGCTCACAACAGATCATAGTAAATATAAACATGTTAAGTATCAAAATTTACTGTGATCTTTATCTGGAGGAAAAAATTGTGAAAAATCTCAATCTCACTAGGTATTTTGACCTTAAAATATGCAATTTTTTATGGAATAATATTTGGCAGTCTGTTTTGTCTTTTCATTGATCACCAGCTGGTGCTGGCTGTGTGCCTGATTGCATTTTGTTTATCCAGACTACTGTAATTGGATTGTGCACAGGGAGACTTGCATTCAAGAGTAACAAAAGACATGTAGTTGCCCGGCCCTCCACCAGCTGCTGCTTGATGGTGAAGTCTTCTGGGATCACTGGCTCGCCTGCCTATGATGAGTGACTTTTAAATAGATTATAAAAGAGATTTATAAAACAAACTGGAAAAAGGAAACAAGAATATATCCACTATCTATGCGGTAAGGTCAAGTGCCTATCAAAGCTACAGTTGATTCTGCATCCATTCATCATTTATTTAGGTGAAGCCAAAATATTTATTTTTGAAATTTTAAAAATTGTTGACTCATTCAATCAGAAACTCTGATCGTATATTAGTTTCTGAAATTTCTTGAAGCTGTTCTTTTATGCATGTAATTATTTTGAACTTCAGACAGAGAAGGTTCAAAGATTAATAGCCCATGTAACACAGTGTATTCATGTATGAAAGTAGAATTGTAATGGTACAACAAATCTGTTCCCTGACAATGAAACAACACAAGTCTGATGAGAAGGCCATTCAGCCAGGTAAAACAATGGCAGAGTATTATTCAAATAAGCAGAGATTTGGAAAAGTTCGATTTTTAAAAGGATTTGGCTGTCCTTGTATTGGTCACTGAAAGCAAATTGGCAAATATGGCAAGGAGTTAGGCAAATGGTACATTGACCTTTGTTATAAGAGGCTTTGAGTACGAGAGCAAGGATGTCTTACTTCAATCACACAGGATCTTACGTGAACGTATCTGGAGTTGTGTGTGCAATTTAGTTCCTACCTGAGCAAAGGAGGAGCACAAGATGATACAACAGACTGATTTCTTAGATGGTAGGACTGATGGGAACAGCCGAGACTGAGTTCTCACCACGACTGAGGCAACACAGCTTCCCCGCTCCCAGTCTCAACTGTGAACTGGATTTGCACTGTTCTACGTTACCAATGTCCAACAGGGTCTTGCGATCAGAATAAAAACATTCAGGGTAATCACTGGCACCTTTTTTTGGACCATGCAGTGTCCAACAGCACTCAAGAACAGTATGCAATAAGTCCAGCTCTAGCGCTATCAATAACTTGCTGACGGGTCTTGCAGTACTTGATATTCTTCATATCCAGCGGTGATTTTCAATCATTAAAAAAAAAGGATGTACAAGACGAACAAATACACTTTTGACTGGACCCAGAAAGGCTGCTACGTCTGACCGCGCCACCATCTTACCAGTGAAATGTGAAATATTTAAGGGGAACTCACGGGGAAACTTCTTCACTCAGGTGGTGAGGGTATGGAATGAACTGTCAGTGGAAGTGGTGGATTTGGGTTTGATTTCAACACAAGAGAAATTTGGATAGATATATAGATGAGAGGGGTGTGGAGGGCTATGGTCTCGGTGTAGGTCGATGGGACTAGGCATGGACGAGATAGACTGGTGTCTGTGCTGTAGTGTTCTATGACCGAGTTTCAAGTTGCATCTACTTGTGAAGGCATGGGAAAAGTCAAAGAGTTGCTTGCTCAAAACGTAGTTCTTCTGATAAGTGATTGGAGATGGATTAATGATGCTTCTTCCTGCTGCTTGAGAGATTTCCTGGACCAGTATATAGTGTATTCTGTTATTACTGGTGTCATTTTGGGATGGTGTCATTAGTGGCTATAGTCATGTCCATGTTACTGTAAGTGGCTGAAATTGATATTAACTGCCTAATTTGTGACTATATAATACTCCCTGCAATTTTCTGGAAATTTTCCCTTAGTTAAGGTGCTTGACAAAGGACTGCTTCATTGAGCACCTTTGCTCCATCCATCCATCACAAAAGATGAGGTTTTGTGGTGGCCACCCTTTTTAATTCTACTTACAATTCCAATTCTGACATGTCAGTCTATGACCACCTCTACTGCCATGATAAGGCCACTGTCAGGTTGGAGGAGCAGCACCTCATACTCCATCTCAGCATCCTCCAATCTGACAGCATGAACATTGATTTACTGTAGTTCTTTTCTCTCCCCTTTCTCTTTCAATTCCCTATTCTGGCCTTTTCTCTCCACCTCACCTGCCCCTCTCCTCCTTCTGGTGTCTCTCCTCCTTCCCTTCTTCATTGCTCCACTCTCCTCTCCTATCAGATTCCTTCTTCTTTACCTCTTCCACCTAGCAGTTTCCACCTTCTCACCTCATTTCCCCTCCGCCACCCATCTTCCCTCTCACCTGATTTTGTCTGTACTTCCCTCCTTGATGAATGGCTCACAGATTTCAGTTTGAATCCTACATTGACAGCCGGGGAATTTGAATTAATTAAATAAAACTACAATGAAAACTTAAAATCAGTACTGGTAAACTACTGTGAAAATACCAAATACCAAATTACAGTAAAAGTAAATCATTTGGTTCACTAATATCCTATAGAAAACAAAATCTGCCATCTTTACCTTGGGTGATCTAAATGTGCATTGACAGAAATGAATGGCCTCAAGTCTCAGAAGGAAAAAAAAATTTGCTTTGTCTTGCCATTTGTGCCCAACTCCTGCACTAAATAAAGAAAAAAATTAAAGTCATGAGTGTAATTTCTGATTTCTAACATTTCCGTTGCCAGTTGGATTTTCTAGGCCCCTGTCAGTAGCTCTGGGAAGAACAATGAGAAAGTAAAATATGAATAGTTAATTTGGTTGATTGACCACATACTATATGGAATATTATGGTTCGGGGTCGCTGAGAGTGCTTTTAATCAGCAGTAACCCTAAAGTTCTTTCAACTTAAAAAGGTAATTAATCTCAGCAGGGTGGACAAGCAATTTTAAATAAACCCTCTCCCCATCTCCATAATATTGTTACATGCCCCTATCCTTCCAAGTTTAAACTCCTGCTATTCCCCTCTCTCCTGGATTTTACTCTCACAATCAAATTAACTGTTCTTCCAGGTGAGTAAACATTTCACCTGTGAATCTGCTGGGGCCATCTATTGTGTCTGGTGTTCCTGATGCAACCGCCTCTACAACAGTGAGACCCATCGTATATTGGGGGACTGCTTCATCAAGCGCCTCCACTCACCTGCCAAAAGCCAATTTCGCGGTGGCCAAACATTTTAATTTTGATTCCCATTCCCACCTGGACATGTTAGTACATGGTTTCTCTTGTACAAAGATGAGGCCATTCTCAGTGTGAAGAAGCAATATCTTCTATTCTGTCCGGATAGCCTCCAACTTCATGGCATGAATATCGATTTCTCCTTCTGGTAAAAAAAAAGTATTCCCCTCCCCCTCCCCTCTTCTTCTATTCCCATTTTGGCCTCTTACCTCACCTGCCTATCACATTCCCTTGCATCTCCTCCTTCTCTTCCTCCTATGGTCCACTCTCTTCTCCTGTCAGGTTCTTTCTTTTCCAGTCCTTTATCTTTCCTACCTACCTGGCTTCACCTATCATCTTCTAGCTATTCTTCTTCTTCTCCCTCCCCAACTTTTTATTCTGGTGTCTTACCCCTTCCTTTCCCGTCCTGAAGAAGGGTCTTGGACTCAAGCATCGACAGTTTCCAGCAATGCCATTTGACCTGCTGAATTTCTCCAGTGTTTTGTTTGTGTTGCTTTGGATTTCCAGCATCTGAAGAATTTCTTGTGTTTCTAATTAAACTTCACTCCTGATCTTGAGAAAGAAAGGCTAATCTTATGAGGAGTGCTTAATAGCTCTGGGTCTGTATTTACTGGAGTTTAGAAAAATGGTTGGGAATCTAATTGAAAACAATCTAATATTGAAAGGCTTAAAAAGAATTGACTTGAAGAGGATGGTTCCTGTAGTCAGAGAGTCTAGGACCAGAAGGCACAGCCTCAGAATAGAAGGATGTCCCTTTAGATAGAGATGAGGAGGCATTTCTTTAGCCAGAGGGTGGTGAATCTGTAGAATTCTTTGACACAGACATCTAAGGATGTCAAGTCATTGGTAATTTTAAGCAGAGGTTGATAGGTTCTTGATTAGTAAGGGCATTAAGGGTTAAGGGAGAAGGCAAGATGTTGCAAGGACGTGGCAGTGGAACGAACCCAAGTGCTGAACACGGGCGCGGAGGCCGAGTCGGGAGGCATTACGGTCGTAGTGAGCGTGGAATTGGCGTCCAAGAGTCTTTACCAGGGGTCTTGGTTTTAGTAGCGAATTCAGGAACGATGCTAGACTTAGAACTGATAGTCCTAAGAAGCATGGAACGAGGTTACTCATACACGAGTCGACCAAACAAACTGACAGTTCCTTGTTGTGATCACAGGGTCTTTATCCTGCAGTCTCTGATGGGAAGCAGGTGTGTGTAGTTAGTGGAACCTGGGAATGATTGGAAATTAAATGAGGTGATTGAGGCCCAGTTCCTGTGGTAAATAGCAAGGTGGGGGATTGCCAGAAGGGACCATGACATAAGAATTCAAAGTTCAGAAGTTCAAAGTAAATTTATTATGGAAGTAAACATATGTCACCATATACAACCATGTGATTCATTTTCTTCTGGGCATACTCAATAAATCCAATAACCATAATAGAATCAATGAAAGACAGCACCAATGGGGTGGACAATCAGTGTGCAAAAGACAACAAATGACAAATACAAAAAGAAAAAAAAAATCAATCAATCAAATAATTAATTAATTGACAAATAGATGTATGAATAAGTAAATAAACAAGCAAGCAATAAATATCAAGAATTTGAGACAAATGGTCCTTGAAAGTGAGTCCATAGGTTGTGGGAACATTTCAGTGATGGGTAAGTGAAGTTATCCCCCTTGGTTCAAGAGCTGATGGTTGAGGTGTAATAACTGTTCCTAATCCTGGTGGTGTGGGTCCTGAGGCTCCTATACTTCTTCTTCCTGATAGCAGTAGGGAGAAGAGAGATTTACCTGGGTGGGAGGGGGTCCTTGATGATGGACGTTACATTCCTACAACAATGTTACATGCAGATGTGCTCAATGGTGGTGGGGGCAGGGGGAGACCTTACCCATGATGGACTGGGGTGCACCCACTACTTTTTCTAGGATTGCTCATTCAAGAGGCATTTGTGTTTCCAACCAGGCTGTGATTTGGGCATTATCCTCAGGTGATTATCATTAGCCATTACATCAGTGCTGAACTTCAAAATTATAAAGCTTAATATTTGATTTGAATACACTAGTGATTCTTAAACATTTCTTCTTCATTCCTAGTGTCATAGTAGGGCCAGTGTGTAGAATCCGACTTCCAAAATTCCTTCTGCTGAAGTTAATGCATTGGATTTTGGAGATAAAGTATGCCAGCTGGTGTATCTCTATATTGCAGGGATTAATTTATTGATACCCTTGCTTTATGATCTATGCGCTCACAGCATCCCCATGTGGCTGAACAAGAGAAGTAAATCTCATCTCATCTCATTCCTTTTCATATCATCAAATATAAATAAATATACAAAATATAACAATATTTTACCAAGTGACTTTGTGGTAGAAGTTGGTTGTGGCCAGCTTTTGGTTTGCAAATCAGCTAGAAGGCTAAAGGGCAAGTTACGTTTTAACCTTAAGCCTCATCTGTACTAGGTAGCACCTGTGGGGAGAGAGAAACTAAGTTTATGTTACAGGTTGAAGACTTTTCATCAGACCTAGCTAATCTTGGCACAAACTGGAAGGCTGGTTATCTGAAACTGTTGAATTCAACCTGTAATATTAACCTAAGTTTTCTTTTTTCACAGATGTCAGGAATGGTGATAGAGGCAAATACTTTAGAGGCATTTAAGAAACTCTTAGATAAGCACATGGATATAGAAAATAGAGGGCTATGTATGAGGGAAGGGTTAGATTGATCTTAGTGTAAATTAAAAGGTCGGCACAACGTTGTGGGCTAAAGGGCCTATTCTGTGCAGTACTATTCTATGTTCTGATTTTCAGCAACGACAATGTTTTCTGATCCAATCTCCAGTATTTTTTTTCTTTTCTCTTTGACTTTATTCATCTCCCTCTCATTGTATCCCCTGCAGCACAGTTAGCTACTTCTGGATTAACAAGGCTTCACTGCTCTCTCACTGCTAGCACCACCATCTTTGTAACCACAAAATACTCTGCAGATGCTGGGGTCAAAGCAACACGCTGGTGGAACTCAGCAGGTCGGGCAACATCCGTGGAAACGAACAGTCAGCGTTTCGGGCTGAGACCCTTCATCAGGACTGAAGAGGCAGGGGGCAGGTGCCCTATAAAGAAGGTGGGGGGAGGGTGGGAAGGAGAAGGCTGGTAGGTTCCAGGTGAAATCTTTGTATCATTCAGTCCCTCCTGGTCTCTGCTCTATCAGACTCTGAGTTTTCATTCCCTTTTCTTAAACGTCCTGATAGAGTTGAGTGGTGATGGCCCAATTGAGACACTGAAGCGGATTGAACAGTTCACTGACTTTTACTAAGATCTGTGCAGAGTTAAAGGAAAAACAGTAAACACTAGGCCAACAGGACCACCAACTAAAACCCTCATGCTGAGTTAAATTAAAACTCCCTACACTGCAGCTCAGTAACTGACACTAAATAAAGAAAGCTCCTTTTACAGTGTCAATCTAAATGGTAGCCTTCTTTCTGGAACAAGGACAAAGGTAAGCAGGGAGCATTGACATTGCCGTGCTTTTGGTTAATACTCAACGAGACTGAAACGAGAGGAAGGGAGTTAAACGCCACCACAATGAAACACTCGCTTGTTGGAAGGTGCATACTCATGAGTGTGTTTGCTGACACTGCCCCGCAGCCCGCCTGCGGGGGCACCCAGACCCTATGGCAGAGTCCATGGTTGTGCTAGGGCTCCCCTCCCGAGGCACAGCTCCACATGCACCAGAAACCTGTTCCCACTGGAAGTCCCAGTTTAGAGACTTCTCCAGGATGTCATGGGCCAGAACCCAAGGGTGTTCCTCAAGAATTTCCCCCCCAGTTCACGAGAAACTGGACTCTGCCCCTCACTGGGCATTTTGCCAAGAGGCACTGCACAGAATGGCCCAGGGACCCATCCACCAAGTGTGGAGGAGTGGGGATGTGACTGGGACAAGAGGGAAGGAAGTCATGGGCTTGAGCTGGGAAACGTGGATATTCATTGATGATGGTAGGCGCAATCTATACGAGACTCTGTTGACAGCCTTCTCCATTGCGAATGGTCTCACATAGCATGGGGCAAACTTGTAGCTCTCAACTCCAGATGAAGATCTGCAGATGCCAGTCAGACTTTCTCCCATGGCTTGTCAGCTATCAGTAGAGCCGATCAAGCTCACGGCCATATTGCTTCTGAGCATGCAGCAGAGAAGACGTGGCCTCTCTCTATATGCACTGTTAGTGCTAGATCAACTGTTCGATAGAAGGAACCCCACATCAGTCTCTTGTTCAAGGAAGAGTGGTGACTGAAATCCCTTTTGGCATGCTAGTGGAGGGCGTTGGAGGTTATTGTGGGCAATCTCAACTAGCTGGGAGCTCCAGGACGTGGGGTTGGAAGAGACAAGGCAGTGTAGGGTTGTCAGCTCCTGATGCACTTTCTCAGTCTGGCCATTAGACTGGGGGTGGAAACCAGATTAGAGGCTGGGCGTGGCTCCTACAGGAGAACAGAAAGTCTTCCAAAAATGGGATGTGAACTGTGGTCCTTGATCTAACACTATGTCCTGAGGGAAGCTGTGTGCCTAACAACGTGCTGAACCATGAGGGTGGCAGTCTCACAAGCTGACAGGAGCTTGGGGAAAGCAATGAAATGGGCAGCCTTGGAGAACCAGTCTACCACCTTCAGAATCCATCTCATGGGGGCAGAAGAGTGATGAAATCCATCGAAAGGCACGACTAGGGCCAGTGAGGCTCAGGCAACGGACAGAACAGACTAGCTGATGTGATGTGGTTTTTCTGAGCACAAGACAGGCAGAAACAAAATCATGGATCTCCAACAAAACAATCTCTTTATGAATTTCAGGGTTTGTTGAATCCCCAAATGGCCAACCAGAGGGGAAGAGTAACCCCACTCCACGGGGTGTGTAGTGGCAGGGAAAACAGCCAGTTGGGAGGTCCCGTACCTGGCCTGGATCTGACACTTGGGCAGCTCCCACCTCTCCCTCTGTATGAGTGAGGAAAGATGGTCTCTGGAATACTGTTATCCTCAGAGAGAGTTTTGATCTTAGTATTCTTACTGCCAGGAAGGTAGGTGAAGGTGACATTAAACTGGGCTTGGCAGGAGTTGAGTCTCTTGACGTTATGGATGTAGGAGATTCTCTTGTGATCAGTCCATACCAGAAAGGGGTGCTTTGTCCCCTTCAGCCAGCGTCGCCAACCTCCTGGCAGCCAGACGTCTCGGTTTCTGACATCGTAGTTTCTGTACTCTCAGCAGGAATCAAGGAACAGGAAAGAAAGGCACAGGTGTGCAGCCAGTTATCCATGGAAGAGTGCTGGGAGGTACAGTCCAATGCTGACATCTGATGAACCAGATGTGATGATGAATGGATGGGAAGGGTCTGGATGCTGCAGCACTGGGGCAGAGGTGAAATGTGGCTTTAGTTCTGAGAATGCTTGGTCTGCTTCGCTTGCCGATAGGAGTCCTGCAGAGGTCTTCTTGGCAACTCCATTTATGGGGCCTGCAGTGGAACTGAAGTTTCTGATGAAGCAGTGATAAAAGTTTGCAAATCCCACGAAGCCTCTCACCTGTCTGACTGTATATGGATTGGGCCACTCTGTGACAGACTGAACTTCACACAGCAACACACACAAAATGCTGGAAGAACTCAGCAGGCCAGGCAGCATCTGCGGAAAAGAGTACAGGTGACGTTTTGGGCTGGACTTCACATAGCTTCGTTTGAGTACTGGAAGGGGTGAGGATATGGCCCAAGAATGACCACTGCTTGCTATAGAATTCAACTTCTCTAGCTCGGCACAAAGTTTATTCTTGAGGAGTCGCCTGAGAATCCTCCAGGCATGTTGGACTTGTTCCTGGTGACAGCGGGAATAAATAAGAATGTCATCCAGATACACAAAAACAAATTAATTCAATACGTCCCGGAGCACGTCGCTGACCTGGGCTTGAAAAACAGCAAAGGTGTTGGCCAGACCAAGTGGCATCAGTTGGTATTCATAGTGGCTAGTGGAGGTGTTGAGTGCTGTCTTTTATTCAGCTCCTTCTCGGATACGAAACAGATTGTCAGCATTGCACAGATCAATCTTGGAAAATACAGTTGCTGCTTGCAGAAGCAAGCAAGGGCAGAGGATAGTAGTTCTTCACCGTGATGTTATTGAGAGGCCAATAATCAATAATCAACAGCGCTTGCTCACAAAAAAGACACCCCTCCCCCACTGGTGAGGTTGACAGATGGATAAATACTAAGGTCAATGCTTTCTTGAAATACACTTCCATTGCCATCAATTCAGGACAAGGGAGGGAGAAGAGCCATTCTGTGGAGGACTAGTACTGGGTAAGAGGTCAATGGTGCAGTCATATGGCCAGTGTGGTGGCAGGGAGGTGGCCGCCTTCTTACTGAAGACCTCAAGAAGGTCAACATATTCAGTCAGAAACGAGACAGGTTGACACTAGCAGTTGGCATGGGATACACTGACAGGAGCTTGAGTTGTTGGCATGGGATACACTGACAGGAGCTTGAGTTGTTGGCATGGGATACACTGACAGGAGCTTGAGTTGTTGGCATGGGATACACTGACAGGAGCTTAAGTTGGACTCAGACAAGTAGACAGGCATGCTGGTCTCCACTCTTGGAGTGACTTTAAGGACTAATCATTCCATGGGTTGCATTCAAGATAGCCAGGGAAGGCCAAGCACCAGCAGCAGCTCAGGTGAATCAACAACGTAGAAGGAGATAGTTGCCTTATAGCACGAGTTGGAGGGGCTATATGGAGAGACTGACTTTGCTGTTGCCTCAAGGATGACCATCTGGAGCCATGATTCATTATCCTGCCTCAATGGCTGAGTCAGAACCCGCTACCTTTGAGCCAGAGAGATATCCATGAGGTTTTTGGCTACCCTGAAGTCAATAAGAGCCTGAAGCTCATGGGTCCAAGGCACCCACAACAAGGAAGCATTATACAGTTAGGGTAAGATGCCTGCAGGGGGAATCGACCTGTCAGAATTCTCCCTACTGCTGGTAGTTATCCTCTTTTACTGGGCACTTAGGACATGATGCCTGGAAGTATCCTGGAGTGCCACGGCAAAGGTAGGAATCTGCTCTCCTGCATCAATCTCATTCCTCCTGATATACGTGCATACACCCCACCTGCATAGGCTCCTCCGAGACTGTGCACTGGGTAATGGGGGGGTGGGAGTGAAGACACATGGTGATCTGGAGTAAGGAGTAGGAAGCTTGGGACATTCTTTCTCTGCCCCACTCAGCTGCACGGTTGTCAATTCAATTGGCCAGATTTAACAGGTCATCCAGGCTGTCCTGCTTGTAACACACTGTGATCTTGTGCTCAGCCCACCCTGGAAGGCAGTGGTGAGGAATCTCTCATTCCACCCAGTCTTAACCACGAGCATGTGGAACTTCACTGTGTAGTCCCTCACTGACCCATTTACTTGGTGCAGGCCCAAGAGCTGGTGGGCAGCCTTCTGACCCTGTACTGTAAGATCAGAAACTCTCTTGAACCTTACTACAAATTGCTATTATGTCGGGGCTGCAGGAGAAATTTGTTTCTGTACAGTGTTGAAGAGGTCAAGTGGGGGTCTGATTAAGAGCTTCACCATGTCTGTTTCCATGCATCATCACCGAACTGATCTGCCTGGAGGAGGAATACTCAGTTCTGGCCCAGTCATAGGAGTCTGGAGATTAGTGACTGAGGCTGATGAGACTGTTGAAGAGGAGGATGTGAGTGGGACTGCCCTAGCAGGTCTACTGAATTGTGCAGCGGGAGTGGTAATGGCTGCCACCTGATTCTGGCTGTTGGTGGTAAGCTGCTGAACTGCAGTCGTGAGAGCAGTAATGGCTGCCACCTGATTCCGGCCATCCGTAGTGAGTTGCTGAACAGTCCTTGCTGCTCTGAATGTAGTTGTTGTTCTGCAAGAGACATTTCTGCCAATCCAGTCTCTACTGATTTTAGCTTCTCCTCCATGAACTTGGGTTTTTGCCCAGGCTTGTCGTTCCGTGAGTCGTGGTCGCACTGCACCAGTCACCTCTGCCAACAGAGCCTCCACTGACTGTAATTTCTCCACTTTCTGACCAATGAATGTCAGGGCCATGGGTGATTGTTCTCTCTCCGTTGGATCCATTTTGTGGTTGAGTCTTGCTGACAGAGTTTTGTGGTGTTGGTCCTAGTGCAGAGGGATAGACACGGAAGCAGATGAACAGTTCACTGACTTATAATAAGAACTGTACAGAATTAAAGGAAAAAAAATGCTAGGCCAACAAGGCCTCAAACTGAAACGCTCAAGCTGAAAGCTGCTGCTGACACTGCGGGTCAGAGACAGTACGTAACACCAAATAAACACCACTCCTTTATAGCGTCAATCTAAATGGTAGTCTTCTTTCACAGAACAAGAACAGAGGTAAGCAGGGAACATTGAGGTGGCTGTGCTTTTGGTCAAGATTTGACAAGACTGAAAAGAGAGAAAGGGTGTTAAATACCACCATAATGAAACACTAATTGGCTGGAACATGCACACTCATGGGTGTGACTGCCAACATTGCTCCACAGCCCACCTGCTTGGGTGCCCAGATCCTGTGGCAGAATCTGTGGTTGGGACACTTAAAACTGCTTAATTTGCCTTGTTTCTGTTGGAAGATCACCAACCTACAACATTCATTTCACCCCACTCCCTTGCCTCAGCAGTCAAATATTTCCAATTTTTTTTGTTTTTTTGCTTTTTGTTTACACATAAAGCAAAGTAAGCAGACATCAGAGCAATATGCAGACATCCCACCCTGCAAAAACTCATTTCAGGTGGGTAGCACCATCAATTTGCGGGAGACTTCCAGGAGAGGTGGGATATTTGCAATAGAGTAGCTCCTTAGCAGCTAGCTAGCTAGTTTAAATAACGTTAGCTATGCTAATGAACAAATGACACCTGTTAAACTCACCTCAACATGTCTTTTACAGTCTTAACCCACCATGGCAATAGAAAAGTCACTGTTGCAAACAGTGCAGCGAGCAACACTGTCATTATTTTTGACCCCTATTAGGCAGGGGTACACTTTAGTGTAGTCTGCGGTGACGTACGTTTCATATTTTCTTTTTTTGGAACACTCTCGCTCTTTCCCTTGCTCTCTCACTCACGCTCGCTGTCTCGCGCTCGCTTTCTTGCTCTTGTGCTTACTCTCTCGCTCTTTCTCGCGCGTTCTCTCACACTCGCTCTCAAAAAAATCAATTTCCAGGTCATTGTATATAATTTGCGGGCATCAGGGAGCCACTATTAATATGCGGGAGACTCCCGGAACTTCCAGCAGAGGTGGGATGTCTGAATATGTGGGGAATGAAGCTGGAGAAATAGTAATGAGCAACAAAGGAATGGCAGGTTATAGACAAAGAAATTCTGCAGATGCTGGAAATCCAAAGCAACACGCACAAAACGCTGGAGAAAGTAGGTCATGCATCATCTATAAAAATGAATAAACAGTCGACATCTTGGGCTGAGATCCTTCTTCAGGAGTCTTCCAGCATTTTGTGTGTGTTGCTAAATAACTCAGTATTTTGTGTCATTCTTCAATGTGGAAGACAACAGTATCATGGCAGAAATCCAAGAGTCAGCAGTCAGAAGTGATTGTAGTTGCTAACAGTAAGGAGAAAGTGCTTATGAAACTGAAAGGTCTGATGGTAGATAAGTCACCTGAACAGGATGGACTACACATCAGGGTTCTGAAAGAACTAGCTGAAGAGACTTTCAAGGCGTTAGTAGTATTCTTTCAAGAATCACTAGAAAGCAATGGTTCCAGAGGACTGGAAAATCATAAATATCACTCCACTCTTTAAGAAGGGAGAGTGGAAGATGGGAAATTATAAACTGGGTAGCCAGACTTCAGTGGTTGGCAAGATTTTCAAGTTTATTATTAAGGATTCAGTTTCAGGATACTTGGAAATACATGATAAAATAGGTCAAAGTCAGCATGGTTTCTTTAAAAAGAGATCTTACTTGACAAATCTTTTGGAATTCTTTGAGAAATTAACAATGTGCCACGCATGAGACTGCTAAACAAGATAGGAGCCCGTGGTATGACAGTAAAGATAGTAACTTGGATAAGGGATTGGCTGACAGGCAGAAGACAAAGAGCGGGGCCTTTTCTGGTTGGCTGCTGGTGACTCGATGTGTTCTGTAGGGGTGTGTGTTGGATCCGCTACTTTTCACATGACATGGTAATGATCGAGGTGATGGAATTGATGGCTTTGTGGCCCCATGTGTGGATGATACAAAGAGAGGCGGAGGGACAGTTGGTGCTGAGGAAGCAAGAAGGATTTGAGCAGGTGGGTGATGGGCCAAAGAAATGGCAGATGGAATTTCATGTGGGGAAGTGTACAGATATGTACTTTGCTGGAAGGAATAAAAATGTAGACTATTTTCTAATTGTAGAGAAAATGCAAAACTTGAAGGTTCCAAGTTCAAAGTACATTTATTATCAAAGTATGTGTACATAAAAAAGACCATCAAACACCCAGTGTTTAGAGAGAGAAAAAAACCCAAATTGTGCAAACAATATAAAGAATCAAGTGGCATTCAGAACAAAGGTGAGTCCATAGATATGATGCCTGGAGCAGCTGAAGCAGGCCTCAGCTCCAGCCTTAGTGCAGAGCAGAGCCGAGTAAACATCACGAAGCAGCGGGCAGAACCGGCCCGACCCTTGCCCTTTGTCCTGACACCCTGCCTTTTCAACCCATTGTGCCAGTGGTTAAAACGTCCAAACGTTAGGTTGTTCCTCGCACTAGGCCCAGGGCCCTGTTTCATCAATATGCTCTGGGCCTGGACTCCACTGGCACGTTTTGGCCCGTACCTGACCTTTCCAAACCAGCCTGACACTTAGATTGATCAAGCCTTACTCTAGATTTAGGTGGACAGTCTTCGAATCTGCCTCTCCTCCTCTCCGACTTTGCTCCGCTCTGCTCGCCCTGACTTCACTTTGCACCCACACACTTCGATTCTTGACTCAGTCTCGCCTTTGCTTGCCTCTCCATTCCTTGTGGTGATTGTTCACTAGAAATTTTACAAGAAAAAGTGTTATTGATGAAGTATTTAGTTGTATTCTTTGTTTCGTTTGTTGCCGATCAGTAGTCGCAGGGCTTCACCAGCACTATCTTAAACTGGAATGGGACTTGGGATAACGAGACGATGGGTTCTCTTGTGGGGAATGTAGAACAAGGGCCATTTATAATGGAGACTCAGTGAAATTTGTGCCCTCAGAAGACTTGAACTCTCAACCTCGGACAGATGTGGAAGCCAAATCATGGAATACTGTATATCCAAGGTAGAGGTAGACAGGCTTTTTGACATTGATTGGGACAGGAAAGGAAGTGGAGCTCCATTCACAAGTGCAGAGCACCTCCAACTCCAATCCACTAAGGTCGCAATATGACAAACTTTAGGTTTTGGTATGTGCTTTGTGATTACCGTGGTCCTTAACAAATGAGTGTGCTGGATGCTTTTGATAAAGGCGCATGATGTACATGGAGCATTTCTGTATGTTAGGATGTCTCAAAGTATCTTGCAGTGAAGTACTATTGAAGAGTAGTTACTGTTGAGATACAGATGTATGGCAGTCAACATGCACAGCAAGCTCCCACTATTTCAAGCTGACAGGAAGGTGACAGAAACTCAAAAAGCAATACATTACAACAGCGGGATGCAGAAGATACCTAATAAAGTGGCTACTGAGTGTATAAACCTGACTTCTTACTGTTCCATCTTCATCGGTGTCTAAATCCTGTGTATAAATTGCCAAACAAATGACATACAAAAGATTGGAAAAGTTAATGTTGCCTCATATTCATCAAGAACACAGTGAAATCCTGATAAACCAATACTAAAGCAACACTGTCTAAAAATTAAACCAAAATTTCCATCCCAACATCCTTGAAGAATAATTGAACACTTTTTAAAGAAACTTTTGAAACCAACTGAATGTTGACAACCTGCAAAAGGAATAATCACACACAACCAAGACTAACACAAGGGTACACTTGACTAATCTGCTTTCTCCGGAGAATTTCTGTTGCATGTCTGTCTACAGAGTTCCCACATCAACACATAAACATTGCTGGAAGTGCTGATAAACCCAGTTCTTCCCCCTCAACACAAGTTAATTGTGAAAACTGATGACAGGAACTAAGTAAATAAAGCCCTTCATAGACAGAAGTACAACAACTGAGAATGTGGCAGTTGTCACAGATCGTTGAAAGGGGTTTTTGGGAGCAAACTTTTCACAACCTGCTGGGGTGATTAGACTTGATGCCCTGTACAAATGGAAGCAAACTTCTTCAACCGAATGTCAGGGTAAACTGTGTTCAGTTGGAGTTTGATGATTTGAAGTGCATTTACAATTCAGAATCAAAGATATGTAGTCATTAAAGTACAAAGCTAGATCAGTATTGTAATGCAAATATACTACAAAGTTCATAGTTGATGTATTTTCTTGTAATGTTTCAAGCTATATCATTTTAGTGCCTTATTTGTATTTGTTGTAGTGTTTACATTATTTGAATAAGCAAACGACAGGAATTCTGCAGATGCTGGAAATTCAAGCAACACACATAAAAGTTGCTGGTGAATGCAGCAGGCCAGGCAGCATCTCTAGGAAGAGGTGCAGTCGACGTTTCAGGCCGAGACCCTTATTTGAATAAGCATTCTGTTTGGTACTTCTAACAACTAATGAGTTTTCCCCTATCAGGATAGGCCAAGTTCAGAGAAAAGGTATGGAGAATATCTTCAATGATAACACTACGTATGTGTGGAATCACCCATTTCAATTAGCAGTCCAACATCTAATATTGCTTTTATTTCATTACGTGTGAACCATATGGTGATCCAATAATATCTGAGTCATGGAGTCTAAGTGTCACATTTATACAGCACGAAAATTGGCCCCATAGCCTATTGGGTCCATGCTGACTATCATGTACTTGTCTCCACTAATCTCATTTTCTGGCTGTAAGCCAGTAGTCTTTTATGCCATGATGTTGCTGGTGTATATCTAAATGGCGTGTAAAAAAAATACATTATTTACAAAATCATCTGCAAGAAAGAACCAGTGGTGCTCTATGACTGAAATTAAATCAAATGACAGAAAATATTGAACGATCAGATTGTCAAAATTCAATTTACAGCTTTCAGCACCAACACAGACTTGCATTAATCAGGGCTCTTCTTATATAACTTATTTGGAAAGTTGCTTGAAATATTGATAATAAGATTATTTGCTTATTAAGTGACAGAAATGGATATCAAAAAGACAGATAAAACATCAGTTTTTAAATCAGATGTGAAATATTATATGGTTTACCAGTCCATTTTAGAAAAAGCATATGTGGTCAGTTCTCAACAGCACAACCAGATGAAAAGCCTACAGTCTGTGTTAAGTGCCAAAGTGAACTTCACTGCCTTCAAGATGGGCACTTGACCTCTCAATCTACCTTGTTGTTTACCAGCACTTTTTTGGTAGTTTTTACTTTATTCTGGATTGTTATTATTTTAGATTATTCTACCTCAATGCATTGTGTAATGATTTGATTTCTATAAACAGTATGCAAGACAAGCTTTTTGCTGTATCCTGTTACATTTGACAATGATAAACTAATACGTACCAACAATTAGCATTTACATTTTTATCTAATCATATTTCTGGTATTCTCTTGACAAAATTATTTTTCAGTGCTTGACAAATAGGAAGGACTTTCTTTTGTCACTTTTGTTTGCTATTTTTCAATCTCATTTATAATTTACTGTAAATTAACCTGTAACTTCAATATTTTCATATTTCAAGCAATTCCAGCAATTCTTTTTTATACACAATTAAAATGCTTTCATGAGTACACTTCTGAAGCAGAATATTTGGAAACAAAATTCATGAAAAAGAATGCATGGTGTAGATATTCTGTGTCTGTGTTCCTTATTCTAAAATTTAAGTGCACCATTAATAACTTACCAAATAAACTTGAATGCATTGTCAATCAGGTAATTATAAATAACTTCATAAAATCAAGCTCATCTTACCCTCTCTTAAAGTACCTAATGTTGCTGCAGTCTGGTTCCACAGGTGCAGTAGCCCTTAGTGACAGATGGTTCTTAGAAGGTATAATCTGGTTTTAGCAAAAAAACTGAGGAGTCACGGGGTCCTTTACTCAAGGAGTGAAAAGGAGCAGATGGAATTGTTCTGGTGTGATATTCTCAGAGAGGCCACAATCAATTACAACCTATGGGAGATTTTAACGATTTCTCCATAAATCTATGTGTTGCTCTTTTTTTATTAAGTGGATATTAAATACAGGTCTTCATAGTTTCTGAGGTATACTTATTTTAAATTCATTTTCTAGGGAAAGCATGGATTATAAGATATCTTCTAAATTCTCATCAGCCCGCAACATCAATTGAAGCATCTTAGGTGCAAATGTGCATGAAATCGAGCACAAATCTTACCCTGTATACTGTACATACATCACCGGTTTCTGCTACTTACACTGGACATCCTTGGGACAATAACTAAATTGATGGATGTTTGTGCACCAGGAGTACCAATCATTTAGACTTATTGGGGTGACTGCCGGTTATTCTGTTGAAAAATGCTGGCAGTTAGCTGTTGTCAGCTCGGCTTGTCTTGGATGTCCACATATACTTGACCAAACCCACTAGTCTGAAGCAAGATGCCTACACGCCAGCCCTCCCTCTCTGCTGCTCAATTCACCATTGCCCCCGGCAGCACATCTCTGCTGTTCTGAGAGGAATCATTTACAAAGTGCTCAGCAAGGATGGCATATGGTTAGCCACTCAGTCAGTTAATGGGTTTACCAAACCTATATATAGAAATAAGGGTTAGGGCTAGGTAATCTTTACATCCTTAGTATTTCAGTTTTTAAAAAGATACTTTAAAATTTAATTAAAAATAAATTATTTCAATTACTTAGATCTGCTTCAATAGGTTGGAATGTATCTATCATTTGCAAACTAATTGCTGTTTGAAGCCTGCTTCACCTGAGACATGCATGGCAGGAGCTTGTTTGGCCCTCCAAACCCATAAAAGACAAATCGGGGCAACTGGCCAAGCCCTGCATGACCCAGCCCATTGTATTAGCCATTCTCAAGGTCAAATCCAGCGCAGGCTTTTTTAAATATCCAATGGCTCTAAAGTTGGACTGAATTGGAGCACCCACGATTCAGTTCCTGACGGGAATCATCCTAAGGCACAAGACTGTCCACAATTCAGCACAATCGTTAATTTTAAAATAGGATGGTCAGTTTGGGAAGTAGAAAAAAATACCTAATTTTACAGAAGTAGTATCAAAAGTTGGCCTTAGTTGCTGACTTTGAATCTTTGAAATTAACTGAAATAATTTTAGTTGTAAACTGGGAAATTACCCATTTGTTTCTCAAGAAAAATACTCTGTAAATCACCCAGGTTTTGATCAGCGGTAATAAATTTAGAACTTAATAAGCAGAAATGTGCATGCCTAAATCAGACACTTTCTGTTGGTTAAGAATTGAGAGACAATCAGCAAAAACTATTGTTGCTCCTGACAATTTAAAGAATTACTCAAGTCCCCACTTTTGATGAACATTAGATCTGGGTAGAGGAATTGTGTTACCTTGCACAATCTCAATGCTCTTTTGTAATAATTTGATCCGTATGGAAGTTATGCAAGACAAGTTTTTCACTGTACCTCAGTACACATGACTGTAATTAACCAAGAAAAGATCTCGTGCTTTCCCGGAGTATATGATGCATAAATTTGGGCTTCCAGCTAGGACCAAGTGTCCACTTAATTGATTTTTCTGTGACAAACTCTGCCAACTTCATCAGGGATGACGTCTAGACACGTCCAGTCCGGTGGTATTTATACTCAACTTTCATCATTTGTCCCCTCTGATTGGTTAGTCCCCAACCAATCAGGTTTCTGCTGTCCCATCTTATTTAAAATCGTATTCTAGTTAGAGTGAGACCTTCATCTTCGTTGAAATTCTTATTCTCTAGTTTTACTTCAATGGCTTTCTTCACCAGGCAGTCCCAAAAGCCATTGGTGTGGCACAGTAGTTTTGTGCTGTTGAAGTCAATCCTGGGGCCATTGCAAACACAATGTTCTGCTGCCGCTGATTTCTCTAGGTAACCCAAACAGATACGCTTCCTTTGCTCCTTGATGCGAGTTTTCACCATGCACCCCATCTGGCCGATACACACTACTCCGCATTCACAGGGAATCCAGTAAGCGCCAGCCATCCCAATTCCCAGGTCATCTTTGACCCACATAAGCTGGGATTTGAGTTTCCTCATGATTTTGTTGATATTTTCACGGTTTCTGGAAGAAATACCGGATAAATACCATCCACAAACCCGTAGGGAAGCTCAAATCCCACCTTATGTAGGCCAAGGAGCACAGGAGGTTACCCAGAGATATCTGTGGTAGCAAAACATTGCATATGCAATGACCACAGGATCGACTTCAATGCCACAAAACTATTGAGCTGTGCCAGTGGCTTTTGGGACCACCTGGTGAAGGAAGTCATTGAAATAAGATTAGAAAATAAAAATTTCAACCAAGATGAAGGTCTCACTCCAAGAAAGAACTGGAATATGATTTTAAACAAGGTGGGACAGCAGAAACCTGATTGTTTGAGGACTAACCGATTAGGAGGGACAGACGATGGGAGTTGAGTATATACACCACCAGACTAGACATGCCTCGGCAACATCCCTGATGAAGATGGCAGAGTTTGTCATCCAAATGTTAGTTAAAATTGATATCTGGACCCGGCTGGAAGCCCAAGAAGAGTTTATGTAAATAATAAACCAATTTACAAATTTTATGTCATAGTTTGTCTCAGGCAAGGTTGCAGCCTGTGGGTAGAGCTGGAGTCACATTGCTGAGTAGAGCAGAGATTGCAGGCCACCGTAGGAAGCACAGCAAACCTCCTGTTCTTCAGAGCTCACAAATAATGGTAGAAAAGTATAGATTTTTGGCATGTCTTTGCTTTTCTAAGATGTAGTTGTTTCATGTCTCTGGAGAACTATGCTGGAGATCTGGACATCAATTTGAGGTAAATAGCTTCATTAATAGTCTTTAAGTAAATAGCCACACTCCCAGGAGGTTGTGAACTCAAACAATGCTCCTATTAGCACTGGAAATATTAAATATGCCCAAAAATTCAATTGTAAAATGCTGCTTTTATCACCATTTTGTGACTGAATTTGATTGTTCCAAATAAAGACTATTTCTGGGTGGTTTTCTTTCACTTGTGACATTTACCCAAACCTTGTAGGCATTTTTTACCCTGGTACACAATCTCTCACCCCCCTCTTCCTGGTCATTACTGCAAAGATCCTCTGTCTGTCTGTCTGTCTGTCTCTCTCTACATCCCACCATTTGGCGGTTGTATGACTTGAACCCTAAGGTATACTGTTCAATGCACTCAAGAAATTCACTGTGTCTGTTTACTTCATTTTATATGAAACCTAAATTACCAACTTCAAAACCATTCTTATTTGCTGCATTTGTGTCTTCTTTTCACATTTATGTACTCTACCACTGTTACTGGAGCCCATATGTAAATCCTTAGTTTTCCACTCATTAAGTCTTCACAATCTGCTCATCTCTTGTTATTTCCTCTATTTATGTTTTCTTTATATAAAGAATGATTTTTGAGGTCTTGCGCACCCCACCTCATAGTCAAAAGGCTGTTTTAAGAACCTCCAGTGGTCAGAGTTTACCATGTGGTAAGCAGCTTCCTTCTCATTTAACCAAACGGTGTCCTTTTCTTCAAGCAATGGTCACTTTGAGACACAAAGAATCGAGAAATGAGACTTTAAAGTTTGCTTGTCATTCAATTCAATCTGTCCTGATGAAGGGTCTAGGCCAGAAATGTCGACTGCTTACTCCTTTCTGAAGAGGCTGCCTGACCTGTTGAGTTCCTCCAGCACTTTGAATGAGTTACTCTACATTCAATTCAATCTCCTATGCAGGCTTGTTGTTCATTTCTAGTGTGAATTAACACGAGCCATTTACATGAGTGGAAACTGCAGCAATTCATCTCGGAGGAAAAAAAGTCAGAGTCTTCTCATGTTTCCATACTTCTTTAATAGTATGACAATAGTTCGAAAAACATGAGCTTTGTATTTCTTTAGTTTACAAAACCAGATGCCACAATTACAGTACAGAATCCTTAAAACTTTTGTGCTGGATAAACACCAAAACATACAGTAGATCCACTGTTCTATTGTTTTACTCAAGAAAGCCAAACTGACTCAGTGACTTTGGAGCAATCAGACTATTGCAGAAGTGCACTAAAGCAGAAATGCCCTAGCCACAAATAACATTAAAAGTCATAAGCACTGCCATAGCAGCAGAAAACACTAGGAAGGTAAATAGAATTAAGACTCTTAACCTCATGCATTTGTTCATTAGCAACACAAAACACATCTATTACAATTATTGTTACTTGATTTTCCTTACTATACTTAATGATCAACACAAGTGATTGCAGATATTCTAATCATTTGGAAACAGCATGGGAGAAGGATCATCTCGTGCCGCATGTTCCGAAATTCATGGTGCTGACAAATGGGACAACAACTCTCCAAGACATGTCTGATTAATTTGACAAATACAGAACTGCTTCTGCCTCAGGCACCCTCTTATGCGCCCACAGTCTCTCTTCATGTTCCTCTTACTCAGTCTTTCGTGTGGCACCTGGGATTTTGGCTTGAATCCTGAAAGAAAGGTTAAAATAAAAAATGGATGTTGAGTGGATTTTACACAATTGGAAAGCAAACTAACTTATAACATTATGTGACTTGGAGTGAAGGGCCATGAGATGAATGGGAGACATTCAGACATGAACTATTGGCAGTTCAGTAAACTCCATTTGGATGAATTTTCTATGAGGGAATCCTGATACCTGGGGATACTGAGGGATCAGTGAAAAGGAAGCAGATAGCAGCTGCAGAGAGCTGAAAACAGGGGAGATCCTTCAGGAGTATAGAAAATGCCAAGAAGTACAGAAAAAGAACTTAAAAGGTCAAAGTATACTTTATACTTTTATTGTCGCCAAACAATACTAGAGCGTACAATCATCACAGCGATATTTGATTCTGCTCTTCGTGCTCCCTGGTACAAACTGATAGTAAATACTAAAAATTTAAATTATAAATCATAAATAGAAAATAGAAAAGGGAAAGTAAGGTAGTGCAAAAAAACCGAGAGGCAGGTCTGGATATTTGGAGGGTGCGGCCCAGATCCGGGTCAGGATCCGTTCAGCAGTCTTATCACAGTTGGAAAGAAGCTGTTCCCAAATCTGGCCGTACGAGTCTTCAAGCTCCTAAGCCTTCTCCCAGAGGGAAGAGGGACGAAAAGTGTGTTGGCAGGGTGGGTCATGTCCTTGATTATCCTGGCAGCACTGCTCCATCAGCGTGCGGTGTAAAGTGAGTCCGTGGACGGAAGATTGGTTTGTGTGATGTGCTGGGCTGTGTTCATGATCTTCTGCAGCTTCTTCCGGTCTTGGACAGGACAACTTCCATACCAGGTTGTGATGTACCCTAGCAGAATGCTTTCTACGGTGCATCTATAAAAACTAGTGAGAGTTTTTAGGGAACAGGTCAAATTTCCTTAGCTTCCTCAGGAAGTAAATAGAGGGGAATGTCAAAGTTATTTTTTTTTTTAAACACAGTGGTAGGTGCATGCAACATGTTGTCAGGGGTGGTGTTAAAGGCAGATACATTAGGGACAATTAAGAGATTCAAAGATGAAAGAAAAATAAGGGCTATGTGGACGAGAAGGATTAGATTGATCTTGGAATAGGCTGAAGGAGCAGCACAACATTGTAGGCTGAAGGGGTTGTACTGTGCTGTCCTGTTCTATGTTCCTCTGTCAACGTCATGACAAAAGAGTCACCTGAGGAAATACACCTAACAAATTTCAGACTTCAAACCACTGAGTCTCTTGAGTTCAGGTGTTCTGAACTCAAAAACACTAAAACGTTTTGTGAGGAAATGTCAGACCAAAGAAATTTTTAAAACCATACATGCAGGCCGATAAAATGCAGTCACGTGATGGGAAGGCAGACAGCATTAACTGGGTGCTGGTGACACTGTCAGAAAGTCTAACAAATTTGGGGTAGCACAGTAGCATCAACAACAGCGATGTGTGTTCAATTCCGCCGATGTCTGTAAGGAGTTTCTATGTCCTCCCTCTGACTGTGTGGGTTTCCTCTGGGTGTCCTCGTTTCCTCCCACATTCCAAAGATGACTGGGTCAGTAACTTAACTGGTCACATGGGTGTAAATGGACAGCACAGACTCACTGGGCCAGAAAGGCCCGTTAGTTGCTGTATCTCTAAAATAAACTGCAAACATAAAGAGGCAGCATAGAATATAATTGACAGACTTGAATTAGGGTAATATCAAAGCATCTTATCACTATACTAAGGGTAAGAAGGTAACTAGGGAGAGAGTAGTGCTCATTAGGGCCCAAAGTAATAGTGGAGCTGGAGGAAGCAAGTGAAGTCTTAGCTGGAGAATTTAGAGAGATGCCCAGTGATTCACTAAAAAAGTGTTAATAGAGTCTTGGTAGACTTAAAGATGGATGAATCCCCAAGGCTTGATGAACTACATAACAGGCTGATAATGTGAGGCAAGGGAAAATATATTACTGGAGTCCTTAGAGACGGTTAAATCTTCACTGGTCACAGGTAATGCTGGATGCCTGGGTGTCAGCAAATGTGGTACTGTTATCAAAGGAAGACAGCAGGGGTAGGACAGGTAATTACAGGTGAATGAGGTTCTCAAGGCTTCAGCAAGGACAGGCGTAGGCCATAGGAAGATTTTTTATTTGTTACTTTTTTATTTCTTTTTTATTGCACATTCAGAGCAGTAGAGATGACAGGCAGGGTAGTGCAATGCTCCTCTTGTGGGATGTGGGAAGACAGGGAGACCTTCAGTGTCCCTGACGACTACACCTGTGAGAAACGCATCCAGCTGCAGCTTCTAAGGAATTGGAGCTGGAGCAGGATGAATTCTGCATCATTTGGGAGGAAGAGGAGCTGAATGATAGCACATACAGGGAGGCAGTTACGCCCAAGGTGCAGGGCACAGGTGACTGGGTTACTATTAAAAGGAGGAAAGGCGATAGGCAGCCAGTGCAGAATACCCCTGTGGCTTTTCCCCTCAACAACAGGTAGACCACTTTGGATATTGTTGGAGCGATGACCTGGCAGGGGAAAGTCACAGTGCTCAGGTCTCTGGCACTGAATCTAGCTCTGTGGCTCAGAAGGGAAGAGGGGGAAGAAATGAGCTGCAATGAAAAGGGATTTTTTGGTTAGGGGAACAGAAAGGAGGTTCTGTGGATGAGAATGAGATCTGCAGATGGCACGTTGCCTCGCAGGTGATGGGACCTCTCACATCGAGTCCACAGCATTCTTATTTGGGAGGGTGAACAGCCAGAGGTTGTGATACACATCAGTACCAATGACATGGGTAAAGAGGGATGATGAGGTCTTGCAAAGTGAGTTTAGGGAGTTAGGTGCCAAGTTAAAGGGTAGGACATCCAAGGTTGTGATCTCAGGATTGCCCTGCATGCCATGTGCTGAGGCCAGAAATAGGAAGATTATATAGTTTAGCATGTGGCTATGGAGATGGTGCAGAAAAGAGGGCTTTGTATTTTTGGATCATTGGGCTCTCTTCCAGGGAAGAAATTTGCCAAGAACAATCATGGTCATGGGACCAGGATCACATACAGTATGTAACACGGCACATAATGATGATAATAATGAGCCACTAATGAGACTTGGCTGCAGGAGGACAGGACTGGCACCTCAATGTTCAGGGGTTTCATTGTTTTAGATGTGATAGAGTGAGAGTAATAGGGGAGGGATAGCATTACTAGTCAGGGAAAATGTCACAGCAATGCTCAGTCAGTACAGACTGGACAGCTTGTCTAATGAAGCTTTATGGGTAGAACTGAGGAATAAGAAAGATATAACCACATTAATGGAATTATATGATAGACAACCCAACAGTCCGTGGGATTTAGCAGAGCAATTTTGTAACGAGATCACAGACGGTTGCAAGAAACATAAGGTTGTGATTGTGGGTGATTTTAACTTTCCACATATTGTTTGGGATTCCCATACTGTAAAAGGAATTTACCAAATGTATTCAGGAAAGTTTCCTTAATCAGTATATAGAAGTCCCAACTACAGAGAATGTGATACTAGATCTCCTATTAGGGAATGGGACAGGGCAGATGACAAAAATTTGTGTAGGGGAATACTTAGCATCTAATGATCATAATGCCATTAGTTTCAAGGTAATTATGAAAAAGGATAGATCCGATCCTCAGGTTGAGATTCTAGATTGGAGAAAGGCCATTCTTGATGGTATCAGAAAGGATCTGGCAAGTGTGGATTGGGACAGGTTGTTTTCTGGGACAGGTTGTTTTCTGGCAAAGGTGCACTTGGTAAATGAGTGATCTTCAGAAGTGATATTTTGAGAGCACAGAGTTTGTATGTTCCTGTCAGAATAAAAGGCAGGGATAGCAGGTTTGGGGAACCTTGCTTTTCAAGAGATATTGAGGCCCTGGTTAAGACAAAGGAGGTGAATAGCAGGTATAGGCAGGTAGGAACAAATGAGGTATTTGGGGAGTATGACAAATGCAAGAGAACACTTAAGGAGGAAATCAGGAGGGCTAAAAGAAGGCATGAGGTTCTAGCAGACAAGGTGAAGGAGAATCCTAAGGGCTTCTACAGATATATTCAGAGCAAAAGGATAGCAAGGGACAAAATTGTTCCCCTGGAATATCTGAGAGGTACTCTATGTGTGGAGCTGAAAGAGATGGGGGAGATCTTAAATGGATTTTTTGCATCTGTATTTCATTGAAAGCTGGACATGGAGACAATGGAGGTGAAGCAAAACAGCAGTGAGGTCATGGACCCATTACAAATTATAGAGGGGAAGGAGGTGCTTGCTGTCTTGAGGCAAATTGGGGTGGATAAATCCCCAGGGCCTGACAAGGTGTTCCCTCGGACCCTGTGGGAGGCAAGTGTAGAAATTGCAGGAGCCCTAGTAGAGATTAGTAGTGAGAAAGTTATTGGAAGGTATTCTAAGGGACCAAATATGTAAGTATTTGGATACACAGGGACTGATTAGGGATAGTCAACTTGACTTTGTGCATGGTAGGTCATGTCCAACCAATCTAACAGAGAATTTTGTGGATGTTACCAGGAGAGCCGATGAAGGCAGGACAGTGGATGTTCTCCAAATGGATTTTAGCAAGGTCTTATACAAAGTCCCCAGTGGAAGGTTGGTCAAGAATGTTCAGTCGCTTGGCACTCAAGATGAGGTAGTAAAATGGATTAGACATTGATTTTGCAGGAGAAGCCACAGAGTGGTGGTAGGTGGTTGCCTCCCTGAATGGAGGGCTGTGACTAGCGGTGTGCTACAGGGATCAGTGCTGCGTCCGTTGTAGTTTGTCGTCTACATCAATGATCTGGATGATAATGTGGTGAACTGTATCAGCAAATTTGCAGGTGACACCAAGGTTGGGGGTGTCCCATCTAGGTCATGCTCTTTTCTTGCTGCTGCCATCAGGTAGTAGGTACAAGGGCCTCAGGACTCTTCCTTAGTCAGGGCATTAGATCAGACAAAGGGGGTTATGATATAAACTTTAGGAAAGATTGATTTGGCTGCAACAGCATTCGATTCTGGTTACCACACTACAGAAAGGATGTGATTGCATTGGACAGAGTGCACTGGAGATTCAACAAGATATGCCAGGGATGAAGTACTTCATTTATACCGAGAGATGGGATAGACTGGGTTTGTTGTCCTTGGAGAATCTGACAGAGGCATGCAAAATAATGAGTGTAGGAAACTTTACCCCACAGCAGAGGTATCGACAACTGGAGGTCATAGGTTATGGAGTAAGAGTTATAAAAGGGAACATAAGGAAATAACTTGGTTGGAAACTATAATGCACTGCTTGTGTGCATGGTGGAAGTGGCTACTCTCAGAACCTTCTTATACCGAGTCCAGCATGACAATTGCAAGGCATAGAAGGCTATAAACCAAGTTCAGGAAAATGAGAAGAGTATTGATAAAGTAGAGATGATTAGCATGAGCATGGTGGGCCAGTTTTTGTATTCTAAACTAATGCTGTTAAAGTATAACAGAAGTTATATTTCAGGTTGGTGACTTGACACTAGGAAATTGTTCCATCTCAGTTCTTCCTCTCCACAGAGGCTGCCTGACCTGGTTTAACATTTTAAGCATTTTCTGATCTTATTTCATAACTCCATTCTCCACTGTATTGTCATTTAATTCCAGTTTATTATAGTTATACAGAAAGGAAGCAGCCTATCAAGTTCATATTGACCATCAAGCACTCATTAACACAAATAGCAAATTTTATTCTACTCCTCCCCCACCCTGCCACCCCCTTCTCATGAATCTCCCATTTGCTAGGAGCAATTTACAGAGACCAATCAACCAACCAACCCACACAGTCACAGGGGAAGTGTGGAAACTCCACACTGACAACACCAGGGGTCAGGACTGAACCTGTGTCACTGCAAGGCAGCAGTTCTATCAGATGTACCACTGCAGTGCTCTTATCCTCCTGTTGTTCTGCCATGCGCACTTCAACCTATTTTACTTGCAAACATAAATGTAGAGGAATTGCAGCTTCAGGCACTTGACTGACTGACTTTTCTCCTGTATTGAAGTAACTAGCTGAAATTGCTTCAAGTTCTGTAAGTTAATATTGCAGATCTGCAATTTTATGTTATCAAACTGTTACAGGAAGGATAATCTGCTTCCTCTCATTTTGGATACAAATGCAATGACAAACTTACTTTGCCACTACAGAGTTAACGTGAGTCCTCACCAGTCCCAAATACTGGTCAATTTGTGCCTGTAGACAGACATAAAACACATTTCATTAAAATAAATACACAGATTTTAATGTAATAATTTACTTGGTAATCTGATGATTTGATCATTTATGCAAATAAATAAAGATTTACCTGGTATTTCTCATATACAACAGGCAAGGTAAACATAGAAACAACAGCTAGAAAGAAATATCAACAAATTAATTGTTGTATTAATGGTGATTGACCACATTTACATAACTATACCCAACTAAATGGGAATTGTACAGCACTAGATACGTTACTAAAATTTAAGGTATGGAAAAATTGAAAAGCACGAGTAAGTCAGCATATGAAGGACAAGCTGTAATCACAAAACTTAATGACAAGAACGCAAGACTGGGAGACTTCAAGTGAAGCAAAACAATACATCATTTCCTCTTCTTTCACCCATTCAGAAACTGTTGATTGTATTCTAGTTAACTTCTTCCAACCAAAACTGAATAACCATGCAAGAAATAGGCTGAAGGACTTCCAATAATATACAACATTTAAAATACAGGCATTGAGGTAGACACACCAGGAAGGGTCTTAATCCTGAAGTGATTCATAAAGTAGTCATGTAAATTGGACAGCAGAAAAAAATAATAACAAAATAAGCAATAAATATCAAGAACATGAGATAAAGAGTCCCTGAAAATGTGTGCACAAGTTGTGAGAACACCTCGATGATGGGGGCAAGTGAAGTTGAGTGTATTTATCCCCTTCACTCAACTATACATCAAGAAATGGTAACAGGAAAGGAAGACTTCAATAACAAGAACAGACAGGACACACAATTTACAGTTATCACTTGTGAGCACCATCTTGATACTCACAGAGAGCACTGATAGGGCATCCTGAGAATCTAAAATTCTGGGTGTAATACAAGATATGGGCATATTAACAGAGCATCATATATTGGTCTGCCCAGGTATATGGTAAATGATCACAAGGACACCAGGGCGGGCAAAATTTCGGGTACAAGAGGAGTTTACAAGCTGTGCTCGGGGCATACAGTGCTAAAAAAAACCCCACAAATAATTGATCAACCATATAGCCTTTTCTGAAACCACTGTGTGTGATCCATTGATCAGCAGTAGTGTGTTTCCAGTGTGTATTTAAGTACTTTGTAACATTCTCTGTTAATCAACCTGGTGTTACAATTGAAATGGAATATGCAAGGGTAATCTGTTCTCAGTAGATCCCTTTATGGGAATTTCAGGGTTCCCAGAAGGACGTGGAATAAAAGTGGTTGCCTGGATTAAGACTACTAACATATCCCATCATCACATAGAAACTATACCAATCTCATCCAGGCATTACAAAGCTGAGACGTGGGTGTAGAAGTGTAGCACATGAAAAATACTGATAGATGCTAAAGGATCTTGGGGTGCAAGTCCATAGCTCTTTGGAAGTGGCAACAATGTAGATAGGATGGCAAAGAAGGGATACAGCATACTTGTCTTCACTGGTTGGGATTTGAGTATAAAAGTTGGGTAGTCACATTACAGATATGTAAATATTTGGGTCGGCTTCATTTGGAGACATGTGCATTTCTAGCACCATATTACACATAGAAGCTTTGGAGAGGGTGCAGAAGAGATTCACCAGAATGCTATCTGGACTAGAGAGTTTTAGCTATAAAGAGTGGTTGGTAAACTTGAATTGTTTTATCTGGAGCATCGGAGACTGAGGGAGTGACCTGATAGATAATATAGGATAGAGCGAGCCTTTATTTCCCCAGGGTGGAAATATCAAATCCTCAGGGCATAGCTTTGGGAGGGGGGGGGGATGTTGAAAAGACTCTTACAAGGCAAGATTTTAGACACAGAGAGTTGTAGATGCCAGGAGCGTGCTGGTAGGGGGAGTGGTGGAATCAGACATAACAACGACATTTAAGGGGCATTGGACAAACCCATGAACAGGCAGGGAACTGAGGGGTATAAATGTGGAGTTTAAATTGTCATTACAGTCAGCACAAAGATCATGGGCTGATGGGCCTGTTTCTGTGCTGTACTGCTCTATGTTCTAGAAATCATCAGATCAATTTCATTCTGAGCCAAGTGTCTACCGCCAACCAGGTGGACATGGGATACTGTTGACAGCTACACGGGGCTGTTTACCCACATTCCTTAGCTGCTCATGGCCACTGAAGAGATCAAAAACCAGGGCTGAATAGCTTGGTTTAGATCTCATAGCGATCACCTTGGCAGCCTTCCTTCGCAATTAAATAATCTGACCCAGTGTTATTAATTTTGAATGAGAGCACAAAGATGGCCGCAAAGAAAACAGGATTTACTTGATCTGGCTTGATAGTCATACAGAGCCATTGTGCTTATTGGATAGAAGGCCATAGGTTGTGCAGTCACCAGCAGAGCTATTTGAACGTTACGAATGACATCCTGCAGTTGGTGATTCCCACTGTGGGGAAATTTGCACATGTACGTGATGTTATAAAACAGTCCCCTGAGATTCATGGGAAATAACCTCCCATAGCTTAGTTCATTACAGCTGATTTACATATTTGAAATTAAACACTTAGTTATTGATATCAATCTTTAAACCCATTAAAGCGAAAAGTCAAACAGAACAGGCAGAGACAAGGAGACTGAGTGCCTGACTCCATTTTATATACACATTCTGCTCCCTGATTAACTTTGCTATTCAGTTATTTTAACACTGGGACATCAAATGGAAATACCAAGACCTACAAGGTTGCTAGATGAGTAGAGCACTGGGGCAAATGCTAGGTTATTCAGCAATGTGTTGAGCAACAAAACTACTGAATTAACTGTTGTAATATATTCATATAAGAACATAATTACCCATAATCATCAAAGTCAAGCCATTGAAGATAGCTCCAACATAGGTCAGTAGCCACATCAGTACTGCAAACTTGAAAATAAATTAAAATGAATATGAGAACGTGAGTCTGCATCAAAAATAGAATTCATGCTGATCCTCAAGTCATTGCAATCAGTTTTTTCTCTGCTGAGTTGTATCTGCCACACTTTAAATTGAAAGTTCAAAGTAAATGTACTATCAATGTATATGTCACGATATACTGCCCTGAGATGTGGTTTTTGAGGAGGATGCAAAGAATATCATGGACGAATCCAATATCTAACGAGGATGTCATGAACAGAGCGAACACAAATGGAGAAATAAAGTATGAGATGATGAAAAGGTAACGTAACTTCATTGGACATGTGATTAGGAAAGAGGAGTTAGAATGCATGGTAATTATGGGAAAGATTGAAGGGAAGAAAGCAAGAGGAAGGCAAAGACAAATGATGATGGAGACAGCAGCCAGAGAACTGGAAATGAATACTAATGAGTTGATCCACTTGACCCGAAAGAGGAGTGTGTGGGCCATGGCAGTCACAGCTCAAACTGGGCATAGCGCCTGATGATGATGATGATACTACCCTGAGTTCCAATTTTGTAGGCATTCACAGTAGATACAAAGAAACACAATAGAATCAATGCAAAACAGCTCCACATTATCCAAACCACAACTATTCTTCCTAATATGCTCCAGTATATTTTACATAAGAGAAATGGAATATCCATTCTTTCTTAGCTCCTTATTTTAATATTTTGTCCTTGGGCTTATTCTGTTTCAAAACATCACAATGTCAGTGGTAGTTTCAATTGAAGGTGATCTTTTACATTCCAATAGAATAGAGTAAAATACATTCTTAACTTTAAAAATACTTTGATAGCAGAAACATAAAAAGTAAATAGTTTATAACATTTTTAAAGAGGCTGCTCTTTATTCATCAAGGCCCCATTGTGTTAAATTTTGAACTGTCAATAGGAATTGTTCCTAATGTATGTGGATCATTCAAACAAATACTGCTGTTGTTTATGCCTTTCTGTACTAAGACTGTGAAAACACTCAAGTAGATTATCTGTCTTATAGACTGTCCTTCAATGCACGGCCTGTTTCCTAGAGTTTAATCTGTATATTAATAGCCAGCAGGCCTCAACCCCTATTCTCTCAAAGTTCTACATAATCATCAATTCCTTGAAGTATCAAATAGTTATCCATTTCCACATTAAATATTTCTAATTATCTGGCCTCCACCACCCTCAGAGATAGAGTCCTCCAAATTCAATGCCCTTTGAGAGAAGAAATTCCCACGCATCAAGGTTATAAATGACTGGCCCCTTATTTTATAGCTTGGTCCCCTTTAATTTTCCATCCCATTCTAATCGATTTGACTGTAGCTTTTTGGTGTGTTCCATGAGGCTCAACAGAAACTTGAGGAAAATAATTTTATCTTCCATCTGGACACATTGCTCATTAAGTTTATTCACTGCATTTTTTTTCCTTAACATTCATGCATTTTAATTCTATCTTTACATTCCTTAGTCCAATTAGCTTGCTCCCATTTAATTCCGGAATACATTCTTTTCTAGTTGTATTCAACACTCCCACTTCTTTCTGCATCACAATACTTTAATTTCTTCTATCATATCCAAATTTCTTCTTAATGAACTTAAATGAATTTCCAACCACATAGCCACACAATCTGAAACATCCCTATTGTTATCTCTATAATTCTACATGCTCTGAGTTCATCTGATGCAGGGTCCCTCATATGATCTTCACCTCCAATGTACTGCAAACCCCGTTCTGCTGCCCTCATCACACATCAACCCAAACTGTAGGAGCTGTGTTTCCATTTTTTGTTCACCTGTATTGTACTTTGTGTTGTGTGCTTATTATGGGTAATTTGTCACGTGGGTTGGACAAAGGAGAAGTGAAGAGTATGGTTACATATTCATGCTCTGTCTTGGGTTAGTTCAGTCTAGGTAGAACCAGACAGGCAGCTGGAATGATTTTTTTTTTGTTGACCGCTTAACGCTAATTGGAATGCTTAGATAATCTTAAATAGTCTTAGACTGCTTATTTTGTGATATCACTAGTTTTAGTTTCATTAGTTTTTGTATCGTTACAAGAGATTGCTGGTTTCTTAATAAAGAGTTGAACATACTCTTTTGAACTTCAGAGTGTGTCAAACAGCGTCAAACCCCATGATTAGTCACTGAGCGGTTCTGGTTTGTTTTCATTAACCACTACACTTTGCTTTCTGATGTACATTGGCTCCCATTTATGCAAAGCCTTGGTTTAAAAAATTTCATTCTCCTTTTCAAATCTTCCCATGTCCACGTCATCTATGTTTTATCTGTATAACCTCCTCCAGCTCTATAGTGCTTTGAAATATCTGAGTAATTCTAGAATCGTGAGCATTTTCAAAGATAACTATTCTACAACTAATTATTATCTCTCTAATTATCAAGATTCCATGTCCAAACTTCTCAGGCTCTTTACGATCTTTAATATTCTTCTTAAAATCACCTCCTTAATAAAGTTGATCATGATTTGTATTATAGCTCCTCACGTAGATTGCTGTAACATTTTTGCTTGACCCTATTAAGTGCAATTGGATGTCTTACCTAACTGGAGATGTGAGCCAAGATAGTTTTTTTTTCCATTACTTTTGACATTGAAGATCCCAAATTAATTTCAGCCAAAAAAACTTCCACTTTAAAGTATATGCAGGGGAACACTGTTCTTTCTTTATTGAATTTTGGAGTAATCAATTTATTAATTTCCTCAACGGTCACATTAGGAAAAGAAAATCAATATAATATTTAACTATTAAGCAACACACACAAAAAGTGCTGGTGAACGCAGCAGGCCAGGCAGCATCTATAAGAAGAGGTACAATCGACATTTCCGGCCGAGACCCTTTGTCAGGACTTAATTATTAAAATATTTTTTGCATTCCACTCAGTTGATATGTTTCTTTTTGCATCACAAGGATTACCCACAAAGTATTTCAGCTATGCCATGAAGTGGTATCATTTGGATAATGGAAACAATATTGAAAGTCACAAGTAATCATTCATTCTTTAGGAATTGAGGCCATTGATTTGATGGGAATACAAATTCCTGATCTTTACACCCTGGGATAAATAAATGAGTATTATTATACCACAGCAAAAGAGAAGAGAATAACTCACTTAGTTTGCTCAGGATAACACTGTTTAAAATTCTAATAAATAGAAGATCCAGACAGAAAAAAATACCTAGGAAGTTCTTGGTGAGAACTTTGTTTCTTCCCCCCCCCCCCCCCCCGAGTGATATGCTTCTTTGCTCCATATTTTGAATTACATTACTTGCTATTTCTGAATGTTAGCTTGCCATTTTGAATGTTTTGCCCCTTGGCCCCAGAGCCTCATTCAGCTGTATCTATGTATGGTTTGAATGACAATTAACATTGATTTGATTTGAGAGACAGATTTGCAGCTCCACAATGATAAAAGCAGTAGGACCGAACCTCTTTCCCAGTTAAAGATTTAAAGGAAATACAATCAATAAGTCTTCCTATTTGAGTCCTAAAATAGAAGAATTTATTTTGTTCTTACTTTCAGAGAGTCCACCAGGTCCTGCACAAGAAAGAGTCGTCGCAGTTCTTTGACCGTACTGTTTACGTACACCAGTGCAGAATCAGCATACTTTTGAATCTGCTCTTCAGACAGGGTAGTATCCAAATCCAAATAAGCTCTGACAATATAAAAATAGACTTAATTTAAGAGAAAAAAATGAAAGGTGGGGGGGGAAGAGTAGTTCTAGTGCTAGGATATGGAGAAAATTTATTTCATAGACTGTTGAGAACTCAAGATCTTCTTATGCAACTCAAACAATAATTAAATGCATTAAGCCCATGTGTCACCATAACTCATTTTAGTTTACCATTTATCAAAACAGTGACATCCTGCACCATTCCATGTAAATTCCCAGTTAAATCTATGCTTATTTGTCATTTATAACTACAATAAAGTCACAAAACTGAAATTTGAGTCACGCAATTTTACATTGATTATTGCAGTATTATTTCTTCTAACACCAATCTTTGAAAAATACTGAGTTTGTGTTTTATTTTATTTTCTCTTCCACAAGCACCTAAATGATAGTCAAGTTCTCAACATGGTACAGCAACAATCTGCTCTCCCGGATCTTGCTCAACCCAACCCAACTGTTCACCTCAGCAATGATTCATAAAGCAGAGCTATGGTAATAAATACTAATGTTTGAACAGGGTTTCTGTGCATTTCTAGATGTTTTAAATGACATTAAAGCTTTTACAACTTTATGAAGCTGTATAACCTGCCAAAAGAAAGAAGCCTAGCAACATTCAGCAACAAACAAAAACAATGAATTAGGAATCATGACCAATATATTCATAAACAGCAAAATAAACAAAAATATTCAATCCTGTTGCAGCCCCTTTGAAAGAACACAAGCCACTCTGGAATGAGATGAGAAAGAGTTTCAAACTTCACTTCAGTACCGATATTACCTTATCACCACTATTCTCAGGTTAATAATCTGATAAGGGTCTTGGTAAATTAAAATATATGAAATTTTAAGAGAACATTATCATTTGACATAACTGATAAAATATTATTGGCAAATGGAGCCGGGGTGGCAGAAAACACGAAAGGACTGTACACTTACTTAAAAGGATGTCCTTCATCAGTCTTCTGCACAGCCTGTAACACTGATTTATAAATTCTGAAGCTGATTGTGGCTGAGAGGGCGGCAAGTGCCAGGTAGGCGATCACACTCACAACACTGAACTGAGTCAGTGAGAATAAGAGGAGGAGCACACTTCCAAAGACAATTCCCGTCTGCTTGATGTCACGCCAGTACAGCAGGTCAATAACTGCGAAGGAATAAGGAAATGAATCAGAAAAAAAAAATCCACTGCGATCATAATTTTACCAGAAGATAATGCAAAAATAAAGAGTGAAGCAAGTTTAATTTCTAACTATAATGCATGAAGGAAAAAAAGGATTAAATGCAATCTTTTACAGTCTTCATTGTAAATTATATTGTGTCTACAAAAAAAATAAAGTAACGTAAACTTCAGAAATTGCATGTTTTTTTTAAAACTGTTCTTATTTAGAGATACAGTAAAAGGCCTTTCTGGCTCAATGGCCCCGTGCTGCTCAATTACACCCATGTGACCAATTAACCAATGAACTCATACATCTTTGGGATGTGGGAGGAAACTGGAGCACCTGAAGAAAACCCACACAGGTCACAGGGAGTATTGTCAAACTACGTACAGACAGCAGGAGAATTGAACCTAGATCGCCAGCACTGTAATAGTATTACACTAACCGCTGTGCTACCCTGCTGGCCCATCATTGTTTGTGTTTTGTTAACAATGATGAAGATCCAGTTATAAAAACATTCGTGTTGGCAGCAGACAACAGAGCAGGCTCATGAGCTCTAGATCCACTGTCCATCGCATTAAGTTTTGCGGTTAAAATTAACTTCAAGAAAAGTTTCTGTACATGTAAGCGAGGAGCACAAGCAAATTTTTTTTTTAGCTTTAAAGGGCAGTGACCCACTGGTAACATGGCCTATTGAAAAGTATATGAGGGAAATATCAATAGTGTGTGAGTCAGCAACTAACAAATATTATTTTGTTAGAAATAATATTGCCAGTATCCAATCAAAGTGACATTTTCATCAACTAGGTGGGTCTCTGGAGGTGTTTGGTGGAGAAATGAATTATTTTAATCCAATATTAACTGACTGACATTTGAAATATTGTGCAGGTTTAGATATTCTTATCTAAAAATTGTTCCTGTATCTTAGGAGGTTTGGAATTAACTTTATATTAAGGTTGTAAACAATGCAAGGACAAAAACAATTTCATGAAGATCCCAGATAATTCAAGTTATCTTGGTACATGAATAATGTAGATACAAGTAGGATATTAAACTCTGAGTGAGAATTCTCTCCCTGCTAAAAGCATTAGCTCCAGTACAAGATAAATGCTCAAAATTTAACAATATATTATTAACCAATCTTTTGGGAAACTATTTGGAATAATGAAGAAAGATATAAAATATCTCCTCAGAAAAATTATAAGTTATACAAAGATCAGGAGATGGTTGAGAAAAGGAAGAGAAATGTAATTTCTTTCCTCAGGAGAAAAAGTCAAGCTTCATTCACTGGACTTGATCATCATTGGCAAGGACAGCATTTATTAACCATCTATGATCGCCCCTGAGGAAGTGGGGGTAAGTTGTGAAATACTGCTTTCCACGTATGTTTTGTTCAGTAAGAACTCTAACTTAATGATGATTAAAACAAAAGGCCACATATTTCCCTGTCAGTGTGGGGTGAACCTTGAACTGGAAAGTATAGCACTTGCTGCTTGTATCTTCCTGGGTGGTAGAAGTCAAATATCTGGACCAGTTAACATAAAAGTGTAATCCTGTGTCCCGTGTCATTCAGACCGACCCCCCCTCCATCCCCCCAGTCAACTCTTGGGTCCCTGAAACCTCGTCTTCTCATCTTCCTCCCACCTCACCTTCCCTGAACACACCAACCTCCTTTTTCCTCAGACACTAACAACTCTCCTGATCCCAGCTCTCATCCATGCCGGGTCTTCACAATTCCCTCTGACCTTCCCATCTCTGAGGCAGAAAGTTCTGTTTTCAGTAAGGGCCTCACCTTTGTCCCCCTGTGCCCACACCTCAGTGTGTTCTGCACCCACCACAATGCTGAATTCTTCTTCCACGCCTCCGCCTCCAAGCCCACTTCTTTGTCAAGGATTCCACACCTCACACAGATGACCCCTTCTTCCGTCTGCAACTCTCCTCTTCTTGGACACCCCAATCTCTGCCTGTTTTAGATATTTTCATCTCAATTGCCGACGAGATATCAACTGTCTCGATTTAAACACTCCTCTCTCTTCGTCGAACCTTACACCCTCTGAACGCACTGCCCTCCACTCACTCCGCACTAATCCCAACCTTACCATCAAACCCACAGATAAAGGGTGTGCTGTTGTAGTGTGCGCACTGACCTCCACCTTGCTGAGGCCAGGCGACAACTCTCAGACACCTCCTCATACTGACCCCTTGAGGAATACTCCACTCCACACCATCAGGAGACTACTTCTGACACTAATATTGACCTCGTCCACTCTGGGGAACTACCTACCACTGCCAGCAAACTTAGTTCCCTTACCCTGCACTGCTCGCTTCTTCCTCCTACCCAAATTCCACAAGCAAGACTGTCTGGGTAGGCCTATTATCTCTGCCTACTCCTGCACCTCTGAATTTGTGTCCTCATACTTCAATTCCATGGTCCAGTCCCTTCCCACCCACAGCCACGCCACTGCTCATGCCCTCGAACTCAGTAACTTTCAATTCCCTGGCCCTGACCGCCTCATCTTTACCATGGACGTTCAGTCCCTATAGAATTCTATCCTCCATCAAAAAGTCCTCTAAGGCAGCCTCCAACCAATCCCCCTCCACCATCACCCTCCTCCGAACTCACCCTTAACAATTTTCCCTTTGGCTCCTCTCACTTTCTCCAAACCCGAAGTGTAGCCATGGGTACTCACTTTGGCCCAAGCTATGCTGCCTGTTTGAAACCTTCCCCAGTCATACTCCCAACTCTTACTCCACAACAATGACAACTGCATTGTTGCTGCTTCAAGCACCCATGCTGAGCTCATCCATTTAATAACTTTTGCCTCTAACTTCCACCCTGCCCTTAAATTCACTTGGACCATCTCTGACACCTCCCTCCCCTTTCTTGATCTGTTTGTCTCCAACTCTGGGGACAAACTGTCAACCGACATCTTTTATAAACCTAGTGATTCCCATAGCTATCTCGACCACTGTATACCTCTTCCCACCCTGTCTCCTGTGAAAATACTGTTCCCTTTTCTCAGCTCTTCATCTCGCCGGATCTGTTCCTAGGATGCAGCTTTCCTTTCCAAAACATCAAAGATGTCCTCCCTCTTTAAAGAACGGGGTTTCCCTCCCTCCACTATTGATGCTGCACTCACCCACATCATCTCCATTTCCCATACATCTGTGAGCATCCCATCTTCTCGCCACCTTAATAGTGACAGAGTCCCTCTTGAGCTACCTACCACCCCATCAGCCTCCGCATCCAACATATTAACCTCCGCAACTTCTGCCATCTCCAAAGATCAGAGTGGTGAACTAGAGGAGGTGGGGGTGGGGGGAGGGATATTTTTTCGCCGAAGGGGAAATTGATATTCATGCCATCAGGCTGGAGGGCACCAAAGCGGAATATAAGGTGTTGCTCCTCCATGCTGTGTGGCCTCATCTTGGCGCAAGAGGAGGCATGGTTCAACAATTTGGAATTGGAATGGGAATTGGAATTAAAACGTTTGGTCACCAGGAAGGAGAAATGGAGACTCAATGACCCCATCACTAAGCGTATCTTTACCTAGCCCTCCCTCCACTTTCTGCAGCCATCGCTCCTTCTACAACTCCCTTGTCCATTCGTCCCTCCACACTAATCTCCCTCCTGGCAAGCAGCCCAAGTGCTTCATCTGTCCATATACCACCTCCATTCAGAGCCCCAGGCAGTCCTTCCAGGTGAGGCAACACTTCACCCACAAGTCTGCTGGGGTTGTCTATTGTGGCCAGTGCTCCCGACTCGGCCGCCTCTGTATTGGAGAGATCCGTTGTAAATTGAGGGGCCACTTTGTTGAGCACCTGCGCACCGTCCACCACAAGCGGGACTTCCTGGTGGCCAAACATTTTAATTCCGATTCACATTCCCATTCCAAAGTGTCGATCCATGGCCTCCTCTTGTGCCAAGATCAGGCCACAGAGCATAGAAGAGCAACACCTTACAGTCCACTTTGGTACTATCCAACCTGATGGCATGAATATCGATCTCTCCTTCCAGTGAACAAAAACTGCCCCCCCACCCCCACTATTCACCACTGATCTTTTATTACTTCGCACTTGCCTATTACTTCCCCCCGGGTCTCCTTCCCCTTCTCCTATTGTCCACTCTCACCTCCTTTCAGATTCTTTCTTCTCCAGCCCTCGACCTTCCTTTCTTTTCAAATCTTTTTATTGTTATATTATACAGGAAAAATAACATGAGTACATTGAAGTAACAACACTTACAATGTCTCAAAAAAGACATTATCTTAAAGATTGAAAAAAATTTTGTGATAACAAAAAAAACCTACTAAGCAGAAAAAGTGAGAAAAAAAAGAACCCATTAGGTGTACAACCCCGGAGACATGCATCATACAAAAAGCTTCTAAAAATAAACATCAAACCGCCAGCAAGAAAAGAAAATATACTAAAAAATTTACAATTAGATTGTGGCAAAATTATATCAATTAGCTTAAATGATAATAATGTGGAAATGAGCCCCATCTTTTCTCAAAATCAAATAAAGGTTCAAAAGTTCAACTTCTAATTTTCTCCAAACTAAGACATAGCATCACTTGAGAGAACCATTGTGACAAAGTGGGAGCCGATGTATCCTTCCACTTCAACAAAATGGCCCTCCTAACTATCAATGTAACAAATACAATAACATGTTGGTCAGACACAGAAATACCATGAATATTTTGAGGAATTATTCCAAAAAGCACAGTTAATTTATTAGGTTGTAAGTGTTGAAAAAACCTACTTCCAGAACTGTTCCAATATAGAACAAGACCAAAACATATGTGTCAGTGTAACTATCTCAGATTTACATCTATCACAATTATATCAACATTAGAAAAGATTTTAGAAAGTCTCTCCTTTGTCAAATGATAATGATGTACAATTTTAAATTGAATCAATGAATGGCTAGCACAAATTGAAGAAGAGTTAACCAACTTCAAAATCTGCATCCAATCCTCCGTCATAAAAGTCAAATTAAGTTCCTTTTCTGAATCCCGTTTAATCTTAGCTAAAGGACTCTTATCCCATTGTAATAATAAATTATAAATTCTTCCAACAGAACCCTTAGTCAAAGGATTCATACTCATAATAGTATCTAACAGGTCAGCCTCCAATATGTAAGATAGATAGATAGATAGATATACTTTATTAATCCCGAGGGAAACTGGGTTTCGTTACAGCTGCACCAACCAAGAATAGAGCGTAAATATAGCAATACAAAAACCACAAACAATCAAACGACAAAATGCAAACTATGCCAGATGGAAAATAAGTCCAGGACTAGTCTATTGGCACAAGGTGTCTGACCCTTCACGGGAGGAGCTGCACATTCTATGGCCACAGGCAGGAACGACCTCGCACGCCGCCCAGTGTTTTATCTCGGTGGAATGTGGCCGAAGTCCAACAGTAAAAAGTTCAATATCTGGTCTACAAACACGTTCCTCGATCGTAATATATCCCAGATTGCACCATCTGTTGTTAACCAGAACAGTAAGCACCCAACTCCTTTACGCTTACCGCTCTCAGTGCACTTCTGGTCAGCCGGAACGGTCTGGAAGCCGTCCATGGAGAAGTTTTGATCGGGAATGTCCTTGTGCAAGGAAAATTACTTAAATATTTTTGTAAAATATGTCTAACTTGAAGGTATTGCAGAAAGTGTGAGTATGAAAGAGAATATTTATCAATTAATTGTTCAAAAGACATCAATCTATCTTCTTTAAATAAATCCAAAAAAGAATTAATACCATTATTTTTCCAAAGTAAAAAAATTGGATCACTCAAAGAAGGCTTAAAAAAGTAATTTCGATAAATTAAACTACAAAATTTAAATTTTTTAAGATTAAAAATATTGCGGAACTGGAGCCAAATTTGTAAGGAATACTTAATCACAGGATATAGGTTTAAATTAACAACTTTAACTACTTGCACAGGTAAAGGAGCTCCCAATAACAAGGTTAAATAAAACTGTTTTACAATTTTCAGTTCCAGGTCTACCCAAATTGGCCGATCGCTCTTATCAACCCAGTATAACCAAAAAGACATGTATTGCACATTAACAGTCCAATAATACATTCTTAGATTAGGCAAAGCAAGACTGCCATCCTTTTTCAATTTTTTTAAGTGACATTTACTAATTCTTGGTCTTTTATTGTTCCAAATAAAAGATAAAATAATAGAATCAATCCGATCAAAAAACTTCCTAGTCAAAAAAACAGGAATATTCTGAAATAAATATAAAAATTTTGGTAAAATCATCATTTTAACTATATGAATACGACCAACAAGTGAAAATGTAAGTGGACTCCATCTACTAAATAAATACTTCATAGAGTCTACTAAGGGAACAAAATTGGCTTTATAAAGATCCTGACGAAGGGTCTCGGCCTGAAACATCGACTACACCTCTTCCTACAGATGCTGCCTGGCCTGCTGCGTTCACCAGCAACTTTGATGTGTGTTGTTATAAAGATCCTTTTTTTTTAGTAATTATAATACCTAAATATCTAAAAGAGTCTGTAACTTTAAAAGGAGTATTATCATATATAGAGACAGAATCATTTAAAGGAAACAATTCACTTCTACTAAAATTTATTTTATATCCTGAAAAACCTCCAAATTCATTAAATAATTTTAGCAAGGCAGGAATGGATTCGTCAGGGTTAGATATATAAACCAATAACTCATCAGCGTAAAGAGAGACCTTATGCATGGTCTCATTCACAAAAATTCCATGGATATTTTTAGCCTCACAAAGGACTTAATGGACAACCTTGTCTTGTCCCCCATGAAAGCTGAAAAAAAGGAGACCTACAATTGTTAGTGACAACAGTAGCAATAGGGGCTTTATATATCATTTTAATCCAATTATTAAAATTAGCACCAAAGCCAAATTTCTCTAAAACATTGAATAAATATTTCGATTCGACTTGATCAAACGCTTTTTCAGCATCCAAAGATACAACACATTGTGGAGTTTTAAAAGAGGACGAATATACAGTATAATGTTAAATAGTCTCCGAGCATTTGAAAAAGAATAGCAACCCTTTATAAAGCCTGTTTGATCTTTTAAAAATAATTTTACCCAAAATATTCTCCAACCGATTGGCCATTATCTTTCACAAGATCTTAGCGTCGACATTCAGTAACGAAATAGGTCTATATGAAGCACAGTCAGTAGGATCTTTATCTTTTTTAAGAATTAATGAAATAGAAGCCTCATAAAAAGTACAGGGTAAGTCACCTTTCACAAAAGAATCCTTAAACATTTCCAACATATATGGAGAAAGCAACTTTCCAAATTTTTTATAAAATTCTACAGGATAGCCGTCAAGTCCCGGGGACTTACAAGATTGCATTGAAAAAATAGCTTTATGAATTTCGGCTTCAGTGATTTGAGCATCGAGAGTTTTTTGATCCTCAGCCGAGATTTTAGGAAAAACAATCTTTCGTAAAAAAGCATTCACTTCAGAAGAATCTAACGGACATTGAGATTTATAAAGCTCAGCATAAAAATCTTGAAAAATCTTATTAATTTCTTCATATTCCTGAGATAAGGTACCATCTTTCCTATAAATTTTCATGATTTGCCTTTTGGCTGCAGCCATTTTTAATTGAGATGCGAGCAGTTTATTTTTATCTCCAAACATATAAAATTGGCTCTTTAACTTAAGCAAATATCCTTCAATGGGATGAGTTAATAACAGGTTATATTGTGATTGAAGTTCCACCCTTTGTTTAAATAAAATCAGCATTGGGGGAAATTGCATAGATATTATCTAACTCTTTAATTTGTTTTGAAATTCTATCTAATTTCGCTTTAGTTTGTTTTTTAAATTTAGCTGAATAAGAAATAATCTGACCACGTAAAAATGCTTTAAACGTATCCCATATAACTAATTTAGACATACCCCCTATATCATTAAAAAGAAAACATTCTTTTATCTGGGTTTCAATGAAACTGACAAAGTCAGAGTTTTGCAATAATGTCTGAGACATGCGCCAAGGTGGGCGGGCAAGAATGACATCGTCAAATTTAAAAGACAAACTCAGAGGCGCATGATCAGATATAGCAAAAGCGTCATATTCGCAAGTTTTAACACTAGGCAAGAAGCGGGGATCGATTATAATATAATCGATCCTCAAATATTTTTTTTATAAACATGTGAGAAGAAAGAATATTCTCTATTATTGGGATGGAGATACCGCCACAAATCAATCAACCCAAAATCAATCAAAAAGGAATTAATAAATGACACGGATTGATTTGGAAGTCGCTGATTGGTTGAACTCTTATCAATCATAGGATTTAAGCAGCAATTAAAATCCCCACCCATTATCAGCATATGTTCATTTAAATCAGGCAGTAAAGCAAATACCCTTTTTAAAAAAAAGGATCATCTAAGTTAGGACCATACAAATTAACCAAAACAACTTTTCTGTTACAGATTGTTCCTTTAACAATTAAAAATCTACCATTAGAATCTGATTCAATATCCTCTTGAATAAATATATTAGGTTTAATAAAAATAGACACGCCTTTTGTTTTACTCTGAGAAGTAGAGTGGAATTGCAAACCATCCCACCACCTAAAAAACCTATTTTGATCTCCCGCCCTGATATGTGTCTCTTGAGCAAAAATTATATCAGGTTGGAATCGGTTAATAATTTTAAAAGTCTTTTTTCATTTAATAGAATGATTCAAACCACGTACATTCCAACTTATTATATTAATCTGTTTAAATACCATACTATAATTTTATTCTACTTTATACATGCACAGAGCTCATACCAATACGGGATGATCAAAAATGGCGGTGATAAAGAATACAACCAGATAAAAAACACGCATGCTCCGGAACCACCCAATGGGAAAAAACTCCTAACTCTAAACCCACCCACCTACACCCGGAAATCCGAAAAAGGCAAGCAATCTACGATAGAATTCAAAGCTGCTGACTGCTCTGTGTTTTCTTTCCCTCCCCCCAGTTAGTAAAAAAGTAGAGTGACCTTGTGAAAAAAACAATAAAGTCTCAGCAAAAAAGGTATTTACATTCCATCGACTAATAAACAAGAAAGAATCAAAATAATGTTATCTCTTAGAGAGAAAAAACAGTGCCATCTTTAAGTTTAATATTAATTCCCTAAAAAAGCTTTAAATTCAATTATAAAATGTTACAATAAAACAGAAAAAAATATATAAAAAGCCCTATTAGTAGGAAAAAACTGCCAATTTTCTGATTTAAAAAAGAAACAAACCAAGTATTAAATTAAAGGAACAAATCCACTTATCTTCTTCTCTCAGTTGTAGAAAGTTTAGAGATCATTTAGACAGACATACTTAAGCCATAAATCTTTCCAAAGGAAAACCAACAATATGCAATAATGAACAACTCTCCTTGGCTTCTTTAATTAGTCTCTCAATGAAATATACAAATGACCTTCATAAATCTTCTTTCCAAAATGTGAATAATATACAGATAAACAAACAGCCTTTCAGATAGTTCATTCACCAGCGGCGTCAGTAACAGCGGCGGGTATAGCCTGAACAAAGTCCAGTGCAGATTTTGGATCAAAGAAAGTACGAGGAGGAGAATTAGCAGAAAAAACTTTAATTCTTGTCAGGTACCTCAAAGACGGAAAAAGTTTTTTTATCATATGCTTGTTTCATTACCAGGGCAAACTTTGATCTTTGTTCCATTACCTCTCTTGGATAATCTTCATAAAGGCGGAGCTCAGATTCCATAAATCTCAAAACTCTCTGTTTTCTTGCCTGTCGCATTATTTGATCTTTAATTTTAAAGTGATGAAAGTAAACCAGAACAGTTCTTGGTTTACTAGGATCCTTCGATTTCAAGATAAACGCCCTGTGTGCCCTTTCTATAGCAGGCGGCTTTGATAGAATGGTAGGAAATAAAGTGTGGAAAAGCTTACCAAAGTAAGCAGTTAAATCTCCATCTTCAGCTCCTTTTTGCAGCCCAAAAATTTGTGTGTTCTTTCGTCAAGACCTAGTTTCCAGGTCTATAATCTTATTTTGATATCTTTCCAAACAAGTTGTAGCCTCAGACAACTTTTGCTTAGTTATCCTCAATTCCTCTTCATGTGAAATAACTTGAGTTTCCAGGTCTTTAAGTTTTCCCAGAAATGACTTCATTTCATTACTATTCTTTTCCAGTTGATCTTTAATTGATCCATTCTGATCCTTAATTGAATTTGGTGTCCGAACGATATCTTCAGCCCACGATGGCATTTCATCAGATCTTTCCTTTTGCACCTTTCCTTTCCCATTATCTTTATCACTAGGTTCAGGTAAATTCTTCCCACTTCTTGTAGACATAGACATATTGTTCCCCCTCAAGAATCAGCAAGTAAAAATTTTAAATTCAAAGCTTAAACTGGGGGAAGAGAAACTAACAGCAGCACAAAAATACTGCTACTCCATTTGCAGACAGGGGCGGTCCTTCAAGCCCTTGACCTTTCCCACCTACCTGGCTTCACCTATCACCTTCCAGCTAGCCTCTTTCCCCTCCCCTGCCTTTTAATTCAGGCATCCCACCCCTTCCCTCTCAGTCCTGATGAAGAGTCTCGGACTGAAACGTCGTCTGTTTACTCCTTTCCACCGATGCTGCCCGACCTGCTGAGTTCCTCCAGCATTTTGTGTGTGTTGCTAAATGAATAAAATTAGCAGGGGGCAGGGTAACCATATAACAATTACAGCACGGAAACAGGCCATCTCTGCCCTTCTAGTCCATGCTGAACTCTTACTCTCACCTAGTCCCACCAACCTGCACTCAGCCCATAACCCTCCATTCCCTTCCTGTCCATATAGCTATCCAACTTAACTTTAAATGACAGCATCGAACCTGCCTCAACCACTTCTGCTGGAAGCTCGTTCCACACAGCTACCACTCTGAGTAAAGAAGTGCCCCCTCATGTTACCCCTAAACTTTTGCCCTTTAACTCTCAACTCATATCCTCTTGTTTGAATCTCCCCCACTCTCAATGGAAAAAGCCTATCCACATCAACTCTATCTATCCCCCTCATAATTTTAAATACCTCTATCAAGTTCCCCCTCAACCTTCTACACTCCAAAGTATAAAGACCCAACTTTTTCCAACCTTTCTCTGTAACTTAGGAGATAAAACCCAGGCAATACTCTAGTAAATCTCCTCTGTACTCTCTCAATTTTATTGACATCTTTCCTATAATTCGGTGACCAGAACTGTACACAATACTCCCAATTTGGCCTTACCAATGCCTTGCACAATTTCAACATTACATCCCAAATCCTATACTCAATGCTTTGATTTATAAAGGCAGCATACCAAAAGCTTTCTTCACCACCCTATCCACATGAGATTCCACCTTCAGGGAACTATGCACCATTATTCCTAGATCCTTCTGTTCTACTGCATTCTTCAATGCCCTACCATTTACCATATATGTCCTATTTTGATTAGTCCTACCAAAATGTAGCACCTCACATTTATCCGCATTAAACTCCATCTGCCATCTTTCAGCCCACTCTTCTATGTGGTCTAAATCTCTCTGCAAGCTTTGAAAACCTACTTCATTATCCACAACTCCACCTATCTTAGTATCATCTATATACTTGCAAATCCAATTTACCACCCCAACATCCTGATCATTAATATATATGACAAACAACATTGGACCCAGTACAGATCCCTGAGGCACACCACCAGACACCGTCCTCCAATCTGACACACTGTTATCCACCACTACTCTCTGGCGTCTCCCATCCAGCCACTGCTGAATCCATTTTACTACTTCGATATTAATACCTAACAATTGAACCTTCCTAACTAACTTTCCATGTGGAACCTTGTCAAGGGCCTTACTGAAGTCCATATAGTCAACATCCACCGCTTTACCCTTGTCAACTTTCCTAGTAACCTCTTCAAAAAATCCAATAAGATTTGTCAAAGATGACCTTCCACGCACAAATCCATGTTGACTGTTCCTAATCAGACCATGTCTATCCAGATAATTACATATACCATCTCTAAGAATACTTTCCATCAATTTACCCACCACTGACGTCGAACTCACAGACCGATAATTGCTAGGTTTACTCTTAGAACCCTTTTTAAACGATGGAACAACATGAGCAATACGGCAATCCTCCAGCACCATCCCCGTTTATGATGACATTTGAAATATTTCTGTCAGAGCCCCTGCTATTTCCACACTAACTTCCGTCAAGGTCCAAGGGAATATCCTGCCAGGGCCCGGAGACTTATCCACTTTTATATTCCTTAGAAGCACCAGTACTTCCTCTTCTTTAATCATCATACTTTCCATAACTACCCTTCTTGTTTCCCTTACCTTACACAATTCAATATCCTTCTCCTTAGTGAATACCAAAGAAAAGAAATTGTTCAAAATCTCCCCCATCTCTTTTGGCTCCACACATAGCCGTCCACTCTGATTCTCTAAGGGACCAATTTTATCCCTCACTATCCTGGATTATCCCTCCATCTCTGGATTTTCCTTGGGGTTGACTCCTGAAGCCTTCCCTGCAAGTGGGTATAGCCTCAAGGCAGCAGAGGTTTGAAATCAGAGTTTTCCTTCTCCTAGATGAGCAGCCAACCATAGCTGATGAGCCCCATCTGCCTGAAGTGACTAGATTTAAGGCACCAGTAACCCACCTTTGCCTCTTCTGTCAGTAAAACAGTTCTGACAGGCTTAGTAGCTAAGCCACACTTGAAGGTCAGGATATACTGTACCACTATTTTCTATAATGGTATGCCTAAAACAGCAAACAGCACACAGTGCTATAAACAGTGTTTTGTAAAAAGCAGAACCTACTTGTGTTATCAAAATTCTTTCAATGTCCAGGTCTCTTCCATAGTTACATGCTCCAGTATCTGATATTAAATTTATATCTAATTTCTCATATTTCTAATAAATGACCTCAGGTACTATATACTCTCAGATTCAGATTTATTTGTCACACGTACATCAAATCCTACAGTGAAATGCTGGGGGCAGCTGCAAGTGTCACCACATACTCTAGTGTCTACAGTACATGCCCACCTACACAGAACACAGCAAGACAGAATATACCCAAGTGACAAATTAACAACAACCATCTTAAAGAAGGCTCTCACCCTGAAACGTTGATTGTTTATTCATTTTCATAGATGTTGCCTGACCTGCTGAGTTCCTCCAGCATTTTGTGTGTGTTGCTCTGGATTTCCAGCATCTGAAAAAACCTCTCATGTTTGTGAACAGCAGAACAACCCCATTCCTCCCTCCTGTCCACACACCAAATACACCATCCCCTAACCTCAAGACAAGCCATTCCGTTAACGTCCACGTTTGCCCACACAACTGCACACTTCTTGAAGTTTGTCCTGCTTCCTTGAAATACAAACTGCATATTTATACCTCCTGTGCCCTTGACCAACCATGCAAATAACAAATGCTGAGAAGCTAACACTGTACCATAGAATACACTGCTTGACCATGTTCCATAAATGTATTGCACATCCATTGATGAGCCTATAGTTATGTATATTGAATAGGTTATTAAAAATGTGCTAAAACAGAAATACTGTATATTAAAAAAAGTGAAGTAAATGGTGATTGCTAAGAAGTTAATCCTGCAAATGTGGAAAATGGACTCTGTGCCTACGTATGATCTGTGGCTGAGAGAACTGGCAAATACTTTACATTTGGAGAGACTGAAACTATATAATGAGGACAGAGGGGACATCTTTGAAAGAATATAGGGCCCTGTATTGGACTTTCTCACGGGGTGAGGACTGAGGATTTTTGGTGTGGTGCACCTCTGCTGTGAATGTTTACTTTTGCCTTAATATTTTTTTCTCTTTTGCTGCTCAATATTTCATTTGATTTTGTTATCAAATTGAGGCTGAGTACAGGGCTACGGTAGGAAACTCTGTCACATGGTGTGAGCAGAATTATCTGCAGCTTAATGTGAAAAAGACTAAGGAGCTGGTGGTAGACCTGAGGAGGACTAAGGTACCGGTGGCCCCTGTTTCCATCCGGGGGTCAGTGTGGACATGGTGGAGGATTACAAATACCTGGGGATACGAATTAACAATAAACTGGACTGGTCTAAGAACACTGAGGCTGTCTACAAGAAGGGTCAGAGCCATCTCTATTTCTTGAGGAGACTGAGGTCCTTTAACATCTGCCGGACGATGCTGAGGATGTTCTACGAGTCTGTGGTGGCCAGTGCTATCATGTTTGCTGTTGTGTGCTGGGGCAGCAGGCTGAGGGTAGCAGACACCAACAGAATCAACAAACTCATTTGTAAGGCCAGTGATGTTGTGGGGATGGAACTGGACTCTCTCACTGCAGTGTCTGAAAAGAGGATGCTGTCTAAGTTGCATGCCACCATGGTCAATGTCTCCCATCCACTACATAATGTACTGGGTGGGCACAAGAGTACATTCAGCCAGAGGCTCATTCCACCGAGATGCAACACAGAGCATCATAGGAAGTCATTCTTGCCTGTGGCCATCAAACTTTACAACTCCTCCCTTGGAGGGTCAGACACCCTGAGCCAATAGGCTGGTCCTGGACTTATTTCATAATTTACTGGCATAGTTTACATATTACTATTTAACTACTTATGGTTCTATTACTATTTATTATTTATGGTGCAACTGTAACGAAAACCAATTTCCCCCGGGATCAATAAAGTATGACTACAACTATGACTATGATGGTTGTAGTTTTTGTGGATGTGCTGTATATTTTTGCGTTTTTTTGTTTGTTTGTAACAAATAAAAATAAAAATGTTTTTTAAAAAAACTGAAGTAGTGTCCAAAGCTTCAGGGTCCATTCAGGAATCGGATGGCAGAGGGGAAGAAGCTGTTCCTGAATCGCTTCAGTCTTCTGTATCTCCTACCTGATGGTAACAGTGAGAAAAGGGCATGCCCTGCGTACTGGAGGTCTTTAATGATGTAGGCTGCCTTTCTGAGACACCGCTCCCTAAAGATATCTTGGGTACTTTGTAGGCTAGTGCCCAAGATGGAACTGACTAGATTTACAACCTTCTGCAACTTCTTTCAGTCCTGTGCAGTAGCCCCTCCATACCAGACAGTGATGCAGCCTGTCAGAATGCTCTCCATGGTACAACTATAGAAGTTTTTGAGAGTACTTGTTGACATGCCAAATCACTTCAAACTCCTAATAAAGTATAGCCACTGTCTTGCCTTCTTTATGACATCAATGTGTTGGGGCCCCGTTAGATCCTCAGGGATCTTGACACCCAGGAACATGAAGCTGCGTAGATGATCTATTTGTTTGTAAATGCTTTGATATTACCTTTGTCAACTAAGACCATTTAAGTTACACATCATTCCAGTCAGTCTCCTCTGGGCATCCTCTAAAACAGGGGTTCCCAACTGTTTTTATTCCATGGACCCCAACCATCACCTGAGGGTTCCATGGACCCCAGCTTGGAAACCCTGTACTAAACCTTAACACCTTTGTTGTGCAAGTGTATATTGGATGCATTTTCATTTACATGGCCTTTCAGGACCTCAGGTCATCTGAAAGCACTTCTGAAGAGCTGTCATGGTTGTGATGAAGGAAACTCACCTGTTCATTGGCAATCAACAAGCTTAGACAAAAAACAGCGAGTCTCTGACTGGTTCCGGCGCACAGGTGATATTCAACAAGGACTGCAAGGATAAATCCTGTCCGTGTCACTGAGGCTGGGTGAGACTAGAACCAGAAATTATAAATTTGAGGGTGAAAGGTGAAATATTTAAGGGGAAGAGGGAGAACTTCTTCAGTCAGTGAGGGGTGCAAGTATGGAACAAGCTGCCAGTGGAAGTGGTGCATCTGTGTTTGATTGCACATTTGGATAAGTACATTGATAGGAGGGGTATGGAGAGCATGGTCTAAGTGTGGGTCACTGAGACCATGCAGAATAACAGCTTGGCATGGACGAGATGTACTGAAGGGCATGTTTCCGTGCTCAATGACTCTATGATCAAAGGAAATCCACTGCTCCTTTTAAACCAGGGGTTCCCAACCTGGGGTCCATGGACCCCTTGCTTAAAGATATTGGTCTATGGCATTAGAAAGGTTGTGAACCCCGTTTTAAATAGTGCTTGGGGATCTCCTATAATCAGCTAGCAGAACAAAAATGTTTAGTTTAATATCTCATTCCAAAAGATTATGTGAGAATCAGAATCACAAAAGGCATTACAAAGGGTGGATACATCAGAACATTACATATTAAACATTCAATTGACCACAAGATATAGGAGCAGAATCAGGCCATTTGGCCCATTGAGTCAGCTTTGCCATTTCATCATGACTGATTCAATTTTTCTCTCAGCCCCAATCTCCTGCACAGGATTGAAAGAAGCTGCAGAAAGCTGTGAACTCAGTCAGCTCCATCACGGGCACTAGCCTCCATAGCATCCAGGACATCTTCAAGGAGTGATGCCTCAGAAAGGTGGTATCCATCATTAAGGACCCCCTTCACCCAGGACATGATGGTATAGGAGCAGAATTAGGCCATTTGGCCTATGGAGTCTGCTCTGCCATTTCATCATGGCTGATCCATTTTTCCTCTCAGCCCCAATCTCTTGCCTTCTCCCCGTATCTCTTCATGCCCTGACGATTCAAGCATTTATCAAACTCTGCCTTAAACACACATAAAGACTTGGCCTCCACAGCTGCCTGTGGCAAAGAATTCCATAGATTCATCATTCTCTGGGTAAAGAAATTCTTCCTCATCTCCGTTCCAAAAGGACACCACTGTATTCTGATGCTGTGTCATCTGGTCCAGACCCTCCCACCATAGGAAATATCATCTCCACATCCATTCTATCAAGTCCTTTCACCATTAGATAGGTTTCAATTAGGTCACCCCTCATTCTTCGGAATTCCAGTGAATACAGGCACACAGCCATCAAATGCTCTTCATATGACAAGCCATTCAATCGTGGAGTTATTTTCGTGGATCTCCACTGAACCCTCTCTAGTTTCAGCACATCTTTCTAAGATAAGGGCCCAAAATTCTCAAAATACTCCAAGTGAGGCCTCACCAGTACTTTATTAGGTTTTAACATTATGCCCTTGCTTTAATATTCTAGTCCTCTTGAAATAAATGCTAACATTGCATTTGCCTTCCTCATCACAGACTCAACCTGCAAACTCACCTTTAGGGGATCCTGCACTCGCACCCCCCAGTCATTTTACACTTCAGTTTTTGTATTTTCTCTCTAGTTAGAAAATAGTCAACCCTTTCATTTCTTCTACCAAAGTGTTTGACCATACACTTCCCGACACTGTATTCCATTTGCTATTTCTTTGCCGATTCTCCTAATCTGTCTCTTTTGTAGCCTCTCTACTTCCTCAAAACTACCTATCCCTCCACCTATCTTCATATCGTCTGTAAACTTTGCAACAAAGCCATCAATTGCATCATCCAAATCATTGACATATAACGTAAAAAGAATTGGTCCCAACACAGACCCCTGTGGAACACCACCAGTCACCAGCAGCCAACCAGAAAAGGCTTCCTTTATTCCCACTCTTTGCCTCCTGCCAATCAGCCACTGCTTTATCCTTGCTAGAATCTTTCCTGTAACACAATAGGCTCATAATTTGTTAAGCACTTCTTCTGTGGCACCTTGTCAAAGGCCTTCTGAAAATCTAAGTATACAACATCAGCCAATTCTCCTTTTCTATCCTGCTCATTATTTCTTCAAGGAATTCCAACAGATTTATCAGGCAAGATTTTCCCTCGAGGAAACCAGGCCGTCTACTGCCTATTATGTGCCTCCAAATACCCTTAAACCTCATCTTTAAAAATCCACTCCAACATCTTCCCAACCACTGAGGTCAGACTAATTTCTTACTTTCTTCTGCCTCTCTCCCTTCTTGAAGAGTGGAGTACCATTTGCAATTTTTCAGTCTTCTGGAACTATTCCAGAAGCTAGTGATCGTTGAAAGATCATTACTATGAAGAAAGACTGGATGAACTAGGCTTGTACTCGTTGGAATTTAGAAGATTGAGGGGGGATCTGATTGAAACATATAAAATCCTAAAGGGATTGGACAGGCTAGATGCAGGAAGATTGTTCCCGATGTTGGGGAAGTCCAGAACGAGGGGTCACAGCTTGAGGATAAGGGGGAAGCCTTTTAGGACTGAGATTAGGAAAAACTTCTTCACACAGAGAGTGGTGAATCTGTGGAATTCTCTGCCACAGGAAACAGTTGAGGCCAGTTCATTGGCTATATTTAAGAGGGAGTTAGATATGGCCCTTGTGGCTACGGGGATCAGGGGGTATGGAGGGAAGGCTGGTGCAGGGTTCTGAGTTGGATGATCAGCCATGATAATAATAATAGGCGGTGCAGGCTCAAAGGGCTGAATGGCCTACTCCTGCACCTATTTTCTATGTTTCTATGTTTCTACTAATGCCTTCACAATCTCTTCAGCCATCTCCTTCAGTACTCGGGTATATATCATCTGGTCCAGGTGACCTACCTACCTTTAGACCTGACGAAGGGTCTCGGCCTGAAACGTCGACTGCACCTCTTCCTACAGATGCTGCCTGGCCTGCTGCGTTCACCAGCAACTTTGATGTGTGTTACCTTTAGACCTTTTGGTTTCCCAAGAACTTTCTCTAGTTATGGTAACTTCACACACTTCATGACCTGACACCTGGAACTTCCACCACACTGGTAGTGTTTTCCACGGTGGAGACTGATGCAAAATACTTATTCAGTTTGTCCGCCATTTTGTTGTCCCCCATTACTACCTCTCCAGCATTATTTTCCAGTGGTTCAATATGCACTCTTGCCTCTCTTTTACACTTAATGTATCTAAAGAAACTTCTGGTATCCTCTTCCTTATTACTTTCACATTCCATCTTTACCTTCTAAATGACTTTTTTTAGTTGCCTTCTGTTGGTTTTTAAGAAGCTTCCCAATCCTCTTGCTTCCCACTCATTTTTGCTCTATTATATGCCCTCTCTTTGGCTCTTAAGTTGGTTTTAATTTGTCTTCTGGTGTGTCATCTTTGCTTTAGAATGCTTTTTCCCGTTTGATTTTGTTCTTTTCCCCCATTATATTTAACCAGCTACTTTCTATTAACCCTGGTTGCCTATCCTACAGCCAATTCATTTCTTTTTGTTTCAAAGTCACCAATCAAGTTCAGATCTCTTTTTTGATATATCATATCTATTACTGATCATTCTCAGATGGTGCAATTGTACCCAGTGTTGTGGATACTAAAGGCATCCTCCTCAAAAGACCCATTTTCCAAATTCATTTTGATAAATCTCTATTTATTTGTCAATTGTGGATACAAGGATGATATCATTCATGTCCTAATCTAAATAAAACAGATGCAGCCAAAGCATGGAAATTTATGAGGCTCCATTCAATCATGGTCTGACCAGATTCAATCACATTAGTACCAATCCCCAGCCTATAAAACTTAATGGATTAGCTATCTAGTATAACTGTTCAATTAAGACATATGGACTATCCTTATTTAACAGCCTCATTTGTGGCACTTCCTAAAAAGTTGTTTCAGTCAGGGAATGCAACATATTCCTAGGAATATTATTGTCCACTTTGATAGACATTTTCTCAAATAAATCAATTAAGTCAGTCAAGTCAAGCCTCAAAACAGGTTTGAAGATCATGATGTGCAATTAACCAAACCCACTGACTGAACTGGAGGCAGCCTCCCAATTTCATGTTGCCTTCTCATTTGCATAATACTCATTAGCATCAATACACAGTTGATTGGGTGCTTGCATCATCATGTGGTTAACATAATGAACAGCTAGCAGCAGTTAAAGAAGCCGGCCTAGGAAACTGTGCAAGGCTCCATAATGCAAATGAACAAGCTCTTTGCAAAATGGAATGCAGGCCTTACTGAAAAAGATGAATTTAGGATGGATAGGCTGTTTTCAAAGAGCAACAGCTGGCTCTTCCAGCATATGGTTAAATGACAGTGAGAGCACAATGCAAAGGGCAGTGCCAGATTTACACTCAATGGCAACGTTGTTAGTCACAGGAGTGGAACCCAGTGTGGTCTTCTGCTTTCGCCCATCCACTTCAAGGTTCGACATGCAGTGTGTCAAGACATGCTTTTCTGCACACGACTACTGTTACTTGTGGTTATTTGAGCTAGTCTCACCTTTCTGTCAGCTTGAACCAGTCTGGCCATTCTCCTCAGTCTTCTCTCATTAATACGGAGTTTCTTCCCACAGAACAGCTACTCGCTCACTGAATGTATTTTTGGTTTTCACTCCATTCTCTGTAAACTCGAGAGACTGTTGCGCATGAAAATCTCAGGAGATCAGCAGCTTCTAAGATACCCCTTCTGCCACCAACAATCATTCTACTATCAAAGTCACTTTGGTCACATTTCATCCTAATTCTGATGTTAGGTCTGAAGAACAACTGAACCTCTTGACCTTGCCGTCGTGCTTTTATGCATTGAGTTGCTGGCGCAGGGTTGGCTGATTAGATATTTGCATTTAAGAATAGGTGTACAGGTGTACCTAATAAAATAGTCACTGAGTGTATATGACCTAGATGCAAGGCTGCAAGGAATCCAGTGCTTTCCTATGAGAAAATGCATTATTCTATCCACTGCTTCTCTGATGTTACACACATCCAAATTCACGGCAAGCCTGTCATTTATCCAATAACAATCATCAAATCAGGACTCCTAGCTTAAAGCTACATGCTTCATGATATTCTTACACACTTAACAGTGTGGCAAGCTTCAGGTCTCCTGGCTTGCATGAGCACCTCATGTTAAGACATCCAGGAATGTGTGTAATGTTGCTCTATCCCAGTTCAGTCAATTGAACTGCACAGAACCAGTGAGTGGTGAGAGCCCTACTTCCATTCACCCCATTTGCAGTCTTCCTTCTCCTCCTGCTCAGTGTGATCTCTGGTATTCTGCGGCCATCCACTTAGTCCAAAGGTATGCCGACTAATGTAACCACATCCAAGGGCAACTTGCATAGAAATTCTGAAATTAGTGGCAAGAACCTGACTCACTGCTCTGAAAACTTTAGTAAACTGAAAGAGAGAACACATGTACAACAGCAGAAAAATCCAGATGAAATCAACCTGCAGGTAACAAGTTGTGTTTAACCTCTTTAAATAGGACTGGTTCAGTGTTTATCTGTGCTGTGTGGTGTGTTTGTACCTGTGCAAGTTTGCAAGCTTACCTGTTACATCACTGAATGCTAAACCGATGGCACTGGCTTCAACCCTCAGTTGAAAACTGACCTGGTGCCTCCTCAAGTTCTGGCATACATTTACTGCACTGACATTATTACACTCAGCAATATGGCATCTGTTTCCCTAAAATGTGGGAAAGGTGGCAGCATGTGGGAAGTCAGGGTGAGCACGATTGTCCCTGATGACTACACCTGTAAAAGGTGCATCCAGCTGCAGCTCCTGACAAACCGAGTTAGGGAACTGGAGCTGGAGCTGGATGAACTTCGGATCATTCGTGAGGCAGAGGCAGAAATAGAGGAGTTTCAGGGAGACAGTCACCCCCAAAGTCAGGAGGCAGGTTGCTGGGTGGCTGTCAGGAGAGCGAAGGGGAACAGACAGAATGAGCAGAGCACCCCTGTGGCCGTTCCCATCAACAATAGGTATACCGTTTTGGATACTGCTGGTGGGGACAACCTACCAGGGACAAGTTGTAGTGGTCACCTCTCTGGCACTGAGACGGGACCCTCAGCTCAGAAAGGAAGGAGGGAAAAGAGGAGAGCAGTAGTGATAGGGGATTTGATAGTTAGGGGGACAGATAAGAGGTTCTGTGGGAGAGATTGAGAATCCCGGATGGTCTGTTCCCTCCCTGGTGCCAGGGTCCGCGATATCTCAGACTGAGATCTTGGTATTCTCAAGAGGGAGGGTGAGCAGCCAGATGTCGTGGTCCATGTAGAGACCAATGACATGGATAGGAAGAGGAGGAGGTCCTACAAAGAGAGTTTAGGGAGTTAGGAAAAAGTTGAAGGACAGGACCTCCAGGGTTGCACTCTCAGGATTGCTACCCGTGCCACGTGCTAGTGAGGCTAGAAATAGAAATAGTAATGTAGCTAAATACGTGACTAAGGAGATGGTGCAGGAGGGGAGGCTTCATGTTTCTGGACAATTGGGCTTTGTTCCAGGGAAGATGGGACCTGTTCCGATGGGGACTAACATCCTCGCGGGTAGATTTGCTCGTGCTGCTCCGGGGTGTTTAAACTAGATTTGCAGGGGGAGGGGAACCAGAGTGTTAGAGCAGAAAGTGAGGTGGAGGAGGATAAAGGTCATGCGAGGGCTACATGTATAGATAGAAATCAAAGGTTTGTACATGATAGAAATGTTCTCAGGTGCATCTATTTCAATGCAAGGAGTATTGTAGGTAAGGCAGATGAGCTTAGGGTGTGGAGTGGCACGTGGGATTATGACATTATTGCTATTAGTGAGACTTGGCTGCAGGAGGGGCAGGACTGGCAGTTTAATGTTCCAGGATTCCGTTGTTTCAGACGTGACAGAGGGGGAGGGATGAAAGGGGGAGGAGTGGCATTATTAGTCAGGGAGAATATCACAGCTGTGTGTAGACAGGATAGCCTGGAGGGCTTGCCTACAGAGGCCATATGGGTGGAGCTGAGTAACGGAAAAGGTGTGACCACACTAACAGGGTTGTATTATAGACCGCCCAATAGTCAGAGAGAATTGGAGGAGCAAATCTGTAGAGAGAGAGCAGACACAGGAAGAAACAGGAAGTTGTAATAGTAGGGGATTTTAACTTTCCACATATTGACTGGGACTCCCACACTGTGAAAGGGCTAGATGGCTTGGAGTTTGTCAAATGTGTCCAGGAAAGTTTCAAAAATCAACATATAGAGGTACCTACGAGAGAGGATGCAATACTTGATCTCCTATTAGGGTACCAGACAGGTCAGGTGTCAGAAGTATGTGTAGGTGAACATTTTGGATCCAGTGACCATAATGTCATTAGTTTCAAGTTACTCATGGATAAGGATAGGGCTCGTCCTCAAGTTGAGGTTCTAAATTGGAGAAGGGCCAATTCTGTGGAAATGAGAAAGGAGCTAGGAAGAGTGGATTGGGATAAGTTGTTTTCTGGCAAGGATGTGTTCAGTAAGTGGAAGGCCTTCAAAGGCAAAATTTTGAGAGTGCAGAGTTTGCATGTTCCTGCCAGGATTAACGGCAGAGTTAACAGGCCTTGGTTTTCAAGGGATATTGGTGATCTGGTTAAGAAAAAGAGAAAGATGTATAGCAGGTATAGGCAACAAAGAACAAATGAGGCACTTGAAGATTATAGAAAATGTAAAAAAAAAACTAAAGGAGGAAATCAAGAAGGCAAAAAGAAGACGAGGTTGCTTTGGCAGATAATGTGAAGGTAAACCCCAAGGGTTTCCACAAGTATATTAAGAGTAAAAGGATAGTAACGGACAAAATTGGTCCCCTATAAGATAAGAGGGGTCGTCTATGTGTGGAGCCTCACGAGATGGGGGAAGATCTTAAACAGCTTTTTTGCATCAGTATTTACTCAGGAAACTGGCATAGCGTATATGGAAGGAAGGGAAACAATCAGTAGTGTCATGGAACATACAGAGATTAAAGAGGAGGAGATGCTTGCTGCCTTACAGTGAATAAAGGTAGATAAATCCCCCGGGCCTGACATGCTATTTCCTTGGACCTGACATGCTACTTCCTCGGACCTTGAGAGAGACTAGCGTAGAAATTGCAGGGGCCCTGGCAGAAATATTTAAAATGTCTTAGCCACGGGTGCTGTGCCGGAGGATTGGAGGGTAGCTCATGTTGTTCCGTTGTTTAAAAAAGGCTCCAAAAGTAAACCAGGTAATTACAGGCCGATGAGCCTGACATCAGTTGTAGGTAAATTATTGGAAGGTGTTCTGAGAGATCGGATATACAAGTATTTGGACAGCCAAGGGCTGATTAAGGATAGTCAGCATGGCTTTGTGTGTGATAGATCCTGTTTAATGAATGTTGTAGAGTTTTTAGAGGAGGTTACCAAGAAAGTAGTTGAAGGAAAGGCTGTGGTAAATTGGATCAGCAAGTTTGCTGATGACACTAAGATTGGAGGTGTTGTGGACAGCGAGGAAGGCTTTCAAAGCTTGCAGAGGGATCTGGACCAACTGGAAAAATGGGCCGGAAAATGGCAGATGGAATTTAATGCAGACGAGTGTGAGGTGTTGCATTTTGGAAGGTAGGACATACACAGTAAATGGTAGGGCACTGAGGAATGCGGAGGAACAAAGGGATCTGGGAGTTCAGATACATAATTCCCTGAAAGTGGCGTCACAGGTGGACAGGGTGGTAAAGGCGGCTTTTGGCATCCTGGCATTCATAAATCAAAGTATTGAGTATAGGAGTTGGGATGTTATGGTCAGGTTGTATAAGACATTGGTGAGGCCAAATTTGGAGTACTGCGTGCAGTTCTGGTCACCTAACTATAGGAAGGATATCAGTAAGATTGAAAGATTGCAGAGAAGATTTACTAGGAGGTTGCTAGGTCTTCAGGAGTTGAGTTACAGGGAAAGATTGAACAGGTTAGGACTTTATTCCTTGGAGCGTAGAAAAATGAGGGGGCGTTTAATAGAGGTTTACAAAATTATGAGGGGTATAGACAGAGTAAATGCGAGTAGGCTCTTTCCACTTAGATTAGGAGAGATAAATACGAGAGGACATTGCTTTAGGTGAAAGGGGAAAGGTTTAGGGGGAACTTCTTCACTCAGAGAGTGGTGGGAGTGTGGAACGAGCTGCCAGCTGATGTGGTAAATGCGGGGTCACTCTTAAGTTTTAAGAATAAATTGGATAGATACATGGATGGGAGAGGTCTGGAGGGTTAAGGACTGGGTGCAGGTCAATGGGACTAGCAGAATAAAGTTTCGGCACAGACTAGAAGAGCCGAATGGCCTGTTTTCTGTGCTGTAGTGTTCTATGGTTCTAAAATAAGAGGCAATTTACAACATGTTTCTCATACAAGACATGCTTAATAACTGTGTTACTCTTCATCTGATAGCTTCTTCATTAACACAAAGACTCAGCAGAGGAGGTACTTCTTGAACAAATGGTAAAATTCCATCTTCCTCAGAACACACTGGTGCAATTCTGCACTGCCATCACAGAGAGCATCCTCACATCAGCCATTACTGTCTGGTTCAGTGCAGCATCCTCTCACAATATACGAAAACCACAATGAACCAACTATCAGGTCAGCAGGAAAAGTCACTGGCTGCAGTCCACCATTAAGTTGGCTGTTGGCGCAGTGGCATCAGTGCCAGACTTCGGAGCAAAAGTTCCCGAATTTGAATCCAGCTGGCTCCCTTGCACGCTTTCCATCCGTGCTGGGTTGAGCGTTGAGCTAGCAACTTGGTTTTCAAACGCTTTTATTGTGAAGCAACATCAGCTTAACCACAACCGACGACGTCCTAAAGTACAATGCTTCTTTTTCCTTTTCTTTCTTATAACAACGTAATGAAAGTCAAATGAATGTGTTTAGTAAACATGCAAAAAGCAAAGGAAACACTACCACCCCATCTCCTTTCCCCTTCCCAGCCCTACCCTCCCCTCACCCCTCCCGTATGTGCTGTTTATGTCCTACAGCCCCCCCCCCAACTTAGTTAAACTGTAGGTCGAGCTAACAACTCAGCTTCGTAAAAATAAGAAAGCCTGCTAATAAAAAAATGCCGTCATGACGGCATTCCGATGACTCCACTCGAGGTTAAGGGCTTTCTTCTTCTTCTTCAGTCTGCTAATACTACAGGACTTGTATGTATACAGGACAAAGAAGGGGGCAGGAAAAATTATTGCAGACACTACTCACCCCCTGCAAACTGCCTTTTCTAAAAGCTCCCCTCTGGAAAGTGCTATTAGGGCGATTAAAAGAAATACTTCACACCACCTTAAAAGATTTTTTCCCCAGGCAGTTAATCTGATCAATCATTGTAGTTAGCCCCCCTCTACCTATTACCTCAGTGACTCCAATGCACTGTAAACACTTTAATCCACTTTATATAATGCTGTTTACATTGTAGGTACATGCTGGTATTGATATACTGATGCACATTTTATTGCATGTTCGTACTTTAACTTCTAACCTATTTCTGTGTGATCCTTTGTTCTTTATAATCGTTGAGTTGCTGTTTTCTGTTGCACGTCATGCCAACACCCCAGCAAACTCCTAATACATGTAAATCTATATTGCGAATAAAGTTGATCCTTGATCCTAGTTATAAATGATGAAGCCACACTAGCTGAGGAGCTAAACAACTTCTTTGCTAGGTTTGACAGAGACAACACTGAACCAGTGATCAAGGCCGTTCCACCTGAGGGGGGCACAGCGCTGACACCGATCACACACGAGGTGAGACGTACTCTCTGCAATATTAACACATGCAGAGCAGCTGAACCAGACGGCGTACCCGGGCGGGTTCTCAGGAACTGTGCTGACCACCTGGTAGAGGTTCTTACTGAAATCTATAACACCTCTCTGACCCTTGCTGTGGTCCCTACACGTTTCAAAACATCAATAACAATCCCAAAGCCGTCAGCGGCAATGCGCCCCAATGACTACAGACGGTTGCTCTCACTCCCGTAGCCCCTGAGTGCCTGGAGAAAACACATTAAGAATGCCATCCCTGCTACTCTGGACCAGCACCAATTACCTATAAGGGAATCAGATCACCCGAGGACATCATCTCCGTCATTCTCCACATCGTACTGGAACACCTGGACCATAAAGACATCAATGCCAGAAAGTTTTTTTTAATCAACTAAAGTTCTGCCTTCAACGTCCTACTCTCCAACAAGTTCACCATTGAACTACACCATCTGGAACTCAATACATGAATTTGCAACTGGACTCTGAACCTCCTTGCCAATCACACCCAGTCAGACTAGGCAAGTACACATCGACCTCCCTGACCCTGAACACCAATGCACTGCAGGGATGTGTACTGCACCCAGTCTTTTACAACTTTTTCACCCATGACTGTGCCCCTGCCTGTGCCACCAAATTTGCAGATGACACCGCAGTGATTGGATTAATTACAAATAACAATGAAACAGCATAGAGGGAGGAGATGCAGAAACTGTCTGAATGGTGCAATAACCATAATCTTTCACTCAGCATTTAAAAAACCAAAGAAATGATGATCAGTTTCAGGTAATCAAATGAATAAGCTCCACTACTCAAACAGTGAACCAATGGAAAAGGTCTCCAGCTTTAAGTTTTTGGGAGTGAACATCACAGAGGAGCTCACCTGGACCACAAACACCTCGACGGTAGGGAAGGCTCAACAGCGCCTATACAATCTTAGGAGTTTAAAGAGAGCAAATCTGCCTCCAATGCTGCTGGTAAACCTTTATCGATGTGTAACTGAGAGCCTGCTGACCTACTACATGACAGCATGGTACACGAACTGCAAGAAGATTGGCCAAAAAGCACTTCAGCGAGTGATCAGAACTGCCCAGAACATCAGTGAGACACAACTACCAGATATGGAAACCATCTGCAACTCATGATGTCTACATTGGGCTTGCAAAATCATGATGGACTCATCCCACACCAGTAATCGCCTGTTCTATTTCCACCCATCCAGTACGGGCATCCAGACTCAGAAACAGCTTTTTCCCCAGGGCTGTCATGCAACCAAACAAAGCCTCACTTTAGAGTTGTTTTTTTAAATTCAGTTGTAACTTAGATGTCACTCTAAATAACTCAGACGTTATTTTAGAAACACAGAAAGCCTGCAGCACAATACAGGCCCTTCGGCCCATAAAGCTTGGCCGAACATGTCTTTACCTTTGAAATTACCTAGGGTTACCCATAGCCCTCTGTTTTGCTAAGCTCCATGTACCTATCCTGGAGTCTCTTAAAAGACCCTATTGTTTCCACCTCTACCACCATTGCGGCAGCCCATTCCGCGCTCTCACCACTCTCTGCGTAAAAAACTTACCCCTGACATCTCCTCTGTACCTACTTCCAAGTACCTTAAAACTGTGCCCTCTCAGGCTAGCCATTTCAGCCCTGGGAAAAAGCCTCTGACTGTCCACACCATCAATGCCTCTCATTATCTTTTACACCTCTATCAGGTCACCTCTCATCCTTCATCACTCCAAGAAGAAAAGGCTGAGTTCACTCAACCTATTCTCATAAGGCATGCTCCCCAATCCAGGCAACATCCTTGTAAATCTCCTCTGCACCCTTTCTATGGTTTCCACATCCTTCCTGTAGTGAGGTGACCAGATCTGAGCATGGTACTCCAAGGGGAGTCTGACCAGGGTCCTATATAGCTGCAACGTTACCTCTTGGCTCTTAAACTCAATCCCACGATTGATGAAGGCCAATGCACCGTATGCCTTCTTAACCACAGAGTCAATCTGCACAGTGGTTTTGAGCGTCCTATGGACTCGGACCCCAAGAACCCCTGATCCTCCACACAGCCAAGAGTCTTGCCTTTTAAATATATTCATCGTGTTTTTAGTGCTTGAATTGCCAGTAAGCTGTTTTGCACTGATTGGAATAGCACTGTAACCTCGTTGTTCTCAGCAATGACAAAGAAGCTTTAACTAACTACCTCCTAGCACTTCACTGCAACAGACATCACCCTTGCTGAATTTGTGTGCTAGCACATTTTGCCCATTTCTTTAGGCACTCTGGGGAAATTGAACTGGGTCCAACTGTCCTATCAGATTTAAACAGCTCAACTGTAACAGTATATTCTATTAAAAAAGAATTAGGTCGAAACTATTGGGACCAAGGGAAAGCCTACAGAACTGAAAAATGATTTCACCTATTGAACTGATCGCTATATTTTTATCTTGATGCATTCCGTGCTCTGGTAAATCTCTCAGAGCACTAAAATGCAACTTTCAAATCCGTTACTCTGGTGCTTTTATTTTGTTTATTTTATACATCTAATCCTGGCTGATATACTTTGTCATCAGGAAGTCCCTTACAAATAGTTGGATAACTACTGGCTTTGCACAAGTGAAATTTCATGCCCATTAACAAACAAACAAAATATTCACAAATTCTCAGAAAAAATGTCAGATTAAACAGGTGCATGCATGGCAGCAAACATGGTTATCCTTTCTGGAGAGAAGTAGGAAAGGAAAAGACAAATTAGGTGAGATGAAAGGAGGAAGGGAGAAAAAAAAAGAGTAAAATTCTGCACAACACTGAATTTTTCTTCACTTTTCATTAAATATATTGCAAATTAATTATTACTTTCATTTCTAAATTGCTGATACAATTTAATTTAAAAAAGATAATCAAACTTTTCTATCAGAGTTGATGTAAATATTGAACATAAAATTGCATCAAATTACAATGATAGTTGGGAAAGATCACTGATAACATTACAAAATTAAAATGAGAATATACTACAGGGACTAAAAAGCAACTCAAGGAACATTGATTCCATTATTATCTACTACAAAAATTAAATAGTTTCATTTATTTGTTCCCCAGAAAGAGCCAGATAATTAATGTAGCTTATTGCATTGAATTCAGCCAGATTAAATAATGTGATAGACTCCCAGAGTAACACAGACTCATCAACACAACTCGTCCATGCCTATGAAGATGCTCATCTAAGCTAGTCCCATTTGCCTGCTTTGTCCCATGTTTTTCTAACCTTTCCTATCCATGTACCTGTCCAAAAGTCTTTTGAACATTGTATTTGCACTTGCCTCTCCAGCATCCTCTGGCAGTTCATTCTACATAGGACATAGAAATCTACAGCACATTACAGGCCCTTCAGCCCACAATGTTGTGCCGACCACGTAACCTACTCTAAAAACTGCCTAGAATTTTCCTGTCGCAAAGCCCTCTATATTTCTAGGCTCCATGTACCTATTTGAGTCTCTTAAAAGACCCTACTGCATCTGCCTCCACCACCATCACTGGCAATGCATTCCACGCACCCACCACTCTCTGTGTGAAAAACTTACCCCTGACATCCCCCTTGTACCTACTTCCTAAACCTATGCCCCCTTGTGTTAGCCATTCCAGCCCTGGGAAAAAGCCTCTGGCTATCCACATGACACCTCGATCAGGTCATCTCTCATCCTTCGTTGCTCCAAGGAGAAAAGTCCAAGTTCACTCAGCCTATTCTCATCAGGTATGCTCTCCAATCCAGGCAACATCCTTGTAAATCTCCTCTGCACTCTCTCTGTAGTATCCACATCCTTCCTGTAGTGAGGGGACTAGAACTGAATACAGTGGGTCTAACTAAGGTCTTATATTGCTGTAACATTACTTCACAGCTCTTGAACTCAATCCCATGTTTAATAAAGGCCATCACACCATATGCCTTCTTAAGAACACTGTCAACCTGCGCAGCAGTTTTGAGTGTCCTATCGACATGGACCCCAAATCTCACTGCTACTCCACACTGCCAACGGTCTTACCATTAATATTATATTCTGCCTTGAAATTTGACCTACTGAAATGAACCACCTCACACTTATCTGGGCTGAACTCCATCAGGTTGTTGATTACTTACTCTGTAACATCACACGACTTAGAGGAAAGTTCTGGCATCTCCAGGTTTTGTCCACTGGAGTCTGCTCGTTTTCTCTTAGCCGGCCTTGCCAGCTGTTCACCTTTCACCTCCTCATGCTCAGATGTTGTGGGGCTGGACATGGCACTTTTAACCCCTTCTCGTGTGGTGTTACCCTCCACCCCTACCTGGTCCTTTCCCTCAGGGCTCCTTGTACTGTCAACCACTGCATCATGTCCCACAGTACTGACAGGAATGTGTTTGTTGCTTGACCCAATGACTTCCTCAGAGAGAACACGCCCACCCTGACCTCTTGACCCAATGACTTCCTCATGGAAAACACTCCCACCCTGACTGCTTGACCTGATGACTTTCTCAGGGAGAATGCTCCCACTCTGACCCCTTGACCTAACTGATCTCCCCTCATCACTTGATGCAACTCCTTTCTCCACAGTGTTGGGCGGCCCAATGACATCCTCAGTGCCAACTCCCTCCCCTGTGGGGTGGTTCCCTTCCAGGCTGCATGCTAGCTCTGGGTGGCTGGTGCAGACAGAGCTGTTCTCAGTACAGGAGGCATCTTCCCCTTCCAAAGGGGAGACCATATCCAACGTTTCCCTTACCCGGGCCTCTGCAGATTCAGAATCTTCTTCACTCTCATCTGGGGGGGGGGGTAGTCTTCAGACTGAACCTCAGTTTCATCAGTCTCTCTGCCTTCACCCTTCCCATCTTCTTGGGGCTCTTCCTATATATACACACCACTCTCTGTGGGAAGAAGTTGTGCTTCTCTCTCTTTCACCTTAAACTTATGCCCTTTCATTTTTGATTCCTTTCTCTGGGGAAAAAAAAGACTGTGTGCATTCACACTATCTATGCCCCTCATTATTTTACCCACCTCTACAAGGTTACAGCACCCCTCCCATTCTCCTACACTCCGAAGAATAAAGTACAAGCTCTTCCTGTAACTTGGGCCCTCAAGTTGGCAACATTCTCATAAATCTTCTTTGCACTCTCTCCAGCTTCATGTCATTTTCCCTAGAACAGGTTAATCATAACTATACAAACACTCTAGGTATGGTCACGTCAATTTCCTGTACAACTGTAAGATAACATCCCAGCTCCTATACTCAATGTACTGAATGATAATGGCCAGCATACCTAGTGCCTTCCTCACCACTCTGTATACCTGTGACGCCATGTTCAGGGAATTATGTACCTGTATGTCTGGATTCTTCTGTTCTACGTTTTTCAGGACCCTGCCATTCAGTGTGAAAGATCTACTCTGGTTTGACTTCCCAAAATGCAACATCTCACATTCATATGTAAATAGAATACCATTTGCCATTCCTCAGTTGCTAGCTGATCAAAATCTCCTTGTAATTTTTCATAACGTTCCTTATTATCTAAGATTCCACTTACTTTTACTACCTACGCTGTGTGACATTTGACTGCAAACTTCGCTTCAATCGCAGTAACTGTTGGAGCGTTGCAGGAAGTGAGCTAGCCCGAACATTCTGAGCAGCATTTGCACGGATTCTTGTACCACAGATGTAGTAGCTAATGAATTACTAAAGGCAGTCATAGAACATATAGAACAGTACAGCACAGTACAGGCCCTTCAGCCCACAATGTTCTGCCGACCCTTAAACCCTGCCTCCCATATAACCCCCCACCTTAAATTCCTCCATATACCTGTCTAGTAGTCAAACAAGTAGTATCAATAACTAATGGAAGAATTTAGTGGTTACATCCACTGCTGAGTTAGTCCTGATGTTGTTGAATTCTCCAGCTAAAAACTCTGTTAAGCTCACTCAATTGATCACACATTCAGCAGCAGTAAACACACCTTAGCTCCTCTTTTTGATGATCTTCAACTACTTGCCGATTATTGGCTGATTTCTTCCAGCTGCTGGCACAATTCAAAAAGAGATTGGTGCCTTCTAATGTTCATAAATTTTGTTGTCGTTGACTAAGCACCAGAGAATTTTGTCTTCAGTTCAATAAGCTTCAGGACCTTGGCTTCAGTACCTCCTTATGCAATTAGACCCTCGATTTCCTCATTTGCAGATCCCAGTCAGTTTGGATTGGCAACAACATCTCTTCCACAATTTCCATCAGCACAGGTGCACCAGAAGGCTGTGGTATTTAGCCTCCTGCTTTACTCACTTTACACTTATTGCTCCAAGGCCATAGTCAAGTTTGTTGTTGACACCGCTGTCGTAGGCTGAACCAAAGGTGGTGATGAATCAGCATACAGGAGGGAGACTGAAAATCAGGCTGAGTGGTGCCATAGCAACAACCTCTTACTCAATGTCAGCAAAACCGAGGAGATGATTATTGACTTCAAGGAGGAAACTGGAGGTCCATGAGCCAGTCCACATCAGGGATCAGAGATGGAGAAGGTCAGCAACTTTAAATTCTTCAGTGTTATCGTTTTGGAGGACCCTTTTTGGGCTCAGCACGTAAGTGCAATTATGAAGAAAGCACAGCAGTGTCTACACTTTAGAAGTTTGCGAAGATTCGGCATGCCATCTAAAATGTTCACAAATTTCTTTGGATGTGTAGCGGAGAATACGTTGAATGGCTGCATCATAGTCTGGTATGGAAACACAAATGCCCTTGAACGGGAAACCCTACAAAAAGTAGTGGATATGGCCCAGTCCACCACAGGTAAAGCCCTCCCCAACATCAAGCACATCTACACAATGTGCCATCGCAGGAAAGTAGATCCATATCAGGGACCCCCACCACTCAGGGCATGCTCTCTTGTCGCTGCCGCCATCAGGAATAAGGTACAAGATCCTCAGGACTCACACCTCCAGGTTCAGGAACAGTTATTAACAGTAACCAACCATCAGGCTCCTGAACCAAAACGGATAACTTCACTTGCCCCATCACCAAAATGTTCCCATAGCCTATAGATTCACTTTCAAGTTCTCTTCATCTCATGTTCTTGATATTTATTTCTTATTTGTTTATTAATATTTCTTTCTTTTTGTATTTGCACAGTTTGTTGTCTTTTGTACACTGGTTGAATGCCCAAGTTGGTGTGGACTTTCATTGATTCTGCTATGGATTTATTAAGCATGCTCGAAAGAAAATTAATCTCATGGTTGTATATGGTTACATATATGTACTTCGAAGCACATGCTTGCGTCACATGTCATCACACAGATCCAAATCAAAATGGAAAGGATTGTGACATTATCACAATTTATCATATACAGTAGTCCCAATCTCCTGTTAGCAGCTATGATGCCTTCATCTTGCGGCTTATCACTCTTCCACCTACTTTTAAATCAATATGACAAGGCAAAGCCTGGCATCTGGATGACAAGCACTACCTATTAACTTGTGATGCTCACAAAAATCAACACCTACTGCATATAAATCGTAAGGGCACATAAGTACCCAGCCACCAGAGAGTCTAGGAAGACCAGTTGAATGCTCAAACAATGATTCTGTTGCTTAGACAAGAATGGAGAGTCTCCATAAGACATTGGGACAGAGTTATTCAGCCCAGCAAGTCCATTCTGCCATTTAATCGTGGCTGATCCATTTCCCTCTCAACCCCATTCTCCTGCCCTCTCCCTGTAACCTTTCACGCACTGATTTATCAAGAATCTATCAGTCTCAGCCTTAAATACACCCAATAGCTTGACCTCCACAGCTTCCCGTGGCAACGAATTTCAGATTCATCACACTCTGGCTAAAGAAATTCCTCCTCACCTCCATTCAAAATGGGCGTCCCTCGATTCCAAGGTTGTGCACTCTGGTTATTCACTCCCCCACAATGGGAAACAGCCTCTCCATAGTAACTCTATCAAGGCCTTTCAACATTCCATAGGTTTCAATGAGATCTTCTCTTCATTCTTCTCAATTCCAGCAAGTACAGACCTAGAGCCATCAAACGCTCCTCATATGATGAGTCTTTCAATCCTGCAATAATTTTCATGAACCTTTTTTGAACCCTCCTCAATGTCAGCACACATCCCTTTCTTAGATAAGTGGCCCAAAACTGCTCACAATACTCTAAGTGAGTTCTCATCAGTGCTTTATAAATCCTCAGCATTATGTACTTATATTTATGTATTTATTTGGATTTATTGACATATGAGCCACGAGCCATGCTTCAATTTAATCATGGAACAATTTGCAATGACCAATTAACCCACCAACTGGTACATCTTTGGACTGTGGGAGAAAACCAGAGCACCTGGAGGAAACCCACATGGTCACGGACAGAACGTATAAACTCCTTACAGGCATCGGTGGGAATTGACCCCGGGTCACTGATACTGTAAAGCGATGTGCTAGCCACTACGCTACTGTGCTACCCCTTTGTCTATCTGCGTGACACAGATGCTCACTGTTGGTTGAGACATGTTCACGTTAGTACATTGTGCTCAAAGCACTGTCCCAACCCACCAACACCATATTATTTCAGTCCTCTTGAAATGCATGTTCCAATCAAATTCCATTTGATTTCCTCATCATCGAGTCAATCTGCAAATAAACCTTTAGGGAATCCTGCATGAGGACTCCCAAATCGTTTTGCTTCTCAGATTTTTGAATTTTCTCCCCATTTAGAAAATAGTCTGCGCTTTTATTCCTTCTACAAAAGTGCATGACCATACGCTTCCTGGCACTGTATTCCATCTGTCACTTCTTAGCCCGTTCTCATAATCTGTCTAAGTCCTTCTGCAGCCTCCCTGATTCCTCAACACTACCTGTCCCTCTTAATATCAATCTGCAAATTTGGGCACAAAACCGTCAACTCCATCATCCAAATCACTGACATACAATGTAAAAAGAAATGGTCCCAGCATTGACCCCTGTGGAACACTACCAGTCACCAGCAGCCAATTAGGAAGGGCTGCTTTTATTCCCACTTCTTGCCTCCGTCCAATCAGCCAATGCTCTATCCAAGCTGGTTCTTTCCTGTAATACCATGTTCTCTTATCTTGCTAAGTAGCCTCATGCGTGTCACCTTGTCAAAGGCCTTTTGAAAATCCAAGTGCACAAAATCCACTGATTCTCCTTTGTCTATCTTGCTTGTTATTTCCTCAAAGAATTCCAAACAATTGTCAGGCAAGATTTTCCCTTAAGGAAATAATGATGACTTTGGCCTTTTTTTATCACCTGCCTCCAAGTACTCCGAAACCTCATTCTTAACAATTAATTCAAACATCTTTCCAACCACTGAGGTCAGACTAACTGGCCTATAATTTCCTTTCTTCTGCCTCCCTCCCTTCTCAAAGAGTGAAGTAACATCTGCAATTTAGTGGCAGATTAATGATTCCATTTGGAACCTAGTGTTTCTCAAAAGACCTTTACTAATGCCTCCACAATCTCTTTAGCTACCTCTTTCAGAACACTGGGGTGTAGTCCATCTGGTCCAAGTGACTATCTACCTTCAGACCATTTCCCAAGCACCTTCTCCCTAGTAATATCAACTACATTCACTTCTGCCCCCTGATACTCTAGAACTTCCCGCATAATGCTAGTGTCTTCCACAGTGAAGACTGATGTAAAATACTTATTCAGTTCGTCTGTCATTTCCTTGTCCCTCATTACTACCTTTCCAGCGTCATTTTCCAGTGGTCCGATATTTACTCTTGTCTCTCTTTTACTCTTTATGTATCTAAAAAAGTGTTGGTATCCTCCTTGATATTATTGTCTAGCTTACCTTCATATTTCATCTTTTCCTCCTTTACTTGCTTTTAAAAGTTTCCCAATCCTCTTAACTTTCCAGTAATTTTTGCTCTATTATATGCGCTCTAGTTTTCTTTTATGTTGGCTTTGACTTCCCTTGTCAGTCAATGTTGTGTCATCCTGCCTTTAGAATGCTTCTTTTTTGGGATGTATCTATCCTGCACCTTCCAAATTGCTCTCATAAACTCCAGCCATTGCTGCTCTGCCATCATCCCTGCTGGGGTCCACTTCAGATCAGCTTTGGCCAGCTCCTCTCTCATGCCTCTGTACGCCACTGTCATTCTGATACATTTGACTTTAGCTTCTCTCTCTCAAATTACAAGATGAATTCTATCATATTATGATCACCGTCTCCTAAGTGTTCTTTTACCTTAAAGCTCCCTAATCAAATACAGTTCATTACACCACACAAAATCAGGTATAAAAAAATACAAGCTGCTCTAAAAAGCCATCTTTTAGGCATCCTACAAATTCTCTCTCTTGAGATCCAAAATCAGCACCAATCTGGTTTTCCCAATCTATGTACATATTGAAATCCTCCGTGAATGTCATAACATTTCCCTTTGGAAGTGCATTTTCTACATTCATTGTAATTTGTAGCCCAAATCCTGGCTACTGTTTGGAAGCCTGTATCAAACTCCCATCTGGGTCTTTATACCTTTGCAGTTTCTTAACTCTATACCCACATAGATTCTATATTTTCTGATCTTGTGTCACCTCTTTTCTCAGGATTTGATTTCAATTTTAACCAACAGAGCCATGCCACCCTCTCTTGTCTATCTGCCTGTCCTTTTGATACAATGTATATCCTTGGATGTTAAGCTCTGAACTATAAGGTCCTTTCAGGCACAACTCAGTGATGCCCACAACACCATACCTGCCAATCTTTAACTGCGCTACAAGATCATCTACCTTATTCCGTATACTGCATGCATTCAAATGTAACACCTTCAGTCCTGTATTTGTCACCTTTTTCAATTTTATCCCCGTCACACTGCAACTCATCCCACTGACTACAATTTTGCCCTATCATCTACCTGTCCTTCCTCAGTCTCACTACATACTGTCTCTGCTTGTATACCAACTACCCCATCCTCAGCCCAATGCCAAATTAATTTAAACCCTCCCCAAGTTCTACCAAACCTGCATGCAAGGATTTGATCCCCCTCAGGTTCATATGTAACCTGTACCTTTTGTACAGGTCATAGCTTCCCCAGAAGAGAACCCAATGATCCAGAAATCTGAAAGCCTGCCCCTTGCATCTGCCAAATTATCCTATTCTTACACTCACTGGCACCTGGCACAGGCAGCAATCCAGAGATTACTACACTGCAGATATTGCTTTTCACCTTTCTACCTAGCTCCCTAAGTTCTCCCTTCAGGACCTCCTCCCTTTTCCTACCTATGTCATTGCCGATAGGTACCAAGACTTCTGGCTGCTCACCCTCCCCCTTTAGAACATATCTGTACTCACGACAGTGGATCCATGATTCATGGAAGGTTGTGGAATGCCATACAGTCCTGGCACTGTTGGGGTAAACTGCCACCAAAGGCTAAATGATGAACAGCTGTACAACAGGAGGAAGAGGAAACTGACCAGAGTCACAGCTTGGTTCCTCCATTGCTGATCAAGGTTCTGCATAACCGTAACACTAAAATAAAAGTCATCACCGGATGATCTGGACCAGCTGGAAAAATAGGCTGAAAAATGGCAGATGGAATTTAATGCAGACAAGTGTGAGGTGTTGCACTTTGGAAGAACAAATCAGGGTAGGACTTACACAGTGAATGATAGGGCACTGAAGAGTGTGACAGAACAAAAGAATCTGGGAGATAGAAATTAATAATTCATTGAAAGTACCATTATTTGGAGATACTGTCATAAAGAGAGCTTTTGGCACATTTGGCCTTCATAAATTAAGAGTATTGAGTACAGAATTGGGATGTTATGTTGATGTGTACAAGGTATTGGTGAGGCCTAATTTGGAGTATTGTATGCAGTTCTGGTCACCTATCCAGAGGTAAGATATCAATAAGGTCTAAAGAGTACAGAGAAAATTCACAAGGATGTTACTGGGACTCGAAAACCTGAGTTTTAAGGAAAGGTTAAATAGGTTAGGACCATATTCCCTGGAGCGTAAGAGAGAATGGGGAGATTTGATCCAGATGTACAAATTTATCAAAGATATGGACAGGCTAAATGCATACAGGCATCTTCCAGAGGTTGGGTATGACTAGAATTAGAGGTCATAGGTTAAGGGTCAAAGGTGAAATATTTAAGGGGGAAGCTAGGAGATAACTTCTTCACCCAGAGGGTGGTCTAAGTATGGAATGAGTTTCCAGAGGAAGTGGTGGATGTAAGTTTGGTTGGAGTCTGGAGCAAGAAGTTTGGATGAGTGCGTGGAATGGGCTGCTGGCGACAGTGGTGGAGGCGGATACGATAGGGTCTTTTAAGAGACTCCTGGACAGGTACATGGAGCTCAGAAAAATAGAGGGCTATGGATAACCCTAGGTAATTTCTAAGGTAAGGGCATGTTCGGCACAGCTTTGTGGGCCGAAGGGCCTGTATTGTGCTGTAGGTTTTCTACGTTTCTATATTTATGTGGATGAGCGGGCTGCAGTCCAGGTGCAGGTTGGTGGGACTAAGCAGAATAACTTTTTGTGGGGCATAATGGTTAGTGCAATGTTATTACAGCTTAGGGTTTCAGAGTTTGGAATTCTATTCTGGCATCTTCTGTAGAAAGTTTGTACGTCCTTAGTGTGTGTGCATAGATTTCCTATACACCAAAGACGTACCAGTTAGTAGGTTAATTGGCCTGTAAATTGTCCTGTGATTAAGCTAGGGTTAAATTGGTGGGTGCAGAGCCCTGTGGGCTGGAAGGGCCTGTTCTGTGCTGTATCTCTAAACAGTCTGGCATGGACTAGATGGGCTGAAGGGACTGTTTCTATAATGCTGTGACAAAAGCAGCTTTCCAAATCAAATGGTGAAAAGCAGGAACATGTCAACTAATTGCCCTGGCACTTTTCCTACAGTGCCTGACATCCATGTGCCCTGTTTATCTTTGTGCTTCTCCACAGCATAACCCCAGAGGTGCCAGTATGACTGGTGAAAGACTACTGATAGTGAGAGAGACTTCAAGATGCGTTACTTCTCAGCAGCCAGGGCTAGCTAGCCGACTGGCAACAGTAAAGGCTGAAGGCAGTGGAGGGATCATGGAGACTGCTATACTCATAGAGTGCACGTTTGTAAACCATAGAATGACGGGTGGTTGGTGAGCAATCACGGCAGTCTGCTGGGAGGGCAGATTGCTGGACTACTGTGAGAAAAGATGCTTATTCCCTAGATAGAGGACGCCTTTAAAAGATGACACCTCAAAAATGCGCCTTCCGTCATTAAGGATCCCCATCACTCAGGCCACGCTCTCTTCTTATTACGACCATCAAGGAGGACATAGAGGAGCCTAAAGACACTCACTCAATATTTTAGAAACAACTTTTTTCCCTCTGTCATCAGGTTTCAATGATCCAAATCATGAACAATACCTCACTATTTTCTCTCTCTTTTGCACTAATTTAATTACATATATATTTCATTGCCATTTATAGTATTTTTATATATTGCACTGTATTGCCACTGCAAAACAACAAATTTCATGATATATGTCAATGATGTTAAACCTGATTCTGATTTTAAAGAGGATCTGAGGCTCAAGTTTATTTTGCACAGCAAGTGATTGATATCTGGAATGCACTGCCCGAAGGGTTGGTAGAAACGGATACAATTACTACATTTAAGAGGCATTTAGATAGATGCTCAAATAGGCAATATAGGATGCAGTCCTTATGTCTGCAAGTGAGATTAGTACAGGGAAGTCAGTGAGGATGTGCCAAAATGACCCATTTCTATGATTTTAAACGCAAACAACAGGAATTCTGCAGATGCTGGAAATTCAAGCAACACACATCAAAGTTGCTGGTGAACGCAGCAGGCCAAGCAGCATCTATAGGAAGAGGCGCAGTCGACGTTTCAGGCCGAGACCCTTCGTCAGGACTTATGATTGTAAGGTGTCCATTCTCCAATACTAACAGCCATTGCACATAATTTGTTCTTCAACTAAAATAAGGATTTGGGGTTATAATGACAATTACTCAATTTTATAAAATATACACATCCTAATTATTGTGTTTCATAAATATCTAAATAACATAATAAATTACATTAATAACAATATCAGCTTTAATGGAAAATCTGGCAGCATTTTGAACATTTGATTTCAAAAGTAAAAATTTAATCAGATTTATTTGAGTCACTTGGGGCTCGGGAGAATATAATGCAGTTTTTGTTGAATAATGCCAAGGGATTTTTAATGAACACCACTACCAATGGAACCAGTTTACCTCATCCACAGGAGGGTGTCTGCTCTGGTTCATATTCAACTATTGCGTCGCAAAACTCCCCCTGGAAAAAGATCTGAAGTCATACCAATTACAGTAGTGTCTTCAATTAAGACAGCAGAACCAAAATTAAGTAAGCAACATTTCTACCATTGTCTCCATCACTACACTTGTGAAATACACGTTCTATCTAATCAGAAGCTACTTCAGGCCGTTTTGTTTCTTCACAACAATCAGCAGTTGGATTTTCTGGTGTCCAAAAGCACGTTATCAAGAAGGAAATAATTAAAATCATGTATGACATTGGACAAACAAATTAATTTTCTTTATGCTCTGGTTTCCTCCCACAGTCCCAAGCCCTATTGGTAGTTAATTGGTGATTGTAAATTGTCCTGTGATTAGGCTGGGGTCAAATAGGTGGGTTGCTGGGCAATGGAGTTCGCCTGGCTGGAAGGGCCTGTTCCTCTACAACTGATGAGACTCTGTTCTACTGCAGTCAGTGGGACTAAAGAAGCATTTGGTGCAATTGATCATAAATGAATTTCAATCTCATTTAATGTAGATGTGAAAACTTGTGGGGAAAAGAATAGGAAATCAATCAATTTCTTTGATCCCATTGAATGGTGTAACCTATTTCATTCCAAGATGATAGAACTACAGACTGAACAACATACTTATAGTGGACATCAAGAAGGGGAAGTTGAGAGGACACATAGCAGTCCACATTGAAGGGTCAGTGGTGCGCAGAGTGAGCATATTCAAGTTCCTGGCCATCAACACCTCAGAGTTCATCCTAGGACCAATACATTGATGCAATCATGAAGAAGGCATGACAACAGCTGTACATCGTTTAGAGTTTGAAGAGATCTGGTATGTCACTAAAGACTCTTTCAAATTTCTATAGAAATACACTGGAGAGCATTCTGACTGGTGCATCACAGCCAGGAATAGAGCCTCCAATGCACAGGATGGCAAGAGGCTGCAGAGGGCCACAGATTCAGCCAGCTCTATAACTACCATCAGCCTGAAGACCCACACTCAATGATTTAGGAAATGCTTCTTCCCTTCCACCAGTGGAATTCTGAAAGTCCACGTACAGCACCTCATTAATCCTTTCTTCCCACATGATTTATGTAATTTATAGATTTTTTAAAACATATTAGCACTGTACAAATTTCAAGTTATACGTCAATGATAATAAATCGGATCCTTTCCTGAATATGGAGAAGGTACTGATGAAAAACTGATCGCAGACGTTCTGGACCACCCTTGGCTATTAGGCTCTATCTTGGAGAATGTTCAGGGAGGCTCCTACCTATGGCAACCATGTTAACATCAAGGAAAATGTGGATTCTGTGACCCGTTACATAGAGAAGTGTACTGAGGATGTTATCATCACAAAACACATCCATCTGAAGGAAAATCAGAAGCCATGGCTTACAGCAGAGGTCCATGCATGGCTGAAGAATTGTGATGCTGTCTTTAGATCGCGGGATGCGGCATTTTTCAGGGAAGCAAGAAATGTCCTTTCCTGCTCCATCAGGAAGGTGAAATAGGAACTCTCTCAGAGAATGTACAACCACTTCTGTGATACCAGAGACACGAGGCACATGTGGCAGGAAATTCAGGGGATTACAGACTACAAGTCTACCTTGCGCGTTAGTGACCAGGATGCTTCACTCCCCGAAAAGCCGAATGTCTTCTACACCTGGTTTGATGTGCAGAATAAAGTGCTGGTGAGGGAGGCACCCTTCTCCCCAGGGGGGCAGAAACTCTGTCTGGCTGAAGCTAAGGTGAGGAAGACCCTGGCCAGAGTCAACCTACGCAAAGCTGCAGGAACCGATAATATACCAGGTTGGGTTCTGAAAGACAGTGCAGCCTAGCTGACGGATATATTCAACATCTCTCTGGAACAGTTCACTGTCCCCTCAGTTTTCAAGGAGGCAACCATTATTCCAGTGCCAAAGGCAGCACCTCCTGCCTAAATGACTGTTATCAGGTGTCATTATCAACCACAATGAAATGATTTGAACAGCTGGTCATGGAACACATTAAAGCCTCTCTCCCAGTTAGACAGGACCCTTTCCAATTCACTTAATGCTCAAATTGATCCACTGACATTGCAATAGCCTCTGCCCTCCACTCTGTTCTGTCCCACCTGGAAAATGGGGTGTCATATGCCAGACTACTGTTTATGGACTTCAGTTCGGCATTCAACACCATCATACCCCAGAAACTGGTGGGACAACTGTCCTCGCTGGTTCTCAACACTTGCCTTTGCAATTGGATACTGGACTTCACAACAGTAAGGCCACAGTCAGTCCGTGTGGGCAGTGACGTCTCTCGTCACACTACGCTGAACACTGGTGGCACCGCCCCCCCCCCCTCACCAAGGCTGTGTGTTCGGCCCACTACTGTTCATACTGCTGTTGTGTGTTCAGCCTGCTGTCTTCACACTGCCGGTGCATGACTGTGTCACAGGATCCAGCTCAAACCGGGCCACCAAGTTTGCGGATGACACAAAAGTGGCTGTATAGAGAGGAAGAGGAGCGGCTGGTCGATTGGTGTGAGAAGAACAACCCAAGTCTGAACATGGAGAAGACAAAGGAAATCATTGTGGACTTCAAAAAGGTACAGATGAACCATCCTCCTCTCCATAGAGAGAGTTAAGTGAACCAAGTTCCTAGGAGTTTACATCACAGATGATAAGGAGGTCCCCTATCATCACCTCCCTGTACAAGAAGGCACAGCAGCGCCTCCTCTTCCTAGGAAAACTGAAGCAAGCAAGGCTCTCCACCTTCCCGCCCCACCATCTTAACTGTGTTTTACAGGAGCACCACTGAGAGTGCCCTGACAAGCTGCATCTCCATCTGGTATGGGAGCAGTCAAGCATCGGATCAGAAGTCCCTACAAAGGACTGTGAGAACAGCTGAGAGGATGATAGGGGTCTCCATACCATCCATCCGGGACATTGATTAGGAGTGTTGAGCACGCAGGGCCCTTGGTATTATTAGGGATCCCACCCATCTTTGACTTTCTACCAACAGGTGCGAGACTCCAGTGCATAAAAACAAGAACAGTCATGATGAGAACAGTTTCTTCCCCCAGGCCATTAGATTTTTGAACTCCCAGCCACATCGTATTCAAAGTGCCACTGGTTAACCTGCTTTGCACCTTATAATATTTAATATTGATGCATTTCAGTTTGTTATTTATGTGTGATTCACCTGTAGATTTTACCCTTCATAACTAATCATGTGTTATGTGTGTCATGTGTATGACTGTGTTTTACACCCTGGTTCGGAGAAACATCTAGTTTCTATAGACATTACATACACGTATATAATTAAATAACAATAAACTTGACTTGACTCAATCCATGTACCATTACCTTCCTCCCATCTTCATCCCTGTCCTATCACATTGTCCCTCATCAGAAAGCTACCACACATGTACAAACCTACTTCCTTGTAGTCAGTACACCAAACATGTGAAATGCTTTGGCATTAACACTCAAATGGAGGGCAAACAATAACATTTTTTCCCAAAAGCATGGTTGTCCCAATTTTTGGGAACTTTTGATTTGACATCGGGTTATACACAGTTCTCATTTAGTATACCACAATGCCCAAAGTCCCACTTGTACCCAAATATTCTACTGCATCTTTAAGGCCTCAATTTATAACATACAGGTCTTTCGCCAATTCCAAATGCCAGACATGTAGCGCCTGTACAAATGAACAAATGTTTGAAAGACCGGCAAGATGGCTTTGCCAGCTGCTTCAGGGCTGCAGGCGTCTTCTGTCATGTGGAAGCTCAGTCTGTCGGAACTCATTGCACCTTACCAAAATATGTGAATGACTGAATTACATGGTGCTGTTGCTTAAACGTAAATGACTTGACTGCATTTCTGACCTGTGAAACTGTTCAGGTTATGAAAAGTTCCCAGGAACAGAATTGGACCTGTACTTATACAGAAATGCCACTGCTTAGAATCCACTATCTTCCCCTTGTTCATCTACCAAAATGCTACTTGCTATTGACTTAGACTGAACAGATGATAAAGACAGGAAGTCATACCCCACCGCCATGACGGCATAGTTTTTCAGGAATAAAAGTAACTGACAAAAAAGGCAAAACCTGGTGTTGCACTGAAACAGGTAAATTCAGGAACAGAACATACACAGAAGCATTATCTTTCACTGAATGTGTTTGGAAGCTGAAAGCTCATTTAATAAAACCAAATTAATGCATCTAGCTAATTATCCATGGTAAGTATGCATGGACATCTGTTGTCTGTGGAATCGACTGAACTGCAGGACATTCAATAGTCAGCGTGTTGTACAAAGTGTACAAGGGGAGGGGATTTATTTTGCCAAACATTCTTTACAATTGTCTTATCTTAGTGCTGCAGATGCAATACATTCTCATTCTGTGTATAACATGGAAAACATAGACTCAAGCAGGGTCTTTGAAATGGAGGCAGCTTGCTTCAAAAATCAGAAAGTTTCATGAATTGAAGGGCTTAAAAATGCTGGTAGCGTCAACAATATTGATAGCCTCCCATGTTAGTGAAACACTCAACGTAACAATGGAACACAGCAAAAATTTCCTTTTACAAAATGGCTGCTGAACTTGTTTACAAGTGACGTGCCAGAGAGAGTGTGTGGTTTTATATTTTGAGAGGGAAAAAAAAGCAAATATCTGCAGTATCTTGCTCAATCTTAGAAGCGTTATTTGAGGGGCTTGTATTACCTAAAAATCTGGCATATATTCAGCCAAATGTACACTGTAATACAGTTCGTAAATGACCATTTTCTATATTTAGCAGTTAAATAGCTAAATTTGAGATGTTCTTTAATTTCTGAATGCATATTTTTCACTTTAAGAAAATACTATTTGTGCTTTAAGTGGAAATTAATCTAAAGATAATATCCAGCTAAATGAAAAACATATGCTAAAGATGTGATGAGTAATCACAATGCAAAAAAAAAAGAGGGCTATGTGGGAGGGAAGGGTTAGAGTGATCTTAGAGTAGGTTAAAACGTCAGCACATCGTGGGCTGTAATGTTCTATAATCCACCTGGAGAACAAAGCAGAAAAGACCAGAAGATGGGTGTAAGGATTGAATTTGTATAATTCACCACACCTGGATCTTGTCACCCAGTCAGTGAGCACTCAGTAATAACCAGTTCAACTTTCGACCTCCCCACTTGCACGACTGCATCATCAGGAGGCTTGATTTTGTGTGTTGTCCTTGCCAGTTTAGACTCACATATACTGCTTATAGCCAGCCGGAACTCTTTAAAAGCAAAGTCCATTGTGGCAACATCAATTAATGGAAGCTGTCTGTGGAGATGATTGCAACCAGCTAGAAGACAAATTGTGCAACTGGGAAGATAGTGGGCTCCACAAACCTGAGATGCTGTGTGAGAGGTCTTGCTTAGGAGGCGAGATGTGTCAGTGTGCAGGAGACCTATCAAGCACATATTCAAGGGAAAGTGGAAGGTGTCACCTGCTGGGATTAACATCGAAGAACCTGGACGTAGCTTTGCAAGAACCTCAAGAATCACCATGCAGTCAGATATGTGAATGTATCCTGAAATGGGTTATCAACACCTGTATGGGCACCGGTATGGGTCCTAGCTATGCCTGCCTTTTTGTTGGGTTTGTGGAACAATCTATGTTCCGTGCCTATTCTGGTATCTGTCCCCCACTTTTCCTTCACTACATCGAGGACTGCATTGGCGCTGCTTCCTGCACGCATGCAGAACTTGTTGACTTTATTAACTTTGCCTCTAACTTTCACCCTGCCCTCAAGTTTACCTGGTCCATTTCCGACACCTCCCTCCCCTTTCTAGATCTTTCTGTCTCTGTCTCTGGAGACGGCTTATCCACTGATGTCTATTATAAGCCTACTGACTCTCACAGCTATCTGGACTATTCCTCTTCTCACCCTGTCTCTTGGAAAAACGCCATCCCCTTCTCGCAATTCCTCTGCCTCCGCCGCATCTGCTCTCAAGATGAGGCTTTTCATTCTAGGACGAGGGAGATGTCTTCCTTTTTTAAAGAAAGGGGCATCCCTTCCTCCACTATCAACTCTGCTCTTAAACGCATCTCCCCCACTTCACGTACATCTGCTCTCACTCCATCCTCCCGCCACCCCACTAGGAATAGGGTTCCCCTGGTCCTCACCTACCACCCCACCAGCCTCCGGGTCCAACATATTATTCTCCGTAACTTCCACCACCTCCAACGGGATCCCACCACTAAGCACATCTTTCCCTCCCCCGCTCTCTCTGCATTCAGCAGGGATCGCTCCCTACGCAACTCCCTTGTCCATTCGTCCCCCCCAACCCTCCCCACTGATCTCCCTCCTGGCACTTATCCGTGTAAGCAGAACAAGTGCTACACATGCCCTTACACCTCCTCCCTTACCACCATTCAGGGCCCCAAACAGTCCTTCCAGGTGAGGCAACACTTCACCTGTGAGTCGACTGGGGTGATATACTGCGTCCGGTGCTCCCGATGTGGCCTTTTATATATTGGCGAGACCCGACGCAGACTGGGAGACCACTTTGCTGAACATCTACGCTCTGTCCGCCAGAGAAAGCAGGATCTCCCAGTGGCCACACATTTTTATTCCACATCCCATTCCCATTCTGACATGTCTATCCATGGCCTCCTCTACTGTAAAGATGAAGCCACACTCAGGTTGGAGGAACAACACCTTATATTCCGTCTGGGTAGCCTCCAACCTGATGGTATGAACATCCACTTCTCTAACTTCCGCTAAGGCCCCACCTCCCCCTCGTACCCCATCTGTTACTTATTTTTATACACACATTCTTTCTCTCATTCTCCTTTTTCTCCCTCTGTCCCTCTGAATATACCTCTTGCCCATCCTCTGGGTCTCCCCACCCCCCTTGTCTTTCTTCCCAGACCTCCTGTCCCATGATCCTCTCGTATCCCTTTTGCCTATCACCTGTCCAGCTCTTGGCTCCATCCCTCCCCCTCCTGTCTTCTCCTATCATTTTGGATCTCCCCCTCCCCCTCCAACTTTCAAATCCCTTACTCACTCTCCCTTCAGTTAGTCCTGACGAAGGGTCTCGGCCTGAAACGTTGACTGCACCTCTTCCTACAGATGCTGCCTGGCCTGCTGCGTTCACCAGCAACTTTGATGTGTGTTGCTTGAATTTCCAGCATCTGCAGAATTCCTGTTGTTATCAACACCTGTTGATCTTTCTGGATACACACCTGAATTACACACTTAACAGTAATTTCTACTACATCTAAATCACTCATCTGTTTACAATTTCAACCAAGGCACAATTTGGATGTAAGCATTAGTACGACATGGATACAGATACTGCAAATTTTGTCCCTTTCTCAGCTCTGAAAAGTACTTTGCCCAAACAAAATGTACAGCACTTTCTACCAAAATAATTTTATCATTTTGAACTATGTACAGATAAACAAGCAATTGCAGCTAGCGAACGGATGGTATTCATTGCCAAGTCAGCTTCTGAAGCCACTTTTGGACTAGCCAATACGAGTCCTTGACTAATGACAGCTATTATAAAAGACAGTTCACATCAAACCCATCTTATCAGATCCTGCAGCTTCTTTGAATTTACATACAACAGCCAGTATGTGGATGCACTGATTTCATTACCTCTCCCCTCAATACTATAAGACCATAAGACATAGGAGCAGAATTAGGCCATTTGGCCCATTAAGTCTGTAAGATAGGATGTGCAGACTCTACATCACCTCAGCTGCATGGATATTGCATAAACACCAGAGATTCTGCAAATGCTGGAAATCCAGAGCAACACACACAAAATGCTAGAGAAACAAAGCAGGTCAGGCAGCTTCTATGAAAATAAATAAACCGTCGTTTCAAGCTGAGACGCTTCATCAGGACTAGAAAGAAGGGGGAAGATGCCAGAATAGGAAAGGTGAGGGGGGGCGGTCAGGGCTAGAAGGTGATAGGTAAAGCCAGGTAAGTTAGGGAGGTGAGATGAAGAAAGAAACTGGAAGGTGATACATGCAAGAGATAAATAACTGGAGAAGAAAAAAATCTGGCAGGAGAGAAGAGTGCTCCAAGAGTGGAGAAAGGGAAGGAGGATCACCAGGGGGAGGTGATAAGTAGGTAAGCAGAAGAGGTGAGGAGGGGCAGAGTGGGAAAATAAAGAACAGGGAAGGGGAGGGAAAGAAGTTACCAAAATTTGGAGAAATCAACGTTCATGGCATCAAGTTGGAGGCTACCCAAACGGAATATTTAGTGTTCCACCCCCAACCTCATCATTGCAGAAGAGGAGGCCATGGTCCGACATGTCGGAATGGGAAAGGGAATTGGAATTGAAATTGAAATGGCTGGCCACTGGGAAATCCTGCTTTTTGTGATGGACCAAAGGTGATCGACAAAGAGATTCGCAGGTGACTCACTTTTATAAACCTTCCGATTGTCATTGCTATGTCCTGCTGAAGGTGTCGTCCCGAAGTGTCGACTGTACTACTTTCCACAGATGCTGCCTGGCCTGCTGAGTTCCTCCAGCATTTTGTGTGTGTTGCTCGGATTTCCACCATCTGCAGATTTTCTCTCGTTTGTGACTGTCATCGCTGACTTGACTGTCCCTCTTCCTATGCCATTCCCTTATTTCAGTTCCTTAGTCTCTGCCTCATCTGTTCCCAGGACGAGGCTTTCTTTTGCAGGATATCAGAGATGTCCTTCTTCAAAGAACAGGATTCCCCTTCCTACACCATTGATGCTGTCCTCACCCACATCTTCTCCATTTCCTGGACATCTGCGCTTACCCCATCTTCCTGTTGCCTTAACAGGGATAGAGTTCCTCTTGTCCTCATCTACCATCCATGAGCCTCTGCATCCAAAATATCATCTCCGCAAACTCCTCCATCTTCAACAAAGCCCTACCACCAAACACAGCTTTAGCTCCCCCCACCCCTCACTCTCCACTTTCCACAGGGACCGCTCCCTCTGTGATTCCTTTGTCCATTTGTCCCTCCCCAATAATCTCCCTCCTGGCACTTAGCCCTGCAAGCTGAAAAAGTGCTACACCTGCCCATTCACCTCCTCCCTCACCTCCATTCAAGACTCCAAACAGTCCTTCCAAATGAGGCAACACTTCACCTGCAAATCTGCTGAGGTTGTATATTGTATCCAATGTTTCTGATGCAGCTTCCTCTACATTGGTGAGACTCAAGGTAGACTGAGGTTCCACCTTGTTGAGGACCTTTGCTCCAAACGCAAAAAGCAGGATTTCCCAGTAGTGAATCACTTCAATTCCAATTCCCGTTCCAACATGTCAGTTCATAGGCTCCTCTTCTGCCACAATGAGGCAACTCCCAGGTTGGAGGAGCAACACCTTATATTCCATCTAGGTAGCTTCCAACCTGGTGGCATAAACATCAATTTCTCCAACTTCCAGTAATTTCCCCCCCTCCCCCTTCTTCATTTCCCCAATCTGCCCCTCTTCTTTCCTCTTCTCACCTGCCTTTCACCTCACCCTGTTACCCCCCCCCACCTTCCCTTTCTCTCATGGTCCATTCTTCTCTCCCATCCGATTCTTTCTTCTCCAGCCCTTTACCTTTTCCATGTATCACCTCCCAGTTTCTTATTTCATACCCCCTTTCCCACCCACCTGGGTTCACTATCACCTTCGAGCTTGTACTCCTTCCCCTCCTCCACCACCCCCCCCCCACCTTCTTACTCTGACATCCTCTCCCTTCCTTTTCAGTCCCGATGAAGGGTCTCGGCCTGAAACGTTGACTGTTTCTTCAATTCCATGGAATAACTGTTTATTCACAAAGAAGCACAAAGATGATTTTGATGGGATAGTTTGGAGTAGAAGACCATTGAATTGGTTGTGTGTTGGCAGATCCATTGGAAAATCTGTGCGTAATATCATGCAGCATAATTCCAATAGAGTACAGACTCTTCGGCTGACAATGTTGTGCTGACATTGTAACCTACACCAATATAACAATTCCTTCCTGCATAGCCCTCCATTTTTCTTTCATCCATGTACCTATCTAAGAGTCTCTTAAATGTCTCTCATGTATCTGCCTCTATCACCAGCCCTGGTGGCACATTCCATACATCCACGAATCTCTGTATTAAAATAAACTGACATGGCTCCGGTGACGGCAATGTTCACAATGGCAGCTTAAATCAATAGCTTCTCTGGAAAAACGCATATTTTGCCCCGTTAATCCATCAAATATAAGACCTTTCGAAAATATCTGAATTGATAAGGGGGCAAGAATGGGGAGAAAGAATCGAGATTAAAAAAAAGCACCACTGTGGAGCCTATGGAAGCGAGAGGTACAGTGCGCGGCTCTCCTACACGTGCGCGTTGGCAGCGAAGCTGACAATGGGCTTAGTGCAGTCGAAGCGGCAAATTTGATAAGGATTTTGGAAGAGATAAGGGAAGTCCAAAAAGATATAAAGCAGCAACTCAATGATATAAAGTCAGAGCTTGCCAATGTCAATCAGAAAATAGTGGTGGCAGAGACTCGAATTGAGAAGATGGAAGATCACGTGCAAAACGTGAAACAGATACTAAGTAATACGATAAAAATATTAAAACAACAGGAGAGTAAATTGCTTGATCAGGAGGGAAGATCGCGACGGAAAAATAACAGGAGTTATAACGTTCTTGAAGGAGCGGAGGGATTGTTGATGATGGGCTTTGTAGACAAGCTGCTGCAGGAAGCGCTGGAGATTCCTCAGACTACGGAGATTGAAATTGAGAGGGCGTCCCATTTGCTTGTCCAGCGGTCTCCCGGAGACAGAGAAGATAAACCGCGCTCCATTGTACTTAGATTCCTTCGACTCAAGAGCAAGGCGGAGAATCTACAAAGGGCCTGGGGTAAGAAGAGGGTGTTTTGGAATGGGAAGTTAATATTTTTCGATCATGATTGCCCCCCGGCGGTCCTACAGAAATGGAAGGAATATTCCGAAGCAAAACGAATATTAAAGCAAGAAAAGATTAAATTCCAAACCCCATTTTACCAAGAAGGGATGCGACTGTACCAGACGGTGGAGGAGGCGACTACAGACATGAACAACAGAGGACTGTCCATTAGCGTGGTCAAACCAAGGGAAACTCTGGCTGAGCAGTTGTCCTGAGCTGCTTGGGAAATAGTAAGAGAACTGAGAAAGCAGGGGATGGGAACAGGATGAGAGAAAGATTTTAGGAAGAGATTGTCAGTTCTCCGAGGGCAGCCCTCACCTCCTCCAGAAGAGCCATAAGGTTTGGCTAACTTCAAAAGTGCTGATAAACTAAACGGAAGCAAAATTAGACGGTGATATACCTATCTCGAGAAATACGTGTTATAATGTGGATTTTATATTACTCAATTCTTAAAAAATTCATTTATTCATTGCTTTTTCCCCACCTAAATGAGAATATATACATGGGAGGAATACACAGGGAAATCACTTCTGTGTAATAGACATAGTTTTTTTTTATTACTTTTATCGGTACTGCAGCGAGGGCCCTCAACCCACAGGTAGGAGGGGCTATCCCCCACGGCTAGACTTTTCTCCTAGCCCAACCCAGGGTCATCTGGAGACCCCAGCCTTGGAACCACACCTTCCTTACCTTTCTTCTTATTATTCACTTTTCTTGATTCTTATTTGTTCAGGGAGTAGATCGATTAAGTTATATATTCTGCAAATTTCAATGATATACTAACAGATAAATACATTTAGAGAGTAAAACCATATATTTTGGGTATATACCTCAAGAATGGTTGAAAAGAGATAAATATAAATATTTAATGAATGTACTGCTGGTGGCTGGTAAAAAGACCCTTAGCAGGAAATGGTTATCTCAGGAGAGCCCAACTTTAAATGTATGGATGGAAATTACAATGGACATTTATAAAATGGAGAAGATAACAACATCTGTTAATCATAAGTTGGAACAATTTTATTCATACTGGAAAAAAATGGTTTAACTACATAACACCTCAAAGGCCTGATTTTATTCTCACAATCAATATGTTGTAAAAAAAAATCACTCCCTACTCTGTACATAGTTTTCTTCTTTCGATTGTTCTTTCTTTCCTCTTCTTTCTATAGGTGTATACCTCAGATAAACATTATGTGGAGATTTATGACAAATATGATTATATGATATATATGTACAGTATCTGAAATATATCTTACGGAAATGTTTGTTTGATAATGAAACTCAATAAAAAATAAATTACAAAAAAAAACTGACATTACACTATACTTTCCTCCAATCACCTCAAAATTATGCCCTCTCATCTTAGCCATCATTTCTGCCCTGGGAAAGAGGTGTTGGATGTCCGCTTTACTGATGCCTCCTATCATCTTATACACCTCTATCAAGTCACCTCTCAGCCTCCTTCACTCCAAAGATAAAAGCCTTAGCTCACTCAACCTTTCCTCATAATACAAGCTCTTTAATCAGACAGCATCCTGGTAAATCTCTTCTGCGCCCTCTCTAAAGCTTCCATATCCTTCCTGTAATAAAGGTGACCAGAACTGAACACAACACTTTACCAGATTTTTATAGAACTGCAACATGACCTCGTGCCTCTTGAACTCAACCCCCTAACTACTGAAAACCAACACACTATAACGCCTTCTTGGCACCGGAAGCATGCCAACACTTGTGGGCTACCCCCAGCACATCTTGGAGTGTGTTGCTTGTTGATGCAAACAATACATATCACTGAATGTTTCAATGCTTGACGTACATAAAGCTATCTTTAATTGTTAATGTTTTTCAAATTTCCAGCACCTACTCTTTCTTAATTTTGACATGCTCCAGCATATTAGCCTGTTCTACGCTGACTTCACATTTGTCAAGATCTCTCACTGGCGAATACTGAAGCAAAGTACTTAAGGATTTCAAGCACGTTTCCTCTCTTATCCCTGATTGGTCCTACCTTCACTCTAGTCAACCTCCTGTTCTTCCAGTATGTGTAGAATGCTGTAAGGTTTTTCTTAATCCTACTCACCAAAGCCTTTTTCATGTCCCCTTCTAGTTCTCCTACATTCCTTCTTAAGCTCCTTCCTGGCTAATCTATAAATCTCCAGAGCATGTCTGATCCTTGCTTCCTAAACCATAAGTAAGCTTCTTTCTTCAACTTGACAAGATGTTCCACATCCCTTGTCAACCATGACCTTCTTTTCCCTGCCTCAATGGAAGAAATCTATCCAGAAACCAATGCAACGCCCACATTTCCAATGCGTATTTCCTAGAGTACATCGGTTGCCAATTTACGCGCCCAAGTTCCTGCTTAATAGCATTATTTACCTTCCCCCAATTAAATACCTTTCCGTACTGACTGCTCCTACCCCTGTAAAGGTCAGGGAATTATGACGAGTGGGGTCCCACATGGATCTGTTCTGGGACCTCTACTTTTTGTGTTTTTTATTAACAACCTGGATGTGGGGGTAGAGGGGTGGGTTGGCAAGTTTGCAAACGACACAAACATTGGTGGTGTTGTAGATAGTGTAGAGGATTGTCGAGGATTGCAGAGAGACATTGATAGGATGCAGAAGTGGGCTGAGAAGTGGCAGATGGAGTTCAACCCGGAGAAGTGTGAGGTGGTACACTTTGGAAGGACAAACTCCAAGGTAGAGTACAAAGTAAATGGCAGGATACTTGGTAGTGTGGAGGAGCAGAGGGATCTGGGGGTACATGTCCACAGATCCCTGAAAGTTGCCTCACAGGTAGATAGGGTAGTTAAGAAAGCTTATGGGGTGTTAGCTTTCATAAGTTGAGGGATAGAGTTAAGAGTCACGATGTAATGATGCAGCTCTATAAAACTAGTTAGGCCACAATTGGAGTACTGTGTCCAGTTCTGGTTGCCTCACTATAGGAAGGATGCGGGAGCATTGGAAAGGGTACAGAGGAGATTTACCAGGATGCTGCCTGGTTTAGAGAGTATGCATTATGATCAGAGATTAAGGGAGCTAGGGCTTTACTCTTTGGAGAGGAGGAGGATGAGAGGAGACATGACAGAGGTGTACAAGATAATAAGAGAAATAGATAGAGTGGATAGCCAGCGGCTCTTCCCCAGGGCACCACTGCTCAATACAAGAGGACATAGTTTTAAGGTAAGGGGTGGGAAGTTCAAGGGGGATATTAGAGGAAGGTTTTTGACTCAGAGAGTAGTTGGTGCGTGGAATGCACTGCCTGAGTCAGTGGGGGAGGCAGATACACTAGTGAAGTTTAAGAGACTACTAGACAGGTATATGGAGGAATTTAAGGTGGGGGGGTTATATGGGAGGCAGGATTTGAGGGTCGGCACAACATTGTGGGCCGAAGGGCCTACACTGTGCTCTACTGTTCTATGTTCTATCTCCAAAATGCTCTCCCACTGAGAGATCTGTCACATGATCAAGTTTATTGTCTGGAACTAGATCCAGTATGGCCTCTTCTCTAGTTGGCCTGTCTATATATTGTCAGGCATACTTCGACAAACTTAACAAATTCAGCCCCATCTAAGACCTTTGCACTAAGGAGGTCCCAATCAAAGTTAGTGAAGTTGAAGTCAATCATGTTATTTTTACACCTTTCCAAAATCTGCCTTGTGATGTGCTCCTTAATGTCTCTGTTACTTTTGGTGGGGGGGGGGGTGTTCTAGAATAATCCCAGTAGAGTGATTGCTCCTTTCCTGTTTACACTTGCACCCACACTGCTCAGTAGATGATCCATCTATAATGTCCTCTCTTTCTGCAGCTGTGATAGTATCCCTGATTATCAATCCCACTCCCCCACCTCTTTTACCCCCACACACCCATCCGCTTTGAAACATCTACAGCCCGGAACATACAGCAGCCATTACTGCTCTAGTGACAACCAAATCCAGGTCCACGTTTATAGTTCATCATTCTTGTTCCTGACGCCGGTTGCACTAAAGTAAATACATCCAACTGACTGAAATATGCCCTAAACTTCCTTACAGTCTCTCCCAATGTTGCATCTACCTTTACGCCAACTGCTCCATCTCCTGACTCAACACTCTGGTTCCTATTTCCCCTGTCAACCTAGTTTCAATCCACCCCAACAACTCTACCAAACCTGCTCACATGGATACTGGTCCCCTTGAGTTCAGGTGTAACCTGTCCCCTTTTGTAAAGATCATACCTACCCCAATGATCCACAAATCTGAAACCCTGTCTCCTCTACCAGTTCTTCAGCCACATATTCATTTGCCATATCATCCTATTTTTACCTTCACTGGCACATGACACAGGCTGTAATCCAGAGATTACTACCCCAGAGGTCCTGCTTTCTACCTAGTTCATTTTATTCTCTCTTCAGGACCTCATCCCTTTTTCCACCTATGTCATTGGTAGTAACGTGCCTGGACCAGGGTGGCCATATACCATCTGGGAGTCAGAACCTTGCCAAACTTTTCACAGAACTGACATGCCATTTTTTTTTGTTCTAAACATGGAGGAGATGACCATCTCCACTGGGACAACTGTAATCACACAGCAATTGATGAGCAATTTCAGTCAACTTGCACTGAAGTACAACCAGATTCACATAACGAATGGATGCTGCAATGAGAGTGACATTTCCGCCATGCTAATTCAGTTTGACAGAATCAAAGTGTCACTGCTGCTATCGCGGGCTTGCTCCCGTCCTTCAGTGTGGGCTTGCAGTTATTACACCAGGGCTTCCTGAGGCCATGGAGACATCCACAACATATTCCAGTTTGTCATAAAACATCAGATAAAGGACACCAATGGCAAGAATTCTGAGAGCATTTTACTTCCTCTCGTCAGCACATAGCAGTAGCAAACATGTGGCCTTGCAAGGTCAGTAGACTTCCCCAAAGTATAGTGAACCACAGCTCACAGACAAAAGCACACAGAAGACAGTCACCAATATTCAGCAGTAAAGCCATCCTCATGGGAGTCTGGGGCTGAAGAATATTTCAATGGGGATATCTTTAATGAATTACAGATACTTCATCCATTATTAAGGATCAAATAAAAGAACCTTTCCTCCAAAACTGTTGAGTATATGGAAGGCTGCTTGCTATAGACTCTTCTCCCACTCCCTCTCTCGTCCAGCAGTTTGTCCCATGCTCTGTACCATCAGCTGATTCCTCCTATTCCTCCCACAGAGGAATGAACACTAAAACATGTCCAGCTATTCACATAAGTTTTACAGCAAGACTGTTTCTTCAGTTCTGGGTGAACGACTTAAGACAACAATCTGAAAAGCTGCAGATACATACTGAACCAAAGCAAAATTCAGTAGAAATCAACCAGCAAGTAATCTTCAAGTAATCAATTATGCTTTTAAATAGTGCCAGATTGAGTGGTAGACAGGGAAGCTGACTCTACCTTGTTGGGCATGCATGCCTAGCTCTATGAGGGTAATACATGGTATTGTCTGGAGCACTGAGCATGCACATTATACCATGAGCTATTGATTCTTGCAGGTGGCAGTGGCAATGCATGTACTAATGCTTTCTCCAATATCTTTTCCAGTAGGAACAATGCCAAATGTGTGCATGCAACTTGAATGTCATATTGGAATCAAACCTACATCCAGAGTCCCCATCTACGAATATGCAGCAGCTGAATTCTGACATCCAAGTTGGAGAAAGGGCTAAATCATGTATTCCAGTTCGATGTGCTGGGATTCTATCCTTTTCACATTACATTCGTACTTGCAATCTTCAGATAAACATGTACAGGAATACAAATATTTAGAATTTTGTTGTCAGTGTTCAGTTGCAGAATGAATTGAATATGGAAATTAAGAGATATTCAGATAACAAGAAAATCATGGGCTATGGGTTGCTCAGCCTCTGGCGATGATCTTTGAATCATCAATGGGGACAGCAGAGGTTCCGGAGGACTGGAGGGTTGCGGATTATTCAAGAAAGGGAGTAGAGATAGCCCAAGAAATTATAGACCAGTGAGTCTTACTTCAGTGGTTGGTAAGTTGATGGAAAAGATCCTGAGAGGCAGGATTTATGAACATCTGGAGAGGCATAATATGATTAGGAATAGTCAGCATGGCTTTGCGAAAGGCAGGTCGTGCCTTATGAGCCTGATTGTATTTTTTGAGGATGTGACTAAACACATTGATGAAAGTAGAGCAATAGACGTAGTGTATATGGACGCAAACACGAGGAAATCTGCAGATGCTGGAAATTCAAGCAACACACATAAAATGCTGGTGGAACGCAGCAGGCCAGACAGCATCCATAGGAAGAAGCACAGTCGACGTTTCAGACCGAGATCCTTCAACAGGACTAACTGAAAGAAGGGATAGTAGATTTGAAAGTGGGAGGGGGAGGGGGAGATCCAAAATGATAGGAGAAGACAGGAAGGGGAGGGATAGAGCTAAGAGCTGGAAAGTTGATTGGCCAAAGGGATACAAGGCTGGAGAAGGGAGAGGATCATGGGACGGGAGGCCTAGGGAGAAAGAAAGGGGGAGGGGAGCGCCAGAGGAAGATGGAAAGCAGGCAAGGAGTAATTGTGAGAGGGACAGAGAGAGGGGAAAAAAGGAAAAAATAAAAAACAACAAATAAATAAATAAATAAGGGATGGGGTAAGAATGGGAGGAGGGGCATTAACGGAAGTTAGAGAAGTCAATGTTCATGCCATCAGCTTGGAGGCTACCCAGACGGAATATAAGTATACATGGATTTCAGCAAGGCATTTGACAAGGTACCCCATGTAAGGTTTATTGAGAAAGTAAGGAGGCATGGGATCCAAGGGGACATTGCTTTGTGGATCTGGAACTGGCTTGCCCACAGAAGGCAAAGAGTGGTTGTAGATGAGTCATATTCTGCATAGAGATTGGTCACCAGTGGGGTGCCTCAGGGATTTGTTCTGGAACCCCTACTCTTCGTGATTTTTATAAATGACCTGGATGAGGAAGTGGAGGGATGGGTTAGTAAATTTGCTGATGACACAAAGGTTGGAGGTGTTGTGGATAATGTGGAGGGCTGTCAGAGGTTACAGCGAGACATTGATAGGATGCAAAACTGGGCTGAGCAGTGGCAGATGGAGTTCAACCCAGATAAGTATGAGATGGTTCATTTTGGTAGGTCAAATATGATGGCAGAATATAGTATTAATGGTAAGACTCTTGGCGGTGTGGAGGATCAGAGGGATCTTGGGGTCCGAGTCCATAAGACACTCAAAGCTGTTGTGCAGGTTGACTCCGTGGTTAAGAAAGCATATGGTGCACTGGCCTTCATCAATCGTGGGACTGAGTTTAGGAGTCGAGAAGTAATCTTGCAGCTATATAGGACCCTGGTCAGACTCCACTTGGAGTACTGTGCTCAGTTCTGGTTGCCTCACTAAAAGAAGAATGTGGAAACTACAGAAAGGGTGCAGAGGAGATTTATAAGGATGTTGCCTGTATTGGGGAGCATGCCTTATGAGAATAGGTTGAGTGAGCTTGGCCTTTTCTCCTTGGAGTAATAGAGGATGAGAGGTGACCTGATAGAGGTGTATAAGATGAGAGGCGTTGATCATGTGGATCGTCAGAGGCTTTTTCCCAGGGCTGAAATGGCTAACATGAGAGGGCACAGTGTTAAGGTGCTTGGAAGTAAATACAGAGGAGATGTCAGGGGTAAGTTTTTTTTTTAAAAACGCAGAGTGTGGTGACTGCGTGGAATGGACTGCCGGCGACGGTGGTGGAGGTGGATACGATAGGGTCTTTTAAAAGACTCCTGGACAGGTACGTGGAGCTCAGAAAAATAGAGGGCAACCCTAGGTAATTTCTCAGGTAGGGACATGTTCGGCACAGCTTTGTGGGCCGAAGGGCCTGTATTGTGCTGTAGGTTTTCTACGTTTCTATGGGAATCTGCCCTCACTTGGCCTGCAGGACAAGCTGTGATTTAATTGAATGGCTTTAGGGACTCCTGCTTCGAGTTTTAGGATTTAATGTTGGCCGCTGCCTGCTTTCAGTAGGGAGGAGTACCAGTCTGTTGGTCTTCTGGCTGATTTTGATCAACAGCAGAATCAAGGCCCTGACGTTAGTGACCCTAGTCTATTTTCAGGCTCCTTTGCCTTTCAGCAGCAGTCCATTTGGATTCATGTCTACAGCAGTGGCTCATTTCAAAGTTCCAAGTTTAAAGTACATTTAGTATCTATACTATATACAACATTGAGATTCATCGCCTCACAGGCAGCCAGAAAACAAAGAAACCTAATAGAGCCCATTGAAAAACAGAAGCTTGTCATATACCCAGTGTGTAGAAAAAAAAATTGTGCAAACAATTAAAGTAAGCAAGTTACATCTAGCGCGGAGATGAGTTAACCTTACAAGCAGTGAGCGAGCTGAACACTGGCCGTCCCTCTCCACCGACCCAACACCCTGACCTTTCCAATCTGGCTCAATGCTTAAATCAGCCGAACAGCGGGTCTGCTCTTCACACTTAGCTCCAGGCCCTGCCACTTCAATATACTCTTGGACCTGGGACCCACTGCCTCTACCTGGCCCATAGCTGACCTTTCTAATCTGGCCCGGCACTTAAATTGGTCCAATATCACTTGTTCCTCGCTCTCAGGCCCAGGCCTCGCTGCCCTGACTCCGTCTCGCCTCAGTTCTGCCACTTCAAATTGCCTCCAAAGTCCACTCCGTGGCCAAACATTGGCTCATTCCCCGCTTTCAGGCTCAGGCCCCGCTGCCTTGATTCCACCTGTACATGCCATGACACAACCTTCTTGCACCTTTGAAACTTCAGTTCACACCACAAAAATGCCAGTGTGTAAATGTGGCTGAAAGCTCAAATCTGAAAAGGAAAATACAAGCTACTGATTGCAATTATTGTTTTTGAAAAAAAATGTGATTAATAAAGTAATTAGTAGTTTAGTCTGATACCAGCAAGTCGTTGCTATGGTTCACCTGCGCCATCTTAAACCAAAGCTACAGTTCTGGTTGTCTGCATTGTCAAACAGACAGTCCTGAACTCCAGGCAGGCAGAAACCATACAAATAACCTTAAGCTGTCACTAGGCGGTGTTCCCAAATGATAGGGCTGCATACATGCTACTTTCTCTTTGCTTTCCTTGAATAGTTCTGTAAATATGATTTCTGAATGTCAGAAATAGTCATTTGACATGTCAAGGTACCTTGGCCTAACCAGTTGTTCTTTTGTTCTTTATTGTTCTTTTTAAATCTTAAGTGAGAGAAAATACAAGCTGGATTTTACAGTCTGCAGTCAGCTAGATCATAGGTCTTCTCTTGTCGTGGTGGAGAGGCACGATAGAAAATACAAGCTGGATTTTACAGTCTGCAGTCAGCTAGATCACGGGTCTTCTCTTGTCGTGGTGGAGAGGCACGATAGAAAGTACAAGTTGGACTTTACTCTCATGGCTCTTCTCTGAGGTTCATCACCTCGTTGTGATGGAGAGGCGTGTGAGTTTCTGAGATCCCGAGAGTGATGCCATACGGAGTTTAAACATTTGGCACTTAGTTCCTGGTAAGGTCACCTATGGCAGTAAGGTCAGGGGGATGGTTCCAGACAGACAGCAATCCAGCCAAGACCTAAATGGTGGAGCTGGCAGAAGATGATGACACATCACCACGGCAATGAAGACAGAGGAAGGGTCCCCAGTCATCTTGCATGCCATGCCACCGGACCCTGATCCTGATCTGTCAAGTAGCGCAAGTTGGCTGCCCCTGCACCAGACTCCTCACATTAAAAAAAAGTCACGCACAGATATATGTGAACCCACACTAATATCCTGGATTACGTCTCGTGGTGATTAGGAAGTGGCAAAGGGGGTAGGACTGTGAGGTCCGGACAAGCCCAAGACCCGTGGTATGAGGTTTACAAAGATCAACTAGAGGAGAAGGTTGGTTACTCTTATCCACACTGCACCAGAATATATGGATCCCAGGTCTTCTACAGTCCATACTGGACCCTCCAACAGACAACCCCCTAGGGGTTTGATTTGAGTGTCTGCACCTCTACTGCTGAATTATTGGTGAACTATCAGCTCAAAGCCAATCTCTTCACAAATCCCATATCCCCCAAACTAATTGAAAAGACTCGGGCTGCAGAAATTCTTTCTCACAGTAGTCTGGAACAGCTAACCCTCTACCTTCATACTCTTCTGAACTGACCAGGCAGAGGGAATATTGTACCAAGTGAAAAACAACTGAGCTGATGTATGTGCTTTATGCCGAGTACACTCTTTGTCTATGTGGAAAAGGGCAGAAATACATTATACTGCAACTTTGCACTATGGTCCCACTGAAAGCATGTTCCCACCTCTTCAGTACACTCCCATGTTACTTTCCCGTGTCTGCCTGGGAGTGACCCAAAGTGCAGCTGTGGACACCACAGAGAGAATCCCTGCATTAGATGATGTGAGAAGGGGCCGTGACAGGCTGTCCATTGTGGAGGATGAGAGGTGTATAAGATGATGAGGGGCATTGATCGTGTGGATAGTCAGAGGCTTTTTCCCAGGGCTGAAATGGCCAACACAAGGCAGCATAGTTTTAAGGTGCTTGGAAATATGAGAAGATGTCAGGGGTAAGTTTTTCACACAGAGTGGTGGGTGCATGGAATGCACTGCCAGCGGCGGTGGTAGAGGTGGATACAATAGGGTCTTTTAAGAGCCTCTTAGATAGGTACATGGAGCTTAGAAAAATAGAGGGCTATGCGCTAGGGAAATTCTAGGCAGTCTCTAGAGTAGATTACATGGTCAGCACATTATGGGCCGAAGGGCCTGTAATGTGCTGTAGATTTCTATGTTCTATGACAGCCAGTACCATATTTCCTATGGCAGAAATATCTAATATGAGAGAGCATAATTTTAAAATGACTGGAGGAAAATATAGGTGGGGTGTCAGAAGTAGTGTGTGTTTTTTTTACACAGAGATTAGTGGGCCTATGGAACATGCTGCCAGAGGTGGTGGTAGAGGGAGAAACATTAGGGCCATTTAACAGACTCTTAGATAGGAACATGGATGATAGAAAAATGGAGGGTTATGTAGGAGGGAAGTGTTAGATTTAGTTTGAAGTAGGTTAAAAGGTTGGCACAACATCATGGGCTGAATGATCCGCACTGTGCCGTTCTATGTTCTATAAGGTCTATTCCTGCTTCTACACTACCATTGTTTCTAAACTACTGTTCCTTTTCAGCAGGGAGAATCACTGGGCTGATGTGGTTTGCCAGTTGCTTTTTCAGTATTTGTGGGCAGACCAAGTTTTGGCTCCACCCACATGGAGTTAACATGGAGGATTTCACTGCTGGGCCCTGTACTGCTGATTTTGGGGTAGATGAACCATATAGGGTAAATGTAATTTCCTCTTGATGTCTGCAGAGAACATTACCAATTCACTACTGACTACAAGTTGTAGGCCAAACTGCCCTGTGGAACCAGGGTTGGGCATTTGTGAAATGGCTGGTCACCCTACCGGTCAGGTTCTAAAAATAATACAACTGACATTAACTATAAAGGCAACAACTATTGTGAATTTTGAAAAATATCTATTTCAGAACAAACAGCCCCAAGGAGAAAATGTCCCCTTTTCACTCATCCCCTCAACACACACATCATTTCTGACCAACTTAATAAAACAGACTGAACCAATGGACCTAAAAAATTCCAGGTTCTTCAAAGTTTTAACTGGTAGAGTTACACGTACAAAATGCTGGAGGAACTCAGCTGGTCAGGCAGCATCTATGGAAATGAATAAGCAGTCAACCTTTCAGGCTGAGACCCTTCTTCAGGACAGGAAAGGAAGGGGGAAGACCGAAAAAGAAAATGGAGGGGGGAGGGGAAGGATGATGGCTAGAAGGTGTTAGGTGAAGCCAGGTGGGTTGGAAAGGTCAAGGGCTGGAAAAGGAGGAATCTGATAGGAGAGGACAGTGCACCACAGAAGAAAGGGAAGGAGGGGAGGACCCAGGGGAGGTGAGAAGAGGTAAGAGGCCAGAATGGGGAATAGAAAATGAGGGGAGGGTGAGAGACTTTTCTTTAAACCAGAAGGAGAAAATTGATATTCATGTCATCGGGTTGGAGGCTACCCAGACAGAATATAAAGTGTTGCTCCTCCACCCTGAGGATGGCCTCATCTTGGCGCATGTTGGAACGGGATTGGGCATGAGAATTAAAATGCTTGGCCACCAGGAAGTTCTGCTTTTGTCGGATGGAGCGAAGGTGCTGCTACATGAAAAACAAAGATACTTCACTTCTGCTTTAGAGCCAGAGAGTGATGCTTTTGCAGAAGCCACTAACAAACTATCAACATTAATGGAAAGAATACCAAGAAAGGTTGATTTGACCAAAATAGTTAAAATGCTTAAAAGGAATTTTCACTTTGTGAGAGATGGGAAAAGAACAGGGAACAGTTAAAATGAAGAACCCCATTTCCTTCCAATCCCCTGTTAATGTTGATGTTGCTGATGAGACTACAGGGAGTAACTAATTAATAAATGCAAATCATGCAACTGTTGCAAAATCCAGCCATATACGAGGCATGAGAGTAATGCTGAGGCCTGTGTTTTGGTAAGACCTTTTCTACCGCAGGCTCTTAACCCTGAACCGGCTGCTAGGTTAGGGGTTTCAACCTGGGGTCCATGGACCCCTTACTTAATGGTATTGGTCTATAGCATAAAAAAAGTTGGGAAACCCTGTGCTAGATCATCTCCTCACCTTCTGCATTCCGATTGGTATACCAGCCATTTTATGTTTTCCCAAGTTGCTGACTTTAGAACTGACACCATTATCAGTGCCTATGTCCTGGCTATATAATTGGCCATAAATTGGGTGGAAGCTAGGAGAACTGATACACAAATTACCCATTTGCAAAGTAAGCAATAAAGTCACCATATCTTACTGTTTCACAAAGGGCAGAAATGCTAATGCATCAAACAGGTGTGCTACGTGGTTACAGAAGAGCTGTTCCCAGAAATGGAGGTTATGATCTAGGTCTACTGTAGGCCATGGTAAGAGTATTCACTATTCAGGGATCTGGTACGGTAAGGGGCATTGCTGAATGATTAAGTAGCATTGGGTTTACCTCAATGGGGCTCCATTCCATTGCTACTATGTAAAAAAAAAACTAATTTCCCATATTTCTCCCAGTGCAACTAACCTCACGAAGTTACAGGAGGCAAGCAAACCATATGCCTTCCTTATCAATGTGTTCCAATATTCAGAGAACTACATACCTGTAGCCTAAGGTCTCTCTATTCAACACCATTCACTGTACATGTCCTGCCCTGGTTCAACTTCCCAGAAGGTGTGACTTTTTATTTGCCAGAGTTAGATTCCATCTCCAACTCCCTTGTCCACTTTCCCAGTTGATTTATACCCTGCTATAACATTGGATAACTTTCTTCACTGTCCACTATACCAACAATTTTGGTGTCATTTGCAAGCCTACCAAAAATGTCTACATTCTCATATATTTAATTTCTCATATTTTCTTTAGCCAGAGGGTAGTGAATCTGTGAAATTCATTGCCACAGACAGCTGTGGAGGCTGTCATTGGGTTTATTTAAGATGGAGGCTGATAGGATCTTGATTAGTAAGGGCCTTACAGAGAGAAGGCAGGAGAATGGGGCTGAGAAAGATAATAAATCAGCCACAATGGAATAGCAGAGCAGACTTGATGGGCCAAATAGCCTAATTCTGCTCTTATGTCTTATGGTCTTAATAAAATTCTTAGAAAGTTGCTTTTGTCAGCAAAACCAGCCATTGTTGCCCAAGAGATGAATTTGAAAAAAGCTTTCTTTTTGAACTGTTGCAGTTCATTCAATGGAGATATCTTTGGTAGGAGTTCCAGGAAAGATTCCTTCAGATTCTAGTTCTTTGTCAAGTTTTTAAAATCCTGTGTGTGACAGATGTAACTCTGAGGTGGCCTCTCTGACACATACGTTTTGGTCTTGCCCTCTTTTAGATAAATATTGGAAAGACATTTTTGATATTATTTCAACAGTTTTGCATATTAATTTAAAACCTCACCCTATTACTGCAATTTTTGGATTACCAGTGACAGATGTTGGTCATTTATCCGTTTCAGCTTGCCTTTTGATTGCATTTGTTACACTAATAGCTAAAAGATCCATCTTACTTAAGTGGAAAGATTCTGATCCCCCCACTACTTTTCAATGGTTTTCTCAAACTATACTATGTTTAAACCTGGAAAAAATTAGGAGTGGTATGGTTGATTCTTCAGTTAAATTTGAAGAAACCTGGAGACCATTTATTCAACATTTTCATATGATACAAGTTGTCCCTTTCAGAACCCTTTTTTTAAAATAATCTTTTGTTTATCTATAGAGGAGCAGAGTTAATGACAAATAATGTTTTTATCCCAGGGAATAGGACAGCCCAGTCTTTGTTTTGTTTTGTTTTAGTTTCTTTATAAAACTCTTTTTCATGTTCAATTACTCAGAGATTGGGAGGCTTGAATTATATATTTTACTCGAATTATGTTTGTATATGTTAACCATTATCAATGTTATACCCATCTCTTTGTATCATTAGTATTGTTATGTATATTAATCTGAAATTTAATAAAAAGATTGAAAAAGAAGTTTTGGTAGACACTTTACCTTTACGTTCACAAAGTATAGTGGGAATTGGAGTTGCTTCTTATCTCTTCTCAAAGCTTCTAGCTCAATCTTTCAATGAGCATTTCAATGAACCTTTCCAAGGAGACACGACTCTTTGAGCCTGTTGTACTATACAGCAAAATTATTTGATTTTTGCTCTTTGCTTTCATGTTTGATTGCCATGAGTCACATGGGTTCAAAAATCTATTGATCTTGAAAATCTCAATGACTAAGCTTACGCACAGAATCCCAAAGGTTCACAGCCTTTGAGTAGAGAATATTGCTGGCAACTTGTACCATTGTTACATCCTTTGATTCCAGACTCTTCTACCAAAGAAACACTATCATGTCTTCTACAGATATTTAATTTTATTAAGGTAATTCTTCTAAACTCCAAAGATTAAAGATTATCTTTATTTGTCACATTGTCACATGTACATTGAAATATACAGTGAAATGCATTGTTTACCAGCAACAACCAACACAGTCTTTGAGGATTGTGGGAGGCGGCAGCCCACAAGTGTTGCCATGTTTCTGGTGCCACCAAAGCATACCACAACTCCTGTAAAAATGTTGTTCCCTTTTCCTCTTTGCCTCTGCTGCATCTGTTCCCAAGGATGTGGTTTTCCTTTCCAGGACATCAGAGATGACTTCCTTCTTCAAAGAACGGGGTTTCCTTCCTCCACTACTGATGCCGCCCTCACCCGCATCGCCTCCATTTCACGAACCTCCATGCTCACCCCATCTTCCTGCTGCCTTAACAATGATAGAGTTCCTCTTGTCCTTACCTATTAACCCATGATCCTCCACATCCAACACATAATCCTCCGCAACTTCTGCCATCTCCAAAGGGATCTTACAACAACCATATCTTTAACTCCCCCCACCCACCCTGATCCGTCCGTGATTCACTTGTCCACTTGTCCCTCCCCATTGATCTCCCTCCTGGCACTTATCCCTGCAAGCCGCCTCAGTGCTACACCTGCCCATTCACCTCCTCCATCTCCTCCATTCAGGGCCCCAAAGAGTCCTTTCGACACTTCACCTGCGAATCTGCTGGGTTCGTCTATTGTGTCTGGTACTCTCGATGCAGGTAAGATGTGTCGTAAATTGGGGGACGGCTTTGTCAAGCACCTCTGCTCCATCCGCAACAAGGGGATCTTCCCAGTGAACAAACATTAGAATTCCAAATCCCATTCCCGTACCGACATGTCAGTCCGTGGCCTCCTCTTGGGCCAAGATGAGGCCACCCTCAGGGTGGAGAAGCAATGTCTTATATTCATCTGGGTAGCCTCCAACCAGATGGCATGAATATCGATTTCTCCTTCTGGTAAAATAAGTTCCCTCCCCTTCCCCTCTTCTTTTACTCCCCACTCTGCCCTTTTACCTCTTCTCACCTGCCTATCACTTTCCCCTGGCTCCCTTCCTCCTTTCCTTTCTCCACTAGCCCATTCTCCTATCAGATTCCTTCCACTCCAGCCCTTAACCTTTCCCACCACTTAGCTTCACCTATCACCTTACGGCTAACCTACTTCCCCTCCCACCTTTTTATTCTGGTGTTTTCCCATTCCTTTCCAGTTCTCCAGTCTCGGCCCGAAACGTCGACTGTTTTTTTCTCATTTCCATTGACGCTGCGTTACCTGCTGAGCTCCTCCAGTATTTTGTGTGCGTCAACTGACTAACCCCAATGGCTTTGGAATGTGGGAGGAAACTGGAGCGCCCAAACGAAACCCACGTGGTCACGAGGGAAACGTACAAACTGCTTACAGACAGCAGCAGGAATCGAACTCTGACAGGTGATTGCTGCCACTGTAAACGATTGCGGTAACCGCTATGCCACAGTGCCACCCATTATTCAAACAACTTGGTCCTATTATACTCAACCTTCCAATCAGAGGCCATCCCAGCAATCAACCCTTTCAGCTTCTGTCACAATACCTCAAATTTCTTCTTCTAAAAACAAAAAACAGCACCCAGTGCTGCGGGTGTGGCCTTAGCCAGTACCTACGTTTGTGGTAAGATTTCCCATTCTGGTACTTCAGTCTGAAATCTGTAGCAAACTCTTTAAGAATCAGTGGAGAAAGCAGAACGTAGCAAGAAACCCTGGCCCGTCCTGCTGATCCATGTCTAAAATTAGGAATGCCGACTAGTCACATTCGAAGATGCAAAAGGTTTCTCATACGTTAAACCAAGGCTCAGCTGTCTTCTTTGCATCAAATTACAACCCTAGGGTATTGCATTTCTTTGCTCAAGGTCAAATAAATTCAATATTTTCCTTCAATATAAATGAACTCTAATCTCAAACAGATTTTAAATAAAAACATAGTTCTGCGGTCACTCAAGGAACAACCGCAGCATCTACTTTTGCATGCTATGAACCTTTCTTGAACAAGTTCCAGGATAATTCCAGCACCCAAGACAGCAACCATTAACAGCCACTGCATTTAACTAACTACATATATGCACATTCTCCACTGCGCTGCAGCATCGCCAAACATATAACTGTACCAGTAATTTCATATTTATTTTTTTCTCCAAATAATAAGTGAATCAAGCATATACAAACCAAATGTAGCCATTGTGAATTCATTCAGCTGAATAGAATTCTAAACAAAGAGTCAGACTTTCTACTTCCTGCTGGGATGTGAAACGATGTAAACAGCCTTTGCCTGCTTAATGAGAGGAGCCAGCTCTTGTCGAATTACATCTACTGCCTTATTACCATAATACCCTCAAAGCACTCCTCCTGCTTCAGATTTCTGTGTATTTCCATGTCATTAAAAGCTTCAATTGCACTCAAAATATCAAATATTATTTTCCACTTCCATTATAATGTCACTTTCACATGTACGGAATATGAAACTATTCTTTCATATTCTTTATATGAAAAAGAACAGAGTCGTTGCAAAGAACTCCAAGATATTATTCATCGAAATAAAAACCTCAAATTTTAAGCCCTTTCTCAAATGAAGTAAGTGTAGCATCCACTCTCAAGAATGACATCAGGATCCCAGTGATATGTGGGAATGGCTTATCTTTTTTTATATATTAAAGTTTGTGACGTCATCATTTTGTTAAGCACTGCACCCTCTTTCAAGAAAGATTCTTTCCACAGTACACCTGATAATGCAGATTGTTTGCAGAATAAGTATCTTTATTTGCTAAACTTATGACTTGACAGATTTTCTCATTGAATCTGCAAGCCCATTCAAACAAGTAGGAAAACCTGTGTTTACAATTTAGGATTTATTCGAATTTTGAAATTTTGACTTTTACAAACAAAATCTATGCCTCCAGCATTGCTCAAAATTAATACTTTACTGAGGGGGAAGAAGACAGCTTGTACCATATAAAGAAACCACAATCAAAATTTAAAGGAAAAACTACTGTTCCATGCATATATAATAGTATTCATAATTAAGTGGCAATGGTTTTTATACATTGACAAAAGGAGGACACAGTCATTTTACGAATGTGTTTTTTGAAACACTGTTCTGAAACATAATAATTCAAGTAAATATACTATGATGCTGCAGCACTTAACACACAGTATATTAATCCTTAAAGGATTTTAACTATATTTTGAACTCCTGGACAGTTGCAAGATGGGAGGGGTATTTTGCAGATTTATCCTATTTTGAAAAATGTGACAAGTAAGGTGGTTAAGCATGGAAAATGCTCGAAGGCTTCGGATCATAAAAAGCAACTCGTTAGTGAAATTCCCTGAACAGCACTGGGACACTTACACTGAGAATACAAAGAAATCTCTTTTTGGAGGATAATCAGACATCTTCATTATCCTTCACCTCAGCTGCAAAAATGTCTAGACAGAATTCAGAGTGATGCTGAGAAAAAAAATGGCTGAAAGGCCCTCTGTGCACTGTATTGGAGGCAGACGGCCACACCCAAAGCTGATTCTAGATTCTTTACAAATAGATAATCAAATGAATGGTCCCACTTGTCTCTGCATAAATTATTTTAGTAGGTCATACAACAGTATATTTCATAACTAGAATATGTTCATTTTTACTTTGTTTCAGGCAGAATCTTCACCGCATGTCTTTTAGGTGCTTTGCATGAGGCAACACGAACAGTATATATGAAATAATTAATTTTGAACAGCAAGTCTGAATGTGAAACGGAATCTTTTTTCTACATAACAAATAATCAGCTTTGAGAAAAATATGCATTCACTATGGGTGTGTCCCTTTGAAAAATGATGCTGTACAGCTCTACTGTTAAATGCTGCTCAGAAAGAGAATGACAATTAAACAGATTCATTCATTCCAATATTATCTTATTACTTATTTAGCTGGAATATCAATTCACAATTAATAAACACAGATGATCAAATACCATTCACTCTAGAAAGGTTTTGCAGCCATACACACAAAGCAACGAAAAATGTAGCTTGTGCTTTCCTTCAGCAATTTTAATCTGCACCATACCTAACCACAGCACAATACGGCACAACAAATTACTTCACTGCTGCAATAAAAACACAAGTGAAAGGGCCACAGGTGAACAAAGCACATTTTAGTACAGTCACAACTGCTCCTGATTCAGTGCTTTCAAAACAAGCAAACAAATTGAGTACCCTGGTTCTTCCAGCAACTCCACAAGCATTCCATCTTCGCCGAATCCACACTGGTCTGCATCTTGGGACATCAAAAATCTCACTGATATTTCGGCCACTAGAAAATTCAGTTAGGCATTCCAATGCATTTATGGGGTGAAGTACGTACTGGCAGGAGACTGGTGTAGTAAGCAGAGCAGGGGAAAGGGGAGGGCAATATGTAAACGCTGCAGTCTCCACTGCAGCAAATCAGCACTGCCATGTAATTGCCCTGGGGATTGCTCTTCCTCTGAAACAGAATGCAAATCTCTCTTCAAATTAAAAGCAGCTCACTCCTGTTCAACAAGACTCAGGTACTCAGCTACTTAAGTAATCAACCTAATGGTACAGGAACATGAGTAATTAAACATAACATAGATCTGATGCATCTATTTTTAGGAGTTTTGATTTCTGGCTTCCACATAAAAAGCACATGAAAGACCATCAGTAGGTAATTAGATTAACAGCCCAATTTTCCAAATAATTATCTTTATTTTGATATCAACCACCTGTACCACACAGATTACATCATAAAATCTGGCTTTTATCATGAAATCAACCTGTACATCAGCTGTCCAAGCAAAAACAACAAGACCGAATTCATGAATCACAATAGCCTTCTAGCGTTCCTGTAAACAATATATTCACTAATCTATTAAATCTAAATCTTTCATTCGGCAATGTAGCATACCTACTCTTTGTATTAATTGATACTTTGAACAACAATTACTTTGGAAATAAAACTTTCATTACTACTTTGTTGCTATTAGCTAGAAAAATCACAAAACAAAGTATTAAATTCAAACAGATGTAGAGATGCCATTTTTATGAAAGTGTGTTGTAATAGACATATCTTATGAAAACTATTATAATTCTATGCACACACCATCCAGAGATAGAGCTCCATTCCATGTAACTTAAAAATAGCGACAACTCATTTTAGAGACACAAGAAAGACCACAGATGCCGGCATGGAGCAACATACAAAAAGAAATGCCAGAGGAACTTTGCAGGTCAGATAGCATCTAGATAGGAAATGAACAGTCGACATTTCAGGTCGAGACCCTTCATCAAAACCGGTGTTTTTATGAAGTAGAAACAGGCAAAGTAAGGATAGACAAATTTCAAGTGCAAATTTGTACTTAGACATGGAAGGCAATGCAGTAAGGGGAAAAAAAAGTCAGGGATGGGGATACAGACAGAATGAAAAAGCAGCAAATGATTTGGTCGTACCTTGGGCTTCAAATATGCAATCTCTTCATTTTAATGCTCATCGAATCATCAGGTTCTTATGGCACGGATGAGGTCATTCTCTCTCCAAGTGCTTACCCACTTAACTTTTTTTAAGTACTGATTGATACCATGAATTTCAAATTACAACCCTAAGTAGAAATGTTTTTCCTCAAACCCTCCTTGTACCTTTTGCTCAAAATTTGTGGCTGTGAGTCAAAAGTCAGAGGGGAAAGATTTAAAAGGGATCTGAGGGGCAATTTTTTTCCACACACAGGTAGGTAATGGAATGAAGTGCCAGAGGAAGTGGTAGAGGCAGATAATAATTACAATATTTAAAAGACATTTGGACAGGTTCATTGATAGGAAAAGTTTTTTTAAAAAAGGGCCAAATTCAGGCAGATGGGACTAATTCAAGAAATCACCTTGGTTGGCATGGGTGAGTTATTCTGGTCTCCTGGTCTTTGGATTATCTGCTAATGGAAATAGATTTTCCATCTGAAGTGCGTATGATCTTGCACATTTTTAAGCAACCTCCTCTCAAACTTCTTTACTTCAAAGAACACAACCATACCTCCTCCAGCCTAACATCACAGCATAATCTCAGAATAGAAACCATCTAGGTTAATGTTAAGTGGGAAATGCATATAAATTGGCCTTTTCTGCTCTTTCTGGCCCTCAAATGTCAATGCCATTTTCCATAGAGAACATAAATACAGAAGTCATAGTGTTATTCAGCATAGAAACAGGCCTTCTGGTCCAACTCAAGCAGGCCAAATAAGGTGCTTTTCAGAACTAGTCCCATCTGCCTAGATTTGGACTATATCCTTTTTAACCTTTCCTATTGATGAACCTGTCCAAAGGTCTTTTAAATATTGTCATTATACTGGTCTTTAGAACTTCCTTTGGCACTTCATTCCATATACCTACCACCCTGTATGTGGAAAAACTTGCCTTTCAGATCCACTTTAAATCTTTCCTCTCCTACCTTTGACATGCCCACAAGTTTAAGATTCCCTTACTCTGAGAAAAAGACCATGGCTATCCACCTCATCTCTGTCTCTCAAGATTTTATTTATTTATTTACGGAGACAGCGCAGAATAGGCCCTTCAAGTCACGCCGCCCAGCAACTCCCAATTTAACCTTAGTCTAATCACGGGACAATTTACAAAGGACATTTAACCTATCATCTTTGGACTGTGGGAGGAAACCGGGGAACCCAGAGGAAACCCATGTGGGCACTTGGAGAACAGACAAAATCCTACAGGCACTGGCGGGAATTGAATCCGGGTCGCTGGTACTGTGAAGTGTTGTGCTAACCACCACACTACTGTACCACCCCTTGTATACAAAATAAAGTCACCTTCCGTCTTCTTTGCTCCAGGTAAAGCAATCCCAGCTTATCCAGTTTTTCCTTTTAACTCAAGCCTTCCAGTCCCAGCAATGGCCTTGTGACACTTTGCTGCACTTTCTTACCAGAACTGTGTATAACATCCTAGATGTGGTCATTTGGCTCAGTCCTTCCAAACCTTTCATATCAACGTATCTGTCAAAATGGGCCATATTTGAACTGGCAGCAATAACTACTGCAGTGCCATGGGGATCAGTGCTCAGGTATTTATAATCTTTATTATGAGTGAAAGGCCCAGGTTTATTATAACTAGAGACAAGAAAACCTGCAGTTGCTGGAAATCCAAGCGACACACACAAAATGCTGGAGGAATTCTGTAGGCAAGACAGCATCTATAGAAAAGAGTAAACAGTCAACGTTTTGGGCTGAGACCCTTCATCAGGACTAATCTCAGCCCGAAACGTCGACTCTTTACTCTTCCGTAGATGCTGCCTGACCTGCTGCGTTCCTCCAGCATTTTGTGTGCGCTGCTTTATCATAACCAGATCTGTTGACAGTACCACGACAGACAGAGTATCTGGTAGAATACAGAATGCAAAGAATCTGCATTGGGATAGATACAGGTTAACTGAGGGGGCAAGTTGGCAGATAGTGTAATATTGAGAAAAAATGTGGTATTAGAAAGAACTTCCACTTATCCATGACATCAAGACATCATAAAGGGCCTGTCTAATGAAGTACTCCTGAACTATTGTCACTATTGTGGGTTATAACATTTGATCATTTTTGATGATTTTCAACAAATTATTAAATGAAGAAAGTGTTCCATTTGCCGGGATATTGCTTTGATTCAGATTTGAATTTGTGCGTATGTATATTCGCACTTGTCATCTGGCTTTGGTCTGTTGATACAAGATAAACCTAGACAGTATCAAGCAGTGATAGAGTCATAGAGTCATACACACAGAAATGAGCCCTACAGTGTACCACGTACATGCCAGCCTCCTTGCTGATCCTAAAATGCTTGCCTGCAATGGTTTCTGTATCCTTCCAGGATACCTGTTTGCCTAAATGTCTTTTGAACGTAATGATTGTACAGTATCTGATTCCATCATTTGCTCTGGTGGCACATTTTGGAAATCAACCACTCCCTGTGTAAAAAATAATTACCTCTCAACTCCTCTTTAAAATGCCTTCCACTCACCTCTAACCTATGAACACTTGTTTTTGATACATCTACTATGAAGAAAAGATTTTAACTATCTATACCACCTATGCATCTTATAACTTTATAGACCTCTATCAGGTTACTTCTCAGCCTCATTCACTCCAGGGTAAGCAAACCTAGCTTATTCAATCATACCCCATAATCAATCCAGGCAAGATTCCATCGAGTCTCCTCGGCATTCTCTCCAGCAGAACCACATCCTTCCTTTGGAGTGGTGACCAGAGCTGCACATGATACTTCAAATGCGGTCTCACAGTTTTGGAAAGTAGCAACATAAAGTCCAAACTTATATGTTCTATGCCTAGCCTATACAGGCCAGTATACCATTTGTCTTCGCCGCCACCTTATAAAGCCACGCAGCTACTTTCAGGGAACTATAACATTCCGTGGTGCCCTACCATCTACGATTTATGTTCTATCCCTATATGACTTCCCAAATGGCATCTCATAGAAACATAGAAAACCTACAGCACAATACAGGCCCTTCGGCCCACAAAGCTCTGCCGAACATGTCCTTACCTTAGAAATTACCTAGGGTTACCCATAGCCCTCTATTTTTTTAAGCTTCATGTACCCATCCATCCAGGAGTCTCTTAAAAAGAGACTCTTAAAAATGTACCTACTTCCAAGCACTTTAAAACTGTGCCCTCTCGTGCTAGCCATTTCAGTCCTGGGAAAAAGCCTCTGGCCATCCATACGATCAATGACTCTCATCCTCTGTCGCTCCAAGGACAAAAGGCCAAGTTCACTCAACCTATTCTCAGAAGGCATGCTCCCCAATCCAGGCAACATCTTTGTAAATTTCCACTGCACCCTTTCTATGGTTTCCACATCTTTCCTGTAGTGTGGCAACCAGAACTGAGCACAGTACTCCAAGTGGGGTCTGTCCAGGGTCCTATATAGCTGCAAAATTACTTCTCGGCTCTTAACTCAATCCCACGATTGATGAAGGCCAATGCACCGTATGCCTTCTTAACCATAGAATCAACCTGCGCAGCAGCTTTGAGTGTCCTATGGACTCGGAACCCAAGATCTCTCTGATCCTCCACGCTGCCAAGAGTCTTACCATTAACACTATATTCTGTCATCATATTTGACCTACTAAAATGAACCACCTCACACTTATCTGGGTTGAACTCCATCTGCCACTTCTCAGCCCAGTTTTGCATCCTATCAATGTCCCGTTGTAACCTCTGACAGCCCTCCACACTATCCACAACACCCCCAACCTTTGCGTCATCAGCAAATTTACTAATCCATTCCTCCACTTCCTCATCCAGGTCATTTATCAAAATCACAAAGAGTACAGATCCCTGAGGCACACCACTGGTCACTGACCTCCATGTAGAATATGACCCCTCTACAACCACTTTGCCTTCTGTGGGCAAGCCAGTTCTGGATCCACAAAGCAATGTCCTCTTGGATCCCATGCCTTCTGACTTTCTCAATAAGCCTTGCAGGGGATACCTTATCAAATGCCTTGCTGAAATCCATATTCACTGCATCTACTGCTCTACCTCCATCAATGTGTTTAGTTACATCCTCAAAAAATTCAATCAGGCTCGTAAGGCATGATCTGCCTTTGTCAAAGTCATGCTGACTATTCCCAATCATATTATGCCTCTCCAAATGTTCATAAATCCTGCCTCTCAGGATCTTCTCCATCAACTTACCAACCACTGAAGTAAGAAGTGAAGTATCTCCTTTCACTTGTTGGGATTACATTCCATCAGCCAGTTCTCTGCCCAATGGTCCATCTGATCTATGTTCTGCTGTAGTTTTAGACAACTTATTTGCTATTCACAATGCTATCAACTTCTGCAGCATCTGCAAATGTACTAATCACACTCCCCACATTCACATCCAAGTCACTAATGCACATCACAATCAACAAGCAAACTAGCACCAATCTCAATTACTGAATACAGACTTCCACTCGAATAGCATCCTACCAACAGTACCCTCTGCCTCCTAGCACCATGCCAATTTTAGATCCAGTTTAGCCAGCTCACTTTGCATCTAATGTGTCTTAACTTTCGGGACCAGCCTACGCTGTAGGACCTTGTTGCATGCCCTATGGAGGTCCATCTGGACCCAGGGCTCCCAGCGTGGGGTTCACAGACCCTTCAGTTAATAGTAGAGGTCCATGGCATAAAAATGGTCGGGAAACCCTGATGGAGTCAGTACCTACGGCCCTGCCTTCATCAATCTTCTTCATTCTATCTTCAGAAACTCAATCAAGTTAATGAGGTGGGATTACCCCTCCTGACCATCTCTGGTCGGCCCTTGCCTTTTCAAAAATATATAATTAGAATCAGAATTGAATCAGGTTTATTAACACTGTATGTCATGAAATTTGTTGTTTTGTGGTAGCAGTACAGTGCAATACATAAAAAAAATTACCATAAGCTACAAAAAAAGAGGTAAGAGTAATAAATAGTGCAAAAGAGGATTAGTGAGCTGGAAGTCATGGACTGTTCAGAAGTCTGACTGCGGAGGGGAAGAAGCTAATCCTAAAATGTTAAGTATGCATCTTCAGGCTCCCTAATTAGGGCCTTCTACCTAATGGTATAATGTCATAGTGAAATATATGTCTTAAGTTCTCTCCAATAATTTTCCTACCACCACATAAAACTCACCCCTAGTTAACTGGCTTATCTCTGCTGTCCTTCTTAAATAAATATTGGCTATCTCCAGTCTTCGGCTCCCAGCTTTTTCTAAAAATGATACAAACATTTCAGTCAGGGCCTCAGGTAGCTTCTCTCTTCCTGGGATTGGACTCACCCAGCCCTGGATACTAATGAACGCTAATTATACGATGACACTTAGACCTTCTCCAGATTATCCACATACCCTTCCCCGAATTCACTATCTTCTGTGCTCTTCTCCTTATTGAATACAAATGAGAAGTATTTATTTAATGTCTGGCTTCACACAGAGATTATCCTTCTGGCCCCTTAGTGGTCCTGCTCGTTCGCTGGCTGTAATCATGTTCCTGTTTTGAGCCTGAATAACCTCATTCGGAGAATTGAAGGCCTTTGTTCAGTGGCATCAGACACACATGAAGTCTATGAAGTTAAGAAACCAAGCCCATTTGACTTGACTCTCTCACTTAATAAATTAGTATATGCCTCCATTCAAAAGTATCAAAATATTCTTGCCTGATGTAAATATGTCAGCTGTCCAATGCAAGATGAGGTAAACGTTAAAGGCTCATGACTCTGCCAGACAATACTCAAGTGTGCCTGGAGCTTTTCCTACAAATAATTACTGCTCACTGGCGCTCTTAAAGCAGGGGGTCATCCCGAAAGAGGCTTTATTATCAGTCTGGCTAGTACAAAAAGCAAGATAGCAGTTTACATTGCATGACCACCTTTCACAAACTTTTAGTGCTCTTTTCCTCGCCTGTGCTTCTATGGTTCAGAAATATTCCTTTCCCAAATTCCCTCAAATATTTCAATCCAAGATATTGCCAATGGTTTTGATGCATCCTTACCTGCCAGGAAAAGTAATAACTTGTTTTATTTTCATTTGTGGTGATTAAGAGTAGAACATGGACAAGTTTGACATTATTTAAGGCTTCACAATGATCTTATAATCTTCTACAAAGTCATCAATGAAGTAGAAGAGTACTTACTTACTCTGGAGAAATTTTTTAGTCACCTTCATACTGCAGGCCTGAAAGCTGATCCAAGGACATTAAACTAGTACAGGAATCCACGCTGAGATTGAACCAAGAAGTGCAAGTGTGATATTAACACGCTACACAGAAATTAACTCTTCCCTATTCAAAGACTAGAGTCCATTTTGAGTTTGACTGGCTATCAAGGAATATTTAACCACAATTTTCCTGAACTAGCAAAATTACTCTATGAATTATTTAAGGCAGACACAGATGAAGTGAGATAATCCTGTTCGACATACTGTGCCAAGCAGGCCACCTGCCTTAAATAAATTGTTATTCAAACCATTTCATGTTACTGAATCCCAAAGGTGACTTCTATCTCAAAGTCAGTACCAATCAAGGTCTAACATCTATTCTTGGTCGGCAAGTTAATCGGCTGATGTTGTTAATAATCTCACCACCCATAATCCAAGAAGGACTCCAAAATCTACTCATGACAGGCACTTACAACATAGAGAATAGAAATCTACAGCACATTACAGGCCCTTCGGCCCACAATGCTGTGCCAACCATGTAAACTACTCTAGAAGTTGCCTATAATTTCTCTACCACATAGTCTTCTATTTTTCTAAGCTCCATATACCTACCTAAGAGTCCCTTAAAAGACCCTATTGTATCTGTCCCTATCACCTTCGCTGGCAGTGCGTTCCACACACCCACCACACTCTGTGTGAAAAACTTACCCCTGATATCCCCCTTGTACCTATTTCCCAGCACCTTAAAATTATGCCCCCTTGTGTTTGCCATTTCAGCCCTGATTAAAAAGCCTCTGGCTATTCACACAATCAATGCCTCTCATCATCTTATACACCTCTATCAGGTCACCTGTCATCCTCCATTGCCCCAAGGAGAAAAGGCCGAGTTCACTCAGCCTATTCTCATAAGGCATGCTCTTCAATCCGGGGAACATCCTTGTAAATCTCCTTTGCACTCTCTCTGTAGCATATGCATCCCTCCTGTAGTGAAGTGACCAGAACTGTACACAGTACTCCAAGTGGGGTCTGAATAAGGTCCAAGTGGGGTGTAATTGTTGCTGGCTTTTTGAACGATAATCATTTCATATATATTACTAACTTCAATAAATTAACTGTCACTCAATCTGGAGAACATGCTCATCTCTCCAGTGTGACTCACCGTCTTACCTAATGTCAAGTGGATACAACATCTTAATGAAAGATTTTACTCCCCATTCTCTTTTATGATGGTCAACCCATAAGGGACCTCTGCTGATCACCATGTTTAGCAACGTATTTGACTTCAGAAAATATGTCTGTTGAGGGCTCATTAGAGTCAAAGAGCTAGACAGCCTGGAAAAGGCCTTTTGGCCCGACTCATCCATGCCAACAAGTTGCCTCACTGAGCTCGTTCAATTTGCCAGCATTTGGCCCAACTTCCATCTGAACTTTGCCTATCCATGTGCCTGGCAAAATGTCTTTTAAATGTCATAATTGTACCACATCTACCTCTGGCAGACATTCTACTACCAAGACAGTTGAACCCCAACTGATTTTGACCCATTTGTCCCCAAATTGTCGTGTCAGTACGTGTGCTCCCACTTGCTCTTGTGACCTCCAGTAGACCTCAGAAGGTGACCATTTGGACAAATTTTACTTCTGCTGTTAACACGCTGACGGTTTGCCAATGTACAGTGGGAATGTCATCTGTACTGCAGATGAACAGCAGTTAAAGGTCTAGAAGCTGCTCTTTTTGAGCGAGTGGCCTCACATGCTGGAAATATCCAATCACATTCTGGATAAAGTCAATTGAGTGACACAACATCAAAGCAGGCAGTTTGGCTCACTGTGTCAATGCTGATTTTTAACCATGTATCTTCACCAACTGGGCATTGATCCTATGTTTTATTCTCGCCAGCAACACACACAAAAATTGCTGGTGAACGCAGCAGGTCAGGCAGCATCTCTAGGAAGAGGTACAGTCGACGTTTCAGGCTGAGACCCTTCGTCAGGACTAACTGAAGGAAGAGCTAGTAAGAGATTTGAAAGTGGGAGGGGGAGGGGGAGATCCGAAATGATAGGAGAAGACAGGAGGGGGAGGGATGGAGCCAAGAGCTGGACAGGTGATTGGCAAAAGGGATATAAGAGGATTATGGGACGGGAGGGAAATAGGAAAATATATTTGTTTATTGTGGCTAAAGCTACTGCTATTTTGGGATCCTATAGGTACGACCATAACTGTGTCAGGGTGAAAGAAATGCCTTGGTATTAGAAATTAAGAACATGGGTGGAACGGCCGCACAGCATTTGGCGTAACGCCATTAACCTGCAAGCAACCCAGGCTCAATTCCGCCATTGCCCGCAAGCTGTTTGTATGTTCTCCCGGTGAATGTGTGGGTTTCCTCTGGGTACTCCAGTTTCCTCCCACATTCCAAAGATATGCGGGTCAGTAGATTAATTGGTCCCAGAGTTGTAATTGGGCACCAGGGGCTGGCTGGGCTAGAGGGGCCTGTCAATGTGCTGTATATCTAAATGGAAAAAGAAATGAGAGCAGGTGTAGGCCAAGAAAGCCTGCTGAGCCACTCAATAAGATCATGGCTGATTTGGCAGTGGATTCAGCTTCGCCAACCTGTCTCTACCCCAAAACCCTCAATTCCCATGCTATGAAAAAATCTAAGTGTGTCTTAAATATTTTTAATGAAGTAGCCTCAACTGCTTCCCTGGGCAGAGAATTCCCCAGATTCACTACTCCCTGGAAAATGCAGTTTCTCCTCCTCTCCATCCTAAACCTATTCTCCCGATTCATGAGGCAATGTCCCCTCATTCTAGTTCCACTTACCAGTGGAAACAACTTACTTGTCTCTCTCTTACCTACCCCTTTCATAATTTTATGCATTTCTTATTAGACTGCGCATCCCTCCGAGCAAATTGTAAGTGCTGTTTTTCCTAGTAGTACACGACTGCCAACATGTAGGAAGGAGTGTCAGGTGTTTGAAATTCCAAGGCCTGGAAAGCTATGGACCTAATGTGGGTGAGCTATGAGCAAGTACTCATCATGGTATCAGAGATGGAGAGGATCAGCAACTTTCAATTCCTCAGCATTATCATTTCAGAGGATCTGTCCTGGGCCCATCACGTAGATGCCATTACAAAGAAGGCACGACAGCAGTTCTACTTTCTTAGAAGTTTGCGAAGATCCGGCATGTCATTTAAACTTCTGACAAACCCTATAGACACATGGTGGACAGTATATTGACTGCTTGCATCACAGCCTGGTATGGAAATACCAATGTCCTTGAACGTAAAAGCCTACAAAAAGAAATGGATATGGTAAAGCCCTCCCCGGCACTGAGCATATCTACAGGGTGTGCTGTCAGAGGAAAGCAGCATCCATCATCAAGGACGCCCACAATCCAGCCCATGCTTTCTTCCCATTGCTGCAGTCAGGAAGGAGGTATAGGAGCCTTGGGTCTCACACCACCAGGTTTCAGGAACAGTTATTATTAGCCTTCAGGCTCCTGAATGAGTGTGGATAACTTCACTCACCCCACTGCTGAACTGACTCCATAACCTGCAGACTCACTTTCAAGGACGCTACAAGCTCATGTTCTCAATACTTTTAACGTATTTATTTAATTATTTTGCTTATTTTTCTTTTTTCTATTTGCATGATTTGTCTTTTGGACATCAGTTGTTTGTCTTTGCTGTGTGCAGTTTTTTATTCATTCTATTTTGTTACTTTGTATTTAGTGTGAATGCCCACAAGAAAATAATCTCAGGGTAGTAATAAATTTCAGTAATCTTCTGTAATAAATTTACTTTTAACTTTGGATGCTGGATCCCCATCACTCAGGTCATGCCTTGTTTTCATTGCTACCATCAGGGAGGAGGTACAGGAGCTTAAAGACACACACTCAGTGATTCAGGGACAGTTTCTTCCCTCCTGCCACCTAATTCTGAATTTAAATGGAACCCATGAACACCACCTCACAACAGACACAAAATGCTGGAGGAACTCAGCAGGCCAGGCAGCATCTATGGAAAAGAGCAGTCGACGTTTTTCGGCCATGACCCTTTGGCAGGACTGCTGAAGGATCTCGGCCTGAAACATTGACTGTAATCTTCTCCATAGATGCTACTTGGCCTGTTGAGTTCCCCTAGCATTTTGTGTGTTGCTTGCCTTTCCAGCATCTGCAGATTTTCTCTTGTCTGTGACTGAACATCACCTCACTATTTTTTAAAATTTCTGTTTTTACATTACTTATTTAACTAATTTATAAACTGAATACTTACTGTTTTTATTTTCTATAATTATGTATTGCAATTTTCTGCTGTCTCAAAAGCAATAAATTGCGTGACATATGCCAGTGATATTAAACCTGATTCTTGATGAGATTGGTACAGACAAGTACAATTGTCTACACAGAAATGGTTAGCTGAAGATCTACTTCTGTGTTGTACGCCTCTTTGATTCTATTGAAAACGTAAAGGTATCCTCTTTAGTCGTGTTCAAAATATTCTCAGATGATTCATTGGTTGAGTGACATGGACAAAACAGTAAACATTTTCTTTTGATCAGTCAGTACATGAACACATCACATTTTACAGCAGTTATTGTTTCAAAGCATTACTGATGCACATTCCCAAATCTAAACAAAAGGTGCCCAGATCTGTTTCCCTTGAAATTAAGTGTGAATAAAATGAGCAGCATCAACTTTGTGCAAATGAACAATACCTCACTCATCCAAAACTGTTCCTGTTGGCACAGAATTCAGTCAAACCTGCTGAATATTTCCAGCATTCCTGTTTGTAATCTCCTTCTTTGGCTTTAAAAACACATAGGACATCCATTGCAATGTCGTTAGTTAAATAGGCTAGCCTTACTCATATTACCATTAAAATGTGACAGGCATATTTTTAAATAAATAATGTGTTAAATTAACTTTGGTTTAACTAATTTTGTTGAAATAAGCATAAACATTCAACAAACTCAAGGGAAAAAATTTCCTTAATGTAGCAAATTAAAACTTGAGGTAAACATGTGAACAGAGGTAGATAACCCAGTGAAAGGTCCTTCGGCTCAACTTCTCTGCTGACAAAATTGCCTACGCATTTGGTTCATAATCTTCTAAACCCTTCAGAAAAGATTTACAAGGATATTGCCAGGATTAGAAGGCCTGAGTTACAGAGAGTGGTTGGCGAGGCTAGGTCTTTATTCAGAATCAGATTTAATATCACCAGCATATGTTGTGAAATTGGTAAACTTTGCTGCAGGAGTACAATGAAATACATGATAAATAAATATAGAGAAAAATACTGAGTTACATGCGGTATACATGTTAATTAAATGGTTAAATTAAAATAAGTTGTGCAAAAAAACAGAATGCCCTTTTAGAAATCGGATGGCAGAGTCTGGCCTTGAATCACTGAGTGAGTTTGTTGGAACGTAGAAGAATGAGGGATAACCTGGTAAGTCATGTTTAAAATTATGAGGGGCTTTAATAAGGTGGATGGTAAGTCTTTTTGCCAGGCTAGGTGAATGTAAAACTAGGAGGTATATATTTAGGTAAGAAGGGAGTGATTTAAAAGGACCTGAAGGGCAACTTCTTCATGCAAAGGATGGCGAGTATATGTAAGCATTTGAGGCAGGTACAACAGTATCATGTAAATTGGAAGGGTGGGGCTTAGCGTGGTCTTGGTCGAACGCAGGAAATTGGGACTAGCTGAGTAGACACCATGGTCAGCATGGTCTCTTTTTTTTTAAAGTATAAGAGCACATATTTATTCCATGGTCAGCAGTATTGATCTCTATTAGCAATTTGCTGTTATGATAAATTCACTGCAGGCAGTAATAACATTAGACATTTTTTCCTTGCCAAGTGCAGCACAGAACAGCACATCATCAATCAGTCAGAGCCAACCTGAGCATTTATTAATCCAGAGGATATGCTTAGGGAAAACTAAAAATTGTCTCTTGCTGCACAAAGTATAGATCAGCATATTGCCTATACAATATTTAACATGTCAAATTGCTTACCAAAGTATTATTGTGGTAACTTAATAGATCTCCGAGTCTTACCTAAAGACAGCAATACTTTGGTAAGCAATTACTGCATATCTGATTGACAAGTATGTGAGATACAATATAATACAATACAGATTTCCAACAAGTTTTATTTCTGCTCACAAGATAGATTTCCAAAAGATTTTGTGGCATAAGAAAATAAATGAGATTTTTCCCCCCAACTGATTCGCATGCATTCAACCTTCTGTGATGTACCTATTCTGACCAATACTAATAAGTTACCGACTACTGGGAGTGTCCCTAGAAAAAGCCATGGGCCAGCCAGCATAAAATAAATTATGCAAATCTTTAAGAGCAATTATCCAACACAATATTAATAAAGTGCTTCGATTAGTAAATGAAAACAGGGCAAACTGATGTTTCTTTTGATGAAGCCTTTTGACAGTAATGTAGTAGATGATGTGCATGTGGACTTTCATAAGGTGCCTGACATTGAACTGCATAAGGAAAGTCTATGAGATTAAAGACACAATGGCTGTTGGGGTAAAACAGAATGAGGGGCAGAAACGAGTATCCAACACAATATTAATAAAGATAGAGAGATAGACCTCTTACTTTTATGTTCTTATAAGAAATAGAGTCCTTACTTATATACATCAACTAATGACCAGACCCTATAGGTTATAATTTCAGAGCTTTGCGGATGGCAGTAAACAGACTTCAGCAAAATATAGGTAGATAAAAAGGAAGGACTAGTGGAAGATGAAATTTAGATTAAGAATGTGAAACCATGCATCTCGGATGGAAGTTCAAGTTCATTGTCATTCCGATCACGTACATGTACGACGCCAAATAAAACAATGTTCCTTCAGACCAAGGTGCACAACACAATACGTATAACTTACACACAACCCAAAAGGTAATGTCACCGCAAATAAAAAGGTTCATTCACATCACAAGTGAAAAAGTAATCAGTATAATGCGAATGGCGCTTCATACATGGTGAGACCTAGGTGGTGACAGTGAAACCCTGATTTGAAAAGTTAGAAGTGAGACCCCAATGATCATTTCAGCAGTCCTCACAATACTTTGTAGGGACTTGCGGTCAATGCTAGACCATAATGCAGCTGGTCAGGACACTCTCAATAGTGCTTCGGTAAACACACACAGAATGCTGGAGATACTTAGCAGGTCAGAAGCATCTATGGAAATGAATGATCAGTTGACATTTTGGACCAAGATCCTTCATCAGGACTGGAAAGGGAGGGGATGATGCCAGAATAAAAAGGGAAGGAGGACAAGCTAGAAGGTGATAGATGAAACCAAGTCGGTGGGGGATGGGGTTAAAGTAAGAAGCCAAAGGTGATAGGTAGAAAGAGTGAAGGGCTGGAGAAGAATCTTTATAGGAGAGGAGGGTGAACCATAGGAGAAAAGAAAGGAGGAGGATGGTCACCAAAGGGAGGTGATAGGCAGAAGAGATAAGAGACCAGAGTGGGGAATAGAAGAAGGAAGGGGGAGGGAGGAAAATTACCAGAAGTTGGAGAAATCGATGCTCATGCTATCAGATTGGAGGTAACCCAGACTGGATTATAAGGTGCTGCTCTTCCAACCTGAGAATGGTCTCTTCATGGCAGAAGAGGTAGCCATGGACCAGCATGTCAGAACGGGGACAGCATTTAAAATGGTTGGTCACCAGGAAATCCCACTTTTTGCGGATGGAGCAGAGATGCTCAACAAAGTGGTCCCCCAATCTCTATCAGGTCTCAACAATGCAGAGGAGGCTGCATCAGGAGCATGGGTAGAGTAGATAACTTCAAAAGGTTCAGAGGCTGGGAACAGGTACAGTCAGGAGAGCCGCAGTCTTTCTGCACTACATTAACACTACTTCATGCACCCATGCTGAGCTCAACAATTTCATCAACTTTGCCTCCAATTTCCACCCTGCCCCTAAATTCACTTGGTTCATTTCTGAGACTTCTCTCCTCTTTCTCAATCTCTCTGTCTCCTTCTCCAGAGGAAAATCTGTCCAACAATATCTGTTATCAACCTACCAATTACCACAGCTATCTTGGCAAGATCTCTTCCCAATGTGTCTTTTGTGAAAATGTTCTTAAGAATGTTATTTCCTCTATCAACCTGGGGAAAGCCCCTGGCCCTGATGGGTTTACCGTAGAATTTTATAAATGTTTTGCACCTTCATTAATCCCTTGGTTCTGTAGGCTTTTCGAAGCTTCATTAAATCTTGGTAAACTTCCCGAATCTTTCAATAGAGCGTCAATCTCTCTAATATTAAAGAAGGATAAAGATCCTGCTCAATGTGCATCTTATAGACGAATATCTTTATTAAATGTTGACTCTAAAATTTTCTCTAAGTTATTAGCAAACAGATTAGAAAAAGTACTTCCTTTTATTATTTCGGAAGACCAAACGGGTTTTATTAAAGGTCATTACTCTTGTTATAACATTCGCACACTGTTAAATATTGTTTATACCCCCTCACAAAATGTTCCTGAGTGTGTTATCTCTTTAGATGCTGAGAAAGCTTTTGATAGAGTAGAATGGCCTTACTTATTTAAGGTGCTTGAAATGTTTAATTTTAGCTCGAAATTTATATCCTGGATCAAACTGTTATATCATTCTCCTGTGGCCTCGGTCCATACTAACTCTCTAAGCTCACCTTTTCTCCCTCTTTTTCGAGGTACTCGACAAGGTTGTCCTCTTAGTCCTTTATTATTTGATATTGCATTAGAACCTCTTGCAATTGCCATTCGAGAATCTCCAAATATTACTGGGATAACTCGGGGCTTAAAGTCCCATAAAATATCACTCTATGCTGATGACTTACTTTTATATATTTCTAATCCTCAAAAATCCATCCCTGCTGTTTTAGAGTTATTAGCACAATTTAGTCTCTTTTCAGGTTATAAATTAAATCTTAGTAAGAGTGAACTTTTCCCGATTAATAAACAACTTCCCTTATATCATAACTTTCCATTTAAATTGATTAATAATTATTTTTCATATCTTGGGATTAAAATTACTTGTAAACACAAAGATTTATTTAAGATTAACTTTTTACCCTTAATTGACCATATTATTCAACTTACATCTAAATGGTTTCCTTTATATTTAACTTTGATTGGTCGTATTAAAGCAGTTAAGAAGTTTTTTCTGCCAAAATTTTTATATATATTTCAGGCATTACCGATTTTTGTTCCAAAATCTTTTTTTGATAAAGTTGACTCAAAAATTTCTTCATTTATTTGGCAAAATAAAAACCCGAGACTGGGTAAAATACATTTACAGATAGCTAAGAGAGATGGAGGTTTAGCATTACCTAACTTTAGATTCTATTATTGGGCAATCAATATTCGACATATGAAATTTTGGTTACGACCAGGATATACTATCCATTCCTAAATGGGTAGCATTGGAATTACAATCTGTTCAGGGCTATACACTTGGCTCTATTTTAGGTTCCTCTCTTCCTTTTGATTTGAAACGTCTTAAACAGGTATCTAACCCGATAGTTAAATATACCTTACGTATTTGGTTCCAATTCAGAAAATTTTTTGATCTTAACCAATTTGGGCTAGCGATTCCTATTTTAGGTAACATATTTTTTCCTCCCTCTTTTACGGATCGTGCTTTTCAAATTTGGAAGACTAAGGGTATTTCACGGTTTTTGGATTTATTTTTAGATGGTTCCCTTATGTCTTTTGAACAATTATCTAATAAATATAATTTATCAAGAATACATTTTTTTTAGATATCTACAAGTTAGAAATTTCCTAAGTACTATACTTTCTTCTTTTCCAATGCTTCCTCCTACATACATTTTAGATACTATAATTAACCTTAATCCATGTCAGAAAGGTGCATCGGCTATGATTTATAATATTATTATGAAACTTAGGAAAGCTCCATTTGATAAGATTAGGGTAGATTGGGAACAGGAATTGGGGTCTATCGATAATTTCCCTGGATGACTGGGGGCAGATTTTACAATTAGTCAATACTTCCTCTATCTGTGCTAAACATTCCCTAATTCAATTTAAATTTGTTCATAGAGCACGTATGTCCAAAGATAAATTAGCTCGCTTTTATTCTCATATTAATCCTTTTTGTGATAGATGTCCGGGGCAGATAGCCTCTTTAACTCATATGTTTTGGTCTTGTCCTACTCTGGAAACTTTTTGGAGAGACATTTTTAATATTATCTCAAAGGCATTGAATATAGATATCTCACCTCACCCTATTACTGCTATCTTTGGACTACCTAAAATTTCCAGTAATCTTTCTCCTTCAGCCCGTAGAATGATTGCATTTCTTACTTTAATGGCGAAAAGATGTATTTTACAACATTGGAACGAGCTTAACGCTCCAACCACCTTTTATTGGTTTTCTCAGACGATATTATGCTTGAATTTGGAGAAAATTAGAAGCAATCTTTATGATTCCTCACTTAAATTTGAACAGACCTGGAGATCTTTTATTCAATATTTTCATTTAAAGTAATTTTTTTTTCTTCTCTTTTTTGCTCCATATTTATATACCCTTGTTTTTTTTTACTGTTTTTAATGGAGGTCGGGTTTGAGGACGTGATTTTAAGTTCTTTAACTCTATTTGGTTCCAAGTTAGCCCATTGCTTTGCTTTGCTTTTAGTTTAGTTGCACGGTGGGTTTTTTTTGGGGGGGGTTTTTTCTTTTCTCTATTGATATATATATATAAAATTAGTATACTTTTATATTACCTTAGTATGTTATGTTTAAATTACATTGTTTGTATCACTTTTTTTTCTGTATTAATATTTCATGTAATTTTATTATATTCTAACAGTATATTAGTGCCTATATGGCTTACCCTTTTGTATACTTATTCAATAAAAAGATTTAAAAAGAAAGAAAGAAAGAAAATGTTCCTTCATCTTTGCTGAATCTGTTCTCAGGATAAGGCTTTCCTTTCCAAGACATCAGAAATGTCCTTCCTCAAAGAATGGGGTTTCCCTTCCTCCACCATTGATGCTGCCCTTATCCACACCTTCTCCATTTCCTAGACATGCACACTCACCCCATCTTCCCGCCGCTTTAACAGGGATAGAGAGATAGAGTTTCTCTTGTCCTTACCTACCACCCTATGAGCCTCTGCACCCAACGCATCATTCTCTGCAACTTACGCCATCTTCAACTGGACCCGACCACCAAACACATCTTTACCTCCTCACGCTCTCCACTTTCCACAGGAACCATTCCCTGTGACTCCTTTGCCCATCGTCCCTCTCTAACAATCTCCCTCCCGGCACTTAACCCTGCAAGCAGCAGAAGTGCTACACCTGCCCATTCATCTCCTCCCTCACCTCCATTCAGGGCCCCAAACAGTCCTTCCAGGGTGAGGTAACACTTCAACTGAAAATCTGTTGGGGGGGGTGGGGTCATCTATTGTATCCGCTGCTCCCGACATCGCTTCCTCTATGTTGGTGAGACCCGAAGTAGACTGGGGGACCACTTTGTCAAGCACCTCTGCTCTATTCACAAAAAGTGGGACTTCCCTGTGGCAACTTAACTCCTATCCCCATTCCCATTCTGACATGTCGGTCCTTGGTCTTCTGGCACAATGAGGCCATTCTCAGATCGAAGGAGCAACACCTCATATTGCATCTCGGTAGTCTCCAACCTGATGGCATGAACTTCTATCTATCTATTATTTATTTATTAGTAAAACAGTGCAGGACAATTTACAATGACCAATTAATCTACCTGGTAACATCTTTGGACTGCGGGAGGAAACCAGAGCACCCAGAAAAACCCACGCCGTTTTCCCCATTGGGAAAACAATTTCTCCAACTTTCGTTAACTTTTTCTCCTCCCCTTCTCACTTCATTTCCCCACTCTGGCCACTTTCCTCTTCTCCTCACCTGCCCATCAGCTCCTCCTGGTGCCATTCCTCCTTCCCTTTTGCCCATGGTCTAATCTCCCCTCCCATCGGATTCCTTCTTCTCCAGCCTTTTAACTTTTCCACCTTCAGCTTCTTACTTCAACACCTCCACTTGATATTACCTATCACCTCCTAGCTTGTCCTCCTCCTCCCCGCCCCCGACCACCTTGTGGCATCTTTGTCCTTCCTTTCCAGTCCCGTCTCAGCCCAAAATGTTAACTGCTTATACATTTCCACATGTTGCTGTCTGACCTGCTGAGTTCCTCCAGCATTTTGTGTGGGTCGCTCTGGATTTCCAACATCAGCAGAACCCCTTGTGTTTATGATTTGGTGGTCTTGTAAATACTGAGAGTGGAGAGGGAGCCTCGCTCACCTCACCCTCAGGAATTGAAGACGCTGCTGTAATTTCTTATTGTCAAAGTACATATGAGTTTACATGTATTACCTTGAGACTCATTTCTTGTAGACATTTACAAAAAATACATACAGCATAATTTACAAAAAAAACTATAAACAACTTGCAAACAATGTGCAAAAGACAACAATTAAAAAAACATTAATACTTAGAACATGAGTTGTGGAGTTCTTGAAAGTGAGTCTGCGGGTTACAGAATCAGTTCAGAGTTGTGGGGAATGAAGTTATTCATGCCAATACAGGAGTTGTATGATAATATGATAATCACATTATACAACTGGTATCCTGACTAGTTGTATGATAATAACTGGTCCTGACCCTGGTGGTGTGGTACCCAAGGCTTCTGTACCTCCTACCCATGGTAGGGGCAAGCAGAGAGCATGGGCTGGATGGTGGGTGTCCTTGATGATGGATGCTGCTTCCTTGTGGCAGCGCTCCATGTAAACGCGCCCAATGGTGGGGAGTGCTTTGCCTGTGATGAGCTGGGCTGTATCCACCACCTTCTGTAGAATTTTCAGCTCCTGAGCATTTGTATTTTCATACCAGGCCTTGATGCAACCAGTTAGGATACCCTGCACTGTGCACCTATAGAAGTTTATCGAAGTTTTTGGTGACATGTTGAACTTGCGCAAACTGGACTGTGGGAAAGTGTTAAATAATCACTGAAGACAAGAAGTTGGGAGACATTTAAATGACAGTTTTGCTTTACTGGGAAGAAAAACGTACAAATTCAGCAAAGTTATGCTCAACCTTTACTGAACACTAAACAGACCTATGACCACTGAGAAGTATGTGTTCAATTCTAAGCAATATTATTTTGAAAGAATGTCAGAGCTTGAGAAAATGAATGAACTATATATTTAACAGAAGATTGTGGTGATGGGTTACCTGGAGGTAAAAGAGATGCTGGGGTAAAGGTGAGAAAGTTGTTAACATTTCACAGACTTGTTCAAGATAACAGATAACTAAACAAAGTGGCCAAGATAGTTAGCTACCAAAGGATTCAGATTTAAGGTGATTGAAACAAAATCACATTTTATTCAATGAGGTGTTATGACTTGGAATACACCAAATGAAAGAAAGGTAGCAATATTTTAGTAACTTTGAAAAAACTGAACATTCCTGGACTGTTTCAATGACTTAGTGGTTTGGTGTTTTATGTTCTGTGTTTTTCACCATTTCTGTGATTTGTACCGTTTTTACGCTCTGGTCATTTGATGTTTTCTTTGAATGGGTTTGATGATGTTTCTTTGTTTTGTGGCTGTCTGTGAGAAGACAAAGCTACATACGTAGTTTGATAATAAATGCACTTTGAACTTGAGCTTTGGACATTTACCTTGAAGGGAATTAAAATTTAAAGGACTTTGGAAAATAAAAATTCTATTAACTACATACGTGGACAGTTTTACACTGTAGGACAATTTGCATCTTCAGTCCTAACCTCAAGGTTTCTCAAATAACCTTTGTTAACAAAAGCTAACAACTTTATTCCTAAAAGATCTAACCAATTTGGAAACTTCAGCTTTCAGTGTGTTTCCCATCCTCCTGCTGGTCCAGTTTGCACTTAAGGTGCTTTCCGATATCATACCTTAAATGCCTAGTATTATATTTATATTACATCACTATATTATGAATTCCCCGCCCCTCCAAAAAATACTTTTCTTCCCCCAATGGCTAATTACTTATATTATTTATGTAAGGGGTTTCTTCTTTTATGTTACTGTGTAGGCGAATTAAAATGGCTTCTTTGTTAGGTTATAATTAAAATGGTTTCTTTGTTATGTTAACTGCCGAGGAAGTTCTCCTGCTAGCAACTTGATTTGGTTATATTATTGATAAGAGAGCAAACTAACCAATTGGGATAGATGTTATTCTTTCTAGTGTGTAAGTTATTGTGATGCGCAGGTTCTTGGGGAGAAGGAGCGATGGAGAGAGAATGGACAAGATGCTGTGAGCTGGTTAACGGGGTCAGACCCTGAGCAGGAGTCCAAAGTCCAGGGTTTTCGGCGAGGAGAGGAGACGGAGACAGACTCATGTGGAGCGTCTGGTCGACCACCATGGTTGGTCCCAGGCGGCAGGTCGAGGTTGTCAGAGGGGATCGAATGGTGAAGAGAGGATCGTTACTAGAACTCCAACTGTTGTGCACCAAGAGATTGAACTTTGATAAGTGTGGCGCCTTTTATTTTCCCTTTATATTTTATCTCTATTAATTATATAGTTCCAGTAATATCTATAAACTGTAACTCATTTAATCGTATATGGTGTATTGCCTGTTATTTGGCAGGTGGAGTACATCACACAGCATCCACACAAACTTAATTACCCAGTTTGGCAGGGCCGAAGGCTGTTTCCCTAAACGACAGCAAGTTGAGTGACCCTGAGGCTTGCCAGGGGGGCTACATTTAATAACTAATTGAATGCTGTTTCTAGGTTTCAGTTCATCATTGAACACTATTGTCCCACAGATTTGATGAACAAACTTCTTCTCAGTCTAAATGCATCACTGTGCAACTGGCTGTTGGACTTCCTAACCAACAGAGCTCAGACAGGCAAGATGCACGATCACTCCCCCCTCCTCATCATTCTCAACTCCCCACCCCCCCACCCCCCCAGGGCTGTGTGCTGAGCCCATTCCTGTAAACTCTGCTCACTCGTGACTGCATGGCCAAATACCCGAGCAGTCACATCAAATTCGCTGACGACACAACAGTGTCTGGGCTCAGCACCAACAATGATTAGACAGCCTTCAGAGAGGAGGTAGAAGAGCTCGAGGCCTGGTGCCAGGTAAACAAGTTCCTTAATGCCAACAAAACAAAGGAGATAGTTATCGACTTCAGGAGAACTCACCCCCCCCCCCGCCTTTATATCGGTAGCACAGCAGTGGAAACTTCAAGCAGTTTAAATTCCTGAGAGTGCACGTCTCACACAACCTCTCATGGACCCAGCACATATCCTGCAGTCGAGAAAGTTCACCAAAACCCTCTACTTTCTAAAGAGGCTGAAGAGAGCTGGACTTAGCATATCCATGCTCCTGCCATTTTACAGATGCCCATCCTGACAAGATGCATCACTGCTTGTTACGGAAACTGCACCGTGGCAGACAGGAAGACTCTACAACAGGTAGTCAAAACTGCCCAACACATCACTGGCATCAGCCTGCCCGGCTTCAAGGACATAAATACAGAAAGGTGCTGGAAAACAGCCAGTAACATCATGAAGGACCCCACCCACTCTGCTCATGGACTGTTAGTCCCACTCCCATCAACGAAGAGGGTATCTACACCATGACCACCGGACTCAGAAACAGTTATCTCCAAGCAATAAGGCTGATCAACACCTCCGCCCACTAACTCCACCACTACTTTATTATGTCCTGTCAATCACCATATGTCCAGCCTAGCATCACTTTATGGGCATACAATCAATGTATATAAGCTATCTTATGTATTTATATTTATTCTTGTTTATTATAATTGTGTTCTTTATCTTTGTGTTCTTTCTTGCCCTGCATCAGATCCAGAGGAACGATTATTTCATTCCCCTTTACACTTGTGTACAGGAAATGACATTAAACTTTTTTGAATCAAATCTGCTTTAGTCACAAGAATAAAACTTAATTCAACACTAACATGTTAATATTTGCAATGCAACAGTCATAGTTTGGGTCTACTGACTAGAAGCTGAATATACATCTCACATTGCTGCAGCGCAAAGTATGTCATGCCATAGTGGCAAGGAAAGACCTATTAAAGAAAAATGCGCAGTCATATTTATTTTTGTTACAGCACAAAGCCAAGCATAAACACGAGAAAGTCTGCAGATGCTGGAAATCCAAAGCAACACACACACACACACACACACACACACACAATGCTGGAGGAACTCAGCAGGTTAGGCAGCGTCTATGGAAATGAATAAACAGTCGACATTTCAGGCCAAGACCCTTTATTCAAAACTGGAAAAGAAAGGGGATAGCTTGAAGGTGATAGGTGAAGCAAGGTGGGTAGGAAAGTTCAAGAGCTGGAGAGGAAGAAATCTGATAGAAGAGAGACCATATGAAAAAAGGAAGGAGGGTACCTGGGGCAAGTAATAGACAGGTGAGAAGACGTAAAAGGCCAGAGTGAGAAAAAGAAGCCAATGCTGATTTAATAATAATGTTCTCACTCTGGGCATCAACAGATCAACATACAAAGAGGATCAAGCACTTGGCAGCAGGAGGACAACCTTACATCCCACCCCCCCATTAAGTTGCTCCTACCATCATTTAAAAGTATCAGCAGTTACTGGGATGTTTACTTGCCGATTCTATTGACTACTGGATTGAAAAGATTTTGGTGCTTTCAGACTCTAGCTGTAGCACCTGCAGGTTGAATCTTTGAGACATCAGCCAAAAGATGGTGAATGGTCAGATCTGCAAGTCGGTAAGTCCTACCAGTGCACAAAGTCTTGGGCAAAATTGGCGCTGAAGCTCTCCATGCTCTCTGACAATGGACTACTTATATCAAATAGTTAAATATATACTTACTCTAATTCAGTTTTTTCCCCTACATTATTATGTATCACATTGTATTGCTGCTGCAAAGTTAACAAACACGATATATGCCAGTGATATTAAATCTGATTCTAATCTGTTTTTTGTTGGGCAAAAACGAACACAATGAACTACTTTAAAACAATGGCACTGTGATTACTGATTGAAGCCAACAGTTATAAAGGGTGAAGGAATGCTGAGTGAGCGAGGAAATATTCCCGTTAATGAGATTCATCAATAGCACATTCATTCATTTTCATAGTGGGTACAATTTGCTGGTTTGAATTTTGGAAAATCTGGCTTTTCTTTTAAACTGTACAATGCTTTCACAATACCTGCCTGCTGTTTTAAGTGGATGAAATTATGAGCTTTAGTAACAATGTGTGTTTTGTTTCATATTTCCATGAAAAAGCACAGTATTCAGCCCCCTTGTAAACTATTCACTCTCATGTTTCACTCTGATTCTCCTGGCGCTCTACAGCAGAACTCATTTTCAGTAACCTATTAAACCTGCTAACCAGTAGGTCTTCGGGATGTGGGAGGAAATTGGAGCACGTAGAAGAAACTCGTGAAAATTCCACACAGGCAGCATTGGAGGCCAGGGTGGAAACTGGGTGTCACAACCACGGATTCGGCAGCGCAGTAGATCCGACAGTTGCACTTGTGAATTTGCACATGTCCGCTAATTATTATTTAATCGTGATAGTATTTAACTCCATACTTGTTGTCGTAGTACTTGTAGAGACTTGGACAGAGCACAGCAATGCTTCGCTGCTGTTTTGCATTCGGCCTTCCCTGAGATACTGGACTTTCAAGTCAACTGACTCTGAAGACTAGCGGTATCTGTTTAATGTTTAGATGTTCTTTTCAGCCGCAGTGTAGCCTTCGTTTTCCTTTTGACAGTTTTAGTTAATGGCCCTGTTTGGCCCAGCGTTTGTTTTATTTTTCCCTTTAACGCTGTTCGTATTAAAGTCTGTGAACTATCGACCTGCTTCAGTGTCTCTCACTCCAAACTTGGGCCATATCCGAACCTGGTAACCGCATGACTCGAACACAAAGGTGGACCCAGCAGAGACAGAGCAGCAGTGAGATTCACTGGTCAGGTAGGAGACAAGCTACAGGCAATGGAATCTGTTCTCAGTGAAGTTACAGAGGCAATGCAGCAGATAACCTCATGCTGACAAGCCCCGTCTCACTTGGAGGAAGAGGTATCATCGCTAGCTGCAACTGTACAACAGCTCACCACAGACAATCAGACTCAGGTGTTTGCGATTTCCGCACTCATGGCCGCCATCCATGAACTTACCGTGAACAACCAGCATCAGCTGACAGCCATTAATGTTCTCGCCAGCTCAATTCAGCAGCTTCAGTCCGCCTCAGTCCCACTCCCAGCATCTCTCAGGTCCTCCTTTACTGCTGCCCCAACAATCTCTGCTTCTAATGCTCCTGCTCCTGGACCAGATCCGACTCCCACGACGGTTCAGGAACCGAGTATTCCACCATCTCACAGATATTCTGGTGATCCCGATGGCTGCAGTAATTTTAGTACCCAATGCAAGTTGACATGCCAAGCCCAGCCTGGTCGTTTTGGTGATGATGTGCGAAAATTGGCATACATGGTCAATCTTCTTGACGGACCTCCACTCAGCCTGTTCAACGCTTTACAGGAGCAAGGATACCCTGCAGCCCAGTCGTTCCAACATTTCATAGCAGAGTTGAGGAGGGTTTTTGATCTTCCAGAACGGGGTCAGAAGGCTGCCCACCGACACTTGGACCTGCACCAAGGCAGAGGAACTATGCAGTCAAATTCCGTACCCTTGCAGTAGAGACAGGTTGGAATGAGACATCTCTCATCACTGCCTTCCAGCGTGAACTAAACACGGGGTGCAGCATGAGATCACTGTCCGGGACGAGCAGGATAGTCTAGATGACCTGATTAATCTGGCTATTTGAGTTGATGGCTGGGTAACTGAGTGGCGCAGGGAAAGAATGTTTCAAATCATCGTCTTTCCTCGCCCTCTCCCCCTCCCTCACCACCCAGCACCCAGCCCATGGAGGAGCCTATGCAAGTGGGGTGCATGCACCTGTCTCAGGAGGAATGAGAGCGGCGCTGGAGAACCGGTTCCTGCCTCTATTGTGGTGATCCAGGACACTTCCGGGCGGCACGTTCCAAGCACCCAGTAAAAGAGAATACCCGTCAGCAGGGAGGGGAATCCTGATGGGTCGGTTCTCTCTTCAGTCAACTTCTCCTAATCCAGCAATGCTCGCAGCTTCCTTGTCGTGGAGGTCTCAGACCCATGAAGTTCCAACTCAGGAATTAAGAGAAAAGATGAACGTCAAGGCGCTGGATGGTTGACCTCTGGGAACTGGCCAGACCCACCTTTCCACCCAACCCCTCCAACTGGTGCTTGAAGGCAACCATCATGAAGAAGTATCTTTCTATCTGTTTAATTCACCTGAACTACCACTGGTACTTGGTCTCCCCTGGTTATCCCGACTCTACCTACTGATCGATTGGTCTCCGAAGGTACTCCAAAAGTGGGGGCCAGCATGCCTGTCTACCTCTCTGGGTCCAGCTCAAGCTCCATTCCATGAATCCTCTCCAGTGTCAGCTAAGGATGTGGACCTGTCTGGGATTCCAGCTGAATACGCAGATCTCCTTGAGGTTTTCAGTAAAAGAAAAGCCACCACCCTGCCCCCACACCGGCCATATGACTGTGCCACAATCCTCCTACCTGGCACTAGTCCTCCCTGGGGCCAGCTGTTTTCCCTCTCTCATCCAGAAATGGTGGCCATGGAGGAATACATCAAGGAGGCATTGAGCATGGGGTTTATCCGTCCGTCAGTCTCACCGGCAACAGCAGGCTTCTTTTTTGTGAGCAAGAAAGATGGTAAGCTCCATCCCTGCACCGATTATCAGCCCTGAACAACATCACTGTGGAGAACCGCTACCCTCTTCCCTTGCTGGCGTCTGCATTTGAACATCTCCAGGGAGCAACCATATTCTCCAAAACTGATCTGCGCAATGCTTACAATCTGATTCGCATAAGAGAAGGGGATGAGTGGAAGACGGCTTTCAACACCTCTATTGGCCACTATGAATACCTGGTGATGCTTTTTGGTCTGGGCAATGCCCCCTCTGTATTCCAGGCCTTGGTTAACGATGTGCTCAGGGACATGTTGAACCAGTTTGCGTTTGTGTATTTAGATGACATCCTTATCTATTCCTGCTTTCAACAGGATCACGTCTAGCATGTCCGGAGAGTACTCAGACGCCTTCTTGAAAATAACCTGAACACCAAGCCTGAAAAATGTGAGTTCCTTAAAGACCTGGTGTCATTTTTGGGCTATATGCTTACCCCATCCAGTGTTCAAATGGACCCGAGCAAAGTACAGGCAGTTGCAGAAAGGCCCAAACCATCTACAGTCAAACAGGTACGGTATTTCATGGGGTTTGCGAATTTTTATCGCTGCTTCATCCAGAATTTCAGCTCTATCACGGTTTCAATTAATGCACTCACCATGAAGACCTCAGCAGGATTCCATTGGACGGACGATGCCGACCAAGTATTTTCCGAGCTAAAGCGACATTTCACCACTGCTCTCCTGCTGCAACACCCAGATCTATCTTAGCCATTCATTGTCGAGGTGCATGCATCTGATGTAGGCATTGGAGCTGCCCTCTCTCAGCGTTCGTCTGCGGATAGCCGGCTGCACCCTTGTGCCTTTCTTTTCCGTCGCTTGATTCCAGCTGAGAGGAATTACGATGTTGGGAACCAGGAGCTTCTGGCTGTCAAGGATGTCCTGGAGGAATGGCGACACTGGCTGGAGGGGGCAGACCATCCATTCTTGGTCTGGACAGATCACAAGAATCTCTCCTATATTCAGGATGCTAAGAGACTCAACTCTCATTTAGCCAAGTGGGCTCTCTTCTTCACACAGTTCAATTTCATCCTCACTTATCATCCCGGCAGCAAGAATACAAAGACCGACGCTCTCTCCCAGCAGTTCAACGGATCTGAGGACAATGATGATCCAGAGCCCATTCTTCCTCGCTCATGTATCACTGCTCCGGTGATCTGAGGAATAGAGGAAGAGGTGAGGGCCGCCCAACAATCAAATCCAGGCCTGAATGGGGTTCCTCCCAACTGGCTGTTTGTCCCTGCTGCCGTGCGTTCCAAAGTGTTGGAATGGGGTCACTCCTCCTGTCCGGCTGGACATCTGGGAATTCAATGGACTCAGGAGTTTATATAGAGACAATTTTGGTGGCCATCTATGTCCCAGGATGTCCACGACTTTGTATCTGCCTGTCACACCTGCGCTTGGAACAAGACATCACACCAGCGTCCTGCGGGTCTGTTATGTCCACTGCCTGTGCCCTACTGCCCCTGGTCCCACCTCTTAGCAGATTTCATCACTGGTCTGCCCCGTCTAATGGAAACACCACCATTTTGGTCGTTGTGGATCGATTTTCCAAGGCTACCCACTTCATTGCCCTCCCCAAGCTCCCATCGGCTCGTGACACTGCCACACTCATGGTTCAACATGTGTTCAGTCTCCATGGCTTTCTCCAAGACATCGTGTCTGATCGTGGACCACAGCTCACTTCTCGCTTTTGGAAGGCTTTCTGCTTTCTTGTAGGAGCCACGGCCAGCCTCTCATCTGGCTTTCACCCCCAATCTAATGGCCAGACTGAGAGAGTGAACCAGGAGTTGGAGACAACCCTGTGCTGTCTTGTGTCTTCCAACCCCACGTCCTGGAGCTCCCAAATGGTTTGGGCAGAGATTGCCCACAATAACCTCCAGTTGTCGTCCACTGGTATGTCTCCCTTTGAATGCCAGAAGGGATTCCTGCCCTTGCTCTTCCCTGATCAGGTAATCGACGTAGGAGTTCCTGCTGCTGAAAAGCTGATCCAGCGCTACAAGCGCACTTGGAGACGAGCCAGGGCTTCTCTGCTGCATGCCCAGAAACAACATTCCCGGCAGGCTGATTAGCTCCATCTACAGATAAGGCCATTCAAGCCAGGAGAGGAGGTCTGGTTGGCATCAAGCGATCTTCCCCTGAAAGTCGAGAACCGAAAATTGGCACCGCTTGTAGTGGAAAAGGCTGTCAACAAGGTGTCCGATAGATTGTGTCTACCAGCATCACTGAAGATCCACCCAGTATTCCATATTTCCCAGCTCAAGCCAGTTATTACCTCTACCCTGGCCCCAGTCACACCACTTCCCCCTCCTCCCTGCCTGGAAGATGGTTCCCTTGTCTATACTGTGCGGCACCTCCTGGCATCTCATCAGGTACGTGGTAAGGTCCAGTACCTTGTGGACTAGGAAGGGTATGGCCCAGAAGAACATACTTGGATTCCGGCGAAGGACACCTTGGACAAGTCACTCTGGGACTTAAGCGGACACAGGTCTATGGCACCTCAGGGGCTGCGCCTAGACAGGGGGGCCCTGTCACAACCACGGATTTGGCAGCGCAGAAGATGAGGCAATTGCACTTGTGAATTTGCACGTGTCAGCTAATTATTATTTAATCATGATAGTACTTAACTCCATACTTGCCATTGTAGTGCTTGTCGAGACTTGGACAGAGCACAGCAACGCTTCGCTGCTGTTTTGCATTCAGCCTTGCCTGAGATATTGGACTTTCAAGTCAACTGACTCTGAAGACTGGCGGGATTCATTTAATATTTAGATGTTCTTTTCAGCCCCAGTGTAGGCCTTGTTTTCCATTTGAGAGTTTTAGTTAGCGGCCCTGTTTGGCCTAGCGTTTATTGTTTTATTTTCCCTTTAATGCTACTCGTATTAAATTCTGCGAACTATCCAACTGTCTCTCACTCCGCACTTGGGCCATATCCGAACCTGGTAGCACTGGGTCACAGGAGCTCTGAGGCAGTACAGGATCTGCTGCTCCAGTTGTCCAGCTGATTGGCTAGTTTTACTGTTGATGGATTCGAAGGAACGCATGCATTAAAGTTCAGACTGCCAATGAGGTAATGATGATATAAAATGCAATCACAATGTTGCATTTTTAAAAATTATTTTCACTTTACAGTTTGAAATAGCTTGAAATCAAAAAGGAAAGTGCAAGGAAAGGTAAATAAGACCATGAGACATGGGGCAGAATTAGGCCATTCAGCCCATCGAGCCCACTCTGCCATTCCATTATGGCTGGTCCCAGATCTCATTCAACCCCATACATCTGCCTCTCACTATATCGCTTGATGCCCTGACCAATCAGTAATTTATCAAAATCCGCTTTGAACATTTCCACAGACTTGGCCTCCACCACAGTCTGTGACAGGGCATTCCACATATTCACCATTCTTTGGCTAAAAAAAACCTTCCTTACTTTTGTTCTAAACGGTTGCCCCACTCCCCCCGCCCCCCCAATTCTGAGGCTGTGCCGTCTAGTTCTGGCTACTCCAGCCATAGGAAACATCCTTTCCATATACACCCCATCTAGTCCTTTCAACATTCAGTAGGTTCAATGAGATCCCCACACATTCTTCTAAATTCCAGTGAGTGCAGGCCCAAAGCTGCCAAACACTCCTCATACGTTAACCCCCTTCATTCCCGGAATCATCTTCGTGAACCTCCTCTGGGCTCTCTACAATCACAACACATCCTTTCTGAGATAAGGGGCCCAAGACTGTTGAGGATACTCCAAGTGCGGCCTGACAAGTGTCTTATAAAGGTTCAGTATTATCTCTATGCTGTTATATTCTATTGAAATAAATGCCAACATTGCATTTGCCATCTTTACCACAGACTCAACCTGTAAATTAACCTCCTGGAAGTCTTGCATGAGGACTCCTAAGTCCCTCTTCACCTCTGATATTTGAACCTTCTCCCTATTTAGATAATAGTCTGAACTATTGTTCCTCTTACCAGAATGCATTATCATTCATTTCCCAACACTATATTCCACCTGCAACTTTTTTGCCCATTCTTCCAATTTGTCTACGTCCTGTTACAATTGCAATGCTTCTCAGCACTACCTACCCCTCCACCTATCTTCATATTATCCACAAATGTTGCCACAAAGCCACCAATTCCATTATCTAAATCATTGATACACAATGTGAAAAGTAGTGGTCCTGATACTGACCCAAGGAGCACCACTAGTCACTGGCAGCCAATGAGAAAAGGCCCCCTTTATTCCCACTCACTGCCTCCTGCCTGTCAGCCGTTCCTCTATCCATGCCAGCATATGACCTGTAACAACATAAGAACTTATCTTGATAAGCAGCCTCAAGTAAGGAACCGCATCAAATGCCTTCTGAAAATCGTAAATGACAACCACTGCCTCTTCTTTGTCCACCCTGCTTGATACTTCCTCCAAGAATTCTAACAGATTTGTTAGGCAAGATTTCCCTTTACAGAGACCATGCTGACTTTGACTTATTTTACCATTGGTCTCCAAGTACCCTGAAACCTTGTCCTTAATAACATACTCTTAACACTTTCCAAACCACTGAAGTTAGGCTAACTGGTTTTAATTTCCTCTCTTTTGTCTTCTTCCCTTCTTGAAGAGTGGAGTGACATGTGGAATTTTCCAGTCCTCCGGGACCATGCTAGGATCAGTGATTCTTGAAAGATCATAACCAATGGATCCGCTATCTCTTCAGCAACCTCTTTCAGGACTCCTGTCTCATTGTCTTATTTACCTATCCTTGCACTTTCCTTTTTGATTTCAAGCTATTTCAAACTGTAAAGTGAAAATATTTTTTAAAAATGCAACATCATGGTTGCATTTTATATCATCATTACCTCATTGGCAGTCTGAACTTTAATGCAGTGCTTTCCTTCCAGTCCATCTGGTCCAGGTGACTTATCCACCTTAAGAACTTACAGTTTGCTGAGCACTTTTTCATTTGTAATAGCAAAGGCACTCCCTGACACTCACGGACTTCTGGCATACAGCATCTTCCACAGTAAAGATTGAAGCAAAGTACTTATTAAGTTCATCTGCAATTTATTTGTCCCCCATTACTATCTCACCAGCATCATATTCCAGTGGTCCAATCACAATTCTCAACTCCCTTTTACTCTTTATATAACTGAAAGAACTTCTAGCATCCTCTTTATATAATCGGCTAGCTTGCTCTCATATTTCATCTTTTCCCTTCATAAAGCTTTTTTGTTGCCTTTTGTTGGATTGTAAAATCCTCTTAATCATTCCAAGTCCCACTCACTTTTGCTACATTATATGCCCTTTCCTTGGCTTTTATACAGTCCTTTACTTCCCTTGTCAGCCACAGTTGCCTACCTCTGCCAATGAGAACCATTTCTTCTATGGGACATATCTACCCTGCACTTTGTGAATTATTCCCAGCAACTTCAGCCACCTCTGTTCTGCCAATATCTCCACCAGTATCCCCCTCCAATCCACTCAGGCAAGCTCCTCCCTCATGCCTCTGCAATTTCCTTTATTTCATTGTGATACTAACACATCCAACTTATGCTTCTCCCTCTCAACTTGCATTATGAATTCAATCATATCATGATCACTGCCTCCTAAGGGTTCCTTTACATTAAGCTGACTAATAAAATTGGGGTTATTACACAACACCTACCCTAAGATTGTCTCTCCCCGAGTAGGCTCAAGTACAAGCTACTCTAAAAGTCACCTCATAGGCACTCAACAAATTCCCTCTCTTGCGATCTGAAACCAACCTGGTTTTTCCAATCCTGTTGCATATTGGAGCCCCCCATTACAATTGTGACATTACCCTTATTACATGCCTTTTCCAGCTCTCTTTGCAATCTCAACCCCACATCTTGGCTACTATTTGGAGGCTATATACAACTCCCAAAATGTGTTTTTTTTTACCCTTGCAGTTTCTTAACTCTACCTACGAAGATTTAACATTCTCTGACCCTATATCACCTCTTTCTAAAGATGTAATTCCATCTCTTACCAACAGAGCCACACAACTGCCTATGCCTTCCTGCCCGTCCTTTCAATACAAAGTACATCCTCTGATGGTAGGCTCCCAACTATAGCCTTCTTTCAGCCATCGTTCAGTAATGCCCACAATATCATACCGACCAATCTCTAATTGTGCCATGAGTTCATCCACCTTATTCCGAATGCTGCGTGCATTTAAATACAGCACCTTCAGTCCTGCATTCTTTGCCCTTATGAATTTTGCCTCTGTGGTACAACTTAACTCTCTGCTCTGTCTGCATTTGTACCCAATCATTGGCTTGTCTTTCCTTACATTCATGTTACATATTACATCATCTACTTGTAAACCTGCTGGCCCATCCTCAGCTCCATCATTCTGGTTCCCATCCCCCTGCCATATTAGTTTAAATCACTCTTAACAGCTCTAGTAAAACTGCCCTGATTATTAAATCTGCTTTTTATTATTATTAATAATGTAATAAATTCCTGCTCTAATACCAAGCAGAAATCTGCCTGCAATCTATTCTTGTCCAAATGGAGAAATATATCAGCACACAAAGTAACACACCCATGAGAAATTAAAGCACAGAATACCAAAAAAAAAAGTGCAACTGAATGCACAGGAAATGTGGTACAATTACAAACAGATAAAGGACAAACAAAAGGTGGAAATAAATCATAGTAAGAAATCTGAGCTAAAAATACAAGAGAAAGTACAAAAATATAACAGGATATTACAGACAATTGCACATTTCAAAGTCTGTTTTCCCCTTGAGGTAGTTACACTCACAAGTGGTTCTTAAGTTCAAACAAGTTCAACATCACTACCATGGCAGTTGTGACAGACTTTTATTAGTTACACATGCATCAAGGTGGAGTCCAATGACTGATAATCATATTTTTTGTCCTTGAACACAGTACAATGCCAGGAGGATGTGAGCTAAGGAGATCAGCCATGGACTATTAGGTTGCAAGTGGCGTGTCTCTATCTGATCTTTATGAACGACTTTGAACCAAATGCACCCATGCACGTAGTAGACCAAATCTGAAACATGAATTCTGTGGCATTTAAAATATCTTTTAAAACTGTAAATAGTGGATGTAAATTAAAGGGCTGTTTTTAGCATTAGGTATCAAGTCTACAAAGCTCAGGTAAATAGGCTTCCATTGTATTTGTTCTGCACATGTGTATGACATTCATGATCCTAGATTTGTGAAGAGAGCATTGTTTTCCTAGGAAATAAATCTAAGTTTGAAGATCTGCTGATGTAGGACACATGCAAATAACATTTACTTAAAAGCTTCATCTAAGAGCGTGTGACACATTTAAGTATCCGAGGAGGAAGTGTTAGGGCACTCTACATACTTCCTGACCTCAAGGCTTATGGAGGCTTTGTTGTTGAGTTAATCCAATACAGGGATTGATAAATTTCTAGGCATTATGAGAATCCAGGGATATGGGGATCATGCTGGAAAATGGCACTATGATAAAAGGCCAGCCATGATATTCATGAATAGCAGAGCAGGCTCATAGGGCCAGATGACCTACTTCTGCTCTTATTTCTTATATTCTATTTCTTAAGCTTCATCAACCTGTATTCAACCTGAGCCTGAGGCTCCGGAGGGTTCCTGTACTGTGGAAGATGTCCTGCCTCGTCCCTGTGCCGAAGACGCCACGCCCCAGCGGCCTCAATGACTACAGAGCGGTGGCATTGACCTCCCACACCATGAAGACCCTGGAAAGACTTGTTATGGAGCTGCTCTGGCCTATGGTCAGGCCACACTTACATCCCCTCAATTTCGCCTACCAACCCCGACTAGGAGTTGAGGATGCCATCGTCTACCTGCTGAACCATGTCTATGCCCACCTGGACAAGCCAGCGAGCACTGTGAGGGTCATGTTTTTTGACTTCTCCAGTGCGTTCAACACCATCCGCCCTGCTCTGCTGGGGGAGAAGCTGACAGCGATGCAGGTGGATGCTTCCCTGGTATCATGGATTCTTGATTACCTGACTGGCAGACCACAGTACGTGTGCTTGCAACACTGTGTGTCCGACAGAGTGATCAGCAGCACTGGGGCTCCACAGGGGACTGTCTTGTCTCCCTTTCTCTTCATCATTTACACCTCGGACTTCAACTACTGCACAGAGTCTTGTCATCTTCAGAAGTTTTCGGATGACTCTGCCATAGTTGGATGCATCAGCAAGGGAGATGAGGCTGAGTACAGGGCTACGGTAGGAAACTTTGTCACATGGTGTGAGCAGAATTATCTGCAGCTTTATGTGAAAAAGACTAAGGAGCTGGTGGTAGACCTGAGGAGAGCTAAGGTACCGGTGACCCCTGTTTCCATCCAGGGGGTCAGTGTGGACATGGTGGAGGATTACAAATACCTGGGGATACGAATTGACAATAAACTGAACTGGTGAAAGAACACTGAGGCTGTCTACAAGAAGGGTCAGAGCCGTCTCTATTTCCTGAGGAGACTGAGGTCCTTTAACATCTGTCGGACGATGCTGAGGATGTTCTACGAGTCTATGGTGGCCAGTGCTATCATGTTTGCTGTTGTGTACTGGGGCAGCAGGCTGAGGGTAGCAGACACCAACAGAATCAACAAACTCATGCGTAAGGCCAGTGATGTTGTGGGGATAGAACTGGACTCTCTTACGGTGGTGTCTGAAAAGAGGATGCTGACTAAGTTGCATGCCATCTTGGTCAATGTCTCCCATCCACTACATAATGTACTGGGTGGCACAGGAGTACATTCAGCCAGAGACTCATTCCACCGAAATGCAGCACAGAGCGTCATAGGAAGTCATTCCTGCCTGTGGCCATCAAACTTTACAACTCCTCCCTTGTTGGGTCAGACACCCTGAACCAATAGGCTGGTCCTGGACTTATTTCATAATTTACTGGCATAATTTACATATTACTATTTAACTATTTATGGTTCTATTACTATTTATTATTTATGGTGCAACTGTAACGAACCAATTTCCCCTGGGATCAATAAAGTATGACTATGACTTATCAGCACAAGCAAATAAATTCTAAGTGCAATTACAGTGCACAACCACGGGGTGGCAGTTTAAACTATTACTCACACTCCATACACAAATGAAAGTGCAATGGCTTCCAATGGCAGTATTGATTAGTACAACTTCTAAGCATTTTCTCTTGTAAGCATTTAAACAAGGCTCACAATATGCTTTTGCATTTATGAAAATCAGCAGCAACTCAATTAATTGTTTTTCCAAGTACTCTAACTTAAGTGCCTTGGATCAAGAGTAGGGAAATGGAATTAGCCCGACGTACAAGGTTATAATGGTCTGAAACACATCCCCGAGCTGTAAAATTTTATGATTTTTGTAAAAGAATTGCCTAAGTGACTCTGTATTATACTTGTCTCAGGAATGTTATCATTATCAATATCTATGTCAAATCCATATCTCACAGATTCAAAAGGTACCCATCAAAGGGATAATGTACAATTCTGTTCTGTTGCAACAGTTCAAATTAATGGTATCTCTCTCTTCTCTATACATGACCATGAGACCATCAGCTCTAGGAGCCAAATTAGGCCATTTGGCCCATCAAGTCTGTTCCAGCATTTTGTCATGGCTGACCTATTATTCCCTCCCCCCATATCCCTTCATGCCTTGACCAATCAAGAATCTATCAACCCCTGCCTTAAATATACGTAAAGATTTGGCTTCCACAGCTGCCTGTGACAATAAATTCCACAGAATCACCACTCTCAGGCTAAAGAAATTCCTCATCTTCGTTCTAAAAGGATGCCCCTCCCTTCTAAGGCTGTGTCCTCTGGTCTTAAGATTCTCCCACCAAAGGAGACATTCTCTCACATCTACTCTATCCAGGCCTTTCAGTATTAAGTGAGGTTCGTTCTTCTGAATTCCAGTGAATACAGGCCCCGAGCCATCAAACTGTCTTCACATTACAAGCCATTCAATCCTGGCATCATTTTTGTGAACCTCTTTTGAACCCTCTCCAGTTTCAGCTCATCCTGTCTCAATAAGGGCCCAAAACTGTACACAGTACTCCAAGTGAGGCCTCATCAGTGCTTTATAAAGTTTCAATATTACATACTTGCTTTTATATTCTAGTCCCCTTGAAATGAATGCTAACATTGCATTTGCTTTCCTCACCACACACTCAACCTGCAAATTAACCTTTAGGGAATCCTGCACAAGGACTCCCAAATCCCTTTGCACCTCAGATTTCTATATTTTTTTTCTATTTAGAAAATAGTCAACCCTTTCATTTCTTCTACCAAAGCGCATAACCATACACTTCCTCATACTATATTCCATCTGCCACGTCTTTGCCCATTCCCCTAATCTGTCTAAATTCTTTCCCCCCACCTTTTAAATCTACTCCTCTGCTATTTTTCTCCAGTCCTGCCAAAGGTTCTCAGCTCGAAACATCAACTGTACGCTTTTCCAAAGATGTTGCCCAGCCTGCTGAGTTCCTCCAGCATTTTGTGTGTGTGGCCAAGTCCTTCTGTAGCCTATTTCCTCAAAACACCTGCCCCTCCTCTTATCTTCATATTGTCTGCAAACTTTACAACAAAACCATTAATTCCATCATCCAAATCATTGACAAATAAACATCAAAAATTTGGTCCCAACACCACTAGAAAAGGGAACTAACCAGAAAAAGTCCTTTTGTTCCCACTCTTTGTTTCCTGCCAATCAGCCACTGATTTGCCAATGTTAGAATCTTTCCTGTAATACCATGGGCTCGTAGCTTGTTAAGCAACCTCATGTGTGGCATCTTGTCAAAAGTCTTCTGAAAATCCAAGCAGACAACAGCAACTGATTCCCCTTTGTCTATCCTGCTTATTATTTCTTCAAAGAATTCCAACAGATTCATTAGGCAAGATTTTCCCTTAAGGAAACCATGCTGACCACGGCCTATCATGTCATGTGCCTCCAAGTATCCTGAGACCTCATCCTTAATAATTGACTCCGATGTCTTCCCACCCACTGAGGTCAGACTAACTGGCCTATAATTTACTTTCTTCTGCCTCTCTCCCTTCTTGAAGAGTGGGGTGACATTTGCAATTCTACAGTCTTCCAGAACCACTCCAGGATCTAGTGATTCTTGTAAGATCATTACTAATTTGTCCACAGTCTCTTCAGCCACCTCTTTCAGAACTCTGGGGTGTACACCATCTGGTCCAGGTCACTTATCTACCTTCAGGTCTTCCAGTTTCCCAAGAAGCTTCTCCATACTCTGTCATACAGGAGTGTACGAGGCGTTAATTGAAACTAGGATACAGGTAAGTTTTTCATTCATTGATGTGATGTGGATGTCACGGCAGAGATTGCATTCACTGCTTATCTCCGAGTGCTCTGGTGAAGGTGGTAAGGTGCGACAATTTCGTTAACTGCTGCAGTTTTGAAGCCATCTGACTTGCACATTTTGGCTTTTATGTCTCTTATGGCCAGAACGACGCTTTTGCTTAAATGGAAAGATGCGGCCCCTCCTATTCACGCTCAATGGATACGTGATGTCATGTCATGTTTAAATTTAGAGAAGATTCGATGTTCAATCTTTGAATCTAATCAAGACTTTCAAACATTGTGGGGACCTTTTCTGAATTATTTTAAAAACCTTTGATTTGCTGTTAAAGCACAGATGACAATCTTTTTTCTTTTTTTTTCTACTGATCAGCTTCGGTCTTGGTAGTGGGTTAGATTTTTTTTATATAATAAAATTATTATTTTTCAATGTTACGAACTAATTGACTTGTACGAATATAGGGTAAGGAGTCTTTATATGCGATTTAGCTTAATGTATTGACATATATATTTTTTCCTGTACCCTGTATATATAAAAGAAAAACTGCTGCAGTTCTTCTGGTTGAAATATTCCCAGAATGTTGCTGGATATTTTAGCATTTAGACCAGCACACTGAAGGCATTGCACTACATTCCCAAATCAGGGACCTGTGAGCCTTGGAAAAGATCTTGCAAGTAATGGTGTTCCTTTCATATTTGCTCAGGCTGATCTTTTCAATATTTTCAAAATAATTGGCAACCTACCCAAGTTAATTCCTTTAGCAATGGACCAGAAGCCCTATCAACATTACAAATATAGTGAAATTGCACTGAAATATATTTATGCCACAGCAGAAAGGTTAATTCACACATGGAAAAATAAAACCTGAATCAATAACAGCAGAAGTGTGGGCACTAATGAATCATAATGGAACTGAATTCAGCCCAAGAAGTACAGCTCTTGCACTGACAGGGCGTTTATATTCAGATCTGCAATTATTAAAATTGATTTGTACAGTACTCTGAGCATTTCCTAAAGTAGTTAACCAAGACCGTATAAGTAATACTTACTGGCTGAATGTTCTTTAATATTAAAACACTTAAATCTGAACTCCTTGGGACCAAGCTGAGATGGAGGTATCAAATAATAGATTTAAGCTTTGTTAATCATCAAATGGCAGCTCTGAAACCTTAATATAATTTTCATTATTTTCTGTTATAGTGTGCTTTATAAATGAATTATATAAACTATTTAAAAGCATATTTATTGTGTTTACAGGATGGGATCCTGTAAAACTGAGCAATAGCTCTAGAGCAGGGGTTCCCAATCATTTTTTTACGCCATGAACCTCTACCACTAACCGAATGGTCCATGGATCCTAGGCTGGGAACCCCTGCTCTAGAGACTCATGACCCAGGTCAGCAGCAAGTCTGTATGCATGAGGTTTTTAAACCTGCAATGGACACATCAAACATTATATATCCTGAATTAAAGGAAACTTCCACAAATCCACTAGGTGGCACCAACACATTTATCCTGTAAACATAACAAAATAAAGGTCAATTCACTAACAAAATCCAAGTTCACAAATTCACTTAAACAAAATAGGATCTAAAATGAATAATTAAGGCATCACCAGGTTCACAATAGACCTCAGTCAATATTCCCCCAAGAATAAATGCCAAGAATTTAAACAAAAGCCCATGGGACTAGGCAGAATGAAAGTTTGGTACGGACTAGATGGGAGGAAGGGCCTGTTTCTGTGCTGTAGTGTTCTATGACTCTATCAGTCATTCAATAGAACTTCCACTCAGTTTTGTGCAGTAAATCAATGGAACCAACAATAAACGACGATAATCTAAATGGAACAAAGAACAGAATTTATTACGAATACGTATTTAAAAGATCAGGCAGTATCTGTGGAGAGAGAAAAAAACAGATCTTAAATTTCAGGCTGACAATTGAACAGTACAGCAATTGAACCCTTCGGCTCATGATGAAATAATCCTTCATCAGAACTGGAAAAGAAAGAAAATAACTGTGTTTCAAGTTGCACAGAGGAGGATTGGAGAAAATGAAATGAATGCCTATGATAGGCTGCAACATTATGGACGTTGTCATATGTGGTTGCTAGAAATCCAAGGAACAGAATGCTGGGAATACCCAGCCGATCAGGCAATATCTGTGGAATGTGAAAAGATCAAATGTATACTCTTTTCCTTAGAAAGGCAACAGGGATGAGTCTAACAGCAGTGGTAGAGAAGATATTAGAAAAAGGAGAGAGACTGGTATAATCTATACTTGGGAAAAGCAGGGATTAATCAAAGATAGCATGACTTTCTTGTGGAGGAGATCTTATCTGACCAATTTGTTTGAATTGTTTTTCAGGGGTAATAAAATGTTTAATGAGGACCCACGTAGAAAAGTGTTCTAAACAGCTAGAACCCATGAGATCCAAGTTAAGTGGAATACAAAATTGGATCCATAATGGGAATCAGAGATGGAGAAGAGTTGTTTTTGTTACTGAAAGCCTGCGACCCAAGATGCACTCCAGGGATTGTGTTAGAATGTTTACCTTGTTCTACACCTTAATTATTTGGATATGAATACAGGAGGTATGATTAGCATGTTTGCAGGTGACATAAAAAATGGTGGTGTTGACTCTAAGCAAGATGGTCTTAGACTACAGGACTGCATTCCACAAGAGCATAAGATATAGGAGCAGAATTAGTCCATTCAGCCCATTGAGTCTTCTCCACCATTTCAACATGGCTGATCCAAATTTCTTCTTAGCCCCAATATCCTGCATCTCCCCATATTCTTCATTTGGTAAGATGGAAAGAGCAAAGGCAGAAGGAAATTAGTCCTGATAAGAGTCTGGTGATGCACTATGGAAAGGTTATAAGGGTAGGATATATACACAAATGGTCGAATCACAGAGAATATCGAAGGACAAAGTGTTCAAGTCCAAAAGTCTCTGAAGGTAGATAAGGTGGTGAAAATGGCACAGGATGGATATTAAGGTTTGTATTCTTGATCTAAATTTTTTAAGCTCTGAGGTGCAACCAGAATTTTTATCTTTTAATTAATGGGAAAGACCTTCTGATTTACAAATTTTTGCTTTAGAAAATATTTTCCTCCAAAGATGCCACCTTCACAAATTGACCTGTAATGCATTAGAGGTTCATTTTGTAACCAACTCTACATTGCAGGAACCAAATGCAGAATGAATGACCCCTCACGAACACCTCCTTCCGCACACAATTCTCTTTAACACTCCATTCCACCTCCACTATAACCTTTTTGGAACTGGCCAGTGTTGTTCCAACAAAAGCCCAAGGAACAATACCTCACTTTCTGCTAAGGTGTGTTGCAGCCCTCAGGATTCAACACAGAAATAAAGTTTGCTGTTTGGATCAGAACTGGGCAATTCTAAGGAAGGTCATCCATCTATAACATCCACACCTTTATTACTCTTTCATGATATTGCCTGCAATGTACTTCCCATATTCTCTTTTATTTTAGATTTCCAGCAAATTTTGTGTTCAGCAGAGCACAATCCTAGTATGTTTATTTTCTTCTCTCTACCACTACCCTCATTCATCTTTCCAGATTTAAAATCCTCCAGAAGAATTAGCTGGCATTCATTTCCTGCTTTTACACAGAACAAAAAGCATTGTGTCACAGGGCCCCAATTTTCACAGCCCTCTACTCTTAGCATTTTGTACAGACTTGCTTTTTTCCAATTTGCCCATTTCAGAAGGTAGTAATTGACAATGAATTTTGATAATATTTCTCACTCACATATGCTGCTTGATATACTGAGTATCCATCCCCATCCCTTGAATTTTGTTTCAGAATTCCAGCACCTGTAGATTTTTTATGATCTTAACTGAATCTTGTCTTACCCACAAAGAAAGTAATTTAATCTACACCCTAAAAGTCAAAATACATTCTACAGAACTTTAGTTCCTCAAGGTTTTTCAGCCCAATTAAATGGAAAAGAAAAATACCTTCTAGTATTCTTAATATAGCCATTATTTACTTTTTCTGTAATCTGAGTACCATTTATCCCCACTATATTTCTTCCAATGTTATTGTAATTACTCTAGCTTGTCCTTGGTGCGTTTGCTTGACACAGCATACATATGTAAAGGTTAATGAAAACATCAATACTGCATGGTAGAACAATATCCATTTTCTCAGACAAAAGAAATAAAATTGATCTTTCTTTCACCCACCATTTTCATATTTTGAAATATTTTGATGGATGCCTTGTTTTAAGTTTGCATGTCAACATTATATCTGGCCTAAGAAATTAATTTGAAATACGTACTTTGCAATTTCACCAGGAAATTACTTTGTTGGCTACGCTAGCAGAGTCCATAATCATTTATTTTGATGGAGCAGTACCCCTATTAAAATATTTCATTGGATTGGGGCAGAATGATTTTATTCCAAAGGCCAGTGTTCAGTTCACTTTTCTTCTTGCTGGTTGCTTGTACTGGGGCAGAGTAATTGTGGTGTTGAAATATCCTCATAAAAGGAGAAAATATTTACTAAATTGTTCATCAACTTTTCACTCTGAATAAATACGCTGTAATGTTTTTTGTCAGAATCATCAATTGAATTCAATGGATACAACTCTTTAAATTTGTATGTTATTATCGGACCATAAGACATACAAGACTGTGCAAAAGTCTTTGACACCTTAATTTTTTAATATAAATTTTGTTTTAATTTTTTTTGTCTTCTGCATTAGTGTGTCAGTAGAAAAGAGCAAATTATAGATTTCCAAACTTATATTTTCCGAAAAAAATCAATTGTTACAGAGAAATTTTTGAATTTTGTTAAAGAAAGTAACATATTAAGTAATAGACCACTTTTCAAATAAAACCTTGATTACTTTGTAGGTATATAGCCCGGTACATAATTAAATAAAGATGACAAACAGGTGCTAATTATCAATGACATAATGAGCTGACGGAACAAAATCGATTAACTGAAACAAAAACATGTGTAGAAAGAATCAAACTTGGTGAAGGACAACCAAACTAAAAGGTGAGGGTTTGGTAGTTGTGACAGCTTAACCTTCAAATCATCAATTCTTACACCATGGCAAGAGTGAGCACAGCAACAAGACACAAGGTGGCCATTCCTGCATCAGCAAGGTCTCTCCCATACTGAAATTTCGTGGCAGAGTCTCAAGATGTGCTGTCCAAGCTCCTTCGAGGAAGCACAAAGAAACAGGCAAGATTGAGGACTAGAAACTCTGGATGGCCGTGGAAACTGAGTGCAGCAGGTGAAAGATACATCAAACTGATGTCTCTCCTAAATCGGAAGAATTCCAACATGGTTATCAGCTGTACACTTAGAGAAACCACTGGAGCTCACGTACACCCCTCTACCGTCTGGAGAAACCTGGTCAGAAGTGGTCTTCATGGAAGAGTTGCCACCAAAAAGCCATTCCCCCAAAGTGGAAACAAAGCCTAGAGACTCACTCTCGTACAAAAACACAAGGACCGGGGTGCTGAATAATGGCAGCAAGTGCTCTGGACTGAAGAACCAAAATTTGAGATTTTTGAAAATTTTAAATTTGAAACAGGAGGCAGTTTGTCGAAGAGCTGGAGAGTGCTACATGGATGAGCGCCTGAAGCCAATAGTGAAGCACGACAGATATTCCCTGAAGGGTTGGCGCTGCATTGCTCTAAATGGAGTTGGTTATCTGGTCAGAATTAATGCAATCCTCAATGCTGAGAAGTGCAGATTCTCATCCATCGCACAATACCTATAGGGAGGGGTATGATCCGTCCCAACAACATTCTGCAGAAGCAAGACAGCCAAAACCTGCAGAAGAACTGTGGGAAGTTCTCCAGGATGCTTGGAACAACAGCTGATTTTCTTATAAAACCGCACAACAGTGTACCTAAGAGAATTGATACAGTTTTAAAGGCAAAGGATAGTCACACCAAATATTGATTTGATTTACTTGTTTACTGCTCTTTAGAACAATTTTTTTGATATTTAGAAACATCTCATTTCATTACTTTTGGATTATGGCTCATTTATTTTCCCTCTCAACACCATTATTCTTCTCCCTTCTCCCCATAATCTTTGCCACAGGTGGTTTTGGAGGCTATGGGAATATTTAAAGCAGTGGTTAATCATTTCTTGATCAGTAAAGGTGTCAATGAATTCCACAGATTCACCATCCTAAGGCTAATGAAATTCCTCCCCATCTCTGTTCTGAAGGGATCTCCTTCTATTCTGAGGCTGTTCTCTCTGGTCCTAGACTCTTCCATTATTGGAAACGTCCTCTACACATGTACCTTTGAATATTCGGCAGATTTCAATGAGATGACCTCCCCCCCACCCCCAATCATCTAAACTCCAGCATGTGCAGACCTACAGACCCAGGCCCATCAAACACTCCCCGTATAGTTACCTTTTCATTCCCAAGATTATTCTTGTAAACATCTTCTGAAAGCCTCTCCAACACCAGCACATCCTTTCTTAGACATGGGGCATAAAGCTGCTCACAGTACATACATTGTAGTCTGACCAATGCCTTATAAAGTCTCAGCATCACATCCTTATCTTATACTTTAATCCTCTCAAGTTGTTGGAAAACATTGAGCCAAAGACAGGGAACTCATAATGGAGTAGACACAGAAAAAATATTGTAAATGCCATTTTTGGCTGCAACTGTCATAAAATGGTATTCCCAGCTGTCTTGTATTGATCTGATACTCCGGTAAATATCAACATCAGCAGAGTAATTCCAAATTAACACGAATCTTGGGTCTAACTTAGCTCAGTGACTAAAGTAAGGAGAGAATTTGCACTTTTTCCATCCAATGCTACAAGTGGATGCTAGACAGGCAAATGAGAGCACTGTTGTGCTTTTACTCTAATGCCTGATCAAAGGGAGCCTGTGCAGTATTCAGCAGTGGTACCTACCTCTAGTTCTTTGATTCAGGCAGCTAGAACCAACAATACCCTGACTTTAAAGGTGCAAGGGTGACACAGAATTGAATATTGTTTGGAAGGAATCATAAGGGAGAAAGAGATCAGCTTCAATTAAGCAATTCATTTTCAATCAAATCACTGTCGAGGTGGGATTACCCATTCTGACGGGAATGTAATTTGAATACAATGTAAAAAATTCATGCAGAACTTCTCATTTTAAACTACAAAGGGAACTAGTACAGCATTAACTTCAAGTGAGACTCAAACAGTGACTAGCAGTCCAACTGCTTCAAGTTTACCCAAAAGACTCTCTTCTTCAGCAGGTAAATGCCAGACAACGGGACCCATTTCCTAACTGAGTGCCTCAATTTACTCATTGAGAATTTAGAGTGCAGGAAAAAAATCTTTCAAGAGAGTATCTAATAACAAACAGACACAGAATGTTAACACCTCCATGCTGATGCTTGGGCGCAGTTTCACCATGCCACCAGGATGAGGATCTGATATCTTACGGCTGGTCAGTGGGTCAGGGGCTCAAGTCCAAAAGTAAGAACATTGGTAGCGAAGTATGTCATGGATTAGTAATTAAATGTTATCAACAATGTAATTTTTAAATGCTATCTAACTAACTAAAGCATTCTTGATGAAGGCGCAATAATACTGTTTCAAATGAGAACAGACTGCACACTGCATATAATATCCAGGTCTATTTTAGTGACTAGTACTCCCAAAGAACATGCATTCCACCTGCTTATTGTTTAGAATTTGTATCACTTTCAGATCAAATGATCTTGATATCCTGGGGTATTCTAAAAGCAATTTACTGGTGAAGTTACAGATATGTTTTTTCAATTAAAAGATAGAAAAAGAGAAGTCTGCGTCCGCTGCTTTTCCACAATGCCTGGACGGAAGAGAGATGAAACGCAGTGCTATTTGACATTTTCTATGCATGAGGCCTTCTCGAAGTTCAAGAAATTGGTTTATCACAGGAAATCTCTCCAGCCACTACTTCAAGTTCACAGAGCAGACCCAAATGAGCAGAATTGGGGAATTCGGCCCAATGTCTTATGGTCTTAAATTCAGAGATTAGAGTTTTAGAAGAAACAACAGCAGTAGCTCAAAAACATAACTGAAGGAAGCTACAGAGGAATGTAGACAGATAAGATTCAAATGAACTTCTAGAAGGTACAGTATTTAAAAGAGTTTCACTTAAGAAATGGTTAGCTGTATGGATCACAGAATAGGGGAAGTGGATAATACACTCGAATTACAAGAAAGTAAAAAAAGGCATCTCACAAGGATCTGTGGTGAGGCCTCACGCACCTTAAATTAACAACACAACAGTGGCAAAATATTTGAGTTTACCAATGATATAATGATTAGTAGCATAATACGCTATGCAGAAACAAAATTATAACGAAGGATTAAATATATTAAGTGAATAAGCAAATCCCTGGAGGTTTCAGTTTGAGCATCTTCAGATCAACCACAGATCACCGAAATATCTTGCTGTCAGATTTTTTAAAAAGCTAATGGGATGTGGCTATTATAATCATTATAACTAGGAGAATAGAATACAAAGAGGATATAGATTTGCCACAAGTGTATATAGTTCTGGTTAGGGCCTATCTTCAGCACTGTGTACCAGTCTGGGATTATATATTGAAAGGGATGTTAACCTTTCAGCATAGATTCATGAGAAAGTGATCAGGATTACAAGAGTTAAATTATGAGGAAAGAATACATAAACCAGATGTTTTTTTTCTTTGAATGCAAAAGATTTCAGGTGAGCTGTACTGAGGTTTTGAAGGATTTTTGAAAAGGAGTTGATGAGCTAAATGAAGGTTTAGCTTATCTGATTTGAACCTAATTCTGATTCTGAAGGTTAAACTGGTACTGCTGGTGGGACATTAATCTTGCAGTCAGACCACAACATATTACTTGTGTGATGACTGATAAAGAGCTACGTAGACAAATCAAGGTAAAAGGTGAACCCGGATCTCAATGAACGGCAAACATTGAAGGAGAGGCCTGGAAAATGGGCTGACTTATTTACTAGATATTGTTAAACCAAATCAAACTTCAAAATAAACCTCTAATTAAATTTCAGATTCTGCAGGTTAAAAGAATATTTATCCACTTTGTTGTTCAAAGGGTTCTTGTTCAGTTGTATGCATTTAGTCTGCATTATTTCTAGAGATTAGTGTCAATGCAAAGGGAGTAATGGTTATTTTAGCTAACCTTGGCCACAAGGATGCAGATTGGCAAAGGAGGATAACACTGCATATTAACAGTATCTGCCCAGACTGTGCCATTTACAATAAAAACTCTTCCAAAGAACAAACAGCTAGAAGGCAAACTCATGAAAATCGCTCGTTCATTAAGATGGTTCATACTCAGAAGTTCATCATCTCAAAATATTGAACTGTTTTTGTTTCACTTGACTGGGTAGCAGCCATTCATAGCAGAACATAATTAAATTGTCAGGGAAATAGACATTGAGCTAGGGGGCCATGGAATCAAGAAAACAATCTGTCAACTTTAACTAAAATAATGGCAAATAAAAGATATTAATTAACACACTTGGAATCAAACAACAAGCTGTAATATTTCTTAATATCTCCAAATAAAAAGGGAAGTGGTAAATAGAGTTTCAAATTAGTGGAAAATGAAGATATTTTAATGTAATTAGTATCAAAATAATATTTTAAATTACCTCTTTTCTTATTTAGTACCAGCAGAAACTGTCCAGAAGTTATGGACTGGCTGCTCCCCAAATCCTTTCTTGCCTTGGCTTCATCTGAAGATTTACTCGCACTTGCTTTTCTTGCCGTTTCTTCGGAGGCTTCTTCAGGATATAGCTCTTCAACTGCTACCTCAGGTGTAACGAAAGGTGCTGAAGAATTCTGAGGGTTGGCTGTTTCAGTTGTGGCCAAATCTTTCCCAATTGTACCCTCGAAGGCATAGGATACAGGATACTCCGCTGATTGACTCAGCTGACATTCTGATTCTTCCTGATTGTCCATTGTTAAGATTTTTTCATCAGATTCTCTCCCCATGCTATCAGTTTTCAAAGGGGAATCTTGTTCTCTTTGGACACTTTCTTCAGATGCCGATGAAGCATCATATGGATCGATGATAAGCTCGCTGTCAAGCTCAGCTTCACGTTCCTCCCTCAGAATGCTGTACTGGACTGAAGAAACAGAAGATGGTGGAGCTCCACCAGCTTGTCTGAATGCCATGTAGCTGCAAGCTTCAGCTTCTTCCACAGAAAGTGATTCATCTGGCACTACCTCAATTTCTGAGTCTCCAGATTCAGCACTGCTGGCATCAAGGTCCAAGGTTGTTGCCTGTAGCTGAGGCGCATTCAGCTCAGGCTCATCTAGTTTTGTTAAAGTATCACTTGTGGGTGTCTTTTCAGTTGTGGCATCTAAAGGAAAGCACTGTGCTTGTTCCGAAGTCTTGCAGGTAGAAGGATGTTCCTCCTCCAGGAAATGGTAAGCAGCTTCAATCTGTGAATCAGATTCTTCTGCAATAATAAATGCAGACAGAAAATATGCTCCGTGAGCATAGTTACTTTCTTTATGTCATTTCAAAAGCACACAATCAAAACTGACAATTCTAAAACTCAACTGGATGTTAACAGAACTTTATGATCAGGTGAGGGTAAATCTCCCTTTTCTTTCCACCTATAGTCGTAGATTTGATACCGTTCAGAGGTTGGCTCGGTACAGCAACCCATTCCTGTGTCCATTTACCTCAAGTATCTATTCTATTTCCTTCTTAAGTCATTGACCATTGTAACTTCCACCCCTCTCAAATGCAGAGAGCTCCAGGTACTTGATTGTTACCACATGTACTCCAAAAAATGTCTTTCCTCCACTCTCTGAGCGGAATAAACCTGGTATTATCCTTCACAACACTGCTCCAAAGAGTATTTTCTTGCTAAAATTCCACCTCCTGATAACCAATCTAATGGATACCCCCCTCTTTCTTAGAAGAATCGTGAACAGAAGGAAATTTGCAGATGCTGGAAATTTCAAACAACACGCAAAAAATGCTGGCAGAACTCAGCAGGCCAGGCAGCATAAATGGAAAAGAGTAAACAGTCGCTGTCTCAGGCCGAGACCGTTCATCAGGACTGCTGAAGGGTCTTGGCCTGAAACGTTGACTGTTTACTCTTTTCCATAGATGCTGCCTGGCCTGCTGAGTCCCTCCAGCACTTTGTGTGTGTTGCTTTGAAGAATCATAACTGGATGATATACTCTACCTGTGGCCTAACTAGAGTTTTAACACAATTTACCTTACTTCTGTCCTTAATTCTTCAATACCAGTATGAAGCAAAAGATCCCATATAGTTTGCTAACTACTTTATTAATAAATCCTGCCCAATGCGGATTTTTAGATCTGCCTTTGGATTGAGAGGGGTGGAAGGAGCAATAATCCATGACTGCAGAAGGAAACTGAATCAATATTTGGAGGCAAATAATACAGCCTTTTGAACTGTATTGACTCTATGTCATTCAATCAACATCGCCTCTTTCCATCCCATCTGCCAAAATTTATCTCATTTCCACGAGTTAAATTCCATTTGTATTTGTCTGCCTTTTCTGCTACCCACACAGTGGATTGGTATTATCCTCAGTGTTTGCTACTTCAAGCATCAGCAAATTTTTGAAATTTTACACTGTATTCCAACTTCTAAGTCACTTGCATCAAAAATAAAGGCAGTGATTCTACACAACTATTGGGGAACACTACTCACTACGGTCTGAAAAACAATTTATTCTGACTTAATGTTCTATCCTTGTTACCAATTTCTTTTTAGCTGAAAGTGGCAGTTTTATTTATCAACCTTTAACATGGTAACACCTACTCAACATCTGCCATATTTCTAAGGTCTTGTTAATTCTTAAATATACAATTATATTAGTTAATAATGATCTACCCATCACAATCCTGAGCTGGCTCTCTTTCATTAAGTCAAATCTCTCGAAGCACCTGCTACTTGTTCCCGTGATTGTCTCCTAAAACAATGGTGTTATATTGTCTGGTCTGCAGTTTAAAAAATATTCTCTCTCAGTCCATTTACAAGCTTCTGACATATTTCCATATTCAGGGAAAATTAGAAGGCTATTAAAAACCTTTCCACTGCCATTTACCTTATCAGCCTGGGATGCATCTGACTGATACAATCAACTTTTCCAGTAAACCTCCCTATCAAGTTTCATTTCATCCATTACTACTGTCATTTCTGCCTCTTTGGACATTTTATCAATATCCCCTTCTTCAGAAAACAGCAATAGAAATGATTCATTATGTACTTTATCCATTGGCATATTATTTTCTTTGCCTCCCTTAAACCTCAGCCCACCTTTTGTAATCCTTTCAAAGTACTGTACAAGCTAATAGATAATTTTGGGTTCCCTTTTATAGTAATTGCATTTTATTTCATAATCTCTCATTCCCAGCCTTCTCTTTTCTCAATTAACTTTACTTAGTTTACTTCTAGCTTGTGGAATTCATCTGATATTCATCAAACGTCTTATTTTCTTTGCTCATATTATTTACCTCTCTTATCAATCTGGGAACACGAGCTTTGGTTTCCTTCACCTCTTTCACAAAGATCTCATTGTGATGTTATAATTTTTATTCTGGTCAACCTTTGGGTCCACATTACACTAACTACATCATCCCTCCCTTTGTCACCCATGTTAGATTGTTTCATGCTCTACTCCATTATTAAAATTATAATATAATATGAAGGAAAATGTTTGCCCACCAACACCTGACCTATCTCATTCTCCCTATCTAGCAATGCTTTCTTCCCAATTGAGCCAATAACATACTGTACTACTTAAGGAAGGACCTCTGACATTTCAGGAATTGCTCCAATCTCCTTTCCCTTTCCCCCAGTATTATTTATCTACCTAATGACTGGGATACAGTCCTCAATGTCACCACTAATTGAAATATTTAGTTATTTGTACATCATGTCTCCCTCTCCCTGTAGGCTTCCCCCTATTAGAACGACAATACACTTTTAATTTCCCAACTTAAGTCAAATCCTTTCTAATCTTGCCCCCTAGGAGACTGTCTCTTTCCAACACTACGATCTATTCCTGAATTAGTATCACCACCCTACCTTTTCACCGTCCTTTCATTTTCTGAACAGAATGTATCCATGAATATTAAATGCCCAGTCCCAACCAGTTGACAGCCAGATTTATGTTTTTGCTGCTACATCTAAGTTCTATTTGACCAGTTATGCTTGCAACTCACCAATTTTATTCATTATATTTTGTCTATTTATCTAATGGATTTCATATCTACCTTGATGTTTCTTATGGCTCTGCGCTGACTTCCCCTATTTAACTTGGTATTACGTCCTTCGACATAGAATTACACAGCACAGAAATGGGCCCTTTCAGCCCAAGTCATCCATACCAACCTTGATCGCCTACCTGCACTCTGTCATTTGTCCACATTAGGCTTGTATCACTCTCCACCTCTCTTATCCTATCCAAATATCCTTGAAAAGGTGTAAATTATTTTTGCTCCCACCACCTCCTCTGGGAGTTCATTCCAGATATTCATCAACAACCTGTGTCTGAAAATCTTGCCCCTCAGATCTGCTTTAAATTCACCCCCTCTCTCCTTAATCCTCTGGTTCTAGACTTCCCTGTCCTGGGAAAAAGACAGATTATCTATTCTATTCACATTCCTCGTGACGTTATAAGCCTCTATGAGCTCACTCTCAGCCTCCTGCATTCTCGTGAGAAAACTCCAGCATATTTCATCTCCTCTTGTAAATTCAGCTCTCCGTTCTAGGCAACATCCTGGTGAATCTCTTGTGAAAACTCTCTATTGCTACCACATTCTTCCTATAATGTAGCAACCGGAACTGTACACAACACAATACAACCCATCTCTTGTGCTAACACCAGTTCTTTTATGTTTCTATTTCTAGTGTACAGCTCCTTCCAGATTTAGTTTAAATCTTCTCCAATCACACCTGTGAGCCTCTCCACGTAGATATTGATCATAGTGCTCGAAGTGCAAAATGTCATCTTAGAAAAAATGCTTCCTGCCACAGAATGCCTCCAGTGATTTAAGAATTGCTGCCCGTAGTCCAAACTTCTAGACATGAGTCCATAATCCTTAAATATTGAGGACTCCTTAGATTACTGGACCACAATATTTGTTCTCCTTGTGGTACATGTTGTTATCAACCACACGACTCCTATCCAGTACCTCTAGAACATCCTTTAGCCTGGAATCAGGAAGGCAACTCATCACGTGAAACCCACAATAACAGTTAATGAAACATCTGTCTGTCCCTGTAACTTTAAAAGCTCTTAAAATAATTGAGCTTTGTTGTTCCACCCATGGAGTTCCTTACCTATTAGTGTCAATGCACTCTTTCAAAGTGTTGCAAAATGTAGCACGACCTGATTACCAACCCTATACCAACAAGTCCCTGTGCCTTTTCCTATTATTCTGGAGGGCTATTCATTGACTGGCCTAAACTTTCTCTACCTCTGGAGTGGCCAGCTCATGGAACACTCATGCAGGAAACTTTCAGCTTCCATCTGCTCTATTCTGCATCCAAGTTCAGAAATCCTGATGACAATTCCATACAAGTGGCTACTCAACAGTCCTGAAGATCTTACATGGCACAAGAATTTTGTGGTTGAAAATTGTTTCCATTCATGAACTAAAAACTTTAGCCCTTCTTTTAAAATCAAACTACTAGCAGGTGCAAAAAATTGATTTCCAATTATTACCATTCCTGTGGACAAGCAAGTCTTTCAATATTCCCTTATTCATTTGAAGCAGGTTGTGTAGCACACAGGCAAAACTCCCCTGCTTGATAATGGAACAAAGGAGGAATTCACCAACTGGTTATTCTAAATGTGAGAATCTCTGTAATCCCACTATTCATTCTTACTTCTTCAGCCTGCAAAACTTGGGGACTAAATGACTATAACCTTGGACGGTATTTTTTTCTTAATAGTGTCCTGCCAGGTATTATGTGTATGAATCTGCTTACTCTTATTAAACGTGTAAATAGTCAGGTTCCACATTAATGTCAATAGCAACTCTTTTGTCATCAGTAGAGATACAAATTGATAAATTATTGTTCTCTAACTGTAGGTTAGAATACTAATTCGAATGACTGACTACCACAGAATAACCATTTGTAATGAGACTTGAGAAAGAAAATTAATACTAGTTTTAGCACGAAGCAAATAATGCTATTTATCAAAGCAAAATGTCAGAGCCAATCCAATCTTTTGCCAAAATAATTATTTCTAGATATCATGAGTAAGAATATGTGTGACCTAAACTTTGCTATGACCTGGTATGCAGAGAATGGGCAAGCAAGATTGTGATCTACTGCTTAACCATTCTGCCAATAACCATCAATGTTCACACAAAAATCACAAAGAAGGGATCAACATAATGGAATTTGTTGATTTTTGTTTTGAACAATTGTTTGTGCAGTCTGAAAAAGTACAAATCAGTAAGAAGCAGAGGGGCAAATGTTTTCCCCCAAATAGAATTTTGCTATTTATCAAATTCATGCGCAACTAAAATATATAGTTACTTTTTCTACCCCAACCCATCCACAATCCTGCTCTTTTAACTAAAGTGAAAAACAGACAGGTGCACATCTTGAAATAAAAAGGCTGAAGTAATACATGAATTGGCGGTATTATAAAATAAAATATTTTAATTACTTTCCAGATGTTGTGGATGTTGAACTAACCTTTGAAGAGAAAATAGCTCACATCCAAATGGCAAATTTGGGGAGTAACTATATGGGTTCAGAACATAAATTTCTGCAAAGATGGAAAATCTGGATATATTTTGGCCAGTTCAAAATGAAATCACTTCTGCACTGCAGTTCACATTAATAATTTGACTCAAGGTAGACACCTTCTCACAGATGTTTTAAAAGCCATTGTCTTTGCCATGTTTGCAATTGATCTCTAACAAAGCTAAATGGGAATGAATTTCGAGGTCTAGCGGAAATACAATGGCATATGGCAGAATTAAACATTTTGTCAGAGGCTAACGAAAAAATTCTCAAATGTCTAAATATATAGTCAGTGACTTGATGGCAGTTAAATTATAATTCAGACACTTGTGAAGACAGACAGTAACATAGAGAAGAGGAAGGTAAGGAGAAAAGCAGACAGGTGGGATTTTTTATTATTCTATTTTATTTTCTTGAAATAAGTAAAAGAAAATAATCAAGAAGGAAGAGAGAAAGAAAAGCAGGAATGAGTGGGCAACCAGAGATCTACAACATGCATTTTAAATCAGGACTTACACCAGCCAATGCATCCATCAAACACTACAAATTAATTTCAGTAAGTACAAAGGAGAGTAGTCTTCCCTCTGGAAATGCATTTTGTATGCTTCCTTTCGCATTTGGCTGTCAGTGGCAATTTTTAAAAATATTTTATTTGCCACCCTGGTGCTGAAGCTGCCTAGCTCCATTAATTGGACAGGTAAATAATGAGCTGAAGCACTGTTACTAATTATATGGAAAGGCCACAGGATGGGGAAAAACTCAAAGCTTTTTACACCAACTGCCAAGAAAAATATAATGACAAAGCAGAATGTCAACAAATACAGTATACAGACAATATAATTACTGTAATGCAATGAGCAAAAGACAATTATAAATACACACACACACACACGTATATGAACATTGGCAACCTAATGCAATAATTACCTGAACTTGAGGGTGTAGGTGTTTGAGAGATTGGACTGTCGTCATCAGGCTCTGATACAGTCACAGTTGGAACTACATCGGATCCTTGCTTTGGTTTAGTCTCTTGTTCATGCTGTGATTTGCACCCACTATTGGGATCTACTATGGTTTCTATTTCAGTGAGCAGAACTTCAGCTGGCACCGAGCACGTAGGAGTTATGTGAGTACTCTGCTGCGTGTCCCCCATTTCCCATTTCTCGGAGATATCTTCATCTGAAGGCTCTTCCACATATGGTGCCGTTGTTGGTTCTTCAGGACTCAGGCTTGGGCTTATTTCTTCTATTAACTTTGCTTCCTCAACTGACTTCTTCATGTTTTCGGGGGAGGCTTCTGTGTCATCTGGTACGTTATCTACAAAAGGCATCGTCTTCTCTTCCCAGAATGTCTCAGCTAACTCCTGAGCTTTTGATTCTCCAGAATGGCATAAGTCAATATAATTTTGGACTTCTACTTTCTCTGACCCTATTGGGTCCACCAAAGTTTTGGCCAAATCAAGAGCATCCCCCGGTGTCATCTCTATTCCTGAATCTGAGCTGATCATACAATGAGACTCAAAGCTTGGAATTCCTCTTGCAGCGAAAACCTCTGGATTATACTCTTCAAAACCTGATGATCTAACATGCGTTCCTTCTGTAACTTCTATAAAGAAAATGAAAAACATGGAACAGTGACAAATGTGATTATTGTTTTCATCTGCATTTCATCCAAAATTGACATTCTATCCAAATAGCTTCTTATGCAGTGTTTAAAAGTTGATGCGGCTATTGAAGTATTTTTGAAGGGACTCTACCCTTAGGTTCATACAAGAAGGTTAATGAAGTAGAAGCTATAAAGAAACATCAGGACTGTAGAAAACCATTAATGCAACACTTCATTCTTTATTTTATTCAAAATAGGTCAGAGGAATAAGGCACAGAAGAGGGGCCTTCCTATCCACACTGACCTTTTTGCCACTCTTCTACATTAACTCCGTTTGTACCCATTGGTCTCTATTCTTCTATACCTTGCCCATTAAAGTGCCTGACTAAATGTTCAGTAAACAGACACTGTCTCAAATTCCACCACCTCCTTTGGTAGCAGGTTCCAAAAATTCAACCCTCTGTATGCAAACCTTCCCTTCAAATCTCCTTAATATCTTTTCTCTCATCTTTAACATGTCCTCTTGTATTTGTTTCATTAGACAATGATTTTAAATATCTCTCCCTCATATCAATATACAGGAATTTCTCTTCATTATTAGTGCAATGTTATTAAGGGAATGCTATTCTGCTTCACTGAAAACAATAATTGACATTTATACACATAAGCAAGGAAAATACAGAAAACAAAACACCACAAATGCATCCAAGTAGCAGATATAATCCTATTTCAGCAAACCAGCTTGTAATTTCACATTATGGTCATTAAACTGCTCTACACGTCTAACTAGGGAGTACATTAGCTAAGATTTTTAGTACATAAAGAGCAAAGGAGTTTAGAATGACTAAGATTTATCAACAGCTAATCAATGAAATTTCTACAACTTAAACTGTTCTCAGATAATTGAGCACAACACTAATACATGAATATTCTTCCCATTTTAATCCCCTTTTTCTATTACCTTGTTTATATTCCTCAATTTTAAATTTTTTTTAGCATTTCTTCATTTAAGATCTATTACTTACCTTTTTTTTAAACTTCATTTACCTTTTCCTATCTATTCTTAAAGTAGGATGGGAAGATTGTCTAGTTTTTTGGTCACCCTTTGTTAGTTTTCTCACTCATGCAATTAATTCTCGACATATACATGGATAAAATCAGAATCAGATTTATTAGCACAGTCATGGTGTTTTGTGGCAGCAGTACACTACAAGACATGAAACTTACTATATAAATAAATAATTAGTGTGAAAAGGGAACTCAGAGTATTGCTCTCCTTCACTGAGATTAATAGGAGATAGTTAATTATTATACATTTCCATTCATACTTACTCTTACTGGTACAAAAATAAACTTGTCCAGCAATGACATGTTGAACCTGACAGTACCTTCCAAAATGCAAACATCACTGTTTGAGCATGATAAAAATCTGATCACTCATCTAAATCAATACTGTATACTTATGATCTCACTTACCATATACAAGAGCCATTTGTAACAAAATAGTTGCTCAGAATAATATCAAAACATGGGCAAAAAAAAACTTTTGACATGGCCGTGAGCATACAATTTTTTTTTAAACTGGTTAGCTAAAGGCTGAAAGCTAAATTATTAATTCAATGCCTCAATCATTTCTTGCCAAATTCCTTCTTGAATATTCACAGGAAATTATAAGGGAGGAAGAGCAGCCTCTCGAACCGGATAGGTACCAAAGCCTAGTTATATGGATTACTTGTAATTGTTTAATAACAAAACTAAATATTGAAAGGGAATCCTCTGCATTTGTAATTTGGATCAATATGAGGCAGAGCAGCTGGCTGGACGTAATTAATGCAGGAAGCAGGCTTTTGCTGCTTGGACAAGTCTGGAGGGGTTTCCAAACTGCTGAGATCAGATGTCCCGAGCACCTTTCACAACTCTGCCATTAAGGAAGAATGATGATGTTCCCCTGATGAAATGGAGGCCAGTTACATGTAGCGTATTATCAAAGCTGAACAGTAGTCTGAGTTCATGCTGACTCTTGAAAGGACAAATAAGCCCAAAAGGCTTCAGCTCTGTGCAACTCAGCCTACCCCATCCTCTCTCGTCTTCAATGGCGAGACATTCACTCTCTTCATCATCACACTACGATATGACCACAGATTATTCTCCTGTGCCTCAAACTGACCAGTTTTCGACATCCATGGCTAGTAACACCATTTTTTTATTTATTCATTTACAGGATGTGGGCATCCCCAGCTAAGCCAGCGTTTATTGCCCATCCCTAGTTGCCCTTGAGCAGGTGGTGATGAGCTGCCTTCTTGAATCGCTGCAGTCCCTGAGGTGTGGGTACACCTACTGTGCTTTTAGGGAGGGAATTCCATGATTTTGAACCAGCAACAAAGAAAGAACAGCAATATGTTTCCAAATCAGGATTTTGAATGAATTGTTGGGGGATTTCCATGGACTGGTGTTCCCAGGTACCTGCTGTTTCTTGTCTTTCTAGATGGTAGTGGTCATAGGTCTGGAAGGTGCTGTCTTAGGAACTTTGGTGTGTTGTTGAAGTGCATCTTGTAGACAGTACACACTGCTGCAATTGTTCGTTGATGATGGAGGTTTGGATGCTTGTGAAAGGGGTACCAATCAAGAGGGCTGCCTCGTACTGGATGACGTCAAGCTTCGAGTATTGATGGAGCTGCACTCATCCAAGCGAGTGGCAAGTAATCCATTACACTCCTGACCCGAGCCTTGCAGATGGTGGAGAGGTTTTGGGAAGTCCGGTGAGTTACATGTTGCAGGATTCCGAGTACAGGGGTACGGTAGAAAATCTTGTCACATGGTGTGAGCAGAATTATCTGCAGCCTAATGTGAAAAAGACTAAGGAGCTGGTGGTAGACCTGAGGAGAGCTAAGGTACCGGTGACCCCTGTTTCCATCCAGGGGGTCAGTGTGGACATGGTGGAGGATTACAAATACCTGGGGATACGAATTGACAATAAACTGGACTGGTCTAAGAATACTGAGGCTGTCTACAAGAAGTGTCAGAGCTGTCTCTATTTCCTGAGGAGACTGAGGTCCTTTAACATCTGCCAGACGATGCTGAGAATGTTCTACGAGTCTGTGGTGGCCAGTGCGATCATGTTTGCTGTTGTGGCTGGGGCAGCAGGCTGAGGGTAGCAGACACCAACAGAATCAACAAACTCATTCGTACAGCCAGCGATGTTGTGGGGATGGAACTGGACTCTCGCACGATGGTGTCTGAAAAGAGGATGCTGTCTAAGTTGCATGCCATCTTGGTCAATGTCTCCCATCCACTACATAATGTACTGGGTGGGCACAGGAGTACATTCAGCCAGAGACTCATTCCACCGAGATGCAACACAGAGCGTCATAGGAAGTCATTCCTGCCTGTGGCCATCAAACTTTACAACTCCTCCCTTGGAGGGTCAGACACCCTGAGACAATAGGCTGGTCCTGGACTTATTTCCTGGCATAATTTACATATTACTATTTAACTATTTATGGTTCTATTACTATTTATTATTTATGGTGCAACTGTAACGAAAACCAATTCCCCCCTGGGATCAATAAAGTATGACTATGACTACTATGTAAAGTCACAGAGACACAACTGACTGGAATTCTGACTGGCAGTCTGCCTAACTCGTATTCTAAAGGAATGGTAACACACACACAAAATGCTGGAGGAACTCAGCAAGCCAGGCAACATCTATCAGAAAGAGTAAACAGTCAACATCTCGGGCCGAGATTCTTCACCAGGACCCTTTTATCCTCTTTTCCACAGATACTGCCTGGCCTGCTGAGTTCCTCCAGCATTTTGTGTGTATTACTTTGATTTCCAGCACCCGCAGATTCTCTCATGCCTGGTGGAAAGATGCTCCGAGTTGAATATGAGAGAAACTGGCAGCTTCAGGCTGGTGAACTCCAGCTTGTCACGATTCGACTGGACCCTGGATTTCTGGCCCTGATGAGCAGCAGCAAGGCCAGGAGATAACAGTGAACACAGACTAGTAAAAAACATTCCAATACAAAAGGACTATTATAAACATAGACTAAACAGAGCAGATTAAGGGGGGGGGGCGTTGGTCAACGGCCTTCCCCAGTAGCACAGTCTGGATTCAACCATGCAGACACCAGTATGGTATGGTATGCTGTTGATCAGAAACAGAAAGTTTATCTACTGCTTAATTTTGCTTTCTCATAATGTTGATAACATTCTAGACACAGTTGTTTTAACTTGCTAAATATTCCAAAAGACTACACTGCAGATATCATATCAAAACAATTGCAGCCGGAAAAAAATGATCAGTACTATAGGTAGAGGGTTCCAGGATTTAAACTCATTGATAATAAGCGGAAATGAGACAGAGTCAAAGCGCAGCCCAGGCCTGAGGGCAAGGAAAAACCCGGGGCTTAATCGACTTAAGTATCAGGCCAAATTGGAAAGGTTGGACACGGGCCAAATCGAGGCGGCAGGCCCCAGGCCTGAGTGCGTATATCAAAAGGGCAGGGCCCAGGTTCAAAAGCAAAGAACCCTAGGTTTGGACTAGGTTAAGTGCCAGGCCAGATCGTAAAAGGTCATGGTGTCGGGACCGGAGGCGAGGGACAGGCCGGGCCGAGCCAGACTGGTTCAGCTCAACGCTCCACAAGGTTTACTCATCTCTGCTCTGAAATTGGCTGCAGTGCTGCTTGGCTTCGTGTCTGTGGACTCACTTTCATGAACGCCAGTTCTGAATACCATTTGCTTACTTTTATTGTTTGCATGATTTGTTTTTTTTGTCTCTGCATATTGGGTGTTTGACAGTCTTTTTTAAAAAATATATGGGTTCTATTGGGTTTCTTTGTTCTGTGGTTGCCCGGAAGGAGATGAATCTCAAGGTTCTATAAAACATACGTACTTTGAAAATAATACTTTGAACTGATTTTTCATTTTCATAATCATCCATCTACAATTGGAAAGGTTCAAACAGGCCCTGTAATTAAAATGTCACCTTTTAAAAAATTTGTGCATCATGCTGATCATGTGCTCCAGTAATTATTTGCTTTGGCAGTCTATATTTTACATTTCGCAGTCTATTATTGATGCACATTGATTTCTCCATGGGTTGGCAAGATTTTCTTATCACAGAAGCTAGTCATGCATTACTTTTAGAGCTTTATTGATGCCATATTGTGTAAATAATTGTGGGTTACCATCCAGCTCAGATACCTTAGGTGTTATATTGAGGCTTACCAGCATTCAAAATAGAAGCTGAATTTCTCAACATTTAATATGTCTGCAACTCAAATTCTACCTTCCCACCTATTTTTCTCCTAGGCTTTTGACTTTTTAGTTTCAGCATGAAAATCCAAGTTTAATTAGTTGAATTTTTCCTCTTCCATTTTTTCATCAATTCCCTGAAGAATGGCTCCTTAGCCAGCTCAATGGTACACAGCTGGGGCAACGTCTGTTTTATCATTAATGGTGATGCATTTGTTTTACTGCCAAGACATCTGCTAGTTTGATTTTTAATTTTGTGGGCCCCTTGTTAAAGGCAGCACCGAGCACCACATGTGTAGTTGAAAGATGGCAAACTATAGGGATGCTCATCTGGTGCATACACCCATGTGCGACCACAAGATAGAGGAGCACAATTAGACCATTCACCCTATTGAGTCTGCACCACCATTCAATTATGACACATTTTTTTCCCCCAACCCCATTTCCCTGCCTTCTCCCTGTAAACCTTAATCCCTTTACCAATCAAGAACCATCTCTGCCAAAGACTTGGCCTTCAGAGCCCTCTGTCTCAGCGAATTCTGCTGGTTCACCACCATCTGCCTGTGGAAATCCCTCTGAAATCAGTTTTAAAGTGATGTCCCTTTATTCTGAGGCTGTACCTTCTGATCCCCGACTCTCCCATTGATGAAAATATCCTCCTCGTGTCGACTCTATCCATGCCTTTCATATCCTGACGAAGGGTCTCGGCCTGAAACGTCGATTGTACCTCTTCCTAGAGATGCTGCCTGACCTGCTGCGTTCACCAGCAACTTTGGTGTGTGTTCCTTTCATATCCAGTCAGTTTCAGTTTCAATGAGGTTCCCCACCACCCTTTGCACATATTTGTATGTTTGTGTAACAACGCATTTGGTACTCTGCTCTTGCATAGCTATTCATCATCAAAACCTCTAATATGAGCTCCAGCTGAAGCTACGACGACAGCTCGTTGGGCACGAGGATCCCAGTGTCTCCAGAGTAAAAGTGAAGTCATTGGCCATGAATGGCCATCAGTGGTATTGCCACGTGTTCCACAGCAGGCTTCAATAAAAACAGCTACTGTTCTGTAGAGTCACGTATATATAAAAAAAAGTGCTAGAGGAACTCAGCGGGTCAGGCAGCATCCAGGATCTCTGCTGTTCTATCAGCATGGGTGAGCTCCCATTACTGTTTACAACCAGACAAAAGGATTTATTTTCATCAGTCTCCAAATAAAGACGATATGAATTGCATCCTACAACTCATGCAGACTGGCACCAAGATGAACTTTTGAAAAGCTAGTGAATACTATGAGTTTTAGCCTTTCACTGCCAATCATGAAACATACGGTGCTTTTTTCTGAAAGCTGTGTCACCATACCGTGGACAAGTAGTGTCAAGTAATGCCCATTAATACCATGCCAAGTGGCATTCTCTTATTTTGATTCAGGTGTGATCATAAATTTTAGTTGCTGAATAAATGAAATACATAACTAAGCACAAATATTTATTTATTTCACCACTAATTTTATGCAACATTCTGTGATAGTTCATCATCGAAAAGGATGAATACAGAACCGAAGGTGTTATATTTGACTGCGCGCAGCATATGGAATAAGGCAGATGAACTTGCAGTACAGTTGCAGATTGACAGGTCAGATGTTGTAGGCATCACTGAATCATGGCTGAAAGATTACAGCTGGAAGCTTAATGTCCAAGGATATACGTTGTATAAAAAGGGACAGGCAGAGGGGTGGCCTTGCTCTGTTAGTAAAAACTGAAATCAAATCATTATAAAGAGGGGACATAGAGTTGGAAGGTGTTGAATCATTGTGGATAGAGCTAAGGAACTGCAAAGGTAAAAAGACCTTGACAGGAGTATACAGACACCCCCCCCCCCAAACAGTAGCAAAGATGTGGTTTGCAAATTACAATGGGAATGGGAGATAGAAAATGCACATCAAAAGGGCAATGGTCCAATAGTCAAGGAGGATTTCAACATGCAAGGAGATTGGGAAAATCAGGTTGGTGCTGGATTCCTGGAGGGGGGATTTCCAGAGTGCCTACAAGATGGCTTTTTAGAGCAGCTTGTGATTGAGCCCACTCTGGGATCAGCTATTCTGGATTGGGTGTTGTGCAATGAACCAAAATTGTTTCAAGAGCTTGAGGTAAATAAACCCTTTGGGGCAAGTGATCATAATATAATCGAATTCACCCTGAAATTTGAGAAGCTGAAGCTAAAGCCAAATGTATCAGTATTATATTGCAGTAAAGACAATTACAGAGGCATGAGAGAAGAGTTCACCAGAATTAATTGGAGAAGAACCCTGGCAGGGATGACAGCAGAGCAGCAATGGTTGGAATGACACAACCGTGACTAGCAAGAGAAGTCAAAGCCAACTTAATAGCCAAAGACAGGGCACATAATAGAGTAAAAACAGTGGAAAGTTAGGTGATTGGGAAGCTTTTAAAAACCAACAAAAGGCTACTAAATAAAGTCATTAAGAAGGCACAGATGGAATACGAAAGTAAGCTAGCCAATAATATTAAAATGGATACCAGAAGTTTCTTCAGATACATAAAGCATAAAAGAGAGGCGAGAGTGTATATTGGAACCTCTCGAAAACAATGCTGGAGAGGTAGTTGTGGGTGGGGGGGGGGGACAACGAAATGGCAGACAAACTGAATAAGTATTTTGCACCAGTCTTCACTGTGGAAGACACTAGTGCGATGGTGGAAGTTCTAAGTGTCAGTGGTCATGAAGTGTGTGAAGTTACCATAACTACAGAGAAGGTTCTAGGGATACTGAAAGGTCTGAAGGTTAAGTCACCCCAGGGTTCTGAAAGAAGTAGCTGAAGTTGGAGTCAACTGTTAAGGATGAGGTCTCAGGGTACTTGGAGGCATGATATGATAGGCCATAGTCAGCATTGTTTCCTCATTGTTGTCTGACAAATCTGTTGGAATTCTTTAAAGAAATAGCAAGCAGGATAGACAAAGGAGAATCGGTTGATGTTGTGTGCTTGGATTTTCAAAGGCCACACATGAGGCTGCTTAACAAACTATGAGTCCATAGTATTATGGGAAAGATTCTAGCATGGATAAAGCAATAGCTGATTGGCAGGAGGCAAAGAGTGGGAATAAAGGGGGACTGTTCTAGTTAGCTGCTAGTGACCAATGGTGTTCCATGGGGGTCTGTGTTGGGACTTCACAGCATATGTTTTTTTTCCTCCACCTTTGGAGATGGTGGAAGTTACGGAGGATGATATGGTTCCTTCCTCCACCTGTTCAGAAGATCACGATCAATTCTGTGCCTTGTCCCCTACAGCACAAACCCTCATTCATGGGTTATCCAAAACTCATGGAGTCTTGAGGATGAGCAGTGACTAAGCATCCACATCCTTCTAAACTAAATAATTTGAACACTTACAGTCTTTGACATAAAGAAATTTGTTATCTCAGTATTAAATATACCCTCTTTATTCAAAGGGTACTCCCTTGAGTTCTATTTGGACAGTCAAGAAGAAACAAGTTCTCAGTAGCTTTTCTGTCAATCTCTCCCAGAATTGTCAGTGAGATCATTTTTCTTATAAAATTCTCCCTTGATCATAGACAATCATTCCATGGAACACCAGCCTTATACCAATGCAACAACTCTGAAGAAGTGAGATATGAAGACCAAAATTGCACGTCAGATGTACAAACAGACTCATAGAGCTACAGCACAGAAACAGGCTCTTGGGTCCACCAAGTTCCCACTAATTATTAAGCAGCCATTTATATTTACCCTTTTCTTATTCTTGCCACTTCCTCAGCAACCCAACTTAGGAGAATCTCAGCAAAATCAACTTTGGACTTCAACCCCTATGCTATATGGGCCAATATATCATTAATCCCCCTGATTGTTTGCTGTGGTGTTATACAATTTAAAAGTATTAAGTTCATCCTTGTAAAGGAAGATTTATTTTCTTTATTTTCTTTAAGAAACTTTATTTTCTTTATTCAAATAAAATGAAATATCATAAAATATTTCATCTAGAGATAAATTTGAGGGAAGCTTATTACTTTTATTGGGAATCCAATATCAAGGTGTGAAAGTGAGGAGAATATTATCAAGTGAGGATGGTTATTGAATGGTCAACTTTAGTGAGATTGCTAACACAAAATAATCTGCAGATACTGGGATCAAAACAACACCCACAACAAGCTGGAAGAACTCAGCAGGTCGGGCAGCATCGGTGGAAACGATGAGTCGATGTTTCAGGCTGGAACCCTTCATCAGGACTGTAGGGGGAAGGGGCAGAGGCCCTATAAAGAAGGTGGGGGGAGGCTGGGAAGGAGAAGGCTGGTAGGTTCCAGGTGAAAAACCAGTAAGGGGAAAGACCAAGGGTTGGAGGAAGGGAAACAGGGAGGTGATAGGCAGGAAAGGTGAAGGAGGAATAGGGGAAAACACAATGGGTAGTAGAAGGAGGCGGAACCATGAGGGAGGTGATAGGCAGCTGGGGGAGGGGGCAGAGTGAAATAGGGATAGAGGAAAGGAGGGGGAGGGAATTATCGGAAGTTGGAGAATTCTATGTTCATACCAAGGGGCTGGAGACTACCTAGACGGTATATGAGGTGTTGTTCCTCCAACCTGAGTTTAGCCTCAACATGGCAGTAGAGGAGGCCATGTATGGACATATCTGAATGGGAATGGGAAGAAGAGTTGAAGTGGGTGGCTACCGGGAGATCTTGTCTGTTGTGGTGGACGGAGCGGAGGTGCTCAACGAAGCGGCCCCCCAATCTGCGTCGGGTTTCACTGATGTAGAGGAGGCCGCACCGGATGCAACAGAGAATAGTGAGATTGCTGTTATCACCCTTGAATCCTTTATTTACATAGAACTTGAATAGAAAGCAGCTATCTAGATTTATACCCTCACAATTCATGTAGCCAAATACTTCTCTCAGTTCTTTCATCTCTGGCCGCATTTGTTCCCAGGATGCAATTTCCATTCCAGTGTATCAGAAATGTCCTCCAAAGAATGGGGTTTCCCTTCCTCCACCATTAAAGCTGCCCTCACTTTCCATTTCCCAAACATCCACGCTCACCTTCTTCCCATTGCCTTAACAGTGATAACGTGCTTCTTGTTCTCACCTACCATCCTATGAGCTTCCACATTAAACACATCATCCTCTGCAACTTCCACCATCTCCAAACGGTTCCTACTACCAAACATATCTTTACCTCAGCCCCCCTCTGCTTTCCAGAGGGATCATTCCCTTGTCCATTCATCCCTCGCCATCAACATCCAACCTGGCACTTACTCCTGCAAGCAGCCCAAGGGCAACATCTGCCCATTCACCTCCTCCCTCACTTTCATTCAGGACCACAAACAGTCCTTCCAGGTGAGGCAACACTTCACCTGCAAATCTTCTAGGGTCGTCTATTGTGTTCAGTGCTCCTGATGTAGCCTCCTCTACAATGGTGAGGTGAGGCCCATTATAAATTGGGGGACCACTTCATCGAGCACCTCCACTCCATCCACCAAAAGCAAAAATTTGCAGTCATCAAACATTGTAATTCTGATTTCCATTCTTGCTCCAACATGTCAGTCCATGGCCTCTTCTTATGGTGAGAGGAGGCCATCCTCAGGTTGGCGGAGCAACCTTATATTCTATCTGGGTAGCCTCCAACTTGATGGCATCAATATGGATTTCTCCTTCCAGTAAAACAATTTCCCTCCCCTACCCCTCTTCTATTCCCCACGTAGGCCTCTTACCTCTTCTATCACCTACCCCCCCCCACTGGGCCCCCTCCTCCTTCCCTTTCTACTATAGTCCCCCTCCCCCCACCCTTCCAGATTCCTTCCTTTCCAGCTTTATCTTTCCTACCCACCTGGCTTCACCTATCACCTTCTAGCTATCATCCTTCCTCTCTTCCACCCTGTCCTTTTATTCTGGGATCTTCTCCCTCCTTTCCAGTCCTGGAAAAGGGCTTGAAACGTCAACCGTTCATTCATTTCCATAGATGCTGCCTAACCTGCTGAGTTCCTCTAGCATTCTGAATGTATTACCCAAATACACTACCTATTCCTTTTAGTCTCTTGCCTGATGTGTGGGAAGAGCTGTGGCTTCATAATGTTGGTATAGAATCTGTGCCTAGACCTTTCATGTTCAACTTGAACACTAAATTCTTTGACTCTTTGAGTCAAGAATGTTATCTGAGGTGTCATTGGAACTACTGAAGTATTAAGGCAGATGAATGATCAAAAACAATGGTCTTACATTAACAGTAAGAGGGTGTAGAAGGAGCTTGAAGAAGGAAGTTCAAAGCACATGGACCAAATGGTTGAAGATGTGACTGTTTTTCTAAAATGCTTAATTTACTTCAGTTGGTCTGTTTTACTTCAATGCAGAGTAAAATAATGAATATATGTAAATAACCAACATGTCTCATCCCTTTTCTCTTAAAAAAAAGGGTCCATAATTATAATGAGAACAGGGATTGGGGATGAAGAGCAGACAGTGCCTGCACATGAATCATTTTAACTTGGGGTGGCTATAGCAATCCTGCTCCCACCTTCAAACTCACACTCACTGATGGACATATACAAAGACAGCATTGGCCTGCATCTTTTTAAGGAAAAAGACTTTTTCTAAATAGTTGAGTTAATGGAAGTAAACATTTTACTTCCATTAACCCTTGTCACCACTTCAGGTGTTCAAAAGCATTGGATTTTCCATTTAAAATCTAGCAGACCCGAGAATGACTACTAAATAAACAATTGTTGTTAATTGTCAGACTCCTATCAAAGAGTTACTGTAAATAAAGCTTGCGCATCTATTGTGTAATAATTCAGAGTGATTTAGAAATAAAATTGGGTATTGTCTGCCTTTGGATTGCAATAACTTCTGAATGCCAATATGTGCCCAATATGTAGAAGGCCATCAATTTCGCTGAAGACAGTGAATCATTTTTTCTTTTTGTGATTTTACTGCAAATAAAAACATCTTCTTTCTCAAAGTCCATTTTCATTCCAGGTCTTTTATCTTCTCTTCTTTCAGAGGATGGAGTCACAAACTCAATTTTAGCCATCCATTCACTTCTGGTAGATCTTTTAAAATCTTTCTTCAGCATTCTTAACCTTTTGGTATTCTCGGATTGTTAACAGTACTCTGGGTGTTGCAACCAAATTACCAATTAAAAGGAGAGAAGGAACATATTGTTCTGTTTCTACCTGCAGAGTTTGCACTCTGATTATATACACTGTTGGCTGGTTTTCAGTTGATGTTTTGTTTACCTGACATCCTGTTTATCTGTGGACCCACATTTTCCTGTATGGTTTTCAAAACATTTTGAAAAATTCAACTGCATACCGAGGGGGAGAAAAGATTAATTAACATTGAAAACTGATGGAATCAAAGCCAATTGTGGATGTACAACTCGCTGGATTCCACGTAGAAAACGTGGCTGTAGGTCAGTGATCCAAGTGCGTTTAAGGAAATGGGGTTTTAGACTCCTAATACTGACCAGCTTGTTGGCAAAGTGCAGTCTCTGGTGAATAAAATCGATGATCTCAGAACTAGAGTGCCGAATCAGAGGGACATTAGGACCATGTTTCACGGAATCCGCACCCAATGCAGCGACTCAGATCGACGGGTTTACTATGCACCATCAGGATAGATCTACAGATTCTCAAAAACAGAGGTGGAGGAGTATGCCTCATGATCAGCTCTTCTTGGTGCACAAATAGAACAGTGCTGTCCCAATTCTGCTCACCAGACCTGGAATATCTTCTCTCAATTAAGTTCTGTCCATTTTACCTACCACGGGAGATTTTTGTGTATACATTCCACCTCAGACCAATGTCAATCAGGCTTTAGATGATCTGAGCAATGGGATCAACATGCAGGAAACAGCACACCCTATCGCTTTCACCATCGTTTTGGGGGATTTTAACCAGGCCTGGCTGAAAAAAAATTACTAAACCATTACCATCAACAGATCACTTGCAATACACAGACAAGAAACAACACACTGGACCATTGCTATAACACCATCAAGAATGCCTACCGTGCTATTCCACATCCTCACTTCAGGAAGTCTGATCACCTAGCTGTATTTCTACTCTCTGAGTATAGGCAGAGACTGAAAACCAGTCTGCAGCACCAGTCGTGAGGACCAAGAACGTATGGACAAGGAAGGCACAGGAGCATTTACAGAACTGCTTTGAATCGGGGGTCTGGACCGTATTCAGGGATTCATCTTCGAATCTGGGTGAGTATACTGCAGTTGTTACCGACTTCAAAGGGCCTACAAAGACTTGCTGTATGTTCCCAAATCAAAAGCAGTGGATGAACCAGGAGGTACATTGTCTGCTGCAGGCTAGATCTGTGGCATTCAAGTCTGGCGACCCAGGTCTGTACCAGAAAACCAGGTATGAATTGCAGAGACCCATTTCAAGAGCGAAGAGACAATTTCAAACGAGGTTGGAGGCGACATCGGATGCACGACATCTCTGGCAGGGTTTACAAGACATGACTTCCTGCAAAGCAAAACCCAACAGCATGAATGGCAGCGATGCTTCACTACCAGATGAATTCAATGCCTTCTATGCCCGCTTTGAAAGGGAAAATATAACTACAGCTGTAAAGCAACACTCACAACACGCTGGAGGAACTCAGCAGGTCAGGCAGCATCCGTGGAAACGATCAGTCAACATTTCGGGCCAGAACCCTTCATCAGGACTGTAGAGGGAAGGGGCAGAGGCCCTATAAAGGAGGTGGGGGAGGGTGGGAAGGAGAAGGCTGGTAGGTTCCAGGTGAAAAACCAGTCAGGGGAAAGATAAAGGGTGGGGGAGGGGAAGCAGGGAGGTGATAGGCAGGAAAGTTGAAGGAGAAATAGGGGAAAACACAATGGGTAGTAGTAGGAGGTGGAACCACAAGGGAGGTAGTTGGCAGCTGGGAGAGGGAGCAGAGTGAAATAGGAATAGGGGAAGGGAGGGGGAGGGAATTACCGGAAGTAAGTTGTGTTTACAGCTGTAAAGATCCTTGCTGCACCTGATGACCCTGTGATCTGTCTCAGAGGCCGATGTCAGCAGTCTTTCAGGAGGGTGAACCCTCGGAAGGCAGTAGGCCCCAACGGAGCATCTGGTAAGGCTCTGAAAACTTGCGCCAACCAACTGGTGGGAGTATTCAAGGACATTTTCAACCTCTCACTGCTATGAATGGAAGTTCCAACTTACTTCAAAAAGGCAACAATTATACAGTGCCTAAGAATAATAATGTGAGTTGCCTTAATGATTATCGCCCAGTAGCACTCACATCTACAGTGAGTGAGGATCCGGAGGGCTCCTGTATTGTGGAAGACGCCATGCCCCAGCGGCCTCAATGACTACAGAGCGGTGGCATTGACCTCCCACATCATGAAGACCCTGGAGAGACTTGTTCTGGAGCTGCTCCGGCCTACGGTCAGGCCACACTTAGATCCTCTCCAGTTCGCCTATCAGCCCCGACTAGGAGTTGAGGGTGCCATCGTCTTCTTGCTGAACCGTGTCTACGCCCACCTGGACAAGCCAGCGAGCACTGTGAGGGTCATGTTTTTTTGACTTCTCCAGTGCGTTCAACACCATCCGCCCTGCTCTGCTGGGGAAGAAGCTGACAGTGATGCAGGTGGATGCTTCCCTGGTATCATGGATTCTTGATTACCTGACTGGCAGACCACAGTACGTGTGCTTGCAAAACTGTGTGTCCGACAGAGTGATCAGCAGCACTGGGGCTCCACAGGGGACTGTCTTGTCTCCCTTTCTCTTCACCATTAACACCTTGGACTTCAACTACTGCACAAAGTCTTGTCATCTTCAGAAGTTTTCGGATGACTCTGCCATAGTTGGATGCATCAGCAAGGGAGATGAGGCTGAGTACAGGGCTACGGTAGGAAACTTTGTCACATGGTGTGAGCAGAATTATCTGCAGCCTAATGTGAAAAAGACTAAGGAGCTGGTGGTAGACCTGAGGAGAGCTAAGGTACCGGTGACCCCTGTTTCCATCAGTGTGGACATGGTGGAGGATTACCAATACCTGGGGATATGAATTGACAATAAACTGGACTGGTCAAAGAATACTGAGGCTGTCTACAAGAAGGGTCAGAGCCGTCTCTATTTCCTGAGGAGACTGAGGTCCTTTAACATCTGCCGAACGATGCTGAGGATGTTCTATGAGTCTGTGGTGGCCAGTGCCATCATGTTTGCTGTTGTGTGCTGGGACAGCAGGCTGAGGGTGGCAGACACCAACAGAATCAACAAACTCATTCGTAAGGCCAGTGATGTTGTGGGGATGGAACTGGACTCTCTCACGGTGGTGTCTGAAAAGAGGATGCTGTCTAAGTTGCATGCCATCTTGGTCAATGTCTCCCATCCACTACATAATGTACTGGGTGGGCACAGGAGTACATTCAGCCAGAGACTCATTCCACCGAGATGCAGCACTGAGTGTCATATGAAGTCATTCCTGCCTGTGGCCACCAAACTTTACAACTCCTCCCTTGAAGGGTCAGACATCCTGAGCCAATAGTCCTGGACTTATTTCATAATTTACATATTACTATTTAACTATTTATGGTTCTATTTTTATTATTTATGAAACAACTGTAACGAAAACCAATTTCCCCCAGGATTAATAAAGTATGACTATGACTAAATACTTTGACAGGCTGGTCATGACAAGACTGAACTTTTGCCTCAGCAAGGACCTGGACCCACTGCAATTTGCCTATCGCCACAAAAGGTCAACAGCAGACACAATCTCAATGGCTCTTCATATGGTCTAAGACCACCTGGACAATACAAACACCTACGTCAGGAAGCTGTTTATTGACCATCCCTCAGCATTTAACACCATCATTCCCACAATCCTGATTGAGAAGTTACAGAACCTGGGCCTCTGTACCTCCCACTGCAATTGGATCCTTGACTTCCTAACCAGAAGACCACAATTTGTGCAGATTGGTGATAATATCTCCTCCTCGCTGACAATCGATGCACCTCAGTGTGTGTGCTTAGCCCACTGTTCTACTCCCTCTCTACCCATGACTGTGTGGCTAGGCATTGCTCAAATACCATCTATAAGTTTCCTAATGATACGGCCATTGTTGGTAGAATCTCAGATGGAGATGAGAGGACGTACAGGAGCGACATATACCAATTAGTGGAGTGGTGTCGCAGCAACAACCTGGCACTCAAAGTCAGTAAGACGAAAGAGCTGATTGTGGACTTCAGGAAGGGCAAGATGAAGGAACACATACCAATCCTCATAGAAGGATCAGAAGTGGAGAGAGTGAGCAGTTTCAAGTTCCTGGGTGTCAAGATCTCCAAAGACCTAACCTGGTCCCAACATTTCAATGCAGTTATAAAGAAGGCAAGATAGCGGCTATACTTCATTAGGAGTTTGAAAAGATTTGGTATGTCAACAAATACAGGGCTAGCAACTGTACTAGCATTACTGTAATCCTGTTAACATTTTTTAGATGATAAATCCTTCCCACAAAATGTGTGGCAGTGCTTTTTAAATGTAGGATTAACTTCTGTTAGTTCAGAGGAAGTCCATGATGACCCTTTTTTTTAAAAAGAAAGACTGTCTTTAAAGGGTTAATGATTAGGGGGCAATGCTGGCTCAATCCTTCGAAAAATGACACACTGTAGCATAAAAGATAGGTCTTTGATGGCAGCTTTCCTTCACATATAAATAAGGAAGTATACTTGAAAATAAAGATTAAACCCTACTGTCTTCAGGTCCAATTAATTTTCTTTCTTGTATCAGAGTTGTTATTGAATGGGGGGGGGGGGGGAGAGAGAGCGAGAGAAGTGTCGGCCTGCAATTGAATTGACCCATTGAGTCTGCTTTGCCATTCAATCATAAATGTTTCTTTTCTCAGCATCATTCTTCTGTCGTCTTCCCATAACCCTGTGTTCAAGTCCAGTCACCTTGTTACAGGAAGGATGTTTCTCTGTGGCAGCAGAAGTGTATGATCTCACTCTCTCATGATCTGAGGTTCTCTCAATCTCCCTGCTCCTGTATCTCAGTTTAAAGATAAGCTATAAAGTACATTCAATATCTTTTTCTCTGAGCTGGCAACTGAATGCAAGGGTGGGCGATCGTGTCTTTTCAGTTTTTGAATATTAATATGAAAAAGAATTGGGTTGTGCTGATGTGAGTAGGATTTTTGAATCATGGCTTCAGTGATGCATGGGATAGAGGAACAAGACAGAATATAGAAATATCTCATCATCTCTTTACCACCACCACTAGCTATAGCTTCAAGGACACTTTCCAAATAAAGCATAAACACTTGTCCCTAGGGTTTAAATATGTAATCTCCTCCAACTTGCCATTATGTGCCATCATGTCATGCACAGAAGAGGTCAATCTGCCAGCAAGGCTTGACTGTTGTGGCCATGCCAATGGAAGAGCTGCCACGTGTGTAGTGGATGCAAGGATTAAACCAAGTGAGCGACGCAAAACAAATTAAATGCTATGTACCCATTGATAGAGATGGTGCTTGTAAATGGGTAATAGGAACAATTTGCACCAAACATTTAATGATAGCTGTTTAAGGTCAATATGTTTGTGAACTTAAAAAAAAGGAAAATATTGGAAATACTCAGTGAATCAGGCAGCACCTACCATCTGTGGTGAGAGAAGCAGTTGGATTTCATGGGTACATGAGAGTTGAAAGCTAATCAATAAATAGGCATGGATGGAAGAGGCAAATAAAATCTGAAATAACTCAGGAGGTTAATATAAAAATGCTGTAGGTATGGGATACAAGGCAGAAACGAATGATGATGTAAAACTATTGAACTCAATGTTGAGAACGGTAAAGTCCTAAGTCACTGAAGTTTACTTTAAGCTTTATTGCAATTCCATCTTAAAAAAACAGACAGAGCTGAAGCAGGATGGAGAATTAAGTGACATGCGCCTGAAAACTCAGGATCTCCCCATCCGAGCTTCGATTTCCATGTTTGTAAGAGACCACATCATGAGAATCAAGTGTAGTTGCAGACAGCATTGCTTACTCATGCCTCTTTGGCTTTGAAGAGGTAGTGTGCTGGAAAAAGTACTCCCAAAATACTTTAAGAAGGAATTGAGTTCAGGGACACGAATGCAAGCTAGAAGAACAGCACCACTGACTGGGTAGGCTAGAAATACAAAGAAGTGAACAGTAAGTTCTCAATTTTCTAGTAACCCGTGGTCTTTTCTCTCCTATTATCCTCCACCACCCCACTGCCCAACTATGTCATCTAGTTTCATTACACCTTCCCCAACGTTCTGCCTATCATCTAAACACGATTTACTGGTTCTCCTATACGCTTCTTCAGCTAGTTTACCTATTCAATGTTCCTCACTTATCGGGCTCCAGATCACCTTCCTTATAAGAATCTGGCAACTGCAACCCAATGTTTCTACTTATGACCTTCCAGCCTGCCTCCACCACCACACCCACCTAGCTCCAGCTGCCTATAATCTCCTTCCTCACCTGGCTCTACTTACTGTATGTGAGACACTGCCTCACTCCTCCCTCTCATCTCTTTATTCTGACTACCTCCCCCCTAAACTCTCAGTCCTCATGCAGGATCTCCACCCAAAACACTGATCATCTCTTTGCCTCCACAGAGGCTGCCCTGGAATTGCATGCAATTCAATTTCACCAATTTGCTAGTATTAACCAATTTAACACTGAAAAGTTATGATGCATCACAGTGTATTGATGGCCTCAGACAATAGAAGCAATTCAATAGATGATTACATTCAGTTTCATGTTTACCAGGATTTAGGGCAATACCAAATCATATTTATTCAACATTCAATGTTAAGTCAAAATCTTTTTTTCCTTGGAATGCAGTTAAATTTTTCAAAATGTTTTGAAAACCATACAGGAAAATGTGGGATCACACAAATAGGATGTTAGGTAAACAAAACATTAGCTAAAAGCCAACCAGCACTGTATATAATCAGAGTGGAAACTCTGTGTTGCAGGTAGAAACAGAACAATATATTGCTTCTCTCCTTTTAATTGGTAACTTGGATGCAATACCCAGAGTACTGTTACCAAAAGTTTAAGAATACTGGAGAAAGACTTTATAAGATCTACCAGAATTGAATGGATGCCTAAAATTGAGTTTGTGACTCCATCCTCTGAAAGAGAATACCAAAAGACATAGAATGTAAAGGACTTTGAGAAAGAAAATGTTTTTACTTGCAGTAACATCACAACAAGAAAAAAATGATCGACTACCTTCAGCTAAAGTGATGGTCTTCTACCTCCAATAATGCGCATATACCGGTATTTGACATTTGGAAGTTATTGCAATCCAAAGGCAGACAATACCAAATTGTATTTCTAAATCATTCTGAATTATTACACAATAGAAGCTCAAGCTTTATTTGCAATAACTTTTTGATAGGAGTCTGACAACAACAATACGTAATTTAATAGTCATTCTAGGGTCTACTAGATTGTAAATGGAAAATCAATAGTTTTGAGCTCTTGAAGAATGTAAAAAGTTTACTTCCATTAACTCAGCCATTTAGAAAAAGTTTTTCTCCTTGAAAAGATACAAGCCAATGCTGTCTTTGTGTATTTCCATCGGTGAGCGAGCGTGAGCTGGAGCTGGAGTGTTTTTAGCCATCGCATGTTAGAATAATTTATATGCTGGCACTATCCGCTCCCCATCTCCAATTCCTAAGGATTACTAAAGAACTTTTTCTCTTAGCACAGGCATATTGGATTTCTTTGTTGTAAACTGCACTATTTCATTAAAGTCACAAGTAAGTAACAGTTGGTGCCAGTAAACTCAATTGTAATTGGCCTATTATTGTCACATGTACCAAGGTACAGTGAAAAACTTGTCTTGTATACTGTCATTACAAATCAATTCACTACACAGTACACCGACGCAGTACAAGGTAAAACAATAACAACATACAGAAAGAATAATGTGTAATAGCTACAGAGAAAGTGCAGTGCAGGTCAAAAATAAAAGCCAAGGTGAGCCACAGCTCACTGGTTACAACAGCACAAGACATGGAGAAATGCTTTTCTGTCTTGTTTAAATTGGAAAGTTAGACATTTGCTTGAATTCAGAAGCAGCTGGTCGATGAGGCTGTCCTGGATCGTTGAGCAGTAAGGTGGTATCACAGCAAACTTTGTCCCCTATCACATGCAAGGTTCTGTAAAAGAGCAGAAGCCTGATGCCAAGTTAAAACAGATACACTCCTTTTCCTGCTCCACCTTTTGCATAATGTATATGAATGGCTGGGTATTCTGACTGTACCCATTCTGTAGCAATCCACAATATCAGCTGTTTTTTTAAATTTGGATGACAAGCAAAACAGTGGCTACTGGGTGACAAAGGCGAGAGATTAATGACAGGGTTGATGACGCTGGTTAACATGTTGGCACTGGACAGAAAAAAAGTCACGCTGCCAAATGAAATATTGCAGGAAAGACTGTGCATTGAAGTGACACTTGTATCTGTGACACTGGAGGGGCCATACAATAATAATTACTTTGTGGGCATCAAAACGTTTGGAGAATTGATAAACACAACACAATTTCATCACTAAGATATACCCGGTTGCTTGGCTGCAAAACAAAAATGAAACACAATAGAAACCAATTTAATGATGACGTCCTAGTTCGTACCAAAGTCAGTTGGTTACTCCATTTCGTTAGTATGTGTCATCATTTTCTTGTCCTAATGCTTCACAGACTTCCTATCTCATTGGCTGTAAAATGGTATGTGGAAAGTAGTTTATCTTGGAAAAACTAGAGATATCTCTGGAGAGATTATTTGAGAACCTGGTTATAGAAAGCTAAGCTCCATTCTGCGCCACCCAGGCATTGATGACACCAATCTGAGTTGGCTGCCATGTCAGGAGTAACAATTAATAGTAAAGCAAAAATGAAATGTCAGAGACACAGACTGCAAATGTGGGTATCTGGAACAATACTACTGCTAGAACTCAGTGTTTCAAACAGCATTTGTGGAGACAAAAGGGATGGGTAATGATTGGGTTGAGATCCTGCATCAGGATATGCTGATGTCATGTCTCATCTGAAATAATCACCCCTTACAAAATAGTGCTTCACCTGAGTTTCTTCAGCAGTTTGTTTTATGCTAATGAAAGGACATTGACCTGAAACATCAACTCTCTCCAAAGATCATCACAGGAAAAGCCTTCCCTTCCACTGAGCACATCTACAAGGAGTGCTGCCATAAAAAAGCATCACGGATTTCCACCATCCAGGCCATACTCTCTCCTCACTGCTGCCATCAGGAAGGAGGTACAGGAGCCTTAGGTCCCATGCCACCAAGTTCAGGAAGAGTTATTACCCTTCAATCATCAGGGTCTTGAACTAGTGCAAATAACCTCAACTCTGAACTGATTCCACAACTTAAGGACTTGCTTTCAAGAACTCTATAACTCATGTTGTCTGTGTTATTTATTTATTATTATTTTTAGTGTTTGTACAGCTCGTCTTCTTTTGCATATTGGCTGTTTGTTGGTCTTTGTTTGCAGGTAGTTTTTCATTGATTATGTTGTATCTCTGACTACTGTGATTGCCTGCAAGAAAATTAATCTCAAGCTAGTAAATGGTGACATATGCATACTTTGATAATAAACTTGGTTGAACTTTTCAAAGATGCTACCTGACCCACTGAATACTTCCATTTTTTTTTAATTTGGAAGAATGAATGCTGCCTTCCTGAAAGAGGATGATCAGTGTGTGCTCAGTTGTGTCATTACCTCTCCCCAAGGCACGGCCACAGGACTCCTGATAACCTATTAGCTCACTTTCACACTGTAATCAATAGCAACGATGGCAACAGTCAGTGTTTCCAGTATCTTGCCAGATGGTACAGAGCTTCTGCTTATTCTCTGATATCATTACATCAGCCACAGGCTGCAAGTGAGTGAGGTCCAAGTGAGCCTTAGCAGAGCTGGCTGCAACAAGGAAGGAAGTGGTATTAGATCTGTGTAAGGATCTGTGCCAAGCTGATGTCATGTTGCTTCTAGCTCCCCAACTTCCTGACAGACTTCCTTATACACCAAGCATTTCATTCTGTTTCTTTGCCACTTTTACAATCATGATGAAATACAGCATGGAAATAAGCCCTTGGCCCAGTGTGTCCAAACTGGACACCACCAATTCACTCACACTAATCCTGCATTAATCCCAGTCTTTCTTCCCACCTTGTCATCAAATTCCACCCCTACCCCCACCCTGATTCTACCACTGACCTACAAGGTAGGGACAATTTATAGAGGTCAGTTAACCTACCAATCCACAGGTCTTTGGAATGTGGGAGGAAACCAGTGTAACTAGACCCATACAGTTACAGGGAAATCCATACAGACAGTATCCGAAGTCAGGTTGAACCCAGGTCTTTGGAACTGCAAGGCATTACATTTACTAGCTGTGTTACCGCTACAGTCATACTTCACATGCCCTCAAGATCTAAGAGTCTTTCATGATCATGACATCCAAACAGACACCAAAATGTTAGTGTACAAAGCAGTGGTAATTCCAACGCTCCTGTATGCATCAGAAACCTGGACAACATACCAACGACAACTGAAGGCACTTGAAAAGTTCCATCAACACTGTCTTCAAAACATCTTAAATATCAGCTGGGAAGATAGAAGAACCAACGTCAGTGTGCTAAATGAGGCAAAAACAACAAGCATTGAAGCCTACGTCATCAAGAACCAACTAAGATGGAGCGGTCAACTTGTTCGGATGAAAGACGAACGTCTGCCAAAACAAATCTTCTACACCCAGCTTAAAGAAGGCAAACATAAAAGAAGCGGACAACAGAAGAGATTCAAAGACGTCTTAAAAGCCAACATGAAGAAATGTAACATCGACATCAACAATTGGGAAACCAATGCCAAGGACAGGAAACTCCAGCAAGCCATCAACCGAGAAGGAACAGCAACTTTCCAAGCCAACAGATGTGCAGAATTAGAAGAAAAGAGAAGAAAATAGAAAGAGAGGCAGCAACAACCAAAGCCTGATCTGCCATCTGGAACTACCTGTCCTGAATGCGGAAGAACTTTCAAAGCCAAGATTGGACTCATAAGCCACTTGGGAGCCCATAAGTAGATCAACAGAACGAAGACAATCATTCTTGACCTCGAGGGATAGCCACCACGACAACAGCAGAAATCAGGTTTGATTTTGACCTCCAATAAGATTCCATCTGGATTACCCTTTGCTCCTTCCCTGTCTGTAGGCCACTTGCGCGCCATGCCTCAGATCCTTCCTCTACATTATCCTCTTAAAAATGCAAAGCCAGTATCTGAGCTGGGGCCTCCAAATTCAATAGTGAGAGAAGCTGTAATTGCATCGTTATTCCTGCGGTTCCTGACCTACCAACAGACTGCATTTCTTGTACATCTGAAATGGGAAAAAAATATACAAGTTAGTGATGCAAGGAATAGATTTCAGAGGTGCATGCTGAGTCTATCTCCAGTGTAGTTTGTGGCTATGAGGAATACCAGACACATGGGGGGGCAGGGAAATTAGCTTCCACATAAGGCATTGGTCAGCCCACATTTGGAGTATTATGAGAAGTTTTGGGCTCCATATCCTGGCACTGGAGAGGATCCAAAGGTTTCCAAGAATGATCCCAGAAATGAAAGTGTCATCATACAAGGAGCATTTGATGACCCTGGACCTATACTCACTGGAGTTTTGAAGAATGAGGGGCATCTCATTGAAACCTACCGAATATTGAAAGACCTGGATAGACTGGACATAAAGAGGATGTTTCCAATAGTGTGACAGTCTAGGACCAGAGGGCACAGCCTTGGAATACAGAATATCCCTTTAGACCAGAAAGGGGAAAGATCTTTTTTTTTTAAAAAAAAACCAGAGGGTGGTGAATCTGTGGAATTCATTGCCACAAATGGCTGTGGAGGCCAACCATTGGGTATATTTAAAGCCCAGGCTGATAGATGTTTGATTAGTAAAGGCATCAGAAGGTTACAGGGAGAAGGCAGGAGAATGGGGTTGAGAGGGATAACAAATCAGCCATGATTAAAAGACAGAGCAGACCTGACAGGCAGATTGGCCTATTTCTGCTCCTATGTCTATGATTTTACCATGTTCTCAGCCGCTTCAGTGTCACAGCTTCGGCACAAGAATCCACTGATGTCTCCTTTAAAATATTTTAGTGGTGTAGAAGGCCCATCCTCTCTAGCTACCACCTTTGTATTCAGAGTTATCCAACCTGACTCCACAAGGTAGAAAGATGCCAGTTAGGTCTAAGCAATCTTTTTAGGTTATGCAGATCATAGTTAAATAACTGCCAATGAATGACAACTCAGATGTTGACATGAGGTCTATCCATGCTAGTCTTGACAGAAATATTTGGCTGGTGTGCATGTAGGAAGTACAGCATGATTGAAGTCACTGGTAGTACATGGCATTCAACACATTCCATTGCATTCAGGTGCTCAGGTCTAGACTCTTGGCATTGAGTTCTAGGACTACACAATACTGGTTTCTGATCATCGGGCTGGAGAGCCTTCAGGTCTCTACAAATTCAGGCTATCTCCTCTCCTGCCTTTGCCAAGGTATTTAGTGCCATGTCCAAAAATGGAGCCAGCTTGATGTGCGGCATGCTTCACAATTTCACAAGTTAGCTTTTGTTATAGTACATCTACCAGCACCTGCTTCAACAACAAATCTTCCCTTTAGCTGGTACAGGTAAGCTTAAACTGGTCCCCACTGAAACATCCAACCAGAAAACAATGTGTCCTGCACAATCTGTATACTACAATTGTAATCAGCAGTTTTCTTCCAGTGATTGCAAGACTGAAGGCAAAATTTCCAAAACTTTTTTTCATTAAATTCCAAAATTTACTTTGGCTTAGAAAAACAAATGCACAAAAACTTACTTCAGAGAAAATAAATGGTAAATTAACACGTTGTTTTAAAAAGAATCTGAAATGAATTAACTCAATTTAGATGTTATCATTACTTTAGCAATAGTTCCACACAGGCAGTATGATGCTGTGCAACTCAGGTTACACAATACAAATATTTGCAAAAATAATTACTGAGTTACACATACATAATTGATATTCCCCTGAACATGGGCTCACATTGTCAAGGGCAAACTTTCAAATGATTGCTCATTACCAAATAAATGTACAAATATGTGACCATTTTCTTGGTTTCTTTCATTAATGTAAAAACAATGCACTCAATTAAGCATTTATGAAACAGCATTCATATTTTAGAGTAAATGGAAGAATTACCTATGTCAGCTAGATTCTGATTCAGGAAAGGATGTCCAGCTGGAAAAAAAAAGTTAAAGACAGTTGGTAAAAATATTCATTTTATTATTTTTGTGTTGAAATACTGATTAGTCCATGATTTTTCCTGTTTAAAATTTGGTTTAATGTAGGAGACTTAACACCATAGCTGAAGTGAAGATTACAAATTATAAACCAGGTGGATCTACATCAGACCTTTTTGATAATAAAAAATGTCCACATTGAAAGTTTATTGCAAACTCAAGGATCAACACACTTTATAATATCCCATTAGAATAGGATGCAAGGGGGGAAACGTACATTTAATTCCAAAGAACAATGAAAATGAGAATACAAAGTGATTAATGTTTCTCCAGTTATAGCTACAGCAAACTGCCCAATATATATTCCACAATTCTTCATCAACATCACCTACAGGTTATTTGGACAATAAATTTGAGTCAAAAGAAATCAGAAAAATTGCTTGTGTTGTCCAGTCAAATAATCTTTATCTGACAGACTAACCATCAAAGCTAGTGCCTGTAACACACACAAATCATCAGTACAAAGAAACTTCACAGCTTATCTGGTTTCATTTATCTGCCAGAACCCTGCTGATGTCTCAAAATGCCAAATCAGGAAACGATACTCCAATTATTTTTCCAATGATTATGTGTGCTAGCTTGTAGGGTAGAAGAAACAGGGGGAGGATGAAATTAGCTGTGGAGACCTGGCACTAAGATGCACCCAAAGGATTTAAGCTCATTAAACTGAAGGCTTTGACCTCCTTTTGCAATTAATTTCTGAATAACATCAGCCCAAGTCTTTGGGAATCCAAGCTAAGGCATGACCAGTCATGTAATATTTACAAAAAAAAATGATAGAGCTTTCAAATCTTCTTGCTGTAAAACAGAATGAACATTTGAACATCTAGGAGGAGCATGTTATTATTTTTGCCTCAAATATGACTTTAAAATCCTTGAATATGTACACAGTTTCATTTTAATGGCTATTCTTAATAACCACTATTAATAACAGTTTTAATGGTTTATTGGTTATTTTGTAATGCCCTGGTTAAGATTTTTACTGCTAATGCTGTAGGGTACTTCGTGCGGCAGCTTTCTGCAGAAGCAGTGTGTCCTGGTGATAACACGTTTGGGTTTCAGGAAGATAAGGGGCTACGATGTTCACTTAGGAACACTGCGTCAGCCAATCAGGATGGTTGATATTCGGAGAAGTTTCTAGAGAAAGCTGGGCAGGGAGAGATTTGTGACGGACACCGGTGGGGTTCATGGCCCATTTGGCGGGAGCTGTGAAGAGGACAAGAGGGAAGATGCCTGAAGATGCCGTGGGAAGGAGCGTCCCTGTTGCACAAGGTGCTTCATGCAGATGAATGGCTCCAAGGAGGAAGGACCAATACTGCAGACAGAGCGCCCGTTTGTTCAAGATGGATTTCGAGTGAAGTTCAGAATGCATTGTGTGCTTTCATGCAGACCGTGGGTGCAGCGCGCAAATAAAAAGAGCTTCAAGGTGAGCTCCAACGATGGGCACATTTAGACTGACTGAACTGTAATGAGCCCTTTTATTTCTTTTTCCCCTTTTCTGTTTCCTATTAACTGTTTGATAAGGTTGAAATTTGCAAATATACTTCCTTTACAATTTTATGGGTTGTACGATTTGTTATTTCTTGCCGACCGACATTTGTGTATGGGCAGTATTTGCTCAAATTGAGGTTTCTGTAATTGGAACATCACAACGTTCCTGTTTGGTTGAACCCCAAATCATACCCAGCCCAGATGCCTTTTGGCTATGAACGGTAGCCTTCTCACTGCTGAGTCCCATGGCCATTACCAGGGCTGGTAACAAGTTAAGTTTCTATACAAGCCCGGTGAGGGGGCTGCATATTCTTTTGCATACTTCCTTCATGTGCATAACTTACTTTATAACAATTAAGTAGCTTGGAAAACTGGATAGTGCAATTTGGTAGTGTGGTAGAGATGCATCTCTACCAAAGGAGGTGTAAGGCGCTCCTTCCCTCTACTAGCCTATAGGTCACCATTGGGCAAGGTGTAGCACCTGCTCAGTGCCCCAGTCAAGGTCACATGAAACCATGAGAGCAAGTGGTGGATGGTCGTATGAGCAGCTGGTGCATTTCACAAGTCCAAGTTATGGTACCACTGACACCAGCTAAATGATCTCTGAAGAGTATTGATCATGGCTGGGGTCAACTGTCCAGAAGAAGGCAATGGCAAACGAATTCTGCAGATACATTTGCCAAGAAAAATCATGGTCACAAGACCATGATCATGCACGTCATATGACAAAGTACATGATGATGATAGTACAGCTGTATTTTGCAAAAAGTTTAAAAATTATCTACATAAAACGAGACCAGCATCACCAGCAACCTCCACCCTTCTGGTCCCAATTCAAACTTGAGAGAGAGATTCTGGCACAGTTGAAATAGACTTGATGGGAGCATTTGAGGTACATCTTTCAACCCAGAGAGTGGTAAATGCTTGGAATGCATAGCCAAAGAGAGCAGTGGAAACAGGATCACCACCAGCATTTAAGAGGTGTCTAGATAAGCACTTGAATCTTTGCATTAAGGGATGCGGCCCAAGTGCTGGATGTTGCGATCAATACAAATACAATAAAACTGTACAGATACAAGTCAATGCAGCACATCTGAAATTGAGAAGCAAGGGTGGGTAGATTCTTGATTAATTTCACATGTTGCACACTAGATGCCAGGTGATAACCAGCAACTATTAGAACTATAGTGAAATTTAACCACTTGGCACCTCATATATACAATTCCAACATTTCCAAATAGCCATTTAACCAATATGAAATGAATTACTAAATGATATTTCAGGAAAGCTTTATCACCTTGTTTATTTTTAGTTAGGTCAAGTTATAATTCACTCAATTTGCAGTGGGTAATCTAATCAGAAAGGAAAATGACCTAAATGTAATCTAAAGAGATTTGCTATGATTCTTATGTTACAGGGGAAAATTAAAATATTTTATAGACAGGCCAAAGTGCTTGGAAGACCTCTTTTGTGATATTTTGAGTAGCAAATGAAGAAAATTAACACATACCATCATGTTCAAGAGCAGAAGATATTGAACACTGACAAAAACACTGGAATGACACAAGCAATAGTTTTAAGCATTGATCTTTGGATCCCCAAAACTTGTCAAGTTAACAAGAAAAATAGATGGCGCCAATGTCAAAATGAAAGCTAAAAGTGGCTTAGAAATTCAAACACATAAGCATGTCATCTTAAGCACGATGGGACTAAGAGTTCAGTCATACATTACAATTGCAGGGGTTCCCAGCCTGGGATCCGCGGACCCCTCAGTCAATGGTAGAGCTCCGTGGTACAAAAAAAGGTTGGGAAGCCCTGCACCTTTGGGTGTGCACGTATAAAAGCTTGATAGGCTTTTGTTTAGACTTTTCTAAACTCTAGAGTGATCACAACAAAAGTCAGTCAAGCTTACACACATGTACACACAGAAAACTCGTCTACCTATCATTATGCAGTGCGCCTTATCCCGTAACCAAAGTGCTTCATGTGTATCCATAGAACACCAGGAACTCACCTGAATAGTCACACAAATTCTGGTGAAGATAGCAGGCTGTGGACAAGTGAGGAGTTCACAGAGATTTTCAGGAACATTTGACTATTTTCATATTAGAAGACAGGAGCTTTATAGAAAGCTATTCATATCGCAGATATCCAACTAACTCCAACACAAAGGAAAACCAGTCACTTGATAGGCTTCCCATCCACTACTTGGCGATATAGCATACAATACTCAGGATATATCCCAGACACTCAAAGCTTCAACAACACTTCCTAAAGCCATGATCTGTATCACCTAGAAGTCCTTTGGGAACAGGCACCACTGCTTATACATACTAGTTAATATCCTGAAATCCCTATCAAAAACCCTATTTTCTTATATACAGTCCTCTAATTTACTATAAAATGTTGTTTGCCTCCCCGTCATATTTTGATGCATCCTACCAAAATTCCCCATATCTTGTACCACCCAGGATCAAACCTGAATCGTGGTATCTTCTCAAAAAGTGCACATGCGCCGGTCGTGCATGCAGCCTGTTACAGTTGCTCTGTTTCTTACTTTTTAAACTTTTTTAACGTAGGTTATTTGTTGTATTTTTTTCTCATGGTAACACGTTGAAGCTGCACCCTCTCTAACATGCTGGTGGAGAGAGTTTTATTTGTTTTTTTAGCACTGGAAATAGTTACATTCGGACACGTCTCATTAGCATGGCAGCAGGATGGCCGCATTGTTCATTCCAGGGACCAGCTGACTGCGCTTATGCCGGCCGGTTTAGCAAGCAGAGCTCTTTTTAACCAATTTCCCCCTGGGATCAATAAAGTATGACTATGACTATGAAAAATATGACCAGTCAGAAATACAAATTCACCATCAGATTTTGTTCATAGAGAAATATAGCATGGGACCAACTGAGCCATACCAACCAACTACACTAATTATACAATAATGCCATATTTTACTGCTCCCACCCTCCCCCGCCCCCCACCAATTACATTCTCAACTCACCTACACGTTATGGGGCTACTTACAACGGCCAATTAATGTACCATTTTGCACATTTTAGGATGTGGGATAAACCAGAATATCCAGAAGGAACACAACTCTGGGGATCTCACATCCACTGCCACCAACCACATAGTTCCCTCACACCGCACCTCCCATTTCTATCTCCTACTCAGGATCCACAAACCTGCCTGTCTAGTTGGACCCACTGTTTCTACTTGATCCTGCCCCACTGAATTTATATCTGCATAACTCAACTCCATTTTATCCCCCCCAATTCGGTCTCTTCCTCCCTACATCCATGACATTTCACACACTCTTGATTTTTTCAATGATTTCAAGTTCCCTGGCACCGAGCATCTTATGTCCAGTCCCTATACACCTCCAATCCCCACCAGGAAGGCCGCAAAGCTCTCCATTTCTTTCTGGACACCAGACTCAACCAGCTCCTCTCCACCAGGCGGTTCTTGTCCTCTCTCTTAATAATTTCTCCTTTGGCTCCTCCCACTTCCTTCAAACAAAAGGTGTAGCTGTGGGCACTCACATGGGTCCCAGTTATGCCTCCCTTTTTGTCAGCTACATGGAGCAGTCTATGTTCCAAACCTACATTGGTGTCATGCCCCAACTTTTCCTACACTACATCGACAACTGCACTGATGCTCAAGGTGAGGTCTCACCAGGGCCTTACAAAGCCTTATAATATCAAAGCTGATAAATGTTTTATTCGGATAGCCTTTGTAAATCTGCACTGCCTCCACGCTAGAAAAAGCCACATCCCAGCATTTCAGCGTCCCACCATGTGAAGCAGAGAATAGTAAATGGCTGTTGGTTTCTGCAAATCTTATCCCACTAATAGGAGCAAAGTGGCCTTGGAACTGTTTAAGGAGAGTCAGAATTTGTTTATTGTAGACACGGATACAATGGTTGGAACACAAACCAGTAACTAATTGACTATTCTGATCAGTGGGTGACTTCATGCAGTCAATATCCAGCAGGTTGGTTAAACCTTCAGTTTTCTGCATTGATTGTTTTGCGTTACACAGGTCATGAAACAAGGATGATGCCAGGAATGAAAGGGTTATCATACGAGGAATGTTTGATTGCTCTGGGTCTGTACTTGCTGAAATATAGAAGGATGAGGGGGGATCTCATTGACACCTTTCACATGTTGAAAGGCCTAGACAAAGTAGATGTGGAAAAGGATGTTTCCCATGGTGGGGGACTCTAGTACAAGAGGGCACAGCCTCTGGATAGGGGGGCATCCATTTAAAACAGAGATGCTGAGAAATTTCTTTAGCCAGAGGATGGTGAATTTGTGAAATTTATTACCACAGGCATCTTGATTGGACATGGCATCAAAGGTTACAGGGAGGAGTGGAACTGAGGAGGGGAAAAATGGATCAGCCATGATTAAGTGGTGGAGCAGACTCAATGGGCCAAATGGACTAATTCTGCTCCTATGTGTTATGCTGCTTCCTGCACCCATGTGGACCTCATCAACCTTGTCACCAACTTCCAACCTGCCCTCACATTTTTGCCTGGTTCATTTCCAACATCTCCTCCACTTTCTCGAAATCTCTTTCTCTGGAGACAGCTTATCCACTGACGTCTATTACAAACCCACTGACTCTCACAGCTTTTTGGACTATACCTCTTCCCATCATGTTACTTGTAAAAATTTCATCCCCTTCTCTCAATTCCTCAGTCACCACCACCTGCTCTCAGGATGTAGCTTTTCATTCCAGAACAAAGGAGATGTCCTCCTCCTTCAGAGAAAGGGACTTCCCTTCCTCCACCATCAACACCGCCCTCAACCGTATCTCTTCCATTTCACATACGTCTGCCCTCACTCCATCTCCTACCACCCCTCCAGGGATAGGGTTCCTCTTGTCCTCATCTACCACCCCAACAGCCTCTGCATCCAGCCCATAATTCTTCGGAACTTCTGCTATCTGCAGCGGGATCCCACCAGCAGGCACATCATTCCCTCCCCCACCCCAAACTCGCTGCTTTTTGCAGGGATCGCTCCCTATGTGACTCCCTTGTCCATTCATCCCTCTCCACCAATTTCCCTCCTGGTACTAATCCTTGCAAGCAAAGCAAGTGCTATAACTGCCCCTTCACCTCCTCTGTCACTACCATTCAGAGCATCAAACAGTCCTTCCAGTTGAGGCGACACTTCCGTGAGTCTGTTGGGGTCATCTACTGTATTCGGTGCTGCCTCTTATACATCGGCGAGACCTGATGTAAATTGGGAGACCGCTACATTGAGCACCTATGTTCCTTCCACCAATAAAAGCAGGGTCTCCCAGTGGCCACCCATTTTAATTCTGCATCCCATTCCAACATGCCAGTCCATGGCCTCCTCTACTGTCATGATCAGGCTACACTCAGGTTGGAGAGCAACACGTTGTGTTCCATCTGGGTAGCCTCCGAAGAATGGCATGAACATCGATTTCTGGAACTTCCAGTAATAGCCTCCCCCCCCCGCCACCCTTCACCAATCCCTTTTCCCTCTCTCACCTTATCTCCTTACCTGCCCACCACCTCCCTTTCGTGCTCCTCACCTTTTCCCTTCCTTGGCCTTCTATCCTCTCCTATCAGATTCCCCCTTCTCCAGCCCTGTATCTCTTTCACCAAACAACTTCCCAGCTCTTTGCTTTACCCCTCCCCTTCCTGGTTTCACCCATTACCTTGCATTTCTTCCCCCCCCCCACCTTCTAACTCTGACTCCACATTTTTTTCTCCAGTCCTGCTGAAGGGCCTCAGCCCGAAACATCGACTATACTCTTTTCCATAGAAACTGCCTGGCCTGCTGAGTTCCTCCAGCATTTTCTCTGTGTTGTTAAAAAAATCTATCTTCCTCAGGAAGTAGAGGATAAAATGCTACTATAGTCATAAAAGGGACTTAATTTATTAGCAAGTGTCCACTCTTTTGATAATCTGCATAAGTAACTTGAGTGTAGGTTTCAAAGGTATGATTGCTAAATTGCCTGATTAAGGTGAGTTCTAGAAAAGCAAATTGGGAAAAGTATGGGTCGAGATGATAAAAATTACCCACTTTGGCAGGAATAACAAAAAAAAAACTACCTATATGGGGAGGGATTACAGAGCTCAGAGGGATCTGGATGTTCTCGTGTATGATTTACAAAAAACCATAATGCACAAATTAGGAAAACTAAGAGAATGTTATAATTTCTTAGCTGGGGAGTTTAAAAGTAAAGAGGATATGCTTCAGTTATATAGGACACTGGCAAGACCACTTTTTGAGCATTACAAACAGTATTAGATCACTTAATTAAGGAGGAAGCTCATGCACTGGAATCAGCCAACAGGTTTATCCTACTAAGAGGATAGGTTACCTTCTGCTAGTCAGGTCTCAAATGGAGCTTTGAACAAGACAGGATTTGAATGCAATATGAAAAAAAATGATCTTGACTAGGTAAATGTGCACGGATCATTGCCCCTTGTGGTTAACACATACACTGATGCCAGGGTAGTGGAGTCAAAAACTAAGGGTATAGATTTAAGATGCGAAGAGAAAGATTTAAAAGGGACTGCAGGACAACTTTTTCATGCAGATTGTGATGAATAGATGGAATGAGCAGCAGATGAAGTGGTTGAGGTAGGTACAAGAGTATCATTCAAGAAGCACTTGCATAGTTTGTGTAGAGGGGAAGGGCTTAGAGCAGAACCCCTTGCTTAATGGTATTGGTCCACGGCATAAAACGAAAAGGTTGGGAACACCTGGCTTAGAGGGACAGGGGTTGAACACAGGGCATTGGGACCAACTGGGTGAGGACTGTGGTCTGCACAGACCGTTTGGGTCAAAGGTTCGGTTATCACTGCTGTACTGTTTTATGACCCAAAAGGACCTGTATGAGTTTTGCAAAGCTATAAAGCCGCATAAAGTGGAATTTCATTATCGCTTCAACAGCACAATATAGATACTGCAGACAGTAAAATTATTTGAATAGATCAACATGATAATACACCATTTTGGATCATTGTTATATACAAAACTGAAGCAGCATCATGTCATTTTGTTGAGCTGCATTTCTAAAACACTGAATGATCATTTGCATTTGGAAATGAATAGACTAGCACTTAGTTAATTATATTTAGATCCTTCCAAAGTGCTTCCTCTAAAAATCTTAGATACAAACAATTAGTACTACTTTGTGTGCATTGTGATCAAATATTCATGTTACGGATGTTTTCACTGCAGTAACATTTCCCCAAGTCAAAGCCATATATTAGTACAAAAATAGAAGTCTACAGTATATCCTGTTGAAAAGAAAATCAATTTGACTGCAAATGCATCTAATCAGTGTCATTTAAGACATTTGTGCAGCAGTTACTGTTGCTGCCTTACTATTGGGCAGTTCCTGTGCTGTCTCTATGTAGTTTTCTACTCTCAATGATCCCATGGGTTTCCACTGGGTTCTTTGGTTTTCTGCTGCATTCCTGAAGACAATCTAATAGGTTAAGTAGCTAGTGTAAATTGCCCCGCAGTTAAGGTACATGACAAAAGAATTAAGGTGGAGCAAATGGACATAGAGAGGAAAAATTGCAGGAAGACAGGCGAGAAGGGAGAGGGTGAAATGAATTTATGGGAGTCAGTGTTAAAGGGCCAAATATTGACTAATAACACTTAATGAGAGGATACAAAAACATTCCAAACTTCAGTGTAGCGGTAATTAAGGACAATCAGTGCATGCATCTCCAGTGTTGACTCACATCCTGTGAAAAAGTTTTTTTTAAATTGGAAAAATAACAACAGCATTTATTTGGAAAGTACAACTGCATCAAAGAGGAACAGGCCCTTTTGCCCACGAGGTGAGCATAAATCTTGATACAGAGAAATGCACATGTAGAGAATTACACAGCAAGCCCAAGTCCATACTAGAAGCACCGCCCAATCCTGTCCCCCCCCGCCCCCACCGTTTCCACATGTGGCTTCAGCCAATTTAGAAGCAACTTTGAGCAACAATGAGCAACTGCAGTGCTACTGATGTCTATGAAAGCAATAGAATATTATAGAAAGCATTGACTACAGATGTAAAGAATGAAAAGGCATTGAGTGGTTTATTCTTGTAAACATTTTTTACTATGAATAAAGTTGATTTTGTTATTTTTTTAAAAAGGGAAAGTATCAGCATTGAAAAATTAACGCACCTAAAATTACCATTTGAAGTTTCATCCTGAGCTCATTCAACAAGCTCTGCGGAAAATACGGTTGTTTTCATTTTACAGCAGGTCCATCCAACTACTATAAATATTCAGTTACTACCATTTTACTTCAACTGCTCTATTTTCTTCCACTATTTTAAATGATAAGTATTTGTGTGCAGTTTTGGTCCCCTAATCTGAGGAAAGACATCCTTGCCATAGAGGGAGTACAAAGAAGGTTCACCAGATTTATTCCTGGGATGGCAGGACTTTCACATGATGAAAGACCGGATCGACTAGGCTTATACTCATTGGAATTTAGGAGATTGAGGGGGAATCTTATTGAAACGTATAAAATCCTAAAGGGATTGGACAGGCTAGATGCAGGAAGATTGTTCCCGATGTTGGAGAAGTCCAGAACAAGGGGACACAGTTTGAGGATAAAGGGGAAGCCTTTTAGGACCGAGATGAGGAAAAACTTCTTCACACAGAGTGGTGAATCTGTGGAATTCTCTGCCATAGGAAACAGTTGAGGCCAGTTCATTGGCTATATTTAAGAGCGAGTTAGATATGGCCCTTGTGGCTAAAGGGATTGGGGGTATGGAGGGAAGGCTGGTACAGGGTTCTGAGTTGGATGATCAGCCATGATCATACTGAATGGCGGTGCAGGCTCGAAGGGCCGAATGGCCTACTCCTGCACCTATTTTCTATGTTTCTATGATGAATGACATCAGGGATTAATTTTACCAGATGCTAACTACTCTGCACCAGCAAATCACAAACTCATACAATCACTGGAAGGGTATCTTGTAAAATTTAATAAAATTGAACATATACAACTAATCTTTAAACTTGAAAGTTCCAGGTTCGAGACAGCTTCCTTTGTTTTCAATTATATATGGTTAATATCATGATCTGCTATAGTTATTAAAATGTGAACATGTCTAAATGCAAAGTACACATAGAAAATGTACTGTGCTCTCCACATCTAAAAATGTTTCAAGAAATTCCAACATAATAGCATTATTTCACCTCCTAAAATATTGTTTTTCCTCAGTATAAATGTGGCCAATGTTCCTCAGGTCATCTTGTTTCTTATTCAAGCAGTTCACCTGAAGGTTAAAAATTTATCTATGCAAGTTTGTGCAGTTAGAAGTCCACTCTATTTTGCTCCAACTCTATATCCACAGCCATGTCATTCCCCCAAATGAATATTGTAGCACTCAAGAGACATTATAGACAGAATACACTTGCAATGCAATTAAAAACACAGAAAATATGTAACATATGCCAGAAGGGAAACAGAGGTCACAGCCATAAGGAAATCTCTAGATACAGGAAACAGTAAATCACAGAAGCTTCCTCTCAATAAAAAAAAACTGACGCTCTAGGTCTCTTTTCTGGAACGAATGTTTCAAAAGAAGACATTTTTAGAAGAAAAAGATTAGTAAAGGTTTAGCAATGGGGGCTCATCTCCAAAATGATTGCTTTCTTGTGTGTCTATATTTATTAGACATTACATTGATTTGAAGCCTTGATGTTATGGTAACTAGATCAGTTAAGCAAATAGCTCTGACTATGAGCAGCTAACTTAAACCAAATGAAGTTTTATAATATTAAAATTGATTTGCCTTGGTAGAACATAGCTTTTAGATGAACCCCAATCACACAACAAACAGGAAAAAAAATTGATGAATGAGTTCAATTCATACTCTTACGCATTGATTACGGTTTCATTTCTGCAGTATTAATATTTACACATACTGTTTATTTCAAACCAGAAGTGCATGTAACCCTAGCTCAACCAACATCCTATTGTGGAAATGAACAAATCCTTCCGTCCAAAGGAAAGGGAATCTTCTGTTGAGGCAAAAGTTAAACATTCTAAAAATAAACAGACATCTTGAAAAGTGTTTCATAAAATTACTAATGTGGCTCATTTAAAGCAAGAATTTTGTTCCACCAAAATTCAGTTTTAATCATAATCAGTGAGGGGGAAAAAAAGACAATAGGCTGGAGCTCACTGGGAATGCTGGCAGCATTAATCTCCAACAAGCTTAGAACTTTGTAAAAAGGTAGTAGTCCTGAATTTGCTAGCAGAGATTCCCTGTTTTCAGGCTGTGCTCCACCATTGGACGCCCACAGAGTCCCATGATAAACTTTCTGGTTACCCAGCACTGACACCAGGAAATCAATGCTCATGCAATACCTGGTGTAGGATGTGTTAACCCATTGAAGGAGATTTTACAATTAATTATCAATGTCTTAACTGCTTGTCATTTTAAAAAAAGTTTTTTCCCAAAAATGGTAATAAATATTAAATTGTTGATTTTTAAAATCAGAATGCAAGAAATGGGAACAGGCGTAGACCATTCAAGTCTGCTTTACCATTTCATAAGATCCAAGTTTCCTCGAGTTCACATTCCTGCCCTTTCCCTAAACCTTGGCATCTTCTAATAAACTAAAATAATCTACCTTCCTATTTTAAATACATTCATGGATTCAGTTTCTAGTTTTCAGGAAGAAGAAACTCTAATACTTACAAAACTAGGAGTACAAGTTCTTCCTCTTAATTTTAAATGGGTACCCCCTTATTCTGAAACTATGGCCTCTGGTCATTGACTATCTCATGAGGAGAAACATCTTCCTGATACCATTAACTCCCCCGAGAATATTACATCCCAATATATAAAGCTTCTCATTCTTCTACTCTTCAATGATTACAGACCTAACCTGCATTGTCAGGGTAATCCTCATGACCCTTGACTGAACTGCTTCCAATTCTGACATCTCTCTCCCTAATTAAGCTAACTAAAACTTTACACAGTACTCTAGATATGGTCTCACTAGTGCCATTACAGCTGTAACAAGAATTCCATTTTTTAAAAATACTTTAACTCTCTAGAAATAAAAGACAGCTTCCCAATTATCTGGTGTACCTCTGTGACAGCTTTCTGTACTTCATGTACAATGTTCCTTAAACCCTCTCGTGCTGTGGCTTTCTGCATTCTTTCTATAGTTAACTAATAATGTGGCTCATCACTTTCTCTTCACATTTCCCCCATAGTATACATTTGCTATTTTTTTACTCCCCAATGGATTTTGCAATCAGACCTTCAGCCGCCACTGGACTCAGCACCAAGTTCAGAAGTCTGGAAGGACACAATTTACTTGTGATGTTCAGCTTTGTACCAATCCAGCGCTTCTGGCCCAACCCTATCAATGTAAACGTAGTCCAAAGACATACTGGTTGGTAGGTTAATTAGTCATTGCAAACTGTCCCATGATTAGGCTAGGGTTAAAATGGGAGTTGTCGGGTGGCACAGCTCCCCAGGAGGGCCTGTTCCATGCCACATCTCAAACAAATAAACAGTGTTGCAAACCAGATAAAGAAGGAGCTTGCTTTTTTAAATATTAAGAACTCTGATTTTAATTAAGTGCTCTGTTATGTACAAAATAATTTAACCTTATTTAAATTCATATCAACATCTAATTTTTTTTAAACTATCACTGATCAGAAGCATTTAGAGATGGTTGAAACAATTCAACAATGATCAAAATACCAAAAGGCAGTAATACCTAGTTATTGATTGTGGACCACCAATGTTGTAGATTAAATGCAGGAGAGGCATCAAGTTCAAATATAACTCCACAAAACGTTATTGTTGCTCCAGGGAGCATAAGAGGATGGGAAGGGTGGGGTCTTCAAAAGTCAGAACCTGGGTCAATCCAACTCCATAAAATTTAAATAACCTTTGAAGTCTGCTACTTGTATTGACTGCACAATTTAATAAATTCCGTCAAACTAATTATCTGAAGAAAACAATACTGTATGTCGTAAGGTATCAAGTTAAATATACAACAACCAAGCAGACTGAGGAAAGGGGCAGGGGGAATTAGACCCCCCCCCAACTACCCTCACTTGATTTTGCCTATTGAAGCATTTACCGGCGTGTGGCTGCTGTCACATGCAAACAGGTGCTTGGAGCCATTGGTGAGAGCTAAGTGTCTGGTGGGGACCAAAGGCAAGCTGCCCAAGAATGGACATGACAAGAACTTTCACCAGATTTGCTACCCTCCCTGGACACCCCATACACAGCAGCACACACTGGATGAATTCCTCCAGCAATAACCACTAGGAACTAATGCAGTTTTATAGCACTGCAGTAGCATTGGTAATGTTCTAATTTGTTCTTAACTTCTTTTAAATACATAATGTGTTTTTCAGTTAAACAGCATCTGCTTTTTTTTAAATAAAAAAAGAAAGTACCTTCTCAACTATTTCCAGGCAACATCAACTAATTGGGACAGCCGCTTAACTGGGCCAAAATGTACTGGTCCTGATGTGCCCCAATTAACTGGAATCCACCGTAAAAAGATTCAGGATGGGAGAGGGGAAGATGGGTTATTTTATTGCATTGGGCTGGCGAAGCAGAACAATAGGAATCTAGTATGCAAGACCCAGTGGTAATGGCATCTCTTTGGTTGCCTGGATTCCCAATCCTTACTAAACTTTCCTAGACAGAACTAAATTTAATACAATGGCTTATCCGAGGTAACACACACAAAATGCTGGAGGAACGAAGCAAGTCAGGCAGCACCTATGGAAATCTTTCGGGCTGAGACCCTTCATCAGCACTGGAAAAAAAAGAGGGGGGAGAAAAAGCCAGAATAAAGTGGAAGGGAAGGTGAAACCAGGTGGTTGGGGTGGGGGGGGGGGGTATCAAGTAAGAAGGTAGGAGGTGAATGGTGGAAAAGGTGAAGGGGAGAAGGAATCTGATAGCAGAGTAGAGTGGACCATGGGAGAAAAGGAAGGAGCGGGCACCAGAGGGAAGTGATAGACGTGGGGGGGGGGTTACGAAGTTTGGAATTGAAGGGTGAACAGGGAAGGGGGCAAGTTACTGGAAATTGGAGAGGTCGACGTTACTGGAAGTTGGGGAAATTGATGCCCACTTCCTTCCCATGATCCATTCTCCTCTCCTGTCAAACTTCTCCTTCTCCCGCCTTTTACCTTTTCCACCTATCACCTCCCAGCTTCTTCTAGGTCAGGGGTTTCCTAATCTTTTTCATTCCGTGGAGCCTTACCATTAACAGAGAGACACACATGGACTGCAGACTGGGAACCCCTGTTCTAGATGCTCCCTAACCTGCTGAGCTCCTCCAGCATTTTGTATGTCGCTTCGAATTTCCAGCATCTGCAATTTCTTGCATTTAACGTTTAAACACAAGATTTCAATATTTGAGAAGTACGGATAGGTACAAGGGTAGTAGGGGTATAGAGAGCTATGGTCCCAGTACAGGACGATGGGAGTAGGCATCTTAAATAGTTCAGCATGAACTAGATTAGATAAAGGGCCTTTTTCTGTGCTGTCCTTTCCTGTGACTCCATCACAGGCACTTGGATATAAATTACCCACTTGGTTTCCTCTTCCTAATCTGTGTCATCAAATTAAAAGTGAATGTTTGACAGGATTCATATTTTAACAATTCGCTATCGGACACAATTGCTTTTGTGATTAAACACCACGCCCATTCTAATCTCTCAGGATGCAACTCAAGCATTTCTTTGCCTGGCTTTCTTGTCTAATTCACCTAACACATCTATAATATTTTTCACATTGCTCTCTCCCACAACAGGATAGTCCTCCAAACTCCTAATGACCTTGTCATTATTTTTAAGAGTCAATCCTCCTGTTAAATAACTCGAACAGCAGACTTATTTTTGTGACAGAAGGTCCAAATATAGATTGGTTTTGTATACTTGATGTTTCATCAGTTCAGTGCAAACTGCAAGTTTTATTTTTGTTTACAGAGACTGACTTTGCTAAATGGGACAAGAAATCCATACTCTGTTGGGCTTGCCTGTTCTGGATATGTAGAGTCAATCGTCTGAGCCAAACTTTACTTGGAATTAAGTGGTGGGGCCTGCAGAAATGATCAGACTTTGAACATAACATAACTTTAATTTCTTGGGTGCCAACATCTCCCGGAATCTGCCCTGGGCCAACAAGTTGATGCAACCAAGAAGGCAGCATGCCAGGGGCTCTTCTTTGTTAGGATTGAGTAGGTTTGGTCTATCACCGAAGATTCTTGCGAATTCTAGGTGTACAGTGGAGGGCATTCTAACTGGCTGCCTCACAGTCTGATACTGTATGGAGGCTCCAATGCAAAGGATTGCAAAAGGCTGCAGAGGGTTATAGATTCAGCTAGCTGCATTGCAGCCACAACCCTCTCCACCATTGAGGCTATCTTCAAAAGGCCTCAGAAAAGTAGCAACCATCACTAAGGACCCTCACCATGCCCCTGTATCACAGAGGTGGTACAGGAGCCTGAAAACCCACAATAATTTAAGAACAGCTCCACCATCAGATTTCTGAATGTTTCATGAACACTATCTCACTATTCCTTTATTTTACAAAATTTATTTAGTAATTTATAGTAATTCAGCCTTTGCACTGCCAAAAAAAATAAATCATTTCATGCCATATAAGACAATGAGAGTAAACTTGATTCTGATTAGTGGGTGGATCAAAACAATCTGTCTCAAACTCCACTGGGAACTTTGGAATGTGGTAAAACCACACCTTTACCTTTGCTCTCTTACAAATATCAAGTATTTGCAAACTTCTGATAGCCTCTAACAGAAACACAAGCCAACACAGTTCAATTAAAATATTGAAAAATTACTGCCAGATAAAAATACTAAAAAAAACTACTTCATCCAATTGAAAACAAAAATATCCAGTTCAATTAGTGGTGCTCGAAAGTTTGTGAACCCTGAAGAACTTCCTCCATTTCTGCATAAATATGTCCTCATGTGATCAGATCTTCACAGAAGTCCTAAAACTAGATAAAGAGAAACCAATTAAATAAGTAACACAAAAACATTATAGTTCTTCATTTATTTATTGAGAAAAATGATCCAATATTACATGTATTTGTTGGAAAAAGTATGTGAACCTCTGGGATAATGCCTTCTACAAAAGCTACTTGGAGTATGGTATTGCAATCAAGGAGCTGAGATTAGAGATGTGGGTTGTAGAGGTGCCCTGTCCCATTAAAAAAAAAGGCACACAAAGTCAGGTTACTGACAGAGCCTGCTCTTCTCAAGAAAGATCTCCATGTGCACCATGCCTCGATCAAAACAATTTTCAGAGGACCTTGGAAGAATAATTGTAGAGATGCATGAAATTGGAAAAGGTGACCAAAAGCATTTCCAAAGACCTGAATGTTCAACAGTCCACAGCAAGAGAAATTGTCTACAAATGGAGGAACCTCAGTACTGTTGCTACTCTCACTAGTAGTGGGTGTCCTGCAAAGATCACACCAAGAGTACAACATGCAATGCTGAAGGAGATGAAAAAGAATCCAAGGGTAACAGCAAAAGACCTACAGAAATCTCCAGAACTTTCTAAAATCTCTGTTCACATGTCCACTATAAGAAAAACACTGAAGAATGGCGTACATGGAGGGACATCATGGAGGAAACCACTGCTCTCCAAAAAAAAAATCATTGCTGCACGTCTCAAGATTGGAAAAGACTACTTAGATGTTCTACAATGCTTCAGGAACAATGTTTGCGGGCAGATAAGACAAAAGTTGAACTTTTTTGGCAGAAATGCATATTACTATGTTTACAGAAAAAAGGACATTGCTCACCAACACCAAAACCTCATTCCAACTGAGAAGCATGGTGGAAGGAGCATCGTGGTTTAGGGCGGCTTTGCAGCCTCTGGGCCTAGACATTTTACAATCATTGAGGGAACAACGAATTCAAAATTGTATCAAGGTATCTTACAGGAGAATATCAGGGTAGCGGTCTGTGACCTGAAGCTTAAGAGAAGTTGGATAATGCAACAAGTCAATAAAGCAAAAGACAAGAGTAAATCAACAGAATGGTTTAAAAAGAAGAAAATCTGTGTTTTGGCATGGTCAAGTCAAAGTCCTGACCTGAATCCTATAGGAATGTTGTGGAAGGAGCTGAAGCAAGCAGTTCATGTAAGGAAGCCCACTGACATCCCACAGTTGAAGCAGTTTTGTAAGGAGGAATGGCCTAAAATTCCTTCAAGCCGACGTACAGAACTGACCAACAGTTACCGGAAACATTTGGCTGTTCAAGGGGCTGCTGGGGGGCGGGGGGGTGTAGTCACACTAGTTACTGAAAGCAAAAGGTTCACAAAATTTTTTCCAACAAATACATGCAATATTAGACCATTTTCTTCTCAATGAATAAATGAACAAGTATAATGCTTTTTGCGTTATTTATTTAATTGGGGTTCTCTTTATCTAATTTTAGGACTTACGTGAAGATCTGATCAAATTTAGGTCATATATATGCAGAAATGGAGAAAATTCTACAGGGTTCACAAACTTTCTAGCACCACTGCAAATACTCTTACCTTTCATCCTTGCTGCTGTACAGTTGTCATCCGATGGACACAGCACCCAGAAGCTGATTCCTCAAAACAAATGCTGGGGAATTCATGAAAGCTCCTGTTACATTGTTAGAGCTTCAGTGGTGTTTTACTGGTTATGCTTCACCACTGAACTTTGTAAGTGTCTATCAAAAAGATTAGGACTAGGTACTTGTGTCAGAGCTCTGATCTCGTGGCAGTTAAGCAAATACAAGTTGACAGTTCTGGGTGGAGTGCTGGTAAAACCTACCAAAATCTGCGACACTATGTAGTAATACATTTTTAGTTGAGAAAATGTTTGAATAAACATTGCATTGTTTAGGTTAAAAGCAAAACCTCGTGTATAAACTTTTAAACATTAATTTACCTCCACAGTCCATGTACATTCTGTTAATTTGTCTTTTACAAAAATAAATCAAAATTTTAGTTAATTAAAATTATGCAGATTTTAAATTATTCTGAGTTCCTCTTGGAATACGTGAACACGATCATATGGTTGAAATTCTCTGGATACACCCAAGGCACACACAACAATTTTTCTCTAGGGTGGAGTCTTTCAGTTGCTGTCAGTTGAAGAAAATTATTTTAAGTAGATAGTGAAAGGAAAGGTCATTCATAATACCACCTGGAATGATTCTATGTTGTAGTATTGTGGATCATGTGCCATATTAGAGACAGACTCCAGACAAATAAAAGCACTAACAACTTGAACGATGTGCTTTCCACGGTGCTCCTGTTGCCCCCATTACTTTTATCATATCTGTGCTGAAACTAATGTAGTGGAGGAGTATCATGTATACAGCACCCCGTGCCCCTGACAGCCATTCAATGAAGCAGCAAGGGATGAAACAGTGCACAAGATGAATTGCTATCAAAAGAATAATGACGAAATTTCAGTGAGAAATCACACACCTTTTGGTCACCGGCAATAACTCTCTGAAGAAAAGGTTTAGGGTTGACGACCTAATGTATGGCAGCTGATTTTACACTGCATATGCTGAGCAAGCTACTTTAGAAAACCTCAGAATTCACTCAAAATAATCTGCAAATGCTGGGGTCAAAGCAACACTCACAACACGCTGGAGGAACTCAGCAGGTCAGGCAGCATCCGTGGAAAAGATCGGTCGACGTTTCGGGCCGGAACCCTTTGTCAAGACTGTAGGGGGAAGGGGCAGAGGCCCTATAAAGAAGGTGGGGGAGGGTGGGAAGGAGAAGGCTAGTAGGTTCCAAGTGAAAAACCAGTAAGGGGAAAGATAAAGGGGCGGGGGAGGGGAGGCAGGGAGGTGATAGGCAGGAAAGGTGAAGAAGGAATAGGGGAAAACACAATGGGTAGTAGAAGGAGACGGGACCAAGAGGGAGGTGATAAGCAGCTGGGGGAGGGACACAACGGTGAAACCCGATGCAGACTGGGGGACCGTTTCGTCGAGCACCTCCGCTCCGTCCGCCAAAACAGACAGGATCTCCCAGTAGCCACCCACTTCAACTCTGCTTCCCACTCCCATTCAGACATGTCCATACATGGCCTCCTCTACTGCCATGATGAGGCTAAACTCAGGTTGGAGGAGCAACACCTCATATACCGTCTGGGTAGTCTCTAGTCCCTTGGTATGAACATAGAATTCTCCAACTTCCAGTAATTCCCTCCCCCTCTCTTCCCCTATCCCTATGTCACTCTGCCCCCTCCCCCCAGCTGCCTATCACCTCCCTCATGGTTCTGTCTCCTTCTACTATCCATTGTGTTTTCCCCTATTCTTTCTTCACCCTTCCTGCCTATCACCTCCCTGCCTCCTCTCCCCCACCTCTTTATCTTTCCCCTTACTGGTTTTTCACCTGGAGCCTACCAGCCTTCTCCTTCCCACCCGCCCCCCACCTTCTTTATAGGGCCTCTGCCCCCTCCCTCTACAGTCCTGATGAAGGGTTCTGGCCTGAAACGTTGACTGATCATTTCCACGGATGCTGCCCGACCTGCTGAGTTCCTCCAGCGTGTTGTGAGTGTTGCTCAGAATTCACTCATTCTCACTATTGTTATCCATTAGGAAAGCCAAAACAAGTTTTGTTTTGGTTGATCCCAAATTTCAAGTAGATTTGCATTGGAATTGGATTCTCCAAGATGAGAATTGTGCATCTTCCACTAAAATGTTACAGGCAATTTATTGAAACAGCCCTTCCAGATGAGGTGACACTTCACCTGTGAATGTGTTGGGGTCATCCACAGTATCCAGTGCTCCCAGTGTGGCCACCTTTATATCAGTAAAACCCGATATAGATCGAAAGACTGCTTCGCCGAACACCTATGCTCCGCCCGCCTGAAAAAGCGGGATCTTCCAGTGGCCACCCATTTTAATTCCACTTCCCATTCCGACATGTCAGTCCATGGCCTCCTCCACTGCCACGATGAGGTCACACTCAGCTGGAGGAGCAACACCTTATATTCCAGCTGGGTAGCCTCCACATTGATGGCTTGAACATCAATTTCTCACACTTCTGATAATGGCCCCACCCCCTCACCATTTCCCCTCTCTCGACTTATCTCCTTAACTGTCCATCACTTCCTTCTGGTGCTCCTCCCCCTTCCATGGCTTTCTCTCCTGTCCCCCTTGTCCAACTCTATCTCTTTCACCAGCTGACTTCACCCAGCCCTTTATTTCACCCCTCCTGGTTTCACCTATCACCTACACCCTTGTATTTCTTCCTCCCCACCCCCTACCTGCTTACTCTGACCCCAACTTTTTCCTTCAATCCTGATGAAGGGTCTGCAACTGTTTACTCTTTTCCATAGATACCGTCTGGCTTGCTGAGTCCCCCTGGCATTTTGTGTGTGTGTGTGTGTGTGTGTGTGTGTGTGTGTGTGTGTGTGTGTGTGTGTGTGTTGCTCAGATTTGCTGCAAAGCTATTGTAATTTACCCATCACAACCTCTAATTCTGCTCAATTTTTCAATAAAGTGGCAACTATCTAATGGAGGCTCAAAAATGTTAAGGAAACAAGAAACCCGAGAACTGTAAAGTATGCTTTTGTAGGTCTAGGAAAGGCCACAACTACAGTTGGAAAACAAGTGTTGAACAGATTAGGTAAAAAATAATTTGAATTATTCTTCAGCAGCTTTGTTTGCCTGAGAAACAGCACTGCAACTTGAAGTTTACAGGGGATGTCAACGTCAATTCCAAGTCAAACTAAGTAACGGAACAGAAATTCTGAGATATGCAGACAATGTCTCAGCTGCCCCTTGCCTTTATTTTTCTTTTATGGGAATGGCAACAGGAAGATACTCAAAAGTGATGCAAAATTTTAGCTTCCTGTGTGAAGATTCATTGCTTCAGTCATTCTGTATTTTATGATCATTTAGAGTTAAGCAGTTTTGTTTTTGATACCCTATTGTTACAATGTGAATGAGGAAGTTATAAGAAAGCCAGATCATGATCACGAACAACGAGATGGAGTACTGACGTGGGGTTTTGACCCGAAATGTCAACAATTTCCTTCCTCCCACCAATGCTGGTTAACCCAATGGTTTCCTCCAGCTCCACAGATTGTTTGTTGCTCAAGATGGAGTACAATGTTTATAAAAACTGGAACATGACCACATTACATAGAAAGGAACCACTCAGCCAAATATAACAGAACACTTCAGGACTACAACCCTTCATTAGCCCTGTGGAAGACAGTGAAAGAACATAGAACAGCAAACAAGAGAAAATCCAAGTGCAACACACACAAAACGCTGGAGGAAAAACAAGCTGAGGAGTAGATTTTAAAAGTTGGGGGAGGGGAGAGAGAAACACAAGGTGACAGGTGAAACCTGAGGGGGCAGGGATGAAGTAAAGAGCTGGTAAGTTGATTGGTAAAAGAGACAGAAGGCCACAGAAGAAAGAAAAGGGGAAAGGTGCACAAGAGGGGGGCAATGGGTGGGCAAGGAGATAAGGTGAGAGGGGAAAAGCAAATGAGAAATGATGGGGGGGCACATTACTGGAAGTTCAAGAAATCAATATTCATGCCATCAGGTTGGAGGCTAGCCAGACAGAATATAAGGTGCTGTTCCTCCAACCCAAATGTGGCCTCATTGCGAGACCATGGATGGACATATCAGAATGGGAATAGAAAACGGAATTAAAATGGGTGGCCACTAGGTGATCCCACTTTTTCTGGTGGGCAGAGCATAGGTGTTCAGAAAAGCAGTCTCCCAATCTATGTTGGATCTTACTGATATACAGGAGTCCATACTGGGAGCACAGGACACAGTATATGACCCCAACAGACCCACAGGTGAAGTGTTGCCTCACCTGGAAAGACTGTTTAGGGCCCTGAATGGTAGTGAGGGAGGTGGTGTAGGGTCAGGTGTAGCACTTGTTCCACTTGCAAGGATAAGTGCCAGGAGGGAGATCAGTGGGGAGAGATGAATAGACAAGGGAGTTGCATAGGGAGCAATCTCTGAGGAAAACAAAGTGGGGGGGTGGGGGAGGGAAAGATGTGCTCGGTTTTGAAGAGAACGGGGCAGGAACAGTGCTGTCATAATTCTGACCAGTGATGCCAATTTAAAATAAATTTCATCTGCCTGAATATGGACTACATCCCTCAATTCCTTGCCTGTTCATGAGCCGATCTGAATGCCTATTAAACATTTCTATCATATCTGATTCCACCACTTTGCCTGAAAGCACATTCTGGGCACCCGCCACTGTTCAAAAAAAAACTTCTTCAAACTTCCCCCTCTCACCTTACAGCTCTGCCCTCGAGTGTTCCACATTTCCACTCTGGGAAACTGGGAAAGACGATCAATGCAATGTGTACCTCGCATAATTTTATGTACTTTTATCAGGTTGCCACTCGGCCTCTGACGTTCCAGAAGAAACAATCCAATTTTGTAAACATAAGGAATTCTGCAGATGCTGGAAATTCAAGCAACACACATCAAAGTTGCTGGTGAACGCAGCAGGCCAGGCAGCATCTCTCGGAAGAGTTACAGTCAACGTTTTGGGCCAAGACCCTTCGTCAGGACTAACTGAAGGAAGAGCTAGTAAGAGATTTGAAAGTGGGAGGGGGAGGAGGAGATCCAAAATGATAGGAGTAGACAGGAGGGGGAGGGATGGAGCCAAGAGCTGGACAGTTGATTGGCAAAAAAATGCCACGCCCTTCTCACAATTCCTCCATCTCCGCCGCATCTGCTCTCAGGATGAGGCTTTTCATTCCAGGACGAGGGAGATGTCCTCCTTTTTTTAAAAAAGGGGCTTCCCTTCCTCCACTATCAACTTTGCTCTCAAACGCATCTCCCCCATTTCACGTACATCTGCTCTCACTCCATCCTCCCGCCACCCGACTAGGAATAGGGTTCCCCTTGCCCTCACCTACCACCCCACCAGCCTCCGGGTCCAACATATTATTCTCCATAACTTCTGCCACCTCCAACGGGATCCCACCACTAAGCACATCTTTCCCTCCCCCCCTCTCTCTGCATTCCGCAGGGATCGCTCCCTACGTGTCTCCCTTGTCCATTCATCCACCCCATCCCTCCCCACTGATCTCCCTCCTGGCACTTAACCTTGTAAGCGGAACAAGTGCTACACATGCCCTTACACTTCCTCCCTTACTACCATTCAGTGCCCCAGACAGTCCTTCCAGGTGAGGCGACACTTCACCTGTGAGTCGACTGGGGTGATATACTGCGTCCGGTGCTCCCGATGTGGCCTTCTATATATTGGCGAGACCCAACGCAGACTGGGAGATCATTTTGCTGAACATCTACGCTCTGTCCGCCAGAGAAAGCAGGATCTCCCAGTGGCCACACATTTTAATTCCACATCCTATTCCCATTCTGATATGTCTATCCACGGCCTCCTCTACTGTAAAGATGAAGCCACACTCAGGTTGGAGGAACAACACCTTATATTCCGTCTGGGTAGCCTCCAACCTGATGGCATGAAGATTGACTTCTCAAACTTCCGCTAATGCCCCACCTCCCCTTCGTACGCCATCTGGTATTTGTTTATATACTGTTACGTACCCCGTAACTGGGTTGCCAAACCAGCAGTAATGGACCACTAGTTGGAGTCTGGATTACTGGAAACTAATAAAGTTTTATTAAAGAAATAAGTAAATAAGTACTCTAATCATAAGGATATAAATGCAACAGGTTAGCAATGATAAAACACACATGTACACAGAAGTAGGGTAATAGGAATCAACCAAGCTCTATCGCAGTCTAGGGGTAAAATGATCAGTCTCAAGTGACAGAATTCTGCTTAGTACAGTTCGCAGTAATTGCTGTTGGGGGGGGGAGGGGGATGCAAATTTTGATTCAAGCAGACCTTTGATGTTCTTCGCAGTTGGCTTTCGGGTGGACCCTTTTATGTCTTCTATCCCGCTGTGGTCACCGACTGTGACCCCTCCGTTCTGGATACGACTGTTCTTCCACGGTGAACCCAGCACCCAGGCAAGGACGGACACACACACCAGGTTCCTGCCGATCGTACCTTTTCACCCTGTGAGTCTATGGTCGGTTCCCTCGAACCAGACCTCCAAACTTCCACCAACTTGTGGGGGCACACCGCTCTTCCAGGGTCTCGTTATCTCGTGATCTCGTGGTGTGTGTCGTGCCATAGCGAACCTGTTCTTTTTATCCCCCTGCTGGGGTATCACCTGTCCATCAAACTTCAAACAGTTCAGGTTCAAAACAACCGGTCTGTCAATATTCTGAATTGTGTCTCTTTTCATTATCTCTCTCTCCTCTCTCATTAACATTTTGAACGTTTCTCCATTGTCTCCCTTATCTCTCTCTCATTAGCATCAATCTTCTGATAACTTGGTTTTTCATCACAATATACACACATTCTTTCGCTCTCTCTCTCCTTTTTCTCCCTCTGTCCCTCTCACTATACCCCTTGCCCATCCTCTGGGTTCCCCCCCCCCACCTTTCCTTCTCCCTGGGCCTCCTGTCCCATGATCCTCTCATATCCCCTTTGCCAATCAACTCCAGCTCTTGGCTCCATCCCTCCCCCTCCTGTTTTCTCCTATCATTTTGGATCTCCCACTTTCAAATCTCTTACCAGCTCTTCCTTCAGTTAGTCCTGACGAAGAGTCTCGGCCCCAAACGTCGACTGTAACTCTTCCTAGAGATGCTGCCTGGCCTGCTGCATTCACCAGCAAATTTGATGTGTGTTGCTTAATCCACTTTTGTTCTGACTGTCATTCCAATCCAGGCAACGTACTGGTGAACTACTTCGACATCTTGCCAATGCCTCCACATCATTACTCTAATGCAGCAACCTGTTATTCTGTATTTCCTTGTACTGCTTGCCTTCCTAAACGCTTATATCAAACTTCTCTAGATTGAATTAGCGTTACCCACTTGATCACACTTCCAATACCTTCCTGCAGCAAATAACTTACATTCTGCACGTTAAATACACTGCAAATTTTGGCATGAAGGATCAACTTTATTGACCACATTCACGTACTCAGAATTTGCAGTGGTATGTTGATACAACATGCAACAATTATAAGTGTAAAAAGTTACACAAAATAAACTTAGAGGTTAAAGGTTAAAGAATGGATATGGAATAAAAGGTGTGTAAATAACATCATGCATTTACAATGTGAATAGCATTATAAAAAGTGGTTTAAAGTGTTTACAGTGCAGTGACTGAGGGTACGTCCACACTACGGCGGATAATTTTGAAAACAAAGCTTTTTCTCTTTGTTTTGCCCTCCCGTCCACTCTGAAAGGGTGTTTTCAGCCCCCGAAAACGGAGATTTTCGAAAACACTATCCAGAGTGAATAAATCTGAAAACGCTTAATATCCGGCATAGTGTGTACGGGGTAACCGGAGAGATTTTAAAATGCTGTCATGACAACACCACAACAACGATGCTTTTTTCTGCTTCTGCTTGGTACCGCGCAAGCTGTTATAACGCGCAGTCGGTGTGAACGGCGTGAGAGTTAAATTGTAAAGTCAGTTTTTTTGACTATTTAAAAATGCTGTCATGACGTGCTGGAACAGATGTTCATTGTTTTCTTGAACGCCACCACCTAACAATTTCAGAACAGACGGACGAGACTGAAGCCAGTTGACCCATAGCTTACTGAATAAATAAGTATACTCACTTTGCCCTGTTTTCTGTCCTTGCTTGTATTAAGGTGGTTTACCTATTTATGCGAGTACTTCTCTGACAATAGATGTCTAACAGCCTAATGTAACATTGTATGGAAATACAAGATAACACTGATGCAGACGTTTTATACATTTAACAAGGTGCTTTTTAATGTAACAGAGTTAGTTTTTCAATGTTCGTCGTCAGCTGGGTTATACTGTCCGTGAACTCCCTGTCGGTTGCCTCCGTACGCTCCAGTATTTTTTTTTAAGAAGTTTTAGGTCCTCCTGTGCGAGAGCCAAGAGCAATTCCTTTTAAGTTTTTCTACTCTAACTGGACAAACACGCACAAAGTATATCGTTTCCTCTTCGCTTGTTTTCTGTGTGTCCTGTGCATGCCCAGTAGGAGATTCGCCCAAATATCCGCCTAATGTGTACGCCTGTCGTTTTTACTCGAAAGCGGCATTTTCAAAATTATCCAGCTTAGTGTGGACGTAGCCTCAGGTAATAGATAGGGGGAGGATAGCTAACTATAATGGTTGATCAGATTAACTGCCTGGGGGAAGAAACTTTTAAAATGGTATGAAGTGTTTTTTTTGTTTTAATAGCCCTATAACACATTACAGATTTTTCCTGCCCACTTCATTGTCCTGTAGCCAAGGCAGACAGCAGCTGAAGACTTTTTCAGCTGACCTGACAGTTCGCTGTAGTTTTCAATTATTGTGAGAGGATGCTGCACCCTGGCAAACCAGGCATTATCTGCAAATTTCTTAGATACAGGAGTTATGCTAGTGCAAACCACAGAAATATATCACAATACTAAATCCTGGAGAATCTCATGCATTTTTTCCAGCAGCTAAACATCCATCAAATAATTAACTTTTCACTTTCTGCAAAAGAATTTATTTTGAATTCTATCTGCCCTTTTTTCTTGGATCCCACACAGTAGCACCTCATTTGTACAAAACAACTAAGAGCTCCATGCTAAAATTAGACAGACTGAAGATGAAGACTGAAGATTAGATTCTTCACATGTACCGTCCAATGAAACATACAGTGAAATACATCATTTGTGTCAGTGACCAACACAGTCCAAGGATTGTACTGGGGGCAGCCTACAAGTGTCTTCGTGCTTCCAGCACCAACATAGCAAGCCCACAACTTACTAACCCTAACCCGTACATCTTTGGAATGTGGGAGGAAACTGCAGCACATTAAGGAAACCAACAAAGTAACAGGTAGAACATACTAACTCTCTACAGTCAGTGACGGAATTGAACCTGAGTTGCTGGTGCTATATGATCTGCAGATTGAAGTATACAGATGAACAGTGATCATCTGCAATTTTGTTCTTCTACTCTATTCCTCTTCTGGTCAAAAGAGCGGTTAAATATGTAACATGGCAAGAAGGAAACTCTGCCACTTTGGACTCTGGAATGTTGAGCTTCCAGTCCTGCCCTTCTCTCAACCACGTTTCTGTGACAGCTTATAATATTATTGCACCCAAGTTCTAAACTAATCTACCTTACCCATTATACTCTGCGTTAAAATAAACACAGACCACCATTCCTGCCTTGTTCATGATCCTGACTTGCCTCTTCTTGCTCTTCAGCTTACCTGACTTAACCTTTACCTTAATCACTGCATCTGCTGAGTTAGTGCTCTGGTCCCTATCCTGCCATCCAACATGTTTAAGTCCTTCTGAGTAGTACCATCAAACCTCCCTGCAAGGATACTGGTGTAACCTATCCTTCTTGACAGATCCCACCTGCTCTGAAAGAGATACCAATAATTCAGGTATCAGAATCAGATTTATTATCATTGGCATGTGTTGTGAAATCTGTTAACTTAGCAGCAGCAGTACAGTGCAATACATGATAATATATAGAAAGAAAAATAAATACCCAATTAAATCAATTCCAATAAGTATATGTATATTGATTAGATTAAAAATACTGCAAAAACAGAAATGATACATTTAAAAAGTGAGGTAGTGTTCATGGGTTCAATATCCATTTAGGAATCGGATGGCAGAGAGGAAGAAGCTGTTCCTGAATTGCTGAGTGTGTGCCTTCAGGCCTCTGTACCTCCTTCCTACAGTAACAATGAGAAGAGGGCATGCCCTGTGTGGGCCCTTAATAATGGACACTGCCTTTCTCAGGCACCACTCTTTGAAGATGTCTTGGATAATGAAGATGGAGCCGACTAATTTTACAACTTTCTGTAGCTTCTTTCGATTCTGTGCAGTAGCCCCGCCCCATACCAGACAATGATGCAGCCTGTCAGAATGCTCTCCACAGTATATCTGTTGAAGTTCTCAAGTGTTTTAGGTGACAAACCGAACCTCTTCAGACTCCTAATGAAGTATAGCTGCTATCTTGCCTTCCCTATAACTGCATTGATATGTTGGGACCAGGTTAGATACTCAGACACCTTGTTGACACCCAGGAACTTGAAACTGCTCACTCTCTCCACTTCTGATCCCTCTATGAGGATTGGTTCATGTTCTCGTATTACCCTTCCTGAAGTCCACAATCCAAAGCCCTCTCTCCTGTACCAGCTCTTCAGCTATTCATTCAACTGCTTCAAGAATTACACTGTACACCAAATGCAAGAGTTATGGTATGAATCTTGTTACCATGTATCTTAGTCCTCTGTAGACTGTTTAGTAATGTGTATTCTTCACAGTAAGATATTGTACCAAACCATAGGTTCAAACTTCTGATCCTCTTTGAACACAGAACAGTACAGCACAATACAGACCTTTCGGCCCACAACATTGAGTCAACCTTTGTAACCCACTGTGCAATCAATCTATCCATTCCTCCTACACAGCCCACAATGCTCCAGTTTTCTTACATCTACGTGCACTGTTAAGAGTCTCTTAAATGTCCCTATTGTATCAGCCTCTACCACTACCCTTCGATGCGTGTTCCAGGCACATATCACTTTGTCTAAAAAAAACTTAACCCTGACACTTCCCAAACACAAGAAAATCTATAGATGCTGGAAATCCAAAGCAACACACAAAACAATGCTGGGGGACTTCAGCAGATCAGGCAGCATCTATGGAAAAGAGTAAACAGTCGACGCTTCAAGCTGAGACTCTTCTTCAGGGCTGAAACCTTTTATAAACTTCGGTCCATTCACCTTAAAAAGGTTTCTTCTGGTACAGGTATTTGCGCCCTGGGGAAAAGGCACTAACTGTCTACTCTATCTATGTTGTACATATAATGTTATACGCCTCTACCAAGTTGCCTCTCACCCTTAACACCAAAGAGGGAAACCCCTGGCTTTCTCAACCTTTCCCCATAAGAAATATTCTCCAATCCAGTCAGCACCCTGATGAAAATCTTCTGCACCTTCTCTGATGCTTCCACATTCTTCCTGTAATAAGGTGTAACAATCTTCCTGTAACAATCCTGTGTGATCCGGCCAGAGTTTTATAGAGCTGCAACAGAGCTCCTGAGCTCAATCTCCCAATTAATGAAGGTCATCTTAACCACCCTATCAACTTATGTAACAACTTTGAGAATTCCATGGAGATAAACTCCAAGATCCATTTGTTCCTCCACACTGGTAAGAATCCTGTCATTAACTTTGTACTTTGGCTTCAGGTTTGACCTTCCAAAGTGTATCACTTCACGCTTGTCTGAATTGAATTAATCTGCCATTTCTCCATCCTGCCAATATCCATTTGTAACCTACAACAACCTTCCATACTATATACAACACCACCAACCTTCATGTCACTTGCATACTTACTGACCCATCCTTCCACTTTCTCATCCATCTCAATTATAAAAATCGCGAAGAGTTGGAATCCCAGAACAGATCCCTTCAGAACACCACTCATCACTGACCTCCAGGCAGAATATGCTCATCTGCAAATCCCCTCCACCTTCTATGGACAAGCCAATTTCAAATCCATGCAGCCAAGTTTCCCTGGATCCCATACCTCACAACTTCTGGATGAGTGTACTATGGAGAAGCTTGTGAAATACCTTAGTAAAATCCATATAAACCACATCCACCAGTCTACCTTCATTAATTTGCTTTGTCATCTCTACAAAAACTCAGTCAGGCTCAAGAGGAATAGGCCATGCTGACTATCCATAAGACTTGGCTTCTCCAAATGCTCATAAATCCCAGCCATAAAATGTCTCCATTAATTAGCCCACCACTGACGCAAGACTCATTGATTATAATTCCCAGAATTATCCCGTCCCATTACCTTTCTTGTATAATGGAACAACACTTGCCATCCACCAAATCTCCGGTACTACTCCTGTGGCCAGGGAGGATACAAAGATCATCTATACAGTTTTGCAGGTCTATGCCTGTTATTTTGGCTACAAAATAACTTGTAATATCCATGTACACACTTGCAACACAATGTAACATTAACACATTACATTGATGAAGATGATGCAAATTCAGCTAAAAACAGAAATCATCAGTAGGCCAGCAGAGAGAGACAAAATTAACATTTCAGGTTACTGTCTTATCACCAGAATGGGAAAGAGCCATCAACTTAAAACACTGAGTCTTTTTCCTCACACAGAAGCTACTTCTAGTGTGTTTTCAGTTTTTATTTCAGATTTCCAGTATCTGCATTATTTTGCATTTGGGCACACAGAACACATGAAGACTAAATAGATAAAAAAAGTCAGTCAGAATGCTGCATTAATAATAATGCCATTTAATACACTCTGAATTCCAGCTAACACTCATTTTTAACAATAATTAAATATTCACTCAGTAGGATGAAAGACTTGTCACCAGTGTTGTTTAAAGAGATCAACGACTACTTTCAGCTTTGTTGCTGATTGATTTATATTGACTGTTACTATGTTTGTATAACTCTTTGGTCCTTTCTGAACTTCTTTAAAGTTCAGCAGGTGCTGAAGTTCTTTTTTGCTGACTTCAAAAGCTTCTCACAAACTAGTTTCTAGCTTAAAGATATGCTTGTAATAAATAAAAGCAGAGAGAATAAAGAGGAAAGAATGGGCCACAGTTGAAAGCCATATTCCCCTTATCACCCAAGATGTTCAAGGAACAAGACCCACATTAAAATCAATAAGGAAAAGCGTTCAGGACCTCTGGACATAATCTTTAAAATCTATATCTGATCCAATCAAATGCACTCCAGCCTACAAGCTGCAGGCCGACTAGAAGCAAGTTGGCCTTTAATAGTGATGTCTACTCACATCTGGGCCCCTGCCAAGACTAGCAGCCACAAAACATCTGTCTCTGTAATAATGTTTATTCACAAGCAACACAGAATTAGCCTACTGCCTACATGAGAAGCAATGGACAGAGACGCATCACAAGTTTCCATTCTCGCACTATTTCCAGACTAACATCGTGGACCATTGTCTTTGATCTGCCTGTACCTGCTTGCCTCTTGTATTTCCCAATAGGGCACAATCACCAATTGTACAACCAGGATTTGGGTGATGAGATCTCAAGGTCTTGCCCTCTAGACCAGAAACGACCAGCAATAATTGAAAGCAAAGCAAGAGAGGGAACTTTGACCCTGTCAAACAGATACAATAAATTTGACACTGTGATAGAAACTATTAAGCTTGCTGTAAATGTTTTAAAAAATTGGGGAAAAAATTAACTTTTAGCTATTTATTAAATCATGAATATAAAACTGAAATAAAGAAAAAGATACTAACTTTATCATCCTTGTTCCACAAACTGAGCTTACCAAAGTAATCTGATCTGCTGTGACCCAATAACAAACAAAAGAAAATCTGCAGATGCTGGAAATCCAAACAACACACACAAAATGCTGGAGGAACTCAGCAGGCCAGGAAGCATTTATGGAATAGAGTATAGCGTTTTGTGTGGTCTGCTGTGACATATGGTAAAAAGACTGAACACTTTTCCCAACCACCCCACATCAGCATTTATTCTCCACACAAGCCCGTCCCTATCTTTCAGCATCTAAATCTATTATCATCCTTCATTACAACACACATCAAAGTTGCTGGTGAACACAGCAGGCCAGGCAGCATCTCTAGGAAGAGGTACAGTCAACGTTTCAGGCCGAGACCCTTCGTCAGGACCCTTCTCGGCCCGAAACGTCGACTGTACCTCTTCCTAGAGATGCTGCCTGGTCTGCTGCTTTCACCAGCAACTTTGATGTGTGTTGCTTGGATTTCCAGCATCTGCAGAATTCCTGTTGTTTGCGTTTTAAAAAATCATTCTTCATTATATTCTTTCAGATTTTTCTTCAGGCTCCACTTAAATGTGTCCATACTATTCAACTCAACCACACCCTATGAAAGCAAGTTCTACATTCTCTCCACTCTTCTTGTTAAAGAAGTCTCTTCTAAATGCCTTCCAGATTGGTGACTGTCTATGAACATGGCACCCAGAAATTTAAGCAGCATTAAAAGTGCGGTCAAATCAAGGTTCAATAAAAGATTAGATAACAAACATTTTTCAATTCCATTCTACTAGAAATAAGCTCCAGTGATTTTTTTTCCTCCCCAATGGTCCTGTTAACGTGTGGGACGACTCTTAATATTGAATATACAGGAACAGTCTTGTCTCACCACCTCACCTACACTCACACTTTCCAAGTAACAAGTTATTTCTCTCCACGCCTTATGGCGCATCGGGCAGCAACCTTTCGTTTGCATTTGTCTGTTTTTTTTTAGACAAGGCTGAGTTGCTAGTTCGGCAGTCAACCCAGCACTGATGGAAAACATGCAAGGAGCCGGCCAGATTCAAACCCAGGACCCCTCACCTCAAAATCTGGTGCGGATGCCACTATACCACTGGCTGGCAAGTAACAAGTGATCTCCCTATACTTCCAAACAAGATGTACAACCTGGCATATATTTATGTAGCCATTCTTCATTTGTCAGGCTATGGAAATACTAACAAATAACAGAGAATGCTGAAAATACTCAGCCAGTTACCAAACAGCGGAAAGAGAAAAGTCAATGATTCATGTCTGTCGCCTTTGTCACAAGCTGAAATAGACAGGCAGGGAAAAAGTGTTAAGGAATATTAAGTTCTTTCATCATTATAGAGTAGCAACTAAATAATAACTGCACAGGTAAAGTTGAAGATTCTATAGGAGGATTTGTTTCCCTCATGTTTGGGATTCCAAATTTAAATCTCTTTCCTGCACAACAATTTTTCAGAGTAATTTTTAATGACTGACAATTTCTGTCTCATTCAAGCTCTTGACTGATGTTTTTCTTTTCTTAGTCTCCTGAAAAAGTACATTAAAAAGCAAATGGATAATCACCAAGCGGTAACAATTTTTCTGCCTTTCTGTAAATCTTTATGTATATTTATTGGTGTACTGAAGAGCAGGCTACAATTTTATTTAAATTATAACACCGCATTGTTCTATCCTAATCTTGAAATGATAAGTAACACAAACTGCTGGAGAAACTCAGCAGGCCAGGCACCATCTATGGAAAAAGAGTGCAGTCAACATTTCGGGCCAAGACCCTTCAGCAGGACTACAATGACAATAAGTTCATCGACTCTCTGGAGCCAAGTACAGCCTCTGGGCAGAGCTGAGCTCATCTCACAGTGGAATATTACAACTGATTTCATTGCAAAAAGAAAAATATGCATTATATAGCACTTCAAGTTTGACTTCAGGTTGTCACAAATGCTTCACAACTAATTAAATTTTCTGTACGTACCCATCTTCTCATATTCTCAATGCTGCTTCCAATTTGCACAAAGGGAACAAGGATGGTTAGATAACTAGTTCACCATGAAATCTCTACCAGGTTATAGGACTGAAATTAATATTCTGCATTGAATAGTTTCATAATATTTAGTACATTCTTCTGAAAGAGAATTCAGAACCTCAGCCAATGTTTCAGCCAAAAAAAATATCACTTCTGCCAATGCAGCAATCTCTTACAACTGCACATTGGTCCAGATTTAAATCTGGACTCAAATTTATAACTTACTGATTCAGATGCAAATGTTTCCTGAACTAAACAAAATAACACTCAAGTATCAGTTGAGTAACAAACATTTTATCTTTACTCGAATGACACCCAGTAAAAGTTTAGAATTATGTTGATTTTTAAGAAAATCTGAGCATACTAACTATGTATTATGTATTCAGAAGAGACCAACACTTGTTCCAAGCACATTTATGAAGTATAGTCGCAGAAGTGTTTAGAATACAAGGCCCTGTCTTCACAAAAAAAATTATCTAACTTGATCACTCTACTCAAAATTGTGGCAAGTATACACACCAGTAAGTTCTTCAGTTGCTTAAAAAACAAAATGCATGAGACTTGAAGAATTCATAACAGGTCTTAGATTTATGGCATGGTAGAAACTATTAAGACTTTCATTGAAATAACTTCCCACCTGCCATTTTCATGAAATCATTCGTAATATTTTGAACAGTTTATATTTTAATACTTCTGCTAAAGTACCACCCAGCAGAATGTTTCATCATTTTTATTACTGCATGACATAATTTGAAAGCCGTTCAATTCCTAATTTGTTTTAGTTAAATAATGATGATAAATGCTTTTAGACGAAATGCATTTACTGGTTGAAACAAAAGTATGACAAAATAGTTAAATTATTATAGCAATTACCTTTATTTAATACTATTAATCAACAATAAAATATTCATAGAGATTATTTCTGGTTTAACAGAACAACGAATGCAAAAATGGAACTTGCAACGTTCAAACTCTGTATTATTTCAGTGCCACAATCAAACTATTTAGTCACAAATATGGTGGCAGGCAAACAGATGAATACTAATTGTCTATTTTGGTCAGATAACGCAAGTCATGAAACAAATGTTCCCAATTTGAATAAAGCTCCTAGGAATTCCATTTTAGCTTAACAAAAACATAACTAATGCATAATCCAAACATGCTCCATTGTAAAAGGTAACAAATCAGTATTTAACTATGTCAAAACAAAGTGACTCTTTGCCAGATGTTCTTTCCAATAGGAAAATTAAAGGAACACACTCACACATTTTAAATGGCTCAGTATTTTAAAACAGAGAAAGCACATACAGAAATGAAGTACTACCAACACAAGAACACCAGAAAATAGGAGCAAAGTAGGCCATCACGCCCCTCTACTGTGGCTTACACTGCCCCATCATTCAGTAATCAACGCAAACACAAGGAAATCTGCAGATGCTGGAATTTCAAGCAACACACATAAAAGTTGCTGGTGAACACAGCAGGCCAGGCAGCATCTCTAGGAAGAGGTACAGTCGATGTTTCAGGCTGAGACCCACCCAAAACGTCAACTGTACCTCTTCCTAGAGATGCTGCCTGGCCTGCTGTGTTCACCAGCAACTTTTATGTGTGTTGCTATTCAATAATCAAGGCTGATCTGTGCTGGCCTTAATCCTACTTCTGTGCCTGTTTCCTGTATTACTATTCCTCAATCTTTCAAATATTTAACTCATTTTCACCTTAAGTATATTTAATGTCCAGGTCTTCACTACTCTCTGGGGCAGAAAATTCTAGAGGTTCTCTTGCCTTTGAGAGATAAAATTCCTACGCGTCTCAGATTTAATTTACTGGCCCCCTATTTTTCAACTGTGTCACCTTGTTCATGGCTTTTCTCTTGCTAGTCAAAACATCTCAATATATTAACCTGTCAAGCCAATATGGGATCTTATATGTTTGAATAAGGTCACACCTCATTCTTTTAAACTCTAAAGAATATAGACCCAACAGGAGAATGCAACAGGAAACCGCAATTATATACTGAAGAACAAGCTCTTCAAAATATGAGTACGATGAAATTTGTGTCAAGTATCTTTGGTACTTATTTCTGTAAAATGACTTCAGTCCTCCATCATGTCTACCTTATATTGCTTAATAAATATTCATTAATGGAGTCAGCCATTTTGAAGAGTCCTAGAACCCTGCAACCCAGGAGGCCTGCAAAAAGCCTGTCAGATTCCTGCTGATCAAAAGAAACTTGCTGCTCCAACCAATCCCACATCCCACTTTACAGGTTTATAACCTCATCTCTCATCAGGTACAATGTGGCCTTATTTGAATATCTTTGAAACATATCTGAAGGAAAACTGATGCCTTCACTAAGCTTTCAGGCAGAATATCAGACACCCACCACCAAATGAAAACATTTTCCTTGCCCCTTAATTACATTAAATAAATGTCTCTTGTTGTTGATATCAGCTCTAGGGGGAAATGGGTCCTTTATAAACACCCTAACTAGGCTTCATAGATTTATATAGTTCAATTAACATCTCCCTTCAGTCTCTCATGTTCCAAAGAAAACAACCCTTGTCTAGACAAAGTGGTGACCAGAACTGTATGCCATACTCTAGCTGTGCTTCGATAGTATTTTAATCATTCTTACATTTAATGCCTAGCCTGTATGCCTACTCAGCCGTGTTCTCTACTGGCCCTATTTTCTGGTATCCACAAACAAGCAATCAATTCCAGATATTCCAAATACATCCCAATATCACACTGTTTATTGTCTATTCCTTTGCTAAGGTTACCCTCTCCAAACAACTTATCGTACTTCTCCATATTCAATTCTATTTGCCATTTGTCTGCCCACCAGACCAGCTCTTAATTGTTTTCCTCCTACTGTCTATAGACTCCACAGCCAACGTTTGCATCATCTGAGAACTTCATTGGCTCTATATTCAAGTCGAAACATAGACCTGCACTTATGCATGGTCAAATTGCTTAATAAACTTCCAAATCTTTAAACCCCTTTCTTTCTTTGCTTTCTAAAACAACTAGAGTTGCACGTAGTTTTGTGCTTCTTGCTCAGTAAACATCCCTGTAATAAACAGAAAAAGAATTGTTACCAGATATTCGGTCAGAAATAAAATCTGCAGTAATCAAAGGCTGATACCACAGAAAATACCGTATTTCAACCTTCCAAGGTTCTTCACCATAATGTGTGCAATCCAGTCTTTTATGATTCACCTATTTTCTTACACATGCTGGTCAAGTAGTCATGCAGCCTTCCTAGGGGCAATGGTCAAAAAGGATTATGAATTGGCCTACAGCCAATTAAAATCTGCAGAAACTTTGTTCTCTGTTGCTCCCACATATGATCTTCATAGCCCCCTTGTTATGAATAATCATCCTGATAATTCTTTGCTGCAAGCTTTTAATATGATACGTGTACACCTTCTCTCAGAACAAATAAAAAGGAACTCTCTTTGCATCCCATAGTCTGCATAGTTCTCTGGCCACCAGACTGTTTCTGTGATATGTACATTCATTATTCAGAGTACATCAGGCTCTTCACCCACTACTGTCAACTTACTATGAGCCACTGTCAACTTACTGTGATGACATCATAACATAGTCCAGAACAACATGAGCAATTCACTTTACTTAGGAAGTTAATCAATGAACTAACAGAGTATTGATATTACAGGAAAATACCCCCCAGGAGCTTCAGAGAACCATCAAACAAAAATTCATGCTGTGCCACATTGGGGATTCTGGAGTAGGTGACTGAGACCTCAGTTTAAAGAAATAAGTTTCAAGTGTTTCAAAGTTTTAAAAAAAAGCTTAAAGTGAGGAGGCAAAGCAGCTCAATGACTTTTATCAGAACAGAGTTATTTATGAATTCCTTTTTCATCACCACCATTTTATTAAAGTTGCACAACCTAAGTAAATCCATATATGTTATTAATAGAACAAGTAAATCTTGATTGTTGTAGCTCCTATGTACAAGGATACCTCTAATGGGATTCCAGCTGGCTTGATGTCTAAAATCACTTTTATATCTCTGCAACAATCTATATTGAGGAATTTTCCAGTTTTATGATTAAAGACTTTACATTAACTTTAAATCATATTCCTGGCTATTTTTCTCAAGTAGATTTTAATGACCAAGCAGGAAGGACTATAGTTGCAAAAAAACAAAAAAACACATTAATTTGCTATTCTAACTCTTCTTAGTCTTTTGGTAGTTAAATGTACAGATCACTTCTGCCCTCCAGTAATTTCCAGTCTAACCAATTAATTAGCAAATCCCAATGCCAATTAATATATTGCTACATAACAATCGCTATCAAGAGGAAGCATTCACGCCTCAAACAGATTACATGCCTGATTGTATTCATTTAGCTGGATTTATAACAAGCAATTTATTGCCATTCTACCAAAAAAAAGATGACTGATAATCTGGAGATAGAGTAAGGGGAGAAGAGGGCTGGTTGCAAATGCTTACCCTGTCCCTAAACTAGGCTAGCATTCAAGCTGCAAACATGTATATCTTTTTTTTAAATAAACCCTGAAAAGTAGGATGATGATAGGCCAAAGCTCACCCACAGGTCCCTAATGAATGACAAAATACAGGTTATGGTAGCTTGCATGGCTCTTTGTAAAAGATCTACACCATAATAAATCAAATATTATCAAGCTTAAAAGCCATGTTACAAAAAAATGAAAATAACTGACTTATCTTCAGTCCCTCAGAAAATCCACATCTGGGCCTCTGCTGCAGATGTAAGGTAAAAATTAATGCAAGAACCTTTGGCATGCACTTTTCTATTTTGAACAACTATTGGCTAGGGATTCTCAGAAATAAACTATTTACTACATTTTTGCCAAGTGGCTTTAAGCACAATCCTAAATCCTTTTTTTTTAATCCACCTGGTAATTTCATTCTATGACAAAACAGGCACCATTTTAAAACATTAGTGTTGAGTAGGTGAACTACTTTTCATGCCCAACAGAGCTAACCTATTGTAACCAGTGCCCCAATGCTGTGGATGTTAGACTTGGAGAGAATGCTGATAATGGTTTACTTGTTCCTCCAGTAGACTTAGGATTCTGCAGACAAGTTATTGGCATTACCTTTGCGGTGAATTGAACTGTGTATAATAGGGAGCTTGGGTGTCAAAAACATACAGAGCAGATTTCAACTACCGTGCAGTAGAATAAGAATTTTGTGACGTGCTTCATATTCAAGTACCCATTCCTCTCATGGTCCCAGAAGAATCCCTACCCCATAAGGAAAGCCTCAACAAACCTCTGCTTTCTGAGGATGCTGATGAGAGCCGAACAATGCACATCTGTATTTGCATCCTTCTACAGATGCATCACTGCATTCAAAAAGTACAAACAGTACAGGAGCTGCACTGCAGCGGACAGGAAGGCTCTACAGCAGGTAGTCAATACATATACAGAAAAGTGCCATAAAAGAGTCAGTAATATCATGAAGGATCCCACCCACCCTGCTCATGGACTGTTTGTCACTTGTCCCACTCCCATAGGAGACTATGTTGCAACCACACTAGGACCACCAAAAAGTACTTTCCCCAAGAACCTCCACCCACTAACCCACCCCTCCTCATCACTCACCACCAATAATTTATCATTTCCTGTCAGAGTTCATTTATGTGCAGACAACTCTGTACCTAGAGTCACTTTATGGACATACAATTAAACCCACGTGTAGAAGCTATCTTATGCATTTATATTTATGGTGTTTTATTACTGTTGTGTTCTTTATCTTGTGCATTTTTTTTTTGTGCTGTGTTGGATCCAGAGTAACAATTATTTAATTCACCTTTACACTTGTGTGAAATGACATTAGACAATCTTGAATGTTTTACCTCGGTTGGCTAAAGTCTGTGCTGATGCATTGAGGCCAATGGTTAATTTCATCATAATTTCTGCCTTCTCTGATTGATGACTGTGATAAGAGAAGTGATCCACGTTTACCAGGATCTCACTGAAAATGGTTATTGTATGAGTGTGGTACTTCAGAACAGAGCTATTTGCTAAAAGACCATTGCTTCTTCAAAGAGAAGACCATCTCTCTCTTTTGTTTTAGTGAACAAGTCAACAATGCCTCTAAGCCCAGCTCTAATTATGTGAAAATTCAAGTTGTTTTATGTACCACAACTCAATTATTAAAGTTAGGGTGATATTGGTTCTAGATTGGATGCTTCATGATGGCATGCAATCCAGGACCCTATTCAATGGGTCTACAGCAGACCCAGTCGCAGTGTGGTCTGGCACTGAACAAGGCTACACTGTTGCTCCAATCCTCGTTTCAATCTTTCTTGCTACAATGTTGCCTGACCTCCACAAGCCCTGCAGGAGAAAAAATAGTCAACAGTGATCACCAGCTTGTTAATAGTGGGTGGGGGGGGGGGCAGGGGAGAAAGGAAGGATATTCACCGACAAATGAGTAAACCTAGCAATAATCGGCCTGTGAGTTTGACGTCAAGTGGTGGGTAAATTGATGAAAAGTATTCTTAGAGATGGTATATATAATTATCTGGATAGACAGAGTCTGATTAGGAACAGTCAACATGGATTTCTGCATGGAAGGTCACATTTGACAAATCTTATTGAAGTTTTTGATGAGGTTGCTAAGAAAGTTGACGAGGGTAAGGCGGTGGATGTTGTCTATATGGACTTCAGTATGGACTTCAGTATGGCCTTTGACAAGGTTCCACATGGAAGGTTAGTTAGGAAGGTTCAATCGTTAGGCATTAATATCGAAGTAGTAAAATGGATTCAGCAGTGGCTGGATGGGAGACACCAGAGAGTAGTGGTGGATAACTGTGTGTCAGATTGGAGGACGGTGTGTAGCGGTGTGCCTCAGGGATCTGTACTGGGTCCAATGTTGTTTGTCATATACATCAATGATCTGGATGATGGGTTGTAAATTGGATTAGTAAGTATGCAGATGATACTAAGATAGGTGGCGTTGTGGATAATGAAGTAGGCTTTCAAAGCTTGCAGAGAGATTTAGGCCAGTTAAAAGAGTGGGCTGAAAGATGGCTGATGGAGTTTAATGCTGAAAAATGTACATTTTGGTAGGACTAATCAAAATAGGACATACATAGTAAATGGTAGGGCATTGAAGAATGCAGTAGAACAGAGGGATCTAGGAATAATGGTGCATAGTTCCCTGAAGGTGGAATCTCATGTGGATAGGGTGGTGAAGAAAGCTTTTGGTATGCTGGCCTTTATTAATCAGAGCATTGAGTATAGGAGTTGGGATGTAATGTTGAAATTGCATAAGGCATTGGTAAGGCCAAATTTGGAGTATTGTGTACAGTTCTGGTCACCGAATTATAGGAAAGATGTCAATAAAATTGAGGGAGTACAGAGGTGGCTTACTAAAATGTTGCCTGGGTTTCATCTCCTAAGTTACAGAGAAAGGTTGAACAAGTTAGGTCTTTATTCTTTGGAGCGTAAAAAGTTGAGAGGGGACTTGATAGAGGTGTTTAAGATTATGAGGGGGATTGATAGAGTTGACGTGGATAGGCTTTTTCCATTGAGAGTGGGGGAGATTCAAACAAGAGGACATGAGTTGTGAGTTAAAGGGCAAAAGTTTAGGGGTAACATGAGGGGGAACTTCTTTACTCAGAGAGTGGTGGCTGTGTGGAATGAGCTTCCAGCAGAAGTGGTTGAGGCAGGTTCGATGTTGTCGTTTAAAGTTACATTGGATAGATATATGGACAGGAAGAGAATGGAGGGTTATGGACCGAGTGCAGGTCGGTGGGACTAGGTGAGAGTAGGAGTTCGGCACGGACTAGAAGGGCCGAGATGGCCCGTTTCCATGCTGTAATTGTTATATGGTTAAATATGACACTGAATATCAAGTGTTGTTAGACTCATTAGAAATGGTCATTGTGTATCACAAAAGTATTTCTTACCTGGTCACACTTTCAGATGTGGGTCAACCAATTGGTCCTCACTCTCAACAATTTGTCCTTCAGCTCCTCCCACTTTCTCCAGACTCAAGGGGTAGTCATGAGACCCACATGGGCCTCAACTAGGTCTACCTTTTTGTTGGCTATGTAGAACAATCCATGTTCCAAGCCATCCCTGGTTATGCTCAACTCTTCCTCCACTACACTGAGGACTGCACTGGCACTGCTTCATGCACCCATGCTGAACTCATCAATTTCATCAACTTTGCTTCTAACTTCTACCCTGCCTTTAAATTCGCTTGATCTCTGACACCTGCCTCCCTTTTCTCAATCTCTTTGTCTCCACCTCTGAAGACAAACTGACAACCGACGACTTTTATCACCTACCAATTCCCACAGTTATCTTGACTTTTCCTCTTCCCTCCCTGTCTCCTATAATAATGCTATTCCCTTTCCTCAATTCTTTTATCTCCACCCCATCTGTTCACAGGATGCATCTTTCCTTTCCAGGACATCAAAGATCGAGGTTTCCCTTCCTCCCTTCCTCCACCATTGATGTTGCCCTCACCCAAATCTCCTTCACTTTCTGAACATCCACGCTCACCCCATCTTCCCGCAGCCTTAACGTAGACAAGTTCCTCTCGTTCTCACTTGCACCCAGGAGCCTCCACATTCAACACATCAACCTCTGCAACTGTCACCATCTCCCAAGGGATCCTACCACCAAACACATCTTTACTTCCCCCCCCCCCCACCGTCCCCATTTCCGCAGAGGCTGCTCCCTCTGTGATTCCCTTGTTTGTTTGCACCTATCGGCACTCATCCCTGCAAGCAGCCAAAGTGCTACACCTGCCAATTCACCTCCTCCCTCACTTTCATTCAGGGCTCCAAACAGTCCTTGCACGTGATGGAACACTTCACCTGCAAATCTAATGGGTTTGTCTATTCTGTTCGATGCTCACAATGCAGCCTCCTCTACATTGGTGAGACCAGTCGTAAATTGGGGGACTGCTTCGGCAAGCACCTCCACTCCATCTGCCAAAAGTGAAATTCCTGGTGGCCAGACAATTTAATTTAATTCCCTTTCCAGTTCCGACATATTGACCCATGGCCTCTTCTTGTGCCACGATGAGGCCACCCTCAAGGTGGAGGAGCAACATTTTATACTCTGTGGGTAGCCTCTAACGTGATGGCATGAATATCAACTTCTCTTTCCAGTGAAAAAAAATTCCCTCCCCTCTTCTTCTAGTCCCCACTCTGGCCTCTTAACTCTTCTCATGTGCCTATCACCTCCCCTCGGGTCCGCCCCCCTTTCCTTTCTCCTATGGTCCACTCTCCTCTCCTATCAGATTCATTCCTCTCCAGCCCTTCACCTTTCCTAGCCACATGGCTTCACCCATCTTCTAGCTATCCTCCTTCCTCTCCCCCACCGTTTTATTCTTGCATCTTTCCCCTTCCTTTCCAGCCCTGAAGAAGGGTCTCAGCCCAAAACATCGACTGTTTATTCATTTCCATAGACGCTGCCTGACCTGTTGAGTTCCTCCAGCATTTTGTATGTGTTGCTTCAGATGTGGGCCTGTTTCTTCTAAGAAACTAGATTCCTCAGGTTTTCACTTGCCTGAAATATTCACATACAAAATGTTGCTCGAAGTTCTATAAAATCAAGAGCCTATACTACTTTCAACAGTTAAAACTGATAAGAAAATAATCATGTACTTGAACAGATCTATATCTCACAGCAGCACACTAAGAAACTTGTATATTTATCCAATTCCAAGACCTTCCCAGCTAAATTCATGAGCAGTTGAAACCTGCATTAAATTTTCTCCGCAAGGTAGTGGGACAGGACAACACTTGCAGTTTCCTAGGGAGGTGCACCCACACAGGAGGACTCTGACATACAACCTCAACACCAGTGGCTGCTCATTGGTGAAGAGTTTCATAGACTGGAACAATTGTATGGTCGTGATTACAATAGCTTATTTTGTGACAGTCACAGGAACAGAAGGGTGCAGACTCGTGGCAGTCAAACAGTTTTATTTTAAGTGTTCTATTTTTAATGCATTAATAATCATGACCCACCCCCCCATTCAACTATTGTACCAGTAATACAAGTGTGCAAAATATAGATGTTACAGATTTTTTAAAAATATCCTTTCAAATGCAATTCTTCAGTGCTCTTGAGGATTTCTAAACTGCAACAAACTATCTTTCCTATGCAACATACACAAATTGCTGGAGGAAATCAGCAAGCCAGGCAGCATCTATGGAAAAGAATACACTCAATGTTTCAAGCCAAGACCCTTCAGCAGGATACCAGGGATAGAGTTCCTCTTGTCCTCACCAACCACCCTCCCAACCAGCACACAATTCTCCAGAATTTCTATTAGCTCCAACGGGATCCCACCATCAAGCACATCTTTCCCTCCCCCCTCACCCCACTTTCTGCTTTCCTCAGGGATTGCTCCCTACGCAACTCCCTTGTCCATTCATCCCTCCCCACTGATCTTCCTCATGGCACTTATCCTTGCAAGAGGAACGAGTGCAACATCTGCCCCTACACTTCCTCCCTCACTACCATACTACCATTCAGGGCCCCTGAACAGTCCTTCTAGGTGAGGCGACACTTCACCTGTGAGTCTGTTAGGGTCATATACTGTGGCTGGCGCTCCCAGTGTGGCCTCCTGTATATTGGCGAGACCTGACGCAGACTGGGAGACCACTTCACCAAACACCTGCCCTCTGCCCGCCAGAAGAAGCAGGATCTCCCTATGGCCACACATTTTAATTCTACTTCCCATTCCGATATGTCTGTCCATGGCCTCCTCCACTGTTGCAGTGAGGCCACACTCAAGATGGAGGAAAAACACCTTACATTCCATCTGGCTAGCTTCCAACCAGATGGCATAAACACTGATCTCTCAAACTTCCAGCAATGGCACCCCCCGGCCCTTCATCACTCCCCATCCCTTTCCCTCTCTCACCTCATCTCCTTGCCTATCCATCGTCTCCCTCTGGGGCTCCTCCCCCTCTTTTCTTTCTTCCATGGCCTTCTGCCCTTTCCCTTCAGACTCCCCCTTCTCCAGGCCTGTATCTCTTTCATCAATCGACTTCCCAGCTCTTTACTTCACCCCTCCCCCTCCCGGTTTCACCTTTACTTTGTGTTTCTTCCTCCCCTCCCACCTTTTAGCTCTACCCCTCATCTTTTTTCCCCCATTGAACGTCTCAGCCCAAAACATTGACTGTGCTTTCTTCCACAGATGCTGCCTGGCCTGCTGAGTTCCTCCAGCATTTGTGTGTGTTGCTTGGATTTCCAGTATCTGTAGATTTTCTGTTGTTTAGCTTTCCTATGACTCACATCTTTACACTGGAAGAGACCCCAATTTCAAATTTTAGGAAACAAAATAATGATAATTTAAAGTAGTATTTTCCTTGATGCACATCACTAGCTCTTTTCCTTCAATAAGCTTCAACAACTCACTTTGATTGGGGAAGACAAACTTCTCATCTCTTGTGCCAAAATTACTCAAGTTAATGGATATTGATATTTATGATGCTATCATGTCATGTTAACTATGTTGCATTAAATACCATTGCATCTCCTGCTGTGTAATGTTGCGCAATGTTGTTTATCGATCACTATCTTGGATTCCATATTTTACAACTGCCTTTATCTATCTTTACCTTCTCAGTTCCTATTCTATCTATGCAGTATAAAAAGTTTACAGTGCTTTGGAAAAGCAATGACACGCACCCCTTTCCTCTTGAATTCACCTAAGGATTTCCCCCCAGATCTTTCATGATATATTACACAGTGTCTGATTCCACCTTAACCTGCTTTACATCTCCTTCCATGCATCTAAGTCACATAAGTAGTTATCTAGTGACCAGCCTGAAAAATAAAATCAACAACTAAACACTCAGCAAGTTGGAACTATTATTCCTGCCCCTCAGGTCACTGTCTCACTTTATGGTAAGGTGTGAATTATCTATTGAGTCCATTAACCCGTGGTTGTAATGATGGTCAGCTCCCTCTGAAGCCCAATTCATACTTCTGCATCAAATGTACGCCGTAGCTACAGCACAGCCGCGTACCCTACACTGTAGCCTAACGCGCACCTCTCCCAAAATGTAACAATGCGTTGCGGCGACACAGACCGCAACAACTGATTGGTCTGCTCGGTGGCACCGCATTTCCTCCTACGCATTGCCGGTTGCTGCTTCTTCTCTGCCATTTCAGAATTGAGAGAGAAGAAACTCTTGTTCAACATTTATTAGCTCCAACTCCAACATGATGCGCTCAGTTTCAATCGCCATTGTTTGAAGTACAGGAAGAAACTCAACACAGTGGCATAGAAACCCCACCGCCAACTAGCGTTTTGGCGGTGAATTGCAGAGCGACGCAGACACATCAACGCACAAGTATAAATGCTCACAATGGCGTAGCCCGTACACACAAGTATAAATCAGCCTTAACACTACCCATAAAGTCAATCTACTGAAATACATAATCACCCTTAGCTTCTATTCATAATAGTCAAATTATTGGAACCGCATTTAGAGGCACAGACAATTGAGCTACAGACTCCAGTTCAAATCCTGCAATGGGAAATTTAAATGCACATAGTTGGGGGGGGGAGGAAATCAAATTCAAGAGCCAATGTTAGTAATACTAACCATGAAACCACAGGTTTGTCATGAAAATCTGTATGTCTCACTGACACTCCTCTATTTCTAGACCCGCACTGCTTCCCCAGTCCAAAGCCAATCAGGGACAGTTGGTAAACACTGGCCTTGCCAGTAAAGTCCACATCACAAAGTTAAGAATACTAGCATTATTATATTTAATCTCCCATCCTCCATTGTCTATTACAAACTAATGCCCATAATTCCAATCTGCACGCTTGCACTCACGTGAACAAATTTGATAATTCTATTTTCACTCTTATTGTTCAGGTCACCTATGAAAGTTAGAAACTTAAATACTTTACTTTCCTTTACCTAACTGCTAGGGAATCCAGATTTTGATTTGCTGACTGGAATATTGTCATCACCGAGAAAAATATACAAAACAGCAAAACTAGTTAAAAATAGCAGCCTGTTAATTCACAACCAAAATATATATTACTGCAATTTTATGTATGCTTGTCGAGTTTAAATTCATTCCATTCTCAGTGTCTCTCATAGCAAATCCTACTTACCAAAGCCAAGTTTAGCGTAATCTTGAACTTGCTTACCACGAAGAATATACATTTAATTGAAGTTACATGGAAATGTTCATAACTAGAGATTCTATCTATAATAAAATCTAATGCAACCCTTCAATTTGTCTTCAGCTCTGCAGCTTTGGAACAAAGACAAGCAGAGCAACAGCGACTACATTGACTCAGAAGGAAAAATGCTATGAATAATACAACACCCAGCCAAACACTATACATATATGTTGTACCACAAAACTTCATGATTAATTAGACAGATTAATCTGGGAAACCAATGTTAAAACAATGTACCTTTAATTATTGTCCAGCCACTCATGAAAAACTTAACACTGAGTATTATGCAGTATAGCAACACAAGAAGACAAGAACATTAAAGTATCTAAAGCCATTTGCCCAAATATATTATGTATATACAAGTATCCTCAAAACAAGTAAAGAGCAAAATCAGTACATTCTTGAAATGATTTGAAAGGCTTATTTTAAAAGAATATTTGCACCTACATTGTTTAAGTCCTCACAGAGTTTAAGCATACATTAACAAAATTCCAGAACCTCTACCATAGAAACATATAATGCTCCTCCAATCAGGGAAGGATGCTTTGTTTCCTGCCTGAGAGGCTGGATGTAGAAGCAAAAAGATAAATAATATTTACAGCATTTGAATTACCTCATTAAAAGCAATCACCAAATCATCCAGTAACTTTTTTTTGCTTTGTTTAAAGGACAAAAACCCTTTAAAATAGTACTATAGAGATGCAAGTTTATTTCTATTTTTTTTCCATGTGGAAAGAAATCATGGAAGATATAGATGAGGAAGATCAATTTCCCCATGTTGCAGCATCCATCTAAAATAAACTAAGCCGTCTCCTATGATGGTATTCAAAATTTATTCAAACAACTTGAAGATATTTGCCTCCAATTTCATTTCCAGAAATATAATTAATGTGATTATCTTATGAAAAAAATGACCCAAGACTTTCATTTTCCATTTATTCATTTAATAGATTTCCCTGCCTTATTATCTGTCATGCCTTAGTTCTGCTTTTACAGTAAAATTGCAATGTGTCTAAAACTTCCACTGTGGACTAAATAAGGAATTAGTTTTCTTGATTTTTCTCTTCCACAGAACAATTACCACTTTAAATCTTTTTTTTTGAACTAAGTACAGTTGTACTACAACATCTTTCGATTTAAAATTCTATTCAGTGGAAAAGTTCAGAATTTAATTTACTTCTCCAATCATGAACAGTGAACAAAGCTGCCAGGTCTCTCAATTAATTCGACATTACATAGAGCACTTTCATTTTCCATGCTCTCCCTTATGCTTAAATGCATTAGATTTCATCTGCCATTGTTCCACTCTTTTGTGGTCGATGCTTTCCTGAACTACCTCCCCTAATTCAACCGTTCCTTTTAGTCTGCACCATCTGCTAATCCACGATAAGGTCCTCAATCCAAGTCCTCCCTATATTGAAATAATAGGATCGAAGCACCAATGTCTGGGACATTCAGTTATAACTTACCCCAGCTGGGTAATGACTTGTTTGTACCCTCAACTTCTTAAAATCTTACCCGAAACATTGAGCTTTAATAGCATCTTTTTGTGCACAACCTCAGTCAAGGTACATCAGTAACAGGGAACTATCCATCTGGAAATTGGAAAATAAATCTGGAATGCAGTTTTCTTCAAATCCACACAGGGTGCTCTCCTTCAAAGACTACATAGTCTGCAGATTAGCAAATTATAAAATGCATATCTCAAAATGTTGAAGTTTAAGCATTTCGAGCCAATCTCAGTTTGTTTTCCAACTGAGCCACAACAATCAAAAAAATGGAAACAGTATTTTGTGAACAATGAATCTTTGCAAGTTTGCATTCACAATCACATCTGTGGGTTTCATCTGACACTCCAAATATTCATCCATATTATTCAAACTAGCATAATAACACAAAGCACTCTCACACTAATCAATCTGCTATGTCAACTTTATCTGTATTCTGTGTTACACTGTGCACTGTTAGAGCTAAAATCTTGCGTAGAACGTATCAATATACAGTACTTCTAAAAGCACTTTACACAAATGGCTGAATTTTCATCTTTTATTCATACAAAAATCAAAAGTTGCAATATTTCACTAACTCATGCGCTCCCAATAATATTCTAAAGAGTCGTCAGATGCTGCCCTCAAATCCTGTTTGGAACGACTTTTAAAACCTACTCCAATCTGTTCTGAAAATCTGACTGAAGAAATAAATGCCAACATTCTTAACAAAGAATCCTGAGAAAACATGCCAACTTTTGCACAGAAGGGAACAAAAACTGCGGCTGTAAAAAACTTAAATATTGCATTTAGAGCACCCAAATGTTTCATAAGTTAATATTATGAAATTAAATTAGATTTAAGTTTATTTAGTTAAGACCTCGCACTTAAAAGGCGAATGGCCTCGTTTTAAAAAAATATTGAGTGAAATGCACTTAGCTAGCGCACACTGTTAATGCGATTTTTAAATACTATCTGCAGAATATTCGCCTTGCCATCTTCCGCACCCCCACCCCCACTTTACCTGCGGATGCAGTTGCCTTGGTAACAGGCTGTCCCCTAGAGTCTGGCACTAGCGGCTGATCCACCTCGGCTCGCCAGCTTTCGGCTGCAGCAGCTGCATCCCCGCCAGTGACTGCCGCCCTTGCCTGCGGACCGCTGTCAGCGCTCCAGTCCGCCTGCTCGGGCTCCTCTCCTTCGCTCCACTGTCCCTTTGGAAACGGCTGGACGAAAGGGTCGCTCGCCATGACGGAAGGATGGATTGCAAGGTGGTGCGTATTTTTTAAAGAACTTGGTCTCTTTGTGCAACTGTTCCCACTCCTAATCCCCGCCTCTCAGTCCGGAGCTTGTACGCATGTGAAAATGGCTTGTTTGGTTCAAGGTTTCTACCCTGACGTCAGCTGTGGGAGGATGAACTGAAAGATTGAAGTGGATGCTGGGAATCATTCTCTTTATAACTAAATCTACATGTTCATATTTTGTGTTTTCCATAAAGAAAGCTTAAAGGTGATAAATGTATTTAAGATTATTGAAGCAATAAAAACTACGATGGCTGAACTTGTATACTTGACTGTACAAGAAGTTGCTTGCGTATAAATTATTTAACAATTCAGTTACCTAACCGAAACCCAGATAATCTTTGTTTAACGTCTTTCCTTGGGGATGAAAATTAGCCGATTTGTAGCATTTGCACATTACATTTCATGCCCCACCCATCAGAACTAGTCTAGTGGAATTTTGACGGGAATAAGAGATACGCCCTTTGTAGCCTTCTTTTGTCTGGGTGGAGTTTTTTTTTAATTCCCTTCACCACATATCTAGGTGGAAAGTTCAAGGAACGAAACCATCTTACATTTTCCTTTTTCGGACCTTTGCAATGCTCATGAACTGTACTAAATATGGCTGCATTGAATTAAAAAAAAGACAATTTATTTCAATTCCCATTATTAAACCCTCCTCCTCCCCACCCCACCCCCACCCAGACAAAAAAAAGACTTGTCAGTTTCCTATTAAAATATTCATGATCAGGAAACCGAAAATAAAGTACAGACAAAATTGGGAAGCTGCTTCTTCCATTCTATTACTTTTCTGGTCCTTGATCAGTAGCAACCCAGATTGCTTAAAAAGTTATAAGGTATAAAAGAAACTGCATACAACTTGCCAATGTTCTGGAAATAGAATGGACTTGGAAATATACTCCTGATTACCCACACTGTTCCCTCTCAGCTGAAAAATTGGGAGAACTCCATGTTGAACAGCACTCAGGAGAAGCGAACACAGAATGTACTCTGGGTGTGGTCTTCATTGTCTTTAGAGTGGGTAGACAGACTACCACTTGCTGAAGTAACTGAAACTTGAAGGATATAGCTGCCAGATTTGACAGATAACAAGTGAATCAACATAGAAAATAGGAGTAGGAATAGGCCATTTGGCCCTCTAAGCCTGCTTCATTACAATATTTGATCATCCAAATTCAGTAATATATTGCTGCCTTCTTCTGATATCCCTTAGTCTCTTTAGCCACTAGAACAATTTCTGAGTTGTTTTCGCATATAATTAAGGATTTGGCTTCAACTGCCTTCTGTGATAGAGAATTCCACAACTTTGTCATTTTTTCGTTGAAAAAATTTCTCCCGATCTCTGTCCTAAATCACATACCCCATATCTTAAGTCTGTGACTCTTGGTTCTAAATTTCGCCATAAAGATCATCCTACCTACATTAGTTTGTCCCATCCTCTTACAATTTCACAAGTTTAATGCGATTGCCATTCACTGTTCTGAACTCTGGTGAAATATATGTCCAATCACCTCAACCTCTTCATATGTCAGGCCTTCTACTGAACATTTGCTGAACTGCCTCAGCAGCAAGGATGCCTTTCCTCTCACTGACACAGTGGTGTCAAGAAAACAACCTCTCCCTCAATGTCGCAAAAACAAAGGAGCTGGTTGTGGATTACAGGAGGAATGGAGACGGGCTAACCCCTATTGACATCAATGGATCTGGGGTTGAGAGGATAAACAGTTTAAAGTCCCTCGGCATCTACATCACCGAGGACCTCACGTGGTCTGTACACACCAGCTGTGTGGTGAAAAAGGCACAACAGCACCTGTTTCACCTCAGTCAGTTGAGGAAGTTTGGTATGGGCCCCCAATTCCTAAGAACTTCCCACAGGGGCACAATTGAGAGCATCCTGACTGGCTGCACCACTGCCTGGTATGGGAACTATACCTCCCTTAATCACAGGACTGTGCAGAGAGTGGTGCGGACAGCCCAGCACATCTGTAGATGTGAACTTCCCATGATTCAGGACAGTTACAAGGACAGATGTGTAAAAAGGGCCCGTAGGATCATTGGGGACCCAAACCATCCCGACCACAACCTATTCCAAATGCTACTGTCCGGGAAGCAGTACTGCAGCATAAAAGCCAGGACCAACAGGCTCCAGGACAGCTTCTTCCAGCAGGCTGATGAACTCACGGTGATTTGAGTGTACTCTATTTTACATTGACTGTTCTATCTATTATAAATTACTATAATTGCACATGGCACATTTAGATGGAGAGAGACGTAATATAAAGATTTTTACTCCTCATGTATGTGAAGGATGTAAAGAAATAAAGTCAATTCAATTCAATTCAAATTCCTCAGTTAAAGAGGCCAAAATTGCATACAATATTCAAGGCGAGCTCTCAAATCCTTTCACTATGGAGGTCAACATACTGTTTGCCTTTTTCATGCTTGTTTTCACCAACTGGTGCAAAAGGACTCTTAAGTCTCTCTGTGCATAATAGATAAAGATTAGCTTTATTTGTCTCATGTACATTGACATGTTTAGTGAAATGCTATACTCAAATAATAATTTGTGGTTCTGTTTTTACAAGCAAACTGTACATTGTGCATTTTTCCACATTATACTACATCTGCCATTTATTAGCCCACGCAGATCACTGACAAGTGGTAAGAGTGGTCTCCCTCACCTCTGCCCCTCTGATCCTCAACACAGGAGCCCCTCAGGGGTGTGTACTAAGCCCCCTCTTTTACTCTCTATATAACCATGACTGTGTCACCACCCACAGCTCCAATCTGTTAATTAAATTTGCAGATGACATTACATTGATCGGGCTTGTCCCTAAAAATAACGAGGCACCCTACAGAGAAGAAGTCATCACCCTGATACAGTGGTGTCAAGAAAATAACCTCTCCCTTAATGTCACAAAAACAAAGGAGCTGGTTGTGGACTACAGGAGGAACGTGGACAGGCTAGCCCCTATTGACATCAATGGATCAAGTTTCTCAGTATACACATCACTGAGACCTCACGTGGTCTGTACATACCAGCTGTGTGGTGAAAAAAGAACAACAGCGCCTCTTTCACCTCATACAATTGAAGAAGCTTAGCATGAGTCTCCAAATCCTAAGGACTTTCTAAGGGGGCACAATTGAGAGTATCCTAGCCCACTGCATCACTGCCTGGTATGGGAACTGTACTTTCCTCAGTCGCCGGACTGTGCAGAGAGTGGTGCAGACTTCCCACTATTCAGGACATTTACAGTGACAGGTGTGTAAAAAAGACCCGAAGGATCATTGGGGACCTGAGTCACCCCAAATTGTTCCTGCTGCTACCATCTGGGAAACAGTACCGCAGCATTAAAGCCAGGACCAACAGGCTCCGGGACAGCTTCTTCCACCAGGACATCAGACTGATTAATGTACGCTGACACAATAGTATTTTTAAGCTATATTGACTGTTCTATTGTACATACTATTTATTACAAATTACTATAAGTTGCACAGACTGAGACATAACATAAAGATTTTTACTCCTCATGTTTGTGAAGGATGTAAGAAGTAAAATCAATTCAATTCACTCATCTTGTTCAAATCATTCTGTATCTTCCTCGCAGGTCAAAATCCTGCCCAGTTTGTGTTCTCCACAAACTTGCAAACAGTACATTTAAGTCCCTCACCTAAATCACTTAATAAATTGTGAACAGCTGGGGTCCAAGCATTGATCTCTGCAGTAAACCATTTGTCACTGGCTGCTACACAGCCTGGCCTCCAGAGTTCCATCAGCATTTTGTGTGATTTGCTTGGATTTCCAACATCTGCAGATGTTCTCTTGTTTGTGGCTACACAGACAGTACCTACAGTATTTATCCTTTGTTTCCTGTCTGTTTACCATCAGTGAGAGATCTTGTGGTTAAGGAATTTGTGACCACAATATAAGATCGTAAGACATAGGAGTAGAGTTAGGTTATTCGGCCCATGAGTGTGCCCTGCCATTCCATCACGGCTGATTTATTATCCCTCTCAACCCCGTTTCTTCCCGCCTTCTCTGCTAACTAACTCTTGACTAACCAAGAACCTACCAACCTCTGCTTTAAATATACTCAATGACTTGGCCTCCACGGCCGTCCGTGGCAGTGAATTCTACGGATTTACCACAGAATCTGGCAGAATTCCAGATAGTTGAGGGAGGGTGCCCCAGCTGTGCACAAGGTGCAGCAGGTTCTGAAGTCCAAGTCTTCAGCACAACAGATGGGATACTGCATAGCCTTTCCTGCACTTGCTGGTGGCAGGGATCTCAGCAAGAAGCTGAGATGGTTCACTTCCTGCTGAACTTGGTTGCAAATGTGTGAGTCTATCCTTTAGCACTCATGTGAGGATATGTCTAGATCCTCCTCATATATTAGCTTTAATTTTACACCAGTATTCATGCAGTAAAACAGCTGTCCTTCAGTGTTTCCTGTTCAGCCTCATGAGTTCGGCCTGTAGCTTGCTTGCTTTGCTACTTAGCACTCTTCTCCAGCTTCATTAGGCTGAAGTCTCAGTTTTAGGTATAGGGTTGATCCTGACATGCCCATCTGCACTTGTTGAACCAGTGTTAACCCCTTGGTTTGATAGTAATGGTAGAATGAGGGACAAGTGGTAACAAATTACTTTGTTGTACATTTCTGTTGCAGCTTATGGCACAAGGTGCTTTTTGGATGCCTAATTTTAGCTGCCAGATCTGTTCAGTCTATCCCAGTTAGCATGTTGGATGAACTTCACAAAACATTTGAAAATGTTCTATATGCGAAGAACAGTGTAGTGTCCACAAGAACAGTGCAGTGGTCATTTCTACCAAGTCTGTCATGAACACAAGGAGATCTGTCATTATGAAGACAAGTTAATTTGTGCCTTTCAGGAGGTTTGTGACAAGGCCCCAAATAGTAGATTAGTGTGCAGAATTAAAGCATATGGACTTGGGGTATTGTATGCCGGAAAATAGGTGTGGGAGTAAACCATCTGGCCTCTCAAGTTTGCCATGCCTTTCAATATGATCATGGCTAATCTGCCTTAGTTTCCCTTCCAAGTTAGTACTCTATAGCCTTTAATCCTCTATTCTTTTCCCAATCTACCACCACCTTAAATACTTCTAAACATTTGACCACCGCCACCCTCTACACTCCACTGTTTACATGACTGGCCCCTATTCTTGTATCTATACCCCCTTATTCAAGACTCTCCCAGTGAAAATAATTTCAACGTTGATCATAACATGTCTCCTCAGTTTCAATGTGATCACCCCTCATTCTTCTAAACAACAAGGAGTAACGGCCCAATCTGTGCAGTGACTCTTAACAACACAATCCTGCCATCCCAAGAATTAGCCTAGCCACCACCTCTGGTTGAGCTCCAAAGCCATTACATCCTTTTCTCGGTAAAGAGACAAAAACATGTGCACAACACTCCAGGTGTCGCCTTGCCAACACCCTGTAAAATTGTAACATAACGTCTCTAATTCTCCAACAGTCAGGGTCATAGAGTCATGGAGAGGTACATCACAGAAACAGACCCTTTGGCCTATCTAGCCCATGTCAAAAACATTTAAGCTGCCTACTCCCATCAATCTGCACTGGAACTATGGCCCTTCATATACCAACCATTCATGTGCCTATCCAAACTTCTCTTAAACATTGCAATCAAGCTCTTGTGTACCACTCACTCTGCCAGCTCATTCCACACTCTCACGAACCTCTGAGTGAAGAAATTTTTATCTCATGTTCCCCTTAACTTTTTCCCCTTTTACCCTTAACCCATGACCTCCGGTTGTAGTCCCACCCAACCTCATTGGAACAAGCCTGCTTGCATTTACCCTATCTACACCCCTCATAATTTTGTATACCTCTATCAAATCTCCTCACAAACTTCTACATTCTAAGGAAAAAAGTCCTAACCTATTCAATCAGGTCCTCCTTATACATCCTTGTGAATTTTCTCTCTGCTCTTTCAAACTTAGTTACATCTTTCCTATAGGTAGGTGACCAAAGCTGCACACAATACTCCAAATTATGCCTCACCAAGGTCTTATACAACTTCAACATAACGTCTTATCTCCTGGATTCAATATTTTGTTTTATAAATGCCAATATGCCAAAAGCTTTCTTTATGACCCTATATACTTGTGAACTATATAGTTATAGAACTATAACTCCCTTTAATTGGATAGGCACGTGAGTAGTATTTCTATTATGACCACTGCAATTGTATGTATGTATATAGCACCTTCAATGTAAGATTTACTAAAGTCCAATATTCACTATTTACTACATGCAGCATATGACAAAAGAACCTTGCATATCAAATTATGAACAGAATATATCATCTCCAAGAAATATCATCTGCATTGGTGTTTACAAAGGCAAAATACAAGAAGCTATAAGGCTGCAGTAAAGCACTGCAGCAACATTTAGTAAAATGTTTCTACTTGCATATGTGTTATGCTATTTGACAGGAGAATAATCAAACAAAATTTGGCATGAGAGATTTTAGGAGAGAGGTACGAAAGTTTGGTCAGATATGAAGGTTTTAAAAAGAGACTTAGGGTTGAAATACCAGAGCTTCGGTTCCTGACAGTTGAAAGCATGGCTGCCAGTGCAGAAGTGACATAATTAATGCATGATAAGGAGGCCAGAACTGGAGGAGCAGAAATATCTCTGAGAATTATAGCACTGGGAGAGATTACAGACCAAGAAAGATGAATCCAAGGGGAATTTTTTTTAAAAAGGATGGAAATTTCAAGATTGAGTTCATTTTTTAAAAATATAACCTTATTATCTAATAGGTGTGAATACGTCCTCGCTGCTCAATGCCTACAGTGTACTCAAGGGGTTAAACATTAAACTACCTTGCAACTATAACCAGATGTTTGTGCTCCTTGCTCTTAACTCCATTAGCTTCTCCAATCTTTGCATCGATGAAACAAAAAAACACCTGGTAAAACAAGGCCAGGTATGAATTGTTAAACGGTTTTATTTCATAGCAACGCACAGCAAATGAAATTTAATGCGGAGAAATGTAGGGTGATGCACTTCGAAGGACAAATGAGGAGAGACAATATAAATAAAAGATAACTTTCTGAAACAGATGCAGGAGCAGGGGAATATGGATACATATTGTTAAAAGTGGCAGGGCAGATTGAGAAAATGATAATAATAGTCAGATATGCACAATTTAGGGTTCTATCAATAGGGGCATGGACTATAAAAGAAGGGAAGTTATGCTAGACCTTTATAAAGCAGTGTTTGGCCACTGCTGTTGTGTTGTGCTCTGGTCACCATATTGAGTATAAGGGTGAATGCATTGGAGAGGATTCAGAAAAGATCCCACTTCCTGGGATGAGGGCCCACAATGACATTGATAGATTAGAGACTGATTCTGTTTGTTTTGGAAAAGAGGGGAGATTTGATGCATCTTTTTAAAATGACAAAGGTCCTCGAGAGAGTATAGTGGGAGGCTGTATATACTCAGTGGATTCCGGTTAATTGGCCCATTGGTTAATCAGGGCGCTGCTTATTTGGGACAACTCTTAAAGAACAAAACCTAATAAAGAAAAGAGCAAGATTCCCCTAATTTACTTGGGACACTGTGCCACTTAATTGGGACAGGAAACTATTGCTGAACGGTTTCTAACTAGTTTCAGTCATGTGAACTTGTGTGGCCCTTAAACATTACACTGTGCTTAAACCAAGCAGCTTTTAAATAGTGTTGGTTGCGTATGTTTCTGTTCAAAAAGCAGTGATTTTTGTTGCTAATAATTGGTGAGAAATCAGCAGTAAGACAATTGAGAATTGTTTTGCTCGCTATGAGCACTATAGGTTCAAGTATTCAGGCTTGGAGATGCCAGAAATGGCCAGGAGAGAAAATGAAACCATTTCACTAGTTCAATAAGTTTGGAACTACGAAGAATTTGAAGATAGTGACAACCATCTTGAATGTTACAATGAAGGTGCAGTTTTGGAGGATGCGATCGTCAAAAGTATTACTGCCAACACTACACTGATTGGCCTCATCTCAAATAGTAACGAGGCAGCCTGCAAAGAAGAAGTCATCACCCTGATACAGTGGTGTCAAGAAAACAACCTCTCCCTCAATGTCACAAAAACAAAGGAGCTGATTGTGGATTACAGGAGGAATGGAGACAGGCTAACTCCTATTGACATCAATCTGGGGTTAAGAGGGTGAACAGCTTTAAGTTCCTCGTCATACACATCATCGAGGATCTCACGTTATCTGTACATACTGGCTGTCTGGTGAAAAAGGCACAACAGCGCCTCTTTCACCTCAGATGGCTGAAGACATTTGGTATGTGCCCCTGAATCCTATGAACTTTCTATAGGGGTACAATTGAGAGCATCATGACTGGCTACATCACTGCCTGCTTTGTGAACTGTACTTCCCTCAATCACAGGACTCTGCAGAGAGTGGTGCAGACAGCCCAGCTCATCTGTAGATGTGATCTTCCCCCTATTCAGGACATTTACAAAGACAGGTGTGTAAAAAGGGCCCAAAGGATCATTGGGGACCTGAGTCACCCCAACCACAAACTGTTCCAGCTGTTACATCCGGGAAACGGTACCACAGTATAAAAGCCAAGACCATCAGGCTCCGGGACAGCTTCTTCCACCAGGCCATCAGACTGATTAATTCATGCTGCTACATTTGTATTTCTATGTTATATTGACTGTCCTGTTGTACGTACTATTTATTATTAATTACTATAAATTGCACATTGCACATTTAGATGGAGATATAACGTAAAGATTTTTACTCCTCATGTAAGTGATAAAGTCAATTCAATTCAATGTCGTCAGTCCATTATCTGCACGAGGTGTCTGCACTAATTTTGTTCATTTACAGTCAATCAAAAGAACATGGCAACATGTTGGTTGTCTGTCGTATCTGACAAAGACAATGAACCTGTGCGGGATGTTTTAAAGTGGAAAAGTCATTGCACTAGGACAGTTTGACTCTCTCGACCTTGGAAGTGCAGGTCAAGTGGTACGAGTAGTCGTCACATACTGGGGTCTTCTTTCATTGCAGAGGATAACCACGACTTCTTCTGTGCCTTCACTGTCCACAAAGCATTGCAGAATCACCTTCTTGGCCACTGGATCTCACTGTTAATCTCATCCACCCAGTCTGCTGGAGCTGGTTTCACACCTATTTCACCAGGGTATGAGGTCTTCCAGCTACCCTCGCCTGGTTTTGCCTCCCTGTCAAAGCAGTGTACTGGGGTGTGGCCACAGTCACATGCAAACAATTACTTGGAGCGCAAACACGAGGAAATCTGCAGATGCTAGAATTTCAAGCAACACACACAAAAGTTGCTGGTGAACGCAGCAGGTCAGGCAGCATCTCTAGGAAGAGGTACAGTCGACGTTTTGGGCTGAGACCCTTCGTCAGGACTAACTGAAAGAAGAGCTAGTAAGAGATTTGAAAGTGGGAAGGGGAGGGGGAGGGATGGAGCTAAGAGCTGGACAGTTGATTGGCAAAAGGGATACGAGAGGATCATGGGACAGGAGGCCTAGGGAGAAAGAAAAGGGGGAGGGGGGGAAAAACCCAGAGGATGGGCAAGGGGTATAGTGAGAGGGACAGAGGGAGAAAAAGGAGAGAGAGAAAAAGAATGTGTGTATATAAATAAATAAATACCGGATGGGGTATGAGGGGGAGGTGGGGCATTAGCGGAAGTTAGAGAAGTCAATGTTCATGCCATCAGGTTGGAGGCTACCCAGACGGAATATAAGCTGTTGTTCCTCCAACCTGAGTGTGGCTTCATCTTGACAGTAGAGGAGGCCGTAGATAGACATATCAGAATGGGAATGGGACGTGGAATTAAAATGTGTGGCCACTGGGAGATCCTGCTTTCTCTGGCAGACAGAGCGTAGGTGTTCAGTGAAACGGTCTCCCAGTCTGCATCGGGTCTTGCCAATATATAAAAGGCCGCATTGGGAGCACCGGACACAGTATATCACCCCAGCCGACTCACAGGTGAAGTGTCGCCTCACCTGGAAGGACTGTCTGGGGCCCTGAATGGTACTGAGGGAGGAAGTGTAAGGGCATGTGTAGCACTTGTTCCGCTTACAAGGATAAGTGCCAGGAGGGAGATCGGTGGGGAGGGATGGGGGTGACGAATGGACAAGGGAGTTGTGTAGGGAGCGATCCCTGCGGAAAGCAGAGATAGAGGGGGAGGGAAAGATGTGCTTAGTGGTGGGATCCTGTTGGAGGTGGCGGAAGTTACGGAAAATTATATGTTGGACTAGGAGGCTGGTGGGGCAGTAGGTGAGGACCGGGGAACCCTATTCCTCGTGGGGTGGCGGGAGGATGGGGTGAGAGCAGATGTGCGTGAAATGGGGGGGATGCGTTTGAGAGCAGAGTTGATGGTGAAGGAAGGGAAGCCCCTTTCTTTAAAAAAGGAGGACATCTCCTTTGTCCTGGAATGAAAAGCCTCATCCTGACAGCAGATGCGGCGGAGACGGAGGTGGAGAAGGGGATGGCATTTTTGCAAGAGACAGGGTGAGAAGAGGAATAGTCCAGACAGCTGTGAGAGTCAGTAGGCTTATAGTAGACATCAGTAGATAAGCTGTCTCCAGAGATAGAGACAGAAATATATAGAAAGGGGAGGGAAGTGTTGGAAATGGACCAGGTAAACTTGAGGGCAGGGTGAAAGTTGGAGGCAAAGTAATTACTTGGAGCCATAGGTGAGAGCAAAGTGTCTGGTGCGGACCAAAGGTGAGTGAGCTGCCGCAGAATGGACAACAACAAGCCCCTTCACCAGAGGTGCTGCCCCTCCTGGACAACACATACACAGCATATACACTGGATGCATTCCTCCATCAATAACTATTCAGAACTAATACAGTTTTATAGTTCTATGGTAGCATTGGTAGTATTCTAATTTGTTCTGTATTTCATTTAAATGCATAATTTGCTACTCAGTTAAACTGTACTTTTGTAATTCTTACACAATTTTAACTTTTTCCATGAAATGAGCTAATTGGAGCAGCCGCTTAATTGGGCTAAAATATACTGGTCCCAATGTGATCCAATTAGCAGAATCCGCTGTGTATGCATATGTATGTCAGAGACAAAGGGGAAGAGAATTAACAGCAATGTGAAGAAAAGCTTCTGTATGCAGTATGTGGTTAGAATCGGGAATGCACTGCCTGGAGTTGTGGTGAAAGCAAGTTTCTTGGTAGCCTTCAAGAGGAAATTGGGTTAACATATGGTGGAGAAAAACTTTCAGGGCAATGGAGAATGTGCCAAAGGTTGGTCATGAAGGGTGCTGTCATAGATATGATGGATCAAATGGCCTCATCCTATGTTACATATATTCTATGAGTAGAATGTATAGACCATTAGTTTTGTCAAAGCTCACTTCATGATTTCCCTATGCATAATAGAAAATCTGTGAACATACTATGCTTTAGCAGATTATTTTGCTAAAACAAGCAAAAAGAATTTTACTGCATTTCCTCATTCACACTTCACTTCAACAACTTGACTAAGACCTTGTGAGTTTGTCTCATTCATCTCACTTTTCTCACACCAGGAAGGCCTGCTAGAAATACATTCTGATGAGAAACATACCAAATAATGATAGTAAGGTTCCGTTTGGGTACCCGCCAACCCAATAGCATGAATATCAATTTCTCCTTCCTGTGAACAAATACCCCCTCAATTCATCTATTCCCCACTCTGACCTTTCACTTCTTCTCACCTGCCTACTGCTTTCCCTGGGCCCCCTCCTCCTTCCCTTTCTCCTGTTGTCCACTCTCCTCTCCTATCAAAATCCTTCTTCTCTAGCCCTTGACCTTTCCTACCCACCTGGCTTCACCTATCACCTAGCCTTTTTCCCCTCCTTCCACATTTTTATTCTGGCATCTTCCCCCTTCCTTCTCAGTCCTGAAGAAGGGTGTTAGCCTGAAACGAGAACAGTTTACTCTTTTCCATAGAGGCTACCTGACCTACTGAGTTCCTCCAGCACTCTGTGTGTGTTGCTTATGATAGAAAGGTGTTTCCTTATTATCACTGCAATCCAATAAATTGATATAGAGTCATTTTAACTAAAACCAAATTACTGAAACAGGTCGGGCATCTAAAATAGACTTTAATTCAATATGAAAATCAATCATTACATACCAAAATTTTCCAACAAAAATTACGAAGAAAAACCACAAGAAAAAATTGGAAGAAGCAGTGAGGGTTTTTGTGAATGTATAATGAATAATTATCAGTAAGGTTATTTATCAGAATTTTTTTTTAATTGAAGGTCATTCTCTTCTAGCTTTTCATTCTGCTTATATTTGGTTCCCTAGTGGTCAGTGGCATTTACATAATTTATATATTTTGGCTTTATGCTGTGCTGTGTCTCAGTATTAGAAAGAGTAAAAGCCAAATGATCTGTCAGAAATCAGAATCAGGTGTTTTTGATCTATCAGAAATAAGTTTTATATCTTTATGATAATTATGAACATATATTAATGCTATAATTATGTAATCAAATTAGCCAAGTATATTTGCTCTATTTTAGAGTACACATTAAACTCCCGACACATTAAATTGACCTGATGACGTTAACTGTCTAGTTACAACCCTTAGATTCTGGGTTGTTCAGTTAGAAATCCCCACTGTCAAATTACCCTGACCACATTATTCATCAGACAAACATTGAACAATTTTCAACATACTTTAATAACCATTGATATGAAAGGATGACTTCCCTTTTTATTTAAACAAGGACAGCATATAAACAGTTTGAGATGGCTGAGGGTCTTGTCAGACTCCATTTCAGAGCCAACTTGCACTATTATGTGTCTGAATTGACGTAGCGGACAGAGGAGATAAAAGCATATGCTTCCTCGAACTAAGACTGAATGGACCTTCATGACATTCCATTGGATGGAATGGTCACTGTTACCAACACCTTTTAAATTCCAGTTTTGTGTGATTAACTGAATTTAATTTCCCCAGCTGTCATACTGAGGTTTGAGCACACATCTCCAACTCATCAGCTAGTACCTAGGACTAGAAATGTACCAACTGTGTTACAATTCCTCATTCACACATCAAGCCCATATGTGTAACTAATGAAGCCATGTTGCAGGAATGCATGACAGAATATTCTTGGGTAATAATGGCCAATGATAGATTCTTTTTGTTGTGAAGGCAGGCTCTGTTATTATCTATTTCAGGCTGGGAAGGAGAAAAATTGCAGTTTCATTCTTTGATGCATCACATAGCCATTCTTCAGTAAAGTGTGTAGAACGATGTTGAAAGATGTGCTTGATTGTGTTGGGTAGCCCACAAAAGTTAATAGCTTAGATTTAACTGATTAGAAAGAAAGAAAGATTAGCTTTGTTTTTAAGATATACAATGAAATGCATAATTTTCACCAAATCAAATCAACAAGGATAATGCTGGGCAGCCTGCAAGTGTTGCCGTGCTTCTGCACCAACATAGCGTGCCTACAATTCACTAACCCTAACCGTACGTCTTTGGAATGTGGGAGCAAAGCGGAGCATACATAGGAAACCCAGGTGGTCACAGGGAGAAAGTGCAAACTTCTTACACACAACAGCGGGAATTGAACCATGATCTTACAGCGAGCTCTGCAAAGAATAGAACTAACCGCTACACTTGCAATTAAGCACATTTATGAGGGCCTTGATGTCTTCTATTCCTGAAACAAACCTGAATTTTGAAGAGCATAAAGTTGGCAAAAGTGCATTAATTAAATGGAGCAAATTATTTATAAATGCTTTACACCATTTGTGTTCATAAATTTTTTCTCCCATGTTATGTATCACTTCTCAAAATATGAGGGAAGTTTTTAAAAAATTTTAAATATCTGTACATTTTCAATAATTAATCCTTTTTTCTTCATAAGTAACTGCACATTACTTTTACGTAAAAATAAATATAGAAAATTTGTTACCTGTTTTTAGTATTGCCTCCATGTTCATGAAAGCCTTCATTTTTAAATCTTCATATTTATCTTACTCTTTTTTCCAAAATATCCTTGCTCCATATTTCTGTAATCTCCTTTTGGATGATAACCCTCACTTACCTGTATCCTTCCCTCTCCCCCTTCCCACTGTTTTCTCCAAGTTTAATCACGTTTCTGTCAACATTCTGGAATTCCCTCCTGAAACAAACTTGACTTTCCATATTCCTTTTTTTTGACTAAGGTTTTGATCATTTGCTCTGATTCTTCTTCCGTAGCTCAGTCTCAAATTCTGCTTGATAATATTTCCATGAACTGCCTTGGGATGTTTTGCTATATTAAAATGTCTACCTAAATTAAGCAGTTTTGAGAAATATTCAACCTTGCAAACAAATCAGGATTTGGGTTTGAACAGTGACGCCCAGAGGCATTTTCTGGAACTGTTCACTTAAGTTGAAAAGAAAGGCTCTATTGTATTTCAAGCATTCCTGTTGTCTCTATTGTATTTGTAGGGTGCAGAACAATAGTTATTACCTGAGTTATGTACGTTATAAAAGAAAAGACAGATGTGGGAATATACAGAAAGAAAAACACTATATGTTAAACAGCGCATAATGAGGACTGACTGGTATTAATTCGGAGGATAATTTAAACTAGAGATTGAGAGGATCATAAAGAGAGAACCTCCATTGAGATGCAGTTTCTATAGGATTTCTTCCATTCATTTTGTCACTGAAAGAGTTGTAAATATTGTGCAGTTAAAAAGCCACATAATTTTCTTAAGTTATTTTGTCAAATTTATCGTTGGTGAGCAGAATAACTTCAGAAATTCACACTACAAATATTGTTGGTGCTGTTAAATTGTTCTGGAGTCATTTCCAGTCCATTAAGGCGGAACTGCATAACAAAAGAGAGTTAGCTGGAAAAGTAACAAACTAATGTTTGAAATGGAAGAGGAAAAAGTTTTCCAGTAAGGCAAGGGAGAGGGCATGCGAACAATCAATCTGCTTATCGTGAATGGTGAATCCTTTGAAAAAAAATAAGGATCCTTACCAAAAATAAAGGAAGCTACATAATATCCTACATCAAAGTTCCTACTAAGGCAATTCAAAAAAACCCTTGTTGAAGTTCACCCACACAAGCTTCTAGTTGTAAAACAAAGGACCAAAATTCCCTGACCCAAGTTCAAAATCAAAAAGATACGTCTGAAGTTTTTAGAGCTTAAATACATGACTCAGAAGGGAATTCTTCTCTGGAAACCCTATATTAGATATTTTATATTAAAAGCCATAATAAAGTTCAATGTGCAATTTTTTAACATTTTAAAATTCCGTTACATTTTTAGATGAGTTTGATATTTATAATCCAAATCTGATGCAAATCCTTTTTTCCTGTCAGGTTTCAGTTGATTGCTACTTGACTGGAACTAATTCAAGAAGAGTATATGGTTTCAAAAGTAATGCAGTAATGGGTGAGGCTGAAGTTCAAATGACCAGTTTGAACTTTACATAAACTTAATTAAATAATATATTCTTGCCACGAATGGCTGACTCATCAATTGTTTGAATACTACGAATTTGGAAAGGAATATTATTTTCTAAAATTGACAGATTTTCTGTCTGTCAAAGAATCTTGCAAACTTCATCAAATCTTCTATGCATTTACATTGTAAAGGGATTTTGATTTTTCATGTTAGGTACTAAATTATAGATTCTGATGCTTCCTTCTTTCAGAGAATTTTGCAACCTTCTTCAAACTTTCATGTTTACCTTGAGTTTTACTTATCTTTGGTATATTTATTCCAGAACATATCCATAATCACAGATATGGATATATATGTTTATTGGGCACTTTTAAGTTTGGAAACATCTCAAACTGCTTCAGTAGTGCAATCAAAAGAAAATAAATCTGACTGAAAAAAATACATTAAGGGTGGTGACTAAACACTTATCAAGGGGATAAATATAAACGAGAATCAAAATGGAGGAAAACAAAGGGTGGAATGCAGCAGGCCAGGCGGCATCTATAGGAAGAAGTACAGACGATGTTTCGGGCTGAGACTCTTCATCAGGACTAACTGAAAGAAGAGATAGTAAGAGATTTGAAAGTGGGAGGGGGAGGGGGAGATCCAAAATGATAGGAGAAGACAGGAGGGAGAGGGAGGAGCCAAGAGCTGGAAAGTTGATTGGCAAAAGGGATACAGAGTTGGAGAAGGGGGAAGATCAGGGGACAGGAGGCCTAGGGAGAAAGAAAGGGGGAGGGGAACCCAGAGGAAGATGGAGAGCAGGCAAGGAGTGATTGTGAGAGGGTCAGAGAGAGAAGAAAGAAAAAAAAGGGGGAAATAAAAATAAATAAGGAATGGGGTAAGAAGGGGAGGAGAGGCATTAACAGAAGTTAGAGAAATCAATGTTCATGCCATCAGGTTGGAGGCTACCCAGATGGAATATAAGGTGTTGTTCCTCCAACCTGAGTGTGGCTTCATCTTGACAGTAGAGGAGGCCATGGATTGACTTATCAGAATGGGACGTGGAACTAAAATGTGTGGCCACTGGGAGATCCTGCTTTCTCTGGCGGACAGAGCGTAGGTGTTCAGCAAAATGGTCTCCCAGTCTGCGTCGGGTCTCACCAATATATAGAAGGCCATATCGGGAGCACCGGACGCAGTATATCACCCCAGCCGACTCACAGGTGAAGTGTCGTCTCACCTGGAAGGACTGTCTGGGGCCCTGAATGGTGGTAAGGGAGGAAGTGTAAGGGCATGTGTAGCACTTGTTCCGCTTACAAGGATAAGTGCCAGGAGGGAGATCAGTGGGGAGGGATGGGGGGGACGAATGGACAAGGGAGTCGCGTAGGGAGTGATCCCCGCAGAAAGCAGAGGGGGGGGAGGGAAAGATGTGCTTAGTGGTGGGATCCCGTTGGAGGTGGTGGAAGTTACGTAGAACTTACAGAGAACCCTGGTCCTCACCTACTACCCCACCAGCCTCCAGGTCCAACATATTATTCTCCGTAACTTCCGCCTGAAACGTCGACTGTACCTCTTCCTAGAGATGCTGCCTGGTCTGCCGCATTCACCAGCAACTTTGATGTGTGTTGCTTGAATTTCCAGCATCTGCATAATTCCTGTTGTTTGTTATTGCATTTGTTACATTGATAGCTAGGAGTGCCATTTTGTTGAAGTGGAAGGATACAACGGCTCCCACTTTGTCACAATGGTTCTCTCAAGTGATGCTATGTCTTAGTTTGGAGAAAATTCAAGTCGAATCTTTGAACCTATGTTTGATTTTGAGAAAAGGTGGGGTTCATTTGCTCGTTATTATCATTTGAGTTAATTGATGGATTCTCCACGGTCTAATTGTAAATTTTTTTTGGTACTTTCTTTTTTTGCTGGCGGTTTGATGTTTATCTTTCGAAGCTTTATGTATGACGCATGGCTCTGGGGTTGAACACCTAATGGGATTTTCCTTTTTTCCCACTTTTCTTGCTTAGTAGGGGTTTTTTTTCCACCACAAAATTTTTTCAATCTTTATATAATGTTTTTTTTTTCTTGGGACATTGTAAGTGTTGTTTACTTCGATGTACTCGTGTTTATTTTGGGAATAAATAATAAAAAGATTTGAAAAGAAAGAAAGAATGTACCAGACAAATCCTGAAGGATATCGTAGCCATATTAAGTGTAAAAATCTCTCTGAGGTGGCCTTGTCCTTGCCAAGAGGGTGCATTTGTCCATGATAACAATGGCAGAAGCGACCAGCAAATCGATGTTAAATGGGATTGACTAAGAATAAATCTGGCAGAGCATCCATGAGGCACTGGAACATCAGCAGCAGAAATATAGCCAATAATCTATAACTGTGTAACTAACATATCCCTTACTCTAGTATATTGATCAATCAAATGGATCAACCATGGTTCATTGAACAGTGCAGAAGGGCTTGAAGGCTGCAACTCCAGTAGTACCAATCAATAAGGTGCTAATCTGGTGAAGCTGCACAGGAATGCATGTACATTAGGTAGCAAAGATAGCATACCATAGAGCCTTAGATCAGATCAAAGCACTGCAGTTCTGTCATGTCTAATAATGAAGGATAATGGATATTTAAGCAACTAATTGCAGGAGGTAGGTATAGAAAATCCCTATCCTCAATGATGAAGCATCAGGTTATTAATGAGTATATGCCACTGTCAATCACACCTTTTATTCCTTTGTTGATATTTGACAGTAGCATGTGTGGGTTGGATTGGGTTTGACTTGCTTTTCATCAGCAAGAGATATCTGTTGAGTGGATAATGTATCTTTGCTTCCTCTTGAAACCCCACCATTCTTCAGTCTATTTAATTCACCTGATGTGATATCATAAAACAACTAAAAGCATGGATACAGGAAAGGTGATCTCTAATAGTAAAGACCTGTGCTCCAGAACTGGCCATATCTCCTGCCAAGCTATTCTTGGTGTTGTTCTGCTATGTTGGCACCGGAATGTGTGGCAACACTTGTGGGCTGCCCTCAGCATATCCTTGGGTGGGTTGGTTGTTAGCAACGCACTTCACTGCATGTTTCAATGTTACACATGATAAATGAATCTGAATCCAGCATAATTACAACACCGAAAGATACCTAACAATGTGGAAAATTATCCGGATATGTCTTGCTAATAAAAGGCAAATCAAAATCAATCCAACTAATTACACCCCAAGCAGTCGACTGTCAATTATCATCAAATGAATAAAAGAGGCATATACTCGCTGATAACCTAATCACCAAAGCTCAGTTTGGGTTTTGTTGGGACTGCTTTGCTCAGGACCTCATCATAGTCATGATCTAAACAATCTCAGAGGTGAGGTGAGAGTGAGTGCTCTTGACATTAAGGCAGAATCAGAATCAGATTTATTTTCACTGACATACGACGTCAAGTTTGTTGGTTTGCAGCAACAGTTCAGTGCAAAGACATTTAAAAAAATGAATTATAAAAATTAATAATTAGTGCAAAAATAAGGTAGTGTTCAAGCAACATACATCAAAGTTGCTGGTGAACGCAGCAGGCCAAGCAGCATCTATAGGAAGAGGCGCAGTCGACGTTTCAGGCCGAGACCCTTTGTCAGGACTAACTGAAGGAAGAGTGAGTAAGGGATTTGAAAGCTGGAGGGGGAGGGGGAGATCCAAAATGATAGGAGAAGACAGGAGGGGGAGGGATAGAGCCGAGAGCTGGACAGGTGATAGGCAAAAGGGGATACGAGGGGATCATGGGACAGGAGATCCGGGAAGAAAGACAAGGAGTGGGGGGGGTGACCCAGAGGATGGGCAAGAGGTATATTCAGAGGGACAGAGGGAGAAAAAGGAGAGTGAGAGAAAGAATGTGTGCATAAAAATGAGCAACAGATGGGGTACGAGGGGGAGGTGGGGCCTAGCGGAAGTTAGAGAAGTCGATGTTCATGCCATCAGGTTGAAGGCTACCCAGACGGAATATAAGGTGTTGTTCCCCCAACCTGAGTGTGGCTTCATCTTTACAGTAGAGGAGGCCGTGGATAGACATGTCAGGATGGGAATGGGATGTGGAATTAAAATGTGTGGCCACTGGGAGATCCTGCTTTCTCTGGCGGACAGAGCGTAGATGTTCAGCAAAGCGGTCTCCCAGTCTGCGTCGGGTCTCGCCAATATATAAAAGGCCACATTGGGAGCACCGGACGCAGTATATCACCCCAGTCGACTCACAGGTGAAGTGATGCCTCACCTGGAAGGACTGTTTGGGGCCCTGAATGGTGGTAAGGGAGGAAGTGTAAGGGCATGTGTAGCACTTGTTCCGCTTACACGGATAAGTGCCAGGAGGGAGATCAGTGGGGAGGGATGGGGGGGACGAATGGACAAGGGAGTTGTGTAGGGAGCGATCCCTGTGGAATGCAGAAAGGGGGGGAGGGAAAGATGTGCTTAGTGGTGGGATCCCGTTGGAGGTGGCGGAAGTTACGGAGAATAATATGTTGGACCCGGAGGCTGGTGGGGTGGTAGGTGAGGACCAGGGGAACCCTATTCCTAGTGGGGTGGTGGGAGGATGGAGTGAGAGCAGATGTACGTGAAATGGGGGAGATGCGTTTAAGGTAGTGTTCATTTTTTTTTCATTTTGAAATCTAATTGAAGAGGGGAAGAAACTATTCCTGAATTGTTGCATATGGGTCTTCAGGCTCCTATAATTCCGCCCTGATAGTATTAAAGAGTCGAGGATGTGTGCCAGATGGCAGGAGTCCTTAATTAGGGCAGCATATGATCAACTGAGGCATCAGTGGTCCTTAGTAAAACTGTAGACAACTGGCATCAAGAACAAAACACTCCAATGATTGAAGTAACAACACTCACAAAGAAAATAGTTGCTATAGTAAGAAGCCATTGTATCCCATGGCAAGATCCGATCTCAAAGGCATGCTGATGTCTACACAATGTTTAAAATTCCATCCATAAAACCTCAATGAAGCAGTGTCATCCTTCATGGAGTAAGGCATAGAAACATTCAGGATTGGATTCAAAGTGGCAAATAATATTCATGCTATGAAAATGGCAAACAATCATCATCTCCACCTAGAGCTAACCATCTGCCTCTTAATTCCATGACATTAACATCTAGGAGTAACCATTCGCTCGAAATCCAACTGGATCAATCCATTAACTATTATGACTACTGGAGTGGATCAGAAGCTGTGAATTACTCACCTCTTGACATCACAAAATGTTTCCACCATTTAAAAGACACAAACCAGCAATACTATGGTAGACTAACTAGAGAAAATCCGCAGATGTTGGAAATCCAAGCAACACACACAAAATGCTGGAGAAACCCAGCAGGGAATGCACCATCTATGGGAAAGAGTATAGTCGATGTTTCAGTCCTGATGAAGGACCTTGGCCCGAAACGTCAACTATACTCGTTTCCAAGGATGCTGTGTAGCCTGCTAAGTTCCTCCAGTGTTTTGTGTGTGTTTTTGATGGTACACTGTCCACTTTCCTGGATGGAGGAACAACTGTACTGAAGGAGGTCAACAGCATTCAGGACCAAGTAGTCCATTTGATTGGTACCCATCCTAAACCTTCATTGCATCCATCAGCAGCAATCAGAGCATGCATTGTTTTTTATCTACGAAATACAGTACAGTGAAGATACTCTGTTAGGCCACACGAACAGCACCTCTGCCACCAAGGGCAAGGGTCTCAATCATTTGGGAGCACGATCATGTATATGGTGACCTTTGGATCAAATACCATTCTGAATTTTGAAAATGTATTACTGTTTCTTAATGGTTTCCTGATCTAAATCCTGGAACTGTCTACTCAGTAGCTCTATGTGGGTACTTTCAACACGGCCGATTGAGGTTAATAAATGCTAGCCCTGACAGGAACACTGAAATCCCGAAAATAGGATTTTTTAAAAAAATGACAGAAGACTCCACCTGAGGCAAAACATTTTATATTTTTGTATTGTAGCTTTTATATTCAATACATCTATTTAAAATGAGAGGATCTCATTTACTAGAATCATGAAGCTGTACATACAATGGGTCCTCAAGACCACAACATCCATGCTGATCATTTTGTGCATCTACATGAGTCTCATTTGCCAGTATAAGGTCCTAGCACTGTCAAATATTTGTGTGTAAGGACAATAAGATAGCTTCTTCATTTCACAGCTTTGGAATTGTACCATTTAGCACAGTGGTGCTCAACCACCGGGCCGTAAAGCACATGCTACCGGGCCGCGAGGAAACAATATGAAACGATATGAGTCAGCTGCACCTTTCCTCATTCCCTGTCATGCACTGTTGAACTTGAACACCACCACCCCCTCCATCGACTGGTCCGCAAGAATATTGTCAATATTAAACCGGTTCACGGTGCAAAAAAGGTTGGGGACCCAATTTAGCATATTAAATTATTCTTCTTACGATATCACCAATATGCCTAGCTCCTCCTGAAGTTTAATACTTTTATCTTCACATTTTAAAACTTTGAGATTGTATCCATACAATTGTATCTAATTATATTCAGACGTAACTGCACTCTTCTTCATCGGAAGTCATTCCTGCCTGTGGCCATCAAACTTTACAACTCCTCCCTTGGAGGGTCAGACACCCTGAGCCAATAGGCTGGTCCTGGACTTATTTCCTGGCATAATTTACATATTACTATTTAACTATTTATGGTTTTATTACTATTTATTATTTATGGTGCAACTGTAACGAAAACCCATTTCCCCCGGGATCAATCAGGTATGATATGATATGATATGATCCAGAACAAAGTCTAAGTCATGAATATATATCACATAACTGTGGTCCTAATGCCAAACCTTGGGAATCTCCAAGGAATTTGAATCTTTAAAAGAAACATTAATTGGAGTACTCTCTTTTCTAACCCAGGGCTATACTTTATAACCACAGTGCTCATGTTGCTTTTATCCTATCTGTTTTAATTTTGCTGACAGGATGAGCATACAGTATTTTATCAAAACATATTTTGAAAGGGTTGGAAATAAATGGGGCAGATTACAGATAGCTTTTTCTTTTCAAATCTGGACTTTTGGTGTCTGTAGTGGGAGAGATCTTTTCTTTAAAGCATTGACATGTGGTATGACTTTGATATATTATTGCATGAAATACTGCTGCTTATCTGAGTTTCTGCTTTCAATAAAGGATGCTCTATTTATAACCCAGCCTCTCCCTAATGGCCAATTCATGCAGCAGAACAAGACAACTCACATTCAATGCTGTGCTGTCTTCATCCTTCGGTAGTTTCTAGATTGACTGGCTTAAAATTTCAGATCAAGCAAAAGCTCAAAAAGTGGCATTTATGACAACTGACTGTACTTTGTGATTATTAATGATATGAGCTTCACAGTGGCAAAAGCGATAAAGCTTCTAATAGTTCAATGTTATTTATTACCATACAATGTTTTAGTTGATAGCTTAACATTTGCTAATTGCTAGTGCAACTTTGACCATCTAATTACTTTCCTTATTCATTCCAGCCTACCCCCTTCTGAACTGACAGCATTTTGTTCATTAAAAATTAACCATGGCTGTGGAGGTGCTGTTGTTGTCTAGGGAATTGACTCGATCTCTCTGATACCAATGTCATTTATCAGACTTCCCTGAGGATGATGGCTCCATGACTGAAGATGAAGACATTGTCTCCCAGTCCTGTTTTTAATTTCCTTGTGAAATCTTTCCTCCCCTTTGTAGTCTCTCACCTTTGCATAGCCCGCTTTACCTGCTGCCCAAGATCCAGGTACAGAACTGCCCATTCAGACACCTTCTCTCAGCCTGCTATTGCCTCATCAAATTTATTTCTCCTTACTTTGACTCCATCCCTCTCCCCACTCCAGGCTCTCCACCCCCCCCCCTCGCCCCCGCTTACATCTCTGATGCTCTCCATCACTTTAGCAGTTTCCAGTTCTCTGCTCAGCTGGCACATCTTCAGTATCACAAATGCAAGAAATTCTGCAGATGCTGGAAATCCAAAGCAACACACACAAAATGCTGGAGGAACTCAGCAGGCCAGGCAGCATCTCTGGAAAAGAGTAAACAGTAGACACTTCAGGCTGAGACCTTCTATCAGTACTCAAAGACACATCTTTTAGTTTATACACACAATTCCCTTACACTTGCATCCACAACTGGATAGTCTGAGGCCTTCCACTTCTTTACTGAACAGACAGCCATCCAGTTTCTTTAGTTCAACACAGTTATCATCTTGCTGAACACATTCTGAAATTGCACATCTCCTTTAACTTCAGACACTTTCTCCAGATCAAAAACATAACTACAGGAACTTCCATTGGCCCAAGCTACATCTGTCTTTTTATATAGAAAAAAAATCAAACAGGTTTTGTTTCGGCATTTCTCAGGTCATTCCCTCGATTCTTTTTAAAGTACATCAAAGGATGTAAAGTGCTACTTCCTGAACTCAGAAAGAACTTAAAACTTTTGCTGCCAACTTCCATACTCGTGCTTTCACGTGGCGTGATCTGTCCATCTTCCCTTCCTGTTTCTATCTCAAAGTCAAAGTAAATTTATGATCAAAGTACGTACACTTATTGGCCACTCTATTAGGTACACCTGCTCACTAATGCAAATATCTAATTGGCCAATCATGTGGCAGCAACTCAATGAATAAAAACATTTAGACATTGTCGAAAGTTTCAGTTGTTGTTCAGACCAAATATCAGGATGGGGAAGAAATGTGATCCAAGTGACTTTAACTGTGGAATTATTGTTGGTGTCAGATGTCGTGGTTTGAGTATTTCAGAAACTACTGATCTCCTGGCATTTTCACACACAGGTCTCTAGAGTTTACAGAAAATGGTGTGAAAAACAAAACAAAAAGAAATCCAGTGAGCAGCAGTTCTATGGGCAAAAATGCTCTAATAATGAGAGAGGTCAGAAGAGAATGGTCAGACTACTTCAAGCCGACAGGAAGGTGACAGTAACTCAAATGCTACATGTTACAACCGTGGTGTGCAGAATGCACATCATGTTGAATCTTGAAGTGGATGGGCTACAGCAGCGGAAAATCACAGGTGATAACAAAATGGCCACTGAGTGTATTTGTCACAATATCCTTATTTATAAATATACTCTATTTATTTATTGAGATACAGTGCAATATAGGCCTTTCCGGCCCTTCAAACTATGCCACACAGCAATCCCCCGATTTGATCCTAGTCTAATCAAGGGACATTTTACAATGATCAATTAACCTATCAATCAATACATCTTTGGACTGTGGGACTGTGGGATGGAACTGGAGCACCCGGAGGAAACTCACACAGTCACGAGGAGATCATACAAACTCCTTACAGGCAGCGGCGGGAATTGAACCCGGGTCACCCGTACTGTAAGGCTTGTGCTAACCACTACGCTACTGCACCCCTCCAACCCCATTTTCCTGAGGTTCATTGACAGGAAAATAAAGAAAGATACTAGAATTTATGAAGAACTATACATAAAGACTGACAAACAATAAATCTGTGAAAGAAGACAAATAGTAGAAATTTTAAAAATACATAAACTCAACATTAGTGCATTGCAAACACTTATTACAAGCTTGTCACATCCATCTCAGCTACACGTACCTCCTTCCATCCCGGCACCTAGAAGGGCAATTCAGTATTCCCCTTTCCCCAACTCCAATAACGTTTTCTACACCAGTGCCTATGAAATGTCCCTTCCTGAACTGCGGCTTCGCCTCTACAACAGCTGAGAGTTCTTGAATACACCTGAGCTGATATTGGTACCTCTGCTCTGACTCCTCCTCCAGACAGAACAATAGAATTTCCCTGGTTTTTTAAAGCCTCTCCCCCAGCCTCCACAAACAACTTCGCAAATCCTTCACATTTTCTGGCACTGGCAATGAGATTACACCACCAGACAATTTAACCTCCCCTCCTTTTTCAGCATTCTGAATGGACAATTCCCTTTGTGACCCTCTGGTCTGCTCCTCCATTTCCACATTTTCTCAAACTTCCCTATACAACTACAAGAGATGCAATACCAGCTCTTTTATCTCCTCCCTTCCCAGCAACCATTGTTCCAAAAAGTCCCAATTACACTTTTCCAATTCTCACAGTTTCCTCAATATTGTAGGATCCAAATATACATTGGTCAATAGCCTGACAAAGCAACCAATTTCAGACCGCAGGCACAAAAATGAGCTTCTGGTGCCTGCTAATTTCATTCTCCATCCCACTCCTACTCTTTCTGTTTATGGCCTCCTATTACAAAACGGTCCATTGTAGGAACAGTACTCATCTTCTTTCTGAGCACATTTCTGCCCTACAGACTCAATTTTTTTTATTCTACAACTTTAGGTCACTTGCTTTTTCTGTAGAAGGAGCGAGGATCAACTTTATTCACCATATACGTTGACATGTATTAGGAAATTGCCGTGATGGTGCCACATGCAACAAAAAGACAACATTTTAACAACTATACAGAATAAAAGTGAAGTTAGAAGTATAGATAGGAAATAAAATGTGCATAAATTCATTAACAGCAGCATGTAGTTACAAGGTAAACAGTATTATAAAGTGTTTACAGTGCAATTCATTGACATAGATAATAGCAGGGATGGAATGGCTAACTAGAATGGTTAAGCAGATTAACTGCTTGGGGGAAGAATTTTTTAAGATGGTTTTAATAGCCCTGTAGTGCTTTCGGAAAAGGAAGTTTATTCGGTGGGTAATGTCCACAACGATTTTTCCTGACAGCTTCTTTGTCTTGGACACACACAAGACAAAGAGCATTCCATGGTAGTGGATCTGTGGAGTGCTGTGCCACAGACTGCGGTGGAGGCCAAGTCCAAGGGTATATTTAAGGTAGGAGTTGATCACTTCCTGATTGGTCAGGGCATCAAAGGATATGGCAAGAAGGCAGGTATATGGGTTGAGTGGGATCTGAGATCAGCCATGATGGAATGGTGGAGCAGACTCGATGGGCTGAATTGTCTAATTCTGCTCCTATGTCTTATGATCTAAGTCCTGCAGCAGGGCCAGACTTTAGGCTGGGCTGCAGCCCAGGGGCCAGAGCTGCAGAGGGGCCCAGAATGGGTAGCTATCATCATGGCAGACAAAAAAAAAACGAGAGTGGAGCACAGAAAAGAAAAACAAACAAGAAAAAGTGGACCGTGAGAAAGAAGCATTAAAAAAGACATTGAAATTGACAGAATTTTTTAAACCTGTTCTCGATGATGCAGCAGTACTATCGCTCTTGTCACAGTCTTAGACCGGTGGACAAATGGAGACTTGTTCAACAGCTAGCCACCATTAATGTTAATGTTACCGCTACTGAGGATCCTTACAGCAATGATCCTGCTTGGTGAGGAAAAGAAATGTTAGATGATTCAGTCCGAGCATACTGGGCTAAGAAAGGGCCGGAGTCCTGCCAGAATAAGGATGTGGATATCAAAGCTTCAGAACAAGTATACAAACAGCAGAGATGTTTTTTCTCCAAATTTCACTTCAAACGCAAGCTCGTAAATGGGCAATGGCTTATATTCCCCTTCCACTGGGTGTGTGTTTTGTTTTGCATGCCGCATCTTCAGTGATGGTAACTGTCAGTCCATCTTCGAAACTGGCTTTAGTGACTGGAAGCATGCCACTGAGGGCATAGGAAAGCATGAAAATAGCGAGCACCACAGGAAAACGATACTGACCTACGTTACAGTAGCGTCTGACAGCGGAAGAATAGATACAGAACTGCAAGTCAGAGTGTGTCTACTGGACCGAGGTATTGAGAAGAGTGGTGTCGGTTGTGAAGTTTTTGGTCGAGAGGGGACTGGCTATCCGAGGCTCCAGTGACATATTTGGCAGGCCTGATAACGGCAACTACATGGGCATTCTAGAGGTAATGTGAGTTTGACCCATTTTTGAAGGCGCACGTACAGAAATTTGGAAATGCAGGATCAGGCACCCCTTCATATCTTTCACCTAAAACATGTGAGGAGTTTATTGAGCTCATGAGTGATCGAGTTCTGTCAGAGATCATCAGTGAAGTCAAAATGGCCAAATACTTTTCTATTAGCATCGACTCAAGCACAGATGTTGCACACGTAGATCAGCTCATACTCATTTTACGTTATGTGTCAACTGATGGAAACATTCAGGAGCGATTCTTACCTTTTCTACCCATTGAGAGCCACACAGGGGGAGGCTTTATGTGAGTCTGTGCTCAAAGTTTCAGGAGCGATGAATATTGATATAAGCAACTGCAGGCGGCAGTGCTATGACAATGCTGCAAATTTGTCCGGTGCATACAAAGGCTTACAATCCCGCATCAAGGAAATCAATTCACTTGCTGAGTGGGTTCCATGTGGTAGCACACACTGTTGTGTTGAAACAGCTGATTTTTCCAGCTTCATGCAGAATGTGTTCAACTTCTGCTGCAAGTCAACTTCTAGGTGGAAGGTGGTGACCGCAGAACGTCAACCTAATGCGAACAAGCGCACTGAAACTCTGAAGTCTCTCTCTAATACTAGATCGACTGCACGTGCAGAAGCCACACAGGTATTGTGCGGAAATTATGCCAATATTCAAGATTCGTTAAAGAGCACTGCAGATGACATTAATCAGAATGTGGCAACTAGAAATGAAGCAAGGTCACTATACAAAAAAAATGGACAAGCTTGAGATAGCTTTTCTGAGCAAATTCTGGCATTGCATTCTTCAGCGCTTTGAAAGTGCAAGTGTTGCATTGCAAGCTGTAAATCTAGACCTGTGTAATGCTGTGGATTTGGTGAGATCACTACGGGGATACAGAGCAAGCTTGTGTGATCAATTTGATACTTTTGAGACCCAAGCTAAAACTATGTCTCCAACAGTCTCACAAGTGTACAAAGAGGGCACCCAAAAACAAAGAAAACGTAAAGCCTGTCTGGGTGAATCCACAACAGCTGATGAGGGCTTGTCAGCCAGAGGAAAATTCTCAGCTACTGTTTTTTTGGTCCTGATGGATAGATTATTTGCAGAAATTGATTGCAGATTTGCATCATATAATGACCTTAACAACACATTTGGCATCCTAAACAATATCCCTTCTCTCTCTGTACAACATCTGATTTCTAAAGCAGATATTCAGCTGCGGTCACCACCTTCCACCTAGAAGTTGACTTGGAGCAGAAGTTGAACGCATTCTGCATGAAGCTGGAAAAATCGGCTGTTTCAACAGATATTCAGTTAGACTTTGTGGAGGAGATTGTCCATTTCAGGGAATTACTAAGTGGCAAAGATATTTCATCCACAACAGAGCTTTTATGCTTCCTCAGAGAAAAAAAAAACTTGCAGGTCATCTTCCCAAATGTAAGCATTGCTTTGAGGCTTTACCTGACTCTCCCTGTCACAAATGCAAGTGGTGAGCGATCTTTCTCCAAGCTCAAGCTAGTGAAGAATAGGCTCAGATCCACAATGGGACAGGACAGGCTGAATCATCCTACTCTGATGTCACTTGAAAGTAATCTTGTTCGGAAACTGGATTTTAGTGATCTGATCAAGGACTTTACTGCAAAGAAATCCAGAACAACTGGGTTTTAATTTTGAAAAACTTTGTAACTATCCAGGCTTGTGTGTCAGTGCTGTTCCTGTTTTTGTGGCAATAGGCTAATAGTTGACTGTGTACAAACCTAGTAAGTAATAAGTGGTCTTTACTCTGCAAGCCACACAGCACAGCAATAAGTTAGTATGTGCTAGATCTCATTTTTCAAAAAGATTGTTGCAGTATTGTCAAGTTTCCTAATTTGCCATAGTGCCATCTCTCTTGGCCTTTTTGTCTCTCATTTCCATTTTACTTTCTCAGATCACGGTTGACAAAAATACCAGATAAAAATGCTTTGGCATTGTTTGAGAGATAAGGCCTATGGTATGTGCAGCAATAGCTAAATAAAGATTTAGGATTGGGTACATCGTACTTCGTCTTCCTCATAATTTTACTAAGCCAACTAAGCCTAGGTCAATTTTTGAGTGCTTTAGATGCTGTCCTTCAAACTAAGAATCTGCATTACTTTCTGTCCTCCCTCTTAAGGCCTGTACGTTTATAGCCTACGTGTTGTACTAAACCGATGTCTTGGTCCACAGCTTTGATATTTAGACCAGTACGACATTTACTCTTGTTCTTGCCTTTTTTTGCTTGGTACAGCAGCATTTTACGGTGGCCACAGGGGCCCATCAGGGCCTCCAGCCCAGGGGCCTTTGGCCCACTAAATCTGGCCCTGTCCTGCAGTGATGGTAGTCTGCAGCCAATGACCTTTTCTGCTGTCCTGATGGTTTGTTCTAGTTTTCATACCTTGTGAAAGCTGGTTATACCAAACCAGACAGTGATGGTTTCTATGATGGCAATTGCATCAGTATCTTCTAGGGGAAATGAATTTTACCAAACAATTAAAGACCTTGGCCTTAATACCTCCCTGTGCAACTGGATCGTCAATTTCATCACTTGCAGACCCCGGTCAGTTCAGTCAACATCTCCCCAGTCTCCATCACAAGACTCTGTGCTTAGCCCCCTGTTCTACTCGCTTTACACCTATGATTGTGTGGCTACGCACAGCTCCAATGCCATATTCAAATTTGCTGACAACACCACTCCACCGTTGTAGACCAAACTAAAGGCTGTGATGAATCAGTATATACAATTCCAAATGAGCTTGGAGGTGACATTGGATGCACGGCAACTCTGGCAGGGTCTGCAAGACATTACTTCCTACGAAGTGTCACGTACCCTGTGACGGGAATAAAGAACCAGCAGAGATGGAAAACACTTTGGAGTCCAGTATTGCTATAAACTAATAGTATTTATTAGTAACTAAGCAATACAGTAATATAAATGTAAATAAATCAAGCAGGTTAGCAATGATTTTATATATATAAGTAAGTAAATCAGTAAGTGTGGAAATATACGTATGAAAAACCAAGCTTCTTTAAGTCTAGGGGTAAAAAGATACAGTCTTACGATGTTGAGTAAAGTTCAGTTCAGTTCGTGGTATTTAGTTGAATAGTGATGGAGAGAGAGAGAGAGAGAGTGAGTTGAGTCTTCAGGCGAGCTGTTGCCGTCGATCTTCTCGTCGTCCTCCGAAATCCTTCACAAGTCACCGACTGTGACTTAACAACAAAGGGGACCGTATTTCGGTGTGGTGAGCTATCTACCCAGGCAAGGGTCGGACACATGGACAACTCCCCACCGGTCTTGCCTTTGAATTTTCACTGCAAGAGCCACGGATCAATCTGCCTGATCGATCCTCCAAAAACCCACTTTCTCTGTGGGCACAACAATGCTCATTCAGTGTCCAGATCATGTGTCTGAGGTCTGTATCATCTGACCTCCTATTTATCTCCCCATGCTGAGCATCACCTGTCATTCAAAGAGTCCCTCCTTCCTTTGTCTGTAAAGAAATGCAAGCAGGCAACAAGTCCTTGAAAGTAACATCAATAATGTGCTGTCGGTCACCATAGCAACCTTCGAGCTGCTCGGTGTTATCTCCAAAGTAGAAATCCAAAGTTACCTCCCGTGCCCTAACAGGACAGTCCAACCAGTAATCTTCGTCTCTCTCTCTCTTTCTCTCTCTTTTCGGCACTTTGAAAGTGCAAAGGGAGAACACAACAACAGCTGTGAAGATCCCTGCTGCACCTGATGACCCTGTGATCTCCAGACATCCCACCTCTCCCGGAAGTTCCGGGAGTCTCCCGCATATTAATAGTGGCTCCCTGATGCCCGCAAATTGTATACAATGTCCCGGAAACCAATTTTTTTGAGAGCGAGAGAGCATGCGAGAGCGACCACGAGAGAGAGCACGAGAGAGAGCACGAGAGAGAGAGCGAGTGCAAGAGAGACAACGAGAGAGAGCGAGCGCGAGAGAGACCATGAGAGAAAGAGCACACGCAAGAGAGAGAGCGTGAGAGGGAGAGAGAGCGCATGAGAGAGAGTGAGAGAGAGAGCGTGAGAGAGAGAGCGAGAGCGACCATGAGAGAGAGGGCGAGCGAGAGAGACAAGAGAAAGAGCGCGCGAGAGAGCGAGCGCAAGAGAGACAACGAGAGAGAGCGAGCGCGAGAGAGACCATGAGAGAAAGAGCACACGCAAGAGAGAGAGCGTGAGAGGGAGAGAGAGTGAGAGAGAGAGTGTGAGAGAGAGAGCGAGAGCGACCATGAGAGAGAGCGAGCAAGAGAGACAACAAGAGAAAGAGTGCGCGAGAGAGCGAGCGCAAGAGAGACAACGAGAGAGAGAGCGACCAGGATAGAGAGAGCACGAGAGAGAGAGCGAGTGCAAGAGAGACAACGAGAGAGAGCGAGCGCAAGAGAGACCATGAAAGAAAGAGCACACGCGAGAGAGAGACCATGAAAGGAAGAGCACACGCGAGAGAGAGAGCATGAGAGGGAGAGAGAGCGCGTGAGAGAGAGTGAGAGAAAGAGAGTGTGAGAGACAGCACGAGAGAGAGAGAGCGCGAGAGAGAGAGCGCGCGAGAGAGAGTGAGAGCGACCATGAGAGAGAGAACGAGCGAGAGAGACCACAAGAGAAAGAGCGCGCGAGAGAGAGAGCACGTGAGAGAAAGCGTGAGAGGGAGAGAGAGCGCATGAAAGAGAGCGTGAGAGACAGCACGAGAGAGAGAGAGAGCGCGAGAGAGAGCTAGAGCGACCATGAGAGAGAGAGTGAGTGCAAGAGAGACCACGAGAGAAAGAGTGCGCACGAGAGAGAGCGCGTGACAGAGAGCGTGAGAGGGAGAGAGAGTGCGTGAGAGAGAGTGAGAGACAGCATCAGAGAGAGTGAGAGAGAGAGCGTGAGAGAGAGTGCGAGAGAGAGAGAGAGCGCCATGGCAGAGTGTTCCAAAAAAAGAAAATATAAAACGTACGTCACCCCAGACTACACTGAAGTGTACCCCTGCTTAATAGGAGTCAAAAATAATGACAGTGTTGCTCGCTGCACTGTTTGCAACAGTGACTTTTCTATTGCCCATGGTGGGTTAAGACTGTAAAAGACATGTTGGGGTGAGTTTAACAGATGTCATTCGTTCATTAGTATAGCTAACGTTATTTAAACTAGCTGGCTAGCTGCTAAGGAGCTACGGTATTGCAGACATCCCACCTCTCCCGGAAGTTCCGGGAGTCTCCCACAAATTGATGGTGCTACCTCCCTGAAATGAATTTTTGCAGGGTGGGATGTCTGGATCTCCATCTCAGAGACCGATGTTAGACTGTCTTTAAAGAAAGTGAACCCTCGCAAGGTCCCAATGGAGTACCTGGTACGGCTCTGAAAACTTGTGCCAACCAACTAGCGGGAGTATTCAAGGACATTTTCAACCTCTCACTGCTATGTGTGGAAGTTCCCACTTGCTTCAGAAAGGCAACAATTATACCAGTGCCTAAGAAGAATAATGTGGGCTGCCTTAATGACTATCGCCCGGTAGCACTCACATCGACAGTGATGAAATGCTTTGAGAGGTTGGTCATGACTAGACCGAACTCTTGCCTCAGCAAGGAACTGGACCCACTGCATTTTGCCTTTCATCACAATAGGTCAACGGCAGATGCAATCTCAATGGCTCTCCACACGGCTTTAGACCACCTGGACAACACAAACACCTACGTCAGGATGCTGTTCATTGACTATAGCTCAGCATTTAATACCATCATCCCCACAATCCTGCTTGAAAAGTTGCAGAACCTGGGCCCCTGTACCTCCCTCTGTAATTGGATCCTGGACTTCCTAACTGGAAAACCACAATCTGTGGGGATTGGTGATAACGTATCCTCCTCACTGACGATCAACACTGGCGCACCTCAGGGGTGTATGCTTAGCCCACTGCTCTACTCTCTATATACACATGACTGTGTGGCTAGGCATAGCTCAAATACCATCTATAAATTTGCTGATGATACAACCACTGTTGGTAGAGTCTCAGGTGGTGATGAGAGGGTGTACAGAAGTGAGATATGCCAACTGATGGACTGATGCCACAGCAACAACCTGGCACTCAACGTCAGTAAGACAAAAGAGCTGATTGTGGACTTCAGGAAGGGTAAGATGAAGGAACACATACCAATCCTCATAGAGGGATCAGAAGTGGAGAGAGTGAGCAGCTCCAAGTTTCTCAGTGTCCAGAACTCTGAGGATCTAACCTGGTCCCAACATATCGATGCAGTTATAAAGAAGGCAAGGCAGCAGCTACACTTCATTAGGAGTTGGAAGAGATTTGGCATGTCAACAAATACACTCAGAAACTTCTATATTTGTATTGTGGAGACAGGCTGTATCACTGTCTGGTATGGAGGGGCTACTGCACAGGACCGAAAGAAGCTGCAGTCGGTTGTAAATCTAGTCAGTTCCATCTTGGGCACTAGCCTACAAAATACCCAGGACATCTTCAGGGAGCAGTGTCTCAGAAAGGTGTGTCCATTATTAAGGACCTCCAGCACCCAGGGCATGCCCTTTTCTCACTGTCACCATCAGGTAGGAGGTACGGAAGCCTGAAGGCACACACTCAGTGATTCAGAAACAACTTCTTCCCCTCTGCCACCTGATTCCTAACTGGACATTGAATCTTTGGTCACAACCTCACTTTTTTTTAATATACAGTATTTCTGTTTTTGCACGTTTTTAAAAATCTGTTCAATATACATAATTGATTTACTTGTTTTATCTATTTATTTTTATTCTAATCTTTTTACTTTTTTTTAATCTTCCATCCTTGGACTCACTTTACACCACACGCTGTCGGAGCAGTGCTGCCATGATAATCAAGGACACGATCCACCCAGCCAACACACTTTTTGTCCCTCTTCCCTCCGGGAGAAGGCTCAGGAGCTTGAAGACTCATACGGCCAGATTTGGGAACAGCTTCTTTCCAACTGTGATAAGACTGCTGAACAAATCCTGACCTGGATCTGGGCCATACCCTCCAAATATCCGGACCTGCCTCTCGGTTTTTTTTTGCACTACCTTACTTCCCATTTTTCTATTTTCTATTTATGATTTATAATTTAAATTTTTAATATTTACTAATTTTTACTATTTTTACTATGTTAATATTTAATATTTGTAATCCAGGGAGTGGGAAGCACAGAATCAAATATCGCTGTGATGATTGTACGTTCTAGTATCAATTGTTTGGCGACAATGAAGCATAAAGTATAGTATAGTTTTTAACTGATGGATCACTGGACATTGATATATAAGAACTGGTTAATTACGTAGTATGATATTCGTTTGAAATATTGCCTCGGCTTTTCTCTCTAGATAAGCATAGACTGCAGGACATTTCCTACATCTCTGTATTTCACAACAATTATGTTCCTTTGTTGTGTTCTCTGTCTCTAACAGCCTGCATTGATCTTCTACAACTTATTCCCATGGCCTTTTGGTGCAGTAGGATTAAGTCTGGGAACTGAGTCTTACATCAGTGATAGCAAAGTTGTTGGAGAAAATTCTGATGGACGGGATTTATGTTCTCTTGGAAAGGCAGGTAATGACTGGGGGAGTGTATATGGTTTTGTGCACAGGAGATTACTCTACATATCCAAATCTGAGTTTTTTTTTAGGAAGTGAAAATGAAAGTTGAAAAAGGCAAAGTGGTAGGAGTGGTATACTTGGACCTAGTAAAGCTTTTGGCAAAAATTTTGCTTGGTAAGCTGGCACAAGAAGGTTAAGGAACAACAGAACTCTAGGCATGTTTGCAAACTGATTATAAAATTAGTTTGGTATTAGGAGATAGCAGGTAATGATGAATGGGTATTTTTTAAGGAATTCTCTAACAAGGGATGAGCGCTTTGATCTTTGTTATTTAAAATACATGAAAATGACAAGGATGAAAATGTAGGTGGAATGATTAGTGGGTTTGAAATCAACACAAAAAAATTGGTGGAGTTGTACTTAGCAAAGAAGGTTGCCTAATGATACAATGAGACATAGATAAACCGAACAGTTGGATGAAGTGGTGGCACATGTAATTTAATCAAGACAAAAGTGAGGTACTGTAATGTATTTTGGGGAGCCAAATTCAAGGAGAACATATAGTGTCAGGGATCTTAGGACATCATTAATATACAGGTTTGCAAGTTCATTGATCTCCGAAAGTGATGAAAATTGATTGACAGGGTGAAGAAAAAGGCATTTGGTATGTTTGCCTTCATAGGTTGAGGTATTAAGTATGAGTTGGGATGTCACATTGCAGATGTACAAAATATTGGTTTTGACCCAAAATGGAGACTATCCATTTCCCTCCACACATGTTGCCTGATCTACTAAGCTCCCCCAGCATCCCATGTGTTGCTGCAGACTCCAACATCTTGTGTCTTCACCAGGATGCTGCATGGAATGGAGGACCTTTGTTATAGGGAGAGCTTGGAAAGCCATGAAATGTAGAAGACTGAGGGATGCTTATTGAAATTAAAGAACTAGATAGGGATTATTTTCACAGAGCAGGACTGTTTAGAAAAGGGTACAGATTAAAGGTGAGAGGGAAGAAATTTAAAGGAATGGGTATGGGGATGTTTTTCTATGTTTTTCCAAAGCGTGGTGAGTACCCAACATGACCTGTCAGAGGAATTGGTGGAGGCAGATACATTTAAATGTTTAAAAGAGATTTGGACAGGTCCTTGGATAGGAAAGAAATGGGAGGGCTATGGACCTAATATGGGCAAATGAGATTAGCAATAGTCAGGCATTGCGAGGTTGAAGTGGGGCAAAATGGCCTGTTTCTGTCTTAGACGATTCCATGATATTTCATTCGAATCCTCCCATACCCTCTCTTCGCTGCTCTAAATTATTTTTACTTTTCTATTTTTATGGACGCTAATTCTGTTACTCTTGCCCAGACATCCCACCTCTCCCGGAAGTTCCGGGAGTCTCCCGCATATCGATAGTGGCTCCCTGATGCCCAGAAATTATATACAATATCCCAGAAATCAATTTTTTTGAGAGGGAGAGGGAGAGCGAGCATCCTGATTGGTCTCTCTTCATGCTAAGATTGGTCCCCAACCACCGGGCCGTGAGGAAACGATATAATTTGGCGATATGAGTCAGCTGCACTTTTCCCTCATTCCCCGTCACGCTCACTGTAGAACTTGAACGCACGTGAGGTCATTTCGCACGGTCATCCATGTTAGCGCGGGAAGATCAACTCCTCGAGCTTGCAAATGACGCTGGGCTGAAAAGTATGTTTGACATAACATCTCTGCCGGCATTCTGGATCAAAGTCAAGGCTGAATATCCTGCGATAGCCACGAAAGCACTGAAAACGTTGCTTCCATTTCCAACATATCTCTGCGAAGCGGGGTTTTCTGCAATGAATGCAACGAAAGTAAAATTGCGGAATAGACTGGACATACGGAATCCCCTTCGAGTATCGCCGTATCCCATCACCCCTCGATGGTACCGTCTTGTTGCAGGAAAACAAGCCCAGGGCCCCCACTGATTCAGCAATATTGGTGTGTTGCAATGATTTTATATGTTCATACGAGGAAAATATGCACTGTGTGTTTAATATCCAAATGTTACTTAAAATGTTATGATGCTAATGACTTATAATTAACTTATCATGCGAGGAAAATATGCGCTGTGTGTTTAATATTAAATTCGTTAGATACTGTAAACCCTTTTAGAAACAAAATTGAGTTGCATTAGCCACTTATAAATGACTTATAGTTGACTAATCACTTATATTCCGGTCGTGATTAACAATCCCCTCCCCCCCGTCGGCCGGTTCGCAAGAATATTGTCAATGTTAAACCGGTCCCCCCCCGTGCAAACAAAGGTTGGGGACCCCTGCTAAGTAGACCTATCAGTTTTCTCTGTGGACGGGCTTTACAGTCGACCTCAAAAATAATGACAGTGTTGCTCGCTGCACTGTTTGCAACAATGACTTTTCTATTGCCCATGGTGGGTTAAAATGTAAAAGACATGTAAATTGTACAGGTGTCATTAGTTCATTAGCATAGCTAACGTTATTTAAACTAGCTGGCTGGCTGCTGAGGAGCTACGCTATTGATGTCCTACGTGATGAGGCCAAACTCCCTGTAGACTTGCTTAAAGTTGTAATAGAATAAACATGATAATATAATTACATATTTTAATGTCACATTTTCTGCATATACCCAACTTGGTTTACAGATTAGACAAAGTCACTGAACAAAGTATTACATACACCCTTGGAAGCCGAACCGGGGGGCGGGGTGCTACCTCCCGGAAATGAGTTTTTGCAGGGTGGGATGTCTGCTTGCCACTAATTTTATCTGACCCGCCAAATATTTCCAATTTTTTTCTGTCTTTATCTCAGCCTTGCAGTAACTGCAGTTTTTTTTTATTCACAAGAAGCTAGTCAGACAGCATTTGCACTGGAATACATCATTCAATTTACAATGTAAATGTGTGATTAATTTCTTTATTAACTACGTACCCCTGTTTGCTGACAATGATTGAGCGTTACGTCAAAGATTATCTTAGAAAAATCAACAAGAATTTAACAAAAATCTTTTTAGGAGTACTCGAAAAAAATCTAACAAGAATATTTCAGACTCCTTTGGATTCTATATACTTCATCTACTGCGTTTAACGAAGATTCGCCCCTGTTGCCTCTTAACCTTTAACCTCTGACTCTTCCATGGAAACCAAAATGGCTCCCTGACAACGGAGACGCGCAGCAATTTAGAATGGCCGGTCGGCGAAAAGGGCTTTTAAGTTTCAGAAACATTTAAAACTCTGGGTAAAGGAAGTTGCGTCGAAATCGGGTATCCCAGGCGGGAGTGCAGACAGGTGACTTTTTTAATTCGTCATCTTTAGCGCGGTTTGTAAGGTGAAGCCGCGGACCTGATCTGCACCGGTTGCAACCCTCCTTCTCCCCCACCATCAATCAAAAGCGAGTCTGTAAAGTGTAGCTTCGGCATTTACCGGGTGCCCCATTGATTCGTGTGTTGAGTTGATTGCTGAATTAGGAAATAGTTTGGGGGTGTTTCCATAGATCACTGTATTCCGCGGTGTACCCCTTCACCTCTGGATTGAGTTCTGACAGTGGTAATTTGACCGCGGCTCCAGGACTCAGCTATCCTCGGCGGTATTATTTATTTATTTCCTGGATCCATTTTGCTATTCATTTTTTATTGAAATCATTGCGCTTTCGTGCCTTTAGGCACACAATACTATATTTAAAACACACAAAATGCTGGAGGAACTCGGCAGGTCAGGCAGCATCTATGGAGAGGAATAAACAGTCGACGTTTCGGGTCGAAACCTTTTATCTATAGTGGGCCAAAACATGCTCGGCTCTGGCTGGCGTTTCTGTAGCGAACCTGCATTCTACAAAGAAGAAATCAGAAATGATTCTTTTAATAATTCCATAGTTATTGTGTGTTCGTCCCCTGATTTAGTTTAGGTCACAGCTCATTGTGTGGCTGGAAGCATCCCGCTTCTTGATGGTACGCCAGTAAGCACGAAGCATCTATTCCGCAGTCTGCTACATTCCATTGGAGATCAGCAATACAGTAATTTGCTTATGCAGTTCAGGTCTCACGAGATTAAAAAAAAATCACTGTATCTTAGACAACAAATAAGGTTTAACTGATAAGAAAAAAAATTGAGAAACAGAAGTGAGATTGAGAAGATGTACTGAGTTTTCCTTACTTTTCATATGAATGGATTACCTTGCAATGATCGGTTGAATTGAAACGTTAGTGGTTGGAAATGCCCACTATGTCCACCCTCCCCCCATCTGAAATTTGACATGAGCAGTATTTGGTTTGGTTGGTAAAGGCGTTTTAAAATTTTGTTGTCATGGTTCAATAGGTAGGAAAGGCCAAGTATTTATGATGCTCTCTAAAACTCAACTAACCTATGAACTTTCATTCTTTTCATTTACAGTAAGAAATGGCCATTATTTTAAGGACAAGATATCATACCAGCCAAAGCTTTTGCTTAGTCATGGATGTAATTTGCATATTTCCTTACAATATAAGAGGAGTTGATTTTAGACAGCTCACAGAACAATCCAATTCACCCAATAATTTTCCCTGCAATCTAACCAGGTTCCACAATTTCCCCTGTATTTTACCAATAGAGACAATTTACAGTGACTAATTAACCTGCTATACTGCATGTGAGAGGATTGGAGAAAACCACAAGCTCACGGGAAGAGTGTGGAAACTCCACAGCAGCACTGGAGATCAGGATTGAATTCAGGTCACTAGAGCTGTGAGGGAGCAGTTCTATAACTGTATCGCTATGCTGCTCTGCTGCTTTTTATTAAATTTGCAGAAAATTGCTGGATTTTATTATGCTTCTTTAATTCTTCAGGCATTAATTTGCATATTGTCATGTACCAAGTGGATTATCATTAAAGATACGAAAAATGAGTCAATCACTGAATGGAGAAGAGGAAATTTTCAGGGAATTGGTAAGAACATTAACCTCCTTTGATAATTGATTATGTCAATATGCATGTTATCCATATTTATCATTTTCATTCATCCGCCAAAGGTTATCATGGCTGGTAGTTTCTTTAGAAATAGGTTTTTCATTACTATATTAGACTTCAGTTAAAAACCTCACCTGCTTACCTTTGAGAGCCAGCAAGGATAGTGTTTAACAGACTTTAAAGACAGCCACAGCATAGCAATTGATTAGTAAATTTGCAGAAAAATTAGTGGTGTTGTTGAAAATATGGAGGATAATGAGGATACTGAGATCAGGGAGAGGTACGCCGATACTCTAGATCAGGAGTTCACGATGTTTTTTATGTTAGGGAGGCCAGGTTGGGAACCTCTGCTCTAGTTAGGTGTTAAAACAAAATAACACTACAGTCAGAAACACATCGCTGCTGTAGTGTAGTTTCTTTATACTGGTGATCTCCAGGGTGTTGTTGATGGGGAATTCATTGATTGATATGCTGCTGTATGTCAAGAGCAGATAGTTTGTCTGTTCCTTGCTAGAAAGATTGCAAGACCAAAGCTTATACCCAGTACTTTTCTGGTTGAGTATTGCTTGATTAAACAATTATTTTTGGTTACATACTTGCTAAAAGAGTTGTATTGCTCCATTTGGTGATTGAGAGAATTTGTGTTCCCACCATACCTGTTATTTACTAGCACTACCTGTTGGTGGAATTGGAATTGTGTTTCATCTGCTATGAATTGCATCTCTCCTTTTACTTAGTCTATAGGCATCTGTTCAATAGTAGTCTCTCTTGTATGATACTTTCTGACTTGGGTCATAGTTTCTAATTAAGTTATCCTTAAAAGAAGACATTTGAATGCTGCAAAATGCATTTCCTTTGAGCACAAATAGACTTGTAAGAGCAATAATCGACAATAGGTGCAGGAGTAGGCCATTTGGCCCTTCGAGCCAGCACCGCCATTCAATGTGATCATGACTGATCATCCACAATTGGTACCCTGTTCCTGCCTTCTCCCCATATTCCTTGACTCCGCTATCTTTAAGGGCAGTATCTAACTTTTTCTTGAAAGAATCTAGAGAATTGGCCTCCACTGCCTTCTTAGGCAGAACATTCCATAGATCCACAACCCTCTGTGTGAAAAAAGTTTTTCCTCAACTCCGTTCTAAATGGTCTGCCCCTTATTCTTAAACTGTGGCCTCTGGTTCTGGACTCCCCCAACATCGGGAACATGTTTCCTGCTCTAGCGTGTCCAATCCCTTAATAATCTTATACGTTTCAATCAGATCCCCTCTCATCCTTCTAAATTCCAGTGTATACAATCCCAGTCGCTCCAATCCTTCAACATATGACATTCCCGCCATCCCTGGAATTAACCCAGTGAACCTATGCTGCACTCTCTCAATAGCAAGAATGTCCTTCCTCAAATTTGGAGACCAAAACTGCACACAATACTCCAGGTGTGGTCTCACCAGGGCCCTGTACAACTGCAGAAGGGCCTCTTCGCTCCTATACTCAACTCCCCTTGTTATGAAGGCCAACATGCCATTAGCTTTTTTAACTGCCTGCTGTACCTGTATGCTTACTTTCAGTGACTGATGAACAAGGACACCTAGATCTCGTTGTACTTCCCCTTTTCCTAACTTGACACCATTCAGATAGTAATTTGCCTTCCTGTTCTTGCCACCAAAGTGGATAACTTCACATTTATCCACAATAAACTGCATCTGCCATGCATCTGCCCATTCAAGTTAAATACCTTAAGATAGGTGAAAGATTTTGTTAATTTGGCCTTTGCTCTTATAAACACAACTTCATTAGAGAATGGTGTGGAAAGGTAATAAATGGTAGTGAGTTCCATTCTGCTCCAATTAACATTTGTTCTTACTTGTCAGTGTGCATGTAATGGACTATCATTTGAGAAGATTGCTCAGGAAGGACCACGTGTCAAGGAACTAGAAATGTTTTTCTCAGGATATCCTCGAATGGTGGGACTCCTAAACTTTCCAAGTTTAGTCATTCTTACATTAGTAAAACAGGATATCAGACGGATTGAAGGTTTGGAAGGGTGCCCTTTCCTTTCTGAACTATGGATTGTGGAGTCACATTTAGTGGTGAGTTGCATATTTTGTTGGAACAAAATCAGAGTACTTCAAGTACCTATTATAAGGGAGTAGGACTCTGGCTTGTTTCTTTTTTTAAAGAAATAGATGTCTTTGTTTGATATGTCAAATACCACTAAATCAATATTGTATGGCTCTTCTGGCCTTTAAATCTTATATATTTTCTGTTGCATAATTTCAATAAAGTAGAATTTCTATTCAAATTAACCATTCAGAGTTTCAGAGCAATGCATTCCCTTTTCATAATAGAGCATTCTGTGTAAACTTACATTATAACCTCATTACTTCTGGTTTGATGTATTTTGAATTTTCATAATTTCACTTTTCCAAAGGAGTAAATAAAATCCAGGTAAATAACCTAGAGAAAAGATCACAGCAAATCCTGAAAATATATTGAGTTGCTAATGGCAATACTATCAAATGTAGTTAGGGGCAGCTGAAAGTTGGCAGCAAAGTTAGTTGTAGAAGTCACAAGTATTAAAGTCTGGTTACGATTCTGAAAAATCTTTTAAATTTGGGAGTATTGTATTGCTATAAAAAAATAAATTTCTTGCCCAGGTTTCATCACTTAACTATTGCTAAAATATTGGGAGAGCTACCTGAGGGTCTCAAAATTTCATTTTGTTTCATAGAAACATAGAAACATAGAAAATAGGTGCAGGAGTAGGCCATTCGGCCCTTCGAGCCTGCACCGCCATTTATTATGATCATGGCTGATCATCCAACTCAGAACCCAGCCTTCCCTCCATACCCCCTGACCCCTGTAGCCACAAGGGCCATATCTAACTTCCTTTTAAACATAGCTAATGAACTGGCCTCAACAGTTTGCTGTGGCAGAGAATTCCACAGATTCACCACTCTCTGTGTGAAGAAGTTTTTCCTAACCTCGGTCCTAAAAGGCTTCCCCTCTATCCTCAAACTGTTTCAATTGAGTATTGTCTATCTGAGGCATCTGTCAGTCATGGAAATTGCATCCTAGCTGTCTAAATATGCAAGCCTGGGCAGTACGATATGGAGAGCAAACTGTTGCCCATGTCGCAAGCTCCCCCTCTCCATGCATCTGATGAGTGGCAGAGATCAATACACTTTAGTATCAGCAGTGTCGCAAAAGTTGCCAGTCAGCACTGAACTCAATGTGGGACTGCTTCAGGGACTCCTGCTCCAGATTTTTCCTTCAAGGTTTTGCTGCAAAGCAGTGGCGGTTTGAGATCAGTGTTTTCCTTCTCCTAGATGACCTACCAACCATTGCTGATGAGCCCCATCTACCTGAAGCGACTGGTTTTAAGACGCCAGTAACTGGCCTTTGCCCCTTCTCCTGTCAGTTGAAACAGTTCCAACAGACTTCGTAGCTAAGCCACATGTGAAGGCCAGGAGCTGGACTTGGTTGTCGGAGGCTATTTGAGGCACACGCCATTTGGAGGATTTAATGGGTTGTGTGAGCTTGTCCCCATTACCACCCCCCACTGTGACAACCTTAAGGAACGATTGAGTATTATTTATTATTTTTTAAATACTTGAGCAGTTTGTCTTTTGTACATTCACTGTTTGTCAATCTTTTGTATGTTTTTGTTGCTTCTGTTGCATTTTGCTGTTCTACTGTGAATTCGTACTAGAAAATGAATCTCAGCGTAGCATATGGTGACATATATGTAGTTTGATAATAAATTTATTTCAAACTTTGTATTGTACTGGTATAAAAATTGGATTGATTAAAAAAATAGCATTATTTTTCTAGGATATTGAAGGATTAGATTTGTGTACAAATCTTCAGAAACTGTACCTGTATTGTAATGGAATCACTAAGATTAAAAATCTGGAAAATCTAACCAAGTTGGAGGTTCTTTGGTTGAACAACAATAAAATTAAGGTCATAGAAGTAAGTATGTCTTTTGAGTTCTTAGTACTCTTCCTTTCTTTTGATTGTCCTAATTGGTTTCAACATTTTGGATTTGCTTGTTCAAATGTTGCATTTTTTTTCTCTTTTGAAGGATGTATATAAATCCATGTTGTTAATATAATCTTAATAGTTTTGGGAATTAACTTTTAGAATATTCTTTTTTCAGAAATCCATTTGAAATCTTTGTTGCTGACTCACAATCTTCCACACATCAATTTGAGATCATTTAAAATTCCATTGCCATTACCCTAAGTTACAAGGAGGGCATGGCCTATTTTGTGCATGCTTTATGTTTTAAGCTTTAATGGGATTTTGCGAATATTGCAATAAGCAAGAGGCAGAGAGAGAGAGGAAATTGAGAGTAGAGAAGCTTCATGATAGTAAAACTCCATAAACATGCATAAAACTATATATTTTTTAACTTTTTCAATATAGGGGTTAAATACACTAAAGAATTTAAAGGAGTTGAATCTTGCTGGCAATTTAATTGATGTGATTCGTAAGTATAATTTTCAAAAACTTTTTATTACTTATAGAGATCAATTTAAATTTTTTTTTGGCTTGTTATGATTTGCCATGGTGTCTCCTGATATCCTTACAGGGCTACAACTTAAATGTACTAAAGGGCACGTGTTTAAGGTTGGGGGTAAGATTTTTCACCCACAGTTTGCTGGGAATCTGGAATGTACTGCCTGAGTGGGTAGGGGAGGCAGGTACTTTTTATAGCATTTGAGAAGTTTCTAGATGAGCACTGAAACACTGGCATGTAGGTGGCTATGGAGCAGGTGCTGATAAATGGGATTAGTAGAGATAGGTATTTGATGGTGACAATAGGTACCAAAGGGACTATTTCGGTGCTGTATAACTCTGCCTGACTCCATGCTTCTGAAACTTATTTACAGATCAATAATCTGAATTAGAATTAGGTTTAATATCACAGACATATGTTGTGAAATTTGTTAGCTTTATGGCAGCAATACAATGAAATACATGATAAATATAGAGAAAAACTGAATTATGGTAAGCATACTGTATATCTATTAAATTGACCATGCATCCGCACCAGACTTTGAGGTGAATGGTCCTGAATTTGAATCCGGCCGGCTGCTTGCACTTTCCATCCGTGCTGAGTTGAGCATCGAGCTAGCAATTTGGCCTCATTTTTAAAAAAACAGTCAAATGCTACGGAAACAGCAAAAATGCTGCCTGAAGTGCCTCGGGGCGTGAAAAGTAACAACAACAACAACAACAATATATGTTTATTAAGTAGTTAATGTTCATGGGTTCAATGTCCATTTAGAAATTGGATGGCAGTGGCGACGAAGCTGTTCATGAATCACTGAGTGTGTGTGTTCAGGCTTCTGAAACCTCCTTCCTAACAGTAAAAATGAGAAGAGGGCATGTCCTGGTTGGTGGAGGTCCTTAATGACAGACATCGCCTTCCTAAGGCACCACGCCCTGTAGATGTCTTGGATACTATGGAGGCTAGTACCCATAATGGAGCTGAATAATTTTTCAAGTTTCTGCAACTTACCTTGTGCAGTACCCTCCCGCCCCCAAACCAGACAGTGATGTAGCCAGTCAGACTGCTCTCCACAGTACACATGTAGAAGTTTTTGAGTGTTATAGTTGACAAACCAAATCTCCTCAAAGTTCTAATGAAATATAGTTGCTGTCTTGCCTTCTTTATAGTTGTATCAATATGATATATTCAGGTTAGGTCCTCAGAGATATTGACACCCAGGAACTTGAAATTGCTCACTCTCTCCACTCGTGATCCCTCTGTGAGGACTGGTTTGTGTTTTCTCATCTTACCCATTCTGAAGTCTACCTTCAGCTCATTGGTCTTGCTAACGCTGAGTGCAAGATTGTTGCTGCAACACCAACTCAACTTGAAATTCTGCCAACAATGGTTGTATCATCAGTAATTTTATAGATGGCATTTGAGTTATGCCTAGCCACATGGTCATGGGTGTAGAGAGAGTAGAGCAGTGGGCTAAGTACACATTCCTGTTGTGTGCCGGTGTCGATGATCAGCGAGGTGGAGATGTTATTTCCAATCCTCACAGGTTGGAAATAGCCAAGAGCCAAGGAAGTCTTAGGAAGTTGGGGATCCAGTTGCAGAGGTGGGTGGGGAGGGGTGGTTAGAGGCCTAAGTCCTGTAGCTTTTCAGTCAGGACTGTAGGAATTATTGTGTTAAACGCTGAGCTAAAATCAACAAACAGCATCCTGACATAGGTATTTGGCATTGTGTAGGTGATCCAAAGCCGCGTGGAGAGCTATTGAGATTGCGTCTTCTGTAGATCTATTCTGGTGATAGGTAAACTGCAGTGGATCCAGGTCCTTTATGAGAAAGGTATTGATTCTAGCCGCAACCAACCTTTCCAAAAAGCATTTCAGCATTTCATCATGGTAGATGTAAGTGCTACTGGACGATAGTCATTAAGGCAACTCGCACTGCTCTTCCTGGGCACTGGTATAATTGTTGCCCTTTTGAAGCAGGTGGGAACTGCCGACCATAACAATGAGAGATTGAAGACATTTTTGAATACCCTCACCTGTTGTTTGGCACAGGCTTTCAGAGCTTTACCAGGTATTCCATTTGGCCTTGCCTCCTTGTAAGGGTTCACCTTCGTGAAAGATAGTCTTAACATAGGCCTCCAAGCCAAAGATCGGAGTCACCTGATGCAGCAGGAATCATCATAGCTGTAGTTTTATTCTCCCTTTCAAAGCCAAGATAAAAGGCTTTGAGCTCATCTGGTAGTGAAGTATCACTGCCATTCATGATGGTGTATTTTGCTTTGTAGGAAGTAACGGCCTGCAAACCCTGCTGGAGTTGATATGCATCCGATGTCGCCTCCAGCATCTCTCAGAATGGTTTCTTGGCTCTAAAAATAGCCATCTGCAAGTTATACCTGGTTTTCTTATACAGTCCTGGGTTGCCATACTTAAAATGCCACAGATCTAGCCCTCAACAGACTACAAATCTCCTGGTTCATCAACGGGTTTTGGTTTGGGAACGTACAGTAAGTTTTCGTAGGCACACGCTCATCCACACGGGTTTTAATGAAGTCTGTGACAACTGTGGATGACTCCCTGAATACAGTCTGCCCCACTGATTCAACGCAGTCCTGGGGGTGTTACTAAAATGATCACTAAAATCTCCCACAGCAGATAAAATTACCATCACTTAATTGCGAGGTATTCCAGGTCTAGTAAGCAATATCAGGAAATATCGACACATTAGTACATCACGTAGAGTTGATCATGAGGTATACACCTCCACCTCTGCTTTTGAGAGAGTGGTTCTAATTTCTAATTTCTTCCATACTTGTAATCTTAGACCTAAAGGAAGCATTTGATGTGGTTTAGAAATTAGACCTATTCTTGACTAGTTAAAATCCTTTGTGGTGTATGTAATATACAATGTTTACTTATTTACAAATCTCTTCTAATCTGTCTTTATGTACATTTTGTACATTAGGAAAAGCCTGTGCAATCACTTTATCAAAAAATGAAAGTCATAATTTCATTAAAAATTATAAATAAAGGGATGGCACAGAAGATTAGCAGTTAGCACAACACTTTACAGTGCCAGCTATAAAATTGTTTGGGTTTCAATTCCTGTCCCTGTAAGGAGTTTGTATATTTTCCCAGTGACTACATGGTTTCTCCTAAGTGCTCCAGTTTCCTCCCACGTTCCAAAGATATATGGATTCAGGTTAGTAGGTTGTGGGCATGCTATTTTGTTTGCCAGATGCGTGGCCACACTTGCAGGTTGCGCAAAGTGTATCCTTGGATGTGTTGGTCATTGACGCACATGATACATTTCACTGTATGTTTTGATGTACATGTGACAAAAAGGGCTAATCTTTTTCTTTGCTTCAGTATGAGTGGTGCCTGTTGCATTCGATCAGCTACACTGATTTAAAAAAAAATTCACCCAACAGAAAAATTATTAGCCTTTTTTGAACTTCAAACCATGCTTATGCTGGAAAGCAAAACAATAGATAAATTCATTACTAACTCATGTCCATCGCTATCATCACGTCATTTTCTTTGCTGTTATACTCAGGTTCATGATATATTCAGCATCTATAAGAAGAGGCGCAGTCGACGTTTCAGGCCGAGACCCTTCGTCAGGACGAAGGGTCTCGGCCTGAAACGTCGACTGCGCCTCTTCCTATAGATGCTGCTTGGCCTGCTGCGTTCACCAGCAACTTTGATGTATGTTGCTTGAATTTCCAGCATCTGCAGTATTCCTGTTGTTTTTGTTCATGATATATTCACATTGTTTATGTGCAATTTCAGGAATCAGCTTTTACAGGAGTGGGATATACCAGTTAGTTAAGTGCAGCAACAACTTTTCACTCAATGTAAGTAAGACCAAAGATTTTCAGAAAGGGTAAGATGAAGGAACACAAATAATTCTCATGGAGGGATCATTCTCATGGAGAGGATGTTTCCTGTGATGGGAGAGTCTAAGACCAGAGGATGCAGCCTCAGCATAGAGGGGTGTCCTTTTAGAACAGAGATGAAGAAGAATTTCATTAGCCAGAGACTGGTGAATCTGTAGAATTCTTTGTCCCAGGCAGCTGTGGAGGCCAAGTCTTTATGTATATTTAAGGCAGAGCTTGATTGGTCAGGGCATGAAGGATGTGGGGAGAAGGCAGCAGAATGGGGCTGAGAGGAAAAATAGATCAGCCATGATGAAATGGCGGAGCAGACTTGATGGTCTAAATGGCCTAATTCTGCTCCTATGTCTTATAGTCTTTTGATCAGAAGTGGAGAGAGTGAGCAATTTCCAGTTCCTGGGTGTCAATATCTCTGAGGACCTAACCTGGATGCGACATATTGATGCAGCTATAAGGAAGGCAAAACAGCAGCTCTACTTCATTAGGAGTTTGAGGAGATTTGGTTTGCCAACTAAAACTCTCAAACTTCCAAAAATACTGTATACCACGGAGAGCATTCTGACTGGCTGCATCATTTTCATGTATGAAGGAGCTACTGCACAAGATCAAAGTAAGTTGCAGAAACTTGTAAAATTAGTCAACTTCGTCATGGGTACTAGCCTCCGTAGTATCCAAGGAGTGGTGCCTTAGGAAGGCAGCATCCATCATTAAGGACCCACACCACCCAGGACATGCACTTTTCTTATTCTTACGATCGGGAAGGAGGAACAGGAGCCTGAAGGTACACACTCAGTGATTCCGAAACAGCCATCCAATTTCTAAATGGACATTGAACCCATGAACACTACTTCGCTACTTTTTTATTTCTGTTTTTTTTTGCACTACTTACAGTATTTTGACGACTATTTAATAGACATACACTTACTGTAATTTTGTTTTTTTCCTCTATATTTATTTATCATGTATTTCATTGTATTGCTGCCGTAAAGTTAACAAATTTCATGACATATGCTGGTGATATTGAACCTGATTCTGATATGAAGAAAGGCTTGAAAATCTGCTTCATCTAACTAGAAAAGGTTATATTAACTAAATCTTTTTTTAAATTACAAAATACTTTGATAGGATAAATAATGAAAGGTTATTTCCTTTGTTGGTTTTGTACTTCCTTTTGGAGTTTAAAAGAATAAGAGATAATCTTATTGATCCTAAAGGGGCATGATAGGATATTCGTCAAAATATTTTCACTAGTGAGAGACTCTTGAACAAGGGGACATACACCAGTGGCCACTTTACTAGGTCCTCCTGTACCTAATAACATTGCCACTGAGTGTACATATGTCTCTGGTCTTCTTCTGTATGCCAACCACTTCATGGTTTAGTGCATTCAAAGATGGTTTTCTGCACATCACTGTAGTAATGAGTGTTTGTTTGAGCTACTGTCACCATCCTGTCAGCTTGAACCATTCTGGCCATTTTTCTCTAACGTCTCTCATTTACAAGGCATTTTCACTCAACAGAACTGCCACTCATTGGATTTCTTTTTACTTTTCACACCATTCGATGTGAACTATAAGAGACTTGTGCATCAAAACACTCGGAGATCAGCGCCTTCTGCGATACTCAAACCACTCCTTCTGGCACCAACATTCAAAGTCACTTAGGTTACATTTTTCCCCATTCTGATGTTCCCCAACAACTGAAAATTTTGACCATGTTTGCATGCTTTTATGCATTGATTTGCTGCCGGATGATTTGAATTAATGAGCAGATGTACATATTAAAGTGGCTACTGAGTGTAGTTCCAAGTTAGGATATGAAGCATGTAGAAATATCTTCTTACAGAGTAGTGAACCACTGGAATTCTGTGCCCCAGAGGACTATTGGTGCCAAATTATTGGAGGCATTGAAAATCGTAGGATTAAAATTGTTATGCATGAGGACGTGGTACAGAGAAGAAGCTGGGGCTAGAGCAGTCATTATCGTACGGAAGGACAGGACATCTTTAAGGATCCAGGTGGCCTACTCCTCCTCCTATTTCATGTGTAATACAGGCCATAAATGTCAGTGATACTTGAAGAATGAAAGGTGTTTCAATGTTGTTTTATTTGTATAAATGATTTGAACAAAGGTGTGGTTATTGAATTAATGACTTATGGAAAGTAAGTTGTAAAGCGACATAGGAAGCTGCAAAGGGATAGTTGTTAAGCTAGTAAGAATAAATTTGGTGAATGGAGTACAACATAGGAACATTAGCCATTTTGGAAGGAAAAATTAAGGATACTCCTTATGTAAATAGTGAGAGATTGCAGGTCCCTGAGATGCAAAGGATCTGGGAGTCCTAGTGCATGATTTGAACAAGACTAATATCAAGATACAAGAAATAATTAAGAAACCTAACAGAATCATTGCAAGGGGAGTTGAAAGCAATAAAAGTGAAATTATACCTCTGATTGAGACCACATCTAAAGTGTTGTACACAGTATTGATCTTAAAGAAGGGTTTTAATACATTGGAAGCATTTCATAGAATTGCTGCGACAATACCTGGAAATAGCCATCCTAGGAGGAAAGTTGGACAGGTTAGGCATACCTGTAGGAGTTTAGAAAAGTGAGAGGAGACTTGATTGAAGGAAATGCATAGACCTGAGTGGTTGTGATAGGATGAATGTGTGGATCCACCATAGATGAGAATCTAGAACAAGGAGTTATTGTTTTAAAAATAAGAAGTTGCCCATTTAATAGAGACAATGCATTTATTTCTCTTGGTGGTTGGAATGGAATTGGATTGGTTTATCAATCTCACATGTACTGAAGTACAGCTTGTCTTTCATGCCGTTCAAACAGAACAAATTATTACATAGTCCATTGAGGTTGAAACAATAACAGAATACAGAATAAAGTGTAACAGCTATAGAGAAAGTGTAGTGCAGGTAAACAGTAAGGTGCAAGATCAAAACAAGGTCGATTGTGAGATAAGAGTCAGTCACAGTACTGTGACGAAAAACCAAGTTATCAGAAGATTGATGCTGATGAGAGAGATAAAAGAGACAAATAGAGAAACATTCAAAATGTTAATAAGAGAGCAGAGAGATTAACGAAAAGAGACACAGTCCCAAGTATTGACAGGCCGGTTGCTTTGAACCTGAACTGTTGAAAGTTTGATGGACAGGCGATACCCCAGCAGGGGGATAAAAGGAACAGGTTCGCTAAGGCAAGACACACACCATGAGATCACGAGATAACGAGACCCTGGAAGTGCGGTGTGCCCCCACAAGTTGGTAGGAGTTTGGAGGTCTGGTCGCGTGACCGACCATAGACGCAGAGGGTGAAAAGGTACGATCGGCGGGAACCTGGTGTGTGTGTCCGCCCTTGCCTGGGTGCTGGGTTCAACGTGGAAGAACGATCGTATCCGGAACGGAGGGGTCACAGTCGGTGACCTCAGAAGACATTAAAAGGGCTTGCCCGAAAGCTAACTGCGAGGAACATCAAAGGTCTGTCTGTGAATCGAAATTTGCATATTCGGGCTCTCTCTCTCTCTCTCTCTCTCTCTCCAACGGCACAACAGCGATTGCTGCGAACTGTACTCAGCTGAACTGAACTCGGCGTCACTTGAGACTGATCATTTTACCCCTAGACTGCGATGGAGCTTGATTGATTCCTATTATCCTAGTTCTGTGTACATGCGTGTTTTATCATTGCTAACCTGTTGCATTTATAACCTTATGATTAGAGTACTGTGTTACTTATTTCTTTAATAAAACTTTCTTAGTTCCAGTAATCCAGACTCCAACTAAGTGGTCCATTTCTGCTGGTTTGGCAACCCAGTTACGGGGTACGTAACAGTACAGAAACAAGTCCGTCAGCCCATCTAGTGCATGCCAAACTATTATTCTGCCTAATCCCATTGACCTGCACCCAGACTATAGCCCTCCATACCCCTCTTATCCATATACCTATCCAATTTTCCCTTAAATATTGAAATCTAACCCACATCCACCACTTTCACTGGCAGTTCATTTCACACTCTCACCACCCTCTGAGTGAAGAAGTTACCCTTGTGTTCCCTTTAAACATTTAAACTTTCACCCTTAATCCATGACCTCTTGTTCTAGTCTTGCCCAACCTCAGTGGGAAAAGTCTGCTTGCATTTACCCTATCTACACCCCTCATAATTTTGCATAACTCCTACACTCTAGGGATTAAAGTCCTAACCAATTCAACATTTCCCCATAATACAAGTCCTCAAGTCCCGGTAATATCCTAGTAAATTTTATTTCTTTTTGTACTGGAAACCATTTAATAGTCTTATAATAGTGGGGTAGAAGCTGTCTGTGAGGCCTTTCAAGATTTTGTATTTCCTGCCTGATGTGAGAGGTGAGAAGTGAGAATCATCAGGGTGGGTGGGGTCTTTGATTATGCTGGCCTGTTTACTGAGGCAGTGCAAAGTATCGAGTCCATGACCTGTGTATAGTTTATGTGATGTGCTGAGCTTCTTGCGTATGTCCGCAATTCTCTGCAGTTTCTTGCAGTCACATGCAGAGTAGTTGCCATACTAAACCATGATGCTTCCAGATAGGATGCTTCCTATGGTGTATTGATTAACAATTGGGAAGGACTGAAGTCTGAAATGCACTGCCTGAGAAGTTGGTGGAGGCAAGTACTCTCACAACAGTTAGGAAGCATCTAGATATATATTCAAATTGCCAAGATACATCAGGCAAAAGACCAAGTGCTGGTAAATGGGATCGGTATACTTGATTGGCACCCCATCCACCATTCCAAACATTAATGCCACTTTGGTATTATCTCCAAAATCTGCAACTTCTACCACAAGTGAGACAATCATTTCAGGTATATGGGAAAACCGCCTCTACTCTACACAACATTCAACCTTAGTGGTAATTTGTTCTCTTTGTAGCTGGGTCTAAATCCTGGAACACCCTCTGTTTTCCAATGTTCCTGAAGTACTTTGACTTAAAGGAAGGCAGTTCACCATGTCAAGGACGATAAATTCTAGCATCGATGATGCCTGGAAAACAAAAAAAAAAGATACATGCATGTTTCCCATCAAATAGACCATTGATTAGGAATTGGGCATGTCCCCTTTGATTTTCACCATTTTTAACTGATGCACCGTAGGAAGCATTCTATCTGGGTGCATCATGGCTTGGCATAGCATCATACAAACCAGCCTTCCCTCCATTGCCTCTGCTTTAATGAGGCTTCTTCCTGCCTCAATAAAGCAGCCAGAAGAATCAAAAGATTCCATTCACCCTAGCCATTTTCTCTTCTCCCTTCCCACCAGCCAAATGACATATGCCACCTGCTTCAAGGACAGCTTCTACCCTGATGTTATAAGACTATTAAATAATTTCTTATTAAGATCATCTACTTATGCTATTGCACCTTATTGTTTGTCTGCTCTGCACTTTCTCAGTTCTGCATTTTTATTGCTTTACTTTGTAATATATCAACGCACCGTTGTAATGAATTAAGTGGTATGAACAATATGCAAGACAGGTTTTTTCACTGTATCTCAGTACATGTGGTAATAATGAAACAATTTACCAATGTATGGCTTCAACAGGAACTTGTGGGTGGTAGCATTTTCATGATTTTGTTCCATTCGTGAGAGAATTGTATGGTTTGTGGTTTTCTTTCTTTACTGTATGAAATCCATTATTATAATGTCAAATTTAATTTTAAGTGCTTCAAAGTAATAATTAATGTAAACAATATTTTAAATTTCAGGTAACTCTTTGGACTTCAATGTTCAGTTAAAATGGGTTAATCTGTCAGGAAACAGAATAAGCTCCTTTAAGGTACAAATTTCACAGTTTAATTATGTTTTATATTGGAAACAGTCTATATAAGAATAATGGATTTGATTTTATGATCTACTTATATAGGATCATGTCAATATTTTTCTGGCTGAGCAAGCTATCAAAGCTATCGATCTTGTCTTGGGACAAGTTAGTTTACTTACATAGCATGTATTGGATTGGGGCACCTACAATAGGTAAATAATTTGCTTTTATTCCTGGGAGTCTCCCAGTTCTGCAATGTACTGAGCAAATCATATTTATTAAAAAAAATTGTATAGTCGACTGTCGTGAAACTACTGAATCTAGTGACAGAGTACCGATATGGAGAGGAGAGGGACTTGAAGGAAGTTATTGACCCTTTGGAAGATGCTAAGTACTTTTTTCTTTATTTTATTATCATTTTTAATTTTTTTGATATTTTAAAATATTTTAGTTGTTAATTTTCCGATATATAAATTTTATTTATACCAGTTTAAATATCATCAATCAGAGAAATTTAAAACTGCTTCAAATGCCTTTGACACCAGTGACCAGACACAGGTTACCAGGAAATATACAGGATCTCAGGATTCAGTGCCTTTGGCCAGGTCATTCTAAGGAGCCTGGATGCCTATAAGGTGCCTCGAACATACTGGGTATCAGGCCTACCTACCGCTGCAATATGTCTACAGAAGATGCACTGGCTGTCCATTTGGTCATGGATAACCTGGACAATAGTAATACTTACATTAGCAGCTGTTCATTGACTAGCATTCAACATGAACATACCTGCAGTTCTAATCAAAAATCTCCAGAATCTGGGCTTCTGTACTTCCCTCTGCAACTGGATTCTTCACTTCCTCACCAGGAGACCGCAGTCTGTGTGGATCGGAAATAACATCACCTCCTCACTGACAATCAACATTGGCACACCTCAAGGATGCATGCTTAGCCCACTGCTCTACTCTCTATATATCTATGACTGTGTGGCTAGGCACAGTTCAAATGCTATCAATGAACTTACTGACAGCACAACTATTGTTGGCAGAATTTCAGACGGTGATGAGGAAGCATACGGGAGTGAGATAGATCAGCTGGTTGAGTGGTGTTGCAGCAACACCTTGCACTCAATGTCAGTAAAACCAAGAAGGGTAAGTTGAGGAGATGTACACCAATCTTCACCGAGGGATCAGAGGTGGAAAGGGTGAGCAGTTTCAAGTTCCTGGGCGTCAATATCTCTGATGATCTATCCTGGGCTCAACATATTGATGCAATTACAAAGAAGGTACACCAGTTACTATACTTCATTGGGAGGTTGAGGAGAATTGGTATTTCTACAGATGTACTTTGGAGAGCATTTTAGTCTGTCTAGTATGGAGGAGTCACTGCGCAGGATCAGAAAAAGCTGCAGAAAAGTTATAAACTCAGTCAGCTTCATCATGGGCACTATCCTCCCCTGCATCCCAGAAACCTTCAAAAGGTGATGCTTCAAAAAGGTGGCATCCATCATTCAGGACCCCCATCACTGAGGCCAAGCCCTCTTCTCATTGCTACCATGAGGAGGTGCATGAGTCTGGAGACACACACCCTACCTATTAGGAACAGCTTCTTCCCCTCTGCCACCAGATTACTGAATGGACCATGAACATGTACACACTTCCTCAATATTGTTTCCCTCTCTTTTTACGTTTGTAGATTATGAGGACACTCAGTCCTTGTTTATTGTCATTTAGAAATGCATGCATCAAAAAGTGATACAACATTCCTCCAGAATGATATCACAAGAAACACAGGACAAACCAAGACTAAAACTGACAAAACCACATAATTATAACATATAGTTACAACAGTGCAAAGCAATACCGTAATTTGATAAAGAGCAGACCATGGGCACGGTAAAAAAAGGTCTCAAAGTCCCGATAGCCTCATCATCTCACGCAGGTGGTAGAAAAGAGAAACTCTCCCTGCCATGAACCACCAAGCGCCGCAAGCTTGCCGATGCGGCACCATTGGAAGCACCCAACTGCAGCGGACTCTGAGTCCGTCTGAAAACTTCAAGCCTCCGACACAGCCTCTCCGAGCACCATCCTCTACCGAGCGCTTCGACCCCGCCCTGGCCGCCGAGCAACAAGCAAAGCCGAGGACTCGGGGCCTTCTCCTCCGGAGATTCTGGACCACACAGTAGCAGCAGCAGCGAAGCAGGCATTTCAGAAGTTTCACCAGATGTTCCTCGGTGCTCTCACATGCATCTCCATCAAATCAGGTTTGTGCACGGCACCCTACTTGACAAATAACAGACATCACCACCGAACTGGCCGCTGCGAGCTGCGTTGCGTCGCCATCTTCTCCTCTTAAAAATTACATATTTAATTTATACTTTATATATACTTTTTGGATTTTATCATTTTTATTACTATGTATTGCAATGTAGTACGGCCACAAAACAACAAATTTCATAACAGCAGGATGGATCTTGGAAGATGTTGCCTAGTGATAGCATAAATTTAAAAGCAAAGTTATGGAATGACCTGTTGAGATTAATTGGACATTATTACAAAGTTTTTTTGGGTCCTTTTATGTTGTAGTAAATCTATTTGAACTATTCCACTTAAAAGGTCCTGGGTACTTGTGAGTTTAAATGTAATTTCCACGGAAATTATGTCCATTTCTTCAAAATATTGAGCATTGTTTATGTGATTTTTTTAAAAAAAGTAATAATGGATCAATTATTGGCAATAGAATATTTGGGCCAGACATTCTGCTTCAAGAATTGGGTTCATCATTAATGTTAGCACTGGAAGCATTAATGTAGGACTGGAAGAATGCTACAATATCTGAGATATGCTTCCCTGAATAGAATATTATCTGAACTCTCTTCTTTATGCTAAGACAGTTCAATTGATGTTATCACATATTCATTTTCAAATAGAAACAACTGTTTCTGTCATACATTTCTCCCCTTACCATTCTGCTTTTAAAAATAACTAGTGAATTATTTTTCTATCTAATCCTATGTGGGATTCTGCCAAATAATCATCTAAACTATATGTTGTCTTTTTAGAGTCATAGAGTTGTAAATCAGGGGGACAGGCCCTTCAGCCCAACTCATCCATGTTGACTGTGTTGTGCAGCTGGCTGGTCTTGATAGCCTGTGTCTGGTAAACCTCTTATTGTCACACATACCAAGCCTGTGGCTGTTTAAGCAGCAGGTTGATATTGTACAGAAGTTTTGCATTAGGTTCTATGGCTAGATGCACGTCAATGCTAAAGAATCCTTTTTAGGATAATTGAGCTCATATCCCACCTTTTAACAAAGTGACTGAATCTTGTGTGGCTTTTTCTCATACGAGTCAAGTTTGATCAGATTTTTTTAAATAAAGAATTAAACATTGGACATCCATACTTAATGTACCAGAGGACCTTAGTCTTGGGAAGTAAAGCCTGTCTTTGTGCTGCAGTGAATGAGTTGATGGTGGTTTAGGAGTCAACTTTTGAGCTATAAATGTAAATGCATTTTGCAGTTCTGTTAATGGGGACTGGATATCCTTCCAGTCCTGGAATGCAGTCAATGCAGGCTGAACACTTTGCCAGTAATTTTGAAGATTAGTTCTACTTTTGCAAGAAGCTTGTTTGGAAATTAGTTGCAACATTGTGGAAGAAAGTTTGAGAAATGCTTGTCAGGGTAATGACTGTCTGTCATGGTTATAACAATGGCTTTTACTGCCAAATAGAAACTGGACGGAGGGTAAAAAAGTGGACCGACAGTAAGGTTTACATGCCAGCTGATTTTCAATTTCATTCATTTTAGTTTTGGTTACTGCCCATAAGTAAAAATACAAATTTGCACCAGGAACTGCTTAGAACTAATTTATTTTGCACATGAAAATTGAAGATTTTTAAATTAAGTAACTAGCATTCAAATATTATTACACAATTTATATATCATAGGGGTCCTCTAATGACAGGAAATAATATATAATCTATTCACTGGAGAGGATCAGGTGATCTCTTTAGAACTTATAAGTTTCTTTCAGGGCTTGACTGGATGGATGATAATTGTATATTGCCTCTGGGTGGACTATCTAGAATCAGAAGTCTTGTTCTTAGTATAAGGGTTTAGCCATTTTTAAAATGTGATGAGTAGAATTTTGTTTATTCAAAGTTTTAGAAGATTTGTGTTTGAAATTGATATATTTTCAGACACCATGAAGTCAATTTGCTAGGGAAATCAGGCAGGTAAGTGATCTTGATTTCCAAGATTGACTATGATCTCATTGAATGGCAGAGGAAGTTCTGGGGCTATATGGCCTATCCCTGCATCTGTTCTTTTTTGTTAAGGACAATACAGAAGTGTTTTAGTCATCCTGAATGTTTCCTTTTTTTCTGTTCAGGAGCTCACCAATTTAGCAAGATTACCTGAGCTTCAAGAGTTAAGTCTAAAAGATCCACAGTACCCAACAAATCCTGTCTCTCTTCTTTGTAACTACATTACACATGTAGTGTATCACATTCCAAAGCTTGTGAAACTGGATAGTTATGATGTTTCCAGTAAACAAGTCAAGGAGTTTGCTGAGGTAAGTAACTTTTGCATAACTTGTTCTCGGTGTGTATTCAGTTTAATTCTGTTGTCAAAGATCAGAACATTTCAAAATTGGTGTAAGTGAGCCTCCTGGGTTACCCATATAACACATCAAAGCCATTTTGAGTTTAGCCCTTTTCGCTAATGATTCTTAAACAGTAAAACTTTGCAGGAAAGGGGCAAAAATAGTATTGCTGAAACATAACATCAGTGGTTAAGGCATTGGATTCGCAATCTGAAGGTCGTGAGTTCGAGCCCCAGCCGAGGCAGCGTGTTGTGTCCTTGAGCAAGGCACTTAACCACACATTGCTCTGCGATGACACTGGTGCCAAGTTGTATGGGTCCTAATGCCCTTCCCTTGGATAACATCGGTGTCGTGGAGAGGGGAGACTTGCAGCATGGGAAACTGCTGGTCTTCCATACAATCTTGCCCATGTCTGTGCCCTGGAGAGTGAAGACTTTCCAGGCACAGATCCATGGTCTCGCAAGACTAACATCAAGCACGTACAGGACAATATTCCATTGATTTGCTTGTCATATTAGAATGTATGTTTGCATAAGGAAATTTAATTTTTGCAATTGAGGGATTCAGAAAGGCAGGACTTTTGGAGGGGAAACAAATTAAGTCATAAAATTATACTATTTCTAAAATGTAGCTATGTAATAAAATATATAAGTATTGAAAGGAAAGAGTATAGAATATCACCCTTAAATATTTTAATACTAGAATCAAAATTAAACCAAGGTTTGATTAAATAATTTCTTTACAGTCTACAGTGATGAAAAAGACTATGTATTACAGCATGCGTGTAAAGACCATCCATTATCAACTTGCTGAAATCATAGAAAAGCTGCAGAAACAACGATGTTACTTGCAGGAAATACCTTTGGAACAAATAAAAACCATCAACTTCATCATAAAGGGTGTAAGTACACTGATTATCATAAGTTACAATCTAAAAAGGATGTAATCTTCTGTCAAGAGGGTATATTTTTTCATAAAAACAGGAGATTCTGAAGGTTCTAGGAATCTAGAGCCACACACGCAAAATGCTGGAGGAAATCAGTAAGTCAGGCAACTTCTATGGAGGTCAATGAACAGTGGGTGTTTCAGGTTGATGCCCTTCATCAGGATTGAAAAGAAAGTGGGAAGAGGGGAAGCGGTAAGGAGGGAAGTACTACACCTGCCCCTACTCCTCCTCCCTCATCACCATTCAGAGCTTCAAACAATAGTCCTAGATGAATTGATATTTCAGATTGGGGGACCGCTTTGCTGAGTATTTTCATTCTGTCCACCACAAGGCGTAGGATCTTCTAGTGGCTAACTATTTCAATTTGACTTCCCATTCCAATTCTGACTGTCCATGGACTCCTGTACTGTCATTCAGATTCGAGGAGCAACACCTCATATTCCGTCTGGGTAGCCCTCAATCTGATGACATGAACATTGATTTCTCTAACATCTGGTAATTTCAACCACCACCTTTCTTACTCCTTCCCCTCCCCCACCTCCTATTTTGGCTTCTGGCTCCTTCCTTTCTAGTCTTGATGAAGGGTTTTTACCTAAAACATCAAGTGTTTATTCCCCTCCAAAGTCACTGCCTGACTATTGAGTTCTTCCAGCATTTTTGTGCATTGCTTTTTTTTAATATGTTGGACAATTCTCAATCCACAATTATATACTATATCATCACCATCATATGCTCTTAAGTTGTAAGTTAATCTTTTGTGAGACACCTTGTAAAATGCCTCTTGGATGTCTAAATACAATACATCTGCTGTTTCCCATCTATCCACTCTGGTTGATCTTTCTGGAAATACTCTAAAAATGTAAAATATGATTTCTTTATAAGCCATGCTGACATTGCTTAGATTATGTATTTTCAAATGCTTTTACTTCCGTAAAAATTATCTAATATTTTTCCAAAAATATGCTTATAGTTATCTTCACTTTATCTCTCCTTGGCAGTTTCCTCATTCTTTGGTACTTCTCTAGGATCTAAGGATTTTAGGAAGCTTACTAGTAATGCATCCATTATCTCACTAGCAATGTCTAGGATCCTAGGATACAAACCATATTAGTTTGCTTAAGATTAGTTTTCTGTTGCATTTAATTTCTTTCCAGCATCACTCAGTGCCAGTGGGATGTTTTTACTACTTTCCATTGCAAAGACTGATGCAGAGCATTTGTTTAACTCCTTTGCCATTTACTTTATTCTCGATAATTATTTCCCCGTCTTACTTCTTCTAATGGGCATGTTCTCTCTTCCATTTTATATGCTTACAATCTACTTTAATATTCCTCACTTGTTTTTCCTCGTAGTTTATTTTATTTTTATTATCTTTGTTGCATTCCGAATTTATCCCAATCTTCAGTTTGTTTAGCCTCCATAACATTTTTCTCTTTCAACTAGATACATATGCTAACTTCTTTGCTTAGTCATGGTTGGTTCATCATTCCTTCATAACCTTTCCTCCTGACTGAGATGTATTTTTGTGGAGTGTCATGAGTTTCCTCCTAAAATGTCTGCCACTGCTTGCCTGCTTTCCTTCTGATAATCTGTCTTATCTAGTCCACTTCTGCCAACTCTTCTTTTTCATTCCATTATAATTTCTTTAATGTAAGTTAAACCTAATTACCAAACCAGGATTCTCACTCACAATGGAATATACTGTAATATTCTTTCATGCTATGTTCACAACTTCCAAAGAGATCTTTAGCTATGAGGTTCTTTACTAAATATGCTTCATCGTCCATTACCAGATAAAAGATCATCTGTCCTTTATAATGACTCCATAACATATTCATCTAGAAAACAATCTAAATGTACCTGTGAATTGGTTCTCATAGCTACCCTTTCCAACTTGGTTATTAAATCTTACAGATGAAAAACACCCATATTTATGGCACTGCTATGTTTTACATCCCCCTGTTATTTGTTGATGTATATTCTTTCCTGGAGTGTAACATGATCAAGGATCTACACAATATTAACTACAGTTGATCTTTTTTCTTGCCACCTTTTACCTCCAATCAGATAGTCAACATAATCTGTGCCAAGATTGTCCCTCACAACTATATTTAAGAGTGCTACCTGTCACCTTTTCTTTTCCAAACTTCCTTCCTAAAAGTCAAATATCCTCAAAATATTAAGTTCCCAGTTTTGATTTCCTTTGCAACTATGCCTCTATAAAAGTTATCAGATCACATCCATTTATCTTATTGTGAGCCGTTTATAAGTTGACCATATTACAAATGCTTCAGGCATTAAACTACAAAGCCTTTCGATTTGCCCTTTTATAATTATTGATCATCTTATGTTTTTGTACTGTGACTCTGTTTGCTCACGCTTTTGATTTCTCTGCTTCTGCTTTTGCATTCTTCTGTTTTTTTTGTTATATTTCTATCCTTCATTCTTTGTCTCTTTTCACCCTGCTTAAGTTCCCATACCCCCGCCATTCTAGTTTAAACCGTTCAACAATGCTAGCAAACACTCATATAATGACATTGATCCCTGTCCTCTCTGGGTAAAAGGCTCTGCATGTTTAGGACCCACCTTCCTCAGATCAGTTCCTAAGAAACTAAGTCCCTGTCACCAGCATCATCTCTTCAGCCACTGATTCATCTGATCTTATCTGTTGTTCTTGTACTCACCAGCATGCAGCACATTGTTCTGGAAAGCTCTCCTGACAATGTTTTTGTTACTCACTAGCATGTCGCACACATTGTTCCTTTCCTGACCGTGACCCTACTTACCCGAATCATCATGAAAGATAAAATTAAAGCCAAAAACAGTTTTCTACTCAGTTGTCTGATTGCTGTATTTAAGCGGTGTTATTTTTATTGGCTTAAATTATTTTTCATTTATATCCATTAGGTCTGCATTCCTAATGATCTTGACAGATATTTCAACAATTTCAGATCCTTGGTGTCTTTCAGCTATCCCGATAGTAAAAGTGCTGTACATTATTTCTGGTTGATACATTGGCACTCATAGTCTATACTGTCACAGAATTATTCTTTAGCACTGATAGTGAGGTAGCAAATAGCTGATTAGTTGTAGATCTAATGATGATGTAATCATTGGTTAATATTTTGTAATGTCTTGGTGGTTTTTTTTCAAAGATATGGTCAATTACACCTTGCATCAAGTTCAAGAGTTCACCCACCATCTGTGGAGGAAAAGGGGAAAGTTGGTGTTTTGGGTCAAGGCTCCGCAGCAGTACCTAAATCTTGATGCAGGATCTCAACTTGAAGCGTTGACTATTCCTTTTCCTCCGCAGAAGCTGCCTGGTTTGCTGGGTTGATCCAGTAGTTTGTTTCTTGCTCCAGGACCCAATATCTGTAGTCGCTTCTGTCTCAAAGGGTCAATCTGTTGACAGTAACAAGTCAGCTTTAAATGAGTTATAGAACAGTTGGAGATTTTGTCAAGTAATGCAATAAATAGATAACAAACCAATATTCTTGAAACAGCTAGAATCTGAATTGACAATGCTACAAATCAACAAAATGCAAAATTCTGTACCAACCTCTCTGAATGGCTTGAAGAGTACAGTCGAAATGGAAAAGGTGCACGGCTGTGACAGTTCTGTTAAGAAAAATACAGAAGATCCTAATTCAGAAAAGAAATTTTCCCAAAAATTGGATGCTTTGAAAAAAAGGCTAACTTTTTGGAACACAACACTGGAAGAGTGAGTAAAGTCATTTATGATACACCTTTATTCTGAGAGTGGTTTAACTTCAAAAGTAATACACAATATTTTATAATGCTTATAAAGGGATATACTGGATGAGTAATGTAGCAGGGTCAGAGTGTTGTGCTAAGGTAAGGATAGGGGAGGTGAATCTTAGACTAGTGCTATGGTGTTGGCGATGGGGAAGTGGGGTGCTTAAGAGCTTTCAAATTTCTAAGTTAAGGTTTGGAGATGTGTGAGGGAGATTAGGACTCTTATGAGAAGGCACTGGGTGGTGAAAAAATGTCATGCAGACTTTGATGCCAAGGATCAAGGCTGACCTGTGAAGGGGTTTGGAGATTGAGAAATACTTCTGAAACTTTGGAACTCCAGATAATAGGTGAGTGGAGTGTGGAAATTGTCAAGGCCTTGGGTAATTGGGACCTTGAGCAATGGGTCCATCAACAGTTCCTTTCCTTCCACAGAAACTGCTTGATCCGCTGAGTTCTTTCATTAGATTATTTGTTGCTCCAGATTCTAGCATCTGCCTACTCTCCTGTCTCCTCAGGATTGAGAAAGATGATGGGAAAGAGACCTGTGGAATGTTTGGGTAGCATGGTATACAGGAGGAAGCAAAATAAGAAGGTGATTTGTCTGATGGATCTCAATCTAAAATTGTCTTGGGAAAATGTTTTTGTAATTGATGGCTGTTTGGGATCTAACATGGAATAAGATCAGAGTCATGAGCAGTGAAGTGGGTACCTTTGTAGAAGTGCCCATCAACAGTAAGGGGATTTTTCATGCCGCCGCTACCAGGAGCAGCCCTGCTTTCTGTGCACCAAGATGAAGCAGCAATGGAAGAGGTAGCACAGGAACAGCACCTCAATTTATTAGGTATAGTTTAGCTTTTAAATTAACCTCAGCCATTTCAGGAAATAAGCACTTTCATTATTTTCACTTCCAATTTCTAACATTAACTCCATGTACTAATAGCAATTTGAAATAGTTCTGTATTTTCCTCCTGCAAACCGACCTTTTTTTCAGATTGCCTTCTGTTATCACCTTGCACCTGTTGTTTTTTCTCATTTCATTTTTTCCTGTCTTTGCACTTTAAGACTTGCTTTACCTCCAACTATTGCCATTTCTGTTCAAAAATTATCAAACTGATAATTTCCTCATATGATACCAGATTGAATATCAAATATTTTCTATTATCTATCTTCTTAATTTTGGCAATGCATTTATTTTCCGTTTATCTTTAAATGTTATTCATTTTGACAGATGTTACTTGACCTACTGAGTTCCTCCAGCATTTTTTTTTCTGTATGCCAGACTCCAGAATCTACATTTTCTTGAGTCTCCATTACCTTTGTGTTCATGTTTTAACATTTTTCTAATCTTTCTTCCTTGTACCTGTTTTCCATCTTCTTAATCTTTATTTGGCTTTTAAAATATGTCCTTTTCTTTCTTTCTATATGGAAGTGTCTTTTTCTATTTTTTTTCTTCATTTTTATATCTCTTATTCTTTCTCTACCTTTTTTTGAAGATCAAGCTTGTATATTTTGTTTGTGTACAACTCCCACACCCCTTTAAAATTAACCAGGAATCATCTGACAATTGAATGCACATTGTTTTGGTGTCCAGAACCATGTTGCTTCATCTTAGTTGATATTTCACCACTATTCTTCTGAGGATAACATAGAGAATTGGCTCATCTCTGCTCCTTTGTAAAACCCTCCCTCCTCTTTACATGCTTGATTTCTAATCTCCATCTCCCTAACCTTTCTTCTATTTTCCATCTTTATTCCCAACCTTCCCGCCTTTCCCTCATACCCTCCTGTCCTTCCTCCAATCTTCCATTTGAACTTTTATTAACAATTTCTCTCTAGCCTGCCTACCCACTGAATTTGATTTTACTTTTCTTCTTGTAATAGTTGATGAATTGATCTGTTTTATAATGTAAAAATGATATAGTAATAGGCTTGCTGTGGTTTTTTAAAATAGAATGGTTGATGTGTATTATAAGTGATTAGAATAAATAGTGAATAAATAGCTCTGGGACCTAATTATTTGAAAGAACTGCAAATTGCATCTGGGCAAACTTAATGTTTGAACAGTTCCTGCAACATATACTGTACTATATTTATACAGACATAACATTTTGATGTGGATAAATTCAAGCATTTATCTCAAGTGTGTGTGTGTGTGTGTGTGTGTGTGTGTATATGTGCAAAGTACATAATAATATACTATTGTAACATTTATCATCTTTAAAACAATCATTAAATTTGTCTTTTCTCTTCACAGAACTGAAATGGGCTATGAGATGGAAGTAAAGTCAATAACTGAGTTTTTAAATTTGAGTATTCTGTTTCTATTCATTGAACTGGAAACGGTGGGGAATATTCGTTTTGAAGAAGGCACACCCTCTGACGTGTGGTATGGTGATAGTTTCAAAATACATTGCTATAAGTCTTCAATTCCTTACTTTTAAAATATTACTTGGGATAGTAACAACTAAAACAATAAAGTCTGCAACCTTGGGTAAATATATGCTACTCCTATCAAAAATAATTCGTTACATTTTACCAGCAATTATTTCACATTTATTAAGATATAATTTCACTTGTAATGCATTCTAGATCAGCCATAATGTCACTTGTATCACAAGACAATTAAATTGTATTTACTTTTGGCTGGAGAATCTATAGAAAGCCTCCAGTTCTGTCCTTTTCTCAGGTCTGTGAGTCTCTGAATTTCATGCCTGCACGTTGAAATATAGAAGTCAGAGGTGAACTGGAGATCAGATGCAACAAAATCAACAAATTTCTGCAATCATAATGGATTATCTTTACAAGAGTAACATGCATAAAATGCTGCATAAAATGCAGAGTGGGCTGCAGCCATGCATCAAAATGAACAGTGGAAGTTTTGGGCCAAAGCATTTCATCAGAACCAGAAACAAAGAGAGGAGGTAGCAATATAGAATGTTGGAAAGGAGCACAAACTGGCAGGTGATCGGTGAGTCTGAGTGAGAGAGGAAAGGTAGGGAAATGGGAATGATGTGAGAAACTTGGAGATGATAGGTGGAAGAAGTAAAGGGTCGAGGAAGATAGAATCTGATAGGAGAGGACAGTCAACTGTGAAATAAAAGGAAGCAGGTGGGGAACCAGAGGGAGGAAGGTGTGGGTGATTGCAGGTTGTGAGGGTAGAGCAGGTCAATAAGAAGGGGGTGATGATAAGGGAAAATCAAAAGGAGGAGGGGTTGAACAGCGGGGAATAGTTACAGAAAATGATGTGGATGCCATCAAGTCAGAAACTACCAAGACAGAATATGAGATATTCCTCTAATCTGCGTCCAGCCTCAGTGTGGCAATAGAGGAGGCTCTGGATAGACATGTAAGTGTGGGAATGGAAGTGGAATTAAAATTCTATAGCAGATGGAGTGAAGTCTCATCGATGTAGAGATGTAATAAATGACACCTATGGATTCATATGTGATGTGCTGCCTCATCTGGAAGGAATGTTTGGGGCCCTGAATGGTGGTGAGAGAGGAGATGATAGGGATAGTGTAACACTTAGCATGGAGTTGGATCAGTGGAGAAGGTCGAGCTGAAAAGGGGGTCACGACAAGGACAGTTCGTGCAGAAAGCAGAAACAGGAGGGGAAGATGTGCCTGGTTGTGGTATTTCATTGGAGATGTTGGAGAGCCATGAGAAATATGCATACTGTCGATAGTTTCACATATATTTGTCCTTCAGCTTGAACCCATCTATGGGGAAGCCAGTCAGGTCTCACAGACTAGCAGAAGCAGGAACTCTTTTTAAAAGTTTATTAAAACCTGTCCATGCACCATGAGTTATTTAAATTTGGGAACTATAACAATACATACTGTATGAAATAACTAGAGATTATGTAATGTGAAATGCTATAACCTGTCATACTATTAAATGAAGTCTGCATCCAGTACTTTACACTGCTTTTCACTCCTAACCGTAGCTTGTGGTACTTCGCTCACCCCTTCTGGTGGTCAATCCTGTTAGCAGATCTCTTGCTAGCAGCTCTTATTCTTCCTAATTCTTATCTGAATGATTTCGAAGGTACTTGTTCAATTCGGTCTGTACCTCCTCCTAAGTTGTCTCATCTTTCATGAGTCCTCATTATTTACAATCCAAAAATAACACCCATGGTAATTTGATTGATGTAACCTTCCCTTTTAATTGTACATACTATCCTTGTTCTGTTTGCTTGCTACATACCATGCATTGTTCGTTATAGGCATGTTTGATGTCCAGTCATGAGCTCAACAAAGATACTTTGGTGAAACAGGTTTGAGCTTTTCAGCATCAAGGAGTTAGTTGTTAACGAGTTTTTCTGTGATACATTTGCAAACACCCGTTGAAGACAGATCCAGCAACACCAGAGCCATCTATAATTCGGCTTGAAACTTTTTGCTGATATTGCAGTATTGAAGAAATGCTTGTGTTTGAATATATAAATTCTCCCAAATTTCCTTTCCAGTTTATCACCTGTTTGAAAAGCTGAGCACTGACACTGAGTTCCTCCACAGCATCTTGGGACTGAAATTTCATTCAGTTTTAGTTCAGCATGCATTTTGCATTTTTGCTGAAGGCATAACCTGAATGCAAACAAAGTGTGAAATACAATATTGCGAAATCAAGTTTCAGTTTAACAGAACTAAAAATCCCCCCCTTTTCATATTTATTCTTTACAATTAAATCTTTGGTGGTCTTAGTAAGATCCCGAAGCAATGAGCGAGCTAAAAGGAGATCATTTCACAGCGTTCTGGCATTGCCCTATTTTACCATGATGGTTATTGACTAGCTGACTTGGTATCAGAACAGTTTTAGAGTCTTTCATTAGTCTTTTCTCTAATGTTGAAAACACTTCCAAGTTCTGCAAATTGCACCAGCCATAACTCCTTGCTAAGGCCCCAAAGGTAGTGCTTGCATCTTATGAGGAACCTCCTTTGCAACTGCTGACACTTTTCTGTTGTGATGTGATGGAGGAGAGGAATCTTCTACTTGCTAGTTCCTTTCTCCTTGGCTTGGCCCAGTTCTTCAGAAGTCTTCTGGTTGAAACTTCTAAGGATATACAAGCTATTGAATTTTTTTGACTTATGATAATGACTAATGATTCCACGGCTGTTGTCCAGAGCAAAGCCGATTTTTTTCCCTTTTGCATTAATAGAGCATTCTTGTACCAAGTAAGATCACTCAGCAATGGAGTCACATAAGAAAATGCAGTTCTAATTTTCTGTATCTCTCCCACTACACCCTCCTCTCCCCATCAATTTTCAATTTACAAATTCTGAATGAAGCTGTTTTGGCAGCAACTTCTCCAGTTGCAGCTCTTGCTAAAAAGTGTACATCAGGACTACATCAGTGCACATCAAATGCTGCCTGGCCTGCTGAGTTCCTTAAGCAATTTTGTGTGCGAGGCTCCTTCTTATATTGCTACTGCCACTTTATCAGCAATAGATAAAACTATGCAAGTTTGTTTGAATTTGCTAACCACTCATGTAAATGTGAAAGTGTGTTTGCTACACTTCATCAAGGTAGGCTGTTGTATTGCTAGTGACAATGCCTTGTTTTTCAACTAAACTCAGAAAAGTGGCAGTTTTCTGAACAGGAATTATAGCAGGATCATACATGTTGAGGCCATGGGAATTTTCCTATTCTGTTCTGCTATTGCCATTTTCTTTGTAAAAACAGAAAACAAAATTCAGGAAAATATGAAAAATCTGCCATTCTAAAAGGAAATTCAGGTCCTTGAAAATCATTCTTCATGTCCCATCCTTAAGATTCTTGAGACTTTAATGATATACCCACCCCAATTTTAAAAAACTGAAAATTATTAATCTCCACCTATCTAACCCAAAATTCATACAGACTTCTTATTAGCAACCAACCTGTGCTAGCTATGATTTATTGCTTCAGTGCACTATCAAACCCAATTCTGTGAGTGGCTTGTACCAGTTCCAGTCAGCAGTTGCTGATTAAAGTTAATCTCCATATTTTACAAAGGTGATTTTTAACTAGATCCTATGGTGAAAGTTAGTCTGAACTTTTTGCAGGCTTATGAAGCCACGAGTGATTATGAGCAAATGTAGCCTCCCAAATTTCCTGAAGTAATACTGATCACCTAGATAGACAAGAAAAGAGAGTTTCCAAATCCTGAAGGGATGACGAAGAATGCAATATTAAGTGACAGTAATAAGAGAGACCAAACCAGTGTTTAAAATAGAGAAAAACAAGAGGAATTCTGCAGATGCTGGAAATTCAAGCAACACACATCAAAGTTGCTGGTGAACACAGCAGGCCAGGCAGCATCTGTAGGAAGAGGTGCAGTCGACGTTTCAGGCCGAGACCCTTCATCGGCCTGAAACGTCGACTGCACCTCTTCCTACAGATGCTGCCTGGCCTGCTGCGTTTAAAATAGAGATCTGGTTGGGTTTTGAATTAAAATTGGAGCCAATATGGTTAATATGAATTCAACCAAAACCTGCCGACTTGTAATTGCGCAACCCAACCTAAACGAGCGTAAGAAATTAGGTCCAATTAGGATTGTGTTAGGTACCCATTCTGTGCAGGTAAACATTAATGTGCTCAGTGGAGTCGGTCTTCAAGGCTGACCTTTGCTTTCATTCTCCAAGCTTGCATATAGAAACATAGAAACATAGAAAACATACAGCACAATACAGGCCCTTCAGCCCACAAAGCTGTGCCAAACATGTCCCTACCTTGGAACTACGTAGGCTTTACTCATAGCCCTCTATTTTTCTAAGCTCCATGTAGCCATCCAGGAGTCTCTTAAAAGACCCTATCGTCTCTGCCTCCACCACCGCCACCGGCAGCCCATTCCATGCACTCACCATGCTCTAGCCAATTCAGCCCTGGGGAAAATCCTCTGACTATCCACACGATCAATGCCTCTCATCATGTTGTACACCTCTATCAAGTCACCCCTCATCCTCCGTCGCTCCAAGGAGAAAAGGCTGAGTTCACTCAAACTGTTTTCATAAGGCATGCTCCCCAATCCAGGCAACATCCTTGTAAATCTCCTCAGCACCCTTTCTATGGATTCCACATATGGCTGGAAATTCCTTAAGTTATCCTCCAAGATCATCAGAGCTTTTTCCAATCAAGTCGACAACTTATTTTCCATCCATACTTAAAATTTTCTAAACGGTAATGACAGAAGAGAGAAAGGAACCAGAAGGTGAGCATCAAGGAATTGTTCAAATTTAATTAAAGAATTTGGATCTCAATGACTTTGTGAACTGTAATTTAGGAGCATGGACAAAAACTAGTTAATTCTGTGGAAGAGAAGACTCGAGAGAAGTGAAAATAATGAAGCTGGACTGAGAGCATTGCATAGATTGCTGGAAGCAACAGTAGGGCCCAGGAATAGATGATGGAATGTCAAGGTGACAAGAAGTGAAAAGAAGCAAAAATATCAATCCAGGGGTGAAACTGATATATGGGAGTTGACAATCCCAAATTATATTCAATTTCCACAAAGAGAAAAAGAATCTAAAGAAATGTCCTTAAGTGTTTGGTGGATCTGCAGGTCCATGGAGGAAAAAAAAAGAATGAATGCTTTATGTCAATGACCCTTCAGGGAAGCTAGAAATGTGAAACAACAAACATGCTTTAAATTGCAGAAAGAGGTAGAGATAGTGAGAACAGTGTGTGAAGTTCTGAATACTTTGTGAAACTCAGTGGATGCTTAGCACAAAATGAAAACCACTTTGGTGATATAGTTATGGATTGATTGGAGCGAAGTTTGTGATGCAGATATGTATATGTATTATTTATGATAACTCAGGGAAGGTTCTCATATTTAGAGCAGAGAAGAATTTTATTTTTCCTAGATTTTCAAAAACTTCATTTAAAATTAAGATTTAAGATAGTTTTGTATTGCATGGTTAAGGTCATCATTATTGTCGCACAGTTTTAAAACTATTTGCAGTCTTCATGAGGAAACGTGGATCCGTAACTCATTCAAGGAATTTAGTTATAAATGAATCAATTATTCCTCCTTATGACAGGTTCACCTCTTGCTATGACGTAATCCTATCACGATTCTGTGCATGGGATTTCAAAAGACTTGGAGTGACAGGGTTAAAAATAAATCGTATAATCAGAGTTCATAATCGAATTCTAAGGCTGAAATATGAAGAAAAGGTCCTTTCCATTTTGAGCAAAGAAGGATCGTCATATAAATCAGAGTGAGTTATTTAATTCATGTGTTCCAATTTGAGTATCTTCTTACTTATAATGAAAACAGTTCGGTTTTGAGAACAATGCAACAAATTGTGTTGTAAGACCTTTAAGAAAGAAATTGTATTTGTATTGTGCCATTTATACTCTCAGACCATCTCAATAAAAATATTGAAAGAAAAAAGACCACCTTAAAGCATCCTACGAACAATTAAGTAACTTTGATTAACTGTTGCAATTTGTAATATAGAAAAACAAGAATGCTTACTATTCATTTTGATTAATAAATTAATAGTCCTAAATTAAAATGAATTCCTCTGCTGCCTTATAGTTTTTCTTACATTGCAAATATATTTGATGCCCTAATTTCACAGAATTTATGACAATAAACATTTCTTTAGAACAGAATAAGTAACAATCTTTACTGAAAGTGAATCTCCTTTTTCTTTTCTAATATCAAACTACAGAAGGGCTGTCTTATCTGTCATCATTTTTTACTCATTACTACTTCTCTCTTTTTTGCTACATTCTGCTGTGCCACACTTTCTTTTTCATTTGCTTTTTTTCTTTTCTCCCTTCTTTTCATGCTGTTTGCTTCTCTTACATTTTTAGTTCACTGCAGGAAGTCTTTTGGTATGACTTGTAAAGTGGTAACTACTGGAAAGGAAGAAAGCTTCACAATGAATATTTTAAGAATACCCAAAATACTTAACTTCCAGACAGAAGCTGATATAATTAAATTAGAAAGACCCAATTTAGTGACTGTTAGGTAACAGGCATAATAGTGTTTGGTATATGTTTTCTGTATTGTGCAGAATGATCCTGTTCTATCAGTTAAATCATTTCTGGCCTGAAATCAAAATTTCTGCTTTTATTTAGAAACTACAAGAAGATGCTGGAATACCTGTTTTATGTATTTGATCCAGAAATATCCACTGGAGAGAACGAAATTCTATGTATTCTGGAGGATGGCTTCAAAAAAGCAGAAGTGTATAAAGTATGTAATATTTCACTAAATTAAATGGGTCACTAAAATGTCAGTTCACTACAACTTGCAGATGAATGCTTGCTCATAAGGGAATTGCATCCCAGAAAGACTTTCGGGCCAAATGGTTAGTTTGTCATTTGAAGGTGGTTTTATGTGGTTATTTTTACTCTATTCTTTCTGTTTAACACTATTTTGATATCCTCATGATTATCTGAAACATGCTGACCTCAAAATTTGGATACACAGCACTATTTTTATCAGCATTACATTTTTGGAATTTTTTATCTCTGGAGTGGAATGTGTTTATTGACCATTTGTCTATCAAGCCACATCAGTCCAGGAATTTGACTGAGAAATTGTAGTTACAATTTGTCCGTGTGTGCCTGATGCAATTTCATCAAGCATGGAATGACTCATTGCTCCTCGCAGTATTACCTGGATCTTCTACCCTCTCCTGGCCCTGATCTCATAAATGTCAACCCTCTTGCAATTTAAATTATGCAATAAGTAGCCATTAATGTGATTGTTGAGGAGGTCAAATATATGTCAGCCTGTCCTTTCTTCTCAACTGTTAACCTCTCAAAACCAACCTTGGTCCCACTCAGTACATTTTAAAACAAGGTCCCAATTACCTTCCATCAGAACCCCATGTAATCTCTTCTTTGACTTTAGCCTTATTGAGTTCGGATAGCATTATAGCAACTCAAGTGTCATTTATTGTTCTCATATTTGGTTCCTAGAATTGCTGTTTGGATTCCTGGTGTAGTCTATCTAAGGCTTTGCACTGTTCTTGACATATAAAGACCAGTAACCTGTCAGTATTTATGACTATTTTACACTTTTTGTTTGATGGTGTAGGATCTGCATTGTTTCGCTGTTTAGAATGTATCTGATTTATCCTCTTTAGTTACAAAACGTCTCATGTTTTCCTGCATTGATATATTTTTCTGTAATTTTGGCCATATATTAATAATTCTCTGTAAATTAATGCTTCGACCTATATTTCTATGGTGTCTCCTGCCTTTGTGTCATTCTCAAGCTTGTATTGGCGGTCTTTTCTACAATCAACCAGTTTTTTTTTGTAATCACTGATTGCAAGCTACTAACTTGTGTGTTTGTCCATTACACCAAGTCACCCTTTAGTTTCTGAAGCAGATCAATAATTATCATTAGAATTTCACCACTCATCCATTGTTTTCGGTCGGGTGCCAGACGCTCGGAGAGATTTGCCCAGCGCTCAGCTGGGGGCCGTGGTCGAATGGTCGGCAACTTGTGCCGGCTCCCCCACTGGACTTAGTCTGGTGAGGAGGATGTGAGGACACCCAGCAGGACTGAAAAAAACAAGACCTGACAAAGGGCGGATGAGCTCCTTGTGAGCCAACGGCCATCTTCCGTGGAAGAGATTAAAGCCTCACCACGTATCTACGATTCGTATGCTATGCACCTAGTTAGAAGAGACTGATGAACTTGGGCGCCGCACCGTGTGCCTGGACCTGCCCAAGGCCTCCGCCTAAGGAAGGGCCGAGCTCGAAGAAGCGACTGCAGTTGGAGACCGACACGGCCTTGAGCTCGAGTTTGGCGGTGGTGGCAGGTGGTGCCAAGGCAGCCAGTGAGAACAAACTGGAGGAGAGGCTGTACTTGGTGCTGTCACAAGATCGAAGAAGATGGAGGTGCATTGCCGCCAACCATGGATTTCGGGATGGCACTGACTGAGTGACTGACTCATCTATACATTATACCCATTAAATTTTTATGCATCAAGCTTGTTCCAGGCTGGCACTATAGGCAATTTGCAATGTCTGCATTTTACTACATTAATTCATTAATCTAAAGGCAAAAAAAAACTGCAGATACTGGAATTCAAAATTAAAACAGAAAATGCTGGTAATAAATGGCTCCATCTATGGAGAGAGAAACAGAATTGATGTTTTGGTTTGAGTCAGAGAGCAATACAGTACAAATAATAACCCTCCAGTCCTACTAGTCCTTTCTCAGCCAGCTAGCTCCAATTTCTTGCATTTGGTCTATATCTCTCTAACTTCCCACCCTTCTATGCCCTACTATCCAAATGCTTCTTAAATGATACAATTTACCTGCCTCAAACACTTCTTCTGACAGCTCCCTCCATGTACTCAGCAACCTCTGCATGGAAAAAGTTCCTCTTCAGTCTCTTTTAAATCTTTTCCTCGCACCCTAAATCCATGCTCCCTGTTTGGGTCTCCCAAAACATGGAAAAGACAGTTATCGTCCACCTTATTTATACTTATGATAATTTTAAATGTTTTTATAAGGTCGCCCCTCATTGTCCTTCATCAAGGAGTAGAAACCCAGCCTGCCTAACCACTCCCTAAATCTCAGGCCCTCTAGCCTGGCAATATTATCATAAATATTTCCTGTACTCTTTCAAGTTTTTAAGTACATATTTCCTATAAATGGGTGACCAAAACTGTACACTATTCTTCAAATGTGGCCTCATCAATGACTTGTACAACTGCACATAATGTTGCAGCTCCTATACTCCATGCCTAAGCTATAAAGGTCAGTGTGCTAAATGCCTTTCTCACTACCCCATCTACCTGTTACACCACTTTCAACAAACTATGCCCTTGTACTCCTTAATCGCTCTGTTTTATTACATACTGTAGTGCCATTCACAGTATAAGTCCCTGCCTGGTTTGACTTTCCAAAATGCATCACCTTATACTTGTCTGTATTCAATCCATTTGCCACTCCTCAGCCCACTTCCCTAACTGATCAAGATCTCCCTGTCATCTACGACAACCTTCTTGACGATCATCAACACTTGCTAATTTTGTGTCATCCGTAAATTTATGGAGTAAGCCTTGTGTGTTTGCAATCAAATCATTTGTATAAATGAAGAATAACAACTGACCCTTGCTGTATGTCAATAATCACTGGCCTCCAGTCTAAGATACAACCATCACCCTCTACTTCCTACATCTGAGCCAACAGTGAATCCACCTAACACCCTTTCCTTAGATTTCACAGGACCCAACCTTCCAGACTGGCCAACCATATGGGGTCTTATTAAAGGCCTTGCTAAAGCCCAAACAGACAACATTTACTTCTTTACCCACATCTTTCCTTTTGGTTACCTCTTTAAAAGAACTCCAAAAGATTCATTGAGCACAGCTTTCCACACAGAAAGCCAAGCTTACTGCACCTAATCAGACTTTATCTATCCAAATACTGGTAGATCCTGTCCCCCAGAATTTCCTCTAGTAACTTTCCCATTACTGCTATTCAGCCTGTAGTTTACTGGCTTATACTTGCTACCTTTCAAACAATTAAAGTAGCGACCTTCCAGGCTTTGGGAACTTAACCAGTGGCTAAAAATGAAGCAACTATATCCACAAAGGGCTTTGTAGTTTCCTTTCTAGACTCCCACAAGCTCAGAGGATACAGTTGGTGAGGCCCTGGGGATTTATCCACCTTAATGGGCTGTAAGCCTGCAAACCTCCTTCCTGGTAATATGAATGTCCTCCAAATCATCTCCACTTGGTTACCTTATTTCTTGAACAACCATTATCTCTGTTTTTCTCTCTCTACAGATGCTGCCTGATCTGTTAAGTATCTTCAAGTTTTATTACTACATTCATAGCTGTATTATCTGGCATACTATATTTTTCCTTTTATCTGGTACAGGTACTTTTTAGTCCAATAGAGTTGAGTATATTTCATTTTTTCTCTGCTGAGTGAAAAGGAGGCCTTGTCGGGTAATGTAATGGTTAACAATGGTCCATAATAGAAACTGTTCTACATAATTCACAAACACCATCATAAAGTTGTTGTGTTCACTTTAAGAGAATGGTGTCTGACATAATTATGTCAGTGTAAGGCAACTGCTTTTGATTTGTTCGTAATGGAAGTAAAAGGCTGTGGCTTTTGTTAGGCACATAAAATGACCCTCGCATGTTTTATTCACAAAATCTTGCAGCCTCATGACAATAGCATAGTATAGAGCGCTATTGAGTGCATGCATGTTACTTGTCCAGCATCACATATCAGCACAGAGCTGTAAGCAGCCAGAGGCACTTCTTCTCTCAGCTGATGCGTACTCATGCATAACACATCAGCAGAAGTCATGATGCCTCCATTTTTACGCAGTCTACTTTTGGGATACCGTATTAAACTAAAGGGTGAATTGCCAGGTCAAGGACATCACTCTAGCAGTTTCATGCTTATGTTGGTCCCCAAAACCCAACATAGGTACATAAAGGGTAATGTGCAGCCAACAAATGTCATGCTGTCACATAAAATTGGATAGCACAGATCAATGGAATGTACAAAGAAAAGATTTGACTGCATTAACTATTCTGGAGGGATTCTGTAATATTTGACAAATGAGTTTAAGATCTCACTGTCATGAAAAATCAATTCTTAATCCTAGTTTTACCATAATTAGAGACAGAAAAGATTGTAATGCTGGAAGTCTGGAGCAAAACGCATAAAGCTGGAGGAACTCAGCGGGTCAGGCAGGTAGAGGGAAACAGATGGTTGATGTTTTGGTCAAGACCCCACATCAGGACTGGAAAGGAAGAGGGAAGATACCCAAAATAAAAATAAGGGGGAAAGGGGTTGTGCAAGAGCTGTTGGATAGATCGAGGTGAGGGGCATGGTAGGCAGCTGAGGGAGGGTGAGAGTTGAAATGATACAAGAAGCTGGGAGGTGATTAGCGGAAGTGACAAAGGACTGAAGAAAATGGCATTTGATAGGAGGGAACTGAACCGTGGACTACAGGAAGGTGTTTCATGGGAGGTACTGGAGGGAGGTAACTGAGAGTGATGGGCATATTGAGAGGGTGGAGAGGAGAAATATGGGGTAATGGGGACCAGTAGTAGGTTAAGGTGGGTGTGGGGTGGTCAGGGCAGAGGGGATGATTACTGGAAGCTGGAGAAATTGATGTCCATGTCTTTGGGTTGGAGACTACTAAGGCAGAATATGAGCATAAACTTGGCATAAGAGGAGGCTGTAGCTAGACATGGCAGTGTGCGAATGGGAAGTGAAATCAAAATGGTTGGCCACTAGGAGATCTCTGCTGGTACAGCAGACAGAGTGAAGGTGCTTGATGAAGCTTTTCTCAGTCTGTCACATTGGAGAATACTCCCTTTCTCTCACCTGCCTATTACTCCCCTCACCTGGATCCACCTGTTACTCACCAGCTCTTGCTGGTTATACTGGCTATTTTTCTAGGTATAATGGCTATCTTCCCTCTTTCTTTCTAGTCCTGATGAATGGTCTCAATCCGAATTGTCAAGTGTCTATTTTCTGAGTTCACTGAGTTCTGGGTTTTGTGTGTTGCTTTTTGGGTAAGCCTAGTTCACCACTATCAACAGTTTTAAATCTAGCAAAATGCCAGTACAAATATAGGCACAATACAAGTATTATAATTCAAATTTATAAATTTAAATATCCCAAATTCCAAGTAAATATCAATTAAGAATATGAGAAATGGAAGAAGCAATTGACAATACAATTCCTTTGAACTTCTTTTATTACTCCGTATGATTGTAGCTGATCCTCTATCCCAAGTACACTATCCCGCTGAATTCTTGGATCACATTATTCTGTTATGCCCAAAAATCAATGAATTTCATCTTCCTGTATACTTAACTGGATATCCATAGCCCTATGGGATAGAGAACCATTAACATTTACAGCTCCTGCATAAAGAAATTCGTCATCATCTCTGTCCCAAGTGGTCAAGGCTTTATCCTATGACTCTGCCTTCTTGTTCTTGATTGTGCAGTTGAGGAAACTGTATCATACTAACTACTCTTTCAAATTGTCCATATCTCACAGAGATCATCTCTTGCTCCTTTAGATTCTAGTGAGTACAAAGCCGTTAAGAAGTGCCCATTGCTATCTGATTGCTTAGATGGAATTGGATGGTCTATTTGTCTCCAACAAGACCTCGAGGTATATTTTCTATACCTGACCTCAGAAATTATGCATGAAGATCTATTAATATCAGATGCTGTTGAAAAGTAGTCCAGAGAATGATTTATTTAAATTGAAAGATCTCACCCCCATGTATCTGTTGTGGGGCTGTTATTTATCATATGAATCTGGGTTATTTCTATGAGTAACACACATCAAAGTTGATGGTGAACGCAGCAGGCCAGGCAGCATCTATAGGAAGAGGCGCAGTCGATGTTTCAGGCCGAGACCCTTCGTCAGGACTAACTGAAGGAAGAGTGAGTAAGGGATTTGAAAGCTGGAGGGGGAGGGGGAGATGCAAAATGATAGGAGAAGACAGGAGGGGGAGGGATGGAGCCGAGAGCTGGACAGGTGATAGGCAGAAGGGGATATGAGAGGATCATGGGACAGGAGGTCCGGGAAGAAAGACGGGGGGGGGGTGACCCAGAGGATGGGCAAGAGGTATATTCAGAGGGACAGAGGGAGAAAAAGGAGAGTGAGAGAAAGAATGTGTGCATAAAAAAGAGTAACAGATGGGGTACGAGGGGGAGGTGGGGCCTAGCGGAAGTTAGAGAAGTCTATTTCTATGACTTATTTCTATTTCTATGAGTGCTTTCTTTTTTTATATCATTGTTCTATCATGACTAAAAATATCCAATAACGTGATAGATCATTGACAAAATTACATGACTGATACTTAAATTCCTCCAAATTGTTAGGAGTGTTGCAAAATCTCATCCCTTGTTTATTATAGTATCCTAGGATTTTGTTCATTTGTCCCTGGAAACTTGGGTTTTTAGCCTGTTCAAGTATTCTGCAACCTTGTTTTGTTCGTGATAAATTACTGGAGGGCATACGTGTTTGATATCTGATCATCCATCTGCTTGTATTTCCCCAGGTAAAATAAACTAATCAAGCAATTGAGATTTTAAGTTTATCTCAAATACTTTTGATGTTTTCAGAGTTTTCAGTACTATTTTACAATTAATGGTTTGTATATTGCCATGTTTTTCTCCTTAATATCCTTAACTTTTAGTTTTCTGGAACAATCGCCAATTTAGAAATATAATTCATCTGTTCTGAAAGTTGCTTATATGTTCATAATACAAGGAACTACAAATGTACCACACAATGAATTTAACTAATCCATATGTTATTGCATGTCTTCACAGTTTCTAGGTCGTGATGAGGCAGTTCCTCTCTGCAACAGTATGAGCTTATGTGAACAGCCCAGAATAGAATACCTGCAGCAACAAGCAGAAACCTGGAATACTAGCTTAATTGATCCAGTACCTTTCAGATATGGTAAGAGAATCTGGTGTAAAGGATTTTGATATTTTTCCTTATGCTTTTAAGTATCGTTTTCACAAAATATGAAAAACAAGAATAATATGGTATACTGGAGTCTACTAAAAATTGAATCACAACTGGAGATCTTTCAACCTTTTGAGCTTTTATCAACTCTTGTGAAGGGTGGTTCGTCTGACTGCTGCATTTTCCCTCGTGCCCTCTCCTTCTAATTTTCATCCAATTAGCTTTTCTGGCAATTGTTTTTGAGTTTGACTCCACTCATTCTCTAAAAGTGGTTTTCTTCCTCATATCACCTTTACCATCACATGAATCAATATTTTTGTTTCTGATCTTTAGAAACAACTCCTTTTCATTTATACTATCTCAATCCTTTACATGTATAAACATTAATTAATTTCCCCTTGGTCATCTTTGTTCTATGGAGAACACTTTAATGTCTCCAGTCTCTCCATGTTATATTATCTTTGGATCTAATCTGGTAAGTGCCTTCTTTATCCTTTGCAAAACATTCACATTTATCCAAATTTGTAATGACCAGAATTGGACACAATATCTTGCAAATATTGAACTAGTTTTTAACAATTGAAATGTTCAGCTACTAATTTTTGCGCTTATAAAGATTTTTGCATGAAAATCTTTAAACTTCTAATTTTATTTATTACATAATAGCTCTCTTTATTTGTCCAAACAAAATTTGTTACCCCATTCTTTTCAGTGATGAATTTCATCTGACATACCTACTGTATTCCTTTACTATCTTCTGCTAGACAAGTATTACATTGCTATCAGTTGTGAAGATGTCCTGACTAGGGTTTTAACAAACAGCAACAGAACAAATCTGCTTACTCTTTAATGAAATTTATTTTCATGAGTCTGAGAGATTTTAGAAATCTATAAAATCCCTCCATTTCTGTTTACTGCTTCATTCTACAAGGTGAGCCACATGTATTGTTGTTCTGAATACAACTGTAACCTGCTGAGGCATAACTTGCCATCCTCCCCTAATTCCAGTCTATCCCAGTCTTTATTTATTATATAACAGATCAAAATTTCTGTAATAACTGGCAGTAATACTTGCTGATGACCAGGCTCACCCTTTCTTGAACTACATTGGCTGAAAGTTTTTATCTTAAAAATAAGATGTCCTTAGATATTAATAATGTTCCGCTTTGTTATATTGTAATGTTATTGTACATCCCCCGTCTTTCCTTGGCATGAACAAACAGAACCATAGCTTACCCCCACCTCCTCCTTCTGACTGCCATTTGACAAAATATCACTAAGTCTCAAAGTCAGAATTTTAAATAACATTACATGTTGTCAAGCACAATTTGAAAAGTAAATGTGGCTTTATAGTTGTATTGGAATTTCAAATCAGTGGGATTCACTTCAAACAGGTGGAAAGTCAGATTGAATAGATTTTCAAACTAACATTTTAGATGGGAACACACTTACGCCAGGACTTTTCAACTCAGAAATGCAGGTGAAAACCATCTAACTGTATATTGACATAAAACACCATGTGTAAATAATCTAGTCTTTTCGGCAGACAGTGGGACTTAATTTGGTTAGTCCAAGTACTCTACCATTTTTTTTCAGTCGAGTACTTCCAAAGGAGTTGAATAAAGAAACAGGCATATGGATCCCTCCCCCTCCTGTCTTCTCCTATCATTTTGGATCTCCCCCTCCCTCTTACTCACTCTTCCTTCAGTTAGTCCTGACGAAGGGTCTCAGCCTGAAACGTTGACTGCACCGCTTCCTAGAGATGCTGCCTGGCCTGCTGCGTTCACCAGCAACTTTTATGTGTGTTGCTTGAATTTCCAGCATCTGCAGAATTCCTGTTGTTTGACATATGGATTATTTTTTAAAACAGTGGCAATCAAAGCAAAGATATAGTTAAACATGGAATACACATGTCTGTTCTATATCTCTACGAACATCTTGCACAGTTACAGAGTTGTTGGTTGTGTCATGGCACACTTGGACATTAAATATTTTGTCAGTTTTGAACATGTGGGTGCAGCTGGCTGTTTCCACTGGCTGAGTAGCTTGAAACTTAGGTTCACAGTCTCAGAAGAAGAGGCATACCATTTTTAACATAAAATAATCTACAGATGCTGGGGTCAAAGCAACACTCACAACACACTGGAGGAACTCAGCAGGTCGGGCAGCATCCGTGGAAACGATGAGTCGATGTTTCGGGCCGGATCCCTTCGTCAGGACCATTTTTAGCACTGAGTTGAAGAGAAATTTCTTTACTCAGAGGGTGGTGAATCAATGATTGAGCTATGGAAGTCATTGACAAGACAGAGATAGATAAATTTCTGGATATTAAGGGAACAAATAGATATGTGGAAAGTGCATTATGAGGAAAGCAAAATGGCACTAAGGTAGAAGATCAGTCATGATCTTGATAGATGGCACAGCCTTCTGAAAGAGCCAGAGAGACCACAGGACCATAAGAGATGAGAGCAGAATTGGGTCGTTCCACCTATTGAGTCGGCTGTTTTTTCCCTCAACCTCATTCTTCCGCTTTCTCCCTGTATCCTTTAACCCCTTTACCAATCAAGAACCTATTAATCATTTCCTTAAATTCACTCAATAACTTAGCTTGCACGGTGTTCTGTGGCAACAAATTCCATAGATTCATCACTGTTTAGCTGAAAAAACACTCCTCTCAGTTTTAAAAGGAAGTAATTTTTTTCTGACTTTTATTCTGAGGCTGTGCCCTGAGATCTTAAACTTTCCTACTAATGGAACCATCCATTCCACATCGATTTTATCCAGGCCTTGCTGCATTCCGTAGTTTTCAATGAGATCCCTTTCGGGCTTCTGAAATCCATCAAGTACAGGCCCAGAACTATCCAACACGCCTCATATGTTACGCCTTTCATTTCTGGCATTATTCTTGTGAATCTTCTCTGAGCCTTCTCCAGGGCCAGCACATCCTTCCCAAGATACAGGGCCCAAAACTGCTCACAATATTCCAAATGCAAATCCAATAGTCTATTTCTGCTTCAAATTTTGATGATTTTAAGGGGGTCACAAGTTGACCTTGTATTACATTTGCATGGCTTTGTTAATAGAGTTAGTTCACAATTCTTTATGATGTAAGAGTAGATTTCTTTGCTGTTACCGCCAAGTCTTGTGCTACCTGAAAGATCTGAAATTGTGCCCTGATTGCACATATGGATGTTCGGTTGGAAATAAAATCTACTTCTTTAAAATTGAAAGACTAATAAAATTCTCGAGTTAATATGATAAAGAAACAGAAACAACTTCTTCCGTAAATTGAGTAAAAAAAATTTACAAGGATAGGCTTGGAAATTCCCATATTTACAGTGGCGTGCAAACGTTTGGGCACCCCGGTCAAAATTTCTGTTACTGTGAATAGCTAAGCAAGTAAAAGATGACCTGATTTCCAAAAGGCATGAAGTTAAAGATGACACATTTCTTTAATATTTTAAGCAAGATTACTTTTTTATTTCCATCTTTTACAGTTTCAAAATAACAAAAAAGGAAAAGGGCCTGAAGCAAAAGTTTGGGCACCCTGCATAGTCAGTACTTAGTAACACCCCCTTTGGCAAGTATCACAGCTTGTAAACACTTTCTGTAGCCAGCTAAGAGTCTTTCAATTCTTGTTTGGGGGATTTTCGCCCATTCTTCCTTGCAAAAATCTTATAGTTCTGTGAGATTCTTAGGCCGTCTTGCATGCACTGCTCTTTTGAGGTCTATCCACAGATTTTCGATGATGTTTAGGTCGGGGGACTTGAGGGCCATGGCAAAACCTTCAGCTTGCACCTTTTGAGGTAGTCCATTGTGGATTTTGAGGTGTGCTTAAGGTCATTATCCTGTTGTAGAGGCCATCCTCTTTTCATCTTCAGCTTTTTTTACAGATGGTGTGATGTTTGTTTCCAGAATTTGCTGGTATTTAATTGAATTCATTCTTCCCTCTACCAGTGAAATGTTCCCCATGCCACTGGCTGCAATACAAGCCCAAAGCATGATCAATCCATCCCTGTGCTGAACAGTTGGAGAGGGGTTTTTTTCATGAAATTCTGCACCCTTTTTTCTCCAAACATACCTTTGCTCATTGCAGCCAAGAAGTTCTATTTTAACTTCATCAGTCCACAGGACTTGTTTCCAAAATGCATCAGGCTTGTTTAGATGTTCCTTTGCAAACTTCTGATGCTGAATTTTGTGCTGAGGACGCAGGAAAGGTTTTCTTCTGATGACTCTTCCATGAAGGTCATATTTGTGCAGGTGTCGCTGCACAGTAGAACAGTGCACCACCACTCCAGAGTCTGCTAATCTTCCTGAAGGTCTTTTGCAGCCAAACGGGGGTTTTGATTTGCCTTTGAGCAGTTCTCTCAGAAAGTTTTCTTGGTCTTGCAGACCTCAACTTGACCTCCACCATTCCTGTTAACTGCCATTTCTTAATTACATTACGAACTGAGGTAATGGCTACCTGAAAATGCTTTGCTATCTTCTCCTGCTTTGTGGGCGTCATTTATTTTAATTTTCAGAGCACTGAGCAGCTGCTTAGAGGAGCCCATGGCTACTGATTGTTGGGACAAGGTTTGAGGAGTCAGGGTATTTATAAAGCTTTGAAATTTGCATCACCTGGCCTTTCCTAATGATGACTGTGAACAAGCCATAGCCCTAACAAGCTAGTTAAGGCCTGAGACCTTGGTAAGAGTTATCTGAGAGTTCAAATCTCTTGGGGTGCCCAAACTTTTGCATGGTGCTCCTTTCCTTTTTTCACTCTAAAATTGTACAAAACAAAAATAATACACTAATCTTGCTTAAAATGTTGAAAAGAATGTTTCATCTTTAACTTTATGACTTTCGGAGATCAGTTCATCTTCTACTTGCTTAACTATTCACAGTAACAGAAATTTTGACCGGGGTGCCCAAACTTTTGCATGCCACTGTACTTCTTTATGAACAAAATGGACACAGGTCTTGGAAGATCAATTAGTCGCAGATGAAAATATCTGCCGAATTCGTACGCTTCCTGAGTCTTGTACTGGACAATTCTTCCTTATCGTTCCAGACAGGAAGCATTGGTTTGCAAAATTAGAGACCTTGTTGATCTATAGTTCCTAATGTCTCTCTCCAGAATCCATCAATTTGCTTGAATTGAGAGGTTAAGAAAGCCTGATGTGATGCCAGGAAGCTGAGCACAGACTACATACCTTGATGAAATGCAGTTACTTTGAACTTTGTTCTCCCATTAGGTTCAGGTATAATTATCAGCTTTTGGATATCCTGAGGTCTGTTATGCACACCATTTTTGAGCGTGGCTTGCAGTCTACATTGATTGACCTTTCAACTAGTAATGGAAGAGTGCTGTCACTTAATTAGAACAACACTGATTTCCTTGCTTGACTTCCCTTGGGGTCATCAAAGAAATCATCACAGTGAGGATTTTGGAAGGAAGTGGAGGGAATCAGTCATTTTAATCATTTTTCAAAAAATCCATATTACTGCTAATTTATATAGTTACTAAACATGATTGAACATAGAGCATACTATTTTTCACAAGTTATTGAAATTAAGTTCTACGACTTTACTTTTAGGTCAACTGATCATTGCCAAGGTCTTCCTTGGACATAGTATTCAAGCCTTTGATTCAGAACTGGTTCAACAGCTAAAGTATCCAAATGCAAATTCTGTCTACAGACCACGAAAGGTAGATACCAGATCTTCCATTGATAAAGGTAATGAGGTGCATGATACATTGATATTGCTTTAGGGAAAATAGTAAATTGTCTTTGAATAATTAAATTGTCAAGAAAAGCAAAACAAAGGCAGAATATTGGAATAACATCTTGGTAATGTTCAGCAAATACAGGCTTTTAGTCAGGTGCGTCTGATTCATCAGCACTCGTGTCACTGTTGTAAGATTTTTTTCCCAGGAAGATGGCAGTGTGTTAGGATGCAGCAGCCACACTGGGTCCAATCAAAAGTGTATTTCTTCATTTTTTTGTTTTAATGATCACAAGGTACTGCTGAATACTTAGAACATCAATTCATACAAGACTATCCCATGAGCAAGTTGCTCAATAGTGATGGAACTGGACTTATTGTGCACCCTTGTTGGGTTGTCGCCTTGACTTGTTCTGAACCGTTGAATGGTGCGCGGTCCAAAAAAAAGACGTGAGTGATTGTCTTGGACATTTTTATTGTGATTACAAGACCCTATTGGACATTAGTAATGTAGAATACTGCAGGTCTGGTATGCTGACTCATTGGTAAGACGGGCAGCAGGGGAGCAGTGTGCCTTGATTGTGGTGAGGGCTAGGCATAGGCCAGAGGTTGCCTGTTGTAGTCGTCCAGGGAAGGTGATGCCAAGACAGCGTGAGAGCCTGCTGCAGGCACGCTGGAATCTGTTCTGTGCTTGCTCGGTTCTACCCTCCGGTGTTTGCTCAGTGGAAGAGCAAGCTGGATAATCAGGGACTTGGGCTATATTTTTTCTTTGTGACTGTATGTTTTTCTGAAATCATAACTATAAGTGCCATTTGTGCTATGTTCTACGTGCAGTGTGTTGTGTGCTGTTGATAATGTGTTTTGCACCTTGGCCCTGGAGGGACGTTGTTTCATTTGGCTATACTCATGTATGGTTGAATAATAATTAAACTTAGAACCTGAAGTCTCTTAGTAAAGCCTACATTGCTCTTCAGGCAATGTACTCAAATTGTCCTGAGTTTCTGCTTATAAACACCAGGTGTCTTCATTTCTCCTTGTGTTTGAATTTGTAATCTGGCCATTAAACCAGTGGCCCTGGACCCTCGACCTTCTCCTTGCCTTCTGCATTTGAGTTAAGTTTGAAATGTAAACACTGAAATTATACACTTCACAAGCAAGACACAAGCTTAAAAACTGCTGCAAAGATAACAGATATAGACTATAACGCAGTCCATGTTTGCATTTATCTTGAAACATGGAACATATGATTCAGACACAGGAATAGGCCACTCATAAGAACATAAGAAACAGGAGCAGGAGTAGGCCATCTGGTCTGTCAAGCCTGCTCCGCCATTCAATAAGATCATGGCTGATCTGTCCATAGACTCATCTCCACCTACCTGCCTTTTCCCCATAACTCTTAATTCCCCTACTATGCAAAAATCTATCCAACCTTGTTCTAAATATTTTTACTGAGGTAGCCTCCACTATATCATTGGGCAGAGAATACCACAGATTCACTACTGTCTAGGGAAACCATTTCCTCCTCATCTCTGTCCTAAATCTACTCCCCCAAATCTTGAGGCTATGTCCCCGAGTTCTAGTCTCACCTCCCAGTGGGAACAACTTTCCTGCCTCTATCTTACCTATCCTTTTCATAATTTTATATGTTTCTATCATTCTTCTGAATTCTAGGAAGTACAGTCCTGGGTGACTCAATCTCTCTTCATAGTCTAACCCATTCATCTCTGTAATCTCCTCTGCACCGCCTCCAAAGTTAGTATATCCTCCTTCAAGTAAGGAGACCAGAACTGCACACAGTACTCTAGGAATGGCCTCACCAGTACCCTGTACAGTTGCAGCATAACCTCCCTGCTCTTAAATTCAATCCATCTAGCAATGAAGGCCAACATTCTATTTGCCTTCTTGACAGCTTGCTGCAGCTGCAAACCAACCTTTTGTGATTCAAGTACAAGCACTCCCAAGTCCTTCTGCACAGCAGCATGCTACAAGTTTTTATCATTTAAGTAATAATCTGCTGTTTCATTTTTCCTTCCAACGTGGATGATTTCACATTTATCAAAGACTGTATTCCATCTGCCAGACCCTTGCCCATTCACTTAACGTATCTATATCTCTGCAGACTCACTGTATCTTCTGCACAATTTGCTTTTCCACTCAATTTAGTATCATCAGCAAACTTAGATACACTACGCTTGGCCCCTTAAGCCAGTTACACTATTTAACAAGCTCATGACTGATCTCAATCGCATATTCCAGTCGAGCAGCAGTAACCCCATTACCCATTGCTTATCTAGACTCCACCTAACTCCTTCTGAAAAATGTTCGAAAACTTGTTTCCACCACCCTTTGAAGGAGATTCCTCACGGGAAAATATTTTGCCTCATTTCTATCTTAAATGGCCTGCCTCTGAGTGAAACAATGATCCCTAATTCAAGGTTATGGTATAATAGGAAACATCCTTTCCATGGAGGAATCTAAGGTGGGGGCTTATATGGGAGGCAGGGTTTGAGGGTCGGCGCAACATTGTGGGCCGAAGGGCCTGTACTGTGCTGTACTATTCAATGTTCTATGTTCTATCAGAACCCCTCAGGAACTTGTATGTTTCAGTCAAGTGTTTTCACTTTTCTACTCTTCAGTGGATGCAAATTTAACCTGTCCAACCTTTATAAAGTTATCCAGCCTTCCATTTTTCACTCCAGGAAATCTTATCTGAAGCGCTTTCATTGCAACAGAATCATCAAATGAGAAGATGAATACTATGCACAGTGCTCCAAATGTGGTCTCAATATCATGTATAAGTGAAGCATAATAACTTTTGCATTCAGTCCCCGAACATGGAATTGTAACTTTCTGTTAGCTTTAGAACATAGAATAGTACAGCACATTACAGGCCCTTCGGCCCACAATGTTGTGCCGACCCTCAAATCCTGCCTCCCATATAGCCCCCCACCTTAAGTTCCTCCATATACCTGCCTAGTAGTCTCTTAAACTTCACGAGTGTATCTGCCTCCACCACTGACTCAGGCAGTGCATTCCGTGCACCAACCACTCTCTGAATAAAAAAAACCTTCCTCTAATATTCCCCTTGAACTTTTCACTCTTTACCTTAAAGCCATGTCCTCTTGTATTGAGCAGTGGTGCCCTGAGGAAGAGGTGCTGGCTATCCACTCTATCTATTCCTCTTATTATCTTGTATACCTCTTATCATTCCCCTTGCAAATTAGTTTAAACCCTCCCGAACCATGTTAGCAAACCTACCTGCAAGGATATTGCTCCCCCTCGAGTTCAGGTGCAACCCATCCAGTCTGTACAGGTCCCACCTTCCCCAGAAGAGATCCCAATGATCCAAAAATCTAAAACCCTGCTCCCTGCACCAACTCCTCAGCCACGCATTCAACTGCCATCTCCTCCAATTCTTACCATCACTGTCACGTAGCACTGGCAGCAATCCTGAGAACGCCACCCTTGAGGTCCTGTTCTTCAGCCTTCTGCCTAGTTCCCGAAACTCACTTCAGGACCTCATCTTCCAACTTTCTTAATGCTTACTGCATCTTCATACAATGATCTGGTACTTTTAAGTTATTACTTACCTTAATAGGGTAGGTAAAATTACTGGCCTTCATCGAAAGTAATTATAATCACAGATTGTAAATTAACATCTCCCAGTTGCTTTTTTGAGATTGGAATGCAAACGCACTAACTATAGTATAGGTAAATCATCAAAGTGAGATTCTTGTCTCCATTATCCAATGTATTTATGCTTGTAAAGAAATACGATCAAATTAGATAAACTTTTAATTATTTTCATTGCTTCCCATGTTTTATGTATCTTCAAGGAACCTCAAAATCCTTAAAACTCCATGGCAGCTGTGATTGCAGTCTTCGTCAGTATGAGTGGTTTGTATTTGATCATGAACTTGTTGTACCTGAATATCTCATCGACTTCGAATACTTAACACAGGTATGCTTAGTAAAGATCTGAGAAATGGAGATCATGTTAATTATGACATATTTGTATTTTAACAGAATATCTTACATGCAACCCTAATCACTAATGACATTCCTTCTTCAAGTCATTAGCATGTATCAGAAAAGTAGCAGTCCTGTTGAAGGTTCTCAGCCTAAAATGTCAACTAATTATTCGCCTCCATGGATGCTGCCTTATATGCTGAGTTTCTCCAGCATTTTGTGTATGTTGCTCAAGTTTTCCAGCATTTGCAGAATCTCTTGCTTGAAGAGCCTGGGAACTACCACTTTGTGTTTACCACCAGTTCAGTTACAACTATTTTCATTACTATCTACCTTGAGCTTTAATCTAATTTTATATTCCACTGACTGCTATTTTCTTTTTTTTAAATTGGGTTCTTCGGGTTTCTTGCTTTGTGGCTGCCTATAAGCAAATCTCAAGGTGTGTAATTTATACATTCTTTGATAATAAATGTACTTTGACTACAATTTTGTTAAATATCTATTATGTGCCACTTATTACATACAGTACAATCATTATGGTGCTATTAACAGTCTTTTCTCAAGTTCCATTGGCATTAATGAAGAAATTGAAAGTTTTGAGAATGTAAGAAACTGCTAAATATGCCTTTATTTTACCAAACTATTTTGTGACTTTTAGCAAATACAATTGGTCAAACCATGCCCGCTACAGTAGAGACTCTAGTTAGTGTTTCACTGCACATAAGAATGTAAAGAAACATTCCATAGAAACCTGAAGTGTACTGAATAACAAGTGGAGGAGGGGCAGGGGGATCACTCTACTCCATCAGTAGACAGTGCACAGAGTCCAAGCAAAGCCAGACTGTGCTGGAATTCCTTCACAATATACTAAGGAATCTGTCTCTATGGTGCTATACCAGCTGGTCTTGGCATAGGATTGGAGTCTGCATTTCTGAAAGATAAGGTGATTAAAATGAATTTGTTCTCTCATTTTTAAAGTGAATGTGTTAAAGTTATTTATTGTTTTAAATAAATTTATGCTTAATTTTTATTATTTTTAAATGAAATAATTTTAACATAATTTCAAGCAACTAACACACACAAAATGCTGGAGGAACTCAGCAGGCCAAGCAGCATCTATGGCAAAAATGTTTTGGGCTGAGACCCTTAAAAGCAACTATACTTGTTTTAAAATATCTCCAAATTTCATAGGCAGCTAAAACGGTTACAAAGCCATGACAGCTTCAAAACTGTACTCCTAGTTTTGCCTCCTGTGAAAGTCTGTCAGGACACTCTTGGGATGAGGATTCAGTAACACACCATCTAAGGCCTATTCACTGCTAAACTTTGCTACATCACCAGTCTGCCACCCAGGTAGGGCATGTTGAAATATTTGGCCATTTGTATATGTCCAGATGGCCAGGAACTCAAGCCAATATGTTTAGGCAGCAGGCTGAACCCAGCTTGATTCCTTCCTGTTAGCAGTTTTAAATTAATGTTTTTTTATAAGCTATTGCACTATTCGTAATGTTAATCAGTTTTCTTGGAAGAAGACAACCTTTTCAATTGCATTATAAAGTACCTTGTTTCACACAGACAACTGCCGCAACTGCATAAATCAAAAATCAGTATCAGTTTGGATACATGCAACGTTATGCCAATTTAAGAATACTGTTGAGAAAAAAAGACTTGTTTGACACCAATCTTCACTAAGAATAGTTTTGTTAAAACCCCATTCACTAATATCAAGCAGGTATTGATACAGAAAGTGAAAATTTTTTTTCTGGAGTGGTCAGGCATTTCCAGAAGAAATCCTAAATCCTTTCTTAACAAGATAGATGTAATATATTCTGATTACTATCAATGTAAAAACTTCCCTCACTCCTAAAGTCTCTGATTGTCTCAGACCTCAGATTTCAACAGCAAGAAGTATTTTACACACGAGTCACGATTAAGAAGGTTACAAATTATACAAAATTGGGCTTAAAATTAATGCTGAGGAAGAAATATGTACATTGCAGGAACATTTCAATAAACTGATAATGTGGTCAAAAAAATAAATGGAATTCAAACCATTTAATTGAATTCCATTTATTTTCTCACAAGTGTTAGTATCAGAGTGTCAATTATTAAGTTTGGGGAGGCAAAACAAGTGAATAGTCTATAAATTAGATTAAATTAGATTATGAGGACACGCAGTCCTCTTTTATTGTCATTTAGTAATGCATGCATTAAGAAATGATACAATGTTCCTCCAGAGCGATATCACAGAAACACAAGACAAGACTGAAAAACTGACAAAAACCACAAAATAATAACATATAGTTACAACAGTGCAAAGCAATACCGTAATTTGATAAAGAATAGACCATGGGCATGGTTAAAAAAGAAAGTCTCAAAGTCTCTTGAAAGTCCCATCATCTCACGCAGACAGTAGAAGGAAAAAAAAACTCTCCCTGCCATGAACCTCCAGCGCCGCAAACCTGCCGATTCAGCACCCTGGAAGCACCCAACCACAGCCGACTCTTGAGTCCATCCAAAAACTTCAAGCCGCCGACCAGCCCTCCGACACCGAGCACCATCTCTGCCGAGCACTTTGACCCCGGCCCTGGCAACAGGCAGTAGGCAAAGCCGAGGATTTGGGGCCTTCCCCTCCGGAAATTCTTGATCGCACAGTAGCAGAGGCAGCGAAGCAGGCATTTCAGAAGTTTCTCCAGATGTTCCTCCATGCTTCTCGCGTCTGTCTCCATCAAATCAGGATTGTGCACAGCCCCACTTAACAAATACGATATCATTTCAGAGCAGCCATGCGCGGCTGCGTTGCGCCGCCATCTTCTCCTCCCCTAGAGAAGAAATGATATGATGTGATGGTGTGATAATGAGATGTAGAAAGAAATGCAGGGATAACGAAATGCATGTCCACAAATTCCTGAAGGTTGTGGCACAGCTTGATAAGGTGGTCATAAAGGCAAAGTTAATTTCATTTCTTTATGAGAGGAGGTGCAGAACCTGGAACCAGTGAGGTTAGTCTGAAACTAAAATACAGTGGATTCCAGTTCATTGGGGCACATTGGAACCTGCACATTTTAGTCCTGTTAAGTGGCTGCCTCAGTTAGCCAGAGTTTCCTGGAAATCAGAGACGTATTTTAATAAAAAGGCAAACTTCCACTTAACTGAGTAACAAATTACATATTGAAATACAATACAGAATAAATGGGAACACTAACTGTACTATAAAAGTGTATTAGTTCCTAATAGTCGTCAACAGAGGAATTCATCCACAGTGTACTCTGCCGTGTTCTTTTAATTAACTGTGAACATATTAGTGCAGTCACCTGATGCAGTTAATGGACTGATTTCGTACAATGCATTCAATGATTGCATCCTCCTAGTCTTCTTTTCCATTGTAACATTCAATTAAATTCTTTGTAGTTTCTAACTTGTTGAAGTAGTGGAATACCTGTAGTTTCATTTCTATTCTCAGCTGTTTCTGGCATCTCCAAGCCTGAGTGCTTGAAATCGCAGTGAGCAAAACAGTTCTGAATTACTTTACTGATTACTTCTCACCAACTATCAGTGACAAAAATGACTACTTTTTGAACACAAGCACATGTATCTGACGCTGTTTTAAAAACTGTTCTAACTGTGGTGTTGTGCTTAATAGTCACAGAAGTGCATGTGACTGACGCTTCGGCAAATAGTCTCCTGGCCCAATTAAGCAACAGAGTACCCCTAATAAATAAAGGGAATCCCGGCTATTTTTTAAATGAGTTCTTGTTCTTTAAGAATTGTCCCAAATAAGTGACTGCCCTGATTAACCGGTGGCCCAATAACTGGAATCCACTGTACAGAACAAATTAAAACATTACCAATACTGCTACAATACTATAAAACTGTGTATTGGTTCCTAATTATTATCGATGGAAGAATTCATCCAGACAGTGCATGCTGCCATGTTCTTTTGATTGATTGCAAATGAACAAAATCAGTGCAGACACCTGGAGCAGACACCTGGCTGGAGGGTGCTGACTCTGCTGTTCAGCATCAATTCCAGCACATAGACTGGAGTGCGTTTGCTGCCCATGCCACCACAGACTCTCAGATTAACACTGATTTATATACCAACTGTGTCCTTGAGCACATCAACAAGTGTGTAGATAGAGTGACATCACTAAAACAAATAAAATTTTCTCCAATCAGAAACCATGGATGAACAGAGAAGTTCACCTCCTGCTCAAAGCCAAAGATTCAGCCTTCAGGTCTGGAGACTGGGAGGCTTACAGCTCAGCCAGGGCCAACCTGAGGAGGGGAATCTCTCAGGCTAAACACATATACAGACAGAGAATCGAGGAGCATTTGAACTCCTCGGACCCCTGGCGCATGTAGCATACCATACAGGTCATTACAGACTTCAAACCATCTTGTACTGTGCCCCCTTCCAGCTCTGCTTCCCTCCCTGCTGAGCTCAATTACTTCTACGCTCGCTTTGACCGAGAGAACAAGGAGGTCACCCTCAAAGCGGATCTCCCACCTGGTGAACTGCCTCTCTCACTTTCCACCTCCGATGTTTGCGCCACCCTGAGCAGGGTGAATGTACGGAAGGCAGCTGGTCCGGATGGAATACCTGGCCGTGTGCTCAGAGTCTGTGCAGGGCAGTTGGCTGGGGTCTTCACGGACATTTTCAATCTGTCCCTGGCCCAGGCAGTTGTCCCCACAAGCTTCAAGATCGCCACCATTGTGCCAGTGCCGAAGCATTCCACTGCCACGGGCCTGAATGACTTCACCCAGTTGCACTCACCCCCTTCATTGCAAAGTGCTTTGAGAGACTGGTTCTATCACATCTGAAATCCTGTCTGCCCACTACCCTGGACCCCCATCAATTTGCCTATTGCACCAACAGGTCAACAGAGGACGCCATCTCCACGGCACTTCACTCTGCCCTGACCCAACTGGACAGCCCCAACTCTTACGATAGAATGCTGTTCATTGACTTTAGTTCGGCATTCAATACTGTGATCCCCCTCCAAGTTGATCGCCAGACTTCGCCAGCTTGGTATCAGCTCATCCCTCTGCAATTGGATCTTGGACTTTCTGACTAACAGACCCCAATCAGTTAAGTTAGACAACCTCCCCTCCTCCACTCTCACCCTGAACACTCAGGGTGCCTCAAGGCTGTGTGCTGAGCCCTCTTCTGTACTCTCTTTTCACCTATGACTGTGTTCCTGTACTTGGTTCTAACTCCATAATCAAGTTCGCAGATGACACCACGGTGGTTGGCCTGATCAGAGGGGATGATGCGGCGGTCTACAGGGACAAGGTCCAGTACCTGGCCGCGTGGTGTCCCGACAACAACCTGGCCCTTAATACCCAGAAGACCAAGGAGATCATTGAGGACTTCAGGCATGCTAGGAGTCACACTCATGTCCCCACCTATATCAATGGAGCTGTAGTGGAGCGTGTATCAAGATTCAAATTCCTTGGTGTCCACATTTCTGATGATCTCACCTGGTCCCTGAACTCCTCAATCCTGATCAAAAAGGCGCAATAGCGCCTTTATTTCCTGCAGAGCATCAAGAAAGCTCACCTCTGTCCCAGAATACTGATGGACTTTTACCGCTGTACCACTGAGAGCATACTCACCAACTGCATCTCAGTGTGGTATGGCAATTGTCCCGTATCAGACCACAAATCACTCCAGCGTGTGGTGAAAACTGCCCAGCGGATTATCACACCTAATTGCCCACCATTGAGAACATCTACCATAAACGCTGCCTGGGCAGGGCGAAAAGCATTATCAAGGGTGCATCTCACCCTAACCATGGACTTTTTACTCTCCTCCCATCCGGTAGGCGCTACAGGAGCCTCTGCTCCCGCACCAGCAGGCACAGGAAGAGTTTCTTCCCTGAGGGCTGTGACCCTGCTGAACCTCACATCTCAGCCACAAACACAAAATACTCTGCAGACACTGGGGTCAAAGCATCACTCACAACACGCTGGAGGAACTCAGCAGGTCGGACAGCATCTGTGGAAACGATCAGTCAACGTTTCGGGCTGGAACCCTTCGTCAGGACTGTAAGGGGAAGGGGCAGAGGCCCTATAAAGAAGGTGGGGGGAGGGTGGAAGGAGAAGGCTGGTAGGTTCCAGGTAAAAAACCAGTAAGGGGAAAGATAAAGGGGTGGGGGAGGGGAAGCAGGGAGGGGATAGGCAGGAAAGATGAAGAAGGAATAGGGGAAAACACAATGGGTAGTAAAAGGAGGCAGAACCATGAGGGAGGTGATAGGCAGCTGGGGGAGGGGGCAGAGTGAAATAGGGATAGGGGAAAGGAGGGGGAGGGAACTACCGGAAGTTGGAGAATTCTATGTTCATACTAAGGGGCTGGAGACTACTTAGATGGTATATGAGGTGTTGCTCTTCCAACCTGAGTTTAGCCTCATCATGGCAGTAGAGGAGGCCATGTATGGACATATCCAAATGGGAATGGGAAGCAGAGTTGAAGTGGGTGGCAACCGGGAGATCCTGTCTGTTGTGGCGGACGGAGCGGAGGTGCACGACGAAGCAGTCCCCCAATCTGCGTCGGGTTTCCTTCTCCTTCCCACCCTCCTCTCACCTTCTTTATAGGCCTCTCCCTCTTCAGTCCTGACGAAGGGTTCTGGCCCGAAACATTGACTGACCGTTTCCACGGATGCTGCCCGACCTGCTGAGTTCCTCCAGCGTGTTGTGAGCCTCACATCACAGTGCTAAGCAATATTGCACTCATATTGTACTGTCTCAGTACTTTTATATTTGTGTGCTGTAGCACTTACTTTTTATTTGCAGTTATTTTGTAAATAACACTATTCTTTGCATTTCTGGTTAGATGCTAACTGCATTTCATTGGCTTTGTATCTGTACTTGGCACAATGACAATAAAGTTGAATCTAATCTAATCTAATAGACTGCCTTCGAACAATGCTATCGACAATTGCATCCTCCAAATCTTCATTTTCATTGTAACATTCAAGATCATTCCTGATACCTTCAAATATTTCACAATTCCTAACTTTTTGAAGTAGTGAAATCATTTCATTTTTACTCATGGCCATTTTTGGCATCTCCAAGCCTGAGTTATTGAAACTGCAGTGAACAAAAAATTCTGAATTGTTTTACTGCTTAATTCTTGCCAAATATCAGTGACAAAAAAATCACTGCTTTTTGAATGCAAACACAGTCAAATGATGCTACCTAAAAAATGTTCGCTTAAATCACAGTGTAGTAGTATCTAACGGTTATGCAAGTGCACGCAACTCGTGCTAAATAGAAACTGTTCAGCAACGCTCTCCTGTCCCAATTAAGTGGTACAGAGTGTCAAATAACAAAGGGAATCCTGGCTATTTTCTCATAGTTTTTGCCCTTAAGAACTGTCCAAAATAAGCTGCTGCCCCACTTAACCTGTAGCCCAATTAATTGGAATCCACTGTACAAGTAAGGCCACATCTGAAAACCTACGAAAAATTCTGGCCGTCATTTTGCAGGAAGCACATGATAACATGAGGAAGCTACAAAAGAGATTTAGGAAAATATTGTAGTACTGAGAATTTTTTTCCGGGTGGCTAGGTAGGGTAGATTAGAGTTTTTTTTGGAGGAAGATTTAATTGATGTGGTTTGAGTGCACTATTAAAACCTGTTCACTTACATGGAGGCATTGGTTTAATTAATTGAGGGATTACAGGTTGTTGTGGAGAATTCCACTATATCTTCCCCCTCCTCATTCCTGAAAGTGATGTGGTCTATAGATCATCGGAGCCAGAAGTGTCATTGTGTTTAAAAAGTACTTGATGTGCCATACCCTATATAGCTATGCATCAAGATCTGGAGGTCAGGAATTAGGTTTAGACTAGATTGCTCTATTTTTATTGGCATGGATGAGCTGGGCTGAATAGACTCATTGCATGATATAAACATGTTCTATAATTCTAAAATGCAGTGAATTTACATTATAGTTTATAAGGTCAATAACTTGTTCAATTATCTGCACATTTGATGAAAAAACTGAATTGGAGATGAGTTAAAGAAAATATAATCTATAAAAAGCATTTTGTGAAACGATTAACTGAATGTGTTTAATAATTTTTCTGACAAATTATATTATTTAGAATGATCAGCAGAAATTTTATTCTGCTTTTTCTGAAAATAAAACATCTCAAAGAAAGCATGGTAAAGCAGAAATAATGATGATACAGCAAGCCAAGGCCCTTGATGAAGAAGTTCTGAGAATGGATCCTGTTGTGAAGCAAAAACCTAAAATCTTATGTTTGGAAGAAATGACATTACTTTCTATATCTAAAGCTTCAGCACTGAATCACATCACAGTGAGTTGTTTCCAGTCAAATCTATATAAAGTAACTTAAGATTTTGGCAAAACATTTGTTCCTCACAATAACTCAAGATACAAGTTGAAACATTTTAAAATTAATGCGGCAATAAAACCAAGTTATAGTTACATATCATTACTTTAAGATTTCATAATGAGAATATTACTACGTTATCAGATAGATTTTTGAAGTGGAATCTATGCCCATTATTTATCCAGGGATATTAATTTAATCCTTTCTTTAAAAAAGAACAAAATCCAATTCTAATACGCATACCTACCTATATAGGGGAATTTGGCTAGGTGCTTAAATTTTGGTAAGCAACCTTGAAAGGTAATTCATTTCAGTATTGTGGAACCTTTTGAGGAGTTTGTTCAACTTTATCCAAGAGAAAGGAGAAGCTGAATTGTGCTACAAAATCAGCAACAAAAATCAATCCTAAATGTATGAAGTCCTTTATGTGAAGTACAAGCTACCAAGCTACAAATATTGTTAAAAGCTATAGTCACAGAATAGTTATCTTCTAAATTATAATTTGGAAAATAAATTGAATTTGCATTTCTTAAATCAAGGAACATACTATTCCTTAATATAGGATATGAAAGCACAGTAAACTCACATTTATGGAAATAGCTACTGAGTGAAGAATAATTATGAATTCTACTGTGAGGCTTAATTTAAGGATATGACTTTTCTTTATTTTTCTTCCTTTTACAGATTCTGAATTTACGTGGGCATAGTCTAAGTAAACTAAAAGGTATCTCCAAACTTACAAACCTACAGAAACTTGTTGTTAGTTTCAATGAACTTTTACAACTGGATGATCTTACAAACCTGGTAAGAAATGACAAAATGACATGATTACAGTAAATTATGTGTAGATCTGTTTCAATCCTATAAATATTTTCAGCATAAATTTACAGTAAAACTGAAGTTAATGAGAATTGGAACAAGAGCTCCCCCAATGAATTGAAGGCACATTACGCACGCACGCATGTACACCTATGCACCTACACACCTACACAGAGCAAAGGAAGAAGGCTGTCATTGCTGGAAAGCAATAATGTTAGCACCAGCACATCACTGCAAGAATTCATTCAGGCAATGTCCTACACTCAAAACACTTCCAACTATGTTTATCAGTGATTGTTTCTCCAAATAAAGGATAAAATTAAGGATGACAAAGTTTAGTTCTATTGATTAATTCCTTCAAACTGACTATATATGATGAAACTTGGATTGCTTACAGCCATGGAGTGCAAATATGGTTACTGGCGTTCATGACCCAATACTACCAATGAATGAATATATCTAACAAGATAAAAAGTCTCACTTACCTTGACGTTCACATAATATCAAATCCTTTACCATCCATAGCCAGAGGTTTGCCTAAAATTTAATTAAGAATTTCTCATTTTTAATTGAGATGTAACTCACTTCCCCATTTTGCATTTGTTTACTTAGCTGAATGTAGCATCAGCAGTACACAAAAAGCTTGGCATCATCCATCACAGAGAGTCCACAAGATATTTTCCAACAGCATTTCTGTCAGTTAAAGTGACTAGCACCAGGTGCATGAAAACATCACCTCCAACTACGCACTTCCTTTTTTTATTTTGTGTCTTCATGATTTGGAGATTTGTCACCATATTTCATCATTACTTCAGCAGAATACCTGAATTCTCAGCACCTAAGGAGGCCTTCAACCATAAAGACTGTAGCACTTAAAGATTTCTGTTTGCAATTATTCCAGAATGTAAAAGTGGACAAGTAAACCAATGTCAGTGTTACCTCTCCGCTAACACCACCAGTATTGAGACCCAAAAAACAGTCAGTCAACAACATTGGACAGGCTATGTCATCTAAATGCCTTATGATAATGAAGAGCATTTGATAGCTCTGGGCCTGTATTCACTAGAATTAAGAAGAATGAACATTGAAACCTATCAAATGGGGAAAGGCCTTGATAGAGTGGATGTGGAGAGGATGTTTCCTATGGTGGGTGTGTCTAAGACACAGAGGACACAGCCTCAGAAAAGAGGGGTGTCCTTTTGGAATAGAGATAAGAAGGAATTTCTTTAGCCAGAGGTGAATCTGTAGAATTATTTGCCACAGGCAGCTGAGGAGACCAAATATTTTTGTATATTTTAGGCAGACATTGATGGATTATTGATTGGTCAGAGCATGAAGGCAGGAGATTGGGACTGAGAAATTTGGATCAGACATGATGAAATGGTACAGCAGACTTGATAGGCCAAATGGCCTAATTCTTCTACTATATCTTCTGGTCTTGTACCAGATTCCTGAAGCATTTTACTTTGACCTTTGTAATGGGAAGAGATTACCAGGCAGACAGTAGAAATGATTCAAGGATGTGGTCAAAGTTCTTTGAAGTGTAACATCCCCAATGACTCCTCGGAACTTCTGCCCCATGATTGCTTTAAGTGAAAAAGGAGTATCCAGGATGGTAGTTGGGAAGCTCAAGGTCATTTATTGGGAGCACACAGCAGTTCTGTGTAAGTGGTAAATTGAGGAAACTGCAACATATATATTCACCCATCTATCTCCTTGCCCACCACCTGTTCCATCTGTGGAAGAGTCTAGCTCCTGCATTGGTCCCATAAGCTGCCTTAGAAATTGAAAGATGGAATAGGTTTAATTCATCCTCATTTCAAGGTGTTAGGATTAGTTTACTGGTTTTACTGAGAATTATCAATGGATCACATCAAGGAATTTGTGGTATAAATTAATACTAAGCCACAATTACCCATATATTGAACTATAAAATACATATTTACAAATGGTGCGGGAACAATTGAGAAAAATTGTCAGTGATCTATTTAGATGTGATTCATTTTGTAATATAAATAATTCCTTCTCTCTGACTGCATTCTTTTCTTTCTCCTTATCTTTATTTTATTATTACTTATTATTCAAGTTTTCATTCCATTAACTTGGGAATCTTCAATCGCCATCATCAAAAAGGAGTGTTAATATTATTCAGATGGCTAGCAGAGGAAAAATTTGAACAGGGATAGTCTCCTCCAATCTTTCATGTATGAAGGTGAAAACTTGTTTGCAAAAATTTTGGAAATCTAACATATATCTTCTGAGCAGTGACCAAAAACATATTTGGTTCATACGTTAACTATGGAAAAAACATCAAAATATTTCTTCCTCTGGTTCTCTACTACTTCCCCCTCTGTACTTGACCTCCATCTCCCTATCACTATCCTTACTTCCTTGAGCTTGATGAGGATAAAACAGTGGAATTTAAACTACGTAGACTGTAGTAAGGGATCTGATAATATCCCTCATGATAGGTTGATTCAGATGATAAAGGCCCAGGACGAATTGCAAATTTAGATTCAGAACTTACTTGTCTAAATAAAACAGGAAGTAGGGTGGAGGACTGTTATTGTAACTAGAGGTCCGTGACAGTGGTGCTCCACCCATGATTGGTGTTGGGACCTCTGTCTGTTTGTGATTTATATCAATGATTTAGATTAAAAATGTAGATGAGTGGATCAGCACGTTTGCAGATGACACCAAGACCTTCTACAGGCGCTCCATTGAGAGCATCCTGACTGGCTGTATCACCGCCTGGTACGGGAACTGCACCAACTTTGATTGCTGGGCACTGCAGAGAGTGGTACGGACAGCCCAGCACATCTGTGGATGTGAACTTCCCTCTACGGAGGACATTAACAGCAGTAGGTGCGTAAAGAAGGTCTGGAATATCATCAGGAACACCAGCCACCCCAATCAAAAACTTTCAGCTTCTTCCATCTGGCAAATGATACCACAGCATTAAAGCAGAGCCAACGGGCTGCGAGACAGCTTCTTTCTACAAGCTATTAGACTTATAAGTTCACATGTACATTGCGATAGAGTCATAATGCAAAGATTTTTACTCCCTCGCATTGTGGGATGGATGTAAGATTTAGATAATTTCAAATTAAGTTTGGGTTTGGATTATTGGAATTTTTGACAATGTAGAGGAATATCAAAGAATACTGCAGGATATAGATCAGTTTACAGATGTGGATAGAGAAGTGCAATATGGAGTTTTATCCAGACAAGTGTGAGGTATTGTACTTTGGGAGGTCAGATGGTGGACCCCTTAAAAGCACCAAGATACAGAGGGCTCTTTGGGACCAGATCACTAGTCAATGAAAGTGATGATGCAAGTGGTAAACAAGGTGTATGAAATGCTTATTTTTATTGGTGCTGCAGCTACAGTGTTATGCGAAATTTGGTAGACTCATGCATATAGCTAGGATGCTTAAGGCATTTGCACAGTACTGTAGTAGTTTTATGTATTGCACTGCATTGCTGCTGCAGTAAAAACAAATTTCATGATGCGTGAGTGATGATGATAAACCTGATATGGGTCTCTATTGTGGACTGAGAGAGAGAAGGGTGCAGGGAGAGGGGAATCATGGTTGAGGAGAGGGAAGCACCAGAGAGATATTCTGTAATGATCAGTAAACCAGTTGTTTGAAATCAAATGACCTTGGTTTCTGTAGTGCTCCACCATGCCATTCCCAACAACATCATTTGCTCCTGCCAGGTTTACAAACTCGCTCTCCATTCCATGTTGACAAATACAGTACTGTGCATAGAATCATCAGCATTCTCTTATCACTCTGTTGTATTGGAATTCCTCTTCATATTAACTAAAACAAGGAAGTGATAATGACCACTTGCGGATCATTGTATGCCACTTCAGAAGTTTAATTGAATATTTCCAGGCATTATTCAAATCAAAAGGGTGATTTTCTCCTGTGCAACTGAAGGTTTTGAAAGTTTGAAGGGTGGTGGGAAGGGGGGTTGGTAATGTGCTTGGAGAGTCTTGTCCTTCAGCACTTAACATTAGGCACTTCCACAACAAAGTGGTCTCTCCAATGTAGTGCCATAAGTTATGCCACCTATGTCACTTAACTACTTGTGTATAAATGGTGATCGGCAAAAGGATAATAACTGAGATGGTCATGAAGATCCCATTACTGCATCTATCTAGCACAGTAAAATCTCAATCCTTATTACATTGTTTTAAAATTCTGCAGCCACAATTAACATATTTGGATGCAAGCCACAACCATGTGACAACATTAGATGGATTCAAAGGAATGGATAAGCTTAAATATTTGGACGTGAGTTGGAATCAACTAACTTACATTAAAGAGGAAATTGGAGTCCTTCGTAAGCATGCATTTGAACTTCTTACACTTGATCTCCGCCACAATCCATGGAAAAAGGTATTCTTTGTAGAGATAACAGTCATGAAGTCTAAAAATTTGAAACAGGACAATGTTAACAGAAAATTTTAAAAATACCCAAATCCAACAGTTTACATCTTTAAGTCATTCCCTTACATTGTTCAATGTTTGTTAAGTCATTATTTTTAATACAAATAGGCCTAGACATTTGATCATGCAACATCGTATTTTTTTCAGTGATCTGCACAAAAACATTTTCCCCACATTGAAGTATAATTACAGCAATTCTTTTGTCCTTACGTAAAGGCCTCACTCTGTGCAAGGACAATTCAATACACTTGATGAATTTTCAGATGATGGATACATAACATAAATTTTATTGGTATGCCACACTGCAGCTCATTAATGTTCCACTTTGGGCATCAAAAGTTCCTCGGTCATGCTCTTTCCTTTGAGTTCACTGTTGCAAGCTCACATGTAATTTAGTAGCTACACAGCATTATTTTTCATTTAATTTTAAGTTCAGTGGGTGTTCAAGGCAAATTTCAAGGCCAGATATGTAACAATATATGGAAATTGAACTATGCTGAATTGTGTAATGAAGTAATTTCATTTATACATTTTTCTTCATTATCTATTTCCACTTTCAAAGGGTGTCATTGAATTGAACATTAATCAGAGAACAGTGGATTGGGGAGAGACACAAGTATAAGCACCATTCTTTCTGAATTCCCACTATTAAATATGTGGAAATGTAGAATTAACTTTAGTTATATTTTAACTGTATTTGTATAATTATACAGTAAGGTAAAAACAAGTATGTCTTTTAGTAATACATTTATACAGAATTAGCTTGTACTTGAATAACTTCAAGTTTTACATGTTCAATGCTGTGTATTCACCAGTTCTTCCAACTGTTGGTGATTGCCATCAAGGTGTGTTGTCAGTCATAGGCTATAAAAATAGCAATTCATTGATGGTGCACTGGATCTTCCTGGATCTTCTTGGATTGGGTCAACACCCATGGTTCTAGATCATCTACTCTTAGCTTGGCTAGTTTGAAGTTGTTTGACCTCTGCTACTTGGTATTGGACAGGTATGGTCCAAATGACAATAGGCCATGGACAGTCTGTTGTCATTTGGACCTCATCTGGTCCTGGAATACCCTGGACAAGTTTTGATGGAAGGCAAAGCCACAGATGAATCTTTAGTTTCTGCCAAAATTGTAAGGCTTTTTAATAGAAATCAGAATCTAAAAAAGTAGTTATGCAATTTAAAAGATGAGATATACTGTACCTTAAAATATTCAAAGAGAAACATTGCCTTTCCCATTCTATACAGTGAGAATCATCATTTAAATGAGCAAGGTCAATGGGGTCAGACATAGGAACAGAGAAATGATTCTGTGGAATTTTCTGGTCAAGATGGCATCTGTGTACAATGCTCCTTTGGTCAACACCGCCTGGATAGATCATGAAGCCATATATTTCACTTCTTTTATGTCTTTTTCCATCTTGAATGTGATTCTGGAACTATTGGAGCCTGTGATTTTCAGTTTGGAGATCGTTTGGGTGTTTCAGTGCTCTGCAGTCTCTGAAGGGATTCCGGGAGGTGGGGGTAGCATGCAGGAACCTCGGTGGTGAGAAGGCTGCGACCTGATGTTTGACTCCATTTCACCAATTAAAGCTTCCATTGTTTGTCGATTAAAGCAACAAGGGAGATTGAAATGCTGGGTGCCTGCCTTTTTATCACTGGGGGACTGCTCTGCTGCTGGAGAGGGGAGACTGTCTTTTTAATGCTAGTGAGATTGTTCTGCTATGGAGAGGGGAGACTACATTTTTAACGCTGGTGAGATCACTCTGCTATGGAGAGGGTAGACTGCCTTTTTATCACTGGTATGGAGAGAGAGAATGTTGGCCAGGTTTTCTGCATTTTAGATGTGGACTCAGACTGTGGACTTTTTTTCAGTCTTATGTTTTTTGTATTCAGTGTTTTTCACCCAATCTTTCTCATTTTTTTTGTGTGCGGGGGAGGGGTATTTGGGGGTTGATGTGCCTGTTCCATCTTTGTTCAGTTTTTTTGTGTGGGGGAGCAGGGATTTAGGGGTTGATGATCATGCTGCAGTTCTTTTCTTTCTTGGTTTTATGGCAATCTGGAAAAGAAGAAATTCAGAATTGTATACCTTGATAATAAATGAACCTTTGAAACTTTGATATTGGGAATTCTAGCATGCTTGGGCTACCATAAATTCCATTTAATCTTCTTGTGGAGGCTAGGGTGCATGTATGTCAGGGACTTTTATCTGAATGCCTGAAGCGAGCCAATGGATGAGTCAGAATGATTTGTACCACAAGTTTTGTTGTATAATTTCATACTTTCTTTTGTAAAGTAAAATGTATAAATATTGTTCTGCTTTAAAATGTTAACTGCAGCTTAATTAATTTTAGAGTATTTCATCGTTCTTCTTTTCTCATAACCTCAATTATTTGAACAGCCTGCATTAGTACGTCCAATAGCCATTGGCCAATTAAAGTCTCTCACTAATTTGAACGGGTGCAGTGTAACAGAGGAAGAAATTGCAGCAGCCTTGCATATTACTACTGGATTTAGGGTAACACAGGTAGGACTAGCATTGATTGTACTAATTATACTTATGATTTTCTTTTGAGTTACTTGTAATAAAGTTAGAACAAATTTGATTTCAGTTAATTTGACGCCTGTTTAGGCTATTGTGCTCCACTAATTTATCGTATATTATTGGACAAACCAGTTTTTATTTCAGGTAATCCAAATATCATGTACCATACAAAAACCTGATATTTCACATGCACATTTAAAATAAAATATTGTCTAAAAAAACCTTACTGATGATCACAATTTAAAATATACCAGGTAGAGTCAGACAAATAGCTGTTGTGATTTCTTGCTCTCTATTTCACTTAAGATTGTATAGTCTGCATTTTAATTGATGTGAAGGGGAAAAATCCTGTTTCTTAATTGTAAAACAACATTATTTATTACAATGATTACTCAGTGTAAAATTGTTATGAAGAATTTAGTCAGATTTTTATCACTCATTATATCCATTCTTGTTTTACTTTTCAAAATTTATTATACTGAGCAATTACCTAAATGCAATTAATCTGCTGAATTATTTTGTGTGTGTGTGTGTTTTATATATATATATATATATATATATATATGTATATACACACACCCAACTTAATGGGCAAAGGTAATACTTTCAGTGTTGTTATACTCAATGAAGTTTTCATCACCAAAGGTAATGTTTTTCCTTTCTCTGCCAGGCTTCTTTGTTGGCCTGTTCGCGGACAGATGAAGTACCCCCTCGTTGCCTCAGTTTAATGAATTGTGCTCAGATCCTGACTCAGATCAGCAAAAACATGCCAAATGCATCTGTTGACCAAGGCACAGCCTGGTTTTCTAAGGTTTATACAAATCTTTGATATCTGAGTCATTAAGTTTGTTTATCCAGTGCTAAATGTGTCATATTGAGGCATTGTACTCTGCATCCAAATTCATTTTCAGTAGTGTTTTACAAAAATACGTAGGTATTATTACAAAAAAAAATCTTTGTTGGTATAGGATTTAATTCCGGCATAATATATACTCATTTAACTTAGTGTGCATTATTCCAATTATTTAGTTGTTAATTTGTCTTTATAATTTTGTAAGTTTCATTATGGTGGTCCAATAAATTTTATTTTATGTACAAAGAAAAGATAAATATATGAGTTAATATTGCAGTACTACTCAAATGCTCCTGTAGCAACTGATACAAGCCTAATTACTGTTGCATTCAAATATGAAATTTGGAAGAAAAACTTAGAATTATCACTCCTTGGATCTACAGCCAAGATGTTAAATTGTGATTACTAGGTAAACCAGTCATAATAAATCTTCTACCTCTTAAATGTTAATTATTGTTTATCATTTGCAGATTACTGCATTAAATTTGGATGGACAGAATATTTCACAACTCACTAATCTTGATAAACTAGAGAATTTGCGTTGGGCTTCATTGAACAACAATATAATTCGTAGGCTTGAAGGCTTGGATCGGTGCCTTAAACTTGAAGAACTTTCTCTCGAAGACAACTTTATTACTAAACTAGAAGGTACCAGTTGAATTTCCACATTTGCAGATTTTTTTCCAGGGAGTTTTGGTAAGAGGGGTTTGCTCCAATTGGTGCCTTGGATCTGTAGTAAGTACATTTTCAATTGCATTGCAGTATTTAGTTTAACTCTATGGAATAACATTTTGAGGTCATTACTTGTTTATTTGCCATTTATGTGTATTTCCTTTATGTTAACTTTTGCTTTTGGCTACTTTACAATTATTAGGAGGAGTCAGCATGGTTTTGTGTACGGAAAGCATGTCACACAAATCTGACTGAGGTTTTTGAGGAGGAAAATTGATGAAGGCAGAGTGATCTCTAGTTCAGCTTTTGAATGGCAGGCTGGTTCAGAAAGTTAAAGCACAATGGATTCCTGGCACATTGGCAGACTGGATCCAGAATTGACATCAAAGCAACACACACAAAATGCTAGAGGAACTCAACAGGTCAAGTAGCATGAATGGAAAAGACTGAACAGTTGACATTTTGAGTCAAGATCCTTCACATTGACGTGGTGGGAAGTGGCAGACTGGTGGATGGGTGTTTTTCTGGCTGTAGATCTGTATCAAATGATGAACTGCAGGGATCAATATTGGGATATTTGTTGTTTGTAACACATGTAAGTGACTTGGGTGAGAATGTAGGTGTAGTTGTCACAAAAACTGGTGGAGTCGTAGATAGTGAAGAAGGTTGTCCAAGGAGACAGTAGAACATAGATCAGTTAGAAAGTTGGATAGACAGTGGTAGATTGAACTTAATCCAGACAATTGTAAGGTAATGTATTTTGGGAAGTCAGATTCTGGTAGGACATATATGCAGATTGGAAGGGACCTTATGAGTGTTTATATACATAAAAATTTTGGGATGTAAGTCCATCCCCTCCTGAAAATTGTGACATAGGTGGATAGAGTATTGAAAAAGGCATTTGGTGGGCTAAGGCATTGAGTGTAAGAGTTGGGATGTCATGTTGCAACTCAATAAAACATTGGTTAGATCACATTTGGAGTATTGTGTATAGTTCTGGTCACCACAATACAAAAAAGATGTAACAATAGAGAGAGTGTTGAAAGAATTCACCAGGATGTTGCCTTGAATGAAGGGTTGTCCAGGGGATATTGGATAGACTGAGCTCATTCTCTCTGAAACACTGGAGGCAGTTGTTTTTAAAACCTAAGAGGGCGTTGAACTAGAAGGCACAGATTTAAGGTCAGAGGGAAGAAATTTAATGGAGTTCTGAGGGGTATGTTTTCACATAAAGTATGGTGAATATCTGGATTGAACTGCTAAGGGAGGTATGATTAAAATGCTTAAAAGGCCTTGAAAGGTCTGTATTTTCCAATTTTAGAAAAAGCACACACACCCATTGTGCTCACCTCCCACACACACTCACCTGTCCTCTTAGTTTTCTTCTCCCTTCATTTATCTCACCTATCCCCTACCCCATCTACTCATCATCCCCTCATCATTTGATTCCATCTATCACCTATCCATCACCCCCATCCCTATCTAGCCTTCATTCCTCTCATCTGCATCCACCTATCACTACCAGCCTCTATCTCATCCCTATGTGCTGTTACTGGTTATACTGGTGTTACGTACCCCATAACTGGGTTGCCAAACCAGCAGAAATGGATCACTCAGTTGGAGTCTGGATTACTAGAACTAAGAAAGTTTTATTAAAGAAACAAGCAACACAGTACTCTAATCAAAAGGATAATGAATGCAACAGTTCAGCAATGATAAACATACATGTACACAGAATTAAGATAACAGGATCAATCAAGCTCTATCGTTGTCTAGGGGTAAATGACCAGTTTCAAAGTGACGCAAAGTTCAGTTCAATTTAGTTCAGTTCAGTTCGCAGTAATCGCTGCCGTGGCGATGGACAGTGGGGGGGAAGGAGAGAGAGAGCAAAACGAATGAATATTCAAAACGGCTTCCACACAGACCTTCGCAGTCAGCTTTCGGGCGAGTCCTTTGTGATGTCATCTGAGGTCACCGACCGTGACCCCTCCGTTTCCAGATACGATCGTTTCTCTGCGGTGAACCCGGCACCCAGGCAAGGGTGGACACACACCAGGTTCCCGCCGATCGTGCCTTTCCACCCTGTGCGTCTATGGCTTGTCCCGCGACCAGCCGTCCAAAACTTCCCACCGACTTGTGAGAGACGCACCGCTTCCAGGGTCTCGTTACCTCGGGGTGTCGTGTGTGTCCTGCCTTAGCGAACCTGTCCCTTTTTATCCCCCTGCTGGGGTATCGCCTGTCCATCACTTCAAACAGTTCAGGGTTCAAAGGGGGAGCCGATCTTGACAGCTCTCCTTCCGTTACTCTCTCCCGTCCCTTCATCAACATCTCCAAATGCTGCTCCATTGTTTTCCTTATCTCTCTCTCTCCTGAAGACAGGTGGCAGACCAACTGCTGATCCCACTGGTGCCAGCACAGGACAGCTAACCTCTTAATTTATGTGTATTCTCGTCACACTGGTAACTTGTCCTTTCCCTTCCCAGTCCTGAAGGGAGGGTTTTGACCTGAAAAGCTTTCTTACACCTTTTGCTGAGTTTTTCCAGCATTCCAGTTTTGTTTAAAAGTCAACTGGATGGGTATTTAGATAAGGAAGGCATACAGGCCTGATGTGGGCCAAGTGCTGACAAATGTGATTGGTGTAGAGAGGCATGTCAGTCAGCAGAGGTGAGATGTGCTGTATGATCCTGCATTTTCATGGCATGGTGATGCAGAGGATGATAACGTGGCACAGCAGTTTGGTCTGTTGCCTCACTGTTCCAGGAACCCAGTTCAAATCGGTGTGACTGTCCCGGTTTCTGCTGGGTACTCCAGTTTTGTCCCCTGTTTCATAGAAGGATTGACAAGTCAACTGGATGCTGTAAATCTCCCCATAGTGTAAGTACATGGCAAAAGAATTAAATGGGAGTTGATGGACATATGAGTGAAAAGAAGTCGCAGGACTATAGAAAAAAGTGAGGAGAAGTTAATGAGACTGAAGGAATTGCCTTGTTGGAAGCCCATAGGGATCAGGTGTTACTTACTGTTTCATAATAAGTAAATATTTTAAAAACTGTTTATTGTCTCTGAAGTACTTCGTAATATTGTGTAATGTGAGGTATATTATGGCACACTTACTAAACTACTATCCCTATACTTAAGAATTTTGTTTTGTTCCTGTAAAGGCATGTTCATTTGTTATTGTTTTTTCCTGGATTTTTATTTATTTATTTTTGTTATTAATAGGGATATCAAAGCTGACCAACCTAACTCGATTGAATCTTGGTAATAATCAATTGAAAGATTTGGAAGATTCTGGTCTAGATAAGTTAACACATCTCCACTATCTGTCATTAGAATTCAACAACATTTCTTCTCTACGTGGTTTACAGAAACTTTATGCCCTAACCGAATTATGTTTAGGAAACAACCACATTAGTAACAACTGTGAGGTCTACTATTTAAAGGTAAATATGATTTGTGCATTATCAATTCCATTATCTAGCCTTTTTCCTTTAATTTCTAAAATGTTCTTTATAAAAACAAAGTAATTCCATTTGAATGGAAGTATAAGGCATATAAACAAAGATTAGTTGTTAGTACTTTAACATCCAAGTCATAAGAACAAGGGTTGAAGTCCTGCTTCAGTAACTTTAGCACAAAAATCAAGATCCTTATTCAAGGCTCTGATCCAAAAGCTCAACAATTCCTTCCCTTCCTCAGCCCGCCTCCCCCAGGTTGACCTGCCAGGTTCCTCCAGCAGATTGTTTGTTCCTCCATTTTAGTGTTGATAGAGTGTTGCATCTTTGAAGACATTAGAACACTCAGTAAAGATTAAAAACAAAGACCAATCTATCCCAGAAGATGGAGGTGAATAAAACGAGAGTTTCTCTCAGTATTTTAGCCTATATTTATCTCTCTATCAACATTACAAATGTAGATTATGCTGCCTGCGAATTGGATATTGTATTTACTATCTTATTACATTGAATAAAATTAAGTAAATATAGAAAGCGCTGGAAGTAGAACCAATTAGGCAGCTGGGGGGAGGAACATTTTAGGCTGAGTTTTCATTAGAATAGATGAATGCTTTAAACTAATAACATAAACCATTAGACAATATCTATAAATTTGCCAGTGAGACAACTGTAGGTAGAATCGCAGATGGTGATGAGGATGCAAACAGGAATGAGATATATCAACTGGTTGAGTAGTATTGCAACAAAAACCTCACACTCAACTTCAGCAAGACCAAAAATTTGATTGTGGAATTCAGAAAGGGAAAGTCGGGAGAATACGTATCAGTCCTCTTTGTGGGGTGAGCAGCTTCAGGTCCTGAGCGTCAACATCTCAGATGTATTGAGTGCAATGATTATTCTACAAGAAACAGTCTACATTGATGCCTTTCACATCTTTGCCAGGGACTTCCATCATACTTGCTTGAAGTAATCTCTGCCTATTTATCATCAGCACATCATCTGCAGCACCAGGGGCCCTAACACACTCAACCATTGCTACGCTAGCATCAAGAATGCCTTCCATTCCATCTCTAGACCATATTTTGGATAATCTGTGCGTCTGGTTGTCCTATTCCTACCTGCATACAGGCAGAAATTAAAGAGCAAAGCACTAGATGTAAGGATAACAAAGTGGTAGTAACAAGAGGCAGAGGAACGGCTGAAGGATTGCTTGAGCCGGTGGACTGAGCCATGTTCAGGAACTCCTCAGAGGATGTGAATGAATATGTTATGTTTATCATGGATTTTATAAAGACACTTGTGGACAAGTGTGTCCCCACAAAATCATTCAGACTGTTTCCTAACCGGAAGCTCTGGATAAACCAAGAGATCCGCATCTGCTGAGGGCTAGTTTGGAGGTGTTCAAGTCTAGTGACCAAGGAAGTTATAAAAGGTCCAAGTATGACCTCTGGAAAACCATCTCACATGCAATTCTAGACCAAAGTTGATTCATAGAAGGATGCTTAACAGCTGGGGCAGTGCTTGAATGCTATCACCCCCTACAAAGCAAAACCAAACAATATTTATGACAATAAGGTTTTGCTCCCAAATGACCTTAATACCTCTTATGCTCGCACTTGACTGTCAAAACCTGGAGGCTCCTTCACGGAGTCCCACAGCCCCCGATGACCCTGTGATTTCAGTCTCTGTAGGGTGAACCCGTGGAAGGCATCTTACCCAGACGGTGTATTGAAAACCTGTGCTAACCAACTGGCTGGAATGTTGACAGATATCTTTAACCTCTCACTTCAGCAGTATAAGATACCCACCTGCTTCAAGCACACTTCAATTATACTGGAGCCCAAGAAGAACGTAATAACCTGCCTCAATGATTGTTGTCCAGTAGCAGTTACATTGACTGTGATGAAGTGCTTTGAGAGGTTGGACATGAAGCATATCAATGTCTGCCTGAGGAATGACTTTGATCTGTTCCAATTTGCCTTCTTTCACAACAGGGCAACAGTAGATGCCATTTCATCAGCTTTTCACTCAGCTCTGAAACATCTGGAAAGTGAAGATGCATACATCAGGATGCTGCTCATTGACTACAGTTCAGCATTCAACACTATCATCCCCTCATAACTAATCAATAAGCTTCCAGATCTTGGCCACAATACCTACTTATGCAATTGGATCCTCAATTTCCTCACTTTGGTTTGGCCCTCCAACATCTCCTCCACAATCTCCATCAGCACAGATGCACCATGAGGCTGTGTGCTTAGCCCCCTGCTCTACTCATTTATACTTATGACTGTAGTATATTTTGTAGTTATGCAGCAGTGGCTGGAGTTTATGTGAGAAGTGAGGACGGTGCAAGACAGGTATATTCCAAAGAAGAAGAAATTTTCGAGTGGAAAAAGGATGCAACCGTGGTTGACAAGAGAAGTCAAAGCCAAAGTTAAAGCAAAGGAGAGGGCATACAAGGAAGCAAAAATTAGTGGGAAGACAGAGGATTGGGAAGTTTTTAAAACCTTACAAAAGGAAACCAAGAAGGTCATTAAGAGGGAAAAGATTAACTATGAAAGGAAGCTAGCAAATAATATCAAAGAGGATACTAAAAGCTTTTTCAAGTATATAAAGAGTAAAATACAGGTGAGAGTAGATATAGGACCGATAGAAAATGATGCTGGAGAAATTGTAATGGGAGATAAGGAGATGGCAGAGGAACTGAACGAGTATTTTGCATCAGTCTTCACTGAGGAAGACATCAGCAGTATACCAGACGCTCAAGGGTGTCAGGGAAGAGAGTCAGGGAGTCCTGGTACAGGATACCCTTAAAGTTAACCTCCAGGTTGAGTCAGTAGTGAAGAAGGCGAATGCAATGTTGGCATTCATTTCTAGAGGAATAGAGTATAGGAGCAGGGATGTGATGTTGAGGCTCTATAAGGTGCTGGTGAGACCTCACTTGGAGTACTGTGGGCAGTTTTGGTCTCCTTATTTAAGAAAGGATGTGCTGACGTTGGAGAGGGTACAGAGAAGATTCACTAGAATGATTCCGGGAATGAGAGGGTTAACATATGAGGAACGTTTGTCCGCTCTTGGACTGTATTCCTTGGAGTTTAGAAGAATGAGGGGAGACTTCATAGAAACATTTCAAATGTTGAAAGGCATGGACAGGGTGGATGTGGCAAAGTTGTTTCCCATGATGGGGGAGTCTAGCACGAGAGGGCATGACTTAAGGATTGAAGGGCGCCCATTCAGAACAGAAATGCGAAGGAATTTTTTTAGTCAGAGGGTGGTGAATCTATGGAATTTGGTGCCACGGGCAGCAGTGGAGGCCAAGTCATTGTGTGTATTTAAGGCAGAGATTGATAGGTATCTGAGTAGCCAGGGCATCAAAGGTTATGGTGAGAAGGCGGGGGAGTAGGACTAAATGGGAGAATGGATCAGCTCATGATAAAATGGCGGAGCAGACTCGATAGGCCGAACGGCCGACTTCCGCTCCTTTGTCTTATGGTCTTATGGTCTTATGTAAGGCTAAGTAGAGCTCCAGTGCCATATTTAAGTTTGCTAACAACACCACTGTTGTTGGCCAAATCAAAGGTGGTGACAGATCGGCATACAGATTAAGATTGAAAATCTGGTTGAATGGTGCCATAACGACAACCTGTCACTCAACTTAACCAAAACTAAAGAGCTGATTATTGACTCTAGGAGGAAGAAAATGGGGGTCCATGAGCCACCCTTTATTAGGGACTCAGAAGTGGGGAAGGTCAGTAACTTTAAATTCCTTGGCTTATCATTTCAGTGGATCTCTCTTGGGTCCAGCACATAAGTGCCATTACAAAGAAGGTATAGCAGTGCCTCTTTTTTTTAAAGAAGTTGGCATGGATTCAGCATATCATCTAAAACTTTGTCAAAGCCTTATAGATGCAAGAGGCAAATATCCTGGCTGGATACATCACAGCCTGGTTTGGAAACACCAATGTCCAGAAATGGGAAAGTCTACAAAAAGTAGTGGATCCAGCTCAGTCTATCACAGCATAATCTCGTCCCACCATTGAACACATCTACAAGGACCATTACCACAGGAAAGGACCATACATCATCAAAGATTCACACCATCCAGGCCATGCTTTCTTCTCACTGCTGTCATCAGGACAGAGGTACAGGAGCCTTGGGTCCCACACCATCAGTTCAGGAACAGTTATTACCCTTAAGCCATCAGCCTCCTGAACCAACGTCGATAACTTCATTCACCTCAGCTTTGAACTGATTCCGCAACCTGTGGACTCACTTTCAAGGATTTTACAACTAATGTTCTCAGTATTGTTTATTTAGTTATTCATTTTTATTCATTTTTTTGTATTTGCACATTGGTTGTTTGTCAGTCTTTGTCTGTAGATTTTAGACTTTCATTGGGCTGAAATCAGTGCCAGAGGTTGCTCGTTGGTAAAGAGCTTGGACTCTTTCAGCTTTCTTTCATCAGGCTAAAATCAGCAGAAGAGGCTGTTCATTGTTGACACAGCACTAAGTTTAAAAAGAGTTCAGGAGCTTTCAGCTTTCTCTAATTGGGCTGAAATCAGCATAGGCCACTAAAAAGCAAGGAGTTGTAAGTGGAGCTGCCATTGTTGCAGTGGTCCAGTGTTAGAGTGATCCGGCTTTGGCTCGACAGGCTTAGTAAAGCACAGGTGGGGGTTCTAGGTAAGTAAATAAGAAAGTTTTTTTTTAAGGTTTTTTTCTGTTAGTACATAGCTAGTGTGTTGAGAATAGATCCAGAGGTAGTTTTATGTTCCTTGTGTGAGACTGGGAAATTTCCAGTCTCCCTGATAACTACATCTGCTTAATACGCATCAAGCTGCAGCTCTATAGGGACCGTGTTAAGGAGCTGGAGCTACAACTGGATGACCTTCGGCTCATGTGGGTGAACGAGGAGGTGATGGATAGGAGCTACAAGGGGGTAGTCACCCCTAAGTTGCAGGAAGCAGGTACCTGGGTGATTGTCATGAGATGGAAAGTAATTAGGAATCAGTGCAGAGTATCTCTGTGGGTGTACCCCTGAATAATAAGTATACCACTTTGGATAGTTTTGGGAGAGGGGGCAGTGATCTACCAGGGAGAAGCCACAGTGATCTGGCCTCTGGCACTGAGTCTAGCTCTGTGGGTCAGAAGGTAAGGGGGAGAGAAGAGGAGTGCAGTGGTGTTAGGGGATTCCACAATTACAGGAGCAAAAAGCAGCTTCTGTGGGCGTGAGACAGACACCCAGGTGGTATGTTTTCTCCCAAGTGCCAGGGTCAAGTGTATCTAGGATTGGGTCCATGGCATTCTAAAGGGAGAGGGTGAACAGCTGGAAGTTGTGGGACATGTTGGTACCAACAATATACGTTGGTAGGAAAAGGGAGGAGATCTTGAAGAGAAAATATAGGAAGTCAGGCAGAAAGCTGAAAAACAGGACCTCCAGGGTACTGATGTCTGGATTGCTGCCTGTGCCACATGTCAGGGAAGGTAAGAATAGGGTGATCTGGCTGAGGAATTGGTGCAGAGGGCAGGGTTTCAGATTTCTGGATCATTGGGATCTCTTCTGGGGAAGATATCTGTCCAAAAACAATGGGTTACGTCTGAACCCGAGAGGGACCAATATCCATGCGAGCAGGTTTGCTAGAGATGTTGGGGAGGGTTTAACCTAATTTTACAGGGGGCATGATAAACTAAGTCAAAGTCAGCATGATTTTCTAAAGGAGAAATCTTGCCTGACAAATCTGTTGGAATTCTTTGAGGAAATAACAGGCAAGATAGACAAAGGAGAGCCAGTGGATGTTGCTTATTTGGATTTTCAGAAAGCCTTTAACCAGGTTTCTTAACAAGCTAAGAGTCCACAGTATTATAGCAAAGATACTAGCATGGATAGAAGATTGCCTGCCTGGCAGGAGGGACAGAGTGGGGGAGAAAAGGGAGCCTTTTCTGGTTGGCTACTGGTAACTAGTGGTGTGCCACAGGGGTCGATCTTGGGACCACTTCTTTACACTTTGTATGTTAATCATTTGGATATAGGAATTGATAGCTTTGTGGCCAAGATTATGGACAATACAAGGTTGGCAGAGGGGCAGGTAGTGTTAAGGAAGTAAGGTGTCAGCAGAAAAATCTTGTACAGAGTGAGGGAAATGGCAGATGGAATATAGTGCAGGAAAGTACATGGCTATGCACTTTGACAGGACAAATAAAGGCATGGACTTTGATAAATGGGGAGAAAATTCAAAAATCAGAGGTGTGGAGGGACTTGGGAGTCCTATTTCTGGGGCGCCAACATCTTGGACAACCCTAACAACAGCTCTCATTGAAAATGATGGAGAACATCAAATATTCTTATTTTAGCCTGCTGCAGCTGAGAACCATATCTGCATCTATGATGTGTACAGTCAGTGATGAAGTTCCAATCCAACTGAACCAAATATTGCTGCTTAAAACTGACAGAATTAGATCAGACTATGGCCGGCACGTTGCCCCTTTAAGAAACTGCCGGTGAAAGAGGAGTTGATGTGCTGGTCTGACGGTGTGTTTTAAAATAAAAGAGGTTTTTGACTCCGAATACCAACAATCTTGCTGGCAAACATGCAGTCTCTGGTAAAGAAAATTGATGATCTCAGAGCTAGTGTGTTGTATCAGAGGGATGTTAGGAACGCGTGCATCCTTTGTTTTACAGAATCTTGATTAAGCCCTTCCATGCTGGACACAACGATCTGAATAGATGGGTTCGCAATACATCGTCAAGATAGGTTGGTTGAGTCTCTCAAAAGCAGAGGAGGAGGTGTATGCCTCATGATCAACTCCCTGTGGTGTACTAATGTGTTGGTGATGTCCCAATATTGATCACCAGACCTGGAGTACCTCGCAATTAAGTGCTGAGCAATGTCATCAATAGCCATGAAACAGCATATCCTGATGCCTTTGCCATCATTTTGGGGGATTTTAACCAGGCTAGCTTGATAAAGTCACTAAATAATAATTAACAAATCACCTGTAGTACCAGAGGAAATAACACACTGGACCACTGTTACACTACGTTCAAGAGTGCCTGCTGTTCTGTTCCATGCCTGCACTTTGGGAAGTGATCACCTGGCTGTACTTATACTCCCTGAGTATAGGCAGAGAATGAAGGCTGCTGTACCAGTAGTGAGGACCAAGAAGGTATGGACCAGTGTGGCACAGGAGCATCTACAGGACTGCTTTGAATCAGTGGACTGGAGAGTCATATTCGAGCTTGGATGAGTATGCCAAAGTTGTCACCGACTTCATTAAAATCTGTGTGGATGAGTGTGTGCCTATGAAAACTTACTGTGCATTCCCAAACCAAAAGCCATGGATGAACCAGGAGTTTCGTAGACTGCTGACGGCTAGATCTGTGGCATTTAGGTCTGATGGCCCAGATCTGTATAAGAAAACCAGGTATGACTTGTGGAGGGCTATTTCAAGAGCCAAGAAACAATTCTGGGAGAGGCTGGAGGCAACATTGAATGCACATCGACTCTGGGAAGCTTTGCAGGCCATTACCTCCTACAAAGTAAAACTCAACATCGTAAATGGCAGTGATGCTTCACTGCCAGATGAGCTTAACACCTATTATACTGGCCTAGAAAGGGAGAATAAAACCATAGCTATGAGGATCCCTGCAGCATTCAATGACCCTGTGATCTCTGTCTTGAAGGGAGGAGAAGATGGCGGCGCCACGCAGTGCGCACGGCCGTTCCAAATGATATTGTATGTATTAACTAGAGAGCTGTGCACAATCTTGATTTGATGGAGACCCATGAAAAGCACGGAGGAACACCTGGAGAAATTTCTGAAATGCCCGCTTTGCTGCCGCTGCTACTGTGCAATCGAGAATCTCCGGAGGGGAAGGCCCCAAATCCTCGGCTTTGCCTGTTGCCAGGGCCGGGGTCGAAGCGCTCAGCAGAGATGGTGCTCGGTGCTCGGTGTCGGAGAGCTGGTCGGAGGCTCGGAGTTTTCGGACGGACTCAGAGTCGGACTGTGGTCGGATTTTTCCAGGATACTTTATCGACAAGCTTGCGGCGCTGGAGGTTCACCGTCTGCGTGAGATGATGGGACTTTCAAGAGACTTTGAGACTTTATACCGTGCAATTGGTCTGTTCTTTATCAAATTATGGTATTGCTTTGCACTGTTGTAACTATATGTTATGTGGTTTTTGTCAGTTTTTAAGTCGGTTTGTCATGTGTTTCTGTGATATCATTCTGGAGAAACATTGTGTCATTTCTTAATGCATGCATTACTAAATGACAATAAAAGAGGACTGCGTGTCCTCATAATCTAATCTAATCTAAGGTTGTGTTGTCTTTCAAGAGGGTGATCCCCCGCAAAGGACAATAGACAATAGGTGCAGGAGTAGGCCATTTGGCCCTTCGAGCCAGCACCGCCATTCACTGTGATCATGGCTGATCATCCACTATCAGTATCCAGTTCCTGCCTTATACCCATAGCCTTTGATTCCACTATCTTTAAGAGCTCTATCCATCTCCTTTTTGAAAGCATCCAGAGACTTGGTCTCCACAGCCGTCTGGGACAGAGCATTCCATATATCCACCACTCTCTGGGTGAAAAAGTTCTTCCTCAACTCTCAAAGGAGCAGGGCCTGATGGAGTACTTGGTAAGGCTCTGAAAACCTACATCAACCAACTTGGTGGGAGTATTCAAAGACATTTTCACTCTTTCACTGCTGCAGTTGGAAGTTCCCACCTGCTTCAAAAGGGCAACAATTACACCAGAGCCCAAGAGAGCAGCGTGAACTGCCCCATGACTATTGTCCAGTAGCACTCACATCTATGGTGATGAAATGCTTTGAGAGGTTGCTCATGGCTAGAACCAACACCTGTCTCAGGAAGAAACTGGACCCACTGCAATTTGCCTGTCATCACAGTAGGTTTACAGCAGGCATGATCTCAATGGCTCTTCACGCAGCCTTGGATCACTTGGACAATGCAAATACCTATGTCAGGATGCTGTTTATTAACCATAGCTCAGCATTCAACACCATCATTCCTGCAGTCCTGATCGAAAAGCTACAGGACCTAGGCCTCTACACGTCCCTCTCCAACTGGACACCTCGACTTCTCAACCGGAAGACCACAATCTGTACAGATTGGAAATAATGTCTGCACCTCGCTGACAATTAGCATTAGCGCTCCACAGGAATATGTGCTTAGCCCATGGCTCTGTTCTCCCTACACCCATGACTGTGTGGCTAGGCATAACTCAAACAGCATCTATAAATTTGTTGATAATACAACCATTGTAAACAGAATTTCAGAGAGTGGCGAAAAGGCATACAGGTGCAAGCTACAAACGTAGAAAACCTACAGCAGAGTACAGGCCCTTCAGCCCACAAAGCTGTGCTGAACATGTCCTTACCTTAGAACTACCTAGGCTTACCCATAGCCCTCTATTTTTCTAAGCTCCATGTACCTATCCAGAAGTCTCTTAAAAGACCCTATCGTTTCTAGCTCCACCACTGACGTCGGTAGCCCATTCCACACAGTCACCACTCTCTGCATAAAAAACAACAACAACAACTTACCCCTGACATCTCCTCTGTACCTACTTCCAAGCACCCTAAAACTGTGCCCTCTCGTGCTAGCCATTTCAGCCCTGGGAAAATGTCTCTGACTATCCAAACACGATCAATGCCTCTCATTATCTTGTACACCTTTATCAGGTCACCTCTCATCCTCCGTCGCTCTAAGACCTACCAGTTAGTTGGGTGGTTTCATAGCAACAACCTTGCACTCAATGTCAGCAAGACCAAAGAGCTGATTGTGGACTTCAAACAGGGTAAGACGAGAAAACACAAACCAATCCTCATAGAAGGATCAGAAGTGGAGAGAGTGAGCAGTCTGAAGTTCCTGGGTGTCCATATCTCTGAGGACCTAACCTGGTTGCAACATATTGATGCAGCTATAAAGAAAGCAAGACAGTGGCTATATTTCATTAGGAGTTTGCAGAAATTTAGTTTGTCAACTAAAACACTTGAAAACTTCTACAAATGTACCGTAAAGAGCATCACAATCTGGTAGGGGGGTGGGGCTGCTGCACAAGATCAAAATTAGTTGCAGAAACTTGTAAAATTAGTCAGCTCCATTATGGGTATCAGCCTCCATAGTATCCAAGACATCTCCAAGGAGCAGTGCCTTCGGAAGGTGGTGTCCCATCGCCCAGGACATTCCTCTTTACACTGTCATCATCGGGAAGAAGGTACAGAAGCCTGAAGGCACACACTTAGCAATTCAGGAACAGCTTCTAACCCTCCACCATCACTTTTCTAAATGGACATTGAACCGATGAACACTACATCACTACTTTTTATAATTTGTTTTTTTTTGCTCTACTTGTTTTAACTTTTTAATAGACATGTATATACTTAATGTGACTCTGGGAATTTTTCTCTATTTATTTATCATGTATTTCATTGTACTGTTGCCATAAAGTTAATAAATTTCACAACATATGCCGGTGGTATTAAATCTGATTCTGATTCTTATTCATGCAGGATTCCCTAAAGGTTAACTTCCAGGCTGAGTCGATGGTATGGAAGGCAAATGTAATGTTAGCATTCATTTCAAGAGGAATAAATACAAATGCAAGGCAGCCTCAGTATTAAGGCATTGATCAGGCCGCACTTGGGAGTATTGTGAGCAGTTTTGGGCCCCTTATCTAAAAGATGGACTGGCATTGGAGATGCTCCAGAGGAAGTTCATAAGAATGATCTCAGGAATGAAAGAGTTAACATACGAGGAGTGTTTGATAGCTCTGGGCCTGCACTTGAGATTATGGGGAGAAGACAGGAGAATGAGACTGGGATGGAAAATAAATTAGACATGATGCAATGGTGGAGCAGACCCGATGGGCCGAGTGGCCTAATTCTGCTCTTGTCTTATGATTTTTCATTGATTCTTTTGTATTTCTTTGTTCTAATGTGAATGTTTGCAAGAAAATGAATCTCAGGTTAGTATACGGGGACATATATGTACTTTGATAATAAATTTACTTTGAACCTTTGAGATCTATCCTGGGCCCAACCATTCGACACTGTCATGAAGAGAGCACACCAGCGGCTTTACTTCATTAGCAGTTTGAGGAAATTTGATGTGTTACCAGAGACTCTTAGAAATTTCAACAGATAGATGGTGTAGAGTATTCTAACTGGTTGCGTCACAGCTTGTTATGGAGGCTCCAATGTGCAAGATTGCAAGACACTGCTGAGAGTCGTAGTCTCAGCCAGCTCCACCATGGGCACTTCCCCATCATCGGGGACTTCTTCAAGAGGTGGTGCCTCAAGAAGGTGGCATCATCATTAAGGGTCTTCACCATCTGAGATATAGAACACTACAGCACAGAAAACAGGCCATTCGGCCCTTCTAGTCTGTGCCAAAACTTTATTCCGCTAGTCCCATTGACCTGCACCCTGTCCATAACCCTCCAGACCTCTCCCATCCATGTATCTATCCAATTTATTCTTAAAACTTAAGTGTGAGCCCGCATTTACCACATCAGATGGCAGCTAGTTCCACACTCTGAGTGAAGAAGTTCCCCCTAGTGTTCCCCCTAAATTAGGAATAAAGTCCTAACCTGTTCAATCTTTCCCTGTAACTCAACTCCTGAAGACCCAGCAACAATCCTAGTAAATCTTCTCTGCACTCTTTCAATCTTACTGATATCCTTCCTATAGTTAGGTGACCACAACTACACACAATATTCCAAATTTGGCCTCACCAATGTCTTATACAACCTTGCCATAACATCCCAACTCCCATACTCAATACTTTGATTTATGAATGCCAGGATGCCAAAAGCCTTCTTTACCACCCTGTCCACCTGTGACACCACTTTCAGGGAATTATGTATCTGAACTCCCAGATCCCTCTGTTCCTCTGCACTCCTCAGTGCCCTACCATTTACTGTGTATGTCCTACCTTGATTTGTCCTTCCAAAATGCAACACCTCACACTTGTCTGCATTCAATTCCATCTGCCATTTTCTAGCCCATTTTTCCAGCTGGTCCAGATCCCTCTGCAAGCTTTGAAAGCCTTCCTCGCTGTCCACAACGCCTCCAATCTTAGTGTCATCAGCAAACTTGCTTATCCAATTTTCCACATTTTCATCTAGATCATTGATATAGACAACAAACAACAATGGTCCCAGCACAGATCCTTGAGGCACACCACTAGTCACAGGCCTCCAGTCTGATAAACAATCATCCACAACCACTCTCTGTCTTCTCCCACACAGCCAATTTTGAATCCAGTTTACAACCTCTCCATGGATACCTAGTGTCTGAACCTTCTGAACTAACCTCCCATGTGGGACCTTGTCAAAGGCCTTACTAAAGTCCATGTAGACAACATCCACAGCCTTTCCCTCATCTACCTTCTTTGTAATCTCCTCAAAAAACTCTACAAGATTTGTTAAACACGATCTACCACGCACAAAGCCACACTGACTATCCTTAATCAGCCCTTGGCTGTCCAAATACTTGTATAACCGATCTTTCAGAACACCATCCAATAATTTACCTACTACTGATGTCAGGCTCACCGATCTGTAATTGCCTGCTTTACTTTTAGATCCTTTTTTAAATAACGGAACAACATGAGCCACCCTCCAATCCTCCGGCACCGCACCGGTGGCTAAGGACATTTTAAATATTTCTGCTGGGGGCCACTGCAATTTCTACAGTAGTCTCTCTCAATGTCCGAGGAAATATGCTATCAGGCCCAGGGGATTTATCTACCTTTATTTGCTGTAAGGCAGAAAGAACCTCCTCCTCTTTAATCTCTATATGTTCCATGACACTACTGCTTGTTTCCCTTCTTTCCATATACACTATGCCAGTTTCCTGAGTAAATACTGATGACAAAATACTGTTTAAGATCTCCCCCATCTCCTGAAGCTCCACACATAGATGACCACTCTGATCTTCTAGGGGACCAATTTTGTCCCTTACTAACCTTTTACTCTTAATATACTTGTAGAAACCCTTCGGGTTTACCTTCACATTATCTGCCAAAGCAACCTCATGTCTTCTTTTTGCCTTCGTGATTTCTTTCTTTAATATTTTCTTACGTTTTCTATAATCTTCAAGTACCTCATTTGTTCCTTGTTGCCTACTCCTGCTATACACCTCTCTCTTTTTCTTAACCAGATCGCCAATATCCCTTGAAAACCAAGGTTCCCTATGCCTGTTAACTTTGCCTTTAATCCTGGCAGGAGCATGCAAACTCTGCACTCTCAAAACTTCGCCTTTGAATTTCTTGGAAATTTCGACTTCCACTTACTGAACACATCCTTGCCAGAAAACAACTTCTCCCAATCCACTCTTCCTAGATCCTTTCTCAGTTCCACAAAATTGGCCCTTCTCCAATTTAGAACCTCAACTCGGGGACCAGACCTATCCTTATCCATAATTAACTTGAAACTAATGACATTATGGTCACTGGACCCAAAATGTTTGCCTACTTCTGACACCTGACCTGTCTGGTTCCCTAATAGGAGATGGAATGTTGCATCCTCTCTTGTTGGTACCTCTATATATTGATTTAGAAAACTTTCCTGAATAGATTTGACAAACTCCAAGCCATCTAGCCCTTTCACAGTGTGGGTGTTCCAGTCAATATGTGGAAAGTTAAAATCCCCTACTATTACAACTTTCTGTTTCTTACATCAGTCTGCTATCTCTCTACAGATTTGCTCCTCCAATTCTCTCTGACTATTGGGCGGTCTATAATACAACCCTATTAGTGTGGTCGCACCTTTTCCGTTCCTCACCTCCACCCATATGGCCTCTGTAGATGAGCCCTCCAGGCTGACAAGTAATACCAGTCATCCCCCTTTCATCCCTCCCCCTCTGTCACATCTGAAACAACGGAACCCCGGAACATTAAGCTGCCAGTCCTGCCCTTCCTGCAACCAAATCTCAGTAATAGCAACAATGTCGTAATCCCACGTGCTAATCCATGCCCTGAGCTCATCTGCCTTACCTACAATACTCCTTGCATTGAAATAGATGCACCTGAGAACATTTCTATCTCGTACAAACCTTTGATTTCTGTCTATACTTGCAGTTCTCGCATGCCCTTTATCCTCCTCCACCTCACTCTCTGCTCTAACACTCTGGTTCCCCTCCCCCTGCAAATCTAACTTAAACCCCCTGGAGCAGCATTAGCAGATCTACCTGCAAGGATGTTAGTTCCCCTCCAGCTCAGGTGCAAACTGTCCAGTCGGAACAGGTCCCACCTTCCCTGGAACAGGGCCCAATTGTCGAGAGACATGAAGCCCTCCCTCCTGCACCAACTCTTTAGCCATGTATTCAGCTGCATTATCTTCCTATTTCTAGCCTCACTAGCACATGGCACAGGTAGCAATCCTGAGATTGCAACCCTGGAGGTCCTGTCCTTCAATTTTGCACCTAACTCCCTAAACTCTCTTTGCAGGACCTCCTCCTCCTTCCTATCCACGTCATTGGTCCCTACATGGACCACGACATCTGGCTCCTCACCCTCCCTCTTGAGAATACCAAGAACTGGATCCGAGATATCGCGGACCCTGGCACCAGGGAGGCAACAGACCATCCGGGATTCTCGATCTCTCCCACAGAACCTCTTATCTGTCCCCCTAACTATCGAATCCCGTATCATGACTGCACTCCTCTTTTCCCTCCTTCCCTTCTGAGCTGAGGGTCCAGTCTTGGTGCCAGAGACGTGACCACTGCAACTTGTCCCTGGTAGGTCGTCCCCACCAACAGTATCCAAAATGGTATACCTACTGTTGATGGGAACGGCCACAGGGGTGCTCTGCTCATTCTGTCTATTCCCCTTCCCTCTCCTGATAGTCACCCAGCTACCTGCCTCCTGACTTTTAGGGGTGACTATCTCCCTGAAACTCCTGTCTATTTCTGCCTCTGCCTCACGAATGATCCGAAGTTCATCCAGCTCCAGCTCCAGTTCCCTAACTCGGTTTGTCAGGAGCTGCAGCTGGATGCACCTTTAACAGGTGTAGCCATCAGGGAAATCGTGCTCGCCCTGACTTCCCACATACTGCAAACGGAGCACTCGACTACCCTAACTGCTGCCTCCATTACCTACTACTAAGTTAATTAGATTAATTAAAGGAGCTTACCCGGCCTTACCTCACTGGGAGCAAGCTCGTCCTCAGCCTCTGCTTGCCGAAGCCTCTCGAGCCAAAGCCTTCCTGCTCTGTCTCCCACTACTCCGTTGCCCGCTCCTACGACACCCTCTTTTTGCTGCTTCTATCAGGAAAGAGTTACAGGAGCCTAAAGAAACAACTTCAATGACCTAGGAATGCCTTCACCTTCAGATTTGTGAATAATCCATGAGCCCATGAACACTATTGCCTGTGAAGGAGGAGGTACAAGAGCCTGAAGATCCACACAGAGCTCAGTTACTCTAAAAACTATGAAGCAGGAGTTATGGGGACTTCTAATGTAAAAGCGCAAAATTAATCATTTTAATAAAGATACTCATACAGTCTTGTTAAGATAAGGGTTTCTGAATGTTGAACCAAGTTGAAAAATCCTTAATACAAAAGGAGATTGTGAGGAAAGAGCAGTAGCATGGAACTTTCGGGATGGGACTTTGCCAAAGGTTAGCATAAAAACTTGTCTGAATAGCCTCTTTCTGGGCTTCTATAATTTACCCATATTAAAGAGGAATTATTGCTTTAGTTTTGTCTATTGTTTCTTGTACTGCATTCCATAAAAGAATGATATTATGTAATTGTTGAAGACCACTTCTTTAAAATTATGGAATATACTTTTTCTTTTATTTATGTTTTTAGGGAATGGAGAACCTTGTGATTTTAGACTTTTACGGAAACCCCTTGGTCACTAAGCAGGAGCATTATCGTCTTTTTGTCATCTATCACCTGCCTGCAATGAAGGCCCTTGATGGAAAAGTAGTGGTGAGTCTTTGTCCAATTACTGTCAGAAATATTTTCTTTTCATTGTAGTGCAAATTAAAATATTATATTACATTTTTTAAAATTTCTCAGCTGGCCTTTAGCTTACAGCATTGTTCAGCCCTGCAGAATAGTCTAGATTTGTTTATCAATTTCCATCAAATTATCCAGTTTCAAGGGCTGGGGCCATTGCGGCTGTTGTGTTCTTCTGGTTATCTGCCCTGTTGATAATTGTCAAAACTTGAAGTGTAAACACTTCATAGGAATCATAGAAACATAGAAAACCTTCAGCGCAATACAGGCTCTTCGGCCCACAAAGATGTGCCGAACATGTCCTTACCTTAGAACTACCTAGTCTTACCCATAGCCCTTATTTTTCTAAGCTCCATGTATCCATCCAGGAGTCTCTTAAAAGACCCTATCGTTTCCGCCTCCACCACCGCTGCCAGCAACCCATTCCATGGAGTTGGAAGTTAAAGAATATCTGTGATGTTTTGTAACTCCAAACCCTAAAAGTAATTGAAAAAGAAATATGGAGCTGGGAATCCGAGTTTAACTCCATTTTTACTTTAAACAAGGCCTGTACATATGATATATGGCCTTCATGTGCTTTTACATATAAACTTGCAATGCATTATGTAAACTAAAAGAATGCTTAATCAAACAATATATTTATAACATAACTGGAATATTTCTGACATATTAAATACACAACAATATCCATGGCATTGTGGCAATAGAATCAATGTATTCAATAAAGAATTTGTGATGCAAAAACATTTTTAAATAGCATTAGTGTTTCAAAAGAAACTTCTCTTTTTCATACTAGTTCAATGAGTTATTAAAATTGTTTGATTACTCAATAATGGGAAAGGTGTTTCTGGTTGGTCCAATTCTTGACCTAATTGAGGCCAAAATGCATAATCTCAAACCACCTGGAAGAAAACTGTGATCAAGTCAACTGAATGTATGAGATCATAGAAACATAGAAAATAGGTGCAGGAGTAGGCCATTCGGCCCTTCGAGCCTGCACTGCCATTCAGTGTGATCATGACTGATCATCCAACTCACAACCCTGTACCTGCCTTCTCTCGATACCCCCTGATCCTTTTAGCCACAAGTCATTAAGTATTTCCTTTAATTCGCCGGAGGCCTTGATGAATAGAAGCACAGGTCTTGGAACTGGAGGAGGGATGTAGGAAATCTCTTAGGCACAACACTCCACAGGCAGACACAAGAAGAACAATTTGCTCTCTTATAAAAGCTAGCATTTACTATTTATTAGAAATTACTTATTAAAAGAAAAACAATAAATTACACTTGAAGTTTTGTTTTATATTATTTAGAAATACCCACCAAGGTTTCATGTTCTTGCCAAAGGAGTAGCTTGTGCTTTTCATTGTCATTTTGTAAGCCTGTTGCCAACTTTGCTGGTTAACCTGCAACATACACAAAATGCTGGAGGAACACAGCAAGTCAGGCAGGAACTAGAGTTATCCTATATCTATGTCAGTGTAGTGCCCTCTGTAGGATTTTTTTTAGAATTTGCAAATACAACAAACAATAACGACTTTTCAAATTATTATATTAAAAAGGCTGAGACATACAGACTATAAATTTATTTTCATTGTTCACATGGTCGAGTAAAATGGATGCCAAAATTGTGGTACAAGCTTCCCCGATACCATTTGGTTAAGATGGTCTGTCTGGGTGCAGCTAATGGCTTGAAATGGTGCAGATTGTGGGAATCATGTTAAGTATCAAAGGAGACCAATAGTGTACCAACTCACTTTTTGGCCAACTTCCCAGATGTCATGGGCCTGAAGCAGTGCATAGAGCAAGCAAAATTTGCATTTGCAATTTGAGGTGATGAAAACTGTGCTAGTCCTAAAAGATGCTGCATAGAAAAGTAGTCATTGACTTTTCCATACAAATGAAAGAAAATACATTCTGAAAATCATTTTCAGAAATAACTCATGATTTAAAACAATGATCTTCATTCATAGCTAACCACAAATTTCTTACAACAATAATGTAGGTAGGTAGCCGTTGATCCTCTGCAGGGCACAAGCCTGGGGGGGAGGATTTGAAGAACCGGCTGTGCCCATGCAGCAGATTCCCCCTCTCCACATCACTGATGTAGTCCAAGGGAAGGGCAAGCACCGATATAGCTTAGCACCAGTGTCGTCACAGAGGTTGCCAGAGTGTAGTTGTAGACAACATCAAACAGTCTTAAGGACTCCAGCTCTGGCTTTCTTTCTCAGGGTTTACTCCTGAAGCCTTTCCCATGGGTGGGTATGGCCGCAGTGGGGGTTTAAAATCAGAGCTTTCCTTTTCCAAGGCTGACAAGGCCCACCTGCCCAAAGCAACTGGTTTTGAGGTGCCAGTGGTCTGCTTTTGCCCCTTCTCTTATCAGTAGAAAGAGTTCCGCTGGGCCTAGTAGCTAAGGAACATGTGAAGACCAAGAGTTGGACTTGGTTGTCAGAGGCTGCTATAGTTGCATGCTGTTTGGAGCACTTTATAGGTACTGGGAGCTTATCCCCACTACCACCCCCAGCTATGATAACCTTAGGAACCACAACAGCAATAATAAAACTGAGAAATTCAGCAAAGGCTACACCTTCTATACTGGTACATTTTCTACCATGTAACTTCATTAAGATAGGCAATCAGAACAACCCTATGCTTGATACAGGATATCGCTCTCTTGAAAAATCTTGACATTTTGGTTTGGGATGCACCTTTGAGATCTGGAGAGTATTGTTTAGATTACTGCAGGGGATGGGGCATAGGGGAAATTTAAGTTTGTAAACATTGTTCAGGAAATGTAAGAGACACGGCCTGTGGGATGATCATCATTGAAAAGGATTATGGTCATGGACTTGGCTTATTCTACTGGGAGCTTCACTTCAGGATAAGCTTTGATTGATTTAGAAGGCAAGCCAAAGAAACTCAATACTTATTGCATATACTGAGTCATTGTTTTGAACTATCCTGAAGCCATCCGGCTAAACGTGTGAAGCTAGGGCCTATCAGTCAACTGCCCATGTAAGACATCCTATTGTAATGTTATTTTGTATAGCCAATATCACATATAAATAATGTGCATTGCTGTTGGTAACCCCAGTCCTTCATCCTCCGAATTTCCTGGTACCCCTATTTTTCTAGAATACCCTCCCCATCCCCCTTTCCCTTTCTCCATTTCCCCTCTATCCTTTTCCTTTACACGTTTCTTGCAACCCTCCTCTCAATTTCTCATCTTTGGGCAACAGGGGTCCAGGCTGGGCTTGTCATGGGACTGGCATGAAAGCAAAGGTCAAGGCTGGAGATATGGTTTCTCCAAGTTCCTTAAATCTATTTACATTTGATGGGAACTCGCAGAGTTCCAGAACAGTCAATTGGATCTCTACTGGTTTGGGCTGACCTCTGTAACGCAGGAGGCAGAAGATGGAAAATCATAAGGGATAAAGATAGTCCCAGCTTGACCTCATAGTGGCAGGTTATTTCATTTTAAATAAGTAAAATATCTCAATAAAGGGAATGTTGGCTATCTGAGAGAATCGGTTGAATTTGAAAATGTAACTATGAGTTTAATTGGTTTCATTAAGTTTCTAGAATATTGCACATTAAATTAGTTTATTATATTTTAATTCATATAAGTTATTGCAGGAATGTATATTTCAGAATTCTTCTGTATACAAAAATATAGCTATATAGAAGAACTTGTCCTATTTTGTATTTGTTTGTAGGAGCCATCGGAAATTGATAACGCAAGAGATTTGTTTGGAGGTAGACTCACTTCTGAAATGATTACTGAGAGACTTGGACATTCTAACTTCTCAGAGCTTTTAAAGCTGGATATGCCTGAATCTTCAGTCCGGTAATATATGAAGACTTGGTGCAAACAATGAAGCTGTGTGTCAAAATAAATATAATGTGATTCTTTTATCTTCTTGATATAGTCCTTGTAATCAGACAACAATATCTCTAATATGGTATTTGCCTTTTCAAGTCAAGTTCTTATTAGTATAAAGTTTTAAGTTTGTAGAGTTTGCAACTGCACCAGCATAAAACTATTGAAATGATTAAGATTTTTCACAATTCAAATTATATGATCAGTTGATGTTTTACTCTCTATTATGAATTATGATTGGAAGTTTTCAATTTATTTCTGCCATGAGGAGATGATATGTTATTTTTCCTTAAGTGTTGCAATTTTAAAGTACAGTAAACTCCAATATTTTGCTATCTGATTGTTTGAAAATCCTGATGGTTTGGATCTGCATTATTGGCTGCAGCTGTTCAAAACCTGATTAGATATCTCCTGGAATGCTGTGTAAAGTTTTGGACACTGCAGATTAGGAAGATTATTTCAGATACACAACTATAGTAGTCAATCACCTATCTATGTAACAGGCTGAGGGGGCTGAATGGTCTCCACAGATTCCACATTTCTGGGAGTCCATTGGATTAGAAAAATTGGCCATGCAAAGTACGAAATGCCTGTGTAATGATTGGGTAATTTCTATATAACTCAACAATATTTTTAAAATAAATTAAAAATTAAATTATAATTTAATAATAAACCTGAAAATAGGTAATGTTATTTAAAGTAAGTTGTCTTTTTTTATATTCCTTACCAGATCTGTAGATCTTGTACCTCCAGAGATATATGGGCGCTTGCAAAAAATTAATTTAGAGCACAATAACCTCACATCTTTCAGTGGCCTTATCTATCTTCCTCATGTCAGAGTGAGTATCTTGATACAGCTTCACCTTTTTATCCCCCAGTACCCGAATATGTTATGAATAAAAATGCTTTTTAAAAATACTGCAAAGCCATTTTCTATCTCTTACTGTCAGATGTTATTATCTGTACAACTATTTACAGAAGTCAAACAAATTGCTCCATGTTCTTTTGTGTAGTTATCTTTGCTGCAACCAGTTTGGTAGTTACCTCAACAATTCATTCAAGTGGTCCTCAGTGCCTAAAATATAATGTTACTCTTGTTCTGTCTGGTAGCAAGATCACCAGAATTTTATGATCTGGGAAATTAAAATGTACAGTGGACCATCCTTCTTGCAGAAGCAATATTGTTGGAACAGGCAAAATAATAATCTGGGTTTAGGTCAATGGCTGTGTATTCACTCTTCGAAAACCAAATTATCTTGTTCTCAGTAAGGATTCAGCTTGAATTTCTTAAGAATCCATGAAGTCATTTTTAAAAATGTTCTTTGTTTTTAGTTGGCTGTAGGATTCTTGTGATCCTGCGGTTCAAGGACTTGTCAAGAAGCTGTTCCTCCAGGGATCCCTGTACTGGAACACTCAGCTAACAATCTAGCAGGAAAAAAAATCAAGACTTCTTGAACATCCACTTTTGTCCCATTTATAAATATTAATGGATTTGATTCTTCTGTAAATGTAATGCTAAAATAAATTTATTCCTTTTCATGTATTTAAGGTACTGTATTTAAACCACAATCACATTGAAACCATTTTCCCAAGACAAAAGCCACAAATTCACTTGACCAACAGACAGCTTCTTCAGCAAAAAGTATCTTCCAGTGGCTATGGACAGTCAGGAATTTCCAGAGCAAACAGGTATAAGAAAGATACTGTTAGTACAAGATTAAATGCAGTTATTACATATCAAAGCCTGAAAGGTAGTTCATATAATTAAGTTGCTTTTCAGTTTCATTCTTCAAATGTGCAATTCAGTAAATTGCGGGATGCTTTCATTAAAAACAATATTTTAATACAGTCATGATTTCTTGTTATTGATTACAAATGAAAAGTTCAGAGGTTCATTTTATTGTCAAAGTATATATGTACAATACAACTCTGATACTTGTCTTCTCCAGATAGCCATGAAATACAAAATTACCATGGGAGTTGTCAAAAGACAAGACATTGGCTCCCCCCCCCCAGGAAAAAGAAACAGAACTCACAAACCCCAAAATCCCCTACCCCCTTCCACGCAGAAAAAACAGTGACAACAGTATCAAGTCCCTTGCTTTCCCTCCCTGCAGAAAAAAAACAGAAACAATAGCACCAAGTGCCCAACCCCTCCCCCACAGAAAAGCAACAGCAACAATACAGTCCCTGACCCCCTCACTCCAGAAATGAACGACAGCGATTGATTATATTTTAATTACTGATTACATTTTATTTTACTGCATAACTAAGCAATGTACCCTCTTTTTAACAGCAGAGATATGGATTACATGAGCCTTCCTCCAGTTATGGAAAGCTTAGAAGTACTTCATTTAGGCTACAACGGAATTTCTAGCCTGGCTCAACTACAGTTGAGTAGACTGATAAATTTGAGGGTATTGCATTTAGAAGGTAAGTGCCAGTGAAAACAGTCGTATTACTTCAGTATTTCTCAGACAAGATATGAAACAGTTCCTTTGTTGTAATATATTTGTAATTTTATATATATCACAAATACGTGTACATCTACACTATAAAATTAGCTGTATATATATTCTCTGACTAACATGATCCCATAAGATGTCTAGTACATTGGCAATGGACAGGATCTTGGTTCATCCTGACCCTATATTCTAATTCATTGCTTAGTCTCGTATGTTAGATTTGAGGCTTAAACTTTAGCCTATGTTGCTTTACCTTCATTTTAATTCTGGTATTAGACAGTTGTGGTCTCGTATAAGTTTAAAGTGCTTGGGAGACTCAAATTCCTCAAACTGACTTTACTTATGGATCTTCCATCTGGCCTCTCACAGTCACTCCACTAAGAGGTCATTGAGATATTTCTACCCCAGAGTGATTCCCCAGACTTTACAACATCAAATGAGAACAAACCTTTCTTTTTCTTTTTCTTTTGAATACTTTCTTCAGCTCTGCCTTTCTTACTGACAGAAAATAAATACACTCAACTGGAATACTCCAGGAAAACTCAGGGCTATATCAAGATGAAGAAGTCCAGTGAACCATACCTCTACTTAACTTTACTGATGTTTTGAGTATGATTGTTGTGAAGCAAGAGTCAAGTCTCCATGGACAATTACTGTGCTCACCAAGATATTTGTTTTAAGGAATGTAAGCTTGATCACTTTTATTGGAAAGTGTGTCAGTAATTATTCTGATATAAATTAGACTTGGAAGTACTGCAACATCAATACAACTACAGAATAGTGAATTCCTATTCTAACATGAATTAAATTAAGGGGTGAAAATTATTAAGCACTGTCAAGCAGCACCTAACAAATACTTAAATCTACCAAATCAAAACTACATACGTAGGATGTTGGAAATCTAAAACAAAACCAGAAAATGCCAAATTATTCTGTAAATCAATCAAGACCAGCTTCAGAAAAGTGTACATCTGCACTATAAAATTAGCTGTCTCTTGTGGAGATCTTTCTTTGAGGCCACGTCTGTTCAATCACCTTATTGCTGACCATAAAATCCAGATGATATTTCATGCCCCTGAGTTCCAGTGTGCTGAATTCCAACTTGAGAAATGATTTTAGCCAGTGGAAAGCGGCCAGTGCGTGAGTGGGCCAGTGAAGGAGTGGAGCTTTGAGGCTTTGACTCGAGAGATTCTGGCAGTTTTGGCAGTTGGTCTGTGCAATCAAGTCAATCAAGATTTGAATAGATCAGCAGAAAGCCGTTGATTAGACAATCAAGATTTGAATAGCTCAGACTCAGCAGAAAGCAGCTGATTGGGCAGTCGAGGTCAGGTGACCAAACATTTTGAAAAGCTCAAACAGATAAATAGAGGGATAGCTCAAGTGAAGCGGCCTGTGGAAAGTGGCCAGTGAGTGAGTGATCGATCCAGTGAAGGAGTGGAGCTTTGAGGCTTTGACTCGAGAGGCTTCGACGAGAAGAGGCTAGCTCGCAGTTAGTTTTTACAATGTCTCCTGAGACAGTGATGTGCCTCTCATGTGAGATGTGGCAGTCTTGGGGGAACGCTCCTCTCCCGCAGAGTCACATCTGCCAGAAGTACATACGGCTGGGCGATCTGGAAGACCGTGTAAGGAATCTGGAGCAGCAGCTGGATGACCTTCGACTCATAAGGGAGAATGAGGCAGTCATAGATGAGAGCTACAGGGAGGTAGTCACACCTAGGCTGTCAGAAGCAGGTCGTTGGGTGACAATCAGAGGGGGGAAAGTGAAGGTGAGCAGACAGGTAGTGCAGAGCACCCCTGTAGCCATCCCCCTGAATAATAAGTTTACCATCCTGGATACTGTTGGCGGGGACGACTGACCAGGTGTGAGCCATGGTGACAGGGCCTCCGGCACTGAGTCTGACCCTGTGGTGCAGAAGGGTGGGATGGAGAAGAGGAGAGCTGTCGTCATTGGAGACTCTATAGTCAGGGGAGCAGACAGGAAATTTTGTGGACGTGAGAAGGACACCCGCATGGTTTGTTGCCTCCCGGGTGCCAGGGTCCGGGATGTCTCTGACCGGGTGCACGACATCCTGGTACGAGAGGGAAAGCAACCAGAAGTCGTGATACATGTTGGGACCAACGACATAGGCAGGAAGAGGGATGAGGTCCTGAAGGGTGAGTTTCCGGAATTAGGCAGAAGGCTGAAGAACAGGACCTCAAGGGTGACGTTCTCAGGTTTGCTGCCAGTGCTACGTGACAGAGATGGTAAGAATTGGAGGAGATGGCAGTTGAATGCGTGGCTGAAGAGTTGGTGCAGGGAGCAGGGTTTTAGATTTTTAGATCATTGGGATCTCTTCTGGGGAAGGTGGGACCTGTACAGAGTGGATGGGTTGCACCTGAACTCGAGGAGGAGCAATATCCTTGCAGGTAGGTTTGCTAGCATGGTTCGGGAGGGTTTAAACTAGTTTGTGAGGGGGATGGGACCCAGAGCGATAGAGCAGTGAAAGAAGTGCATGGAGTAAAGCCAGATCTAACATATAGAGAGGCTTTGAGGAAAGAGAAGCAGAATAAACGGTGTAAAGACAGTAAGGTAGAAGGGCTGAAATATGTGCACCTCAATGCAAGAAGCATCAGGAACAAGGGTGATGAACTGAGAGCTTGGATACATACATGGAATTATGATGTAGTGGCCATTACAGAGACTTGGCTGGCACCAGGGCAGGAATGGATTCTCAATGGTCCTGGATTTCAGTGCTTTAAAAGGGATAGAGAGGGCAGAAAAAGGGGAGTACTATTACAGCTACAGAAAGGGTGGGTAATGTAGCAGGATCCTCTTTTGAGTCAATATGGGTGGAAGTCAGGAACAGGAAGGGAGCAGTTACTCTACTGGGGGTATTCTATAGGCCCCCTGGTAGCAGCAGAGATACAGAGGAGCAGATTGGGAGGCAGATTTTGGAAAGATACAAAAATAACAGGGTTGTTATGATGGGTGACTTTAACTTCCCTAATATTGATTGGCACCTGATTAGTTCCAAGGGTTTAGATGGGGCAGAATTTGTTAAGTGTGTCCAGGATGGATTCCTGTCACAGTATGTGGACAGGCCGACCAGGGGGAATGCCATACTAGATCTAGTACTAGGTAATGAACCAGGTCAGGTCACAGATCTCTCAGTGGGTGAGCATCTGGGGGACAGTGACCACGGCTCCCTGGCCTTTATAATTATCATGGAAAAGTATAGAATCAAAGAGGACAGGAAAATTTTTAATTGGGGAAAGGCAAATTATGAGGCTATAAGGCTAGATCTTGCAGGTGTGAATTGGGATGATGTTTTTGCAGGGAAATGTACTATGGACATGTGGTTGATGTTTCGAGATCTCTTGCGGGATGTAAGGGATAAATTTGTCCTGGTGAGGAAGATAAAGAATAGTAGGGTGAAGGAACCATGGGTGACAAGTGAGGTGGAAAATCTAGTCAGGTGGAAGAAGGCAGCATACATGAGGTTTAGGAAGCAAGGATCAGATGGGTCTATTGAGGAATATAGGGTAGCAAGAAAGGAGCTTAAGAAGGGGCTGAGAAGAGCAAGAAGGGGGCATGAGAAGGCCTTGGCGAGTAGGGTAAAGGAAAACCCCGAGGCATTCTTCAGTTATGTGAAGAAGAAAAGGATGACAGGAGTGAAGGTAGGACCGATTAGAGATAAAGGTGGGAAGATGTGCCTGGAGGCTGTGGAAGTGAGCGAGGTCCTCAATGAATACTTCTCTTCGGTATTCACTAATGAGAGGGAACTTGATGATGGTGAGGACAATATGAGTGAGGTTGATGTTCTGGAGCATGTTGATGTTAAGGGAGAGGAGGTGTTGGAGTTGTTAAAATACATTAGGACAGATAAGTCCCCGGGGCCTGATGGAATATTCCCCAGGCTGCTCCATGAGGAGAGAGAAGAGATTGCTGAGCCTCTGGCTAGGATCTTTATGTCCTCATTGTCCATGGGAATGGTACCGGAGGATTGGAGGGAGGCGAATGTTGTTCCCTTGTTCAAAAAAGGTAGTAGGGATAGTCCGGGTAATTATAGACCAGTGAGCCTTACGTCTGTGGTGGGAAAGCTGTTGGAAAAGGTTCTTAGAGATAGGATCTATAGGTATTTAGAGAATCATGGTGTGATCAGGGACAGTCAGCATGGCTTTGTGAAGGGCAGATCGTGTCTAACAAGCCTGATAGAGTTCTTTGAGGAGGTGACCAGGCATATAGATGAGGGTAGTGCAGTGGATGTCATCTATATGGATTTTAGTAAGGCATTTGATAAGGTTCCACAAGGTAGGCTTATTCAGAAAGTTAGAAGGCATGGGATCCAGGGAAGTTTGGCCAGGTGGATTCAGAATTGGCTTGCCTGCAGAAGGCAGAGGGTGGTGGTGGAGGGAGTACATTAAGATTGGAGGATTGTGACTTGTGGTGTCCCACAAGGATCTGTTCTGGGACCTCTACTTTTCGTGATTTTTATTAACGACCTGGATGTGGGGGTAGAAGGGTGGGTTGGCAAGTTTGCAGATGACACAAAGGTTGGTGGTGTTGTAGATAGTGTAGAGGATTGTCAAAGATTGCAGAGAGACATTGATAGGATGCAGAAGTGGCTGAGAAGTGGCAGATGGAGTTCAACCCGTAGAAGTGTGAGGTGGTACACTTTGGAAGGACAAACTCCAAGGCAGAGTACAAAGTAAATGGCAGGATACTTGGTAGTGTGGAGGAGCAGAGGGATCTCGGGGTACATGTCCACAGATCCCTGAAAGTTGCCTCACAGGTGGATAGGGCAGTTAAGAAAGCTTATGGGGTGTTAGCTTTCATAAGTCGAGGGATAGAGTTTAAGAGTCACGATGTAATGATGCAGCTGTATAAAACTCTGGTTAGGCCACACTTGGAGTACTGTGTCCAGTTCTGGTCACCTCACTATAGGAAGGATGTGGAAGCATTGGAAAGGGTACAGAGGAGATTTACCAGGATGCTGCCTGGTTTAGAAATTATGCATTATGATCAGAGATTAAGGGAGCTAGGGCTTTACTCTTTGGAGAGAAGGAGGATGAGAGGAGACATGATAGAGGTGTACAAGATAATAAGAGGAATAGATAGAGTGGATAGCCAGCGCCTCTTCCCCAGGGCACCACTGCTCAATACAAGAGGACATGGCTTTAAGGTAAGGGGTGGGAAGTTCAAGGGGGATATTAGAGGAAGGTTTTTTACTCAGAGAGTGGTTGGTGCATGGAATGCACTGCCTGAGTCAGTGGTGGAGGCAGATACACTAGTGAAGTTTAAGAGACTACTGGACAGGTATATGGAGGAATCTAAGGTGGGGGCTTATATGGGAGGCAGGGTTTGAGGGTTGGCACAACATTGTGGGCCGAAGGGCCTGTACTGTGCTGTACTATTCTATGTTCTATTTTTATCTTTGGATTAAGCACTTCAACAGCTTCAAGTTAAAGATCAGCCCCATGTACATCAAAACATACAATAAAATGCATCATTTGTGTCAAATCTAGTCAGCAAGGACTGTGCTGGAAGCAGCCCACAAGTGTTGCCATGCTTCTGGCCCAACATACCATGCCTAAAACTTACTAACCCTAACCATGCATCTTTAGAATGTGGGAAGAAACTGGATATCCAGGACAAACCTACGTGTTCACAGGGAGAATGTACAAACTCCTTACAGACAGTGGTGGGAATCAAACCATATTTGGTGATTGTTGATGCTGTAAAGTCATTGCGCTAACCTCAACGCTACCATTCTGCTGTTTCCATTATTTTTAGACACGTGGGAAATGGTTTAGTGAAATAAAATGTCGATGATACTCAGCAGCTCAGACAGTTTCAAGTCAATGGAATTACAAATGTTTCTGTTGCCATTTCTAGCACATCTAGTCATCTTACCACTGCTGTCATTCAGTAGCCTTTATGCCCTGGCTCCTGGATTTCTTCCCTATACAGAACTGCTTCTTTGGATTTCCTGTTAAAACTTAATTATTTGATGAAGTGTTCTAATGTTTTTTTTAAGTGAGAATCTTCTTTGGAGTCTTGGGACACTTTTCTACATGAAACGTGCTACATAAATAAATATTAAGCCAGAACTCATTGCAAATGTGAGCTTCTGCACATGCTGCTGACCTAAATTGTAAATATGTGCTTGCCCTTTCCATCTCCACTAACATTAGCTTGCTCCATTGTAATATGCTGATCTTAAGTGGTGAGTCCTTGGACTGAAACAAGACTTCTGCAACAAGTAACAGTTCTTTATGTGATGTAATACCTTCACATGGGAAGAGAAAATGACAGAAAAAGGTCCAAAATCCAAGTAAAACTTCAAAGTAAATTTATTATCAAAGTACATATTTGTCACCATATACAGTGCCTTGACAAAGTATTCAACCCCCCCACAACTATTTCCACATGTTCCTGTCTCATTTTATAAATTTAAAATATTGAAGCAGTATTTTTGAGCTAATCTATTGTGTATCATGTCAAAACAAAAGAAAAATTCTAAAACCTGTCGACGGTTTACTAAAAATCAAAATTGTGAGGTTGATAAAGTATTCAAAATTGTGAAGTTGATAAAGTATTCATACCCTTTTTAATTATTACACTAACTTTCCTCAGGTTCAATACCTTAACAACTCAATCAATTTATTGATGTTGAAAATTGGAGGATCACCTGTTTTAAATGAATTAATAGGAATAAATACACCCTCTATCTGTAAGGTCCAACAATATGGTAGATTTCCAACGGACCAGACCAAAATGAAGACAAGAGCGTTCAAGGCATGTCAGGGAAATGATAATAGAGAAGCACAAATCTGTGGAAACTGTTCAGTGATGGGGCAAGTGAAGTTGAGTGATGTTATCCCCTGTGGTTCAAGAGCCTGATGACTGAGGAGTAATAACTGTTCCTGAACCTGGTGGTGAGAGTCCTGATGTTCCTGTACCACCTTCATGATTGCAGCAGCAAGAAGAGAGCATGACCTAAGTGGTGGGGGTCCTTGATGATGGATGCTGCTTTCTTGCGACAGTGCTTCATTTAGAGCTCCTTAGTGGTGGGGAGGGCTTTACCTGTGATGGACTGGGCTGTATACACTACCTTTTGTAGGATTTTCTGTTCAAAGGCATTACTGTTTCCATACCAGGCTGTGGTGCAATCAGTAAGTATACTCTCCACCACGCAACGATAAAAATTTTGTTATGTTTTGTAACTTCAAAGCATTAAGCTAATTCAAAGGAAGACAAGAGAGTCCGAAATGCTTGTCTAACTTTAAGCGAGGCATGCACATATCACATGGTAGTGTGGTACATATACAATTCACGTATTTATACATATAATCCTTAATGAATTATTTAAAGAACAAGAATACTTAAACTATATATAATCAAGATTACTCAAATGTTACTTAAATATTAAATAAACAACACTCCTCCATGCTTGGCTATAAACTAGCTCAATAGAGAATGTGTCTCAACTGTACACAGAGTATACTATATAATACAACTACTATATACAGACATCCACAGCATAGTAAATTTTAAATTATTACATTTAGGCCAAAAGATTTAATCATAGTGGAGAATTTCTTGCTCTTGTGGGATAATATCTTTCCTGATGACGGAATGCCTCTACTTGGCAGGTGAGACTGTTGGCTGTGAAAACAATCTCAGGTTCTAGGGCCTTCTCCGTAGTGGTTGTAGAAGTTGACTCTGAGTCTGCAGGAAGTGAGTCTGATAGTGGTAACCACCTTTCTTCTTTTCCCTCTCTGGATCTACTCTAATCCTTCACTTTTTTCATGTTCTTTCTCTCTTTTACACCTTTCTCTTTCTTGCTTATATTCCTTTCTGTCCTTCTCTTCCCTCCTAGTTTGTGTATCTTGATCTTGGGAAGGTGCATTTAGTTCACTGGAGTATTCTCTTATTAATCCTCTTTTGCTCCCTTTACAATCTGAACTCTCTTCTTGGTTTCCTCATGCTGTGACAAATCCTTTGTTTTCATAGCTCCATTGATTCCTTTCTTTTCAGCCTTCCATTCATCCATGGGCTTTGGTCTTTGCATCTACTTTTGCAAGCAGCTTTTTGTCTCCCACTTGAAGTTAATCCAATAACCTTAATGCATGCAGAGTAGATCTTGGTTCTTTTTACTCACTAAAGCCAAATGTTTTTATCTTTCCTGAATCTTCTTGAACTCTCTTCCAGTTTAAAACCAAGCTGCATTTTGTAAGTAACTGCGTGATTAACATATCAGAAGCTTTCTCAGATATGCTGCGTGCAATTGGACCACTGTTTTCATCACTTTCTCATTTCATATGTGCAGCATGGTGCATCCTTGGTCCAATATACTTTCCAACCAGAGGCACAGTGGGAGGTACCATCACCTATTTGTCCTCTGCTGGGCAATGGTTCATGGTTTACAGCATGGAGACAGTTGTGGAATCATCTAGTTTCTCTCCTAATTTGCTTCAAGTTGGCTTCATTGCAGGGATGTGGCAAGCAAGTTGTGAATGGATCTCCAATCAAATTGTACTTGTCTCAACCAGACATACCCCCACAATACTGGTTCTTCGGTTTTTAATACATACACGCTCAATGTGGCTTGTTGGTTGTATTTCATTGTTATGGATATCATTCCCTCAGGAGTCATCTTTTCTCCAGTGTAAGTTCTTAGTTGGATATCTGCAGGCTTCAGTTTAGTTTCTTTGAAATGCTGTTCAAACTCATTTTGTGGGATGACAAACAGCTGAGCCAGAGTCCAATTCCATTTTAATTAATTTGCCATTCACTTCTGGTGTAGGCCATATTGCTTGTCTGTTGTTAATTTTCACATTGTAAATCTCAAGGCTAGCCAGTCCTAAGACGCTCTCATCATTATCAGATTTTTCATCAACAACATGCAGATTAGTGCTCTTTTTGAAACTGCAACTTGATTTTTTAGCCTTTTCTCTTCCCCGTGCAGTCCATTTATTTTTATCTGCCCAACATGCTCTTTGTATGTGTCATACTTTATTACATTTTATGCAAGTTTCACCTTTTAAATTAGATTAGATTAGATTCAACTTTATTGCCATTGTGCTGAGTACAGATACAAAGCCAATGAAATGCATTTATCATCTGTCCAGAAATGCAAAGAATAGTGTTATTTACAAAATAACTGCGAATAAAAAAAGTGCTACAGCACACTAATATAAAAGTACTGAGACAGTACAATATGGATGCAATACTGCTTAGCGCTGTGATGAGAGGTTCAGCAGTGTCACAGCCTCAGGGAAAAAGCTCTTCCTGTGCCTGCTGGTGCGGGAGTGGAGGCTCCTGTAGTGCCTACCAGATGGGAGGAGAGTAAAAAGTCCATGGTTAGGGTGAGATGCATCCCTGATAATGCTTTTCGCCCTGCCCAGGCAGAGTTTGTGGTAGATGTTCTCAATGGTGGGCAATTGGGTGCTGATAATCCGCTGGGCAGTTTTCACCACACGCTGGAGTGCTTTGCGGTCTGATACGGGACAATTGCCATACCACACTGAGATGCAGTTGGTGAGTATGCTCTCAATGGTACAGCGGTAAAAGTCCATCAGTATCCTGGGACAGAGGTGAGCTTTCTTCATGCTCCGCAGGAAATAAAGGCACTGTTGCACCTTTTTGATCAAGATGGAGGAGTTCAGGGACCAGGTGAGATCCTCGGAAATGTGGACACCAAGTAATTTGAAGCTTGATACTTGCTCCACTACAGTTCCGTTGATGTAGATGGAGACGTGAGTGTGACTCCTAGCATGCCTGAAGTGTACAATGATCTCCTTGGTCTTCTGGATGTTAGGGTCCAGATTGTTGTCGGCACACCACGCAGCCAGGTGCTGGACCTCGGCCCTGTAGGCCGTCTCGTTATCCCCTCTGATCAGACCAACCACCGTGGTGTCATCTGCGAACTTGATTCTCAATTGTTTGGTGTATGTGAGTTCCTTCCACAGTGTTAGCGCAATTGTTTCTGTTTAGACTCTGAAATTTTGTTCACGCTCACTTTCTTTCCTAACTGCAGCTCAATTGCACCTGTGTCTGAGGTTTCCATTGAAACAGTGATTTCGACTGCTCTTTTAAATGCAAGTCATGCTTCAATTAGGGGTCATTTTTGAATGCTTTTGTTTAAAAACCCTTCCCTCCTATTTTTTGCATAGATTCTGCCTGGCCTGCTGAGTTCCTCCAGCATTTTGTGTGTGTTGCTCGGATTTCCAGCATCTGCAAATTTTCTCTTGTTTGTTGTATGTTTTATTTTCTTCTCTGTCTCAAGTGTGTATGCCCTTTGTTTAAGGTTCCGAGCTTCTCATTTCTCCATTTCTCCATTTCCAAATGCATTTCTCCATTTTCCCCATATCTATAGTTTAATGGAGAGTAAACTTTTAGTTCTTCATGCTGCTCTGGTACTTGTTGCTTAAATGCCTAAATTAATTGCAGAATTCAAGGTGCAGTCTAATCAATCACCAGCTAAGAATATCTTGCTTGAAACCTAGTCTCAGTTATTTCTAAAGTTCTTTTTAGAATATTCACAAGTTAAAACAAACTTGGAAAAATAAGAAATAAAGGCCATATTGATCATCAAAAATCCAACCTATTCCATCCAGATACATTGTACAGCCTCCTTCCACTGGGAACACACATTTGTCATGATCTCCCCATTCTCTCATCCCATCACGCAAGCAATCAAATCATGTTGCAAACTGTGTCTTTCACTTCCAAAGGTAATCTGCAGTACAATATGGCATATCGCTGTTTCTGTAACTTGAAGTTTGTAATTTGAAGGCATGTATCCTGTTCTCTTTTGAAGACTTATTATGATTCCAATGTCACTGCAAGTTCCAGTAGGCAAAAAAAAGAGAAAATTATCTAAATTTCCCAAGTATAAATTAGCAACTGGAAAACTTATTTAACTAAATCCAATTCTTATTTTCTCAAGAATTTTTAAACAATTAATTTCCATCTGAAAGAATTCATGCATGCTTTTACTGGAATTTAATGTATTTAAATTATTTTCATCATAGGTAATTTTATTAGTCAGATTGAAGGGCTTGACCGCCTTTATTACCTTACTGAATTATCACTGGAACGAAACAGAGTCAAAATCATCCATGAAAATTCCTTCATGGACCAAAGCTCTCTTGTTGAACTCCACTTAGAGGAGAACAGAATGCGAGACCTCAACAACTTGTATCGATTGGTAAAATTACAGCGGCTTTTCCTTGGTGGAAATAAAATCCAGGTGAAGAATTTTTGAGTTTGTTTTGATTTTTTCTGATCTTATGTTTTTTTTAAATGTTTCTCAAATTGAACTGAATGCAGACTATATTGTTCATGAACCTGGAACATGAAAACATTCTTTTAAATGAAGACACAAAAGACTACAGGTACCGGAATATGGAGCAAAAAAAAAAGCACAAAATGCAGGGAGAGCTCTGTTTCATACAATATCTATGGAGGGAAATGAACTGTTGATGTTTTTGGGTTAAGACCTTTAATCTAGACTGAAAGATATGGGTGAGAAAAGGGCTCACATGTTGTTTGCTCACTCTGGCTCCACCCCTTCCCCTCACCTTTTACACTGGCACTCTCCTGTCTGTCCGGATGAAGAATCTTAACCTGAAACATCAGCTATCCATTTCCTTCTACAAATGCAGCCTGACTTGCTAAGTTCCTTCAGCAACATGTTTGTTGCTTTTTAACTAAAGATTCAGACTTTCTATCAATACCTTTTCCCCAGAAATGGTTTTGCCATTTGAGGAAAATAATCCATTCAACAAATCGCATGGTTGGGGATTTCATTAAAATGATAAGTGCCCACTCAGCTAACTGAATTACCCTGACTGCAAGAATGGAGGTGTTCAGATCTGAGAAGTATGCACAGTGGTGATACTGTGGCACAGTCAGATATGCTGCTGCCTCACAGCTTATTTTTTCTGGTGTTGAATGGAATAGACTTGTTCTGACAAAATGTGCATGCTAATTGGTTCTTCATCTGGTATATGTAATTTAACAGATCCATTTAGTAGCAAGGTGAGAAAACTATATTTTAACACAAGATTTTCAATATGGTTACTGAAGATATTCTTGTAATACATGTTGTTATATCCAATAAAACTATTTTCAATATAGTTCTTTTATTTTGTACAGGATATGGGTGAACTGGAAAAACTTGATTCACTTTCAAACTTGACTGAGCTTTCAGTTGTTGGGAATCCTGTAAGTATAATGATATTGTGTCCTTTACCCATTACATACATTAGGACTGTTGAATGATTAAAATTGCAAATTTAATCACAGTGTTAAACAATAATGGAATACTAATAAGTCAATACCTTTCAGTGACTGTTGAGTTAAATGTTAGTATTTTAAGTTTTTATAATATTTAATAATTGTTCATGTTACTTTTTTCATTTTTCACGTTATAGAGTCCTAGAGTAATACAACAAGGAAACAGGCCCCTTGGCCTAACTCATCCATGCCAACCAGGCGAGTCCCGTTTGCCTGCATTTGGCCCAAGTCCCTCTAAACCCCACTTGTCCATGTATTTATCCAAATGTCTTTTACATGTTCTAAATCTCACAGTCACTCACAAGCATTCAAAACAGAACTGTCACTCTGTAAACTCTCAAGACTGTTGTGCTTGGAAGTCCCGGGAGATCAGCAATTTTTAAAAAATTTATCTTTTATTGAGTTTCATCATCAAACAAACATTTCCATAAGATGTATTTCAGATACTGTACATATATATCATATAACCATATTTGTCACAAATCTCCACATAATATTTATCTGAGGTATACACTTACAGAAAGGAGAGGAAAGAAAGAACAATCGAAAGAAGAAAACTCTGTACATAGTAGGGGGTGATCTTTTTTTTACAACATATTCATTGACTTGTGAGAATGAAATCAGGCCTATGAGGTGTTATGTAGTTAAACTATTTTTTCCAGTATGAATAAAACTGTTCCAACTTATGAGTAACAGTTGCTGTTATCTTCTCCATTTTGTAAATGTCCATTGTAATTTCCATCCATGCATTTAGAGTTGGGCTCTCCTGTGATAACCATTTCCTGGTAAGGGTCTTTTTACCAGCCACCAGCAATACATTCATTAAATATTTATCTCTTTTCAACCATTCTTGAGGTATATACCCAAAATATATGATCTTACTCTCTGAGGGTATTTCACATTTAAAGATGTCTTGTAGGGCATTGTGTATCCCACTCCAATAGTCTTTCATAATGGGGCATTCCCAGAAAATATGATAATGGTTTGCATTTTGATTTCCACAATTTCTCCAGCAAACAGGGAGGTTACTATCATAATGGGATTTCTGAGAGGGTGTAATAAAATATCTTATCAAGTTTTTCCACCCAAACCCTCCATTTCTGTGAACTGGTACACTTCCATTGATACCTCCATATTATTGTCCATCCTTCCTCAGATATTATTATCCCTCCTTCCTTCTCCCATTTTGTTTTAATGTATGAAGTCGAATGTGTTTTAAGATTTGACAAACCCCTATACATGCTTGAAATGATTTTACTACCATTGTCTGAATTATATGCTTTTCTAAACAGCTCTATCAGACATGTACTTGCCTTGGTTATATTTTTAACTGTCCTATTAACATACTGTCGCATCTGTAAATACCGGTGAAAGTCTTGTTTTTCTACTAAGTGTTTCTCTTTGAGCATTTCAAAACTGTACAGTGTTCCATCTTTCATTATATTGCAAATAGCTGTTATTCCTTTAGCTGTCCAGTCCTTAAATCTTGCATCTAGTTTATTTGGTGTAAAATCCGAGTCATATTCACACCATTTAAGAATTGCAATGTCTCTCTCTAGTTTATATTCTTTTATAATAGTTTTCCACATTTTAAGAGTCAATTTCACCCACGGGTTGTCAATATTATTTAGGTAACTTTGTAGGTTGTTATCAGCCAAAATTGCCTGTAGGAGGATGGAAAGTATCCTCTCCTCAATGTTTTTCCATTGAGCATCATATGATAGGTTGCACCAGCACATCACAGCTCTCAACTGTGCTGCAAAATAATAATCTCTAAGAGAAGGTAGGCCCCAACCCCCCTTCTCCTTGGCTATTTGCAAAGTTTTGAGACGAACCCTAGGCCTTTTACCTTGCCATATATATCTTGATAGCATCTTGTTCCATTCATTGAATTGATCTTGGTTAATCTCTATTGGTAGGGTCTGAAAGAGATATAGTAGTCTGGGCAGTAAATTCATTTTAATAGATTCAATCCTTGAACTGAGACCAAGTAAAGGAATTAGGTTCCACCTTGCTATATCTTCCTTAATTTTTTTTATATATTGGCTGATAATTGCATTCTAATAATTTTGCCAAATCTTTTGGCATAATGATGCCCAAATATTTGACGGACTCTGTTTGCCATGCCCAGGGATATCTTCTTTCAATTTCTCTTGGTGAGCTATAGTTATATAAAAATAGTTGGGTTTTATCTATGTTGACCTTGTATCCTGATAATTGGCCATATTGTTCAAAGCATTGCATCAATTTAGGTAAAGAGTCTGTTGGTTGCCCTAGATAGATCAAAGTGTCATCCGCGTAACAGGCCAATTTATGCTCTGCCCCTTTAATAATAATTCCCCTGATATCATTTTGTCTGATGTATTGAGCTAATGGTTCCAGATATAATGCGAAGAGTAGCAGTGACCATGCACAACCCTGTCTTGTGCCCCTTTCTAGAATAAAACTATTTGATAAATATCCATTGATTTTAATCCTGGCAGTAGGATTGTCGTTTAGTGCCTGTATAGTTTTAATAATTGTGTCATGTAGACCAAATCTATGTAAAATTCTGTAAAGAAAATTCCAATTAACCAAATCAAATGCCTTTTCAGCGTCTACGCTTATCACTATTGCTTCAATTTCATTTTTTTTATATGATCCATAATTTGAAGTGTCCTTTGTATAGTTTCTTGTGTTTGGCGTTGTTGTATGAAACCTGTCTGATCATTATGTATCAGTGTGGGTAGAAACTCTTCTAATCGTTTGGCTATGATGGAGATAGATATTCTATAATCCATATTAAGAACTGATATTGGTCTAAATGACCCACATTCCATTTTATCCTTGCCTTCTTTCGGTGTAGCTGAGACTATTGCCTCCTTCTGGGTAACATTTGTGCCTTTCTCAGGGCCCAGTTCAGTGTGGGGAGTAAAACAGGGATTAACTCACTTCTAAACTCTTTATACCACTCTGCCGTATATCCATCTGATCCTGGTGACTCGCTTAATTTAAGCCTACTAATTGCAATTTTTAGTTCAGCTTCAGTTATGTCAGCAGTCATCTTTCTATTTTGTTCTTTGCTTGAAGTGGGTAACTCTAAAGAATTCAGGAAGGTGTCAATTTGGGTTAAGTTTCTCCCTGGAACTTTGGAATATAGAGTTTTGTAAAACATTTCAAAAGCTTCATGAATTTCACTTAGCTTATGTAGCCCCTCTGGCCACCCTCAGGGTCACTTGGCTCGCTGTCGTCTAGGGAAACAGCCCTCAGCCCCGCCAAACTGGGTAATTAGTTTGTGTGGATGCTGTGTGATGTACCCCACCCCGCCCAAATAACAAACAATACACCAGATATAATTAAATAATTTACAGTTTATAGATATTACTGGAACTATATAATTAATAGAGAATAAAATATAAAAGGAAAATAAAAGGCGCCACACTTATCAAAGTTCAATCTCTTCATGCACAAACAGTTGGAGCTCAGGACCCTTCTTCTTCACCCTGCGACCCCTCGGACCACCTCGACCGGCCGCCTGGGACCAACAACGGTGGTCGACCAGACACTCCACACGAGTCCGTCTCCATCTCCTCTCCTTGCTGAACGTCCTCCTTGGGGTCTGACCCCGTTAGCGGACTCGCAGTACCTGGTCCATCCTCTGTCTCTCTCTCCCGCCTTCTCCCCCCAAAACCCCACACATACAATCTCTTACAGACACCCCACAAGCATAACAACTAACCCAATTGGTTCATTTGTCCTCTTATCAGTAGATAATCCAAAACAAACCACCAGCACAAGAACTTTCTCAGCGTTTAACATAACAAAGAAGCCATTTTAATTAGCCTACACGGTAACATAAAAGATGAAACCCCCTTACAGTTATTTTTTTATCACTTTTGTTCTTGCATCCCTAATTCTATGAATTGTATTTTCTGCTATCTTTTTTTTCAGTTTCCACACCAGTATTTTCAGATTTAGATCCACTTTCGTAGTGTCTCTGCTTCATCATTAGTTTTTTTCTAAGTTCTTGTGTAGCCAAACTATTAATTTCATTCCTAACTTTTAAAATTTCCTCTAGTGTATCCTGTGCCAAACTCAATTTGTGTTTTTTTTCTAGTTCCTTCAGCTTATTTTGTAATTCCTCTAATGTTGTATTCCTTATTTTTTTCTATGAAGATATCGCTATAATTTTCCCTCTTAAGACAGCCTTCAGAGTATCCCATAGAATGGGAGGTGAAACCTCTCCACTATCATTGAATTCTAAGTAAAGACCAATCTCTCTTTTAATTTGTTCCTTAAAATAGGGATCATTGAGTAGACTTGAATTTAGTTTCCAAATAGTATTCTTTGGTTGTAGGTCAAAATCAACAGTTAAATATATAGGTGCATGGTCACTTACATCTATTGTCCCAATTCCACAGGTGATTATTTTGTCTCTATCTTTTCCAAATGTTATGAAATAGTCTATTCTTGTATATACAGAATGGGGGGCAGAATAATGAGTGTAATCCCTTCTATCGGGGAAAAGGTCCCTCCATATATCAACTAGTCCAACATCCTCAAAAAGAGTGTTACCTTTCTTATGTAAGGACTTTGTTTCACAAGTTTTCCTATTGGAAGAGTCTAATTTTGGTTGTAATTGTAAATTTAAGTCTCCCCCACATATCAAGAGACCTTCTGAGATCAGCAATTTCTCAGACACTCAAATCACCTCATCTGGCGCCAACAGTTACTCCATCGTCAAAATCACTTAGATCACATCTCTTACCCATCCTGATGTTTGGTCTAAACAACAACTGAATATCTTGACCATGTCTGCATTGAGTTGCTGCCACATGTTTGGCTGATTAGGTATTGGCATTAACAAGCAAGTGTACAGATGTACCTGATGATGTGGCTTCTGAGTATTTATCAAAATGAAGCAATGAATTATATTTCAATGACATTACTACCTAGCAATTCAGCTTAGCTCCAGACACTGAAGCTATTGTAGAGTACTTTGCAAAAGTCTTAGGGACAGGTAAAAAAATATTCTGTAAAGCTAAGATGCTTTCAAAAATAAAGAAATGAAAAGATTCTCAATATCAAAAAAAATTATAAAGATCAGAAAAAAGTGAAAAACTAAATCAAATCAATATTCAGTGTGACTAGTCTTTACCTTTAAAACTGCATCAGTTCTCTTAGGTACACTGTTGTGCAGTTTTAGAAGAAAATGGCTGGTTCGTTGTTTTAAGCATCTTGGGAGAACTTGCCACAGATCTTTTACAGAGCTTGGCTGTCTCATTTGCTTCTATCTCTCCGTGGTCTCAGTGATGTTGAGATCAAGGCTCTGGAGGCTACAGCATCTGTTGCAGAACTCATTGTTCTTCTTTTCACTGAAGGTAGTTCTTTATGACCTTCACTGTGTGTTTGGGATCATGGTCCTGCAGCAGAATGAAGTTGACACTGATCAGACGCCTTACTGATGGTATTACATGATGGATGAGAATCTGTTTGTACTTCTCAGCATTGAGGATTCCATTAATTCTGACCAGATCAACTCCATTTGTAGAAATGCAGCCCCAAACCTGCAGGGAACCTCTGCTATGCTTCACTATTAGCAGCAGACACTCGTCCATGTAGCGCTCTCCAATTCTTCTATGGCCAAACTGCCTCCTGTTTCAGCCAAAAATTTCCAATTTAGATTTTTGAGGCCAGAGCATTTGCCGTTATTATTCAACACCCCAGCTCTTGTGTTTTTGTGCATAACTGATTCAATTGGCTTTATTTGCACTTTGGAGATGTGGCTTTTTGACAGCAACTCTTCCATGAAAACCACTTCATGGACTCTGAACTGTAGAGAAGTGTACTTGGGTTCCAGTGATTTCTGGTTCAGAGCTGATATCTTCCAATTTAGAAGGGACATCATCTCGTCTGGATTTCTCATCTGCTGCACTCAGTTTTCATGGCCATCTGCTGTATTTATGGTCCTCAACCTTGCGTATTTCTTTGTGTGTCTTCAGAAGAGCTCAGATAGCACATTTTGAAACTCCTGTCTGCTGTGAAATTTCTGCTTGGGAGAGACCTTGCTAATGCAGGATGACCACCTTGTGTCTTGTTGCAATGCTCACTCTTGCCATGGTTAAAGAATTGATGATTTGAAGGTTGAATTGTCACATCTATCACCCCCTCACCTTTTAGTTTGATTATCCTTCACCGAGTTTGAATCTTTCTGCACCGTTTCTGGTTCAGTTAATCACTTTAGTTCATTCAGCTCATTATGTCATTGATAACTAGTACCTGTTTGTTATCTTTGTTTAATCATGTACCTACAAAGTAATCAAATTTTTATTTGAAAAATGGTCGATTACTTGATGTTTTGATGCAGAAACATAGAAAACCTACAGCACGATACAGGCCCTTCGGCCCAGAAAGTTGTGCCGAGCATGTCCCTACCTTAGAAATTACTAGGGTTACCTCTAGTCCTCTATTTTACTAAGCTCCATGTACCTATCTAAAAGTCTCTTAAAAGACCCTATCATATCCACCTCCACCACCGTTGCTGGCAGCCCATTCCACACACTCACCACTCTCTGAGTAAAAAAACTTACCTCTTGACACCTCTGTACCTACTCCCCAGCACCTTAAACCTGTGTCCTCTTGTGGCAACCATTTCAGCCCTGGGAAAAAGTCTCTGACTATCCACGAGATCAATGCCTCTCATCATCTTATACACCTCTATCAGATCATCTCTCATCTTCCGTCACTCCAAGGAGAAAAGGCCAAGTTCACTAAACCTGTTTTTGTAAGGGTGCTCCCTAATCCAGGCAACATTCTTGTAAATCTCCTCTGCACCTTTTCTATGGCTTCCACATCCTTCCTGTAGTGAGGTGTCCAGAACTGAGCAGAGTACTCCAAGTGGGGTCTGACCGGGGTCCTATATAGTTCCTAAATTCAATTCCATGATGAATGAAGGCCAATACACCGTACGCCTTCTTAACCACAGAGTCAACCTACGCAGCTACTTTGAGCGTCAGCTTTTCTTTAACAAAATACAAAAAAATTCTCTAACATTTAATTTTTTTGGAAAATGAATGCTTGGAAATATAAAATTTCCTCTTTCCTTCTTACACACTAATGCAGAAGACAAAAAACTTAAACACCTAAAACATAATTTATGTAAAAAAATATCTAGGGTGCCAAAGACTTACACAGTACTCCAGAGGTTCCCTCATCTGATATCAGAAACTCGGAACGGAAGTTCAATACTGTAATGCATTTTGTATTATGGATTTGTGCATTATTATATAACCCTCTTACATTAGCTGAGGTGGCAATCATGTAATCATTTACTACAATATGCAAAGATTTACTGGATTTATTAATATCTACAGCAATTCCACTGGAACAAATTACTGATTTGAAACTCTTTATTTATACTTTGCTATATACATTGCTAAGATTAAATACCAAGTGTGCTTGACATGGTATGTATCCCCTGTATCTCACTTGGTATCTTTTGTGAAGATACTGTTTGAAGGCACTGGGTACTGAAGTAAATTAGACTTTTTAGTGTAATTAAACATAAATTTATTTCCAGGTCTCTCGAAAAATTTTATACCGTCCATTCCTTGTGTTTCGATTAATGAATCTCCAGGTGTTAGATGGTGTACCAGTCTCGACAGATGAGAAGGAAAGAGCTGAATTTGTACTGTGCGAATATAATGTAAGAGTTTTCTATATATTTAGAATATATTCTGTATATTAGAAGATCTTTACTGATATTGTTCACAGAGAACTATGGGGGTGGTTGCATTCGTAGAACACAATATGATTACCTATGTTATGCAGTAAAATCAGATACTATTTTTATGATATTCTTATTGTTTAACTACATTTAAAATCAAATTTGATTTCTGTAAATATTATTTGATATTTTGTGAATATCATTAGTGTGGCATTCAATCTGCTATGAACTCCAATTTTCATCACTACCAACTTTGCTAATGAAAATACATACTGAAGGATCAGCAGAAGCCAATTCTTTGTATTCAGCCCTATCAAAGAGAAAAATATATTTCAGCAGAGTGCTTGCAATCCTGTACTTTGTTCTGTTGTAAGACATTAAATTTCCCAAAGATCATAATCAAAATCTTTGTGCTTCCCTGAATAGCATTCATTTGGCTCATGTAATGAGCAACAAATTTAAAGTGAGAACTAAGGCTTCTACTTTATTCTTTCTTCCTGTACCTCTCTGTATCTCTGATTCCATTTTTCTTTCACTCATTCTCTGTCACTAGTATCTTTATCTCTACTGACATCCGCACCTTAACATACTTTATGAACTGCAAAGTGAAAAACTAAGAGTGTGTTGCAAGCAATTCCAGCATTAAACTTGTATTCAAATCTTTCTCAAGAACAAAAATGTTAACACTGTATTAAGTAGACACATAACTTTGGAGCCACAGCACTACGTAGGCCCTGACAGAGTTGTGATTTATCTGTAATGCGCCACACAGCTTTTGGCTTTCTGAGGGGGAAAGAAGGTATTCAGGCCTAGCATAAACCTCGTTTGGATCTGCCAGGCAGCAGTGATCTTGTCCCTCCTTCACGATCACAAAATACTCTGCAGATGCTGGGGTCCAAGCAACACTCACAACACACTGGAGTAACTCAGCAGGTCGGGCAGCATCTGTGGAAACGATCAGTCAACGTTTCGGGCCGGAACCCTTCGTCAGGGCCTTCCTTTACTAGATACCTGAGAGATACCACTAAAGCCATTTTGCAAGATCCTCCAACCCATTAGCAGGATAAGTGAATCAATGTATGTGGATAATTCTACTGGACAAGCCATGTCATTTGTGTGCCAAAAACGTACTTCTGTCAGAAATGCTTTGCTCCAAGCTCCATTACACAAGAACTTAGCAGGTATACAAAGGAAGATGGTGGAGTGCTCTGATGCAGCAGCTTCTACAGGGTCAACCAAAGATGTTACTGAGTTTTTTTAAACATATCAAAACACCCTGCTGAACATGAAGAACTTAATGTTCTGCAGGTTTACCCCATCAGCAAATTGCTTGTTGGCTGAGAAACTGAAAGAGCTGGACTTGGTGCTGACCATGATGTTGCCTGCGACAGAGAGGCATCGGTTTGCGAAGGAGGTGTGCAGTCTAACAGCAAGTGACTGTCTTAGTCACTTGGTGGACATTGGTGGTATGGAATGCTGCAGCTCCAATTCATTGAGTTTTGGTGAATGGCGGGGGAGCTGCATGGCCTCAGTTGAGACAAGGACTAGGCCTCAGACTGTAGTGTCGCTTGATTGCAGCTGCCCAAGGGGAGGTGTCGGAGTCAGGTACTCCACCTGGAGTGCTGGAGGTGGTGTGGCGTGGCGTCCATGCTGAAGTTGGTATTGCCCCCACCCCCTAGTGTAAGCTTGGCAGAAGACAATTTGCATTGTGTTCAATTGCTTCAACATTCATTGACTCAGGGACTTGCACTGTTTTTTTTTTGTGTGTGACTGTATTTTACTGCTGCCTTGTATGTGCTATATCTGTTGTGATATGTATGACTTTTGGTATTGTGTTTCGCACCTTGGCCACAGATTAACACTTTCGTTTGGCTGTATTCATGGGTATTCTTGTATGGTTGAATGATAATTGAACTTGAACTTGAAAAGGTTCAAAGATGATCTCTGTGCCTCTTTGATAAAGGACAACATCCCCACTGACATAAGGGAACCCTAAGATATGTTTTCTTGAAGTGGAAGTGCAGAAGAAATTTTGGAGTGGAATTGAGAACCTTAGGTCCAATGATTAGTTCACAGAAGCACAGGTAAATAGTGAACATCACCTCTCAAACTAACTACCGAACAGTTCTGGTCCAATCTGTTGCAGAATCTATACATTCCATATTAGTTAGCGTCATCTACCACTTTAATACCCGTTGAACTGTATTGGAAGTAAGTCATCTTCTATCCTGTGCGGCAGACAATAAAATGGGAGTGTGGAGAAGGATAAGCAATGGATATTGCAACATGTTGCAGAATCCACCAAAATTGTTTTATATTGCTTCTGCACATTATTTTCTGAAACTGCTTTTCATGTATATTTAAGATAATTTCTACTGACCAGTAATAATAATTTTTTTTTTTGGTGTGTGTGTGTTCGTCTGCATGTGTGCGTCCGTGCATGTGCGATGTTGGCGGGACAATGTCTTTTTCATGCCTTTACAAGGCACGGAGCGAGAGAGAGAGAGACTGTGTGGCGCACCACTCCCCACACAGACATTTTGCAGTATTTTTCCCTTTATTTTACGAGGTCGAGTTGCAATCTCGACACTCAACCCGGCATGGATGGAAAGTGTACTCGGAAGCGGACCTGACTGGGTTCGAACCCGGGAACCTCCGTTCTAGAGTCCAGCGCTGATATCATTGTGCCACCAGCCGGCCCCAGTAATAATAATTCTAACTAAACTCGGGGATTCATTAATTTGATTTTTTGTACTGGACTGAAGCTTTAATAACTAAAGTGAAAATAACAGGAAGTTGTCTGAGAAATTGAGAGTATAAGGCAGACATTGTAGCGAAATCAAACTGTTGCAGGAATTAGGCAAGTTAGGCTGTATCTATGGAGGCAGAGGGATGTATGTTATTTCTGGATGAGACCCTGTATATGGAACATCATAGCCTTGAAAAGATTAAAAATATTTGGAGGGATGAAAACATGAGAGGGTTTAAGTAACAGGATCAGGATTTTTATATCTAAGGTATTTAGGCTTTGGTGGTCAAAGTAGGTCAAATAGGATATTGTAACCAATGATAAGATATGGGTAACATAATTTATAATGGGCTTAATTTACTGTTGAAGATAATAATCAAACCTCAAAATGATAAAATGATTCCATTCTCTTCATTGTTTAGCTTTATGCCCAATGACACTTGAGTTCATGGAGAGCCTAAACAAGCTATTATTAATTTGCACATGGAAGCCAGTCCATAGCCATGGAGCATATTACAAAAATATATGAGAAAGAAGAAAGACCACAAGGATCAGTTGTAGTTCAATTATAGATATCAGTATATATCCATTTTCATTGTGTTATTGCTCTGTTTTGATTAAAAGGTAGCACCTTTGAAACCTGCCATTGAACCAGGGTTATCTGTAATTATGCCATTATTGATGAATCCAAGTACTCTGCGGGCACCAGGTAGTCTTACAAGAGGGTTGAATCCTTTAACTGCACCAGAGTGTAATCTCCCTCATGGTTGTGGAAACTCAGCACCACAGGAAACAACCAAAAGTAAGAAGTTCTACTGCATTGTTCTTTTTGTCTTAAACAACAGGCTGTACAAGTTATTGGATTATGAAGCAATACATAAATTCATTTATATATTTGTTCTCGTCAATTATGCCAAAACGTTGAATGTTCACACTAAAATCACATAACAATTCTCAAAGACAGATAATTATCTTGTGAAGCAGATAATTTCAGCAATGAAAACTTTAATAAGTGAAACCATGAACTTTGTGCCTTTCTCACCACTTCTAGCCTACAAACTATTTCTTTGATCATATTTTAAATCACCATTTAATTTTCTCCAACTACAATTTCTCTTGTAGACATTAAATATTTCAAGTTGTTTTTAAAGTATTCATTTTTTATTCCCGCCCAAGAGCCCCGTGCTGTGAAATTTATTTAATGTACATCATGATTTGAATAGAAACAACCACTCGTTAAGTAAACTTTTGGTCTGACACTATACTAATCTAATAATACTTATTGAAATTTGCCAGACATATGCTGAGAGAGTTTAGCAGCCTATTATTCAGCAGATAGTTTTCACATTGTAGCCATGGCCATAGGGGCCTCTGTCACTGCTGATTAACACTCATCTTTAATGTAGCTGCAGTGCCTTCTATTTGAAGTTATGCCACTGTTCTCAAGGGGGCTAGCTGTGTAATACGTTAACTTAGATAATTGCAAACTGTAGTGTTTCAATCTGAAAATGGGAACAGATCCACCTCAAAGTTCTTCTCCAAATAAAACATCACACATTCTTTCCACAATCTGCATTGGTTCTGGGCACCACTTTGACATTGTTGTGGTGCTGCAACTGATTAACACAGCTCTGCAAGTAGCCATGAATTTATAGGCTGATGTACAATTAACATGCACTATATCAAGGATGATATCTACATGATATGCACTTTGTTTTATTTAACACGTTTAATCAGACAACTGCTATGGTCACATGCAAAGATGTTTGATGCATTGTTGCATTCTGGATTAGAAGGCCCACTTCTCTGAAGTGAAATTGCCAATTTCACTAGGGAATCTTTTAGCAAGTTTCAAACTTGAAGTAAGACATTGCTTCATCCAATTTGATTACTGACAGCATGCTTTATTATTCATCCAGGTGCAGCCCTTGTGCTATCAGTTTTAAAAAAGATATTTTTAACGCACTTGTAGTATATTTACTGTGATTAAAAATGTTTGGATAGTGGATCAGAATAATGTGACTGAAGCTTGGATTGATGAAAGTGCTGAATCTCATTCGGAAAATCGAATGATTGTTTTTGGGGTAGAAAATTGATTCTTTGTACAGCCTAAAATAAATATATTCCCAAATTTTATAAGAACTGGGTGTAGAATTGACATGTAGTTTTGAGCCTATTTTACATCATTTAATCTTTTGAAGAAATAATCACAATGATGGTGATTCCTTTTCATAAAGAACTCAGATAATAAAGATTAGTGTGCAAAAAATTTATGCTCTAGTATATGGTTCAGATTTGCAGGTTATCATAATTAAAGTAACCTGCAATATATCAATTTTTTTCATATAATATTGCAGACAGGAGACACAAACATTTGGGAGGGAACTTGCTCAACACTCAAAATGTGCAACCAGACATTATTTGCAAACAATTGAAAAGTGGAGCAAACTACCCATTTCCTTACATGAAACAGCAAAGTGGAAATACTCGGAATGTGCATAGTTTAATGCAATCTCAAGAACAAGATAGCAGGTATGCAGTTAGTTTACTCTGAATTTTATATTCAGAGTTGCTTCATATTTTATCCATTTAATTAAATATAAATTGTAAGTTCAACTTAATTTTACAGGGTATAAGTTGGTACAGTAAAACTGATACATATTTAAGGCACAAATTGATAAGGGTTTAAGGATTTTGGGGAGGAGGTGGGAGAATGAGGTTGAAAATGATCAGGCATAATTAAATGATGGAGCATGTTTTCTGGACCAAATGGCCTAATTCTTCTCCTATATCTTATGGTGTTATATTTTTGCATCCCTGGTATTTTGGCAAAGCTGGACAATTGGATGTTATTCCTAATATTTCTTCTTTATATTTTAAATTCATGTTATTTAAGGTATTACAAAGGAAGTATGGGGAGGAAGCCGAGGTGAGACGACAAAAAGGCACGGGATAGTGGGTCCTGGTAAGTTTAAGGAGAAATTGGGCCCAAATAAGTTTAAAGAAGGTGCAGGAAACACCATCAGAATTTCCAAAAAACAAGAGAGCAGATAAGCTGAGTTTTATTGCATTCTATACAGGGACAACAGCCTATTAGAACACTTAGATAATTTTTTAAAAAACTCAATCACTACAGAAAAAAGGTCTGCTCCCTATGTCCAATCCTAAGGAAATTCTGGATGTTCACAATGATTCTCGCCAACTGTTTCAGATGTACCATATACAGCATCCTATCTGGATGCATCACAGCTTGGTATGGCAACTGCTCTGTCCAAGACTGCAGAAAATTGTGAACACAACACAGTATATCAGGAAAACCAGCCTCCCCTCCATTGGCTCTGTTTACACTTTCTGCTGCCTTGAATAAACAGCCAACATAATCAAGAACTCCTCCCACTTGGTCATTCTTTCTTCTCCTCCATTCCATCATGCAAAGCTAGTAAAGCTTGAGAACACAACAAATGCCCATTTATATCTTGTGAATGAATTTTAAAGGAAAAACATTGCTGTGATATGTTACTCAGAGATAAATTAAAGTGTATCCTAATTAAAATTACAATGCAACAAGTTAAAGAAAATTTTTCTTAAACTGATTTAATTGAAAAGATCCTTGTGAAATGTCTTTTCTGTATGAATCATTGTCATTCAAACACAATCTAAATACAGCTAAATTAGTTTAGAGACCACATGCAAACAAGTAAAAAGATAATTTTACTAATTACAAGTACAAGAGATTCTGCAAATGCTGGAATCTGCATGTTTACTAGATTTACTAATTAATTTTAATGGAGGAATATTATGTTTATTGAAACATTTAAGTCAAGCATTTGTGTAACGTTTAGATTCTGTATATACACAAGATGATAATTCTAGTTTTATTTTCTTTAAACAATAAGCAGTAATTTCTGACAATTGTTCAGTTGTTTGAACTTTATTGAATTTATGAAATATGTAATTACTAATAGAAATGTTTCTTCCAGGGGACATTAGAAATGTGCTTAAAAGCCATCTCAAATGTAAGAAAAAACTCGAGCGGGAGAAAAGCAATATTATCAGCTTACTGCAAAGGGAGTAGGACAACTTTTGACCAGCACTATTTGCTCTTAATTTTTTGCATTATTCATGAAGTATCCATGGTGGAATTTACAAAAGAAAAATAGAATTAACATTTCTAGAAATTGCTCTTTTTCTTCACAATAGCATTGTAGAACTTTGTGAACAGTTTATAAACCTATTTAAAACACAAGAGTTGTTTTTTATATATTCCCAGGTTTCTTCTTAACCCGAGGTAAAATGAATTTAGATGAAATGTGCATCATGTAAGTTTAAATATTTTGTATTTCAGCAATCTACTGTGTACCATGACCTCCCAAAAGGCAAAATTAATTGAAATGCAAATAATATGACAATAGTTAAAGTGCAAAACTTAAATGCCACTTATAAGTATATTACTTTTTAAAAAATGGCGATAAGAAGGTAAATTTTGAGAAATAGGTTGACATAGCTTTGAGGTATCAAAGAACAGTTGCGCTTTAGGTGCCGTGTACATTTGTTTATTTTTCTATTTTTAAAAATTTTTCTAATTGTAATTGCATCAAATCTTTGTATGAAAAGTTAAAACTCATCCTCAGCCAGAGTTTGGAATAAAATTTGGAATGAAATACTCAGTTGAAACTGATTTAGATATATTTGTACCATACAATAAATTTAAGCAATTATAGGAGACATACTTTCTTAGCTATTGTGCATAGATAACTAAGGTCCATGTTGAACAAGTTTTAGCATAAATTTGTATTTTGATATTTTTTCTAACATGAATAGTTGATATCTCTAACATTGCATGAGGTAGTACTATAGTTTTTAATAAATTAATTTTTGTTCTAAACTGTACTATTTTAAATGTCCTGCATATATAATCCTGTTTGAATTAGGGTGTAAATAGATAGATATACAGCTATATTTTGGAATTATAGATTGCAGTAATTTTAATCCTTTATTTTGTATGTTTTCAAGAATACCAAGCCAATATCAAAAACATGTATTCTGTCTTTTTAAATAAGTTTCAGAAGACATTTGTAAATATTACATTTTTGTAAACCTAATTTGTACCATTGTTGCAAATTGTCCTATACCAAAAAGAGTAAAAGATATTGATATTTTAGGTGTTGTCAATTGAACAAAATACACACTGTAAAAATCGTAATTTCAAAGACTATCACAAGATGGCCTCATTGCCCAGTCAAAAGAAATGTTTGGATTAAAATGCGCAACTAGCGAACTGTTGGCATTTCTGTAGAGAACCAGCAACTAATGTAATGCATGTCAACGCATTCCAGATTTTCATGCTTTACACTGCAGTATGAAATCAAAATCACAGGCAAACACATCTCACCTTACACTCCTCATGATCTAGTTTTTTTTATTATTTCACTGTAAATTTGAGTTTTATTTGGAACAATTTAATACATCTTCAAATATTTACAACTGATTATTGGAGATACTCAAAGCAGTAAACATGTCTTGGGAGAGCACAAGTGATGTGTGGATAGGGATTTATTGTCCATTTTCTGCAGCTTAGTTATTGCTTGCTGCTCCAGAATATAGAGAATAATTGAGGCAATAACACTGAGCTGGTTGGCATAGATCAGGTTGAGTACAATTCTGGACAACTTAGTTATAAACTGTGTTTGGCATTAATCCTTTGCAATCAGTAAGCTGTCTCAAGAAAAAAGCATCTAAACATTTTGCTGTGATTTAAATTAATATAAATCACAACAAGGAAAAATCTTTCTGTCATTATTATGAGCCATGCTTGCACTTCTATTACATTTTAATTCACTTGGTATTACAAAAATATGTCTCCTGTGCAATGTAAAATTGCACTATTTTGCTATCCCTCAATGTGAATTTTTAATGTTTTAAATGTTTTTTTACAAATCTTGAAGTGTAATTATGCAATAGTAAAATATTTTTGTCATTTAAAATATTTGTTTTATTATTAATTTTGGTTTATTTCACAAGATCTCAAAGGGTTTGCCATCCCTGATACAGGACAGCCATATGAGGGGTGATTGATAAGTTTGTGGTAGAAGGAGTCAATTTTAGAAAACCTAGCACATTTACTTTTTAAAATAGTCCCCTCCTACATTTACACATTTAGTCCAGCAGTTGTGGAGCATACGGATCCCTTCTTTGTAGAAGTCGGCGTCTTGGACCTCCAGAAAGTGGTCCACAAGTGGGGGTGAATGACAAATTTGTGGCCTAAGGTAGAAGGAGATGAGTTATACAGCTCTTGTTACATGCACGTGCAGTTCAACTCTTTGAGTGATTATGCAGAAAGTTTGAAGTTAGTAACTCATCTCCTCCTACTTTAGGCCACAAACTTATCAATCACCCCTGCTGTGGACCACATTCTGGAGGTCCAAGATGCCAACTTCTATAAAGAAGGGATCCATATTCTCCACGACCGCTGGACTAAGTATGTAAATATAGGAGGGGACTATGTTGAAAAATAAATGTGCTAGGTTTTCTAAAATTGACTCCTTCTACCTTAGGCCATGAACTTATCAATCACCCCTCGTAACTGTAGCTTTAGAGACTGAACGTATCATAATAAACATGAATCCATGCTGAGGAACCCTAATGACAAGTAATGACCATTTTTAAGTGTTAATGTCACTTCTAGGAATTCCTCATGATCTTGCCTTCTTGAAAAAATATAATTTTGTTGGGCATAGTCATAATTTCTCATGATCAGTTTGAACTTATTTATAGTAATACCTTGAAAATAATAAGCTGCAGTGGATCACATACAAAAAAAATTGAGGAAAAGCATGGCTACCTAGACTACCCAGTCCAGATGAAGGATCTCGACCTGAAACATGGACTGTCCATTCCTCTGCATCGATGCTGCCTGATCTGCTGTGTTCCTCCTGCAATTTTTATCTTTCTCCCAGGTCATTTAATCTGCTTTGCTTCACATGTAATTTCAACCTTCCATACAGATACTTTCTTCCCTTGAGGGAGACAAAAGCAAGGTATCAGGTAATAGCTACTGTAAAACTTGAGTTGAGGTTGTGAATAATATGCAAAATAAATACAAAGAATATCAATTTAATTCACTATTGATTATTGCCACTAACTGAGCATCATTATCACACGCAAGTGCACAAAGTTACTGGCGTGGAAAATGTTGGAAATGAGGTTGTAAAAAGAGCAAATTATATACTGCATCACTATTATGCCTGATCCACAGTGATTGCTCTAAATGGATAAGAATTTGGAAAATAATTCCATTTTCTAGCACTATAATATCTTCATCCTAATGAGCATAAACAAATCTTACGTTAATAGAGATGGGCACAATGGGAGTCAATTATTTTGTCATCAATACAATACTTCGTACTCATTTTGGTATGCATTTTAATTTAATATTTCACATTGTGATTTGCATCATAAATAAAAGCTCTTCTTACAGAAACATCTGCATGATGCTAAGCTAGGACACATCATCAGTGATGTTACCTGGGGTCGTCAGGTGTTTTGGGTCTTTCAAAATCATACACCCTCGCCCAGGCGACCCAACCGGGGTGATCAGATCCCAGCCTGTGCCCTAGCAGCAACCCACAGATCTGCCCTCTTTATCCAGAGCCATCTTGACGCTTTCTCTGCTGCATCTGGGGTAGTCCAAGTACAGTGTATACTTTTCAGAGCGACTGGCCTGCAAAGCCATGACACCCGACCACCACGGGCCAACACTTTGCTCCTCCAGCCTCTTCTTTGACAGTTGTTCTTCAGATCTTCATACTTGGCTCTTTTCCGTTCGTAGGCCTCCTCCACGCGTTCTTCCCACAGCACGGTAAGCTCAAGCATAAGAGCGTGCTTCAGTGAGTCGGACCACCACACAATGTCAGGCTGCAATGCAGTCTCTGTGATGTGGGGAGGAAACTGCTGCTGTTCTCCCAGGTCTGCCTTCAGCTTCCAGTCCTGTGCAGGACAAATATCATTCCCTTAGATTAGGTGAGAGTCACAGAGTCATTGGCTATTGTGCTGTATGACTCTACTAATGGAATTGTCATAATGCTGATTGAAATGAGTACTAGAAAGTGAAAGAAAAAACAGGCATATTTAAAAACATAAATTTACTGTCCACATATGTAAATAGTAATTTATTTACTTGACATAAAAATGAAAATAATTTCCATTTTTGCCTCACACAAACATCAACAATGGTTAAAAAATGTTGTTTGCATAAAAGTGATGAAATAATAATGATGCTGTGTGAGATGACATTGAAATGTAATGCAGTACAGCTTTTTGATGTTTCCAATGTGCCTAACACAATTGACTTTCACTGCAATTTACTGGGATGGAAACTGACAGGCAATACTGGTTTCTGTAAGCAAAGAGCCCATTGTTTCATAATCCTTTTACTTTGCTAGCACAAATCGAAGAAACTGCTTTCACCTTACATACAGTACTTAATATTTGTTCTTTATTCTTTCTTACAAGGGTGTTTTTTTTCAAATAAGGAATCAAAGTTGAAAGTAAATTATTATCCAAGTACATTTATGTCACCATATACAGCCCTGAGATTCATTTTCTTGCGGGCATACTCAGTAAATCCAGGAACCATAATAGAATCAATGAAAGACCACATCCAACAGGGCGGACAAACAACCACTGCGCAAAAGACAATAAACTGTAAATACAAAATAAAGATGTAATTAATACTGTAAATAAGCAATACGTATTAAAAACGTGAGATGAAGAGTCCTTGAAAGTGAATCCACAAGTTCTGGGAACAGTTCAGTGATCGAGCAAGTGAAGTTATCCCCACTGGTTCAAGAGCTAAATGCCTGAGGGGTTATAACTGTTCCTGAACCTGATAGTGAGAGTCCAGAGGCTCCTGTACCACCTTCCTGATGGCAGCAGTGAGAAGTGAGCATGAGCTGGGTGGTGGAGATCCCTGATGATGGATGCTGCTTTCCTGCAAAAGTGCTCCATGTAGATGTACTCAATGCTGGGGAGGGCTTTAGTGATTGGGAGGAGTGGGATGGAACGTCGACTCAGACCACGAGAGGCCTGCATCGGGCATTTTCATGCCCTACAAGGTGCAGATTGGAAGTCTGTGTGGGGCACCACTCCTCGCACTGACACTAGAGCAATGTGTGGTTAAGTGCCTTGCTCAAGGACACAAACACGTGCCACAGCTGAGGCTTGAACTAATGACCTTGAGATCACTAGATGAATGCCTTAACCACTTGGCCATGTGCCCAACACAAATGATTGACTGGGTTGTATTCACTACATTTTATAGGATTTTCCATTCAAGGGCAGTGGTGTTTCCATAGCAGTCTGTAATGCAACCAGTCAATATACTCTCCACCACACATCTGTAGAAATTTGTCAGAAGTTTTCGATGTCATGCTGAGTCTTCACAAACTTAAGGAAGTAGAGGTGTTGCACCAAGTGATAACACCAAGGAATTCCAAGTTGCTGACCCTCTACACCTCTGATTCCCCTGATAAAGTCTAGCTCATGGGCCTCTGGTTTTCTCCTCCTGAAGTCAATAATCAGCTCCTTGATCCTGCTGACATTGAGTGAGAGGTGTGTTCGTCCACTGCCGACGTCGATGAGGACCTCGACACCATTATGATGGTGTCGAGACTAGCGCATGATTTGGATTTAAATGAAGGAGAGTTGCGCAGCGTCAGCCTCACTCTTTCTTCCCAATTCCCATCTGGATCCAGTGGCAAGACAGAGTCTAGATGGCTGGAGATGGATCTAGGTGCAGTGGATGACCAGGACATCTTCTGTGTCTTGTCCTGCTCTACACGTTCCACGACGCTTGCAGAGACTGCCTTCTTGACCGTTGGACCTTCAGTTGGTCTCGTCCGCTCAATCCGCCGGAGTCTGTCTTCACATTCTGGGATAGACAACTCCCTATCTCACCGAGGGTTTGAGACCCGTCGGCTACCCTCACCTGGTTTAGCCGGCTTGTCGAAGCCGTTGCCCGGGGTGTGGCCGCTGTCGTATGTGAATAGCTACGGGGAGCCACAGGTGAGAGCTGAGTGCCAGGTGGGGTCCAAAGGTGGACTAACCGCCTTGAAAAGGACGCAACATGTTCCCCCACCAGAGGTGCTACCCCTCCCTGACACCCCATACACCCCACCTGAGTGAGAGGTAGTTGTTGTGGCACCACTCAAGCCAGAATCTCAATCTCCCTCCTGTATGCTAATTTGTTCCGGTTGAGTGAAGAGCCGATGAAATGGCATCTCTAAGGACCTGCTCTGCTGGTAGGAAAATTGGAGTATCGAAGACAATTTTCAAAGAATACTGTTTGTTTCCATTCTGTGCCTTTGTAGATAATTCATTTATATCTTTGATGAATTTGCTTCACTGAATACTGTGGTTTGCATGTGTTGACATGATCATTAATTCATATTAAATCCTGTTGGAATTAATTTAGGGTGACTTCTACAAACAATAACCCTTTATATGTATTTTAATTTTACGAGACTTTTGAACAGTACAATTTTTCCTACTGTAAAAATACTATGAATTCATTAAAATCATGGTGTTTAAGCATTTTCTAACATAATTATAATTTCTGAATTGTTATGAGTTTTAAATTATTTCAGAAATCCAATGAATTAATTCAATATAACAGAGACTCACAACACATGGAATAGCTACTTGGCTTTGTTTCTGTGCTAGCTTCAGCAAAGCAATCTAAAACTAATACTGTGACAGTATTCTCTTCTCCATGGTTTTATTGCTAAATTTTACCTTATAAGATGAATTGCTGATACTTCACTGGTTGACAACATAAATTCCATGGTCAAGAGTGTGGGTCAAGACTGAGTATCCAATACTGAATGATGTTCCTCCTGAAACTTTTCCATCATCTACAAGGCAAAAGTCAACACCATGATGGAATGCTTTTTACTTCCTTGAATGAGTGCACTGACAACATCTCTCAACAAACTCAAACAACTACCAGTACACAACAGATGCAGTGTGTACTATTTACAAAATGCACTGCAGTTACTCACCCAGCCTATTCCAAGTACCTCCCAAACTTGTGGAAAAACAAGGGCAACAAAGCTATCTGAACACCACTACCACCTGCAAATTCCCCTTCAGGTCACTGACTTGGGAGTACATCATTGATCCTTCATCATTACCCATCTAAATCCTGGAGCTCCCTCACCTCCAGCAACTTGGAAGTATCTTCAGCAGAGACAGTGCTGCGGTCCATGTAGGGAACTCACTACCACCGATTGAAGAGCAATAAATGATCACTCTACCGGCAACAGCCAGTTCCTGAAAAGGAACTTCTAAAAACTGCTGCAGGGCATCCACCTTGTCTCCTGATCTTATAGTAACAGTACTGGACTGTTGAAGATTTTGGGTGTAATGATTACCAAGATGTTAGTGGTCATGGATAACACAATTGAATGTCAATGTGAAAGGTTTAACTCTTGTTGAAGATGGTCATTACGTTCCAGTTTTTTAAAAAAATGACATTTGGGTGTTAAAATAGAGCTGTGTTGAAAAGTTGGTGGGTTATCCTATAACCTGCCCACCTCTATTAAAATGGAACTGTACCGTCAATGTAGAATACTCTCACAAATCTTGCTAACAGCTGCATTATTTTTCTTTGATTCAAGTACTGTCCTTATCAATCTATGTACCTTATTATTTATGGCTAAGAAATCGCAGGGGTAAAAGGACCCTGATGGCAGTTATATACAGCCCTCCTAACAGCTGCAGTGATGTGAACTACAAATTACAACAGGAAATAGAAAAAGCTTGTCAGAAGGGCAGTGTTATGATAATTGTGGGGGACTTTAACATGCGAGTGGATTGGGATAATCAGGTCGGCACTGGATCTCAAGAGAAAGAATTTTGTAGAATGTCTGCAAGATGGCTTTTTAGAACAGCTTGTTGTGGAGCCCACTAGGGGATCGGCTGTACTGGATTGGGTGTTGTGTAATGAACCAGAGGTAATTAGAGAGTTTGAGGTGAAGGAACCCTTGGGGAGCAGTGATCATAACATGATTGAGTTCACTGTGAAGTTTGATAAAGAGAAGCCGAAATCCGATGTGTCGGTATTTCAGTGGAGTAAAGGAAATTACAGTGATATGAGACAGGAACTGGCCAGAGTTGACTGGAAAGGGACGCTGGCGGGAAGGACGGCAGAGCAGCAGTGGCTGGAGTTTATGTGAGAAGTGAGGAAGGTGCAAGACAGATATATTCCAAAAAAGAAGAAATTTTCGAATGGAAAAAGGATGCAACTGTGGCTGACAAGAGAAGTCAAAGCCAAAGTTAAAGCAAAGGATAGGGCATACAAGGAAGCAAAAATTAGTGGGAAGACAGAGGATTGGGAAGTTTTTAAAAGCTTACAAAAGGAAACTAAGAAGGTCATTAAGAGGGAAAAAATGAACTATGAAAGGAAGCTAGCAAATAATATCAAAGAGGATACTAAAAGCTTTTTCAAGATATAAAGAGTAAAAGACAGGTGAGAGTAGATATAGAACCGATAGAGGATGATGCTGGAGAAATTGTAATGGGAGATAAGGAGATGGCGGAGGAACTGAATGAGTATTTTGCATCAGTCTTCACTGAGGAAGACATCAGCAGTATACCAGACACTCAAGGGTGTCAAGGAAGAGAAGTGTGTGCAGTCATGATTACGACAGAGAAAGTCCTCAGGAAGCTGAATGGTCTAAGGGTAGATAAATCTCCCAGACCAGATGAAATGCACCCTCGTGTTCTGAAGGAAGTAGCTGTGGAGATTGTGGAGGCATTAGCAATGATCTTTCAAAAGTCAATAGATTCTGGAATGGTTCCAGAGGACTGGAAGATTGCAAATGTCACTCTGCTATTTAAGAAAGGGGCAAGGAAATTATAGACCTGTTAGCTTGACATTGGTGGTTGCAAAGTTGTTGGAGTCGATTGTCAAGGATGAGGTTACAGAGTACCTGGAGGCATATGACAAGATAGGCCGAAATCAGCATGGTTTCTTTAAAGGAAAATCCTGCCTGACAACCCTATTGCAATTTTTTGAGGAAATTACAAGTAGGCTAGACAAGGGAAATGCAGTGGATGTTGTATATTTGGATTTTCAGAAGGCCTTTGACAAGGTGCCATACGTGAGGCTGCTTAACAAGATAAGAGCCCATGGAATTACGGGAAAGTTATATACGTAGATAGAGCGTTGGCTGATTGGCAGGAAACAGAGTGGGACTAAAGGGATCCTATTCTGGTTGGCTGCCCTATCCAGTGGTGCTCCACAGGGGTCTGTGTTGGGGCCGCTTCTTTTTACATTGTACATCAACGATTTGGATTATGGAATAGATGGCTTTGTGACTAAGTTGGCTGATGATGCAAAGATAGGTGGAGGAGCCGGTAGTGCTGAGGAAACAGAGAGTCGACAGAGAGACTTGGATAGATTGGAAGAATGGCAAGGAGGTGGCAAATGAAATACAATGTTGGAAAGTGTATGGTTATGCACTGTGGCAGAAGTAATAAACGGGCAGACTATTATTTAAATAGGGAAAGAATTCAAAGTTCTGAAATGCAATGGGACTTGGGAGTCCTCGTGCAGGATACCCTTAAGGTTAACCTCCAGGTTGAGTTGGTAGTGAAGAAGGCGAATGCAATGTTGGCATTCATTTCTAGAGTATAGGAGCAGGGATGTGATGTTGAGGGTCTATAAGGCGCTGGTGAGACCTCACTTGGAGTACTGTGGGCAGTTTTGGTCTCCTTATTTAAGAAAGGATGTGCTGACGTTGGAGAGGGTACAGAGAAGATTGACTAGAATGATTGTGGGAATGAGAGGGTTAACGTATGAGGAATGTTTGTCCGCTCTTGGACTGTATTCCTTGGAGTTTAGAAGAATGAGGGGGGACCTCATAGAAACATTTTGAATGTTGAAAGGCATGGACAGAGTGGATGTGGCAAAATTGTTTCCCATGGTGGGGGAGTCTAGTACGAGAGGGCATGACTTAAGGATTGCAGGGCGCCCATTCAGAACAGAAATCCGAAGAAATTTTTTTAGTTCGAGGGTGGTGAATCTATGGAATTTGTTGCCACGGGTGGCAGTGAAGGCCAAGTCACTGGGTGTATTTAAGGCAGAGATTGATAGGTATCTGAGTAGCCAGGGCATCAAAGGTTATGGTGAGAAGGCGGGGGAGTGGGACTAAATGGGAGAATGGATCAGCTCATGATAAAATGGCAGAACAGACTTGATGGGCCGAATGGCCGACTTCTGCTCCTTTGTCTTATGGTCTTATTACATTGGTAAACCTTTTAACCTCTAAGTTCCTTTGTTACAATTTTACTGTCATTCATCTCTGTGTATTATGTTCTGACCTTCATATTTATTAACACTGCAAAAAGGAAAATTGAAAGCAATAGAGTTTTCCTGGGGTCAGAATAGAACAAAATCAAAATAGAGGCAAAACTATTATTTGTGCAATTAGAAAGCTAGTTATTGTGCTTGCTTGAAGGACTACATTTCATTCAGGGCACAGAAGTTGATGCTGGTTTTGATTATATCCTACTTATAACAAGAAATCACACAAATATCAGTGGCAATTTAAGGTTTTGGAAACCTTGATTTTTTTTTGGCTACCATTTCACTGAAATTTGTGTTTTCAAACACTGATAAGCTAATTCACTGTGACCTTCATGTTTTGCGAAGTGTGCATGGTGGAGAGCTCAATCAGCCCTGATAGTATATTCTTGTCATTCCAAAGACAGAATGAAGTCAATGAAGATTTTTGATGAGCAGTTCTTTATAAAGAGCAGCCTGAAATGGAGCATGTTGCAATCAGAAACAAGTGATGAAAAATGCCTCGAATTTAATCTATAAGTTACAAATAATAATGAACATTATAATATAGATTAAGTTATTGCTTGGCTTCAAATAAAATCAAATAGAATTAATACTAGCTCACAGAAATTAAAGGAAAATGGTATTAAAAACAAATCTAGACAGATGATTTAAAGCAGGAAAACAATAAAAATAAAAATATATATTTTTAAAATATATTATGGAATAAAGAATTTGGAGTCAAAATTCCAATAATTGGATTATGAGTAATTATGGGTTATACTGTAGATGACAATATCTGGCACTGTGTTGCAGCAACATTTTTATCCAATGTATTTTATGTAAATACTTTCAAAATACAATGAAATGTCTAAAAAAAATCTGTATAGAATGATTAATATTCATAAATATTTTTCAGACTTGCTTCATAAAGTTTGATTTTTCTATGATTATGTCTTCTTGGACAAGTAAACACTCAATCTTATCCCTTCCACACCAAGAATTTTATGTATTGATCACTCTGCTTTGCCCTAATTTGTTGACCCCCCTCTCCTGAGGCTCTTCATTATCAGTACTGCTGTTGTCATGACAGTCATCTGTGGTGTTCACAGTGAAAATCACTTCATAAAATCTTGCAGACCAAAGTGCTCCACAATGAAATTAGTCTATTTCACAATGTCATGTTTAAATATATACTTGATTATTTGACCGGTAAAGTCATTTGCTTGCTATAACATTTTTGTTCCTTTTCATTTTTCATTTACAAATTAAAGTCTTTGAAATTCTCTGTTTGTGGATCTTTGAGTGTGACAAGTTCCCACCAATGACACCTGCATGTGGAACTGCCCAAAGGCTGTCACTGATTGTGAATTGCTTCTTCTACAAAATGAACACCATTTGGGTAGCGTTTATTCCTAAAATTGCACATCACCCTGAAAATTCTCCTCTGATCAATGAAATGTAGTTGGAGGAAAAGAAAATCTTGATAAGGTGTTACTTGTCCCTAACTGATCAGCATAAGACCATAAGACATAGGAGCAGAATTAGGCCATTTGGTCCATCGAGTCTGCTCCACCATTCTATCATGGCTGATCCTTTTCTTTTCCCCTCCTCAGCCCCAGTCCCCGGTATTCTCCCCATAACCTTTCATGCTGTATCGAATCCAGAACCATCAATCTCTGCCTTAAATACACCCAACGACCTGGCCTCCACTGCTACCTGTGGTAACAAATTCCACAAATTCACCACCCTCTGGCTAAAGAAATCTCTCCGCATCTCTGGGCCTTTCATCATTTGCAAGGTTTCAATGAGATCCACCTCACCCCCGCATCCTTCTAAATTCCAACGAGTACAGACCCAGATCTATCAAACGATCCTCATATGATAACCCTTACGTTTCCCTGAATCATCTTTGTGATTCTCCTCTGAACCCTCTCTAATGCCAGCACATCTTTTCTTAGATGAGGAGCCCAAAACGATACACAATACTCAAAGTGAGGCCTCATCAGTTCCTTATAAAGCCTCAGCATCACATTCTTGCTTTTGTGTTCTAGACCTCTTGAAATGAATGCTAACATTGCATTTGTATTTGTCTTCCTCACCACTGACTCTACCTGCAAGTTAACTGTTAGGTTGTTCTGCACAGGGACTCCCAAGTCCCTTTCTGCATCTGGTGGACAGACAAATCGTTCAGGAGGACAACAATCTAACTATTCTCCAACAACCGCATCTGACAGCGGATTTCCAAACTTTTTTTCCTTTTCCTTGGGCAGTCCTCAGGATCAAGGAGTGCATGGTTTGACAAGAGCTCTGTGGGTCCTGAGGTGACTGATAATGCCAATATGGTTGCAAAATAGGACAGGGGGTAGATTTGTGGGAGGTGTTTCACATGAATTTTGGTTACCCCTCCTGAATTTGCGCTATATAGACCAATCTCATTGCTCCTTTGACATACTCCAGTGCATTTACTATATCAAAGCTGTTTTCTTTTTAATTCGTGATGATGTTATTAATTTTATGTATTAATATAATATAAAACTGCTCTTTTTAGAGTTTTATAGCAAGGTTCTACAACTCTAAGATCCATTGTAGAGCAACATTAATTTCTAATGATTATTTTGCTTACATTTCCAGCATCTGCAGATTTTCGCCTGATTATTTTGTATCATTTGGTTTTGCATCTTGTTATCAGCCCACAAGACAAAACCCCAAATGAGAATTGGATCATCTGATCCATAGATGCAGCAGAGCGTTTGGAAAATAAGTTCTGACTCAGAGGTGAGAATATTGTCTTATAAACTCACTGCTGACTGTGACATTTCAAAACTAACATAAATGAATTTAGCAATTCTTGAACATGTACAATTTTTTTAAAGTTCTCCTAAGACACTTAAAAAAGCAGACAAATAATGAAAAATAATTGAAAACAAGTGAAACATATTTACATGAAAATCTGCAGATACTGGAAATCCAAGCAGCACTCAAAATGCTGGAAGGCTGCAGCAGGCCAGACAGCATCTATGGAAAAGGGTCGACATTTCAGACCGAGACCCTCCATCAGGACTGGGGAGAAAAAGAGAAGTTAGAGCAAGAAGGTGGGGGGAGAGGAGGAAGAAGTACAAGGTGGTATGTGATGGATGATAGAGATGAGGGGTGAAGTAAAGACTGGGAAGTTGATAAGTGAAAGAGATAAAGGGCTGGAGAATGGGGATTATCCCCCATGGTTCAGACCCTTCCCACCTACTTTCGTGACACTTCACACACTCTGGATCTTTCAATGTCTTCAAGTTCCCTGGCCCCAATCATCTCATTTTCACCATGGACATCCAGTCCCTACACATTTCCATCACCCATCAAGAGGATCTTCAAGCTTTCCACTTCTCTCTAGATAATAGACCCAAGCTGTTCCCCTCCACCACCACTCTTCTCCATCTGGTGGAACTGGTCCTCACTCTCAATAATTTCCTCTTCAGCTCTTGCCACTTCCTCCAAACCAAAGGTGTAGCCATGAGAACTCACATGGGTCCCAGCTATGTCTGCCTTTTTTGTCGGCTACATGGAACAGTCTATGTTCCAAGCCTACATCAGTATTACTCCCCAACTTTTCCTACACTACATTGACAACTGCATTGGTGCTGCTTCCTACACCCATGCTGAGCCTGTCAACTCATCAACTTTGCTTCCAACTTCCACCGTGCCCTCAAATTTGCCTGGTCCATTTCGGACACCTCCCTCCCCTTTCTCAATCTCTCTGTCTCTATCTCTGGAGACGGTTTATCTACAGATATCTTTTATAAACCTACTGATTTTCACAGCTACCTGGACAAGACCTCTTCCACCCTGTCACTTTTAAAAATGCATTCCCGTCTCTCAGTTCCTCATTCTCCACCTGATCTGCTCTCACGATGAGGCTTTTCATTCCAGAACTAATGAGATGTCCTGCTTCAACAAAGAAAGGGGCTTTCCTTCCTCCTCCATCAACGCTGCCCTCACCCACATCTCTTCCAATTTGTGCACAACAGCCCTTACCCCATCCTCCTGCTACTCCATCACGGATAGGGTTCCTCTTGTCCTCACCTACCACTCCACCAGCCTCCGCATCCAGCACATAATTCACCATAACTTCTACTATCTCCAACGGGATCCCACCACCAAGCACACCTTTCCCTCCCTCCCAATTTCCACTTTCTGCAGGGATCACTTCCTATATGACTCCCCTGTCCATTTATCCCTCCCCACGGATCTCCTGATACCTATCCTTGCAAGTGGAATAAGTGCCATACCTGCCCCTACACCTCCTCCCTCACTAACATTCTGGGCCTCAAAAAGCCCTTCCAGGTGAGGCAACACTTCACCTCTGAGTCTGTTGGGGTCATCTACTGTATCTGGTGCTCCTGATGTGGCCTCCTGTGTATCGATGAGATGTGACATAATTGGGAGACTATTTCGCTGAACACCTACACTCCATCCACCAGCAAAAGAGGATCTCCCAGTGGCCACCCATTTCAATTCTGATATGTCAGTCCACTGCCTTCTCTATTGCCATGATGAGGCCACACTCAGGTTGGAAGAGCCACACCTTACATTCCGTATGGGTAACATCCAATCTAATGGCATGAACATTGATTTCTCAAACTCCATAATTGCACCTCCCCGCCCACTTCACCATTCCCATTCCCATTTCCCTCTCTCACCTTATCTCCTTACCTCCCCATCACCTCCCTCTATGCTCCTCCTCCTCCCCTTTCTTCCATGGTCTTCATTCCTCTCCTATCAGATTTCCTCTTCTCCAGCCCTTTGTCTCTTTTACCAGTTGACTTCCCAGCTCTGTACTTCACCCATCCCTCTCCTGGTTTCACCTATCACCTGCCGCCTTGTACTTCTTCCTCTCCTCCCTCCCACCTTCTTGCTCTAACTTTTCATCTTTCTTTTCCAAGTCCTGATGAAGGGTTTTGGTCCAAAACATCGAATGTTTACTCTTTTCAATTGATGTTCCTGGCCTGCTGAGCCCTCCAACATCTTGTGTGTGTTGCAGACATATTTACGTCTTCATTACAGCCATAAAATCAACATTCAGATGAATAACTAATCTGTCATGGGGTCCACAATCAGATTCTCCAGCAGGATCTTGCTCTTTGTCAGGAAATTACTGGTGGAGCCTGGCCAACAAATTCAGGATTTCCATGTGTAAAGAATTCCAAATTTGCTGACACTTATGAGGTTAAATGCTACCTGGCCTATGTGTAATTCCTGGCAAAATCCAGGCTGTTTGCATGAAATAAGTAAAACAAAAATTGAAAGAAACGTTATGGCAATTATTCTTTAGTCATGGTTAACATGGTTTCTGTACCAGTGAGGGATAATGAAAAGAATCTGGTAGACAAGAGTACATTCTACAGAGAAATTAGCTGAAAATAATGAATGAAGATAGAATCAGATTCAGAATAAGGTTTAATATTACAGATAGTGAAATTTGTTACTTTGTGGCAGCAGTACAGCACAAAAAAATAAAATTAACTATAAATTACAATAAGAAATATATATATAAAAAATAAGAAAGTAGTACAAAAAGAGAGCAAAAATAGGGAGCTAGTGTTCATGGGTTCATTGCACATTCAAAGATCTGATGGCAGAGGGGAAGAAGTTGTTCATAAAACATTGAGTGTATGTCTTCAGGCCCCTGTACCCCCTCTCTGATGGTAGTAATTAGAAGAGGGCATGTCCTGGGTTGGTGAGCATCCTTAAAGGTGGATGCTGCCTTTTTCAACCATCAGCTTTTGAAGATGTCCTTAATGGTAGGAAAGCTCAAAATTTCATTGTAGTTAAAAATTGCAGTGGCTCTAAAATATTAGTTATAGAACAAAAATATACATCAGCATTTTTTTCACAAATAAAGGCCATGCACACAGAAAGCAGAGCAACATGAGATATAGAGTACGTACAGAATGGCAGCTTACAGAAAAGTGGAAGGCAGACCAGTGAGAAGCACGCAGGGGTGAGAGGAGGATGGAGGGGAAAGGTCATCAGGAAAACTGGAATGGAAAAGAAATAAAACTCCAAAACAGAAAATGGAAATTACAATCTTTCCTTGTGTTTACTTAAGGATTATTTATATCTTAAGCTCATCTCACTTTAGAATGTTTTGCCATGATAATATGGTATCTACTATTCTCTCATACATTAGAGAGATACCATCAATTCAAGGGTCAAGTGTAATCAGAGGTACAGGAGTATGAACTATAGATATGTTAAAACTTCAGAATTCTCATACCCAACCGCAATTGTCATTGGCTGTTTTAAATTGGAGAAGCACGGATGGATTATGGGCACTATGGGTTGATCAGGGGAACATCTTGCTCCCTGCAGGCATGTTGATTCTTCCAATCTTGTTATTTAAAAAGTGCTCTTTGTTGTTAAATGTGCTGAGGTGTTTCACAGAAACATCATCTAAATGAATAATTAAAAATACTGCCACCAAAAGTGATAAAACCAGATTTTAGAGTCTACACAACAGTGGAAGTAGTAAAATTGGGAATTTGGGAGTACATTGGTTGGAGGCAAGGAAGAGAGATAGACCAAATTCTTAAGATGGATTCAGGGAAATTAGTGGAGCTGCATCAGGTGGTTTCACTGAGATAGAAGTGGGTAGTCTAACATTGATATAAATTCATAGTTCAAAGCTCATCTCAGAGTCATACATAATTTCAAAGACACAAACCTTCCGATAGAATAGACCATTTGCCAGAATTTGGCGTGAAATTTGTGGCCAAAGAATTGCTTGTAGCAGATTCAACTTTAGAAGGAATGGGAATGCTTTCTCCCAAACCATTAAACTCACCTCTTCCTGTCATGAGCATAGGCCTCTCCCTGCACCACAATCTGATGTACTGAGTTCAGAAATCAATTTCTCATCTATTATAATAGATTCTTGCATTCTCTTATCCCTCCAGAATCCAACTAAGGTCCCCCTCCAAAATGTTTCCTTCCTATAGGGAGCTAATTGAGCCAAATTCTGGGTGGGCAAATTGTTCAAGATAAAAGATGAAATACAAATTGAAATGGAAACAAACTTTTTGACATACCACTTCATATATTTATGCATGATTCATTTCCTTGCAGAACGGAGGCCATTTTAACACCATCTAATCTATGCCAGCTTTCATTCTCCCACGAATTTTCCTTGTAACCTATTCCCCACAATTCTCATCAGTTCCTTCTATTTGTTCCCACCCCACTCTCAGACCCTATAACTCACCCATGCACAACAGGCAATTTATTGTGGCCAATTTACCTGCGAATCACAAATAACTTTGGTATGTTGGAGAAAACCCAGGTATTCCTGAGGATAACGTGCAAACTCCACACAAAGACCAGTGGCGGTCAGGATGGAACCTGGGTCACTGGAGCCACGAGGCAGCACTTTCACTGTGCCACCACTCAAAACTCTACTGACTCTTGGAAAGTGGCGTTTGGAAGGGATGCTTTGAAAATAAACCACCACTGCTTAGGATCAATGAAACATTGCACAGTCAAATTATGAAAAAGTAAACATGCAATTAGATGTATAGATGATACGCTTACATGACATGTTGTAAAACAGTCTTTTTCCAGAACCGTCATTGGTTTGTAAGTATTTACTATCAGTTGACCAATCCATGTGTATGATGAAGTTCAAAGATCCAACACACTCGCCAACTTTTTCGTATCGCTGCAGAACTCCATAGATATCAATGGAGTTATCATTTGATCCCACAGCCAAATACGCTCCATCAGGAGAATATTTTAACTCATGAATTGTTTCTTTCCTATCTTTTATGTGAACGACTTCAGTCATATCTCTGTAACAGGAAGAACAATTTACCATGAAACAGATATTAAATATGCCCCCAAATAATTCTCTGGTTCTTCACTATTTGAAGCTTTTCAACATTTAGAATGCATACTGTTCCCTTTGGTTAGAGAGAATGGCTTCACATTTACCTGTACTGTGCTCCATCTGATATACTTTTGCCTACCCACAATCAAACACCTCTTCCTTTTGTTTTAAAGGAGTAGGCAAAATAAGCAGTGCCACTTGACAACAATAAAAATTAATTTCACTTGATTACTTATTGATTTGTATTTTACAATACATATTCTGTGTAATGTAAATGAGCCAAATTCATTTCCAATGCACATACACGTTTTTGCTTCTCAGTAAAAGGGTGAATTGAGAATGATTGATGCCTTTCCTCTTCCATTCAACTGCAATCAAGTCTCATGGTGTGAATTCACTGAGATAGCTTTTGATAGAAGTGAGCTTGCATATTTACGCAAAAAGAACCCAAGGAAAAGTGATGCTTGTTGCTGCTTATGAAAGTACCACAACTTCCATATTCCCCTCCAAACAATGTTGATTTGGAAATACACTGCCATTTATTCCTTCATCGTGTTTGGATCCAAATCTTGGAACTCTCCGCCTAATGCTTCTGAGGGAGTACTTTCTCTTGCAAAGTTTGTGAGGTGGTTCACCACTTCCTTCAAGGGCAAACAGGGATGAGTGATAGATACAGACCTTGCTAGTAACACTGAGATCCCAGAAATGAATAAAATATTTACCTTACAAGGAATAAGTGCCAATTTGTCACTTTAACTGCAGTATATCACCGATCTTTTAATTCTTTTAATATACAAAACCCTAACTATCTACATCTTGAATATACTTCCACACTTTCAAGTAGTGAATTCCAGAGATTGACAGGGTGAAGAAATTTCTTCTCATCTCTGTCCTAAGTGGTAACTCCTTATTTTGAGATCATGATCACTGGTTTTAGATAACCCCGCCTGTGGAAACAACTATGCATCTATCCTCTGTCAAATTCCTAAAAAAAATTATGAAGGAGATCACCTCACTCTTTCCAGTTCAAGAAAGAACAGTCCTAGTCTTCTGAATCTCTCCTCATACAAGAAACTCATCAACTCAGGAGTAATCTGACGAGGCTTCACTGCGTTCACACTTTTGTGAAAGTATTTTTTGTTGGGTAAGTGGACAAGACCTGTGTACATTATTCCAAACATTGTGGTCTCATTATACCTGCAGTAAGATGTTCCTACTTTTATATTCAAATCATCTTTCAATTCAGTCTAACGTATCACTTGTCTTCCCAAGTGCTTGCTAAATGTACGTGGTAACATTCAGATTCATATACAAACAATATGTGCGTCTCATGGGACATCAATACCATTCTATCTATCGATATTTTAAAAATACCTTATTGTTTCCACCAAAATGAATGACTTCCATTTTGAACACTGCCTTATTATTTTTGCATTTTAATCTACTTATTTAACTTTTTAATACCAATCATTTTGTAATTTATAGTACTTTCATGTATTGCATTGTACTGCTGCCACAAAACAACTAATTTCACAACATGGTGGTTGTCTCTCGGGGTCCGAGGAAAACTAAACATTGTGCAGTCATCTGTGGATACGCATGTGGCTTTGGAGGCCGAAGGTCGAAGCACACATGCGGTTGCAGGTTGGACATGGAATGGCGGTTGTTAGAACAGGTGCATACACAGCTTTGTGGCGTCGGTCTCGTGCTGCTGCAAGGAGCTGATTTCGGTCATTTTCAAAATGAGATGCAGCTTTTCTGGTCAGGGCGTGCCACACAGCCCTGTTGGCTGTGGACTCCTCAAGTTATCGAGGCTGGAGGTCCGCCCATTTGATGTACGATTTCAGATTGTCTGCCATGCTCAAGCTGACGGTAGAGCAGCTGCCTGGGGATTCTTGTTTCACCCATGCAGGTTACATGGCCAGTCCAGCGTAGCTGGGCCTGGAGGATCCTTGCCTCAATGCTCGTGCTGTTGGCTCTGTCAAGGAATTCCTAGTTGGTGATTTGGTCCTGCAGTCGGATCCTCATGATCGACCGCAGAGAGCGCATGTGAAACTGCTCCAGCTGTTTGATGTTCCTGCGGTACAGGGTCCAGGTTTCACAGCCGTACAGGAGAGAGGTGAGGACCACAGCCTTGTACACCTTGAACTTGGTTGAAAGCTGAATGTCCTTGTGCTCCAGAACTTTGATGTGGAGTTTCCCAAGTGCCTGGCTGGCTTTCTGGATCCTTGCTATGATCTCCTTGTCAAGGGATCCGTCACTGGAGATGGTGCTTCCTAGATACTTGAAGCTCTCCAAATTCTTCAGGACAGTGCCGTCGATGGTGATGCATGGCTGAGGAGGGTGACTGTTTGATGCAGATTGTAGGAGAACTTCTGTCTTACCAAGGCTGACTGTCAGGCCAAACAGCTTTGAGGCTGTGGAGAACTTGTCGACAATGGTCTGCAGGTGGTTCTTCTGGTGAGTACTAATCGGGAAAGGGCTAAAATGGGTGTACATAAGATGTTAAATCCTGGCACATTTGGGCTCCATTGTTGACATACAGCAGACTTACACAAGTCTGGGAATGGATGAACACTGGTGGTTCTAGTCCGACACAATCGAACCCCTTACGTTTAAAGCAGAAAACCACATATCGAAGTTCAAATAGAGAGAGCCTCCATTCTCTGTAAGGTGTGCGTGTATGCGTGTGCGCACATCTTTTGCTACTAACGCACAAAGGAATTTAAAATGCGCACAAAAGTTGTCACCCTTTACCCCATTGGCATGTAAAGTATATTTCACGATTGTACACAATCACATTTCCTTTTCCAGTTTCTGATTTGACGGTGTTGACGTCATGGAGTTTGCAATGATTTGTCTGCAGATTTTAGAACTGGTCCATTTATACTGTCTTTACTGAAGAAATTATAAATTCACCATGTCGAATTCCAAAGAAGGAAAGACATGAAGCGCAAAAAACCTGCTAGTTCATTTAAAGTGGAATGGCTTAATGAAGCAGTAGAAGCTGCTACACCGAAAGCTCATGAGGTCAGGGATGTACAGCTATGAGAAATATTTATGTACAATACAGAAACTAGTGTTGCCTGTGTGAATTGTCATGATGTTAAAGTTGCTGGAGAATTTGTAAGTGGGAAGAAATGGAATGATATTTGGAAGCTTGACTTTTTAAAGCATCGTTTAGCAAGAAAATCACATATGGTCGGTGTGCAAAAGCTCTGGCGAGAAAACCCTTCATTACCCGCTATAGGCCTGCTACGTACATTTTGTGAGAATATGAGAAATATGTCGTATATGAGAAATAGGCCTCATTGATGTGTATTATTTTATTTCTTTTAAACTGGATTTGGTTGTTTATTATCCTTAGAATAGCTTCAGGTTTACTTCCACTTAAAAATTCAGTGCACGCATGTTGTTACTAGGCAAACAATTGCACAGTACAAGATTTTTGCGCGCACTGGTCATTACAAGCTGGAGGGAACATTGGTCTACAACACAATTAAGTTGCTGCATGCTAGTTTTTGAATAGAACTTTTGAAGAATACAGTACTTGATTGATATATCATTGCATTCTCAAATCTTTCATCTGTTTCAATACATCGTTTGCTGGAAGAACTCAGCAAGTCAAGCAGAACTAGAAGGGAAGAAATTGTCAACATTTCTTTCCTCCCAGGCAATTTCTCTCCTCCCACTGATGCTGCCAGACCTGCTGAGTTCTTCCAGCCCATTGTGTACTGCTCCACATTCCATTATCTACAGTCATCTGGTTACTTTGATATTTGTGTTGCAGTTCCCATCAATGTTTTATGTTTGTTCATTCATTATGTGCTGTGTCGTATAACTTTATACTTTATTGTCGCCAAACAATTGATACTAGAACGTACAATCATCACAGTGATATTTGATTCTGCGCTTCCCGCTCCCTGGATTACAAATATTAAATATTAAAAATAGTAAAAATTAGTAAATATTAAAAATTTAAATTATAAATCAAAATAGAAAATAGAAAAATGGAAAGTAAGGTAGTGCAAAAAAACCGAGAGGCAGGTCTGGATATTTGGAGGGTACGGCCCAGATCCGGGTCAGGGTCTGTTCAGCAGTCTTATCACAGTTGGAAAGAAGCTGTTCCCAAATCTGGCCGTACGAGTCTTCAAGCTCCTGAGCCTTCTCCCGGAGGGAAGAGGGACGAAAAATGTGTTGGCTGGGTGGGTCGTGTCCTTGATTATCCTGGCAGCACTGCTCTGACAGCGTCCGGTGTAAAGTGAGTCCAAGGACGGGAGATTGGTTTGTGTGATGTGCTGCGCCATGTTCACGATCTTCCACAGCTTCTTTCGGTCTTGGACAGGACAACTTCCATACCAGGTTGTGATACACCCTAGAAGAATGCTTTCTACGGTGCACCTATAAAAATTAGTGAGGGTTTTAGGGGACAGGCCAAATTTCTTTAGTTTTCTCAGGAAGTAAAGTAACGTGGGTGATTATGGTCTTTCCATGACCATGATCGTTCTTGGCAAATTTTTCTACAGAAGTGGTTCACTGTTGCCTTCTTCTGGGCAGTGACTTCACAAGACGGGTGACCCCAGCCTTCATCAATACTCTTCAGGGATCGTCTGCCTGGTGTCAGTGGTCGCATAACTAGGACTTGTGATAAGTACCAGCTGCTCATACAACCATCCACCATTTGCTCCCATGGCTTCACGTGACCCTGACAGGGAGGCTATGCCTTGCCCAAGGGTGATCTACAGGCTAGCAGAGAAGAGGAGCACCTTACACCTTCCTTAGTAGAGGTATATCTCCACCCCACTACCCTAATCTTTCACCTCTTTAAAGTCCCAACCTTGTTATTTTAGCCTATGGGATTGTTTTTTGAAGACAAATCAGTTCCTAAATGCATTAAAGGCTCAAATCTCTACAAGTTATGTTGCTCAGCAGCTATGGTATTACTGAAGCTTCTTTCTTGGATTTGCTTTGACTGAAATGTCAAAACAAATCTAGGTCACTAAGATGCCTCCTGTGATTCATTTCATAGAATGATTCAAGATTGCTTAGTGTAATTTCAAGTACATAAAGTGTAAAGGCAACAGAATTCTACTTCCGTGAATCATGATTCTAAGTTCATTACTTGTTCACAGTGAAAAAAAATCAATTTTTCCAAAATTCATAATATGATTCGTTGAGAAAAATACTAAGACCGGCAATGACCTGCAGCACTTTCTCTTCTGATTGCTTCAAGGCAGGTGACTATGATTCTTCACACTATTTGTTTCTGGTCCCTGTTTTATTATCCTAAGAAGCAGCTAACCAGATAGAATGAGGGACAAGGAAAAGACAGGCTGATCAGGGATAGTCAGCATGGCAAAATGTTCAACATCTAGGAAAGCAAGATTAAGTTTTTGACTTACAAGAGAAGAGGAATGCCTGTGTGAATGCTATGAACAATATACAGCTTGCTTGGAGGCAACGTAGAATGAGCTTTAATGAACCCGCTACTGTCTCAGTTCACTGTGCAAATAAGTTAGGGTGCTTATGTCCTTGTTACATTTAATATTTCTCACAATTAGCATTTATTTGGAAGCTACAACTAGACCCTTCTGGTACTGCAAAGACATTCAATTACTGTAGATAAACATAAAACATTACAGCACAGCACAGGCCCTTTGGCCACGATGTTGTGCTGAATTTTTAACCTACTCTAAGATCAATCTAACCTTCCCTGCTATGTAGCCCTCCATTTATCTATCACCTATGTGCCTATCTTAGAGTTTCTTAAATGCCCCTAATATATCTACCTCTACCACCAGCCCTGGAAGGGTGTTTCACGCACGTACCTCTCTGTGTTAAAAAAAAATGTACCTCTGAGATCCCCTCTTTATCTTCCTCCAATCACCTTAAAGTTATACCCCCTTGTGCTATCCATTGTGACTATCCACTTGATCTATGCTTCTTCTCATCTTGTACCCAAGGACAGGAAAGGTTTAGAATGAAATGGACCAAACCCATGCAAATAGAATAGCTCAGTCTGGCAACTTGGCTGGCATGGAGAAGTCAGGGCAAAGAACTTGGCTGGCATGGAGAAGTCAGGGTGAAGAACTTGTTTCCATGTTGTGCAGCTCGATGACTATATATATTGCATTCAGGCAAAAATGCATTCACTCCTTTTGGTATAGATACATGATGCAGATAAATACTGTCACAATCCATTGTGAGCTGACTTGGAAATGAAGACCAAAATGATGGTTGCAACTACTCAATGCCTCCATTCTGGTCTTCAAACAGAGAAAGTGTTTTTATAACTTTCATATTCTACCCATATCAGACAGAAAAAGTCCTGGAAAATCCTAGGAACAAAAGCCAAAAAGGGAAATGGAGACGTGTAACAGGAAGATTGGATCAGGATTCATACTGGCCATCCTTTCCAACTATTCTTTAGACCCTAATTCCTCATTACTATGCAAAAACAAAATAGTAAGAATTCTACAATTAACCAGTCTTCCTTTTCTGGAAGCAAATCAATGCAACTAATTAGTTCAAATGACACATGCTCAAGAAAAAGATTAGAATCATCATCAGGTTTATTATCACCAGCATGTGCTGTGAAATTTGTTAACTTAGCAGCAGCAGTCCAATGCAATGCGTAATATAGAAAAAAAGAAGAAAAATAATAAATAAGTAAATTAATTACAGTATATGTATGTGAATAGATTAAAAATTGTGCAAAAAACAGAAATAATACATATTTAAAAAGTGAGGTTGTGTTCAAGGGCTCAATGTCCACCCAGGAATCGCATGGCAGAGGGGAAGAAGCTGTTTCTGAAGCGCTGAGTGTGTGCCTTCAGGCTTCTGTACCTCCTACCTGATGGTTAACAGGTTACATAGAAACACAGAAAACCTACAGCACAATACAGGCCCTTCGGCCCTCAAAGTTGTGCCGAACATGTCCCTACCTTAGAAATTACTAGGCTTACCAATAGCCCTCTATTTTTCTAAGCTTCATGTACCTATCCAAAAGTCTCTTAAAAGACCCTATCATATCCGCCTCCACTATCGTTGCCAGCAGCCCATTCCACGCACTCACCACTCTCTGAGTAAAAAACTTTCCCCTGACATCTCCTCTGTACCTACTCCCCAGCAACCTAAACCTGTGTCCTCTTGTGACAACCATTTCAGCCCTGGGAAAAAGCCCCTGACTATCCACATGATCAATGTCTCTCATCATCTTATACACCTCTGTCAGGTCACCTTTCATCCTCCGTCGCTCCAAGCAGAAAAAGGCCGAGTTCACTCAACCTGTTTTCATAAGGCATGCTCCCCAATCCAGGCAACATCCTTGTAAATCTCCTCTGCACCCTTTCTATCGTTATGTTACATTAACACTGGAGGTCATTTAAAGTAACTTGTTGTTGTGAAAAGTTCAGACATATTAATTGGAGTATTTTCTTGGGCCTGAATGCACACAAGTATGTGAATAAAGGAACATAAAATCTTGTAAAATGGTTTTGTAATACTATTCATAAAGTATGTGAAACTGCTAAACATCATGTAGTCTGACAGTGACTCTGTCAAGAATTCCCAGAAAATCAGGAAGAAATATGCATGCTAGGTTAAAAATGGACCATTCTCCCTGGCTTCATTGGCTTGCTAATTGTCTGGAAAGGCTGTGATGCAAGTATACACTAATCTTACAGATGTCATTAATCTTGCCATTATAAAAGCCAACAACAATGAGATTAGAGTCTCCACAATTCTTGAGTAAGTAGGGGATAAGTAGAAGAAAGCAAAGTATTTGCGGGAAAGTCACACAGGCATACTGAAGTTTCAGCCTGGCATAAACTCTCCAACTCGGGGAAATCCATTCTGCTGGGTTAATTGAGAAAAATAAGTCCAAATTAATTAATTTTAGATCCCAAAGTGGAATTAGTTTATTGATTCGTTAGCATAAAATGTAACTAAGTCTGTTGGCGCGTAGCCAAGTGGTTAAGTCGTTTGTCTAGTGATCTGAAGGTCGCTAGTTCTAGCCTCAGCTGAGGCAGCGTGTTGTTTCCTAAAGCAAGGCACTTAACCACACATTGCTTTGCGAAGACACCAGTGCCAAGCTGTATCGGCCCTAGTGCCCTTCCCTTGGACAACATTGGTGGTGTGGAGAGGGGAGACTTGCAGCATGGGAAACTGCTGGTTTTCCATACAACTTTGCTCAGGCCTGCGCCCTGGAAACCTTCCAAGGCGCAAATCCATGGTCTCACGAGACTAATGGATGCCTATATATAAAACTAAGTCTGTATATTCCTACCCTGCCTGAAACACTTAGAAACCATGGACACTGTTTCTGGATTTCTGTTCAGCATTCAACACTAATGTCCCACAGATTTTGATGAGCAAACTCCTACTCCATGGTCTAAATATTGTGCAACTGGGTGTTTGACTTCCTAACCAAGAAACCTCAGATAATTAGGATACACATTGACTCCTCCCCACCATCATCCTCAACATGGGTGCCCCCCTCCGCCGGGGTGTATGCTGAGCCACTGCTGTACACTCTGCTCATGCATGACTGCACGGCAAAACACCCAGGTAAACATATTGTCGAGTTTGCCAATGACAGGACAGTGGTGGGGCTCATCACCAACAATGAAGAGATGGCCTATTGAGAGGAGGTGGAAGAGCTTGAGGCCTGGTGCCAGGTAAATCACCTCTTCCTCAATATCAACAAGATAAAAGAGATGATTATCGACTTCAGGAGAACTTGCATCACTCACACCCCTCTTTACATTGGCAGCACAGGAGAGGAAACTGTGAGCAGTTTCAGACTCCTGGGAGTGCACATCTTGCGCAACTTCTCATGGTCCCAGAACACAATCAGGAAAGCTCACCAACACTTCTATTTTCTGAGGAGGCTGAAGAAAGCTGGACTTTGCACATCCATACTCACATCATTCTACAGAAGTGCAGTAGATTGCATCATTGCATGATACGGAAACTGCACTGTGGTGGACAGGAAGTTCTCTACAATGGCTGGTCAGAACTGCCCAACGCATCACTGGCACCAAACTACCCACCATCAAGGAGATATGTCATATGCAGAAATTTGCTGGAAAAAGGCCAACAATACCATGAAGGATTCAACCCACCATGCTCATGGACTGTTTTCCGCACTCCCATCAGGGACAAGACTCCAGAACGTCCACACCAGGGCAACCAGACTCTAAGACAGTTACTTTTCCCAGGCAGTGAGCTTGCCCAACCCAAGTCACTACCACTACTTTATCATTTCCTGTCGGAGTCACATTAAGTACAGACACTCCTGTACCTAGCATCACTTTATATATAATCAACGCATATACACCATCTTATGTATTTATATTTATTGTGTTATATTTAGTAATGCTCTATACCTTATTGTGTTTTGAGTTGCATTGGACCTGGAGTAACAACTATTTCATTTCCTTTTACACTTAAATTCTGGAAATTACTTTAAACAATCTTGAATCGGGAATTTGTAATATTGACAAGCAGGATGGCCGATGGGCAACACGATTCACAGACTCCCTTTTCTCAGTTTCGGGGGTCAGATCAGTAACACCTGAACAATGCTGTTGCTTTTACATTAATGTGGCTTGAAAACTGCCACATTAATGTGACAATGGTTATGCTGAACAGCGATAGGTTCAAATTTGGTATTGAATGAAAAATGCTAAAAGTGTCTGGGATACCAGTGATTTCGTTTGGAAGGGCAATAAAAATCAACACATTTTCTGAGGTTGTCAATTTATAAAACACTTAACTGTGTCACCTTAATTGTGTCTGATTGCTACTTGTATTCCATATCTACTTCCATGTCTCCAAATCCACCCTGAAAGATCTGAGCCTCTCAGAGTCATCCAATATTAATCAAGGACTGCAGCAAAACATACAAATCACAACTCCAAACTACCGAATGTAGGAAGACATCACATTTCAAAGCTAAAATCTTACTTATTTGATTGGCTTATTTATATGCGTTTTCATTACTGACTAAGAGAGCACCTCAACTGGACTAATTTAGATTGATTGAAATTGTGACACCCAAAGTAATCATTTATTATGTCGTTGTCAGTAGCAATAATTCAGGAAATGTTATTTTGATTCCAAAGAGCTTGTCCTCTAAATGGAACTGAACAAATGTTGTGTTTCAAGCACCTTGCTTGGCCCCCAAGTTCCAATCAACTCTCCACATTGTAGGTTTTTTCCATCCCTAGTTTAGATTGGTCAAATTGATGTAGTGAATAATGTGTTATTTTTTAAAAGTTTATGTTTTAAAACAACAAAGCAGAAACAATAACACAATAGATTCTCCAGATGCTGGAAATCCAGAGTAACTGAATCCAGAGTGGGGGAGAAGCTGACAGCGATGCAGGTGGATGCTCCCCTGGTGTCATGGATTCTTGATTACCTGACTGGCAGACCACAGTACGTGTGCTTGCAACACTGTGTGTCCGACAGAGTGATCAGCAGCACTGGGGCTCCACAGGGGACTGTCTTGTCTCCCTTTCTCTCCACCGTCTACACCTCGGACTTCAACTACTTCACAGAGTCTTGCCATCTTCAGAAGTTTTCTGATGACTCTGCCATTGTTGGATACATCAGTGGGGAGATGAGGCTGAGTACAGGGCTATGGTGGGAAACTTTGTCACATGGTGTGAGCAGAATTATCTGCAGCTTAATGTGAAAAAGACTAAGGAGCTGGTGGTGGACCTGAGGAGGGCTAAGGCACTGGTGACCCCTGTTTCCATCCAGGGGCTCAGTGTGGACATGGTGGAGGATTACAAATACCTGGGGATACAAATTGACAATAAACTGGACTGGTCAAAGAACACTGAGGCTGTCTACAAGAAGGGTCAGAGCCGTCTCTATTTCCTGAGGAGACTGAGGTCCTTTAACATCTGCCGGACGATGCTAAGGATGTGCTACGAGTCTGTGGTGGCCAGTGCTATCATGTTTGCTGTTGTGTGCTGGGGCAGCAGGCTGAGGGTAGCAGACACCAGCAGAGTCAATAAACTCATCCGTAAGGCCAGTGATGTTGTGGGGATGGAACTGGACTCTCTGACGGTGGTGTCTGAAAAGAGGATGCTGTCCAAGTTGCATGCCATCTTGGACAATGTCTCCCATCCATTACATAATGTACTGGTTGGGCACAGGAGTATATTCAGCCAGAGACTCATTCCATCGAGATGCAACACAGAGCGTCATAGGAAGTCATTCCTGCCTGTGGCCATCAAGCTTTACAACTCCTCCCTTGGAGGGTCAGACACTCTGAGCCAATAGGCCTGGTCCTGGACTTATTTCCATCTGGCATAATTTACATATTATTATTTAATTATTTATGGTTTTATATTGCTCTATTTATACTCTATTCTTGGCTGGTGCAACTGTAACAAAACCCAATTTCCCTCGGGATCAATAAAGTATGTCTGTCTATCTATCTATCTATCTATCTAACACACACAAAATGCTGGAGGAACTCAGAAGGTCAGTCAGCATCTATGGAGAGGAGAAAACAGTCAACATTTTGGACTGAGACCCTTCATCAAGACTGGTGAAACAATAATAGATATTCCTATTTCCTTTTAAGTGTTCCCTCCACCCCAACCTCGGCCTCCCGCTCAAGGAAGAGTGGCAGAGAATACCTGAATTGACATTCGAAAGGGTACATCCCGTGCACCAAGTGCCTTTAAGTGTTATGACCTCTGCCCACATCAAATGGTCATGCCACTCGTCCTTTCTTTCAGAGGCCAGGCACCTAAGGATTTGTTCCAAATCTTGGTTCACCTGGTCCATCTGGCCGTTGGACTACAGGTGGAAACCAGAGGAAAGATTCGCAGTTGGCCAATCAGCTTTCAGAATGCTCTCCAAAAACATGACACGAATTGTAGACCACAATGCGATATAATGTTCACTGGAAAACCGTGGATCCTGAAGACCTGGTGAGGGACAATTTTGGCTGTCTCCACTGCAGATGATAGCTTGGCAAAGGCGATGAATTTGCAGGCCTCAATCTTTAAAGGGGATGCACCAGCTATCCATATTCAGGAGAGTTTGCGCATCTAAACCTGGAAGTTTGGGTGTTTGCCATAACATAGGTAAACTGTATAAAAGCATGCAATCAAATTGGCCAATATTCATATAGTTCTCTGCTGCAAGTTGTGAGAAGCAAGCAAACTGCTAAAATGAGTTACGTTCATGGTTCCTATTCTCTTCTGCAACAGCTATTCTTACGGACTGCTACACATAACATCAACACAGAGTCTATGTACAAGAAGAGCCAGAGTCGCCTCTACTTTCTGAGGAGACTCAGGTCCTTTGAAGTATTCAGGCCTCTCCTTCACACGTTCTACCAGTCTGTTGTTGCCAGTACAACCTTCTATGCAGTGGTGTCCTGGGGCAATGGTATCAACACGGGTGATGCCAACAGGCTCAATAAACTGATTGGAAAGGCTGGCTCTGTTCTCTCAAACTGGACGCACTGGAGGCTGTAATAGAACACAAGACCCTGCAGGAAATCCTGGCAATTCTGTACAATGTTTCTCACCCTCTGCATGCCACCTTGGCTGAACAGAGGAGCACTTTTAGTAATAGACTAAGACAACTGCGCTACTCCAAAGAGCGCGATATGAGGTCAATATTACCCTCGGCCATTAGGCTCTATAATGAGTCAACCTATAACTGGGGAAGTGATGGTCCCCTCCTGTTATACTGTTATTGACCTCTGTTTACCAGAGTTCTGTTTAAGCTCTGTTTAACACTGTTTACCACACCCTACTATCGTGGGCACCCTGTGCAATACTGTGCAATATCACCATCACTTCTTATCTGGACAGTGTGAATGTGCACCCATTACTGTATAATATTACGGTAATTCTTGCATTACCATCTTATCAGTGTGAACTTGGAAATCTTGAAAATCTTGCGATCTTTGACCTGTAATTCTTGTACATCTTATTTTTAAGGTAACTTTTTTTATTCTTTCTTACTTTGCTTCTAGTATTTGTATATCCGTGCACTTGTAATGCTATTGTGACACTATAATTTCTTTTGGGAACAATAAAGTATCTATCTATCTATCTATCTATCTATCTATCTATCTATCTATCAGAACTGACTGACTTCCACATGGCTACTAGACATCCAGGTTGAGTGTCTGCTAGTCTCAAAGCATATAGATAATGCTACCAGCCATGTACATTAACAATCCTGGGCAACCACGTTACATTTTCTTGATTACCCCCAGACCTAGTACAGTGGAGGATCCTTTTCAGAATCAGAATCAGGTTTATTATCACCGGCATATGACGTGAAATTGTTAACTTAGCAGCAGCAGTTCAACGCCATATATAATCTAGCAGAGACGGAAAAAATATAGTAATAATAAATAAAATAAAAAATAATAATAAATAAACAAGTAAATTACATATATTGAATAGATTATTTATAAATGTGCAAAAGCAGAAATACTGTTTATTAAAAAAGTGAGGTAGTGTCCAAAGCTTCAAAGTTCATTCAGGAATCGGATGGCGGGGGGTAGAAGTTGTTTCTGAATCACTGAGTGTGTGCCTTCAGCCTTCTGTATCTCCTATCTGATGGTAACAGTGAGAAAAGGGCATGTGCTGAGTGCTTGAGGTCCTTAATAATGGACACTGCCTTTCTGAGACACCGCTCTCTAAAGATGTCCTGGGTACTTTGTAGGCTAGTGCTCAAGATGGAGCTGACTAGACTTACAACCTTCTGCAGCTTCTTTCGGTCCTGTGGTGATGCAGCCTGTCAGAATGCTCTCCACGGTACAAATACAGAAGTTCTTGAGTGTATTTGTTGACATGCCAAATAACTTTAAACTCCTAATAAAGTATAGCTGCTGTCTTGCCTTCTTTATGACTACATCAATGTGTTGGCCAGGTTAGATGCTCAGAGATCTTGACACCCAGGAACTTGAAGCTGCTCACTCTCTCCACTTCTGATCCCTCTCTGAGGATTGGTATGTGTTCCTTCGTCTTACCCTTCCAGAAGTGCACAACCAGCTCTTTCGTCTTACTGACGTGAGTGCCAGGTTGTTGCTATAGCACCATTCCACTAGTTGGCATATCTCAGCCCTGTACACCCTCTTGTCACCACCTGAGATTCTACCAATGATGGTTGTATCGTCAGCAAATTTGTAGATGATATTTGAGCTATGCCTAGCCACACCATCGTATGTATACAGAGAGTAAAGCAGTGGGCTAAGCACACACCCCTGAGGTGTATATAGAACACAAAGTCCTGGAAAGTCGCTCTTTCTGGATTCTCCTTGCTAAGCTGGTTCCTTAAAATTTTACTAAGCATCTGTTACAATATCTTCAACTTCCAAGTGTCTTCCTGCAGAGTTTCTTATATCTCTCCTGTACCTTTCAAGATATTCTTCAAAATCTTACAGATTAAGTTTTGAGCACACTGCTGCCACCAGGAAGAAGCTACAGGAACCCCAAGACCCATGCCACCAGGTTCAGGAACAGTTATTACCCCTTTTGAACCGAAGGGGATAACTTCACTCAACTTCATTTGCCCCATCACTGAAATATTCCCACAACCTATGGACTCACCATTTTGTTTGTATTGCTTATTTATTTATTATTATTATTATTATTTCTTTCTTTTTGCATTTGCACAGTTGGTTGTCTTTTGCACACTGGATAAATGCCCAAGTTGGTGAGGTCTTTCGTTGATTCTATCATGATTACTTTTCTATTATGGACTTAATGAGTATGCCTGTAAGAATCTGAATCTCAGAGTTGTATATGGAGACATATATCAACTTTGATAATAAATTTACTTTGAGCTTTGAACTTTGAACAAAAGATTCTGCAGATGCTGGAAATCCAGGGCAATACATACAAATTTCTGGAGGAACTCAGCAGGTCAGGCAGTATCTTTGGAGAGGAATAAACAGGTGACATTTCAGGCCAAGACCCTTCATCAGGACCACATTTAAGTTTTGGTCACTTACTCCATATGTGACTGTGTCAAGTTTCCTTTGATAACCCTTCCAAAGGCATAGCCTGGTATACCTAATTTAAAAATAATAATTTCATCGTATATTTCTGCTAATATTACAGAATTTGAAGTCAACTTTATTTTTCTGAGAAGCTTCCTTTCTAACAGATAACTGTTCCTGAAATAAATGGGCAAAAACTGTAAATTAGCTAGGTAGAGCTATATAACTGGGCATGAATGAAAAGCAAGGAAAAGACGTAAGTATTATAGATAAACTGGAAAGGCAAAACTAGGACTTTCAAATTCAAGTTTATCTATTAAAAGCTACCAAGCTGAGCTTTTCATTATTCATATTGATCAAAGAAAGAAATATTGCACAAGTATAAATAAATAATTGCAGTCTCAGCCCAAACACCAGTGCAGAACTTAAATATCAGAATTCAAGAAGAAGCCCATAAATGCATCCAGACATGATTTCATACCACAAGACCATAAGATATAGGAGCAGAAGTAGGCCATTCGGCCCATTGAGCCTGCTCCACCATTTCATCGTACCATGGCACATTGTCTGAAAATTTAGCCACACCAAGCTTCATATAAATTATTTCCTCCACAAGTCCTGAAAATGTGCAAAGTATTGCACAATTATACAAAATTTATACACAGGTATGCAAAATTGTGAGGTGTACAGAGAGAGTAAATGCAAGCAGGCCTTTTCCACTGATGTTCAGTGAGACTACAAATAGGAGTCATGGGTTAGGGGAGAGAAGTGAAATGTTTAGGGGGAACATCAGGGGAAATGTTGTTCATTTAGAGGATGTTAAGAGTGTGGAATGAGCTGAGAGTGCTGGCGGTGGATGCGATTTCTATTTCAATATTTAACAGTTTGTACAGGGAGGAGTATGGAAGTCCATGGTCCTGGTGCATGTCAATGAGAAGTTTAAAGAGTTTGGCACAGACTAAATGGGTGAAGGGCATGTTATTGTGCTGCACCTTACTTGTTATCCATGAAAATGTATAAAGAATTTGTTATAACCATGTTATAAGCTTCCGTAATTCTGCTTTCAGTGCATTGCTGCTTGTATTACTTTCAATTCTATCAACAGTGCTTGATATATTTTAAGTCACTGACCTGAAGGTAATACTGTCAGAAGTTGTGTCATTGATGGTTGGTCTGCTTTAATTTGGATCATTACACTCCTTTTTGCCTCGCAAGCAGAAATAAGCTGGTGGGAAAATGAACGTGGACTGCTAACCTGCACAGCAAGTATATCATACCAGCAGATTCTGATCATGCCACTGCTTCTGAGCTCTGGCTCTGTCCACACAGGAGTGAGGCTGTTCTGAGGCTCTCCATAGTGACAGCAGCTGCACAATTCTGTGAATTTATCTATCATGGTATTTTAGATGGTAGTGCTCCAGTCCCCTATCTGCCTTGTTATTTCTTACGTATTTTGAGAAATTACCCCCACTGCCTGTGGCTATATGTGATACTTTATGAGAAATAATCCTTTAAAACAGAAACTTTGTGGCAAAGAACTCTTAAATTTCTGGTTGAAGATACTGGCCTCTGATTTCCAGGCTTCCCTTGGGTGAATGTCTCCAGCCTGAAGCACAAAATCTTTATCCTACACAAAATGCTGTGGGGACTCAACAGGTCAGGCAACACCTACGGAGAGGAATAAAGAGTTGCTATTTCCGGCTGATATGCTTGATCAAGTCCCAGTGAAGTGTCTTGGGCCTCTCCATTGAAGCTTCCTGACCTGCCGAGTAACAGAGTCAGAGAAAAGTACAGCACAGAAACACAACCTTTGACCTACCTAGTCTATGTCAAAATAATGCCTACTACCATTGACCTGCACAGGGACCATACCCCTTCATACCCCTACCACCCATACACTTATTCAAACTTCTCTTAAATGTAGAAATCTAGCTCACATGTACCACTTGTGCTTCCAGTTTGTTCCATATTCTCACGACCCTCTGAGTAAAAAACTTACCCCTTATGTTCCGCTTAAACTTTTCACCTTTCACCCTTAACCCATGACCTCTAGTTCTAGTCCCACCCAACCTCAGTAGAAAAAGCCTGCTTACATTTCCCTATCTATACCCTTCATAATTTTGTATACCTCTATCAAATCTCTTCTCAATCTTCTACGTTCCAAGGAATAAAGTCCTAACCTATACAATCTTTCTTTGGTGTCATCCACAAATTTGCTGATCCAGTTGACCACATTGTCATCCAGATTGTTGATATAGATGTCAAACAACGGACCCAGCACTGATCCCTGCGGCACTCCACTAGTCACAGGCCTCCAGTCACAGAGACGACCATCTACTACCACTCTGGCTTCTCCCACAAAGCCACATGTCTTATCTAATTTGCTACCTCATCTTGAATGCCGAATGACCGAACCTTCTTGACCAACCTCCTATGTGGGACCTTGTCAAGTACCTTGCTAAAGTCCATGTAGACAACATCCACTGCCTTGCCTTCAACTACTTTCTTGGTAAAAAGTTCTATAAGATTGGTTAGACTTGATCTACCATGCACAAGGCCATGCTGACTCTCCTTTATCAGTCCATGTCTATCTAAATACTCATACATCCGGTCCCATAGAATATCTTCCAATAACTTTCCCACTACTGATGTCAGGTTCACCAGCCTAAAATTTCCTGGTTTAAACTTAGAGTCATTCTTAAACAGCAGAAAAACATTGGCTATCCTCCAATCCTTTGGTATCTCACCTGTCACAAAGGATGATTTAAATAACCCTGTTAGGGCCCCGGCTGTTTCTGCACTTGCCTCTTGCAGGGTCTAAGGGAACACCTTGTCAGGCCCTGGCAATTTATACACCCTAATTTACCTCAAGACAGCAAAACACCTCTTCATCTGTAATCTGTAGAGGCTTCCTGAAGTTGATGCCGCTTTGCCTCACTTCTATAGACTCTGTCCATCTCCTGAGTAATGCAGATGCAGAAGATTCATTTAAGATCCCTCCCTGTCTCTTTTGGCTCCACATATTGATTGCCATTCTGATCTTCTCGAGGACCAATTTTGTCCCTTGCAATCCTTTTGCTCTTAACATATCTGTAGAGTCCCTAAGGATTCTCCTTCACCTTATCTGCTAGAGCAATTTAATGCCTTCTTTTAGCTCTCCTGATTTCTTTCTTATGTGTTCTCTTGCATTTCCTATATCCCATAAGCACCCCATTTGTTCCTACCTTCCTATACCTTTTATACACCTCCTTTATTTTCTTAACCAGGGTCTCTTGAAAACCAAGGTTCCCTACACATGTTATCTTTACCTTTTATTCTTACAGGCACATACAAAATTTGTACTCTCAAAATTTCTCTTTTGGAGACCTCCTACTTACCAAGTACACCTTTGCCTGAAAACAAACTGTCCCAATCCACACTTGCCAGATCATTTCTGATACCATCGAAATTGGCCTTTCTCCAATTTAGAATCTCAACCCATGGACCAGACCTATCTTTTTTCCATATTTACTTTGAAACTGATGGCATAGTGATCACCAAATGCAAAGTGTTCCCCTACACAAACTTCTGTCACCTGCCCTGACTCATTCCTTAATAGCAGATCAAGTATCACCCATTCTCTCATTGGGAATTCTATGTACTGATTAAAGAAAGTTTCCTGAACACATTTGACAAACTCTATTCCATCTAGTCCTTTTACAGTTTGAGAGTTCCAGTCAATATGTGGAAAGTTAAAATCACCTACCATAACAACCTTATGCTTCTTGCAATGATCTGCGATCTCTCTGCATATTTGTTCCTCTAAATCCCTCGGACTGTTGGGTGGTCTGTAATATAGCCCCATTAACGTGGTCATGCCTTTCTTATTTCTCAGTTCCACCCATAAAGTCTCACTAGATGAGTTTTCCAGTCTGTCCTGACTAAGCACTGCCGTGATATTTTCCCTGACTAACATCACCACCCTTCCTCTTTTAATCCCTCCCACTCTGTTGCGTCTAAAACAAAGGAACACCAGAATAATGAGTGGCCAGTCCTGCCCCTTCCTACAATACTCAGATACTTCTTGCATTGAAATATATACAGCTCAAGATATTAGTCGCAAAATGCTCAACCTTTTGATTCTTGACTTTGTCTATGGTCTTAACAACATTTATCTCCACAGCCTCTCCACTCACTGTTCTGGCATTCCAGTTCCCATCCCCCTGCAACTCTAGTTTAAACCCCATCTTGCAGCATTTGCAAACTTTCCCGCCAGTTCAGATTTAAACCATCTCTTCTGTACAGGTCCCACCTTCCCTGGAAGAGAGCCCAATGATCCAGAAATCTTAGGGCTTCCCTCCTACACCGACTCTTTAGTCATGTGTTAAAATATATAATCTTCCTATTTCTGGCCTCACTAGCATGTGGGCTCACAGTCCTGAGATCACAACCCTGGTGGTCCTGCCCTTTAACTTCGCACCTAACTCCTTGAACTCAATTTGCAGAGCCTCATCACTCTTCTAACAATGTCATTGGTACTTAGATGGACCATGTCCTCTGGCTATTCACCCTCCCACCTAAGAATGCTGAAGACTCGATCTGAGATGTTCCAGCCCTGGCACTCAGAAAGCAACATACCGTCCGAGAATTTTGTCCTTCTCCATAGAACCTCCTTTCTGTTCCTCTAACTAACGAATCCCCCATCACCACAGCTCACCTCTTCTCGCGCCCACCCCCCCCCCCACCTTCTGAGTCACAGAGCCAGAGATCTGATCACTGTGACTTTCCTCCGGGATTTTTTGTGTGTTACTCTGTACTTCCAGCATCTGCAGAATCTCTTGCGTTTGTATATATGAATGCTGTAATTGATGTATGCGATCAATCACTAATTAATCATGTTTTTTGTATGCTGGAAGCATGTTGTCAACCAACTACACATAATTTGGTGCTCTGTAGTTGCCAAGAAAATTTTCAACAACATCCTTGAATGTCTTCTATGTAATTTTCTCCAGTCCCACTAGAAGATCTTCGAATTGCCTGTCATTGATGACTTGTTTGATTTGTGGACCAACAAAAATACCTTCCTTAATCTTGGCATCAGTTATTTCTGGGAAACATATGTCAAATATCAAAATCCTTCACAGAAATTTTTGTACCTGTTGTCAGCAGATTCTATCCTTGAACCCCTTTTGCTTTCGCTTTTGACCAACCCAAGTCTCTGACCAGGTCATTTAACTCAGATTGAGTTATCGGATGAGGCTCACTCAAAGGGTTCAAAATCTGCATCAGTATCAGTGTCATTTTCCATTCCTGGCTCATGCATCACGGCATCTTTATCTGCCTCCTCTAGACTCCACGTCTCTGGTGGCTTCGGTACTGGAAGACTATCAACTTGTGGCACAGGTCTCATGGCTGAAGGGAGGTTGGGGTATTCAACTGAGTTCTTGTTTTTAGCAGAGGATGTGATCGGTAGGTGGGAAGCCTTCAAAGGAGAAATTTTGAGAGTGCAGAATTTGTATGTTCCTGCCAGGATTTAAGGCAAAGTGAATGGGAATAAGGAACCTTGGTTCTCAAGGGATATTACAACTCTGATAAAGAAGGAGAGGGAGTTGTATGACATGTATAAGAAGCAGAGAGTAAATAAGGTGCTTGAGGAGTATAAGAAGTGCAAGAAAATACTTAAGAAAGAAATCAGGAGGGCTAAAAGAAGACATGAGGTTGCCTTGGCAGTCAAAGTGAAGGATAATCCAAAGAGCTTTTACAAGTATATTAAGAGCAAAAGGATTGTAAGGGATAAAATTGGTCCTCTTGAAGATCAGAGTGGTCGGCTATGTGCGGAACCAAAGGAAATGGGGGAGATCTTAAATAGGTTTTTTGCGTCTGTATTTACTAAGGAAACTGGCATGAAGTCTATGGAATTAGGGGAAACAAGTAGTGAGATCATGGAAACTGTACAGATCGAAAAGGAGGAGGTCCTTGCTGTCTTGAGGAAAATTAAAGTGGATAAATCCCTGGGACCTGACAGAGTGTTCCCTTGGACCTTGAAGGAGACTAGTGTTGAAATTGCAGGGGCCCTGGCAGAAATATTTAAAATGTCGCTGTCTACAGGTGAGGTCCCGGAGGATTGGAGAGTGGCTCATGTTGTTCCGTTGTTTAAAAAAGAATCGAAAAGTAATCCGGGAAATTATAGGCCAGTAAGTTTAACGTCGGTAGTAGGTAAGTTATTGGAGGGAGTACTAAGAGACAGAATCTACAAGCATTTGGATAGACAGGGACTTATTAGGGAGAGTCAACATGGCTTTGTGCGTGGTAGGTCATGTTTGACCAATCTTTTGGAGTTTTTTGAGGAGGTTACCAGGAAAAAGGATGAAGGGAAGGCTGTGGATATTGTCTACATGGACTTCAGTAAGGTCTTTGACAAGGTCCCGCATGGGAGGTTAGTTAGGAAAATTCAGTCGCTAGGTATACATGGAGAGGTGGTAAATTGGATTAGACATTGGCTCAATGGAAGAAGCCAGAGAGTGGTGGTAGAGAATTGCTTCTCTGAGTGGAGGCCTGTGACTAGTGGTGTGCCACAGGGATCAGTGCTGGGTCCATTGTTATTTGTCATCTATATCAATGATCTGAATGATAATGTGGTAAATTGGATCAGCAAATTTGCTGATGATACAAAGATTGGAGGTGTAGTAGACAGTGAGGAAGGTTTTCAGAGCCTGCAGAGGGACCTGGACCAGCTGGAAAAATGGGCTGAAAAATGGCAGATGGCGTTTAATACAGACAAGTGTGAGGTATTGCATGTTGGAAGGACAAACCAAGGTAGAACATACAGGGTTAATGGTAAGGCACTGAGGAATGCAGTGGAACAGAGGGATCTGGGAATACAGATACAAAATTCCTTAAAAGTGGTGTCACAGGTAGATAGGGTCGTAAAGAGAGCTTTTGGTACATTGGCCTTTATTAATCAAAGTATTAAGTATAAGAGCTGGAATGTTATGATGAGGTTGTATAAGGCATTGGTGAGGCCGAATCTGGAGTATTGTGTTCAGTTTTGGTCACCAAATTACAGGAAGGATATAAATAAGGTTGAAAGAGTGCAGAGAAGCTTTACAAGGATGTTGCCGGGACTTGAGAAACTCAGTTACAGAGAAAGGTTGAATAGGTTAGGACTTTATTCCCTGGAGCGTAGAAGAATGAGGGGAGATTTGATAGAGGTATATAAAATTATGATGGGTATTGATAGAGTGAATGCAAGCAGGCTTTTTTGACTGAGGCAAGGGGAGAAAAAAACCAGAGGACATGGGTTAAGGGTGAGGGGGGAAAAGTTTAAAGGGAACATTAGCAGGGGCTTCTTCACACAGAGAGTGGTGGGAGTATGGAATGAGCTGCCAGACGAGGTGGTAAATGCGGGTTCTTTTTTAACATTTAAGAATAAATTGGACAGATACATGGATGGGAGGTGTATGGAGGGATATGGTCCGTGTGCAGGTCAGTGGGACTAGGCAGAAAATGGTTCGGCACAGCCAAGAAGGGCCAAAAGGCCTGTTTCTGTGCTGTAGTTTCTATGGTTCTATGGTTCTACGGTAAGCCAGACAGAAATAGCAGTCTGTCACATGATCCTTCTGCTCTCACCATATCATTGGGAATGGCAAATGGCATTGACTTCCAAATACCCCTGAGCCAAGCTCTAATATCGACAGCGTATGTTGTACAATAAACCTGAAGAGCCCAGGCTTTGTCTTAGTCGCCAAATTTTACACACAAATTAGAGCTCATACTGTAGGTGTGTCAAAATGGCTGTTGTGATGCATCCAGTGTGATGGTGTAGTGCTTGTCGCTCTCGCTTTCAGCTTCTATCGTTGGCTAGCGGTCTCACAGAAAGGAGAGCTGAATGCATAAATCTTTCCCTGCCAGCACATAGCCTCTCCAATGGCAAGCCTCATCAAATGCATCCTTGCTGGTGACACACAGAAACTGAACTCCTTTCAGACTCAGGCTAAACTACAGAGGACAGGGAGGAGGTCTGGCCCCTCCATATGTAGCATACAGGCCCATCAGTGTGTGGACACCCCCTGGTGCTCGTGAACCAGATCCCCAGCTATGGCTAAATAGCCCCACTGCCTTGCGGGCAGCCTCAGAGAAGGCAAAGGCTACGGGAGTAAATGCAGACAGAAAATCCAGGGTGGAGCCCCTAAGACGGCTGGGAGTCACTGAACATCCTCCCAGCCGCTCCTGCAGCCAAGCTGGTGCTAAACGGATTGCTTCACGTTCCTTTGGACTACATCAGTGAGGCCGAGAGGGGGATCTTGACAACTGGGTATCCCTGAATCTCCATCCCTCCCGCCCAGGCTTGTGCCCTGGAGCAGTCACTCCAGTACTGCTGTTCGCAGCAACAGAACCAACATGGGAGGTAGCAGTTACAAGTGATAAGTCCTCGCCGATTGGCGTAGGCAACAGGGGCGATGAGCTGTCTTCAGTAGCGGGAGGGATCTTCATGTTCCACTGGTCAGCTACTGCCCACCTCAAGCTGGGCAGCCCCTGTCTAATAAGGTGCTGACCCGCCACAGTCTGCCTGCTTCAGTGGGAGCTTGGAGCTCAGAGGATCGGCTCGGCAAGCAGACTGTAAACATTGCTCCAGGCAAAGCACAACAAAGAAAAAAAGAAATCTCCAACCCTGCAACTGGCAAGCTGGAACATCAGAACCATGAGTCCTGGCCTCTCCATCGACCTACAGCATGTCGACAACAACAGGAAGACCGCTGTCATTGACCAGGAGCTCTAAAAACTGAGCAGTAACATTGCTGCGGTGCTGGAGACCGGGATCCCCTCAGAAGGCAGCCTCAGAGAACAGGACAACACCTTCTCCTGGCAGGGGAAGAAACCAGAGGAACCACAGCACCATGGCGTTGGAATTGCAGTGAGAAACTCTCAGCTTTGCTCACTGGAACCACCATCCAGAGGCACAGAGTGCATTCTGTCTCTCCACCTTGCCAGTTCCTCAAGCACAGTGAACATTCTGAGCATCTACACACCAACCCTCTGTGCCTCTGTGGAAATGAAGGACCAGTTCTAGGAAGACCTTCATTCTACCATCAAAAGGCTACCTGCCTCTAAACACCATACCTACTTGGAGTGTTCAATGTCCGAGTGGGATCTGACCATGACTCGTGGCTGGGCTGCATCGGACACACTGGAATCGGCAAGCTCAATGAAAACAGGCAGAGTCTACAACAGCTCTGCTCCTGCTGTGACCTCTGCAGAGCCAAGACTTCCTTCTCACCAAACCGCACCACAGAGTGTCCTGGTGACACCCCCGACCTCGTCACTGGCACCAGCAGGATCTTGTCATCACAAGAAGATGGTCACTGAGCTGTGTCCTCAGCACTCACAGCGACGACAGTGCTGACTGTCACCGACCTCTCACTGGTCCGCAGTAAAATATGCCATCAGCCCAGACAAATCCACTGCTTAAAGCAGAACGGATGCCCATGAATCAACACCCCCGGAACCTCACTCACTGACCTCTGAGCACGCTTTGCCAACACCATTGGGCAAGCACTCCAGGACAATCCTGCAGGGAGCATTGAAGAAAGATGGAGTCACCTCCGTAATGATGTCTACAACACAGCTGTGACTAACCTTGGCAGGAGAGAGAGGAAAAACCCAGAGTGGTTTGAAGCTGGAATTGCAGAGCTAGAGCCTGCCATTGAAACAACACAAGGAGCACAAGAAGGACCCTTCTGAGAAGTCTCTCACTGCTCTCAGGAAGGCCGGGGTGATGCCTAGCGTATCGCTTGTCATTACACCAACAACTCCTGGCTGCACCTCCGTTTGAGCACTGTTGGCCAGAAGAAACTGCAGTCTGATCGAGGACCAGGGAAGCAGACAAGCCAGTTGTCTTTGTTTCCGCCATTTTGTGGACTCTGAACAGTTCCTTGCTCTTGGATAATTTAATCAGAGCAACTGAATGTGGACACAGGAAGCTTCAGGTAATGATCTGCTAAACCTGAGACCATTCTCAAACAAATAGCCATTTGTTATGTAAAGGGAATGGACTCTGAAATGATCCTTGCTCTGGGCTAATCTATTTACCCGAGGAGTAATATACCAGAGGAGTAGTTACTTGTTATGTAAAATGCCAGACCTGCATTCGGTAATCTCATTAGACTCTCTCTGGGTTTCCTCATTTAACTGGTTTGGACCAGTCAGAGTGTAAAGAAACAAATACACAGGGCTGGGGTGGGCAGAGCCATGAAACAATGTTGGCTGTAGCCCTGTACAATGACCAGTAAGAAGGTGACCCAGGTAGGTCAGGTGACCTTGAGCCAATGGGATGGAGATCCATTGGTTCAATCAATGAGGAAGAGTATAAGACCCAGGAATTCCAAATATGCAAGGGCGATAACTCTCCAGCAGCCGGAGACAAACCATCAAGGATAAGGAGGACCCCACGGACACGTGGAGATCGGGACCACGAGGAATGCCTGGCCAGCGTAGACTCATTTCCCGTGTAATATCCTTTTCTCTTCATTGAATGTTCATGGACTATCAGGGAATTCTAGTAGGGTGCACACAGAGACAGTTCGTGAACCCATGTGCTTTTAGTTGAAAAATAAAAGTTACTTGTTGGTAACTAGAGATTCTCTGTGCCTCACTGATCATTATTACAAGGGGTGATTCTTGTAACAGCACCCAACGCTCCACTGACTCCAGCAACATCCACGGCATGTACAATGACATAAATAAGGCCCTCAGACCAACATCTCAAAGTCCACTCCATTCAAGCGTTCCGCTGGTGATGTCATCATGGAGCGGGAAACACAGATGGAAAGATGGGCCGAACTCTACCAGGAGCCGTACTCATGAGAGCACGTCATCACAGGTGCCGCACTCGAAGATATCGTGAGTCGTGCCTGTCGTGGAAGAACTTGATCAATTGCCCTCAGTTGACGAACTTAGTGAGGTGATTGATTGTGTAGCAAGCGGTTAGGCTCCTAGAAAAGGCTGCATCCCACCTGAGGTCATAAAGGCAGTTAAGAAGTCTGCTCTGCTACACCACCTGCAGGAACTTCTCTACCAGTGTTGGGAGGGAAGGTCACTGCCTCAGGACGTCTGCAACTCCAACATCATCGTGCTCTGCAAGAACAAAGGTGACTGTAATAACTACCGAGGCGTCTCACGTCTCAGCATCATCTGCAAGGTTTTTGCTTGCGTGGTTTTCAACAGGCTACATGCATTACTGTGTCTGCTTGCGTATACCCGGAATCATAGTGTAGGTTCTGAGCGGGGCAGTCAACACAACATGATCCCACTATGCCTACTCCAAGAGAAATCCTGAGAGCAGAGACAACCACTTTACATCACCTCCATCGCCTGGTCAGCAGAAAGGGTCTCCTCACACTGCTCCAAAAGATTGGATGTCCCTCAAGCTCCTCAAAGACATGCAAGCCACTGTCCAGTTTGAGTGCTCATCGACGAATCCCTTCCCAATCAGGAGCGGTGTGAAGCAGGGCTGTGTACTGGCTCCTATACTCTTCAGCATCTTCTTATTCCTGCTACTGTCCCATGCCCTCAGTTCAGTTATACAGTACCTCCGCACCAACAGTGACAGCAGGATGTTCAACCTTACACATCTCAGAGCAGAGACCAAGGTGTGACTGGTACTGATAAGGGAGTTGCTGTTTGCAGACGATGCCACCCTGACATGACACTCAGAGGAAGCCCTCCAGAGACTCATCAACTGCTTTGCACTCGCCTGCAAAGACTTTGGTTTGACTATCTGCCTCAAGGAGACAATCATCATGTGCCAAGATGTCAACAACACACCAAACATCCGCATAGGTGACTACACTCTCGACCTGGTGGATAAGTTCACCAACCTTGGCTCCACCGTCTCAAGCAACCTCTCCCTTGACATCGAACTCAACAAGTAGATCAGCAGAGCAGCAACAATAGTGTCTTGCCTAGCAACAAGAGTCTGGGAGAACTCCATGCTGACCAAGCACACCAAGATGACGGTCTAGCAGGCCTGCACACTCAGTACACTCCTGTACGACAGTGAAACATGGATGACCTACTCTTACCAAGAGCGCAGCTTAAACACATTCCACCTCTGCTGCATCGGAACAACCCTGGGCATCACATGCCAGGATCATGTCCCAGACAAGGATATTCTAGAACAAGCAGGCATCGCAAGCATGTTTGCCCTCCACACTCAGCGTCGTCTGGGAAGCCATGGCACTTGGAGAAACTAACAGCAAGACCTGCCGCTCCAAAGTTGTAGCTCTACCACAGAATGACCCATAGCACACATTCCATTGTCCTTTGAGGCAGCCAGGTGCCATCATCAAATCTCACAGACTTTCTTAATAAGAGGAGTTACGCGTATAAAACTTAAGCGTATACTCGCCACAAGTTCAACAGGAAATATTGTGGCTGTTGCAACATTGTTGAGACATTTTGCTATCTCAAATACTCCTGAAAATACAATGACTTCATTATTATGAGTACAAACAATATGCTATGCAGGTAGAGCAATGCGCATCAACATGATCACAAACCAATATACACATAAATCCAATCCATTGAACAGAGTGTGCATGATGCTTATGTAGCCTTTCTAAAACCTGTCTTGCCATGCAGCATCCAGCCTGCCTGGAGAAGATAGAAAACTTTTCTGCTTACGTTGTGGACAACATTTTAATAGACTTGAATTATGAATTGAAATAACAAATATAGGCGATTACAAAAAAAATTGTGTATGATGGGGAAATTTTATGGCAATTTTCACAAACCGCAGCCCAAAATCCATAAAATCCCAAAAGTATTCAGGAAGCAAAATCTTCGTTGTCTTTTTGACCAGAAGTTTTGAGAGATTGTGTTGCAGCCTTACAAGATCAGACATCCCACCTCTCCCGGAAGTGTTGGGAGTTTCCCGCAAATTGATAGCGGCTCCCTGGCGCCCGCAAATTATATATAATATCCTGGAAATTGATTTTTTTGAGAGTGAGCAAGCCGGGGTGGGGAGGGAGGGAGAGGGAGAGGGAGGGAGGGAGGGAGGGAGAGAGGGAGAGAGGGAGAGAGAGAGAGAATATGAATATGAATCCTGGTTGGTCTCTCTTTGTGCTAAGTAGACCTCTCAGTTTTCTCTGTGGGCGGGCTTTACAGTCGACCTCTCTCACTCTCTGTCATTGTCCATCAGTGCCATGGCAGAGTGTTCCAAAAAAAGAAAATATAAAACGTACTTCACCCCAGACTACACTAAAGTGTACCCCTGCCTAATAGGGGTCAAAAATAATGACAGTGTTGCTCGCTGCACTGTTTGCAACAGTGACTTTTCTATTGCCATGGTGGGTTAAGACTGTAAAAGACATGTTGAGGTGAGTTTAACAGGTGTCATTTGTTCATTAGCATAGCTAACATTATTTAAACTAGCTGGCTGGCCGTTAAGGAGCTACGCTATTGATGTCCTACATGATGAGGCCAAACTCCCTGTAGACTTGCTCAAAGTTGTAATAGCATAAAAAAAGACTCCATGATAATATAATATAAGTACATATTTTAATGTCACATTTTCTGCATAAGACAATATAATAAAGATACACCTTATGCTTTTAGGGACCACAACATATTAGGGAGGCTTACCGCAGGGAAGGCTGCTCAAGTATTTCACAGTTCTTTTCAGCAGAAAACCAAAGTCTGACAGAAGGTCACTGGAGCTGAGGTGTACTTTACATCTTTCATCGTTGAGCATAACCTGCCATTCCAGGTGTGTAAGCACAGAGGCAGGCTATTCAGGAAAATGTTTCCTGATTCAGAAATAGCAAAAAACTATGCCTGCTCATCAACCAAGACAGCAGCTATTGCGAACATGCACTGGAATCTGAATGTTCAGATGATCTGTACAAGTTCATCTTGTGCTAAGCGAGGAAGCACAAGAGATCCCCCCTTACAAGACAAAGCAGTTTTTCAAAGATGTCAGAGCATTCTATGTCAGGTGCTTTCAAAAAATCTTGGAGAAGTTCCCAATGAGAGACCAAATCTTGAAAAATCTGTCAGTGGTCAATACAGAGAGCCAAGATAAGGTGACTTCAAAGCAGATTTTGACTTTGGCAGAGAGATTTCCAAATGTGATCAAGGCAGATGCAAGAGAACAGCTCCACTTGGAAGTCCTGGATTATGTCTCAACTAACCTTGAAGAACTGGTGCCAAACTACAAAAGTTTGTCATTTGATGAGTTCTGGGGGAAGCTGTCCAAAGTAAATCTGTGAGCACAGGGCAGTTAAGATTCAAAGAGCTCTGCCAGTTGATGAAGCTGCTTTTGATGCTGCCAAATTCTAATTGTGAGATAGGCAGGGCATTCAGCATGGTGCGTCACATTAAGACAGAATTCAGAAGTCAGCTGTCTCACAAAACACTTGTGAATCTGATGTCTTGCAAAATTAACAAATTCATTGACACAGACTGCTAGGAAGTTGAGACTTCCGGCAAAATCTGCCAAGTAAGCCACATCACAGTACAAGGAAAGTTTGCAAAAGAAATAGAAAAGCTATTTGCATTGAGATTGCCAACAAAATACACAACAAGGAATATATATATATATATATACACGCAAACACGAGGAAATCTGCAGATGCTGGAATTTCAAGCAACACACATAAAAGTTGCCGGTGAACGCAGCAGGCCAGGCAGCATCTATAGGAAGAGGTACAGTCGACGTTTCGGGCCAAGACCCTTCGCCAGGACTAACTGAAAGAAGAGCTAGTAAGAGATTTGAAAGTGGGAGGGGGAGGGGGAGATCCAAAATGATAGAAGAAGACAGGAGGGGGAGGGATGGAGCCAAGAGCTGGACAGTTGATTGACAAAAGGGATATGAGAGGATCATAGGACAGGAGGCCTAGGGAGAAAGAAAGTGGTGGGGGGGAAGCCCAGAGAATGGGCAGTAACGGATTGGGTATGAGGGAGAGGTGGGGCATTAACGGAAGTTAGAGAAGCTACCCAAACGGAATATAAGGTGTTGTTCCTCCAACCTAAATGTGGCTTCATCTTTACAGTAGAGGTGGCCATGGATAGACATATCAGAATGGGAATGGGACGTGGGATTAAAATGTGTGGCCACTGGGAGATCCTGCTTTCTCTGGCGGACAGAGCGGACATATATATATATATATATACATACATACATACACACACACACACACACACCCCTCCCTCCCTGGTGCGCGTCACCACGTCGCGGGTGAGAGGTCAAGCGCGTGCGCCGGTCCGGAGGGGAGCCTGGCGTAATGGCCATCAGCGGGGTAGTGCGGTCGGCGATTCCACCATGCCAAGTGAGCCGTCCGGAGACTGGCACCGGATCTGGAGAACGTCGGTGGGTCCAGGGACGCAGGCTGGGTCAGGCTAACGCAGCAGAGGGGTGGGCTGGGGGGAGATGACCGTTCGGCGTGGGAACGGGCGTGTTGTCGGGGCGGCCGTGCGGGTGTGGTTCCCGAGAGGGCGTGGAACCGACCGACCGTTCGTCCGGCGAGCGCCTGCTGGTTGCTAGGGGCAGCCGGGCTGTTGGTGAAATGCGCTTCAGCGGTCATGTGAGCCGAGCAGGCGAAGTTTGTAACGCCAGCAACCTTCATGTAATGTTTTAATGTATTTGTGAAATCTGCCAAGTTTTCCAGGCGCTGGGCCGATTTATGTTCCGAATGCTGTGACTGAATCCAAATGGTTGAAAATTGTACGTAAACGTACCTACGTATTGGGAAAAAAAACTTGTAAGTTTTAAGGTGATGATGCTTAAGAGATGTTTTGCACATGATGGTGTAAGACTAGGAATCTTTTCCTAATAATGTTGCCCTTTGTATTTACTTTGCGAGTTGTGTTCTATGTGAAAAGTAGATACCAAGTACTGTAGTGGCTTGGGATCGAGGAAAAATGGCTTACAGTCTATTCTCTGGGTTCTGAAGTGGCTGATGAGGCGAATGTGGGATCCAGAAACTCCGCCAAAAGTGGGATAGGAGGTCCTCATAGAAATGATAGGTTCGTTGTTCAGGTGATGAGCCTTTGATATTTGAAAAAGGATCCGGTACTGTAATACTTGCAATCTGAGACGACTGTCCAAGACTGAGATTTTAAACTACTAATGAAGCTGAGGGATAAGAGACCAGAACAGGGAGGTGAGGTAACTGTTAGCTATGATCTTGCTAAATGGTGGAGCAGGTATGAAGGGGTGGAAAGGGTTATTAGCTTACTCATGCTCGTATGTGTGGTGCAGGGCAGGTGGTGTACAGCTTTCGTTTACAATGTTTTCCCATTGCATTGTCTAGTGATTTGCACCTTTCCAGTCGTGAGCTGACATGAGCATTGTGTGAATGTAGTACATTTTCAAGGTGACTGAGAACATTCTTGAATTTTGTTCCCTGTTTCCACCAAATATTCGGCTTTGATGACAGAGCTTAGAGCATTTATTTCAGGAGTCTAATTTTAGGGTTGTGATTGATCCTGCCTGCCCATTGGGGCCAACTAAGTAAGAAGTGAGCAGTACACCTTGGCCTGGGAAGTATGTTGACATTGGTTTTCTTGGACTGGGAGGACTTTGTGGACATGGTATTGTAGTATCTCTGCAATGTGTGGTAGAGCCAGATTTAGGTAGTCCGTGTCACTAAGTTTACAGGAAGTCAGGGATCATTGCTGTGCGGTTGACCATGAACTTTGATCTTTATGCTATTTTCCTCAGACAGCCAAAGGCTGTATTGGCACTTTTGAAAATTATGGTGAATCTTATCATGCCTCCTGCGATACAGAAAATTGTCTGTGTCTTATTGTGGATCTTTATTCTCAGAAGGCAGTGTTTTGCAGCAGGATATGGTTCTCTTGCACACTTCGACAAAGAAGTCAACGTTGACCTGCATTTAGCCTCTGATCCTGTGCTTTGGATGACACAGGAGACTGCGGATGTGGGGATCTAGAGCAAAAAAAATACAAGCTGCTGGAGAAACTTAGCAGCTCAGGCAGCATCTGGAGGCAAAGGGACGGTTGACATTTCATGTTGAGGCACTGCGTCAGGATTGAGAGTATAAATGAGGAGATGACCAATACAGAGAGGTGAGGCACGAGCTTACAAGTGACAGGTGGATCCAGCTAAGGAGGGGTTGATGGGCAGGTAGAACCAGTGAAGAGGGAAGTGGTGGAGATAGTGACAGTGGCTGGAGGTTAATAGTAGAGATAACAAAGAGATGTAGATTATAGAATCTGATAAAGAGAACAGAGAGGCTGCTGATTACCTGAAATTGGAGAGTTCAGTGTTCATGCCTTTAGGTCTAAGACTACCCAGTCAGAATATGAGGTGCTGTTCCTCTAGTTTGCTGGTTGGGAAACCCTGGTTCTAGAGTGGAGGCAACTTAAGCCAAATGGACTTCCTTTTGATCTGTAGATAAACGCCACAGCAAGAAGTTTGTTGGAGATCAGAGGTGGAATCATGACAAGAAACATTGAACAGACTTGGGCCAGTGAAGCTGTCAGGGATTACAGCGGGACATCGATAGGATGCAAAACTGGGCTGAGAAGTGGCAGGTGGAGTTCAACCCAGATAATTGTGAAGTGGTTCATTTTAGTAGGTCAAATATGACGGCAGAATATAGCATTAATGGTAAGACTCTTGGCAGTGTGGAGGATCAGAGGGATCTTGGGGTCCAAGTCCATAGGACACTCAAAACCGCTGTGCAGGTTGACTCTGTGGTTAAGAAGGCATACGGTGCATTGGCCTTCAGCAACCGTGCAATTGAGTTTAAGAGCCGAGAGGTAACGTTGCAGCTATATGGGACCCCGCTCAGATTCCCCCCCCCCCTTGGAGTACTGTGCTCAATTCTGGTCGCCTCTGTGCAGGAAGAACGTGGAAACCATAGAAAGAGTGCAGAGGAGGTTTACAAGGATGTTGCCTGGATTGGGGAGCATGCCTTATGAGAATAGGTTGAGTGAACTTGGCCTTTTTTCCTTGGAGATACAGAGGATGAGAGGTGACCTGATTGAGGTGTACAAGATAATAAGAGTCATTGATCATGTGGATAGTCAGAGGCTTTTTCCCAGGGCTGAAATAGCTAGTACGAGAGGGCACAGTTTTAAAGTCCTTGGAAGTAGCTCCTGGATATGTACATGGAGCTTAGAAAAATAGAGGTCTGTGGGTAGGCCTAGGTAGTTCTAAGTTATGGACATGTTTGGCACATCTTTGTGGGCCGAAGGGCCTGTATTGTGCTGTAGGATTTCTGTGTTTCTAAAGCACACCATCATTCTGCACTGAAATTCTGAAATTGAATGTGTTTTGGACTTTTCATTAGGATTATAACTTGCATACTATCTTGAGGATGGTAGAAGAGTCATGGGGAAATGTGGCATGGAAACAAGCCCATCGGCCCCAAACATCATTTAACCATTTGCGCTAATCCCAATTTTTTAAATCTCCTCATATCTCATCATCGTCCCTCTGCCCCACACCCCAACTCTACACACTAAGCAATTTACAGTAGCTAATTCACCTATCAACCTGCATATTTTTGGGATGTGGGAGTAACCCTATATGATTACTGGAGGAATGTCAAACTTGCAGGCAGCACCCAATGTTAGGATTGAATTGAGGTCTTGGCAGAGGCTTTACTAACTGCATCACTGATGTCCACTCTGTTGCTGCAAGCTAGAGATTAGTTTTACATATGGTAGCTTTGAGATGGATGCTGCACAGTCCTTCTGGATTGGTAGTATAAAATGCATTTGTGAAGTCAATAAAAATCATGTTTAAGATTTAATGCTGCTTACACCTTTTCTCTTGGATTAGCCATGCGTTGAGGGTCATGTCCATTCAGTCTTTAGATGGATGGAATCAACACTGTAAATTGGGGAGCAGAAATCTGCTCCTGGGTAGTGGTGGTGGAGGAGGTTCCTGGTAATGGCTTTCTTCTGGCTGACTGTGGCTTTATTAATACTTATCACAGTCACCTTTATAGTAAGACCCTCTGGCCTGGTCTTTACTTCCTTATTGTACATGAGGTTTGAATTTGCGACTGAAGTTCCTCTCCTCTAAGTTTCCAATCTTCAGCCAGGATACCATTTGCTTCCAAAGCATGTGGTCTTTTTCACTTGTCTGTCAGGTGGCAGTTGAGTGGACTAGACAGTGGAATGAATCAGTGCTCAGTGTAGTAGCTGGTGTATAATGTCTGTCCCAAGTTAACTTTTAAATGTGTTTGTGACCTGGAATGTTAGGAGACATTCACAGCCCCAACTGCTTCATAATCCAGGAACTCAAAACGCCACCTAATTTCTGTCATGGCTCTGAGTGAGACGTTATGGACAGTATGTTGCCAGCTGTGATCATTCTTGATGGCCAAACCCATCCCTTTGGGGTAGTATTATCCCTCTGGCCTACTCTTCCAGAAAAAAAGTACACTTTATTCTTACAGCTGGCAACATACTGTCCATAACGTCTCACTCAGAGCCATTACTGCACCAGCGACCTAAGTTCAATTCCGCTGCTGTCTGTAAGAAGTTTGTGTGTGTGTTCCCAGTGGCCACATAGGTTTCCTCCAGAAAGATGTACGGATTTGTTAGTTAATTGGGTACGTAAGTGTAATTGAGCCTTGTGGACTTATTAGGCTAGAAGGGCCTGTAACGGTGTTGTACCTCTAAATAAAATGAGACAGCAACTCACAGACAACTGCCAGCCAGTGCTGTGGAGAGTGCCCACAGCATTTCGTTTTCCCTGAAGTTCACTGTAACTACCACCTGTGAAGAGACTTATGGTTTCTGTAACAGAAGGCATCAGGGCTGGATCTGTGAGAATGACTGAGAGGTCAAGAAGTTATTTCTCCACAAATGCTTAGTATTCTTGGATTTAAAGCTCCACCAAGCCTATTTCAAGTCATGCTCCTGTCAAGCAAAGCCTCAGTGGGTTAACAAGCACATAAAGGCCAAGGTCCAATGGAAAATGTTTGGCAGAACAGATGGTTGAGGAAAAATACAAGAGATCCTACAATCCACTGATAATTGAGATATATATGGACTCTTTGCTTCAGGCTGCCAAAGCTATATATGGTTCATCTGTCAGGGAGCCTAGAGCAGAAGTGAACTTTTCAAAGGCACAGAGCCAGTTAGCACTTGCTAGAGGGAACACTTTCAGGAGCTTCCTATCCATAATTCTGTCCTCACTATGAATTAATTATCAGATAATCTCCATAAATTTTAATTATTTTAAAATTCTAAAGAAAGCTAGTGTCTGCAGTGTGTTATGTTTGCATAAAATCCCAAAATGTCTTCCAGAATCCTCAAGCTGTTTTCTTGTAGGAACATTTCTTCAGACAACTGTTGGATTATGGTTGGTGTTACACTAAAGAGTGAAACCATGAAAATTTTTTTTAGAATGCTTCCTAGTTTCAATGTACATTCTCCTTTTGTAGTCTGATGATTTCTGTTATCTAGATCTCATCTCTTAATGAGCTGGGCATAGAATTTATTTCTCAAAAGACCAAACAAAAAACAATCCATTAGTTTGATATGTGTTGAAAGACCTTTTTCCCTGATATGTCAGAAAGGGTTATTTGGCAAAATCTAGAGATAAAAATGGACTGAAATTATGGAGGTGAATGCAGTAGCTGTAGGTTATTTGTATAAATTAAAGAAACTGACTCACTGATGTATTGATATATTTTTACATATAAAACAATGAACATAATTTTTCAATTGAGTTACTCTTAATACTTCCAATCAATGAAATAAAGAAACTTGGTGTTTTAATGTCTAGCCTTGTCTTGCAAATTGATTTTTATCTGGAAGAAAAAAAATGAAACACACAAGGCCACATGTAGAAGGTGTGATAACCAGTTTGTATGCCAGTGAAAACGTGTTGCTACGCTCTCTGATTTCCCTGTTGAATAACTACATAACACATAGCCTCAGTCAAATTAGGCCCATAGGACTGTTACACGAATAACTACTATCTAGTACAGAATTTGTATTTATTGCAATAGCTGCACTACATTTGTCTCTGTTGTTTATTAATAAGCTAACCTGATAAAATGGAAGGAATTTTGCCCTGGGTTTTTTATTTTCTTTTATAGGTAGTACCAATTTTCTTAACTGTCTTGGATAGTTGATCAATGGAAAACTTTAATACAAATGAGATTTTAACTTTAATTGCAAGTCTGAACCCTTCACTTTGTGTCTAAGATTTGCATAAGGAGGTCTTTAGAGGAGAAAGTTATGGTGCCAACTTGATTATGGTGCCATGTAACAAATGGAAGTTTAATTGAATAAATTAGTAGTTTGTCAGTTTAGAGGCGTGATAATTTAAATAAATGACTTGTTTCAAGAAAACACTCAGATTAATGGTTAGGTATTTCAGTATGTAAATATATTCAAATATCTCTATAGGATTTTTAGTAGGTGTGATCACTAACAAAACTTATGTAGGGAAGCTGCAATTCAGGAGTCCTTCTTGATTCTCATTTATGTATGCTTATTCAGTGATGTTATCTGAATTATGCAGATAAGGCCATTAAACAAAGAAACAGAATTAGTTTATTTGACTCATTGAGTCTGCATGGATATTGGATGGGGATAGTGTGAATCCTTTCGTGTGCTTAACTGGCTACACATATTTACACATGAAGAATGTCCTCTTGAGCAAAATGCTGTGGACCTGTGTTTGTCCTGCTGGAGAAAGGGAAAATTGGCAATTGGTGGAAGAAGGTTTTCAGCAGAACCATTTCACACTGTAATGTACTGTTTTGATAATGGTGTTGCTAATGAGAGTTTATATTTTATATTCATGGAAACTATATTGCAAAAAGTAAAGAATACATTGAAATTTGAGTGTTGTTTACCAGTTGGCCGAGAGATACACCACAAATGGGAAATTTAAGTTAATTTGTAAATACTCATTGTTTGTTATGTCAGCTGATGGAATTCTCTTTCGCTGTCATTTCTTTGTAATTTTAAAATGTACTGCAACATTTTTCAAGCATGCAAAAATTTGAATTACTGATGATTAATTAGATCGATAGTAAAAGTATATCAAACTAAAGCAGAGTACAACAAAACTGAAAATCTGGCATCTAATTGCAAGTCTTGATCATGCAGCATCAGACTCACTCATTGACCTAAAAGAGAGCCAGTGGTGTAGAGTGTAATCAAGATTGCGGCCAAAAGGAGAAGTCCAGATTGCCCCCAAGGCTGGGGCCTTGAGTGTGTAGCCAGAGCAGAGGTCAGGAACACTGAGCATCAAAATGTAGATAATCTGCACTGGAACGGGGATACAAAATACTTGTATATTTGCCACTCCCTTTAAAAGCACTATATTCACTACAACATTTATACTACCACTGTATAACATTATTCAATAAAGTCAAATTGATGTGTTTGGCTATTAATAGGATTAACATCCAACAGTCTGGAGAAAATGGTAATCCCCTTGATTCTCAAGCATGCCGGGTTATCATATTTTTAGTGCAGTCTGCTTACTTTCTATAATTCATCTAATCAAGATATTAAAATATTGTTTCACTGATTTTGGCCAATAAATTTTTTTCCTTGCTTGCAATTTAAAAATGCAGATGGGGAGATAAGAGTGGTTATCTGAAACCAAGTTAGAAACTTGGCTAGGAGTCCTTAACCAGATGAGTTCTTTTGCTTGTCTATCAGTTGAATATTTCTTCCGGGCTAGACTGATGGAATTTCTCGGCTCTGTGGACAATTTTTTTAATTCCAGGAGAGCCATTGCAGCTTTACTGCTTTACAGAGCTACAGTATTTAAATGTAACATAACATACAATAATCGCAGCTAGTGAAGTTTTTTTTTTAAAAAAAAGCATGAACATAGAAGACCACAATCTGTGCAGATCAGAAGTAATATCTTCACCTTGCTGATAATGAACACTGACGCACCTCAGGGATCTGTTCCTGGGCCACTGCTCTAATCTCTACACCCATGACTGTGTGGCTAAGCACAGCTCAAATGCTATCTCTGAATTTGCTGATGACACAGCTATTGTTGGCAGAATTTCAGATGGTGATGGAGGCACACAGAAACTAGAGAGATCAGCTGGCTGAGTGGTGCTACAGCAACAACCTTGCACTCAATGTCAGTAATACCAAAGAATTGATCGTAGACTTGAGAAAGAGGAAGACGAGGGCATACACACCAGTTCTCATTAAGGGATCAGCAGTGGAAAGGGTAAGCAGTTTCAAGTTCCTGGGTGCCAACATCTCTGAGGATCTATCCTGAGCCCAGCACATTGATGCACCTACAAAGAAGGCATGAGAGCAGCTATATTTCATGAGGAATTTAAGGAGATTTGGTATATTACCAAAGACACTTGCAAATTTCTACTGTGTAGAGCGTTCTAAATGGCTGCATCACTGGATCGAAATAAGCTGCAGAAATTTGTGAACTCAGTCAGCTCCATCATGGGCACTAGCATTCCCTTCATCCAGGGCATCTTCAAGGAGCGATGTCACAAAAAGGCAGCATTCATCATTAAGGACGCCTATCACCCAGGCATGCCTTCATAAGGGAGGAGGTACAGGAGCCTGAAGACACACACTCAATGATTCAGGAATAGCCTCTTCCCCGCTGCCATCAGATTTCTGAATGGACATTGAACCCATAAGAACTACTTCAGTACTTTCATCTCTTTTTACACCTTTTATTTAACTTTTTAATTATGTGCTTACTGTAATTTATAGATTTTTTATTATTTATGCAACGTATTGCTGCTGCATAACAAATTTCACAATATATTCCAGTGATGTTAAACCTGATTCTGATTTCTTTGGGATACAAAGGGAACTGAGGTATTTTGATGGTAATACAAATCTTTGTAGCTATAGTCAGCTGATAAAAGGAACAGACTTATATGAGGAGTAGAAGGAGATGAGTTATACAGCTCTCGTTACATGCATGTGCAGCTCAACTCTGATTATGCAGAAAGTTTGAAGTTAATAATTCATCTCCTTCTACCTTGGGCTACAAACTTATCAATCAGCCCTGCTGTGGACCACTTTCTGGAGGTCCAAGACACCGACTTCTACAAAGAAGGGATCCGTATGCTCCACGACCGAAGTGTGTAAATGTAGGAGAGGATTATGTTGAAAAATAAATGTGCTAGGTTTTCTAAAAATTGACTCCTCCTACCTTAGGCCACAAATTTATCAATCACCTCTCAATTATATTTCATGATCTTGGGAGTTCCCAAAGCGTTGTGCAGTTTATTTATTTATTTAATGATACAGCGTGGAATCAGCCCTTCTGACCCTTGACCCAGCAACCTCCGATTTAATCCTAGCCTAATCACAGGGCAATTTTATAACAACCAATTAACCTACTAACTGGTAGGTGTTTGGACTGTGGGAGGTAGTTGGAGCTGTTGGAGAAAACCCACACATTCCACAGCCCTTCTGACCCTTGACCCAGCAACCTCCAATTTAATCCTAGCCTAATCACAGGGCAATTTTATAACAACCAATTAACCTACTAACTGGTATGTGTTTGGACTGTGGGAGGTAATTGGAGCTGTTGGAGAAAACCCACACATTCCTGATGGCAGGGTGGTCGTACAGACTCCTTACAGATGATGCGGAATTGAGCTCTGAACTCCTAGGCCCCAAGCTGTAATAGCATCACTCTAACTGCCATGCTACTGTGGTGCCCAAGAGTTGGTTAAATATTTCTAAAGTGTAATTAATATTGTAATGTAAGAACTGTGGCATCCAATTAATATAAGCCTACAGAAACTGCCTACAATATTTTTTAGTAATTATTGATTGGAACATTATTGCTGCCAAGAATAGTAGGGACTGCACCTGTGATCGTCAAAATGATATTGTGGGATCTTTTTAATGCTCACCTCAGGGCATCTCAGTTTCATATTGTTCAAAAACTGGCTTCTTTAATAATTTAGCATTCCCACAATTCGGCACTGGAATGCATGCTCTAATCTTACACCACGCTTCTACAGCAAGGTTTGAATCTCAGTCTTCTAGCAAGAGTGAGAATAATAGAGCCGTGTCTGACACCAGCGTTGCACAGACTGTGTTTAATGTTCAGTACTCAGTGCTGAATGCTCTCATGGAACATATAATCTGATAAGACAGGTACAGAGAAACTGTTCCCTCTAAAATTGAATAGACAACAAAGAGGCACGATCTTGAAATGAGAGTTAGACCCTCGAGTGAAATTATAGAACACTTTTTCACAGACATTTTTCATTCTACCTCGATACATGTGACAATGATAAACAAATTTATCAATTTACTTTTCTTTTTCTAGTTCGTCACTTTTGGAGGAAACAGCAAAATAGCTATGCCTTTTGAGTGTCTTGCCAAAAATTACAAATGCACTTTGGGAAGGTGGAATAAAAGTAGTTTTTATAATCTTGTAAATAATTGTAAATTATCATCTGGGAAAAGGGAGGATCATTAAATAAGTCAGTTAAATACTTATACTTTAGGTTGATTTTGCAGAAGAGAAAAATGTAGCTGGAACAAAGCTTTTAGTTAATGAAACACATGGCTACTTAAGTTCTTTAAAAATGGTAGTTAAAACTAATAACTAAAGCTGAAACTTGAATTCCTGAGTATGGTTAAGAGGGATGTGTAAAATATTACTTCGTCATTTTGATGTAACTCCTGAAATTTGCTGTGTTATAAATGGCTGAATAGAATTTTGTTTTTGATTACACATGAACGACACTGAACAAAATCTGCTTTGCAGCTCTTAAGCTACATGGGATAGCTTGCTGCTGATGTAGAAATTTTGTAAGTTGAGTGGGTGGTAATTAAGTTTGGTGAGTTCAATTTACAATGCCTAGTATCAATCTTCTAGTCTTCTCCTTTACCAGTCACATTAATCTACATTAGCCACTGCATTGCATCCCTGTTGTAATGAAATCTGTGATGCTAAATATGTAATAAAATATTTTGTGGTTGTTTTCTGGATATAATTACAAACATGTTTTTCTGATGATTTACTGTTAAATTCTGACATTTCTAGATGAGAAACACGATGGAAATACTGATGATATAAGAATTATACAAATTCAGAATGGGTCCAGATGTCCCTCTACTGAACGACTACAAACAAGAATTTTGTTGGAAGCGGTTTCCACAGACAATACTTGGAGGGCCACGATTCAAACTTGGATATTGTGCTCCACCTTACATCTATATTAACCAGATCATCTTGTTCCTGATACCTTGGGTTTTTGGTGGTATAGGGACTGTTCTCTACCAGCTAAGTACTTTGGAAGATTACTGGGCATCAATTCTTGCTGCAGGTTTGATGCTGCTGGCAGCTTTCATTGTTCAAGGCATGAACCTTTGGGTGAGACGGAAGAGTGTAGTTGTTGAAACATTCACTCCCGAAAATACTTTGGCCGATGAAGATGAATTTAATTTTTCCAGCTGTGCTGGGTCTGAAACAATAAAATTCATCATACCTGGAAAAAAATATTTTATCAATACAGTTCTTCACTCCATTCTGGCTGGAGCACTATGTGGCCTTGGAACATGGTATTTATTGCCTAACAGGCTAATGATACTATATGTCAACACAGGAGCAACTGCTGTGCTTTTTATTTTTGGTTGGGTGACGGTATGCATTGGAGAATATTCATTAATAATAAATACTGCTGTAGAGACTGCTACATTCCAACCACAAGATACATATGAAACCAATGCTCTTACTAGACCCCTTTATATTTTTGCCTTTGTAGCAGTGGATCTGGCTTTCAGGTATATTTTCTACATGCCTAATGTGCAGCTGTAGTGAGTTTAGTACAAGAATTAAGACTGAAAAATGATTAACCTCCATTGTTAGATGCTTTAAAAATTGAACTAATTGTAATGAGATATAACTACTGCATGAATTGATATGTCAACTAGGTGTAAATTTCAAATGTTAATTAGGATCTGTGTACATTTTGTATTGCTATTTTAGAACTGCATTTGAGAATATTAATAGTTTGAGTTATGTTTAGGAGTGGAATAACTTTTAAGCAGAGACTGAAAGGTAAAACTTTCTGCTAAATATCTTTACTTTTGATCACAAGATCGCCAGTGTCTTTTGTGTTTGAGGAATACTGGCGTGTTTCTATATACCAAGTCTTTATTTTGCAGTTATGAAGAAGAAACTCACCACTCAGCTCCAGAAACTGAATATTGACATTCCCAAGTAAAAACTGGCTTAAGTTTCAAATATGCCACAAGCATTAGTGTTAAGGAAGGCAGAAAATGCAGTGTTAAGTACAAAACAATTATTAATGAAAATGTGACTTAAGAATTTTAAAACGAGAATAGTCCCCTGCAAACAGAAACAGGTGAATTGATTATGGGGAGCAAGGACATGGCAGACCAATTGAATAATTACTTTGGTTCTGTCTTCACTAAGGAGGACATAAATAATCTTCCAGAAATAGTAAGGGACAGAGGGTCCAGTGAGATGGAGGAACTGAGCGAAATACATGTTAGTAGGGAAGTGGTGTTAGGTAAATTGAAGGGATTGAAGGCAGATAAATCCCCAGGGCCAGATGGTCTGCATCCCAGAGTGCTTAAGGAAGTGGCCCAAGAAATAGTGGATGCATTAGTGATAATTTTTCAAAACTCGTTAGATTCTGGACTAGTTCCTGAGGATTGGAGGGTGGCTAATGTAACCCCACTTTTTAAAGAAGGAGGGAGAGAGAAACCGGGGAATTATAGGCCGGTTAGCCTAACGTCGGTGGTGGGGAAACTGCTGGAGTCAGTTATCAAGGATGTGATAACAGCACATTTGGAAAGCGGTGAAATGATCGGACAAAGTCAGCATGGATTTGTGAAAGGAAAATCATGTCTGACGAATCTCATAGAATTTTTTGAGGATGTAACTAGTAGAGTGGATAGGGGAGAACCAGTGGATGTGGTATATTTGGATTTTCAAAAGGCTTTTGACAAGGTCCCACACAGGAGATTAGTGTGCAAACTTAAAGCACATGGTATTGGGGGTAAGGTATTGGTGTGGGTGGAGAATTGGTTAGCAGACAGGAAGCAAAGAGTGGGAATAAACGGGACCTTTTCAGAATGGCAGGCGGTGACTAGTGGGGTACCGCAAGGCTCAGTGCTGGGACCCCAGTTGTTTACAATATATATTAATGACTTGGATGAGGGAATTAAATGCAGCATCTCCAAGTTTGCGGATGACACGAAGCTGGGTGGCAGTGTTAGCAGTGAGGAGGATGCTAAGAGGATGCAGGGTGACTTGGATAGGTTGGGTGAGTGGGCAAACTCATGGCAGATGCAATTTAATGTGGATAAATGTGAAGTTATCCACTTTGGTGGCAAAAATAGGAAAACAGATTATTATCTGAATGGTGGCCGATTAGGAAAAGGGGAGGTGCAACGAGACCTGGGTGTCATTATACACCAGTCATTGAAAGTGGGCATGCAGGTACAGCAGGCGGTGAAAAAGGCGAACGGTATGCTGGCATTTATAGCGAGAGGATTCGAGTACAGGAGCAGGGAGGTACTACTGCAGTTGTACAAGGCCTTGGTGAGACCACACCTGGAGTATTGTGTGCAGTTTTGGTCCCCTAATCTGAGGAAAGACATCCTTGCCATAGAGGGAGTACAAAGAAGGTTCACCAGATTGATTCCTGGGATGGCAGGTCTTTCATATGAAGAAAGACTGGATGAACTGGGCTTGTACTCGTTGGAATTTAGAAGATTGAGGGGGGATCTGATTGAAACGTATAAGATCCTAAAGGGATTGGACAGGCTAGATGCGGGAAGATTGTTCCCGATGTTGGGGAGGTCTAGAACGAGGGGTCACAGTTTGAGGATAGAGGGGAAGCCTTTTAGGACCGAGGTTAGGAAAAACTTCTTCACACAGAGAGTGGTGAATCTGTGGAATTCTCTGCCACAGCAAACTGTTGAGGCCAGTTCATTAGCTATGTTTAAAAGGAAGTTAGATATGGCCCTTGTGGCTACAGGGGTCACGGGGTATGGAGGGAAGGCTGGGTTCTGAGTTGGATGATCAGCCATGATCATAATAAATGGCGGTGCAGGCTCGAAGGGCCGAATGGCCTACTCCTGCACCTATTTTCTATGTTTCTATGTTTCTATAACATTAGAAATCTATCTCTATTGGTTTGTGGCATATGTATCTTCCAATTAATCTTAACTAAGCAAATTGGATGTTGGATTTAGATTAAGGACATCCTATAGCTAGAGTATTTTGTTCTAGGATATTTTAGGATTCAATATTTGACTTTTTTCCCCTTCAGGTTTACTGTAAATCCAATCCTGCTTCAAACAGCTCAGATTTTACACATTATTTTTGTATTTCTGCCTGTCTTTTGGGCAATTGGTATTTTGCCTCCTGTGGATGCACTCATCTTATGGGTTCTTGAGCAAGTCTTGGAATTTCTATTTGGAGGTTCACCCATGGCAACCAATGTAAGGTAAGATTTGAAATCTTCATGTGAAAAGAACAAGACATCTTTGTAGCAAGGCAATTCCCAAACTACCTGTACTGTACTGTGATTTGATAAACCCAAAATACTCTGCAGAAGTTGGGGTCATGCTTATCACCTCCCTGCTTCCCCTCCCCCACCCCTCTATCTTTCCCCTTACTGGTTTTTCACCTGGAACCTACCAGCCTTCTCCTTCCCACCCTCCCCCCACCTTCTTTATAGGGCCTCTGCCCCTTCACTCTTCAGTCCTGATGAAGGGTTCCGGCCTGAAACGTTGACTGATCATTTCCACGGATGCTGCCCGACCTGCTGTGATTTGATACTGTTTATTTGCAGTGTTGTTTAGCTACTACCTAACAAACACACCCCAAATTAAATATTGAAATATGTCATGCTAATTTTTTATTTCTTGAGTCTGTGCCATTAAGGTACTACTCTTGTTTCTAAAGTTCTCTCGCACCCTCTCATTACTGAAGGTTTTAAATTTCGGAGGTATTACTAAAACATTGTCTGAGCCACTTCACTACTTTGGTCATAGATTCATGTGTAAGACTTCACTGGTTATGTCGGTGGACTAATTTATTTAAGTAGTACTCCAATCTCTTGTGATTAAGTCAGAGAGTCATAGGTAGGAAGGTGATTATTGTTATTCTGCTCTCAAACCCAGGATGCAGTAGCTAATTGTTGGAATCTTTTGCCCTATTAGCTGACTGGATAATTAACTTTATTCATCATTGTAGTTCACCGGTTGACTTAACAGGCTCTCTTGTGATTGAAAATTTTTTAAAAACTGGATGCTGGAAGTCAAGCAGCAGTTGTAGAAAGAGTTCGAGTCTCTTAAGTGAAAAATATACAGTGCAACTCATAAAAATTACAATTAAAAAAATAAACAGTGTAAAAGAGGAATTGCAAGGTAGTGTTCATGGACCATTCAGAAATTGCTGGCAGAGGGGAAAAAGCCGACCCTAAAACCTTTGAGTGTGGGTTTTCAGGCTTCAGTATCCCCCTGATGGTGGTAATGAGAAGAAGGCATGAACTGGGTGATGAGGTTTTTTGATAATGGTTGCCACCTTATTTAGGCATTGCCTTTGAAAGATGTCCTCGATGGTGGAGAGGCTTGTGCCAGTGACAGAGCTGGCTGAGTCTACAACCTTCTGTAGCTTCTTTTGATCCTGTGCAATGGAGCCTCCATTACCACTTTTAAGGCCACTTTTTGTTATTTAAATGTGGGAAATCTAAAACCAGGATTCCAAAAGAAAACTTAAACATGTCGGTCTTTATTTTGACTGTAATCAATGAATAAGCCCCCAAAGTTCTCCTCGCTGGGCAATTCCAAAGGTTCACCAAAGGATTTCTCTTAATTTCAGTTCTAAACAGCCTGCTTCATTGGGACTGTTGCCTTCATCTGATTTTATTTATAAACCGCCCCCCCCCAAAACATCTTTAACAGCCTGGAGTATGTTTAAAACCTTCAAATTTGAATATCTAAAACAAAAACTGGAGATGCTGGATATAGGTTTAGGCAGACCTGCAACCTACAGGACAGAGGAGAGAAGAAAGAAATTAAGATTTCAGGTCAATGATCCATATCAGAACTGGAAATGGCTAGAGATGACCAGGTTTTAAGATGCGGAAAAGGGGCAAGAGAACAATAAAGGCGGATGATGATGGGATAGAAAGCAACGGAGTAAACGATAACAAAAACAAAATGAAAATGGGTAATAATCAGATAGAAAACCTTAATCAGACACAAGGTGTTCGAGGAACTCGGCAGGCCAGGCAGCATCTATGGAAAAGAGTACTGTCAACATTTCAGGCTGAAACCCTTCAAGGGTCTCAGCCCAAAATGACGACTGTATTCCTTTCCATAGATGCTACCTTGTCTGCTAAGTTCCTCCAGCCTTTTGAGTGTGTTGCTTGGATTTCCAGCATCTACAGATTTTTGAGTTTGTGAAACCTTAATCACTCATCTTTTTGTACAATATTACAAAGAAGCAGCTGCTATTGGTGTGTATTTAAAAGACAATTGCATGATTTATGCAATTAATGGCTTCCTAAGAAACAAATAATCTTGACTAATGCTATGATACATTTTACATCTCAGCTTTTTATTTCTGCAGGCTGTTTGTTATATTTACTCTGTCGACTGGAGTGGTGATCGCAACATTCTTTATTCCCACCTCTCTTGGTGTAGTTCTCTTCACAACTGGAATGGGATTTATTCTTAGCCTTGATCTCAGCCAGATAGAGACTTCATTCAGATTCTGCTGCAAGACAACTGATGCCTCTTTAGAATGTCCTAAACATAATCATCGAATTGCATGGCAGTTTCGCCAGAAAGAAATCTTGATTTATATTACTCTTCTTGTAATGATACTTGTTGAAGCTGGATTATTGCATTATTTTGCAAAAAATTTAACTACATCTGGAATAAGTGCACAGACCATATTAAGCTATATCTTAATAATAACATTAGTAGGATGGAAGATTTGCCAGGAGATTCAAGGTGTATTTATTTTTGGATTATTTCGGAATCCTTTCTTTCCCAAAGGCATACAAACTGTTGAAGTATTTAAGCAGAAACGAGCAATGTTGATGAAGGTTGCCTTAATTCAAAGGATTCTTCATAATTTCAGTAAGATGCCCTAAACTATAATAAATTTAGTGGGTGGTGGTGCATATAAATTATATTTATATCTGTGCTTATCTCTTTACTTTGCTTTTTCGATTCTTATGTGCTTCTACTTCATTTATGTGTTTTCACTGTTTTATAAGTATTTCATGGGTGTTAAGTGAGTTTACGTTAAGGAAAAACCTGGCACAAAACTGGTTGGATTGAGGACGGGCCATTGGAGAGCACAAGAAAATATGAGTGTGAATAGTCTACCTGACCCTTCAAACTTTGATAACTGAACAGCAGAGTAGATGAGGCCAGCATAAGACAATGACTGATCTATGCTGGCCTCATCTCCTGTTCAGTTCTCCATAACTCAATTCCTTGATCTTTCAGAAAATGATTCCTCTCCACTTTAAGTACTTTCTAATGATCTGGCCTCCACACCTCCTTGAGACAGAATTCCAGAGGTTCACCACCACATGTGAAAATATCTTTTCAACGCTGTCTTTAATGATCTGCCCTTTATAACTGTGACCCCTCATTGAGACTCCCCCACCTGTGAATACATCTACCTAGTAATAGAATTCTGCAACACAGAAATAGTCTTTTTGGCCAGCCACCATACAAATCTTTTTGCCCATCTAGACTAAACCCATTTGACACTGTTAAGTCTCTACCCTTCTGTTTTATTGTGGTTAAATATAACCTTTCCAGTGAATAAACTCTTCTCGGGCTTCCAGCCGGGAGCAGTTATCGATTTTTAACTGACGTTTCGATGACAAACTTCGCCATCTTCAGGAAGATTGGCGGATTTTGTCATCAAAACGTCAGTTAAAACCGATACCTATACATGGCTGGAAGCCGGGGAAGAGTTTTTGTTCAGCTATGCCGGGAGAGCACTGGATCCTTTTTCTATAACCTTACATTCTCTTTATAACATTTCCTCTCACCTTAAACCTATTCCATCATTTTTGTATCCTCTTTTGAGATACCCATCAATACCCCTTAAAATTTATATATTTCTACAGGTCACCCACCTGTCGCCTTCACACCAGGGAAAACAAAACCAGCCTGTTCAATTTCCGCATAACTAAATTCTTCCAGTCTGATACTTAGAATGCAGTCCAATCAATGTTTCGGAAAGTTGTAACATGATATCCCCACTTTTATATTCTGTGCCCTGACTAATGAAGGCAAGCATGCCATATGCCTTCTTCACCATCCTATCGACTTGTGTTGCCACTTTCAGAGACCTGTATACTTAAACCCCCAAGGTCTCCCTGGTGATCAACATTTGTTCATGTTTACTATATATGTCCTACTCATATTTTACTTACTAAAATGTATTATTTCACTCTTGTCAGGATTAAATTCTATCTGCCACTATTTTGTCCAACTTTCCATCTAATCTATCCCCTTCTGTAGCCTTAGACCTTCCTCATTATCCATAATGCTACCAATCTTCATGTCATGCCCCATCCAGATTTTGTCTGTCTCGATAAAGTCACCTCTTGTTTTTTTAAACTCAAAAAAAATATAGACTGCTTAGGGTCACTAAGAATCATAGTCATACGACATGGAAACAGGCTCTTTGGCCTAAGCCCTCCAACCTCTCCTAACTGTGGGCTTATCTAGATGGCTTTTAAATGTTGCTAATGTTCCCACATCAACCACTATTTCTTTCAGCTCATTTTCATGCACTTCCCATTGCATAAAAAAGCAGCCTCTGATGTTCCTTTAAAATCTCTTGCCATGATCTTAAACCTTTGCCCTTTTGTTTTAGCACCCCTACCCCAACACTGGTAAAAAGACTACTTGCTTTTATCCTGTCTGTGCCCCTCATGATCTTGTATACTTCTATCAACACTCAACACGTTTGTTTCAGGGAATGAAGTCCTAGTCTACTCAGTCTCTCCTTGTATCTCAAGCCCTCAAGTCCGGACAACATCCTGGTAAATTTTTTCTGCACTCTTTCTTGTTTAATAACCCCTTTCCTACAAGAAGATAACCAAAGCTGAATTCAGTACTCCAAGTGCAGCCTCATCAGTCTTGTATATCTGCAACACAACTTCCCAACTCGTATACTCAATACCCCATTACCCTAACAGATGAAAATCAGCATGCCAAACACCTTCCTCACCATCCAACTCTACACTTGCACTCCTAGGATCCCTCTCTTACAGGACCGTCCCCGTGGTATGACAGTTTACTGTATAAGTCCTACCTATGCCCTATCACCACTGACCCCACCTCATCCGACGACTGTTGTTCTCCCATAATGCAGTACTTCACATTTATCTACAAACCCCATTTCCAGAAAAGTTGGGATATTTTCCAAAATGCAATAAAAACAAAAATCTGTGATATGTTAATTCACGTGAACCTTTATTTAACTGACAAAAGTACAAAGAAGAGATTTCCAATAGTTTTACTGACCAACTTAATTGTATTTTGTAAATATACACAAATTTAGAATTTGATGGCTGCAACACACTCAACAAAAGTTGGGACAGAGTTAAAATAAGATTGAAAAGTGCACAGAATATTCGAGTAACACCGGTTTGGAAGACTCCACATTAAGCAGGCCAATTGGTAGCAGGTGAGGTATCATGACTGGGTATAAAAGTAGCGTCCATCAAAGGCTCAGTCTTTGCAAGCAAGGGTGGGTCGTGGCTCACCTCTTTGTGCCAAAATTCGTGAGAGAATTGTTAGTCAGTTTAAAAGGAACATTTCTCAACGCAAGATTGCAGAGAATTTAGGTCTTTCAACACCTACAGTACATAATATTGTGAAAAGATTCAGAGAATTCAGAGACATCTCAGTGCGTAAAGGGCAAGGTCAGAAACCACTGTTGAATGCACGTGATCTTCGAGCCCTCAGGCGGCACTGCCAAAGAAACCGTCATGCTACTGTGACAATTATAGCCACCTGGGCCTGGGAGTACTTCGGAAAACCATTGTCACTCAACACCGTCCGTCGCTGCATCCAGAAATGCAACTTGAAACTGTATTACGCAAGGAGGAAGCCATACATCAACTCTATGCAGAAACACCGGCGAGTTCTCTGGGCCTGAGCTCATCTCAGATGGACCGCAAGACTGTGGAACCGTGTGCTGTGGTCAGATGAGTCCACATTTCAGCTAGTTTTCGGAAAAAACTGGCGTCGAGTTCTCAGTGCCAAAGATGAAAACGACCATCCAGATTGTTATCAGCGAAAGGTGCAAAAGCCAGCATCTGTGATGGTATGGGGGTGCATCAGTGCCCACGGCATGGGTGAGTTGCATGTATGTGAAGGTACCACTGACTCTGAGGCGTATATTAGGATTTTAGAGAGACATATGTTGCCATCAAGGTAACGTCTCTTCTTATTTCAGCAGGACAATGCCAGACCACATTCTGCACGGGCTACAACAGTGTGGCTTTGTAGACACAGAGTGTGTGTGCTTGACTGGCCTGCTGCCAGTCCAGATCTATCTCCTACTGAAAATGTATGGCGCATCACGAAGGGGAGAATCAGACAACGGAGACCACGGACCGTTGAGCAGCTGAAGTCTCATATTAAGCAAGAATGGACAAAATTTCCAATTGCAAATCTACTACAATTAGTATCCTCAGTTCCAAAACGATTAAAAAGTGTTATTAAAAGGAAAGGTGATGTAACACAATGGTAAACATGCCTCTGTCCCAACTTTTGTTGAGTGTGTTGCAGCCATCAAATTCTAAATTTGTGTACATTTACAAACTACAATTAAGTTGGTCAGTAAAACTATTGAAAATCTTTTTGTACTTTTGTCAGTTAAATAAAGGTTCACGCAAATTAACATATCACAGATTTTTGTTTTTATTGCATTTTGGAAAATATCCCAGCTTTTCTGGAAATGGGGTTTGTAGATTAAAGGTAATTTGCCAGTCCTTAGCATACATACATAAGTGATAAAGATCCTTCCGTAATTTTTCATAACCTATTCCTAATTACCCTCAAGATTGTGGTAATGAGCCACTTTCTTGAACTGCTGCAGTCTTTCTTATGAAGCTACTCCCATCGTTTTGTTGGGTCTTGCTGCATCCAGGGATGGACTACTTAATATTGTGAAGAGATGTGAATGGAATTGAGTATTGTGACAATTGAACATTCGTGGTATTCTCCACTTCACAAACACTAAAACTTGTTTTTTTTACTGCATGGTAGTAAACATTATTTTCTTTTAAAATGCTCCCTCTGAGGATTTAGCTGTGTTCTCAATAATGTACTTGTAACCTCACAGTGTCTTAAGTATGTTGAAAATATATTTGTGAGGTTATTATTTGTATTACGGGCATTAGAATTCTTCAGAATAGATACTAAGGCACAAAAGTTGGGAGCTGTAATTATGTGATCACTATCAAAACCTTTTCAAAATATTCATAACATTGTGAAGTATTCGGTATTTTGATGACTACTGTGGATTAAGGTACTATAATGACGATCTGTTATTGCAGTCTCTCCATTTGCCATGGTAGCCTTTCTGTCAGTGGATTCTTCACTACAGTATCTCCACACGGCATCCCTTTGTATTGGGTTCACACGAGCTTTTCGCATGGTAAGTTATGGACTGTTTTGGTGCAATTAAATTTATTCAGTTCCTTGTATGTCAGTGAAAAGATTTGAAATTTAAATATCTGGATATTATGAAGTTGCAATGCCTATCTACAAACAACATGTAAAGATAGCTTTGCTGTACAAGTGCAAATGATTTTTATCAACCTGAAAAGTTAATATTATTATTATACAACATTTTTGATTTTTTTTATAATTATAGAGATTTGTTCCTCCAGGCTGTTGAGGATATGTCATTTTGCCCTCCTTACCTCACAATAACATCTTTTCCTTTCCGTTTTACTTGTACATTAAATATTTTAATCCACTCTTTGTGGTTTAAGTTCTGTGTCTCAATAAGAATTTTTCATTTTGAATGGTTGAAGAGGCATATTGTAACTTGAAGTGTTTATATATTTTCAGAGCCCTGCAGTTATTTCCCAATAGTCCAAAGTTTTGTTCAAAACATGGGGAACTGTAAGCAAAATGAATGCAAGCAGTGCTCATTCGCTGCTGACATGCAAGATCCAAGTCACAGTATTAGTGGGAAGAGACTTCAATGTTTTCAGTGGATCATAAGTTTTTTTTTAATGTTTTGGGATGAGCTATAACACTTGGGGGCAATTGTTACTGATTTTGATATAATTAAAGTATTTTCTCTATTTTAATATGTCTATTTAAATAGGTATGGCAACATACAGAGAATGCACTTTTGGAAGTGGTAGTGATAGGAATTGTGCAACTTGCCACATTGCATTCAAGTTTAGTGTGGTGGAGCAACTTGGGCACAGGAATTCAACTTTTAATGGTAACTACTTGTTAAATTTTCATTTTTCTAGTTATTATTAACCACTTGACAGCTGGATATGGATAAACTATTCTGAATCCAGTGAGAACTGACTATAATTAACAGTTTGAAAACTTCTGTGTTCTTACAAGATAGTAAAGAAGTCTTCAATGTACAGTGTATTTGGAAATGGTGATTTTGATTTTATTTCAATGTACACTTTTGAATAAAAAGCAACAGTTCTCTGTTGTTATGCTCACCTGCATCTCCTCCATTTTCCGAACATTCGCGTTTGCCCCATCTTCCCACAGCCTTAACAGGGATAGAGTTCCTCTTGTCCTCACCTACCACCCCATGAGCCTCCGCATTGACACACTATTCTTCACAACTTCCGCATCAAGGATGAAACAACTTGCATGCTGCTTGCTGATATTCTCATCAGAATTTTTGAAGACCTGTAAGTTACTTTTCTATCCTATTTTATAGGTTGGTATTATACGAGATCGCTTCTTTCAAGCAGTTACCAAATTCAAGTTTGCTTTGACTGTACTTATCTCCTCTTGGACAGAAAAGAAGCAACGTCGCAAATCTTCCAGTGCTATCATCATTTTGAACATCATTTTGTTTCCAGTTGTGCTGACAATCATTGCTCTTGCCTCAGCACTTTCAGCCCCTTTACTTCCGCTGTTTACACTTCCAGTGTTTTTGGTGGGATTCCCACGACCCAATAAAAGCTGGCCTGGATCTGTGGGTGCCGCTGCATGTATATATCCTGATTCAGTATATTACCAGCATATGAAGCAAAACCTGGCTGCAGCATTTTGTACAGCATTTTCAGCTGGTAGCTTGAGTAAGTAATTACATTTATATATTATTGTTCTTGGTAGTTCATAGGTATTTCAATTTCCAAACATTACCAAATGTTTCAGATTCTCCTTAATTATTTTAATAGACCAAGCTAGCTTCTTAAGTCCAAACAATCTTATATAAGTCCTGCAATTTATATATTCTAAATACTAAAACAATATCACTTTGCTTTTTGTAATATATCTGAATCTTATTTTCAACTTGCCCATTCATTGTTTATCCTTCTGTTTCCAATAGTTTAAAATGCTCAGAAGTCCATGTAATCTAAGTATCAATGAACTATTTGCCCAAATATATAATTATATTAATATAGAAACATAGAAAACCTACAGCACAATACAGGCCCTTCGGCCCACAAAGTTGTGCCGAACATGTCCCTACCTTAGAAATTACTAGGGTTACCCATAGCCCTCTATTTTTCTAAGCTCCATGTACCTATCCAAAAGTCTCTTAAAAGACCCTATCGTATCCGCCTCCACCACCATTGCCGGCAGCCCATTCCACGCACTCACCACTCTCTAAAAAATTTACCCCGACATCTCCTCTATACCTACTCCCAAGCACCTTAAACCTGTGCCCTCTCGTGGCAGCCATTTCAGCCCTGGGAAAAAGCCTATCCACACGATCAATGCCTCTCATCATCTTATACATCTCTATCAGGTCACCTCTCATCCTCTGTCGCTCCAAGGAGGAAAGGCAGAGTTCACTCAACCTGTCTTCATAAGGCATGCTCCCAAATCCAGACAACATCCTTGTAAATCTCCTCTGCACCCTTCCTATGGTTTCCACATCCTTCCTGTAGTGAGACGACCAGAACTGAGCACAGTACTCCAAGTGGGGTCTGACCATATATATGTTCCTATATAGCTGCAACATTACCCCTCAGCTCTTAGACTCAAACCCACAGTTGATGAAGGCCAATACACTGTATGCCTCCTTAACTACAGAGTCAACCTGCGCAGCTGCTTTGAGTGTCCTGTGGACTCAGACCCCAAGATCCCTCTGATCATCCACACTGCCAAGAGTCTTACTATTAATACTATATTTTGCCATATTTGACCTACCAAAATGAACCACTCCACATTTATCTGGATTGAACTCCAGCTGCCACTTCTCAGCCCAGTTTTGCATCCTTTCAATGTCCTGCTGTAACCTCTGACAGCTCTCCACACTATCCACAATACCCCCAACCTTTGTGTCATCAGCAAACTTACTAACCCATCCCTTCACTTCCCCTTATAAGATATTATTGTATTTTTAGACATTGCACTAGCTGTAACACAGCAACATGTTGTGAACTGAAGATTCAAAGAAGGTACCAATTAAAAAAAATAAGCTTGTGCAGTGTATAATGAGCTCAAGTTGTGTGTCTGGGTTCAAATTCAGTCATTTAACAATATTACTATCTATTCTTTTAGCACTGTTAAAATATAATACCAGACGTTATATATACTGAAGCTGTGTAATCAGCATTTTGCTGTCAAGGCCTGCATTTATTTTCCCATTCTAATTGCCTTTGAGAAGGTGGTGGTAGGCTACCTTCTTGAACCATACCTCTCTAAGCTCTCTGTCGTATCCAGATATTATAAGGGATACTATTTCAAAGTGAAGTTTATTGTCATATGCAAAAATACACGTATATACAGGTGCAGAAAAAACTTACTTGCTTTACATGTGCATATTATTTTTCTTTCCTTGTGTACTTTGTCTGTGTATAAAGTCCTTGTGTTGTCTTGTTTTTTTAAAATTCCAATTGTGTAACCCAATTGTTTGATTTTTCATTTTAAGGAAATCCTACACCCGGCTCTCATTTCTTGTGCCGCTTTCAGGATCGTCTAGTATGGGTCTTAATTTTAGAAAGAGGTTTTCGTTACTGCTGCATTAATATTAAGGTATTGTTTTCATTACCCAACAAAAAAACTGTTTTGCATAAGGCAGTTCTCTAAATAATTACAGTACCATACTGTATATCTCCTGAATGTTGATTCCACCTCCAACGGGATCCCACCACTAAGCATATCTTTCCCTCCCCCCCTCTCTCTGCATTCCGCAGGGATTGCTCCCTACACAACTCCCTTGTCCATTCGTCCCCCCCATCCCTCCCCACTGATCTCCCTCCTGGCACTTATCCGTGTAAGCGGAACAAGTGCTACACATGCCCTTACACTTCCTCCCTTACCACCATTCAGGGCCCCAAACAGTCCTTCCAGGTGAGGCATCACTTCACCTGTGAGTCGACTGGGGTGATATACTGCGTCCGGTGCTCCCGATGTGGCCTTTTATATATTGGTGAGACCCGACGCAGACTGGGAGACCGCTTTGCTGAACATCTACGCTCTGTCCGCCAGAGAAAGCAGGATCTCCCAGTGGCCACACATTTTAATTCCACATCCCATTCCCACTCTGACATGTCTATCCACGGCCTCCTCTACTGTAAAGATGAAGCCACACTCAGGTTGGAGGAACAACACCTTATATTCCGTATGGGTAGCCTCCAACCTGATGGCATGAACATTGACTTCTCTAACTTCCGCTAGGCCCCACCTCCCCCTCGTACCCCATCTGTTACTCTTTTTTATGCACACATTCTTTCTCTCACTCTCCTTTTTCTCCCTCTGTCCCTCTGAATATACCTCTTGCCCATCCTCTGGGTCACCCCCCCCCCCCCGTCTTTCTTCCCGGACCTCCTGTCCCATGATCCTCTCGTATCCCCTTCTGCCTATCACCTGTCCAGCTCTCGGCTCCATCCCTCCCCCTCCTGTCTTCTCCTATCATTTTGCATCTCCCCCTCCCCCTCCAGCTTTCAAATCCCTTACTCACTCTTCCTTCAGTTAGTCCTGACGAAGGGTCTCGGCCTGAAACGTCGACTGCGCCTCTTCCTATAGATGCTGCCTGGCCTGCTGCGTTCACCAGCAACTTTGATGTGTGTTGCTTGCTTTCTATCATTCAAGGTCATGTGGAATGAGTCTGGATATCAACATTTCATGTTATACTGAAAATTGGGGATGAGACATATTGGACAGGATAATAAACTTGCATGAAAACTGTACTCTTGGGAGATAATTACAACTCACTAGATTCCTGAAGAATTCATATCATCCTAGCAATGTGTGTTTTGATGAACAGCAATAATCTGATCTCAACACAACTGTACTTTTTGACAGACTCTACTCCAGTGTCTAACAAAACATGTCATTGTCAAATTTATTCTTTTATATCATAATACAGTAGGATACACAGTATTGGTAATCATTTTGTAGCAAAATTTAATCTTTATAGATCAGCCTACAAATGCTCAAATTGTGTACACATGAATGAGATTTGGGACACTAGCGTGGATTTGCCAGCTACTGCAAGGCTGCAGGTGTTGTCTGGCGCATGGGAATCCACTTTGCAACTGTATTTTTGACTTGCAAACAGTTTGTAGCAGGGATTCCCAACCGTTTTTATGCCATAGACAAATGCCATTAAGCAAGAGGGTCCGTGGGCCCCTGGTTTATAGGAATGGAACTGACATAACATAAAGAGGACCTGTGTTTGGTTAATTGTTCAGATACCAATAAATAACTGCATATATTTTATACTAGTTATTAACTGCCCTATTGTTATCTGATTTGTGACACTTCATGGTATTATTTTCCAGTGGTGCCAAACATTGATGATAGACTCAAATTTTTGTCCTTGGCATTGCTTATACTCATTTCTTTGTTTGTTCAACTCTTGATGTAAGATGGTATGTATTGTCATTTTCAGACTGACTTTTATATTTAACAAGAAGTTGCTGTTTGTTTTTCTTTGTCAGGGTTTAGAGCTGCAAGAAACATCTTGCCATACCGCAGAAGCTCGACGAGTGGATGAAGTGTTTGAAATGAGCTTTGAACAAAGTGAACAAGCAAAAACCTGCTTTTTAAATCAACATTTTGGCAACATTTTGACTCCATCCACTGTACTACCAGTGCAGGTTTACTCTGATGCACGGAATGTATTAACAGGAATCATTGACTCTCTGGAAAATTTAAAACAGCTAAAGGAAGATTTTGCTAAAGTTTTTATATGGGTACTTTTACATTACATAAATAATAAATCAAAATCTGAAAACATTCCAGACAATCAGCCACTACAACAAAATACTACCTGGTTAGAAGGAAATACAGTTACTTCAATGCAAACAGAATCTTCTAAAGATCATAAAGATTCATTTAGCATAAATTCAGAAATATTTCCTGATTGGTCAGATGACGATATATTTGAACAAGAGTCCATAGGAAAAAAGTCTGACATATGTCTAGTTAAAAACACTACAGGTATGCAGCAAAGGACAACAGAACCTATTATAGCATCGATTCCTGGGAGCCTTGAAACACAAAGCTTAACCTCTGATATAAATGAAGAAGAATTACCAAAAAGAACACCCGTATATGGACTTCCTGCTACTGATAAAGGAAAACGTGTATTAATGGAGACAAATACCCATGAAGTGGTCCCAGTTGTTGTTTTCAGTTCTCCTTATTCACATAAGCTGAAAGTGCCAGAGAATTGGTTATCAGGGCCGTTCTTGCCACTGCTGCTTCAAGAACTGTTGAAATCCTTCCCTGAGGATTGGTATTCATTTGTTCTTGGTCTTTTGAATGTTTTTCACTGTAATGAAAAACATTCTATTATCTTGGAAATGATAAGAGATACAACTTTGAAGGATATGTATTCCCATGTGGTAATGACTTGTTGTGGTATAATGTTTGGAACTGACTCCACAATCCCAAGCCCCAATCAGATCTTCAAACTGTATTCCGGTGATATACCATGGTCTTTGGGTTTAGATTGGTTGACTCAAAAACCAGAGCTGCTTACACTTGCACTAAAGGCATTCAGGTAATTATGATGCTCCAATATAAGTGTTCTACCATTCAAACTTACTGATTCCGTAGTAAACCTGCATGTTGATACGTGTAGTTTCTGAAATGCAGAGTGTGTAATGGTACAACATTTTGTTTCCTAATAGATATACCTTCAAGCTGATGTTTGACAAAGCCAGTCTAGGTCCAGTTGAAAGTTTTGCTGAATTAGTGAATTACTTGGAAGAGTATGATAGGAATTGGTTCATTGGAATGGTATCAGAGCCCCAATGGCAGCAGTCGGTACTACAGGAGAAACCATATCTTTTTTCCTTGGGCTATGATCCCAGTCTGGTGAGTACCACAAAAAGGGAGATTTTTATTTTTATACCATTGTTTTTATTATTAGCTTATTTGTAAAACAATGAATTTTATTATTTTTGAAAGCTTAATCATTAGTAGCTCCATTTAATTGACACTCCTGATTTAACCTTCAACCAGTTCACTATTAATTAGCCATGTTGTTGATTCACTTGTACTGTAAATGAAAAGAAATAAATGATTAATTTTGATTTTTAAAAATATAATAATCAGACAATCTAATCGTAGCAGTTCTTCAAGCATCTGTGGAGACAGAGGGAGAGCTGATGTTTCAGGCTGAGACCCTGTTTATATTTTGCTCCAGATTCAAACATCTGCAGTCTCTTGTATCTCCATAGCAGTTCCTTCCTAGATTTGATACTGAAGTTCATTGGTAGTACTACAGGGACTTGGGGGTTTCATTTTCTCTATCTATTGCCAAAATGATTTTGTTTATACAAATTTTGTAATTTTACTTGGTCATATTAAAACCATGTCTCTTTTGCAGAGCTTGTATACAGGACGTGTACTGTCACTTCAAGAAATGTTATTGCATGTTGGTCGATTAAATGCAGAAGCAATAAGAGGTCAGTGGGCCAACTTGTCTTGGGAGCTACTGTATGCTACAAACGATGATGAGGAACGATACAGTATACAAGCACATCCTGTGCTACTGAGAAATTTAACCGTGCAGTCAGCTAATCCTCCCCTTGGCTATCCCATCTATTCATCTCCACCAATTCATGTGTCTTTATTCTAAATGTAATTTATAGTACTGGTCAATCAGAACTGAGCTATTACTATAGAAACACTGAAAATCAAATGTCCTCACACTTCGGTATAGATTCAAAATGAACTAATATGATTAAGTGCACTACTTGGAAGCGTGTCAGCTATGCAAAAATAATTCAGGGTAATTGTAAAATTAGTTTCTTCCAAGTTTTTGTTCAGAATTGATGGATTTGTGTATACATGGAAAGTTGATGACAGAATGTAGTTGAGAAATTAAACAGGACTGCAGCCCTACTACTCCTGAAAAGTATGACCTGTTGAATTATGCTCAACTGCGCTCCCTGTGTTCTTACAGTATGCCAATATTTGGATTAGGAAAATGAAAAAAAAAACTATGAACCTGTATTTCAGCATGTGCCAGTCTCATTCAAGAGTAGAATGCAGTTCAGTATATTTTCTGCAAACATTTTAAATTCTAAAATGATGCCAGATTTTTAAAGCCATGAGACTGAAGAATTTTAAATGTCTCATTTCCAAAGATCTCATTACATCAAATATAAGAATTATTGAAAAATGTTAAATTTCTTTTTTTCATTAACTTTTGCCATAAATTTCTGATACCAAAAATGATATTTTATCCATTCTGTTTTTGATGAGAGCATTTTAGTTTTAGGGCAAGTAGTCTCATTCAAGATGACACAAATTTAAATGAAGTTTTGGAGATATCACTGAGGCTAAAATCTGATATTAATATCCTCTGGCACATTGAAATTAAATTGAATCATGTATGTATTTGTTAATTTTTTGATGAATTTTTATTTGGAAGCAAGAATTTAGGGTAGCAGTAAATTATTTTTATTAATTCTATAAACTTATTTCAAAGTCAGGTACAATGTTGGTATAGTGAATTGGTACTAATTCTTTGAATAATTGCCACTTTCTGAACTGAGCTATACTCTTGGTATTCATCTGCAATCTGAGAGAAAAGTCTGAAAATTCCCAAACAGGTACCGCACCATCTGATACTATCACAAGCCAAAATAAAATACAGAAGGAATTTATATGCACTGTAAAGGAAATGTACTAAAAGTGCCAGAAAACATGCATTCGTTTAAGAACATGTTTAAAATTTTCAACCAAGCAAGAATTAATCTTCAGCATTATTAATAGTGCCTTTTAAGTGTTGCACAATATGAATTGGTTAATAAATCCTTTCACTGTCCAATTAATATAATATTTTATAGTATGCTGGTATTTTAGTTCAGTTTTTCAGAGATGAGCAATAAATTTTTAAATCAAATTTGTTAGAGTTATAGATTTGTATATATTGAAGTTACAATAAAGATGTGTACAAACATTTCAGCTTTGACTTTTGCAGTTTAAGTATTTATATATAATAGAAAATCTATTGCTTCTTAACCTTAAAATTAAATCTTTACCTACTCCAAACACCTAGTGTTTTGTCATTCTGGATTACTAAAATGCTCTACAGATCTTGCACATCTCCTGCAAAGGTAACTGACATTGCAGATAGAATTGCACAGTAGCACTGTAATAGTCAAAACTTTGTACTTATTCAGCAGATGCTCACCATTTAGATAAATGTAAAGAATAGGTTAAAGATAAATCTGGATTTATTCGAGGATGAGATACAATAGGTGACAATTCTATAGATCTCTCTTTTTCTGGATCTCATCTCCCAGTGCTATACAGCGGGTTTCTCCAGAACTTAGAATGATGAACGAACAGAAATATTTTTATGTCAGGATGGTATGTGAGTTAGAGGGGTACTGGCTCTGAATCAGTTCAATTCAATATATCCTTGTCATTTGTGTTGATAAAAGTTAAATGTCTGGAACATGCTGTTTGAGTAATTATTTTGCAGATCGTGCATACTCAAGCTATTGACCCTATTCTCACTACAACTATCAGACAAGAGGTATAGAGACCTTGGGTTCAGGAACAGTTATTACCCTGCAACCATCAGGCTCCAAAACCATCCTGAACTGACCTCATTCACCATTCATCTGAACTGCTTCTACAGCCTCACTTTCAAGGACATTTTACAACTTATCAGTATTATTTATACTATTTTTTTTGTACATATCAGACTTTGTTTATGTACAGTGTTTTGTAAAATTATATTCTATTTTTCCCCCTATAAATGCCTACAAAAAATAAATCAAGGTAATATATGATAACATAAATTGTGTGCTAGAGGTGCAGGAAATGAATATTCAGAGTTGCCATTCAAACGCAGTGCTTTAACCTGAACGTAAACAGGAAAAACTCTGGAGATTGAAATCCAAGCACCACACACCAAATACTGGAGGAGTTCAGCAGGACAGTCAACATCTATGGAAAAGAGTAAACAATTGACATTTGGGCTGAGACCCTTCATTCGGACTGGGGGGAAAGAAGGTCAGAAGTCAGAGCAAGGTGGGGGGGGGGGCGGGAGGAATACTCCCGGTGAGCTCTCAACAAGGCCCTATATAATTGAGAGTTTACTCTTGTAGTCAAAATCTCTTGGTGAATCCTACCATACAATCTACCTTATTGTATATTACTGTATTGCCTTCTGGCTCTGACTTTTTTCCAATCGTGATTCTACCCCTCCCCCTGCCTTTTTGCTCTGATTTATCCAGTCCTAATGAAGATTCTGGGCCAAAAACATCGACTGTTTATGCTTTTCCATAGATACAACCTGGCCTGCTGAGTTCCTCCAGCATTTTGTGTTTGTTGCTTTGTCCTAAATATGTTAGAGTTTATTGATAGTTGTTGCAGTCAGCCTGGTAAGTGAAGACTGTTCTACCAGACTTCTGATTTGATCCTTGAAGATTGAGACAAGATCTTATATGGGTTTATTCAATAAACTTGGATACATAGAGTCAGACTGAATATATTGACAATGGTTATTGGAATGAGAGAACACAATTGGGAATAAATAGATCCTGTTAAGCGTGCAGGTTGTTACTAGTGATGAAGGGTTTCTGCCCGAAATGTTGACTGTATTTTTTTTCATAGATGCTGCCTGACCTGCTGAGTTCCTCCAGTATTTTGTGTGTGTTGCTCAGACTTCCAGCATCTGCAGATTTTCTCTTGTTTGAGGTTCCGTAGGGATTGGTGCTTGAGCCTCAGCTTTTCACAATCTATGACCAATTTCACAGAGGGGACCAAAGGTTATATTTTCATACTGGGTCTTAGTGGGGGTTACAATCTGCTGTTTGGACAATTTAAGCGCCAATCCAGGTAGGCTGGGGGCTCCTCTATCTGCAAAACTGAGACTGGCCCTGGCTGCTATGGTTTGCGTCTGCGAACTTTGCGGTGATTTGCCCCGCTAATATGATGAACTGAATACAAGGCCTGGGGCCTGCTCTGGGCTGGTCCAGGGATTTGGATGTAAAGACTCAGTTTGGGTCGGAATGCTGTTGTTGCTCGCTTCTATTGTTTGCATGATTTGATTTTTTTTCCCCCCCTCTCACTGCGCATTGGGAGTTGGTTTTTTTAGGTTCTTCTGTGTTCCTTGCTTTGCAACTGCTTGTAAGCAAACAAATCTCTGTTGTATAATTTATACATTCTTTGAGCATTAATGTACTTTGAAACAATAGAGGGAACTCTAAGCTTGCAGATAGTTATGGATAAGGATATGATTGGAACTTGGGGTGGGGGGTGGACAGGGAGGGAGTGCTGCTACAGTGTTAGGGAGTGACTGTGGGAAGTAAACTGAAAGCAGCTGTCATTGGGCAAGTTCACAGCCAAGAGGTGGACGCCATTTAAACTGGTCAGAATTCGCAAACCACATGATGGCAGACGGATGGCAAAATTCACAAAACTTAAATGATGAAGATAATATGATAGAGCATAAACTTGTTACAGAGCGTAGCAAAGATTTGCCAGATTGATTGCTGGGATGTTTGGTTTATCACATGAAGAAAAATTAACCAGATTACACCTATAATCTATAGATTTTAGAACAATGACAGATGTTCTCATTGAAACATACTGAATTCTTACAAGACGAGATTCTGCGGATGCTAGATATCTTGAGAAACACAAACAAAATGCTGGAGGAACTCAGCAAGTCATACAGCATCCATGGAGGGGAATAAACAGTTGACGTTTGGAGCCAAGCCCCTTCATCAGGACCAGAAAGGAAGGGGGCAAAAGCCAGATTAAGGTGTGGTGGGGAGGGGAAAAATTACAAACGGGCAGGTGATAGGTGAGACCAGTTGGTTGAGGTGGGTTTAAGAAAGAAGTTGGGAGGTGAAAAATGGAAGAGGTAAACAGCTGAAGGAATCTGATAGGAAAGGACAGTTGGACCATGGAGGAAAAGGAAGGAGCATAACCATAGGGAGGTGATGGGTGGGTGAGGTGGGTGACAGTATAACCAAAATGGGGGGGGGGGGGAGAGAGAGAAAAAATTACCAGAAATGACTAAAATTTATGTTCATCCCATCAGGTTGGAGGCTATTCAGATGGAATATGGAGTGTTGTTCCTCCAACCTGAGTGTGGTCTCATCATGACAGTAGAGGAAGCCATGGACAGAAACGTCAGAATGGGAATGGTAAGCTGAACTGAAATGGGTAGTGACCAGGAGATCCTGCCTTTTGTGACAGACAGAGCGAAGGTGTTCAAAAAAGCAGTCTCCCCCCCCCCCATCAACATTGGATCTCACTGATGTAGAGGAGGAGATTACACAGAGTACTAGATACAATGGATGATCCTCGCCAACTTGCAGGTGAAGTACCACCTCATCTGGATGAACTGTTTGGGGCCGTGAACAGTAGTGACGGAGGAGGTGTAGGTGCAGGTGTAACACTTACCATACTTGCAGGGATAAGTGCCAAGAGGGAGTGTTGAGGGGAATCAGTGGACAAGGATTCCTATGGAAAGTGGAGATGGGAGGTGTTTGGATGGAAAGGTATGTCTAGTGGTAGGATTCCATTGGAAGTGGTGGATTACAGAGAATGATGTGCTGTAGCTAAAGACAGGAGAAGCCTATCTATTATAAGTAGTGAGAGGATGAGGTGTGGGAAGTGGAGGAGATGCAAGTGAGGGCTGCATTGATGGTGGAAGGGGAAACCCCTTTCTCTGAACAAAATCTCAGATGTTATGGTTAGAAATCCTTACTCTGAGAAAAGAGAATAGCATTTTTACAAGTGAAAGTGTGGGAAAAGGTAAACCCACTATGCCAGTAGTTTTATGAAATACGTCAGTGGATAGTCTGTCCCCAGAAATGGAGGCAGAGAGATCAAGAAAGGAGAGAAAAGTGTCAGATGGACCAAGTAAACTTGAGGTGGAGTTTGGAAGCAAAGTTGATGAAATTGATGAGATCAGCATTGGTGTAGGAAGCAGCAACAATGCAGTCATCAATGTTGTAGAGAGATTCTTAGAGGGATAAATGAAGATTTCATACTCTATCTGGTTTAATGCTTGGAATCAGTCATTTGTGATAGAATTGAAGAATATTTTTTACTCACAGGTACTAAATATTTGATAGTTCTCTATCCCGGAAGGTTGTGGAGACTGAATAGTAAATGTTGACAGAGCTGCTAAGAACAACTTTGTTGTATTTGAACAATATTTAAAATCCCAGGATTTTAGTTATTAAGGGAAAGAAGTTCTGCGATAAATGATCAGCCATGACCTTACGGATGGCAGAGCAGACATGAGTCAAAAGGCCTACTTCTCCTATTTATTTTCTTGTGTCAGGTCATTTGGTTGAATAAAGTAATAGATACACTGGCAGAAATCTGTTAGCAAGTTTAAGGCATGCATTTACAAACACATAGATTTTGACCCTTCTGACATGGTTGCAACATGTCTGAAATGAAGTCTAAAGTGATCAAGTAGTGCTCAGGAAGGGAGGAGGCAGGGTGAGGAGTTGTTGGTAGTGTGCAGGTTTGCCGTGTGAGAAAAGGAAACAGTGATGTATGTTAAGAAAGCACAGGCATAAGTGCTTGCTTTTTTTAAGTCAACTAAATACCGCAAAGTTAAACTTGGTTGATCTGCCAACATTTCTACTCAAGTGTCCTGGATGATTTTCAGCACTTCCACATCAATGACGTCTTCAGAGAAGAGAAAGTAGCTTAACAGTACTTAACATTTACTTCCTTGCCTGTGTTTTCTGAAGAAGCTAATTCATTCATATATGAAGACTAGTAACCCATATCCTGAATGCCCATCTGGATCTTGAGTCTTAATGTATTGTAATTATATCAAACCAGAAGTTAATGACAACAACTGAATGACATCATTTCTCTTGCTATACTCAATGAACCTCTTTCTGTACCCAGGCTGCATTAAGCTTGGGTCTGATCTGCTTAGTATCCCTCAGTGCCACAAAACATGTTTGCCTATTTACATACTGCTAGGGTTAGGTTCATCAGAGATTTGAATGTAAACCAATTCCTGAGTGGCCCCCAGCAGAAACAAACTGGTTAATCTAGTTATTTTAGAGGTCCTGGCACTACAAGAATAGGTACTGAAAAAAATTCAATTGAATAGGGGGGGAAAAATTTTGTGGTTAGCTTCATTTCTGATAGCTTAATCTGACAAAACATTAACAACGTCACAAATTTGGGTAACATAAATCACAGATTTATACATTTGCTTCCCTCTCTCTTCTCGTCCCCCACCCCAACACGTTTTTATTCTGGTGTTTTCCCCTTTTCTTTCCATTCCTGAAGAAGGGTCTCAATTATTCATTTCCATTGATGCTGCCTGACTTGAGTTCCTCCAGCATTTTATGTGTTGCTTTGGATTTCCAACATCTGCAGAATTTCTCATGTTTAAAATTTGCATAGTACCTTTCACATTCTTAAATTGTGTCGAGAATACAAAAAGCATTACAGAATTTACCTAATGTAAATAACTTAATAAATGACATTATGCAAAGTAAACAATAAAACTAATAAGCAAAACATGCATTACCTTCAAATAAAGCAAAATAGCCATAGCTTCAAGTTGCTTTAACCTTTTTCTTTCCAAAATATGTGGCATCAGCATCCTTAATCATGAAAAATTGCCAACAAAAAATTGTCAGAAAAGAACAAGCTGTTCATACTATTGTGATGTAGGCAAATCTCACTGGCATTATAAAATCTACTTTGGCATGCTTAGATTATTTGAGGATACACCACATCATGAATATTCTAATTATATTGTAGTTTATTACCGTGCTGTTAAGCAGAGCAGAATCCATTTAGTGCCACGAATATATCTGCTATTAATTGGTATTTGAAGGGCAATTATCAAAAATGCTAGAAATACTGAACAGACCAAACAGCAACTGTGGAAAGAGAAACACAGTTAACATTTCAGGACGAAAATATTAATCGTGTTTCTCTTTCTACAGTGCTGCTTGAGTGTTTACAGCATTTCCCATTTTTAGTTTAAAATTAAATGGAAAATGTTATTGTTCACAATAATCTAGAGTTATGTAGAGATCAGCTTACCTGCTTTCAACATGGATTTAATATTTGGCCAGTGTAAGATTACTCACTTTTAAAGTCATCTTGAAATGTTATGTTAAAATTTACTGAATTCATTGTTAAATATTTTGCTGAGTTCCGTAAGATATTACATAATCCAAAAGACTGCGATTGCTGCAATCATGAAAAAGTCATGCCAGCGGCTCTACTTCATTAATTGAGGAGATTTGGTATGTCATCAGATTTCAACATTCTGACTGGGTGCATCACCACCTGGTATGGAGACTAATGTGCAGGGTCAAAAGAGGCTGCAGCGGAGGTTGTAGACTAACACGGCTTCATCCCCACCATCGAGGACATCTCCAAGAGGCAGTGCCTGAAAGTGATATTCACTATTAAAGACCTTAATCATCCAGGACATGCCCTCTTCTCGTTTCTACCATCAGCAAAGAGGTAGAAGAGCCTCAAGCCCCATACTCAGTATTTTAGGGAAAACAACTTCACCGCCATCATCAGAATTCTGATTAGTCCATGAACCCATGAATATTCTTCCTCTTATGGACTATTTTTTGTAACAGTAACTTATGCTTTGCACTGTACTGGTGCTGTAAAACAACTAATCCCAGTGATAATGAGCCCAATTCAGATTCTGTGATATTTACAAGAAACTATGAATTCACAATTAGGGCACTTGGCTTTTGCATCATACAATCAATACATTTGAAATTATTTGAAGTGGGGGACACCAATAATAAATTGTAATAGTTATACCACTGTCGACCATTTAATAATTTGTTTTTCAGAAAGGTATTCTTTATATTATCCAATGTACCTCTAATGCAGATACTGAATATTGTTGACAACATGTACTATTATACCAATAAAATCTTTGCATTGAAATAGATTTAGTTAGTCTTCCATATAAAATAAGGCTCTTCAAAACACTTAACCTAATATAGGAAAGGGACCATGTGGCAGGGACTAGAGTGGATAGCTATTTCATCAGGAGTATAGATTCACCTAAAGACAGATCTTTGTTATATAATCAGATGATGAAAGGATGGGAGCAGATATTGTGATTTGCAAAATAGCCTAATTGTTAATTCTGCCACAGAACACTACAGAGACTTGGGGAAAAAAATGGAGTAAAGGTCCTTTTCAAGATTTAAATTTCTTTTTCATTATTAAAAATTCTTATTAATGTCTTCTGATTTTAACTCTGAGCCTTACCATGCTATGCTACTAAAGAGCTGATAAACTCTACTGATAGTTTCTTAATAAAAAGGAATTGTCAAAATACATTGATTAATTATAGTAAATTATACCTACCAATCCACTTTTCAAATTCTTAATTCTCTTTACTGACACCTTGTCAGCTACCAGCCAGGCCCAGGTTGGAGTGTACTGCCACAGGTAAACATAAAGCAGCAATGGCTGCTCTGAAATCCACATCTCCTTTAATTCGTTTGCCATTCCAACTAATATCAGTCGAGCACAACGGGCTGTTGGCATTTTGCAGGTTTGTTCTGAACTCTTAGTTGTAGTCTAAAGAAAGCATAAAAACACTGCAAAAATACAGTAGAATAATCCATATTTCCCTGTACAGTATTTAAACATGCCAGGCAACTAATCAGTGTCTCAAATGAAAGTGGGGATTCAAAAGACAACATTTAACTGTATCTAACTGATATTTTTGTCAGTTTTCCTTGTTTTTTTATTTTAATCTACTGTTCCTGAATCAAGATAATACTTACTTGCCTAGTATTTTGCAGTTACCCTGTACTACATCGGTATTTTCAATAACATGAACATTGTAACCACTGAGTTTTATTTAAAAGAATGGTTAATGCAGTAAACCTATTACCACTGTGGCTTTTCATAGGACATTAATGATGATCCTCAAACTATCTAGCATCAACTACCCATGATCAGTACATCTATAACCTGTTTTACCTTATTTATCTCTTCAGTAAAAGCATTTTTCACAATATTTGAGTGGACAAATCCTGGACAAACCATGCTGATTACAATTCCTGGGTAATTAGCAAGCTCTGGTCGAAGAGAATTAAAAAATCCCTGGAAAACAGAATACATAAATGGGATCATAACATTTTGCATTTATGATATAACGATCAAAATATTTTTATTTTCATTTTTACTGTTGGTGCACTTAAGAGTATAGTTACCAGAATTTTACTAGACTGTAAATCTTATCTTGTGTACAAGATAATAAGAGGAATAGATAGAGTGGATAGCCAGCGCCTCTTCCCCAGGGCACCACTGCTCAATACAAGAGGACATGGCTTTAAGGTAAGGGGTGGGAAGTTCAAGGGGGATATTAGAGGACGGTTTTTTACTCAGAGAGTGGTTGATGTGTGGAATGTACTGCCTGAGTCAGTGGTGGAGGCAGATACACTAGTGAAGTTTAAGAGACTACCAGACAGGTATATGGAGGAATTTAAGGTGGGGGCTTATATGGGAGGCAGGGTTTGAGGGTCAGCACAACATTGTGGGCTGAAGGGCCTGTACTGTGCTGTACTATTCTGTTCTACATATTTGCACAAAAATACTTGAGTGATTTAATTTATGTGTGATTAATGAAAATATTATATTTTCTACTGGAGTCTTAGGAAAGGATCATGCAATTAAGTTTCCAAATGGGCTTATAAATTACTTGGTCCAGATGGAATGCATGCAAGATCTTTGAAGAAAATAAGGGAGAAAACTACAATGGCCTGGTTAGAGTCTTTCAAATATCTACAGATTTGAGGTGGTGCCCAAGAACTGGAACATACAAACATTAAACCTTATTTTGTGCAGGGATAAACCCAGCACTTGACAGCAATCAAGTAGGCCTAACCCTAATTGTGGGGAAAGTTTAGAAACAATAGTCAAGGGCAGAATTAGTAATCATATGCACAAGTGGAGATTAAGCAAAGTAAGCCAGTGTGGACTTTTTATTAAAAAGGCAAGTTGTGTCCGACTGATTCAATATAATTTTTTAGATTAAGTAACAAGAGTCCATGTCAGAAATGCAGTTGAAATGATAGATATGGACATCCAACAGGCATTGAATGAAGTGCCACGTACTGGGCTTGTTTTCAATCCTGAAATCCATGGAACAGAAGAGGCTGTGGTGCCATAAGGAAAAAGGTGGCTCAATAACAGAAAATAGAAAAGAGTTGTACAAGGTTGTTTTGCAGTTTCAAGGGCTTTATGGTAGAGCTCCCCAGAGGTCAATATTAGTACCACTGCTTTTCTCAAATTTCAGTGTACAGGTCACAATTTACAAATTGCAAGTGACAGAAAACTTAAAGGCATTGTGAATTGTGGAAGAGACAGCAATTAAACCTAAAGGGGATTTAGACAGCCGGATAGAAATGGATAAATTAATGCTGAGAAATGTAAAGTGTATCATTTTGGTAGGAAAATGAGAAGAAGCTATTATAAACAAGGAGGCATAATTCTAATAAGGACAAGTGGGAGAAAAGGGACTTGGGGAATAAGTACATAACGAATTGAAAGTGACGGGGCTGTTTGAGGAGTTGTTATAATAGCATGCCTTATAAATTGAACAATAAGAGTACAAGGTTATATTGCATTTCTACAGATCACTGGCTCAGCCAAAACTTTATTATCGATGTCAAGGCTTTAGACAGGGTTGAGAAGAGTTTCACTGAAATAATTCTAGTGATAGACTTCAATGTTATGGATGGACCGGAGAAACTGTAATTGTTTTCTTTAGAACTGGGAAGATAAGAACGTAAAGCCTTAGGCAGAGAGGATAAAGAGAAACTAGCCCCATTGACAGAGATGACATGGAAAGAAAAAGACTGGAAAAGAACCAAAACCAACATGATGAAAAACTTTTCTTTTTAAATGAGGAAAAATGGCATGGCTGAGCATTCATCACCAGAAATACTGAACGGCAACTATCTGAAGGAGTTGGATAAATGCTGAAAGAGTTTGTAGAGCTTTGGGAAGAGGGCAGCAGTGGGATCCGCTGGATTGCTCTTACATTGTGCTGATATAAACTTGACAGGACTATTGCACTTCCTTGCTGAAATCAATTTGTGCTTTAACAGCAGAGAGTTTGCTACTGTAAACAAAAATAAATCAGATCCAAGTATCTCCAAGGATTTACAGTTGTGCTTGTACTTGATAATGGAGCAAATACATTGTGTTTCTGCTGACATTATCAATGCAATGCACAGCATCTTACAAAAACAAAAGAATACTTTTTTTCCTTTTTTGGGAGACAACTACTTTTTGCTGATAGAGCAATACGTTCAGAATTTGAATTAAAATTTAACTTTTTAATAATACAATTTTAATTATCCTTAATTATATACATTCAGTTCTTTATCAAAACTACAAGCATTTTTAAAGGTTACGTTCTTAAATTAAAGATTCATGCAAAATTAATAACTCTACACCATTCAAAAACTAACTGCTGAAGAATAATAGTCAATTTGTTAAAATTGTAATACCCAAAATAATCACCAAACTCTGTTAAACCGACTACCTGAAGAGCATGTTTACTACTTGCATATCCTGTAGAAGCCGGTGCTGCAGCCAGGCCAGCCAAACTACTGACAGTGACTATCTGTCCTTGCCCCTGTTTAACCATGTAGGGTAAAACACACTTGGTCATTGACACTGTACCAAAGAAGTTTAGTTTCATAATAGCTTTGTAAACATCAAAGCATGTGTCCAGAAAAAGGGACCGCTGAGAACGTCCAGCATTATTGACCAAAATGTCGATCTGAAAAATATCAAAGATAATATGCAATAGTAAGTTTGAGTATTTCTTGGTTAAACAATAGTTTCAGCATAAAAATCCTAACGTGCGTCTTCTGTAATCACCAAATTATACCGTTCTACTTGTTTTGAGTGAGATCCAGGAAATCAGCCCATGATTCAGATTACCATATACAACTTTTTCTTAGCACATATAAAAATTTGGAAAATGTCAACGATAATTAAAATGGAGAAATAAAGTTTCTTGGCAGGGTAATCTCAAAAAGTCAAATGTGTTCTGGTTCTCATTTAGCCTTCACATTGGGAAATAGGGGAAATTAAGGTGATTGTTTAAAAAAATTATTTTAACCAATTGGTCACTAGTTTGTATTATAGTTTACCTCAGTCATCACAAACAGTTAATACTTTTTTTAATATATTATTCTGCATGCGCAAGACAACTTTTACCAAACCTTACCAAGGTGCAGCATTGACAAATGTCCCAAAACTATATATTTTATTTTTCTCTTCAATTCTGCACAAACTAAACTAACATCTATAAAATTGTGGATACAATTTTAAGGTCATTTGAATATTTGTTGAAGTAACTGAAAAATGATACACAGAATCACTGCTTATCAGTATTGCTCTATAGTCTTGTCCATATTCTTGACATTTAGATGGGTTTATAATGACAGAAAAAAATAGTAAAGACAAAAGTAAATATTGTTATAATTATTTCAGATTGTACCATTTACACATGGTTAAGGGCAGCTGGTACTGATTGCTACTTAAAAATAAATATATATAAATCTATGGGTAAATGGCATACACAACTTAAGATGCATTATTTATCAATTACAATTTTTTAAACACACAGATGCCATAAATAAACAATAGTACAATCAGCAGCATGGAGGAACTAGACAAATTCTAATATCAAATGTAACCCTTCATCTGAAATAAATAATGAATTAAATGGTTTATGTCCTTATTAGTTTCCTTTTTTTAAGTTCTCATGAAAATTTAAGCACAGAACGTCAGTTTTGTTTCCCCCCAAAGTTGCTAATAGTTTGTTTAGATTTTCAGATTATCAGTTATTTATCCTTTATGGAGAATCATACATAATGTATCTCAATTTGAAAGGCAGATAAATTTGAATGGAAAACATTCAAAATAACGGAAAGATATGAAAGATTTTTCAGTGTATATTAATGGGGCTATAAAATTTTATTTTTATCTCACTACTTCTTCAAAGGATGTTGAATGATAAGACACATACTGGATTCCAGTTAGTCTCTGAAGATAAATGCCATTGTCTAATGCCTAAAAGTTAAAAGCCCAATCAACTTTTAAGACTCAGTTCTACGTTGCAATGGTGTGGAGATATCAATTGCTTTGGTATAAAATAAACTGCAAAAGCCTGAACAGTTATGGACATTCCAATTGCCTTCAATATCTTTTCATGTTGAAAAATGCGTCTGTGACTTTAAAACCTTATCTTAGTTTCACCAAAAGAACACAAGAAAAACCAGGTGGCTGTACCACAATGCTGAAAAATCGTGGCAGAGTATTTTTTTAATTATGGTCCCTGTTGCTTTGTTGGGAAACAACTTAAAGGTCATTGGGAGATGCTAAATCAAAGTAGAATCTGCTATCTAAAAATCAAATTAAAATGGCTGGAATCAGAAAATCCTGCTTGCTGTAGATGGAGCTAAGGTGCTTGACAGGATTTCCCAGTGATCAACCATTTTAATTCCACAGCCCCTTCCCATTACAACATGTCAGTTCACAACCTCTTCTACTCTCAGGTTGAAGGAGCAACACTTAATATTCCATCTGGATAGCCTGCAACCTGATGGCATGAACATTGATTTCTCTAACTTCTGGTATTTCTCCCTCCCTCCCCTCCTCTCTTTTTCCATTTCGCATTCTGGCTCCCCTCTTACCCCTTCTCTTCTCCTCACTAATGTATCACCTCCCTCCTTCCCTTTCCACCACAACCCACTCTCCTTTCCTATCAGATTCTTTTTCCTTCAGCCCTTTACCTTTTCTACCTTTCACCTCGCAGCTTCTAATTTCATCCACCTTCTCCCATCCATCTACTTTCCTCTGCACCTTCTAGCTTGTACTCTTTCCACTCCCCCCACCTGCTTATTCTGGCATCCCTTAAGTCTCGATGAAGGGTCTTGGTCCAACACATAAGCTCTTTATTCCTCTCCATTGCACTTGTGTATATTACATTACACATTGAAGTAACTTTCTGGTCAGATTGGACTTTTTTAAAGTAAAGAAACATTTCCCATTCTACTCTTTATGAATCATTTAAGAAGGAATAACAACTCTAAAAATCAATAACAGATAATCATTAAGGAACATACTTTACCAAATTGCTGGATAACTCTTTTTGTTGCAGCCTCATGGGTACTGCATTCATTCAGGTCTAGTGACAAAACAAGAATATCCTCTTCTTGTAATTCACTACAATCTACAAAATGAAACATATATATAAGTCACATAAAAAATATTAAAACAATCGTAAAGCAATAAACCACAAATCTAAAAGATAAGGCAGAACCCAAAAAGACAGAAACAAATTCAATTTATCATGCTAGTGGAACATAGGCAGATTGTTGCTCCAGATTGCAGCATCTGCAGTCTCTTGTGTCTCTCGCAGCATGATGCATTGATCTTTCAATTGAACTGGAAGAAGATGAGGAAAAAGTGAGCATAGTTAGGGTGGTGTTCAGAGCAGCACATCAGAACACAAGAAATAGGTAGGGTTGGACAGTTGGCCCCTCATCCATATGCCACCATTCCACCTGTTCAAGCTGTACTTTAACCTCATCGCTATTTTCTTGATCCCTTAATGTCTTTTTTTTTAAAAGTCTATTGAGCTGTCACCTCTCATCTTTCTAAACTTGAGTTAGTGCACCTAATCCCTCAGCCTAGAAGAAACCCAAAGGATTAATCTTGTGAATCTTTGCTATAACCTCCACTGCAAGCGTATTCTCTATGCGTAACACTCAACAGTGCATTACATAATAGGCCAAAGTACCACGTGATACCTGAATGCTTGCTAGACCTCCAAAATAATGTATAATGCTTGTTCTCAGTGCTCCAGTTAAAGAGCGTCCTAAACACATGCAGCTTTCAATCTCTCTCTGTTTAAAAAATACTTCCCCTTTTTTCCCCCCGTCAAATTGGGTGATTTCATATTTCATATGATTTCCCCCCCCCCCCCACCCCTTTTTTGCATCCTCCTCACATCCCACTTGCATTGCATATGGGAAGATATGGATAGATTACACTGGTCCCCTCACTCAAATCAGTTTCACTGACTATGAACACAATTCATGAGGCAGCCCACTGGTTACAGCCTGTAATCTAGAAATGACCCATTATCCCTATTATCTTCAGTCTTTTCAATTATCTTAGCCCAATACCATATACTATGACCTTTTAATAATCTCATTCATGATACCTCACTGTAGGCTTTCTGCAAGTCCAAATATAACACGTTATCTGGTTTAGCCTTAAAATGTCAAAAATTCCATCATATTTATCAAACATGCTTTTTCTTCATTAAAACCATGCTCTTTGTCCAATCCTATTACTATTTTGCTTAGTGCCTATTACCACTTCCTTAATAGATTCCAGTATTTTTTCTTCCAGTAATATTAGGGTAAGTGACCTGCTGGCAAAACACATTACTACATTAATTTACAACTTAATTTTCCAAGTGTTCTTCCATTAATTTATATCAATCGTTATTCAAAACATTTTTTCTTACCAAGGCAGTTTTGTTTAACTTGTTGCAGTTCAGCTTCTCTCCTTGAAGAGAGTACTAGTGAAGCCCCTAATTTTGCTAGTTGGTATGCTAATTCCTCTCCAATTCCAGATGAGGCTCCTGTTATCCATACAACTTTCTTACAGAGTTTGGTTTCTGTCAGAAATTAAATTTATGCTATTACATTTCAAAACAATTAACAAATTAACATGTTTCATGCATTAATAATTACATTCCTCAAGCTAGCCCGAATCTTGAATGTGTGTTCTTGATTGGAAAATTGGGGAGAAATCCATTACATCAGGTCTCCACCATCTTTGCCTGTGTTCAAATATGCTCATTGGGGATTTTGCAGAAAAAAAGTCACTGTCAGTTTACATAAATGATAAAAAACTACAAGAAATCTCACATTGTGCATGTGTCAAAGAAATAAAATTCCTCATCTCCCTTTTAATGATTTTACTAAATATTTTAACTCTATGCCCTTTGTTTCTTCTTCCCTCTGCTGACGGAAATATTTTTTTCTTATTGCTCCTCATTCTATACACTGAAAGGCTCCCTTTATCCTCCTCTGTTCCAAAGAAAACAACCCTGAACATTTTATTTTTTTAATCCCTGAATGGTTTCCAAAAACTTGTCCATCACCGAGCTAAACCAGCTAGTTTATAATTATTTGTTTTACCCATTCATCTCATTTTAAATACCAATACTGTAGCTATTCTCCAGTTGTCTGGCACAACTCCAGTAGCCAGAACCTCTGCAGGGAGAATAAAATATGACTAATGTAAACAGATACTTGATGGACAACTTGGACTCAGTGAGCCCAAACAGTCTGTTTCTGCACAGTTTGATTCAATAATAGGCATCTTTTTGTGTTTTTCTCTTTTTTCTTTATTACCTCTTTTCCCTAAACACCATTACAAATGTGCTCTTTCAGTGTTTCTCGGATGAAAATAACTATCTTTCTTGTGGCTTCCAAACAATTTGAAATACTTCTTTTACAATGGGTTAAACTTAGCATTCAGCAATACTGGAAATAGAACTCCAAATATAAATCTATTGAAAAAGATAAGATGGCCTATAATATATTTAGATGATTTCTGATGATTCTATTGGCTGCTTTAGTCTTGCAGTGCCTCATTTTTCTATTCCTACCACTCAGTGGAAATTCTCATACAGTTCAAAGTCCAAAGTTAATTTATCATCGAAGTACATATATGTCACAATATACAACCTTGGGGTTCGTTTGCTTGCGGACATACTTGGTATGTCCGACAACTATAATATCAATGAAAGACTGAACCCAACAGGGCAGACAAACAACCAATATAGAAAAGACAACAAACTGTGCAAATATAAAATAAATAAATAAACAATAAATATCAAGAACATGAGGTAAAGAGTACTTGAAAATGAGTCCTGAGATGAGGGAACTAGTTCAGTGACGGGTTTAGTGAAGTTATTCCACTGGTTCAAGAGTCTGATGCATGAGGGGTAAAAACTGTTCCTGAACCTGGTGGTGAGAGTCCTGAGACTCCTGTAGCTTCCAATGGCAGCAGCAGGAGGAGAGGATGGCCTGGTTGGTGGGGGTCCTTGATGATGGATACTGCTTCCCTGGGACAGCGCTCTATGTAGATATGCTTAATGGTGGGGAGGGCTTTACCCATGATGGACTGGCCCTATCCACTATTTTTTGCAGGCTTTTCCATTTAAGAGCATTGGTATTTCCATACCAGGCCATGATGCAGAAGTCAATGTACTCTCCATCTCACATTTCAAGGTTTAGAATGTTATGCTGAATTTTAGCAAACCTCTGAGGAAGTCGAGGCGGTGGCATGCCTTCTTAGTAATTGCACTTGAGTGCTGGGCCCAGGACAGGTCTTCTGAAATGATAACACCAGGGAATTTAATGTTGTTGACCCTCTCCACCTTTGATCCCCTGATGAGGACTGGCTCATGGCCCTTATCCTGAAGTCAATAATCATCTGCTTGGTCTTAGATTTTTTTTTAACAAGTGTGAGGTAGTTGTTAGGGCACAACTTAGCTAGATTTTCAATCTCCCTCCTATCTGCTGATTTGTCACCTTTGATTCAGCCTATGACAGTGGTGTCATCAGCAAACTCAAATATGGCCTTGTGGTTCATCTGTGCTGATGAAGATTATAAAGGAGATGTTATTGCCAACACAAATTGACTGGGGTCTACAAATAAAGAAACTAAGGATTCAATTGCACAAGCAGGTATGGCTAGCACGAGAGGGCATAGTTTTAAGGTGCTTGGAAGTAGGTACTGAGAAGATGTCGGGTAAATTTTTTTTAATGCAGAGAGTGGTGGGTGTGTGGAATGGGCTGCTGGTGGTGGTGGTGGTGGTGGAGGCGGAAGCAACAGTGTCTTTTAAGAGACTCCTGTATGGATACATGGAGCATGGAGCTTAGAAAAATAGAGGGCTATGGGTAAGCCTAGGTAGCTCTAAGGTAAGGACATGTTTGGCACAGCTTTGTGGGCCAAAGGGCCTGTATTGTGCTGTAGGTTTTCTATGTGTTGAAGCCATGGTCTTGAAGCTTATTAATTAGTTTTGCGGGGATGATCGTATTGAATGTCAAGCTGTAGTCAATAAAAAGCATCCTCTGTCTTCACTGTCTAGGTGTTCTAGGGTTGAGTGAAGAACTAGTGAAATGGCATTTGTTGTGGACCTATGTGATGATAGGTAAATTGGGAGTGGATCCAAGTTGCCTCTAAGGAGGCGTTGATGTGCTTCATCACCAAACTCTCAAAACAGTTCATCACCTGAAAAGATTTCCAGCCATGTGACTGAATCCAGGAAGTATATCTTGATTAGTCCAAAAAGGAATGCACACAGAAGTTTCAATTCACAAAGGGAACCGAGCTACGGTTGGGGGGGGGGGGGTGAAGAAGACTTGAAATGTTGTTGCTTATTCCAAAACAGGCAGACCCCTCTGCAGTTGGATTTGTCACCACCTTAAAAAATGGTTATGCCTTTGAAGTATCTCTGGCATCTTTTTTTACCCACACTTGGGAGATGCAGTTGCGACTGAAAATTTCTCTGCCAAGTTTCAAAATTTAGGTAAAGTAAAGTAGTACCATCTGCTACCAAGTTTTTTTTTGTTTTTCTATTTGTCATTTTGACTTCTTGCCAGTCAGAGGCAGACAGGCAAGTTTGGTTTGGGATCAAGTCAAGAATCAAAAAACAAATCCCATTTAAGGACTTCCTTCTAGCAAGCACTGATTGCCTCTCTGTCCTGGATATGTTGAAATGCAGTGGGATCAGTCTTGGGTTTTTAGGCCATTCATGATCTTAACAGGACAAATTAATCCGTAAGTGTCACTTTTTTTTTGTAAGTTGCCTCCCAGATTCAAGGTTTTAGTTAAGAAATGTTCTGCTGGACTTAGAATTTCAGATGACTGAGGATAGTTCCTTTTATTTTCTATTTTTTCCCACAAGAGTAACAACGTTCCCACTCCAGGAATGTGTTCTTATGTTTGTAGTTATTTTGCTGAATTTCATTATTATCAAACTAAATCTGATACTTTTTGACGCAGAAGCAAACAAGTCTGTTCAGAGTTGCCAATTTTGGTCATTTCAGTGTAGTTCTGGCACTGTAGAGACTTTACAGCGACTGTAGCTTGCAAGTTGTCTACTTATCAGTAAGCTATCAGGAAAGATCTCCCTTTGTGGTTCGTGAAAAATTCACAGTTGATTTCCTTGCTACAAAGATACATTATTTTTCTTTTCATTCACTGTTCAGAAATCATGCCTATTTATGCAAAAGCTTCCATATCTGTTGATATTATCTTTTCAAGTAAAAAGCAGTATTTTTTAAGCAAGATTTCTCCAACAGTCAACAATATTCATCACAGAGCAGATGACGTGGACATTCTTCATAGCTAAAGTCATTAACACAAAACTGTTCCCCTCAATAATTAGTATACCATTTTGGATACTGTTGGGGGGAGGGAGAAGCCACAGCCTGGAGATCTCTGACACCGAGTCTGGGTTTGTGGCTCAAAGGAAAAAGGAGGAGAAGAAGCAAGTTATATGATAGAGGAGACATTGGTTAGAGGAACAGAGAGGAGACTATGTGAATGAGAACAAAATTCCCTAATGGTTTGTTGCCTCCCAGGTGCCTGGGTCAGGGCCATCTCAGATTGAGTCCACAGCGTTTGTAAATGGGAGGGTGAGCAGCCAGAGGTTGTAGTCCACATCAGTACCAATGACATGGATAGGATTGGTGACGAGGCTCTGCAAAGTGAATTCAGGGAATTAGGTGCTTAGTTAAAGGAAGGACCTTCAGGGTTGAGATTCAGGATTGCTACTCAAGTCACGTACTACTGAGGCCAGAAACAAGAAGATCATACAGTTTAACATGTAGCTGAGGTCTTCAGACTCAAGGAAGGTGGGACCCGTACAGAAGGGACTAGTATCCTAGTGGGAAGGCTTGCTAGTGCTGCACAAGGGGGTTTGAACAAGAGTTTCAGGGGAATGGGAACCTGAGTGCCAGATCAGATAGTGGAGTATATGTGGAGAAAGATGTTAAGCCTACATACAACGTCAGGAATCAAAAGGTTTGAGCATGGTGGGACTAACGTCTGAGCTGCACATATTTCAATGCAAGGAGTATTGCAGGAAAGGTAAGTGAGCTCAGGGGATGGATCAATACATGGAATTATGACATAGTAGCCATTAATGAGACTTGGTTGTAGGAGAGACGGGACTGGTAGCTCAGTGTTCCAGGATTCCGTTGTTTTAGATATGATTGAGTTGGGAGGACTAAAGGGGGAGGGTGACAATACTAGAGAGTAAAATTTCACAGCAGTGTTCAATCAGGACAAACTGGAGAGCTTGTCTAGTGAGGCTTTAGGGGTAGAACTGAGGAATGAGAAAGATATGACCATGTAAATAGGATTATATTATAGACCACCCAACAGCTGCAGAATTTAAAGAGGCAAATTTGTAGAGAAATTGCAGACTGTTGCAAGAAACACAAGATTGTGATAGTAGGTTATTTTAACTTTCCATATATTGACACAGACTTCCATACTGTAAAAGGGCTGAATGGGGAACAGTTTGTTCAATGTGTTCAGGAAAGTTTCCTTAATTAGTACGTAGATATCCCAACTAGAGATTGTGTGATACTTGATCTCCTATTAGGAATGAGACAGGGCAGGTGGCAGACGTTTGTGTAGGAGAACACTTTGCATCTGGTGATCTTAATGCCATTAGTTTCAAAGTAATTATGTAAAAGGATAGGTCTGGTTCTCAGGTTAAGATTCTAAATTGGAAAAAGGCCAATTTTGATTGTATCAGAAAGGATCTGGCAAGTGTGGATCAGGATGGGTTGTTTACCTGGCAAAGCTGTACTTGGAAATGGGAAGACTTTAATTTGAAGAAACCAGGGTTTGCATGTTCCTATAAGAATAAAAGGATAACAGGGTTTATGGAACCTTCATTTTCAAGAGATGTTGAAGCCCTGATTAAGAAAAATGAGGAGGTGCATAGAAGGTATGGAAGACAGGAACAAATGAGGTACCTGAAGTATAAGAAATGCAAAAGAACATTCATGAAGGAAATTAGGAGGCCTAAAAGAAGACACGAGGTTGCTGCAGCAGACAAGTTGAAGAATAATCCAAAGAACCTTGAATCCCAAGGTTCAGTTACTTGGCATTCAAGATGAGACAGTAAATTGGATTAATCATTGGCTTCATGGGAGAAGTCAGAGAGTGGTACTATATGGTTGCCTCTCTGAAGGGCTGTGACCAGTGGTGTGAGCAGGGATCAGTGCTAGGTCTGTTGTTGTTTGTCATCTATATCAACGATTTGGACGATAATATAGTAAATTTGATCAGCAAATTTGCAGATGTTACCAAGATTGGGGATGTAGTGGATAGCAGGGAAGACTATCAAAGCTTGCAATGGGATCTGGACTAGCTGGAAAAATGGGCTGAAAAATGGCATATGGAATTTAATGTAGACTAGTGTGAGGTACTTTGGGAAGGCCATCAGGGTAGGCCGTACACTGTGAGGAGTGCAGTAGAACAAAGGGGTCTTGGAATATAGATCCATAACTCCTTGAAAGTGGCTAACAAAGACTTTTGACACATTGACCTTCATAAATCAATGTATTGACTAAAGGAATTGGGATATTAGGTTGAAATTGTATACGACACTAGTGGTGAGGCCTAATTTGTAGTATTCTTACCTACAGGAAAGATGTTGATAATTTTGAAAGAGTGCAGAGAATATTTACAACCTTTAGAGAAAGGTTGAATAGGTTAGGACCTTATTCCCTGGACTGTAGAAGACTGAGGGGAAATTTGATAGAGGTATATAAAATTATGAGGGGCATAGACAGGGTAAACGGAAGCAGGCTTTTTCTGCTGAGGTTGGGTAAAACTACAACTACAGGTCATGGGTTAAGGGTTAAAGGTGAAATGTTTAAGGGAAAATGAGGAGAACTTCACTTAATAGTTCTGTGCAAGCAGCACTTACAACACAACATGAAGTTTACATTGTTGACGATCAACTAGAGCTCAAGAAAAGCAGCAAAGCTATCAAGGCTGAAAAACAACAATATAGGGAGAAGACTGAGTCAAGATTCACAACGAATAGCACACGTGACTTGTGGCGAGGGCTGCATACCATCGCAGACTTCAAAGCCAAACGTTGTGGTGCTGCCAACATCGTGGCCTCTCTCCCAGATGAGCTCAATTGTTTTTATGCTCGGTTCGATGTCGCTAACTCTGAGCCTCCGTGGAAAGCCACCGCTACAACCTGCAACCTGGTCATCTGAGGCTGAGGTACGCAGATGTTTCCAACGAGTGGATAGTCACAAGGCTGCAGGACCAGACGGCATCCCAGGGCGAGTACTCAGGATGTGCAGCACAACTGGCAGGTGTGTTTACTGACATTTTTAATCTCTCCCTCTCCCAGTGTAGAGTGCCCTCCTGCTTCAAAGTATCCACCATTGTCCCTGTACCAAAAAAGACCAAGGTGACATGCCTGAATGACTGGCATCCTGTCGCACTCACCTCAATAATAAGCAAATGCTTTGAGAGGCTGGTCAAGGATTACAGCTGCAGCTTGCTACCACCCAGACTGGACCTCCTACAATTTGCCTACCAACACAACCATTCGACAGATGACGCAATAGCCACTGCTCTACATACTGTCCTTACACAACTGGAGAAGAAGGAGGCTTATGTGGGAACGCTGTTCTTGAACTACAGTTCAGCATTCAACACCATAGTTCCATCCAGGCTCGACAAGAAGCTCAGAGACCTCGGCCTTGACCCTGCCTTGTGCAGCTGGATCCTGGACTTCCAGTCTGATTGCCAGCAGGTTGTAAGAGTGGGCTCCCTCACCTCCAACCCTCTGACTCTCAATACAGGAGCCCCTCAGGGCTGTGTATTAAGTCCCCTCCTTTACTCTCTGTATACCCATGACTGTATCACCACCCACAGCTCCAATCTGCTATTTAAATTTGCCGACAACACTACATTGATTAGCCTTACTGTGTACAGTTCTGGTCACCGAATTATAGGAAAGATGTCAATAAAATTGAGAGAGTACAGAAGAGGTCTACTAAAACGTTGCCTGGGTTTCATCTCCTAAGTTACAGAGAAAGGTTGAACAAGTTAGGTCTTTATTCTTTGGAGCATAGAAGGTTGAGGGGGGACTTGATAGAGGTGTTTAAAATTATGAGGGGGATTGATATAGTTGACGTGGTTTGACTTTTTCCATTGAGAGTGCAGAAAATTCAAACGAGGACATGGGTTGAGAGTTAGAGGACAAAAGTTTAAGGGTAACATGAGGGGGAACTGCTTTACTCAGAGAGTGGTGGCTGTGTGGAATGAGCTTCCAGCAGAAGTGGTTGAGGCAGGTTCTATGTTGTCATTTAAAATTAACTTGGATAGATATATGGACAAGAAAGAAATGGAGGGTTATGGGCTGAGTGCAAGTCGATGGGACTAGGATAGGGTAAGAGTTCAGCATGGACTAGAAGGGCCAAGATGGCCTGTTTCCATGCTGTAATTGTTATATGGTTATCTCAAACAAGGTGGCCTACAGGGAAGAAGTCATCTCTCTGAAACAGTGGTGTCAAGAAAACAACCCCTCCCTTAATGTCGCAAAAACAAAGGATCTGGTTGTGAAATACAGGAGGAATGGAGGTGGGCTAACTCCTATTGACATCATTGGATCTGGGGTTGAGAGGGTAAACTGCTTCAAGTTCCTCGGCATCCACATCACCGAGGACCTCACGTGGTCTGTACACACCAGCTGTGTGGTGAAAAAGGCACAATGGCACCTCTTTCACCTCAAGTGGTTGAGGAAGTTTGGTATGGGCCCCCAAATCCTAAGAACTTTCTACAGGGGCATAATTGAGAGCATCCTGACTGGCTGCATCACTGCCTGGTATGGGAACTGTACCTCCCTTAATCGTAGGACTCTGCAGAGAGTGGTGTGGACAGCCCAACACATCTGTAGTTGTGAACTTCCCATGATTCAGAACATTTACAAGAACAGGTATGTAAAAAGGGCCCGTAGGATTATTGGGAACCCAAGTTATCCCAACCACAATCTATTTCAGCTGCTACCATCCAGGAAGCGGTACCGCAGCATAAAAGCCAGAACCAACAGGCTCCGGGACAACTTCTTCCACCAGGCCATCAGACTGATGAACTCACACTGATTTGAGTGTACTCTTTATTACATTGACTGTTCTGTTTATTATAAATTACTATAATTGCATATGGCACGTTTAGATGGAGAAGAACATAAAGATTTTTACTCATGTATGTGAATGATGTAAGAAATAAAGGCAATTCATTCATTCAAAGAATGGTGAGATTGTAGAAAAAACTGCCAGCACAAGTAGTGGATGTGATTTGATTTCAATAGTTAAGAGAAATTTGGATAGGTACATGGATGATAAGGTATTGAGGGCTGCAGTCTGGGTGCAAATTGATGGGACTAGGCAGATTAATGGTTCAGCACAGACTAGGTGGGCCAAAGGACCTGTTTCAGTGCTGTAGTGTTCTATGACTCTAAGCATCAACTTTTTTTTTCTTCAACTATTTCCAGTATTTGCTGTTTTGATTTGCTCCACAATATCCAATTTCCTTGAAGATTCTTATTAACATAAAATTTATGCTAGAACACTCAATGATTCTGGATAGAAAGACTTAGCATAGCACTCTATTGAATGACTGGGAGCTAGCAGGTCTTACTGAGTGGAATGATGATGCAGATGTGACTGACTAGCAAGACTGATTTGTAACTAATGCCATTAACTGACAAGCAAAAGGGAAAAGGCTGGAAAATGTAACATGAAGATTCAGTACAATTGCTACATGTGCATAAAAGATGCCTTTTGCCTACATGTTGACAGCAAGGTGGTTGTCCAATTTTATTCAAGATATACTAAGTCTTCTCATTGCTGTTCTAGTTTCATCCCAGTTGAGATTAACAAACATTCAGACTTGGACCTTCATGACCTTTATTGCTCAGTATATTCATTTAATTTACTTAACTAGAGCAACAGTGTGAAGTTTATCAATGAAGGTGCAGGCAATTGGTATAAATTATTAAAAATGCAGTTCAATCAAATCTGAAAAATTTCCTGTTGGTGGATTGGATTAATTAATTTAAGAAAAAGAGAATTAAGTTTGAGTTTTTTTTTTACCTGGTTTACTTCCCAGATATTCAGCCCATAACAAACTGAAATCTGCATCAGCTCTGAAGAACCGAATAAATTGTATAATCACATAAATCACCAAACAGTAACACACTGCTGACTGGAGATCCATTGCTTTAATATCTGAAAAAAAGTGATTAAATCAATCTTTAATGGATGATTTTTCAATTTAATTCTAGTTTTTCACAAGTAAGGTTAAAAAAACAGGTTAATGTGTTAACAAATCAGATAACTCAAATATGTATAAAAATTAACTTAGGTTACTCAAACTCAGGAATTATGTCAGGAATGCAAATATAATTATTTATTAATATTTTTTCTTCTCATTTTTCTGTTTGGAACTTATGACTATTGTTTCAAAAACTTTTAGAGCTGTTGATGATTTATCTTTTAAAGTGACAAGCAATCCAGTATTTTTAAGGAAGGTTTGGACTGTATGGGAACAGCAAATTGGAATTACCAATTGCAAGTCTTGTGGAAGAATTCAAATGCGCCAAAGCAAGGTTGGTCATGACCCTCACTGAATCTGAAGATACTGTTATTTGAACAGCGCCCCCCCCCCCCGTGTGGCAACGGGGAAGAAGTGGACTCCATCTGAAGCCGTTCGGAGTGCTCTTCGCTTCAGGGACGTGGTTGGCCAAGTCCAACTTGGCAGAGCTGGTCTCGGGCTCGTCCCAAATAGGGTAATCTTCTGCCTTTCACACATTCTTCTGTAGATTTACCCGGTGGGTCTGGCTGCAGTGACAACCATTTCACCATTTCAGCAGAAAGCAGAAATCTGCCTGTGTTCCAACACTGCTTCATTGTGTTTCAACTCCAGTACAACAGTACAATCCTTAGTACGATCTTCTTTGTACTACTCAAACTGCACAAACTGGATTATTTCACTACAAAGAATGTGTGCAATAGAAATTTAGCACAAGGTCTAAATGCTAATTGTGGCAGACCTCTACCAAACAATGTAGACTGTTTACTACATTGAAAACAGTAGTTATCAAATCAATCAATTTCCAATAAAAGGAAATCTATTTTACGTTTCCCTTTTTTAAAAATATTTACCTCAAGAATTGTCTATTATCATATCTGGGTTATACTTTGGGATTACATAAAAATAAATCTTTTACAAAATGAGTAGCTATTCCAATTCAGCATTGGCTGAATGTTACTTTAATGATGGCATCATCAGCATGTATACCTGTACCAGTCACTTACATAGCCTCCCCAGTGCATTGATGAATGTAATGAAGTCACCTCATGCAACTCCATTGAAAATTCAGCAGGTTAATCAATGAATGCAGACTGACACAAATTACAGCTGTAACTTATCTTTAAGTAATGGACATATCAAACCATCTAGACTATGTTTCCTATTCTTGTTAATCTCTTGAGAGCCCCTTTTGTGGTTTAAAAAAGCTCCTTTGTGTTTTTACTAATGCCAATAATCATAAAACCACGTGTGGTTTTAGAAGTTTTTTTATTCATAGCATGGGTAACCAAAGGAGCCGGGAGACAGATGAGTAATTGATGAAGGCAGGCAGGGAAAGAAAATAAAACATGGAGATACAAATGGAGCAAGATGAGAAGAGGGGAGTTCGAAGTCTGGAGACAGCTGCTGGAGGAAGCTCAACAGGAACACCAAGTGTTACTTATCAAAGCCCAGCACTGGTATGCCAAGTACACCCCAGCTCCCTCCACTACCTGGCACACCCTGCTCAGTCTCACAGCCCCTCCTTGGTCCTCCAGTCTTCTAAGCTTCCTTTCTCACCACACCCCTTTTCATTTTTATACTTGCAATTTTGCTTCTCCACTCAGTCCCAATGAAGGGTTTTGATTCAAAACATCAATAATTCCTTTCCTTCCACAAATGCAAATTAATCTGCTGAGTTCTTCTGATTATTTGTTGCTCCAAAATCCAGCATTCTGTGTCTCCAATGTTTAAGAGGCATTTTGACGGACACTTCAACAGAAAATTATGGATGAATATAGACAGCTTACATGCAATTTAAATTGACATCATAGGCAATATATACATTGCCAGTCAAAAGGCTAGTTCCTGTGTTATATTGCTGTAAAATATCAGGACAGATCATATATTATAGACAGTCCTTAAAAAGGTACCCTTATTTTTATATGCACTGTGAAATGAGTAACTGAAGCTAAAAGTAATACATTGCAGCAAATATAAACTGTGTAATCCAATCCAAAAACCAAAATATGGAGATGCTGGAAATCTAAAGTAAAACAGAAAATAATGATAAAATATTCGTCACATCAGGCGGCACTGATGGAGAGAGAACCAGCGTTATTATTTCAGGTCAACAACCTATCATCATAAAACGAGATAATTTTGATAAAAGAAGCACTTTCAGAGGAGTAGAAACATTGTTTAAATGTTAGAATAAACCCAGTAACCTAATTATATATTATGAAACAAAACCACATTAGGTGACATTAGGGCTGCTAAAAACTTGAATAGAGAAGCAGGTTAAAGGGAGAGGCCAAAAGAGGAAATTAGGCTGGTGCAGTCGGCTTAAGACAAGGATAAAGGATAAAGGCGAAGAGCTGGCTTTCGTTTAAGACTGAATCTTCGCTATGAAAATGTGTAAGATAATTAACGCAGTTCAATATTATCTAATTTACCTATATGACTGAGTCGGGGAGTCGCCGCTCGATGAAGACGTACGTGGGCGGCGATTACATCATTTCCGGATACAAATCTCCCACCGATTCAGTTCATCAGATTGCCGATTCAATCATCCTTTCGCAAAACGCTGTGCGTGCAAGGTTAAATCTTTTTCCAACACTGGCATTGTGGGAGAGCAGACAGTTGAGCACTATTTACTCAATATGCAATGATGTCTCATTTCATTTTGGTTTTGTGGGAGAAATGCATATTTATGAAGGCAATTCAGCGTTCATATTTCAGTGGCTAAAAGTCATCAACTTGAAACATTATCTTCGTGCCTCTCTGTCTCCGTCTCCCATAAGACATAGGAGCAGAATTAAGCCACTCGGCCCGTCGAGTCTGCTCCGGCATTCTAAACACACACACACACCCGCGGAATATTTTAGACATTTCGTTACTTCCATAACTTTTGACATACTCAATTGTTTGAAGTAACATTTCAAACATTTATTACCAAAGTTGGACAGGAAAGGGTTGATAACATCATAGGACCCTTTGGATTAGGGGAGAAAAATGAAAATGGAGGAAGGTTTACTGATTGGTGTGTCAGAAACAGCCAAGTGATCACCAATACTTGGTATAAAAACCATCCACGTAGATTGTGTTCTTGGATTAGCCCTGGAGATAGAACAGGGAATCAAATAGATTTCATTACCATCAATGAATGCTTTAGAAATAATATCACAAATTCTAAAGCCTACCCAGGAGCAGACTGTGGTTCAGATCACCATCCAGTAATAGCTACCATTAAAACAAAATTTTAAGAAGCTGAAATGTGGAAAAAAGAGAAAGAAGTATATGTTGGGTGAACTTAAAAAAAGATAGCATACTTAAGCAACAATTCAAGACAGCTGTAGAAGAACACCTCAACGAACATGTAACAGCACCTATTTGGGACAGATTTAAATATGCTATACAGCAATCAGCAGAGGAGATAATCCCAGTAGAAGAAATCCAACACATCAGCAAGGGGTGGATAACCCAAGAAATTCTAGATCTGATGGAACAAAGAAGGTTAGTGAAGAATAATGAAGTGCGATACAGAGAGCTAGACGGACAGACCAGACAATTGCGCAATATTGCAAAGGAAGAATGGCTGAATCAAAAATGCAATGAAGTAGAAGGCCATATTAACAACAGCAAAGAAATGCACAAGAAAATTAATGAAATTACTGGAATTAAGAAAACCTCCTCTACAGGATGCATAAGATCAGCAGGCAGACCCATACTAATAGATCCAGATCAAGTATGTGAGAGATGGATTCAGTATTTAGAGCAGCTTTTTGAAGATAATAAAGGGAAACCCCCAGATATGAAACACCCTAATTCTGGCCCATCTATTACCAAAGAAGAAACAACTAAAGCAATGAAAAGCATGAAACATGGTAAGGCCACTGGACCTGATGAAATTTCTATGGAAATGATATAAGCCCTGGAAGATCTGGGCATAGGTATTCTTTTTGAACTGTTTAATGGCATATATGAGTCTGGTGTATTGCCAGACGATCTCTTGAAATCAGTATTTATAACTCTGCCAAAAATTCCTGGAACTGCTGACTCTGAAAATTATAGAACAATCAGTCTTATGAGTCACATAATAAAGATTTTGTTGCGATTTGTTCTGAGTCGAATTAAAAACAAGTTAAGACCTGAAACTTCTAAAATACAATAGGGATTTATTGAGGATAGAGGAACTAGGAACACAATTTTCATACTACAAATGCTTTCAGAAAGGGCATATGCTTTCATATCTAAATGATGCTTTTTTATGTTTTATTGATTTCACTAAAGCATTCGACAAAGTGCAACATGAAAAATTATTTCAAATTCTCGCTAAACTAAACATTGACGGAAAGGACCAACAACTGCTTCAAAATTTATGTTGGAACCAAACGGCGGCAGTAAAAATTGATGATAATATAAGCAGTTGGACTAAAGTTCAAAGAGGAATTAGACAGGGACGTGTTGCCTTGCCGGAATTGTTTAATATCTATAATGAAATGATTCTCAGAGAAATAGAAGACCTAGATGGGATAAAAATTGGAGGTGTTAACATCAACAATGAGATATGCAGACGATACCACCCTAATAGCAAATGCTGCAGAAGACCTACAAATCCTCCTAGACAAAGTAGTACAAACAAGTGTAGATTTTGGTCCAACCGTCAACTGTGAAAAAAAAAACAAATGTATGGTAATATCAAAACAGCAGGATACTCCCAACTGCCAATTGTACATCGGTAAACAAGAGATTGAACAAAAGACCAGCTTTAATTACCTTGGTAGCTTTATAGCACAAGATGCTAGAAGTAAAGTAGAAATAAAAAGAAGAATTGCCATTGCTAAAACCAACTTCCAAAAAATGAAACCCATTTTTACCAACAGACACATTTCTATGACAACAAGGCTTAGGCTACTAAAATGTTACATCTGGTCAATCTTGCTGTATGCTTCCGAAACATGGACTATAACACCAGAACTCCAAAGAAACTTAGAAGCAACAGAAATATGGTTTCTTAGAAGAATGCTGAAAATACCTTATAGAGATAGGGTAACTAATGAGACAGTACTCCAATGTGCCCATACAAAAAGATCTTTAATGAGAACTTTAAATGAGAGGAAGCTTAAATTCCTGGGCCATGTCATCAGAAAGGGAGAAATAGAATGCCTTACATTACAAGGCGGTATGCCTGGGAAACACGGAAGAGGAAGACAAAGAAGAAAATATATGGACACTGTGAAAGAACTAACAGATCTAAGTGTGGGAGATATCATTGACGCTGCATGGGATTGTTTGATGTGGAAAGCCATGATCACCCAAGTGTGTAACGTGCAAGGAACATGATGAAGAAGATTACCAAAACATAAGCTCTGATTTTACTTTTTAAAATATTTTAATAGAGAATTTTGTCAATTTTTTTGATGTATTTAGGGGAACTAAACACATAAGGAGTGTGAGAAAGTTGAACTTTGGAGATAAAATCCGAGGAAATGAAAAAGCACTTGCAGAAGTTATGTATTAACGTTAAATATGGTTTTGTGGTTTTATTTCATATGATTGGAGTAACTGGAGAGCAACAAATATAATTCAACATTGATATATTCAATTAAATGCATTGAGGTGGCAGAATGTCAGTGAACAGACAATATGACAATGTGGAGCAGATAATATGACCCTAAAATCAAAGAACTATGGATAACGGAAATCTGAATTAAAAATAGAAAATGTTAGAAATGCTTAACAGGTCAGGCATCATCTGTGCAAAGAGAAATTGGGTTGGTGCTTCAGTTCAAAGATCCTTCATTAGAAGTGGAAAAGTGAGAAAGCAAGTTAGTTATAAGTTGCAGAGAGGTTGAGGGAAATTCAAACTTGCCATGGTTATATAATACTTAAAAGCATGCCCTCCAGTAAGTTATCATACTGACATTTAGTGAGTGCAAGTGAGAATTAATACAGTAAATTGATACCAAAAGAAGAAATGTGGAGATGTTTGGTAGATGAAGCATATTTGAAGAGGATGACAAAGGCATGTTAATATCATAGTGGCTAGTTCTGATAAAAACAGGGAAAGTGAATTACTTTAAATTGTTGAATTTGATATTGAGTTATAGTGGTTGTAATATGGCCTCATGGAAATTATGTTGCTGCTCCTTAGGCTGATGTTGGGCTTAATTGAAACAGTGTATGAATCCACTGAGGTCAGACTGGGTGGGATGGACAGTGAATGACACCAGTTTAAAAATTTAGGTCTACCCTGCAGACTGAGCAATGGAACTCAGCATGGAGATCACGCAATCTGTGCTTGGTTTCTTCGATGTCAGAAGATCACAGTATGTGCACTGAACTGGCAGGAGTGTAATTGAACAGCCACTTTGATTGAAAGCACTGTAGGGTGCATGGATGATCGTAAGTCAGGAAATAAATAACTAAATGAATCCTGAGGTGTCCATTCTGTACTCCTTACAATCAAAGCCACATATTGAAGTAGTCCTTATTTTGCATTTGTTATCACATGCCTTGGTATATGGAGAAGTGATTGGAAAATATTTATTACCATAAGACATAGGAGCAGAATTAGGCCATTTGGCCCATAGAATCTGCAGTGCCATTCGATCATGGCTGAAGCAACACACATCAAAGTTGCTGGTGAACGCAGCAGGCCAGGCAGCATCTCTAGGAAGAGGAACAGTCGACGTTTCGGGCCAAGACCCTTCATCAGGACTGATCCTTTTTTCCCCTCCTCAACCCCATTCCCCAGCATTCTCTCCATAATCTTTGATGCCGTCCAATCAAGTATCTATTAACATCTGCCTTAAATATACCAAACAATCTAGCCTCCACAGCTGCGTGTCGCAACAAATCCCACAAATTCACCACCCTCTGGCTAAAGAAATTTCTCTGCATCTCTGTTTTAAATGGAAGCCCCTCTATCCTGAGGCTGTGCCCTATTGTCCTAGACTCTTCCTTCATGGGAAATATCTTTTCCACATCTACTCTGTCTAGGCCTTTCAACGTTTGAAAGGTTTCAATGAGATCCACCACCACCCACCCATCCTTCTAAATTCCAGTGAGTACAGTCCCAGAGCCATCAAACATTCCCTGTATGATAACCCTTTCATTCCCAGAATCATCCTTGAGAACCTCCTCTGGACCCACTCCAATACCAGCACATATTTTCTTAGATGAGGAGCCCAAACTTGTTCACAATATTTAAGGTGAGCCTTACTGGTGCCTTATATCACATCACATCCTTGCTCTTGTATTCTAGATCTCTTGAAATGAATGCTAATGTTACATTTGCCTCCCTCACCACCAGCTCAATCTGCAAGTTAGCTTTTAGGGTGTTCTGCACAAGAACTCCCAAGTCCCTTTACATCTCAGATTTTGGATTTTCTCCCAGTTTAGAAAATAGTCTGCACATTTATTTCTACTACCAAAGTGCACGACTATGCATTTTCCAACATTGTATTTTATTTTCTATTTTCTTGCCTATTCTCCTAATCTGTCTAAGTCCTTCTGCAGCCTACCTGTTTCCTCAACACAACCTGGCCCTCCACCAATCTTCATATCATCTGCAAACTTGGCAAAAAGCCAACTATATCATCATATAAATCATTGGTATACAGCATAAAAAGTAGTCCCAACACCAACCCCTGCAGAACACCAGTAGTCATTAGCAGCCAAACAGAAAAGGACCCTTTTATTCCCATTCGCTGCCTCCTACCTGTCAGCCAATGACTTTTGATAGCTTTAACTATCAAGAACCTATCAACCTCTGCTTTCAATATACCAAATTATATAACCTCCACAACCGTCTGTGGTAATGAATTCCACTGATTCACAATTCTCTGGCTAAGGGAATTCTTTCTCATCTTTGTTCAAAAAGCACGTCCTTCTATTCTGAGGCTGTGCCCTCTGGTCCTAGACTCCCCCACTATAGGAAAAATCCTCTCCATGTCCATTCTATCTAGGCTTTTCAATATCCAATAGGTTTCAAATGTTCCTCAAACATTAACCATTTCATTCCTGGGATTATTGAACCCCCTCCAATGCCAGCAAATTTGCTGACTACACTAGGGTGGTGAAAATCAGTATATAAGACATGAGACATTGGAGCCATTTGGCCCATCGAGTCCACTCCACCATTTGATCATGGCTGACCCATTTGCCACTCAACTCCATTCTCCTACCTTTTGCCCATAACCTTCCATAACTTAAATACACTCAGTGACCTGGCCTCCATAGCCACCAGTGATAATGAATTCCACAGATTCACCACAATCTGGCTAAAGAAATTCCTCCTCACCTCCATTCCAAATGAACATCCACTCTAACTAGTCTTTCAACTTTTGATAGATTTTAATGAGATCCACTTCATTCTTCCAAATTCCAGTGAGTACAGGTCTAGAGCCATCAAACGCTCCTCATACAAAAAGTCATTCAATCCCGGGATCATTTTCGTGAACCTCCTTTGAACCCTCCCCAATGTCAGCACATCCTTTCTTAGATAAGTGGCCCAAAACTGCTCACAATACTCCCAAGTGAGGCCTCACGAGTGCCTTATAAAGCATTACAACCTTGTTTTTATATTCTAGTCCTCTTGAAATGAATGCTAACATTGCATTTGACTTCCTTACCATCAACTCAATATGCAAGTTAACCTGTAGGAAATCCTGCAAGACAACTCCTAAGTCCCTTTGCACGTCAGATTTTTGAATTTTTCCTAGTATATAAAATAGTCCATACTTTTATTCCTTCTAGCAAAGTGCATGACCATGCACTTCCTGACACTGTATTCCATCTGATATTTGGCCCAATCGCTGAATCTGACTAAGTCCTTCTGTAGCCTCCCTGCTTCCTTAACACTACCTGCTCCTCCACCTATTGTATTATCATTCCCAAACTTCGACACAATGCCATCAATTCCTTCATCCAAATCATTGCTGTACAAAGTAAAAAGAAGAACTCCCAGCACCTTCAGAATACCACCAGTCACCAGCAGCCAATCAGAAAAGACTCCCTTTATTCCCACTCATGCCAATCAGTCAATGCTCTATCCATGCTAGTATCATTCCTGTAATACCATGGGCTCTTATCTTGCTAAGCAGCCTCATGTGTGGCACCTTGTCAAAGGCCTTTTGAAAATCCAAGTACACAATATCCACCGATTCTCCTTTGTCTATCCTGCTTATTATTACCTCAAAGAATTTCAATAGATTTGTCAGGCAAGATTTTCCCTTAAGGAAACTATGCTAACTATGGCCTATTTTATCATGTGCCTCCAAGAATTCTGAATCCTCATCCTTAGCAATCGATTCCAACATATTCCCAATCACCGAGGTCGGACAAACTGGTCCCTTACTTCTGCCTCCCTCCGTTCTTGAAAGGTGGAATGACATTTGCAATTTTCTAGTCCTTCGGAACTATGCCAGAATCTAGTGATCCTTGAAAAATCATTACTAATGACTCCACAGTCACCTCAGCTACCTCTTTCAGAAACCTCAGGTGTGGTCCAGGTGACTTACACTTTTCAGATTCCCAAGCATCTTCTCCCCAGCAATTGCAATTGCACTCATTTCTGCCGCCTGACACTCTCAAACTTCTGGCATACTGATAGAGTCTTCCACAGTGAAGACAAAAGCACTAATTTCAGTTTGTCCACAATTTCCTTCACTCCATTACTACTTTTCCATCATCATTTCCCAGGAGTCCGATATTTACTCTTGCCTCTCTTTTACTCTTTATATATCTGGGAAAAAAAACCCTTTGGTATCCTCTTTGATATTATTCGCTAACTTAACTTCAGACTTAACCATATAACCATATAACAATTACAGCACAGAAACAGGCCATCTCAGCCCTTCTAGTCCATGCCAAACTCTTACTCTCACCTAGTCCCACCGACCTGCACTCAGCCCATAACCCTCCATTCCTTTCCTGTCCATATATCTATCCAATTTAACTTTAAGCAACAACATCGAACCTGCCTCAACCACTTCTGCTGGAAGCTCGTTCCACACAGCTACCACTCTGAGTAAAGAAGTTCCCCCTCATGTTACCTCTAAAGTTTTGCCCTTTAACTCTCAATTCATGTCCTCTTGTTTGAATCTCCCCCATTCTCAATGGAAAAAGCCTATCCATGTCAACTCTATCAATCCCCCTCATAAATTTAAACACCTCTATCAAGTCCCCCCTCAACCTTCTACGCTCCCCACATCCCCGTTTCTTCATTTTGTTCTTTATGCATTTTTTTAGTTGCCTTCTGTTGGTTTTTAAAAGCTTCCCAACCCTCCCATTAATTTTTGCTCTGTTATTGCCTTCTGTTTTGCTTTTATGTTGGCTTTGACACCCCATGTCAGCCACAGCTGTGTCATTCTGCCTTTAGAATGGATGTATCAAACCTGCATCTTTCGAATTGCTCCCAGAGACTCCAGCCATTGGTGCTCTGCCATCATTGCTACTAGTATCCCCCTCCAATCAACTTTGGCCAGCTCTTCTCTCATGCCTCTGTGATTCCCTTTATTTCACTAAATACTGAACACATCTGACTTTAGCTTCTCCCTCTCAAATGCAGGGTGAATTCTATCATATTATGATCACTGTCTCCTAAGAGTTCCTTTACCTTAAGATCCCTAATAAAATCTGGCTCATTAAGGACATAAGAATAGGAGCAGGAGTAGGTCATCAGGCCCATCGAGCCTGCTCTGCCATTCAATAAGATCATGGCTGATCTGGCTGTGGACTCGTCTCCACCTACCTGCCTTTTCCCCATAACCCTGAATTCCCCTACTATGCAAAAATCTATCCAACCTTGTCTTAAATAGATTTACTGAGGAAGCTGCCACTGCTTCATCGGGCAGAGAATTCCACAGATTCACCACTCTCTGGGAAAAGCAGTTCCTCTTCATCTGTGTCCTAAATCTACTCCCCTGAATCTTGAGGCTATGTTCCCTAGTTCCAGTCTCACCTACCAGTGGAAACAACTTTCCTGCCTCTATCTTATCTATCCCTTTCTTAATTTTCTATGTTTCTATAAGATCTTCTCTCATTCTTCTGAATTCCAGCAAGTACAGTCCCAGGTGACTCAATCTCTCCTCAGTCTAACACCCCTATCTCTGGATTCAACCTAGTGAACCTCCTCTGCACTGCCTCCAAAGCTAGTATATCCTCCTTCAGGTAAGGAGACCAGATCTGCACACAGTACTCCAGATGCGGCCTCACCAATACCCTGTACAGTTCCAGCATAACCTCCCTGCTCTTAAATTCAATCCTTCTAGCAATGAAGGCCAACATTCCATTTGCCTTCTTGATTGCCTGCTGCACCTGCAAACCAACCTTTTGTGATTGATGCACAAGCACTCCCAAGTCCCGCTGCACAGCAGTATACTGCAATTTTTTTTACCATTTACATAATAATCTGCTCTTTCATCTTTCCTTCCAAAGTGGATGACCTCGCATTTACCAACATTGTACTCCATCTACCAGACCCTTGCCCACTCACTTCTATCACTCCTATCTTTATCTCTTTGCAGACTCTCCGTATCTTTTGCACAATTAGTTTTTCCACTTAATTTAGTATTATCAGCAAACTTAGACACAGTACATTTGGTCTCCTCTTCCAGATCGTTAATGTATATCGTGAACAGTTTGCGGGCCCAGCACCAACCCCTGCGACACACCACTCACCACTGATTGCCAACCAGAGTAATACCCACGTATCCCAACTCTTTGCTTTCTATTAGGTAACCAATCCTCGACCCATGCTAATACATCACCCTGACTTTATACATCATTATTGTATGGACAAGTCTTTTATGTTGCACCTTATCAAACACCTCTGGAAATCCAAGTAAATAATATCCATCTGTTCCCCTCTAACCACTGCGCTCATTATATCCTCAAAGAATTCCAGTAAGTTTGTCAAACAGGACCTGCCTTTGTTGAATCCATGCTGCATTTGCCTGATGGTTCCATTTCTTTCTAGATGTCTCGGTATTTCTTCTTTAATGATAGCTTCAAGCATTTTCCCAACTACAGATGTTAAAGTCAAGTTTATTGTCATTTCGACTATAAGCTGCTGGTACACTACACAGTAAAAACGAAACAATGTTCCTCCAGGACCATGGTGCTACCTGAAACAACACTAGACTATGTGAGAGAACACAAGGCTACACTAAACTATGTAAAACAACATAAAAACTGCACTAGACTACAGACCTGCACAGGACTACATAAAGTGCACAAAACAGTGCAGGGCAGTACAATAATTAATAAGCAAAACAATAGGCACAGTAGAGGACAAATTACACTATAATAATAAATGATGTAGATGTCAGTCTAGTCTGAGTATTGAGGAGTCTGATGGCTTGGGGGAAGAAACTGTTGCACAGTCTGGTCATGAGAGCCCGAATGCTTTGGTATCTTTTGCCAGATGGCAGGAAGGAGAAGAGTTAGGTAACTGGCCTATAGTTACCTACCTTTTGCCTACATTCTTTTTTGATCAGTGGTGTGGCATTCGCCATCTTCCAATCTGCCGGAACCTGCCCAAAGTCCAGAGAATTTTGGTAAATCATCACCAAAGCCTCTACTATAACTTCTGCCATTTGTTTCAGTACCCTGGGGTGCATTCCATCAGGATCAGAGGACCTATCTATCCTCAGGCCCACGAGTTTGCTCAGCACTACCTCTTTAGTGATACCTATTGTATCGGGGTCCTTATCTCCCATTGCATCCATAACATCTCTCTTTGACATGTTGGACATGTCCTCCATCGTGAAAACCAACACAAGATAGTCATTCAAAGCCTTGGCCATTTCCTCATTACCCAATATCAATTCCCTCTTCTCGTCCTCCAAGGGACCTACATTCACCTTAGCCACCCTTTTCCGCTTTATATAATCACAAGAACTTTTACTATCGGTTTTTCTATTTTGTGCTAGTTTATTTTCATAATGTAGCTTCTGTTTCTTTATTCCTCACTTAGTGGCACTTTGTTGCTTTTTGAAGTTTTCCCAATCTTCCAGTTTTCCACTACTCTTAGTGACTTTGTATGCACAAGCTTTTAGTTTGATGCCTTCTTTTATTTCCTTAGTTATCCATGGTTGGCTCTCCCCACCCTTACTTTCCTTGCTTTTAACTGGAATATACTATTGTTGAGCACTGTGAAAAATCTCTTTGAAAGTCTTCCACTGTTCCTCAACTGTCCCACCATATAGCCTGTGTTCCCAGTCTACACTAGCCAAATTCTCCCTCAACCCATTGTAGTCTCCATTATTTATGCATAATACACTGGTTTTAGACTGAACTATTGCACCCTCCACTTGTATGAGAAATTCACTCATACTGTGATCACTCTTTCCAAGAGGATCCCTAACTACAAGATCACTAATTTTACCTATCGCATTCCACAGAACCAGATCTAAGATAGTACATTCCCTTGTAGGTTCAGTAACATGCTGTTCAAGAAAGCCAACACGGATGCATTCTATGAAATCTTCCTCAAGACTGCCTTGACCAACTTGATCCATCCAATCTATGTGCAAGTTAAAGTCCCCCATGATAATTGCTGTTCCATTCTTATATTCCTCAGATATTTCTCTGTTTATTGCCTGTGCCACTGTAATGTCATTATTCGGTGACCAATAGACAAATCCCACCAGTGATTTTTTTCCCCCTTTAATATTCCTAATCTCTACCCAGATGTTTTCAACATTCTGCTCCTTAGGTATTATGTCATCTCTCACTATCGCCCAGATCTCATCTTTAAATAAGAGCGCTACCCCACCTCCCTTACCTTCCTGCCTGTCCTTCTGTATTACCAGATACCCTTGGATATTGAATTCCCAATTCTCTCCACCTGCAACCACATCTCTGTAATGGCCACTAAATCATACCTCTTTGTACTGATTTGAGCCACAAGTTTATTGACCTTGTTTTGAATACTACGGGCATTCAAATAAGGTGCCCTTACACTCATTGTGCTTTTAAAATCTTGTAATCTTTTACTCTTTTGCTCTTGACTTTTCTTCACTCCACTCTTACATTTCTCTTTTTTATCTTTTGTTTGTTCTTTATCTTTATCCACATTTTTTTTTACTTTATCCATACTTCTCCAATCTGTTGAACCCACCCCCTACTGTTTAGCTTAAAGCCCTAGTTATGCAATTCGCTAGGATCCAGGTCCCATCACGGTTCAAGTGGAGCCCGTCCCATTGGTACAGCTCCCTCCTTCCCCAGAGATTACTACCTTTTTGGTTCTGCTTTTTAATTTGGTCCCCATCTGCTCTAATTCCTTCAGCAGAACCTCTTTCCTCATTCTATCTACATTGTTGGTACCCACATGAACCACAACAACTGCAAATTCTTTCCCCTCCCACTGCAAGTCAGATAAGATGTCCTGAACCCGGGCACCAGGCAGGCAACACATACCTCGGGATGCTCTATCCTCGCAACAGAGAACTCTGTCTATTCCCCTGACTATACCAGCCCCAATTATCACTACATTTCTCTTCTTTCCCTCCTCTTGAATGACTCCCTGTGCTACAGTGCCACAGATAGGTTGTTCAACCTTCCTACAGCCCCCACTGTTATCCACACAGGGAGCAAAAATCTCAGACCTGTTGGACAAGCTCAAGGGCTGAGGCTCCTCCAGCACTGTCTCTTGGATCCCACTACCCACATCACTCGCAGTCACACCCTCTTGTCCCTGACCACAAATCAAATTTGAGGCAGCTGATCTAATGGGTGTAACTACCTCCTGAAGCGGAGAATCCAGGTAACTCTCCCCCTCCCTGATGCGCCACAGTATCTGAAGCTCAGATTCCATGTCAACTTTTGAGACTGAGTTCCTTGAGCGTCCAACACTTGCTGTGGATGTGGTCACCGGGAACCACAATGGGGTCCACCAGCTACCACATTATGCAGCTATAGCACATCACCTCATCCGGCATCATCCCTAATTTATTTAATTAGCTGTAATTTAGTGACTTTTTATTCCACCACTACAAAAACCTTACTTGCTACTTACCTGTGCCTCCTCACGAAAGCCTCAAGTTCCCACTCCCACACTGGCCCCCTCACACAATGGACACTCTACTTCGACCCTGCTTTACTTTTATTTCCTCCTGCTAATGCACTGATCCCTGCTCCTTTTTTAAACTCTTCTCCCCGGAGTGTGTGAAGCTCTAACTCTCCGAGATGATTGGTCCGCCGCTAGTGCTAATTGAACAACAGCCAATCCAGAATAGCTGATCCCCTAGGGGTTTGAACCATAAGCTGCTTTAAAAAGACACCTCATAGGCATTCTACAAATTCTCTCTCTTGGGATCCAAAATCAGTATCAACCTGATTTTCCTAATCTTCCTGCATATTGAAATCTCCCATGACTATTGAATTATTTCCTTTCTGACATGCATTTTCTATCACCCATTGAAATTTGTAGCCCACGTATTGGCTACTGTTTAGAGGGCTGTATATAATTCCCATTAGGGTCTTTTCATCCTTGCAGTTCCTTAACTCTAACCACAAGGATTCTGATCCTATGTCACCTCTTTCAAAGAATTTGATTTCATTTTTTATCAACAGAGCCACACCACCCCCTCTGCCTCCCTGCCTGTCCTTTCAATACAATGTGTATCCCTGGATGTTAAGCTCCCAACTATAATATTCTTTCAGCCCCAACTCAGGGAGAATGAAAATCTGGCTGAATGGTGCCACAACAACCTGTCACTCAGTTATTTCAGGAGGAGGAAACAATAGGTCCACGAGCCACTCCTCATGGAGGGAATTGAGGTGGAGAGGGTCAGCAACTTTAAATTCTTCGGCGTTATTTCAGAGGATCAGTCCTGGATTCAGCACCTAGGTGCTATTGCGAAGAAACTACAGTGGCACCTCTACTTTCTTAGGAGTTTGCAGAGATTTGGGATGACATCTAAAACTTTGACAAACTTCTATAGATATGTGGTGGAGAGTATATTGACTGTTTGGAAACACCAATGCCCTTGACTGGAAACGCCTACAGAAAGTAGTGCATGTGGCCCAGTCTATCATGGGTAAAGCCCTCCCCACCATTCAGCACATTTACACGGAGCCCTGCCATGGGAAAGCAGCATCCATCATTAAGCACCCCTACCATCCAGGCGATCCTCTCTTCTTGTTGCTGCCTTCAGAAGAAGGTACAGGAGCCTCAGGACGAACACTACCAGGTTCAGGAGCAATTATCACCCCTTAACCATCAGGCTCTTGAACTGAGGGGATAGGTTCACACACCTCATCACTGAATTGTTCCCACATCCTATCATCTCACTTTCAAAGACAAACAAGAAAATCTGCAGATGCTGGAAATCCGAGCAACACACACAAAATGCTGGTGGAACTCAGCAGGCCAGGCAGCATCAAAGGGTTTTTGGCCCGAAACGTTGACTGTACTTTTTTTTCCATAGATGCTGCCTGGCCTTCTGAGTTCCTCGAGCATTTTGTGTGTGCTGCTCACTTTCAAGGACTCTTCATTTCATGTCCTTGATATCTATTGTTTGTTTGTTTATTTATTTACATTCTTTTTCTATTTGCACAGCTTGTTCTCTTTTGCACATTGGTTGTTTGTCCATTCTGCTGGGTTCAGTCTTTCACTGATTCTACTGTGTTTCTTGTATTTACTCTGAATACCTGCAAGAAAATGAATCCCAGGGCTGTACCTGGTGACATGTATGTACTTTAATAATAAATTTACTTTGATCTTTAAACCAACAAATATCAGATCCATGGTGTCACAAGACTAACAGATGCCACCAACCAATGGTCATATACACAGCACTCAGGTATTGATTATTCGAAGTTCAAGGTACATTTACTATCGAAGTATGTACACTGTATCCAACCTTGAGATTCGTCTTCTTGCAGGCAGCCACACTACAAAGAAACACAATCGAACCCGTTAAAAATCTCGTACAACAAAAACAGTCAAACACCCAATGTGCGAAAAAAATACAAATCACGCAAACAATGAAAAAGTAAACAAATAACACACAATATCAAATGCAGAGTCCCCAAAAGTGAGTCCACAGCCATGGAGCCAGTTTAGAACTGAGGCTAGTAAACCTTGCGAGATACAGAGCTGAACACTGGCTCATCCTTCGTCCTCTGTCTTGACATCTTGATCAGATCGTGCAAAAATTTTTTAAAAAGTAAACAAAAGCACATGGAACATTAAATGCAGAATCCCTGAAAGTGTGTGCGTCTGTTCAGCGCTGAGGCGTGTGAAGTCCGTCCTGGAGCCCGATGTTTGTGATGTAACAACTACTTCCGAACCTGGTGCGGTGGGACTCAAGACTCGTGCACCTCATACCTAATGGTAGTGATGACAAGAGAAGGGGACCAGTCAAACACAAGCAGGCAGTGCTGAACACCTGTCTGTTTTCCACTCTCATCCTTGACAATTTCAATCTTGCTTGGTGCTTTAATTGGTGGGGAATAATGGAGCTGATTATGGGTTCGTCTTCTGCCATTAGGCCTCAGCACAGCATCCATTCCCAGTGATGGCTGCCTTGGCTGTACCAGCACTCTGGTGAGTCTAGTTTGCTGAATCCCCAGGAGATCACAAAAGCACATCCTTAAACAGGAAGTTGCAGTCTGCAGACAGGGGTGATCACAGTTCAGAAGAAATATATCTGCTAGAGTATCTAGTAGTTTAGGGAACTGTCTACAAAGCATCGCCTTTGGTCGCCAGCACTATCTTGCCATCAAGGGCAATCACTGTGACAATGATATAAATACTTTAATGAAATATATGCCTCATATTTTAGGACAGCTTTAAATTTATTGGCTACACAACAGGTTTTCAAGGGCTCTGGAAACAGCAGTTAAGATAGGCAAGGAACAGATGGATCTCCCAGCTAAGCACTTTTCCATTATTGTTTGCAGGTCAGCAGGAGCAAGAACGTTTTAGTCCACCACCTATCCCTTTTCAATCTTCAATTATCAATCCACTTAAGGACTACAACCTCTGATTCTTTTACCTTCCTTGTATAGTACCCTTCCCCTTTCTCCTCTCTACTCTTCAACCTCATCTATTAACTGTTCTCAATTTTCTTTTCTCACTCTAATCAAGGCATATGATCTCCTCTATTCTATTCTATTTACAATCTCCAATCAGCATCCTTCTCAGATCTTCACAATGCCCCTCAGCTTCTCTTTCCCATGGCTGTTCTCCTCAAGTTTGGTCTAGGATCACAAGCCTTTCCACCCCAACCAGGGGGTTCCCAACCTTTTTATGGCATGGACCTCTACCATTAACCAAGGGGTTCATGGACCCTAGGTTCGGGACCCCTGACTCCAACTGTTAACAGGTCTCACACACAGGAATTCTGCAGATGCTGGAAATTCAAGCAACACACATCAAAGTTGCTGGTGAACGCAGCAGGCCAGGCAGCATCTCCAGGAAGAGGTACAGTCGACGTTTCAGGCCGAGACCCTTCGTCAGGACTAACTGAAGGAAGAGTTAGTAAGAGATTTGAAAGTGGGAGGGGGAGGGTGTTAGTAAGAGATTTGAAAGTGGGAGGGGGAGGGTGTTAGTAAGAGATTTGAAAGTGAGAGGGAAGGCTCCCGATGTGGCCTTCTATATATTGGCTGATATACTGCGTCCGGTGCTCCCGATGTGGCCTTCTACATATTGGCGAGACCCGACGCAGACTGGGAGACCGCTTTGCTGAACACCTACGCTCTGTCCGCCAGAGAAAGCAGGATCTCCCAGTGGCCACACATTTTAATTCCACATCCCATTCCCATTCTGACATGTCTATCCACGGCCTCCTCTACTGTAAAGATGAAGCCACACTCAGGTTGGAGGAACAACACCTTATATTCTGTCTGGGTAGCCTCCAACCTGATGGCATCGACTTCTCTAACTTCCGCTAATGCCCCACCTCCCCCTCGTACCCCATCTGTTATTTATTTTTACACACACATTCCTTCTCTCACTCTCCTTTTTCTCCCTCTGTCCCTCTGACTATACCCCTTGCCCATCCTCTGGGTTCCCCCCCTTGTCTTTGTCCCTGGGCCTCCTGTCCCATGATCCTCTCATATCCCCTTTGCCAATCACCTGTCCAGCTCTTGGCTCCATCCCTCCCCCTCCTGTCTTCTCCTATCATTTTGGATCTCCCCCTCCCCCTCCCACTTTCAAATCTCTTACTAACTCTTCCTTCAGTTAGTCCTGACGAAGAGTCTCGGCCTGAAACGTCGACTATACCTCTTCCTAGAGATGCTGCCTGGCCTGCTGCGTTCACCAGCAACTTTGATGTGTGTTGTTAACAGGTCTCTCAGTGTTTTGTGTTACCATCTGGGGGGGGGGGGTGAAGACAAAAAAATTCAAATAAAGTCCATTGAATTTGGTGGAAGATCTAGGAAATAAAGAGATAATATTTCAGCTTCCTAAACCAACTCCTTCTCATCTTCATGTATTTATTAGATTCAAAATGACATCAAAAATTTGTGAGCTACTCAAAGAAAAAAGATATCCAGAAAAATATTAATAAGGATAAAACAAGCTAAACTAAAAAAGATCAATATCATCAAGTGTGAGGTAGTACATTATGGACAAAACAGAATTTTTAAAAGGGGCTGTTTGGTTTAGATTCACAGCCCTTAGATTTGATATCACAAACACAAGTAAATCTGCAGATGCTGGTAATCCAGGCAACACACACAAAATGCTGGAGGAACTCAGCAGGCCAAGCAGTATCTATGAAAAGGAGTTCAGTTGAATTTTTGGGCCGAGATCCTTCATCAGGACTTGATATATTTAGTTAATAATTCTTCCTTGTCAAGTGTGCTCAGATTTGCTTTCAAATCTTACATTGCCTTATTTTCCGTAAGGAAAAATTAACCTTGATCCCTCGCTTTTTTAAACATGACCACCCCAGTTCCAACATCTTCTTACCCTTTGCAGAATCCTTCAACCCTCCCAAATGCAAATAGAAAATGCTGGAAATACTTAGCAGATAAGGCTACATCTTTGGAGGGAAAAAACAGAGTTGATATTTTAGATTCATCACTAATAATCTGAAAGTTTGTTTCTCTTTCTTCCCAAATTTATTTATACTTTTCCTTAAACACAATCATGAAATCATTAAAGTCTCAAATGGCCTCAAAAACAGTTTGAGTCAGTAATTCCAACAAATTACTTGAAATTTACTACAAAATTACTACGATAAACTGAACCAATCTTGGGGATGATCTTTCTATTTGCCTTTTAACACCTTATATTTTGCTCTCAGGTTATTAACATCTGCTTAAGATACAGTAAGTCAAAGATATCAAGGGTAATTCCCACCTTTTGTAATTTTTTTGTTTATTATATCATTTTATTTTCCTTTCAGCTTACACCTGCTATTTGTTCAGCTTTGGCTTTTCACCCCATAATCTACAAGAATTTAACTAACTTCTGGCCTTGTTCAGACTTTCTGTGCAGAATCGTCAAAAGTTACAACAGCTGAAGTCAGTTAAAAGAGCTAATCAGACTAACATAGGATACCACTAACTTTACATTGTTTTATCCTGCAGTGTGGACCTCATTACACCTTACGAAAATCCACGAGTTTATAAGACAGCGATTTTGATTTTATGCGCTCATTGACCTGTAAACTACTCCCTCCCCATCGCCACAATCCCACGCTCAACTCCGACCATGCCCTCCCGTTATCTTTCATTTCTCCACAATCTCCTTTGAATTAAAAATAACATTTAGTTGTGCTTAGCTAAAGTAACCAGAATCCGAAGGGTAAAATAACGGGACATTGAGCTACCTGATCGTGGGCGAGATCTGGTGATCCTATAGTTTCTACTTTCCTATCTGAGTGCCCAAAAAAATATAGATCCTGGTCTTGAATATATATGAAGTAGGGAATTGCAAGGATTTACAACCTCTCAACCCATTTGTAAACCTTCATCCTACGACAAAGATTCTTCGTTCTGTACACTAACTAGCATCTGCCTTGTCCAATTTCCACTCGGAGATTTGATTTAGATTAGTGACGAACATTGCTAATATTTACAAATGTTTGCACGAATGCTTCCGGAATTGTACTGTAAAGCCTTTCTGGTGGAAACGGAGATGTAGGCACAGCAAGTTCTGACAGACTGCCGCTGGCTCGAGCGACCTGCCGTGCCTCTTACATCCGGGTGCTGTGGCACAGGTCGGTGGCCGGTCGCTCGCTCGCTCGCTCGGCGCAGCCGCCGTTGTCGCCGGGCAGTGGGAGCTGCTGCTGGAACACAGCCGCTCTCGCGGCATGCCTGGGCTGCTTCTCGCCCCCGCGGGTCGGTAACTGCCGCGAGGTGACCCTCCGAAGTACGCGTCGCCGCCTGCCTGGGGAGTAGAGGTGAGTATCGGCCCCGAGCTCCGTGTGTGCGCCATGAGTCGCGGCCTCCAGCTACTTCGGAGCCGCGGCGAGGCAGAGGGCGCCATGTCAAGATACAGGCCTCTACGTTGAAATTGTGGGGCAGAGATAGTTACTTCAATTGTGTTTTTTTTTCCCTGTCTGATCAGATGAGCTTTGGATCTTTATAACCTCGCAGAGCTCGTTTTTTTTTAAAAAGCATCGACTTTGCCTTAAAGGTGCCCTTCCTGTATATTAGCCTCGATCAAATCAAAAGGGCGTTCCATGGGTGTGTACTTTCTGTATTACAGTAATGTATCCGCATCTTTATTGGGATTAAACTAAGTGAGAGCGATTGCCCTTGATCTGTACAACAGAACGTAGAAGATGTTAGAAAATGCTGAAAAAGCTTAAAACGTTAGGCGGCATCTGTGGAAGGATAAGCAATCAACTTTTCAGGTTGTAGACCGTATATCTGTATTGAAAAGAAAACATTTTTTCTCGTTCCACAGTTTTCAATGTCTTCAGATTATATTTTAGATGTTTTAGGTTTTTTTAATAGTTACTTTACCAAAACTATCAAATACCTGTATACAAAATTTCATTTATTAAACATATGACGGAATCTGCAGATTTCCTCAACCACCTCAACACCCATAGGTGGAGGAGCAAATCAGCCTTGACCCAGAGGACCTGCCGAAGAAGCTGTCTTTATGAAATAATTAGGAATGGCATTCATGTTGTTAGAACTGCCTAGCAGGGGATTAAATATATGGTTAATGATAATAGATATTGTGTAACAATTTCAGTTGTGAGCAGAAGTATGAACTAACATTAGTTTGATGTAATTCCATATGCTAAATTACAGCTCTACTTTGTTAAATTATAGAAATATATTTTCTAATTTCTTATAAATATATCAGAGGTTAGGATAGATTATATAAAATGATACTCATGGAATAAAAATGCTACCACCAATATCTTCCCCCAATTTCCATATCTTAACTATTTTTTAAAAACCCCACAAATTGGAAATGTACTGTACAATCAAAACTGCAAAAGGAACTTCATGTGGCCTAGAGGTATGTTCCCAGACTACAGAAACACTCCAGAATATTTAGTCAAAATAGTAAAAATGTTATAAATAATCAAGCCAGGTTGCAGCTGTGGAAATACAAAGCAAATGTTTAAGACCAATACTAGATAAAGATGTAACCATCTTTAAGTATGTGGAAGACCAGAGTGGTTAAACGACATAATGGATATTGATGATGAGCAGAAGGGAAGGGTGCTGATATAAACATAAGTGTAAAGATGTGAAATACAATATCAGATTTTTTGGGGGGGGTGGGCTAGGAATAATGACTATGATTCAAGCTCTGAACTCAATGCTGTATGCAGAAGACTACCAAAACTTATAATCAGCGTGTTTCAAATGTGCACTGCTTTGAATGACAAAGGAGTTGAGAACAGAAATATAGACTGAGTTTGGGGTAGTAAATTAAATGATCTGAAACTTGCGGTCATGCCTGTGGCTTTGGTGGAAGCATTCTACAAATTAGTCATGAAATCTGTATTTTGTTATTCCCAGCGTAAAGCAAACCACATCGTGAAGAGGGCATAATTTGTTTAATTTGAAAGAAAACAGAGGTTAATTGCTGTTGAATTGAGATGTTAGGCATCTAGGCAGTGAGGAAGCATATTGAAATAGTTGAGGACTTGATGAGTGTCATTAAGGGAAACATTCTGTCAGAGTATTAAAAGGGGACACGAATGATGCTTAATGACAGCAGTAGAAATTGCAGAGATTCTGTTGATTATGAATGTTGACAACAGCAGCAAAAGTAAGAAGAACATTGTTGGGGTCTCAGGAGTATGATTGGGGTGAAGGTAAAATGTGGTAAATGGCAGAATTGAATCCATGGCTAAGGAAAAAGATCTGATTCAATAGTTGTTACAGTAAAAGTTGGCACCATCTGAAAAAATGCAACGAAGAGAGAGAAACTGGAAAAATGAGGTAGAATCCTTTCAGGAAGTTTTTTATTGGGCAATTCTCTAAAAATTATTGTGGAGTGGTTATTTCAGATAACTGCAGATGCTAGAAATCATAAATATAAAAAAAAAGATACTGCTGTAAGCACTCAGCAGATCTGGTAACATCTGTGGAAAGAGAAATAATTAATGTTTCAGGTAATACTGGATCTTGAATTTGGAATATTAACTTTTGCTTCTGCAAATGCTGCTTGAGCTGTTGAATGCAGCATTTTCTGTGTTTAAATCTTACTCTATGTTTTTTGTGATATTTAACAAAGTGAATAAGTTTAATTATAACTTAGTATATTTTTCCATTTTGGCAGCAATTCTTCCTTCAGTTAGTCCTGACAAAGGGTCTCGGCCTGAAACGTCGACTGTACCTCTTCCTAGAGATGCTGCCTGGCCTGCTGCGTTCACCAGCAACTTTGATGTGTGTTGCTTGGTTTTGCATATCATGGATTAGAAGGATTAATCTGAATACTACCCACTTTTTCAAATTAATTGTTTCCATTTCTGCATTTGTTTTAGCACAGCATGGAAACAGGCCTTTTGCCCAACTGGTCTGTGCTGGCCAAGATGCCTATCTGAGCTAGTCTATTTGTCAGCATTTGGCTTATTACCTTCTAAACCGGAGTTCCCAACCTTTTTTATGTCATGGACCCCTACCACTAACCCAAGGGTCCTTGGACCCCAGGTTGGAAGCTCCTCTTCTAAACCATGAACCTGGCCAACTGTCTTTTAAAAGTTGTAATTGTACCTGTCTCAACCACTTCCTCTGGCAGTTCATTCTACATGTGTTTAAAAAAAAGTTATCCCTTGAGTTTCTATTAAGTCTTTTCCCTCTCACCTTAAACTTATACCTTGTGGTTCTTGATTTCTCAAACCCTGAGGGGAAAGACTGAGTGCATTCAACCTATATACCTCCCTCATGATTTTATGCACGTCAATAAGATTGGACAGTCTCCTATGTTCCATGGGGGAAAAAAGTGCCAGCCTGTCTGATCAGTTGCTTTTAGTTCAGTCGCTCGACTCCTGGTAATATCTTGGTGAATCTTTTCTGTCCTCTTTCCAGTTTAATAACATCTTTCTTGGAGCAGGGTGACCATAATTGATTTCAAAGTGCTGTCTCACAAATGTATCAAGTCACTGTCCTGACTGATGAAGGCCAGTTTGACAAAAGCCTTCTTCACTGCCCACTTTCAGGGAGCCACATGTACCTGAACTCCAAGATCTTTCTGTTCCCACAACATTTTGGGCCCTACTACAATGTTATTTAATTTAGAATTGAAAAGTGGAACTCTATCAATCTTTGATGCCTGAGATCTTATTTTTCCTATTTTTAAGCACTGGAATTAAGCCTTCAGCTTTTCAAATTTTGGTTGACCTTTTGCCTAGTTTTGCAATGTGAAGAGTTTTAACCTGAAAGATCACCCCCCCCGTCTATTTTCCTCCACAGATGCTGCTTGATCCATTGAGTGCCTCCAACAGTTTGTTTTTTTTGCTCCAGATATCAGCATCCAAGGTCTCTTGTGGCTCCATCCTAAATATATGTATATTTGTTTCCAGCTGTTTCTCGATGCATCTCTGTCTCTCTCTACAAGTCTTATCACTTTAAAAGTATGCTGTTTAAGCATTGGATGAGTTATTTACTGACTAGCTGGGGCAAACATTTATTGCCTGCCTACTCATAAAGCTCTTGACCAGTTGGCGTTGAACCTTTGTCTTAAACCAGGATTTTTATAACTTTGCTACTTAATTGGGATACAATTTCCACAGATCAAGTCATTACACTGATGGTGCAGAATACAGTGTGTTGCAGTTACAGAGAAAGTGCAGTGCAGGTAGATAGTCAGGTGCAAGGTCATGAAGAGATAAATTGTGTGGTCAAGAGTGCATCATATTGTAGGCATCTGTTCAATAATCATTAACAGTGGGATAGAAGCTGTCCTTGTGCTTAATGCTTTCAGGCTCTTGTAACTTCTGCCCAATGGGAGGGGGAAATGAGAGAATGTCCAGACTGGGTGGGGTCTTTGGTTATGTTGGCTGCATTACCAAGGCAGTGAGCAGGGTAGTCTGGAGTCCATGGAAGGAAGACTGGTTTCTGTAATATGCTGAGCTGTGTTCACAATTCTGCAGTCTCTTGCAATCATGAGCAGAGCAGTTGGCATACCAAGCCATGATGCATTTGGCTAGGATGCTTTTTATGGTGCATTGATAAAAATAAGTCATTGTCAGAGGGGACATGTCAAATTCCATCAGCCTAAACTCCCAATCCTCTTGTCCTCATTATTGTTGATGTAAACAGAAACATGTACACCAACCCCTTTCCTGTAGTCAATGACCAGCTCTTTTGTTTTATTGAAATTGAGGGAAAGGTTGCTGTCATGACAGCATGTCACTTGGCTATTTTTCTCCCTCCTGTACTCATAGTTACATGAGATGCAGCTCACATGTAACTGCAAACCCATTAGTTAGAGCAAAATCTGGCCATACACTTGTGTGTATAGGAAGTAAAATGACTAGGAATGTTCAAGATTTTTCCCCAGCTATGGTGAAGAAATTGCGAAGTCCAAGTCAGGCAGTAATATGGATAGGGAAATGAGTTGTACTGTTGTATGTTGGTTGCTTTCCTTCAGCTGGTAGAGATTGTAGATTTGTGATGTACTGTGAAATACTGGGGAGAAAGGAAATGATAAAGACATTAAACAAATACTTAGTGTTGATCTTCACAGAAAAAGATAAAAACTGATCAAAATGCTACAGAATGCAAAACTAAGGAAATTAGTTCTGGCATATTGGAAGTTAGCAAATGTGATCCCATTATTTTAAAAAGGAAGGAGAGAAGTGGCAAAATACAGTACTAGAAGCCTAACAACAACAGTCAGGGAAACTTGTATAGTTGCAGGGAGAATATGAAAATTTCATTGGAGGTCAGAAATGAACCTGGATCACTGGAGATGTGAAGCAATTGCCCTGTTTGCAGTGCCTAAGCGCTGGCCTCAAACTTTTTTGGCATTTGATTCCATCTTGTCTGTGGAAATGAAACTAAACAAATCAGTGAGGATTGTGCTGGGGACAGATTACAAGTGTCGTCATGCTTCCAGTGCCAACATAACATGCCACAAACTTACTAACATTAAATGTACATCTTTGGAAAGTGGGCGGAAACCAAGAAGCTGGACGATCCAGGAGTCAATAAATTTGCTGCTGTATTTCCTTGCATTATAAAAGTGATTGTTTTTCAAAAGTAACTATAAAATGCTTTGGATATCCTGAAATTGTGAAAAGAGATGTATGTTCTAATGTTAAATATTATTAAGATGTTTAGTGCAATTTCTCTTTCATGTTCACAGTACATTATGTTCTCAGAGACATTTGTAGATTTGAATCATCTCTTAACAATACAGTGTGCCCTATATTATGATTGTTTAGGTGACGGATATTTGCCCTCCGAGAATTAACAAATCATTATCCTAAACTTTGAGATGTAAAATGAATATTGTCTCACTGAATTTATGTTGCAAAGAAACTTACGTTTTTCATATTGCGCCTCAATGCATGTACTGTTGAGACAGCTTACATCATGGAAACCCACAATTTGCATTATAGAAACTCACAATATGGACCATTTTCTAGGAAAACAAACAAGGACTGTTGTAATTTAGGAGTTGTCATTATTATGGACAGCAATTTATTTAGTTTACATTATTGTTATAAAACCATTCAGTTGAAAAGAATAAATTAAGAAATAGAAGTGGGTACAGGCAAACCTGCTTCATGTGTCTGCTCTGCCAGGTAAGGTCATAGCTGTTTTTTGACGAACTGCCAGTTTCTTCAAAGATATTACAAAGTCTGTTGATCTCTGTCTGAATATACTATGTGATGAGCCCTCTCACATAGAAGTTCCTGCTTAGATGTGAAATTTATTTTCACGTCTGCTCTTGAGTGTCTGAGACTGTTACCCTTAGTCACACCGAGCAACAGAAAAGGCCGAAGAAAGTAGTAGATACAGCCCAATCCATCACAGACAAAGCACTTCCCAGCACGGTACATTTACATGGAACACTGCCACAAGAAAGCAATTTATATCATGAAAAACCATGTCTTCTTCTCGCTACTACCATTGGACAGGAGGTACAGAAGCCTTAGTTCCCACATCACCAGGCTCAGCAAAAGTTATTACCCTACAAACATCAGGCCCCTGAACTGTTGATAATTCACCATTAATCTGAACTGATTCTTCAACCTAGAAACTCACTTTCAAAGACTGCAGCTCATGCTCTCAATATTTATTGCAGTTGGTTTTTTGGTACATTGGTTCTTTGTCAGTCTTTTTCTATGTGTAGTTTTTCATAGAATTCTATTGTGTTTATTTTATCCCTGTAAATGCCTGCAAGAAAATGAATCTCGAGGTAGTATATGGTAACATATAGTATAATACTTTGATAATTTACTTTGAACACTATCCCTGCATCATATGTGTCAAGCTGATAACATTTATATTTCAGTGAGATCACCCTTTGTTCTTACTGAAGAATGTAGGTCCAGTTTTCTTAATATCTCCTTTTAAAATGATCCTTCTCACAACAATCTAGTGAACTTGCATTGTACACTTCCAATCACAAATTTATCTCTTCCCACATTGGGAAATTCAATTGGTATGCAATTTTGCATTAAGACACCCTTAGTCTTGTATTAATTCCTCTTGAATTAAGGCCCAGTATGTTGTTTGCCTTCCTGTTTGCTTTTTGCACCTCCATGTTAATTAAAATTGATTCAATGCACAGCGACAACTGGATTCCCCTTAATACCGACACACTTTAATCTTTCACCATTCATGCGGTGCTCTGCTTTTCCAATTTTATTTAAGTATAGTAGGTGATTAACATTTTTGGTTTATATTCCCACCCATTCATTTAACCTCTTATTTCTCCCTGAAATCTCCAGGCATCCTCTGGAATGCATTTCACTATTTATTCTTGTGTCAGCAACTTTTGATATATTGCATTTTATCCTCTTAATCAAATCATTGATATTCATTGTGGACAGGTGGGGACCCAGTACTGATCCCTTGGCATCCCAAAGTCACAGGCTTGTAAATTAAAAAATGATTAATTTTTCTTGCTTTCTTACAGCAAACTAATCTATGCAAGTAATTTCTTATTAATTTCATGTGCTTCATTTTGGTTAATAATTTCTCGTATCTATTTAAAGCCTTCTCAAAATCCAAAAGATAATGGCTGATTTTTCTTATACTGCATTGCCACTTACCTCTTAAGTTCATATCTTTTCAAATTTTTGGTCCATCGTATCCTACGAGTTAGACCCTGAAAGGAAACTTTTAACAGATTCATGAATAATGATTTCCCAGTTTTACATGTGTACTGTGCTCTGTTAAGTTATTTTTTCTCTTTGGCCTCTTGGCCTATTCCTGAATAATAGATTCTAGCATTTCCTCTTTATGTTCAGACAACTGTGCATAGTTGCTTATTTTCTATAGCCATCTCTTTCAAAATCGTAACATTCACATCATTAGGGTTTAATGTCTTTCAATCCCATTGATTTTCTGCTGCTAGTTTTTTGGACAAAATGCAACTTTTCTACCTCTACTTGTTCACTTTAGATCAGTGGTCTGTACTATTTCTGAGGGGTTCTTTGTGTGCTACTTTAGGATATACAAAGCATTTGTTTAACATTTCTGCATTTGCTTCATTCCTCATTCCTGTCTCAGTCTGGAAGGGACCAACATTAGCATTCTGTTACTGCTTCCTTTGAAAACATATACATAGAAGCTCTCGCTGTCCTTTGTTTGATTATTAGCCATGTAAAAATTGTCACCAAAGAGATTAATAATGTGCAGGCACAGCATGAAAAACTGGTTTAGGCAAACAGGTATGCATGAGTATTTCCTTAACCCAGTTTTGTGCATTTCCTTGATGCACTTTTTTTTCTAGCCTTACTCTTAATTCTCAGGACACCAGTAAGTTTGTCATGAAAGTTAAAACTAAAGTCACCAAGATGGCTTCAGTAATAGCACCCCGGTCAGAATATTTGGTTGTGCAATTATTTGGTAGCTATATTAACCATGAGAGGGCCGCTGTTAATGGGTTACTTTGTATTATCTTGCTAATTTAATTTCTTTGCTGACTATTGGGTTTGTAAAAGTTCAGGCAAATCCTCTTGGACCATCGGGTGATTGGGTGAGTGGTCATTTACAACAATTGTTTACAAAATAGTCAAGGAAAAAACCCAACTAATTGATGTTATAGTCTTGTAATGACATAACATTTGTCGCAGGAGGAGGAAATGAATGACAGAAAACAGCTTCCTGTTGAGATAGGCAGCTAACCTTTTTAAAAAAAACACCACATTGTTTTCTCCCACATCCAGGGTTAAAATATATAATTAATTCAAATTCAAATGTTTTTTGTCAATTTAAAAAATGATGAAAATATGACACATTTATCAGCATTGTAAACTATTAAGAACAATTCAGAATACAGTGCTAGTAGTTCACATAAACAAAGGAACACAAAGCTTGGCTTACATTTGCTTTTACTTATAACAGGGCATCAGTAAGCTGAATAAGCTCCATAACATTGGTGATCCAGTGGCAAGCTTATAATAACAACAGCTTTATGTTTGCTTTTCTTTCATTGTATGTCCTTAGGGATGGAAGGTGGATCAGAATTATTCTCCATACTATTTGAATAAACTCACAAACTAATAAAGTGGGAAGGTTGTTAAGTTTAACACTGCTTTGGAATTGTATGTGTTAAATGTTCACCACCTGAATCTGTAACAGGAATTACATACACACTATTTTAATTTTAAGTAAATTGAATAGCCAGAAGATTTTTTTTTAAAAAGTTTGTTTACTTTTTCTTTCAGTGCTGAGCATCTTGTGGAAAAAAAATGGGAGCTTTTCTAGATAAACCAAAGATGGAAAAACATAATGCTCGTGGTGAGGGAAACAATCTACATTATGGACTGAGCAGCATGCAAGGCTGGCGAATTGAGATGGAAGATGCGCACACAGCAGTTATTGGCCTGCCACATGGACTTGATGCATGGTCATTCTTTGCCGTCTATGACGGGCATGCCGGATCCCAAGTTGCTAAATATTGCTGTGAACATTTGTTGGATCACATCACTAGCACCCAAGATTTCAAAATCGCTGATGATCTGACAGAGCCTTCTGTGGAAAAAGTAAAGAATGGAATTCGTACAGGATTTCTGCAGATAGATGAGCATATGCGAACAATCTCTGAGAAAAGGCATGGTTCAGACAGAAGTGGGTCAACAGCGGTGGGAGTCATGGTTTCACCCAAGCATATTTACTTCATCAACTGTGGAGACTCACGAGGATTGCTCTGTAGGAATGGGCAGGTTCATTTCTTTACACAGGATCACAAACCAAGTAATCCACTGGAAAAAGAGCGCATCCAGAATGCTGGTGGCTCAGTGATGATTCAGCGTGTGAATGGTTCCCTTGCTGTTTCAAGAGCTCTTGGAGACTTTGACTACAAGTGTGTGCATGGGAAGGGACCAACAGAGCAGCTTGTCTCACCAGAACCTGAAGTTTATGAAATCGAAAGAACAGACGATGACCAGTTTATTATCCTAGCATGTGATGGGATTTGGGATGTCATGGGGAACGAAGAGATCTGTGAATTTGTTAAATCCAGACTAGAAGTTAGTGATGACCTTGAAAAAGTTTGTAACCAGATTGTTGACACATGCCTGTACAAGGTATATTGAATATGCTTTCCAGTTTTATTATATTTGATCATTTTCTGTTATCCTTTAACATATTAGAATTAGACTTATCATCGCTGTCATATGACTTGAAATTTGTTGTTTTGCAGCTGCAGTGCAAGGCATAAAAATCTATAAATTACAAAAATAAATAGTGAAAAAAGAAATAACAAGAATGGTTCAAGGACCATTCAGAAATCTGATAGCAAGGTGAAGGAACTGTTCCTAAGTCGTTGAATGTTGGTCTTCAGGCTCCTGTATATCCTCTATGATGATAGTAACCTGACAAAAATGGTCTTCAAAAGCATATATTGTTAATTTTCAGTACTGAATTCCATCATGCCTTGAGAGTAACACACATCAAAGTTGCTGGTGAACGCAGCAGGCCAAGCAGCATCTATAGGAAGAGGCGCAGTCGACGTTTCAGGCCGAGACCCTTCGTCCTGACGAAGGGTCTCGGCCTGAAACGTCGACTGCGCCTCTTCCTATAGATGCTGCTTGGCCTGCTGCGTTCACCAGCAACTTTGATGTGTGTTGCTTGAATTTTCAGCATCTGCAGAATTCCTGTTGTATGCCTTGAGAGTGACTAGCAATTAGATATACTGCAGGGACTATTGTGTTCCTGCTGTCTGAATTGTCTTTACATTCTGGAGATAATTGTAGATGCATCTTCCTTCATGTGCCTTCTGCAAAATTGTATTATTGTTTGCATAGCATCATGAAATTATTTATGGGTTTGTGAGTTTTTAAGAAAGAAATGTTATTCTGTTGGAATAACATTGAAATGCCGCTGATCTTGCTAAAATCAACAAATACAGGTGGATCTGGTGACAAAATTTGTAACCTAAGTGTAAAGTCCTAAAGATGTGCTATATTGATAGTATGGACATGCTTTTCTAATGGCCTTGAGATCTGGGCGACTCGATATATAAATTGTGGGGAAGGGACGTGCTTTTAAACTAACAAGATAGGTTTTTGAATTATTCTGGAGGATTCTTGCACAAGTGAGGATAGAAAAACGAGGTGAATCATCCAGGGCTATTCATTGCCACTGGGTGTATTTATAGTGGAGGTTGATAAGTTTTTGATTAGTAAAGGCATCGAAGATTATGGTGAGAAGGCAGAAGAATGGGGTTGAGATGGATAATAAATCAGCCACAGCGGAATGATGGAGCAGGCTCAATGGGCTGAATTGTCTAATTATGCTTCTATGATATATGGACTATCTATATGTTATAGAATGTTCTTTCAGTGCAGCAATTTAATTTAGTTATATTGTAAATAAAAGGTGAACTGGAATACAAATTCCTATGAAATCACTGGTCAGAAAGCAAATTTTTGATTTGCAGAATTTGAGAGAAGAATGACATGTACTAAAAGCAACGTGCATTTACTTTGAAATATTATTCAAGGTTTTTTTTCCACAGGTAAAGAGCTGAATTTTGATAAGGTTATTCACTTTGTTCATTAAATATGAGAAATCTTTTCAACTAATTGTATTTCCAAACTGATTCTTGTAGTGATTATTTTGAAACTGTTTGTCCAAGAGCCGAGCAGCAAATATACTCCTTGTGTTGCAGCTGAATGCTGGCTGTCACCATGTTTACTTTTAAATCTGCAGGAAAACTGAATAGTGGGATATATTTATAAATTTTGCCACAAGATCTACCTTTAGTAAGTGATTTAGGGTATATCTTGCTTATTTATTTGTATGACTGATAGTATTTTTCTTCCACCTTCAAAACAGGGGAGTCGAGACAACATGAGTGTTGTTTTGATTTGCTTTCCAAATGCACCAAAGGTGTCGCCAGAAGCAGTGAAAAGAGAAGCTGAGTTGGACAAATATCTGGAGAGCAAAGTGGAAGGTGGAGCATCTAAAAAAACACTTGCTGCTAAGTAAAATAACTTTAAAAAGTAATTAAATTGTGTTAACCCTCTAAGTTCGTTTATGTGAACTGGCATCTAAATTTTATAAGTCTTTTATTTGCATTTGCTACTCAGTGAACTTAACTGGTACTTCAGTATAATGCTGGATATAATGCTTACTACCTGAAACATTTTATTAAAATACTGTATAGATTAAAATTTTACTTTTATAAAAATTTCTTTGTGCTATTATAGATAAATGTGTGAGCTTAGAGGGATAACTTTCAGTTAATACTGTTAAGTTGTAGTTTTCAGTTACGTATCATATAGAGTTCTTGGAGCAGTTACTAGTTTATGCTAGCACTTGGCAGTTTGGTTGTGGTGACCATTTCACTTGCAGGACAATTAAATTCCAATAATTATCAATGTTTCAAGAATGTGTGGTTGTTATAATTGTTGTCCATCTGAAAAATTAATGCTGCTAGTGTAATTATTTACTGTAGTTTGCTCAGGTTTCTAAAAGCTGTCATTGTTACAATGTAGCTGTGCCCTTGAAGTGTTGCTGCTTTGGTTCTGCCAACTACAAAAAAGTAAACTATCACTTGTTCATGTTTTAAATGCTCCATCAAAATGTTGTATTCGGTTCAAACAAAACATTCTGTTTGTAATAGAATGTTAGGCACAAGGTTAGGCACCCTGGGCAAATGTCTGCATTTTTGGAAAAGAGTTATTGCCCTTGTTCTAAGTTTTCAAAACTTTGAGTCAATCATATTTAATTTCTGATATTTGGTTGAACAGGAAAAATGGTCATACAGTCATTGTGTGTTACAGCCCACTTCAATACATCTGTTGTGAATAATTTGTCACTTCAGTTTTGCTTCCTAAGTTGAAAATAAAGCTGGCAATCAATATTTAAAATAGATCAAAATAAAAGTAAGTTTCTTGATTGCTAGCTATGAAGTTTGAACGATATAATGGGGTTAACTTGAATCACCATTCCAGATAAAATAAATTTCCATATGAAGACAAAATCTGATATTACAGAAGTTATACCTTGTTTATTTAAAAAAAAACAAAAAGAAGTATGCTTTTGATGTGCATACGTAAGCAGGAAATATTGTGTACTCTTCAAAAATTCAAGTTTGACCATTTCAGCATTGGATGGATGAGTATTACCTTACTTACGGTTAGCTTAATTTAAGTGTAGGGTTATCTGTCATAGCAGTGTGAAAATGCTATGTTTTTTTTAAGAAAAAGCTCTGTGTGTTTATGTTAACACACAAATTTGTTGACTTTATCTAAACATGAGATGGATTTTTTTATTTATATACACCAAGCAATAATCATTCACATTCAGATTTAAATTGCATGAGCATATTGTTGACCTATTGCATGTGACCATGTTGGGGAAAGCGTCCACTTTAAACGCATTTTTATGCCCATAATCACAATTGATTATTGTTTTTAATTACATTTCATCATATATTAAATAAATACAGGAAGTGATTGTGGATAGCTGACATACATAATATTCAATTTGCTTAAAAAGAAATTAAATTTCGTAGAAACGTTTGTACTTTCAGCATTGCTTACTAGTGAGAATTCATGTTTTTGTATCTGATTGTAGCGTATATCTGCATTGCTTGTTAGACATTTGACTGCAAGCAGACCTGGCTGAAAAAATAAAACATAAATAGCCAAAATAACTGAGTTTTAAAAAATTACATTGGTGCAAAGGTTTTTTTCTTAAAGTAGTTCTTCCATTGGAATTAGCAGCAAACATTTTGGCTGGCTCACTGTCTGTTAGAAACCCTTGGCAAAAATGCCTTCTAACCTGTAAATCTACATGCTTAATTTTTTTGTTACATACATTCAAACCACTTAAAAATGCTAAAATAATATGAATCAAAATGAATTAATCCAATAATGTAGTTTATTTTACAATGCTTGGAGCAATAGGAGAGAAATGCTATTTTGTATTGAAAATAGCTGAGTTGTAGTTTATAAAGTATTCTACAGTTTTTTTTAAAGGAATGTTGTAACATGTTAAATTTTCGGTATCCATTAGTCATGTAGAGTTGTGTTCAGTGGATACTCGTGGCACATTTATACAGTAAATTTCTCAATCTGCCATCAGATTTTACTTTGAATCTCACCAGGACCTCTTGTTCCCACGCTGGAAAATTTATTACATGGAGTATCTAAAAAAAAGTTATTGTGTAGTTTTGGGTATTAATAGCAATCGCATCTAATAGTCAGAAAATCTGCCAAACTGGCACCATCTAAGTCTGAAGGGTGCTAGAATATTGCAGTTCTACTGTATCGAGTATTAGAGCAAATTAAAAGGGGAGCACTTGACTATAGTTTGATGCAGCATTGAATTTGGAGGCAATTTGTAATGTATGATTAGGATCTGTATTTTTATAGTTGATGCCTATATGAATTTACTGCCTGATGGGAATTGGGACGCAACTGGTATCAGTTCTAAATGCATGAAGTGAACTTAAGTGTGCAGTAGTTCAAAGATGAAATTTTGGTCCAAAATAGACCTATAAAATGTACGTTCAAAATTGATCAGAAAGTTCTGTGCAGTCTTGTTTATGTGAACAAAAAGTTTCAAATACTTGTGAATATATGTCATTATGTTTGTCAGTTTGGTCTAGTTTAGTGACAGGTCAGAGAACCATGTACTTACAGGCCATATTCCAATTTTTAAATATTTTGGCTTTAAGCATATACAGATTTATCGGTAATATTACTTTTGTAAAATTATGGAACTGTAGCTGATGTTAAATTTCTTACCGCCACAATAGATTTCCTTTTAGTACAGGTTACAAACTATATTCCAAATATTAGTAATCCTTTTTCATTCTTTGATCAGTAACTTCCTTAAATGTATCAACTGAACAGAATATGAAATCTGTTTAATTACATTAAAATGGCATAGGGATTTCTGGGCATTGTCATAAATAATTTGAACATTATAAGCAAATGAAGAGGTGTGCATTTATGAATGATACAGAATGCAGTTGTATGCTATAAAGTGATGTCAAATGTATGCTAACACTTGCATTTCATGGCAGTAATAGCATTGTGTATCAGTTATGCACACTTTTGAACTGATCATTGCTATTACATAATACCTTGATATGATCTAGAAAATTAAATTTAACTAAATTTCACAGTGAATCACTGATGCCTACCATAAATTTGAACCAAAATACCACCCAAATTACGGATTTGCTGATCAGGTAACTTTGATTAGATGACTTAATTCCTTCTTTTTATCCTGGAGACAGTGAGGCTTGGAAATTTGATAGTTTGGAAGTTTCTGCTGGAAGCTGTTATGTTCTTGAACATAATGCAATTATTATCCAATTAAGCTAACTTTTAGAAAGGAATTAGTTAAACTAATAAATGTACGATTTTTGCTGAAGTTGTTGGGGTGCCCATCAGGCATAATTTTAAATTTCTCAAGTTTTATTTATTTTTATTCTATCTTCCTTTTCTTATAGTCTTTTCAAAATGTAAGAATAAAAAGGATTGTGTGTGGGGATATATATATATTTTTTAATAATTTGATTTTCAATCAAACTAAAAACAAAGACATTATATAATGTACTTTATAACAGGTAATTTAACGATGTATTTTCCTAAGTGACATTTCAGGTAACAGTGAAGTATGCTACAAGTTGGCACTCTGCAGATGGATAGAAGCAATAGACATATACAGTGGAAGAAATATAATAATTTGCGAAAATTAATACCCGTTGTATTGAAGTTTTATTCTGTGGCAGCATCAGTTAATCTCCCTTGGCTGTGCCTATGTGTCTGGTAACAAGCAGTATATCTGTCTTATTTGTAGAAGAAACAATGAGTTGCTAAATTGTCTTGCTATCCTTTTGTCTCAACATCTTCAGTCAAATAAGACCTTAAAGTATTTACAAACATATACTGTGACGAAAAAGTGATTAATATAATGTAGTCACTTGCTTAATGTTTGCACACAAAAATTTAGCAAAATGATAATCTTATATATAAATTGAGCAGTTTAGTTATGATTTAAAATATATGGCTAGTAAGTAGCTGTAAATCTTTTATTTTTGTATAGTAAATTATACATGTAGGATTAAATACAATATACTGATAATGTTAGTCATAGTAATAAAGTTATGTTAAAAAGTTATTCTAATAAAGACTTTTGCTGAATCAATTCTGAGATCTTTGATTTTTTTTTCATACGACTAAGTTTTAGGAAGCATTTGTATAATACTTCCTTAAATCTATTTAAAGGCTGTTCTAAATCCCACAAGTAAGATTTCTCTGAGTCATGATTGCTTTTCATTAGTTAAAAATAGAGCTAATTTGTGTGGTGAATGATGCATAACAGTTCGAACCCAGCAGCTTTAATACATTAAATTTTTCATGAATTGTTACATGTTTTTAGAACATTGGTCAGATTTCAAAATTTTCTCCTAATGGCCTATTTTTGAACCTTAATAACTGGGTACTCAAAAATTCATCCCATGGTTGTATAAGTTGAATATTGTCAATACAGATATCTTATGGGAAGCTATATCATTACCGGAGGATTCACTGATCTTTCATGGTTGCTACTATGTTGTTTGTCTCGTAGTTTTTCCAATTTTGATTTTCTTATATTCACATAGTTTTAAAATGCATATTCTACTGACCCACAAGTCCTTCTGATTTCCCAGAAATCTTTGAGAAGCAGGGTGCTGAGGGGGTGCCAGATGTAGTCCACATGATGCGTGCTTTGTCGTCGGAGAGCATCCCAAACCTCCCACCGGGAGGTGAACTGGCCAGCAAGTGAGTGCACAATGTGTGGAATCATAACTTACATTTAAAAATCAATATGCACTGGTGAAAGGAACTTAATAGGGGCTGCTAATCGCATGCAATGTATAACTCCATACCAGCACAAATTCACTGCCTCATTTTGCATTTTGTAATGGTAGGAATGGATGATATTGACAAGAAAGGGAACTTTTAGCAAATCTGTATTTCAAAAGCATTTATCTTATTTCCAATAATGTGATAAATGGATGGTCCAAAAACGTGATCATAGATTAATCTTGTTTTTTCCATAGTGATTAACAGTCCCATTTTAACCCCTTACAGTGCAAGATCAATTTATGATTATTTCATCTTAATGCTAATACTGAAAGTTACAGATAGATTAATAAAATGATTTGTAAATTTTGATGTGCATTATGGAACAAATTTTGCATTCACTTAAATATGTAAAATTCCCATCTATAAATTCTGACCAAACTGGGTGACTTAGATTTACGAATGTTATTAAGCTTCTGTAATTATAATTTAAATTGCAGTATCCTTTTTGCGTCAGGCTGCTTGAACAGTTTTAAAGTTTACAATTAAAACCTATTAAACTTTACAGATTAATGACGTAATTGAATTAAAATCACATTTTCAACTTTGCCAGAAGCATCAAGAAATGGTAGTGTAAAATCCCATGAAAAGGATTCTGCAAATACTTTGAGAAATTTGCATGCTATTTGATACCAGTACATTGTAAAAACAATATAACCTTAATTCATAGAATTCTACAAGTAATTTAGCTAGATATGAGTTCCATACAGTATTGTGCAAAAGTCTTGGGCATGTATATATAGTTAGAGTGCCTGAGACTTTTGCACAGTACTGTTATTTATTTCAACGTGGGCAGAGGGCGAGTTTGTGAATCTGGTGGGAGCAAAGGATGTTGAGAATGGTGAGGGTGGAGCACCATGGAGGGGTTTGGGACAGGTGGTGGAGAAGGAATGGGGGGTGATGGCAGGTGTATACACACTCACCCTGAGACACCAGGCAAGGTCATTTCATTACAAACAATTGGTTTATTGATCATTACAGAATGTCTCTCTGGTCCTGCTCCCTCCCCTCTCCCTTTCCTTTTCCCCAAGCATAATTCCTTTCTGCTTGCCCGCTTTCCACTCTCAGTCCACAATAGAGACCCATACCAGAATTGGGTTTGTCATCACTCACAGATACATCATGAAATTTGTGTTTTTGCAGCAGCAGTACAGTGCAATACATATATACATGCAATTACTACAATACAGTGCAAAAGTCTTAGGCACCTTATCTGTATATATGTGCCTTAGACCTTTGCACAGTACTGTATATTTCAGTATTGTATAATATTGAATATCTATTTCAAACACAGGACATTACTAGCATTGTATCTCTATGTTTACATGGGTAAATGAGGTACATGTTCATGTTGGTGTATATTAACCCCTAATAAATTTGTTTGGCAACATGCAATCAGGTACACCAAACTTTCTTTCTGGTTGTTCTAAATAGAAAAGTAGACAGTTGAACCAATATGTCTAATTAAATTTTAAAAAGTATATGAATTCTAGTCCAACAATTTTTGGGGGTGAGAAAGTTTATTTTTAATTTTGCCCAGAAACTAATTGCAAGTGTTTTTTTTGTTGCTGATTGGTACATGATTACAAATTAATGTTATAAATACTGACATATTTTTCTCCTAAAATATAATTTTCTGATTAATAATATTTGATAGTGTTGTAGACCAACTGAACACCAAAATTCCTGGTACTGTCTGCTTAAGACCATAAGACATAGGAGCAGGATTAGGCCATTTGGCGCAGTGTTTCTGCTCCGCCATTCCATCATGGCTGATTTATTATCCCTCTCAACCCCATTCTCCCGCCTTGCCCCCTCAATAACCTTTGACACCTTTACTAACCAAGAGCCTATCAAACTCTGCTTTAAATATACTCAATGGCATGACCTCCACAGCAGTCTGTGGCATTGAAATACACAGTTTTACCACCATTGCCTAAGGAAATACCTCAGCATTTCTGTTCGAAAGGGCGTCCTTGTATTCTGAGGCTGTCCCTCTGGTCCTAGACTCCCCTATTATTGGAGACAGTCGCTCAACGTCTGCTGGATAGGCCTTTCAATATTCAATAGCTTAAAGAGTATCACATCAGATCCAAATCTCATCAGGTTATATACGTTGTAATTATTAGTTAGATATCAGAGCAGAAACTGACCAATTGCCATCTCTTTAATTTAGTAAACTGAGGTTAGTAGTTCCTGTACTTCGAGAAATGAAAGGGTTCAGCAAACTTTAAGCATCAGTATGCTATCTCCAATACTACATGTGAAACTGAACAGTAATGCCCGATAGGAACTTCTGAAGTTGAGGTAATTAATAATGACATTTTCCAAAGTGCTTCACATGAAAGTTTTAAAACAAAATTTAACATTGAGAAGCATGAACATTCAGATACTGTGTGTGACTGATTGACTTGAGGAAAGTCTTGAAGGAGAACAGAAATGTGGAGTGCTATACCAAAACCTATATCTTTGGGAGCTGACACTTAATTGAGTGGATATGCAGGAAACTAAGATTAGGAATCCAGAATGGAGGAGATTGCAGAGATTAGATTAAATTTATAAATGAGGATTAGCATTTCACAATTGGGATTGACAAGGGGTTTTGATTGAACAAGAAATCACAGTTCAATTAAGTAACTAAAGGGAAGAGGAAACTGTAAATATCTCCTCTATCAGTGATGGTGGCTTTATGAGTGGATGCTCCAATTGCAGATGTCGCTCCACTCTTCAAGAAGGGGAGAGGCAGAAGAAAGGAAACTATAGGCCAGTTAGTCTGACCTTAATGGTTGGGAAGATGTTGGAGTCAATTATTAGGATGAGGTCTCAGGGTACTTGGAGCTGCATGATAAAATAGGCCATTGTCAGCATGGTTTCCTCAAGGGAAGATCTTGCTTGACAAATCTGTTGGGATTCTTTGAAGAAATAACAAGCAGGATAAACAAAGGAGAATTGATTAATGTTGTGCACTTGGATTTTCAGAAGGCCTTTGACAGGGTACCACACATGAGGCTGCTTAACAAGCTATGAGCCCATGTTATTACAGGAAAGATACTAGCATGGATAAAGCAGTAGCTGATTGGCAGGAGGCAAAGAGTGGGAATAAAGGGAGCCTATTCTGGCTGGCTGCCAGTGTCTAGTGGCGTTCCACAGGGGTCTGTGTTGGGACCAATTCTTTTTATGTTATTTATCAATGATTTGGATGATGAAATTGATGGCTTTGTTGAAAAGTTTGCAGATAGGAAGATAAGTGGGAGGGCAGGTAGTCTTGGAGAAGTAGAGAGGCATTAGAAGGACAGATTAGGAGAATAGACAGAAATGGCAGATGGACTACAGTGTTGGGAAGTGTATGGTCATGCACTTTGGTAGAATAAATGAAAGAGTTTTTTTAAATGGAGAAAAAATACAAAAAACTGAGATGCAAAGAGACTTGGGAGTTCTTGTGCGGAATTCCCTAAAAGTGAATTTGCAGGTTAGATCTGGTGAGGAAGGCAAATGCGATGTTAGCATTCATTTCAAGAGGACTGGAAAATAAAACCAAGGATGTAATGTTGAAACTTTATAAAGCATTGGTGAGGCCTCACTTGAGGGGAGTGTTGTGTGCAGTTTTGGCCCCCTTATTTTAGAAAGGATATGCTGAAACTGAAGGTGGTTCAACGGAAATTCATGAAAATGATTCCAGGATTGAATGGTTTATCATATGAAGAGCATTTGATGGCTCTGGGCCTGTATTCACTAAAATTCAGAAGAAATCGGGGTGACCTTATTGAAACCTAACGAACAGTGAAAGGCCTCGATAGAGTGGATGTGGAGAGGATGGTGGCAGAGTTAAGACCAGAGGACACAGCCTCAGAATAGAGAGGTGTCATTTTAGAACAGCGATACGGAATTTCTGTAGCCAGAGAGTTGAATTCTTTGCCATGGGCAGCTATGCAGGCCAAGTCTTCACGTATATTTAAGGCAGAGGTTGATAAGATTCTTGATTGGTCAGGTTATGCAGGGATATGGGGAGAAGACAGGAAACTGTGGCTGAGAGGAAAGTTGGATCAGCCATGATGAAATGGCAGAGTAGACAATGTGCCAAATGGCCTAATTCTGCTGCTATATCTTGTGGTCTTATGATCTCAATCTTCTGAGATTTCAGCCAGCTGCACATAATCCTTCTAATGATAGGAAATTGCACTGGAGGGAGTAAAAATTGCAGGTCCAGAAAGATCCTTGCTGTAGTTCTGAAGTAATGGTGTACCATCGCTAGTCAGTTAGAATGTTGGCACTAAATCAACAAATCTGAAAGTTACTCAGGATAGAAAGGTAGTTAAAAACATGCTGCTTTATTCCAAACATTATCTAGCTTTCAATCATTTGAATATTGGTAAAAGAAGTTGTGCCATTTACTCACAAATAACATGCATACTGGTCCTTCTTGTTCCAACGTGTACAAATGAGTTAAACCCTGAAGCTGAGGTGAGATTAACTGCTCTTGACTTTATAGAAGCTGTTCATTGTATATGACATCAGCAAACTCTAATGAAGTTGTAATTGACAAGAGTTTGCTGGGAAGCGGAGAAGGGAAATAACAGAAAGTGGAATGCAAAAAAAAAGGGCAGAAGAATTCAACACATATTGTGTATCGGCTTTCACCACAGAGGATACAAGTAACATTCTAAAAGTAGTTGTAAATGGGGAAATGAAAGGGGGAGGGGATCTCAGTGAAAATTAAAATAACTAAGAATGTGATCCTGAATAAATTATTGCTCTTTCCTGATTTCATCCCAGTGTTTTACAGAAGGGACAAATGAGACAACTGATGTATTGATTTTGCTTTCTAAAACTGTCTAGATTTGGAAAAGGCACAATGAGATTGAAAGATAGCTAAAGTAATTCAGTTTCTCAAAAAGGAAAAAAAGACAAAGCAGGAAACAATTTTTAATATTTATCATGGAATATATTTAGAAAGCTATTATTACAGGTGCTTAAAAATTTAGGAGCTTTGAACAAAACTATTTGAAAGAAATAATGTTTAACCAATTCATTGAATTTTCTTTGAAGACTGAACATGCTGTAGATTACGAGAATCTGTTGGATGTGTCAAAAATATCCAGAAGGCATTTGATAGATAGCACGTCAGTGATTATTGCAGAAAATAAAAGTTCATGGTATAAGTGGTAATATATAGGCACAGATAGATTAGCTGGTTTGAAGGAGACAGGATGAATAAATGCATCTGCTGGCAAGATGTAATAAGTGGTGTGCCACAGTGATCAATGTTGGGGACTCAAATTTTTTTATAATTTAGGTAACTAATTTGGGTGAAAGCATGGAAGGTTTGGTTATTAAATTTGTTATTGTTACAGAGCATTGGTTAGACTGCCATTCACAATACTGTACAAGTTATTGGTTTCCTTTTTTAAGGAAGTTTGTTAACATATTAGAAGCAGTTCAAAGGAAGGGTAATAGATTGATATTTTGAATCGACAGATTGATTTAGAAAGGAAGTTTGGACAGGTCAGGCTTGAACATGAGGCATTTTGACAGGATATTTGTGGAGAGGAGGTTTCCTATTGTGGAACTATGAAAGATTAAGGTAAGAACAGTCTGTCCTCTCAGAATCATGAGTCTTTGTCCTTTTCTTTCTCATACAGCGGGGAGGTATGCATGGGGGTGAGGAAAAGAGAATGTGATGAAAGCAGAATCATTGAATGCTTAGAGATAATTTGATTCACGATAAAGGGGATACTGTGGGTAAACAGAAAAGTAGTCATGAGATTACAGTTGCATTAGTGTTGATTTCGTTAAGTGGTGGCACGGGTTCAAGTAGCCAAGTGACCTATTCTTTGCTACTCTGAATTCGTATGTCTGTATGTATTGGCTGGAGAGACATAAAAAGCAAAGAAAAATGGTTGCATTTGTTGGAGGCAAATCATCTTGACTTTGGAATTTGCTGCAGGTGTGTCTTAAGATTGAGAATTTGGCTGTTCTCAGTGATGTTCCCTTCATGATAATGTCAAACGAGATTCTGTTCATTGATAATTAGAAAATGAGATACATTTTTTAAGAGATACAGCATGGTAGTAGACCCTTAACAATGAGCCTGCACCACCCAGTTACATCCATGTGACCAATTACCCTACTAACCTGTACGTCTTTGGGGTGTGGAAGGAAACCCATGTAGTCACTGGGAGAATGTACAGTCTCCTTACAGCAAGGAATTGAACCTAGGTTGCTCGTGGTTTGATAGCATTTTAAGACCATAAGACATAGGAGCAGAATTAGGCCATTTGGCCCATCGAGTCTGTTCTGCCATTCAATCATGGCTAATCCTTTTCTCCCCTCCTCAGCCCCACTCCCCAGCCTTCTCCCCATAACCTTTAATGCCATGTCCAATCAGGAAACTATCAAGCTCTACCTTAAGTACACCCAACGATCTGGCCTCCACAGCTGACTGGTAATAAATTCCACAAATTCGCCACCTTCTGGCTAATGGTACCCTTTACACCATTGTGCCACCCAAAATGTTCCGTGACGTTTGCCACTTCAGTAAAAATGCAATCATTCACTTACAAGAAGATCTGATAATATTTAGGCAAAAACTGATAAGCTGCAAGTAATACCAGGCAATAAACATCTTCATTAAGATGAATGTAATTATGCTTCCCTGACATTGAAAGATTTTCCCACTGCCAAATTATGAATTACTAGTCAGAAGCTAGTTACAAAAGCGAACCTAATATTAAATATGTTGCTGTAAGTACCTTACGGCCTAACTCCCAAATCTCTCTATCACAGTCAAGATGGGGCAAAGTTATGTTGAGATATTGTAATTGACTGCAGCTTCAGCAACATTCAAAATTTAATGGTATTTAGGGAAACTAGGTGGTAGATAATTTTCTAGTCTAAGCATTTATTTCATTCACCACTAGAACATTTAGCTGTGAAATCTAGAAAATACTGAGCTGCAACATTTAATGGCTTCTTTAAAAGTAGTTTCTAGTTCTGTGAACCCTGCAACCTAAAAGCACTAGGGTAGCTATCACACAGGGCTGATCATCTATAGGATACTGCTTTGAGTCACACAATGATTTGACTTGGACATTTGTTCTTGCTTCATTGTATGACATCAAATATCTTCTTTGCATTTTCAAAAGAGAAGAAAGCTGTGTCACAATCTTTTGTAAATTATGTACTGCCGCATTAATCATTTGCAGATTACCACAGGGCAATAAGTTAGTTACAAAAAATTTTAAAATGCTACTTTGGCATAGTTAATTATATCCTTGCAGTGAAGATTTGAAAAATGGATTCTTCAAGCTAGAATACGTATAGCAAAGTTTCGGATACATTCTGTGGAAATGGAGGCTGGCTTGGAATTGAAATTGTTAAACCACAAGTAACTCATGAGTGAAGGTTTTAGCAGTGCACCAGGTTTTCAAGAAGACAGAATTATGTTGGAGTGATTATTAACCAGAAGCTTATCTTAGGATTAGTAGAACATTAACATTTTGTATGAAGTGGTTCAGCTGCAGGAAATTGCCAGCAGGAAGGTTGGATTTTTTTGTCGTGTGAAAACCATGGTTTAGGTACCTCTTGCAAAAGGTTTTGGTGGATCCTGTGCAGGATGTTGAGTCAGCTGTTTTTACAGCTTAGTAAAGTCCAGATGGCTGCTGTTGAGAAAGAATTAAGCATGGTTAGGCAAAGGGCTGTTTTACTCTATCATAATGAGCCTAACTATTTAGCCTCTAAAGGGCTAGATATAGATAGGAAATATGAGGTGACACAAGACAGGGAGGATTGAAAGAATGTATTCTTGGGAGATTCCAGTGGAAATAGCACAGAGAAAATACAAAGCCATTGCAGGCAGTTCTCTTGACAATGAATGGGTAGGTAGAAGAGTATTTCTTATTCTGGTGAATAAATTTGGTACGATTAATGTTTACTTACACTGTAGCTTAAATTAAGGTGTGTTTTTAATTTGGAAATTAACCAGTCCCAAGTGGTACCTATATAGTAAGTGGTGAAACTGAAGGAGCTGATGCCTAATAACTCCATTTATACAGGTTCAGTCCTGGCCTCTAGTGCTACATCTATTGCGTTTGCCCATTCTTGTGACCTTTGATTTCCTTTGCGTGCTCTGTTTTCTGTGAACATCCTATAGATATGCAGGTTTGTAGGTTAATTCCCTACTGTAAATTGCCTCTAGTGTAAGTGAGAGAGAAGTCTGAAGGGGGTTAATGGGTATGTGGGGGAAATTAACAAACAAATGGTATTGTTCTGAGGGTTAGCAACTTCTTGAACCAAGTAGCCTTTTCTGTCTCAAGAAATTAAAATTCTGGAAACGATGACCATCAATAACAATGGTTATTATTTTATGACCATGTATGTGGAACACCTTTAACGAGTCATCCCAATAGTAACTAAATTACTATTGCAATCCATGAAGAGTAAAAAGATGAATAGAATGATGAGGTCAAAATGGCTTGTCAAACAAAGGCAACAAAAATGAAGCTTATTTATACAGGTCCTGTGATGATTAAAAGTACCGTAAGTAGCTCTTTCAGTTACTATTTTTTTTAAAGAACTGATGGTTACCTAGTATTTGGTAAATAACGTTATGAATTTTATAAATTAGAGCCATAAAAATAGGCTTTTTAGCCCACTGCATCTATGTGAACCATCTATACTACTTCTGCTTACCTGCATTAATTTTGTATCCCTCTATGCCCAACTTGTTCAAGTAATGGTCAAGATGCCTCTTAAATGTTATTATTTCTGCAACCACTTCATCTGGCAGCTCATTCCAGATGCTGTATGAAACATTTACCCCTCAGATCTCTTAAACCACCTCCCTTTCACTTTAAACCTATGTCTTTTAGTTTTAGGCATCCTATCACTGGAAGCTGGCTCTGGCTATCTACCCTATTTAAGCATTTCATAATTTTTCATATCATTACACAGTTTAGAATTCTAACAAAGGTGGTACTCAATTTGTTATTTTAAGCTTTTCTGGAAATGAAGTAATTTTAATATTATTGAATTGGGGGGAAGGGTGATGCAAATATTTAATAGGGCTGAGCATGCCATCATGTGGAATACTGCTATCTTTTCTTTCAAATTTACAATTTGAATAGTAAATTATTAAAAAGTGGTAATTATTTAATGCTTAATTTATTTTAAAAAATGAAATGTTAATCATTTTGTAACATAAACACTTTTAATTTTACTGATGGCTATTTTAAGTCACCATCAACTTGAATGCATACATGAAAAACTTCTGTTTTTATTTTCTTTAGGCGGAGTGTTATTGAAGCAGTTTACCACAGACTGAATCCTTGTAGGGCTGATGGTGTGAGTAACTGTACTATACTTTTAGTATAAGTAGTTTAAAGTAATTAAAGTTTGTTGTATTTGTAGAATCAATAGAAGCCAGTAACATTATGCCAAGCCAGGAATTCTAAATATTTGTTATTAATGTGCCATTTCTGGACTGAAAAGGCATCATTAGTAGATATTCTATATTGTAAAAAGATAACATTATATAACATTTATTGAAATTAAATTCTATATTGTCAAATATTATAGCATGGAAGAGACCATTTAGCCTACAGGTGCTGATGTTTTGAAAGAATTGTTCCTGTTTGTCCTAGCTTTTTCCATATAAACTTGCAAAATATTTCTCAAGTTCTCAACTTGACTCCACAGGAATTTAGATACCTTCTTATGGAATCTAATAACATCAGTGTTATGATCTAGATCATAACCTTCTCATTTATTCTCTCAGTTATTTTACCAATTATTTTTAATCTATACCCTCTAACTACTGACCCCATAAAATTCACCCCATTTTATAATGCACCTTATGATCTCCCCTTAAGCTTCTCTGCTATGAAGAAAACAATGCTAGCTTATCCATGCTCTTCAAATAGCTGAGTTCCTTTCTACCTGCTTCATGGTAGTGAATCTACCCTGCTCCACCCTAATGCCTCATGATTCTTCGTATATCTGTACTGATAATTACAAACAACACTGCAGTTGAACTCAGCTAACCACTTTAAGAGTTCTCTTTACTTCAGAACACTGATAAAATATATAAAATAGGATCTGAATTTTGACACTTGGAGGATTCCCCTACATATTTCCCATCTTTCAGGAAAAAAAAAGTTGGACACAAAAATCTAAGTTGATGTGAGGAGTCTCCTTAATTTCAGGACCAGGTGAAAAATTGCACTTTCATTGTTGAAGGTGCCTTTTTTCAGTTGGTCATTAAATTAAAGCCATTTGCTTTCTCAGGCATTAGGAAGAAATGTAGGGGATTTTTCAGATATATTTTGTATTATCCCTTAGATAATATAATAAGTAAATCAAAATTTCTGGTCATAGTTACACAGCTGTTTGTGGGTAGTTTGCTATTTGTAAATTGTATAATGTTTTTTACGTTGCAACAGTGACCACACTACAAAGTATTTAAGTGGATGATACACTCAGTAAAACCATTATGTGATACTTCATCAAATCCCTTTGTGGCAATCCTTCTTCACAATAGCCAATGATTGTTAGGTTAGTTCTACTTGATCTTTTTAAAAAGGGTTGTTACATTTTCGGCCTGCTGGTGCTTTTCCCATATCTAGTGTCATTTAGATCCTGACCTCTTAACAGTGTTGGTCCACAAGAGATTAGTTGCAGAGGCAAGGTGGGTGTGCTTACCCTTGACTTCAAGAAACAATTCAACCATGTGTAATGTTGTTGTGTCCTGGTTAAAAAAGAACACATGTCCCGGAAATGTAAAATAAAAACAAAAAACTGTTAGAAACACTTACTAGGTCAGGGAGCATTAGTGGAAAGTGAAACAGTTCATTTCTTGTCAGGTAAGTTGATGAAGGATCCCTGAACTCAAAAATTATGTTTCTCTTTCAATTAGTGCTGTCTGTCCTGCTGAGTGTTTTAAGCATTTTCCATGTTTTTAACATTATCGATTTGTTTTGTCCTCTATCTGTTTTACTGCCTTAATGCTGTTATTTGTTCTATTGTTGTTTATCATTCTTTACTTTTAATGTGCCTTATTCCTCCTCTATATTGCATCATCCCTGTGCAATGCCAAATTTATCTCCTCCTTTAGTAGGAGTTAACAACCAATGAAAACATAGGTTTCACCTATGTGGCTTTTCGCAGTCCTTCCCAGAACTGACTTCTGTGCTCCTGGATGCTAAATACCTTCTTTCTGGAGCATTTGCCCAACTACACACTTAGATACATTATCTTCTACTTTTGGAATTCATTAGCATCTGCTGTTGAAAGTAAACCAGATATTACAGCTTTCAAGCTCTTGATCTTTAACTTTTTCTTAAATTTGTAAAACTCTGTTTTTTGGACTCCTTGTGATGTTAGTTCCAAAAGGAACCTTAATTTCTAACAGTTCCCTTTCTATTTGCTGAATGTCTCTGCAACATGTTCCTGTTAATGTGAAGGGAAAGACTGGCAGGATTAGTGAAATGGACAAAATGCAGGGAAATGAGTCTGCATGGGTGTTGGCATGGGAAAATTGGATCATAGGGCCTGTTCCCATGCTCTACAATGCTGTTTCTTACACCTATTCAATAATTTTTGAAGTGGAAGTTAAATATGCTGAAAATAAATACCAGGTGCCATAATACTTTCACATTTAGAACATAAGACATAGAACGCCACAGTACAGGCCTTTGGCCCACAATGTTATGCTTTAACCCACACTAAGATCGATCTAATCCTTCCCTCCTACATAGCCTTTCATTTTTTTTCTAACGTCCATGTGTCTCTAAGAGTTTCTTAAATGTCACCAATGTATCTGCCTCTACCACCACCACTGACAGGATGTTACATGCACTCACCACTCTGTGTTTTAAAAAAAAACACCTCTGCCACACTCTCTAAGTTTTTGTCCAGTCACCTTAAAACCATGACCCCTGGTAGTAACAATTTCCACCCTAGGGAAAAGTCTCTGCTATCCATTCGATCTGTGCCTCTTACCATCTGGTACCTCTGTCAAGTCACCTCTCATCCTCCTTCATTCCAAAAAGAGAAACTCTAATTCACTCAGCCTCACCTCAAAAGACAAGCTCTTTAATCCAGGCAGCATCGTGGTAAATCTCCTCTGCACAAACTAAAGCTTCTACATCCTTCCTATAATGAGGTGACCAGAACTGAACACTGTGTGGATTTACCAGGTCTGATAGAGCTGCCACGTTACCTCACGACTCTTAAACTCAATCCGCCAACTAATGAAGGCCACCCTGTTAACTGAGGGATCTATGGACATGGGCCCCAAGATCCCTCTGTTCTTCTACACTGCCAAAAACTCCATTGGTCACCACCTCCAGGCAGAATACGCTGTATCTACAGCCAACCTCTGCCTTCTGTAGACAACCCAATTCTAAATCCTCACAAGCAATTATCCCTGGACCCCATGCCTCCTGACTTTATGAATAAGTCCACCATGGAAACCATATCCAATTTTACCTTACTAAAATCCATATACTCACATCCACTGCTCTGCCTTTAATGTGCATTGTCCCATCCTCAGAGTTTAATCAGCTTGTGAGGTGACACGCATGCTGCCCCTCACAAAGCCATGCTGACTATCCCTAATCAGACCTTCCTTTTCCAAATGCCTTTAAATCCTGTCTCTAAGAAACTTCTTCAATTATTTGCCTACCACTATAGGAAGACACACTGGTCTGTAATTCCCAGGGTTATCCCTACACCTATTCTTGAACAAAGGAATAATATTTGCCACCCTCCAGTCGTCGGGTACTACTTATGTGGCCAGTGACGACACAGAGATGATCATCGCCAAAGGCATAGCGATCTCATCCCCCACTTCCCATAGTATCCTGGGATATATCCCATCTGGCTCCAGTGACTTATCTATCCTAATGTTTTCCAAAGGTTCCAGCACATCCTCTTTCTTAACATTGACATATTCGAACATATTGACCTGTTTCACACTGTCCTCACAAATGTCAAGGTCCCTCTCACTGATGAACACTGAAGCAAAGTATTTATAAAGGACCTCCCCTACTGCTTCCGACTCCAGACACATTTTCTCTTCTATTTCTGATCGGTCTAATCATTCTTCTATTATCACATGCATGTAGAGCCACTTGGGATGTTCCTTATTCCTACTTGCTAATACCTTCTCATGTGCTCTTCTGGCTCTCCTAAGTCCATTCTTAAGCTCATTCCTAGCTACCTTGTAACTCTCTAGAGCCCTGACTTATTCTTGTTTCCTAAACCTTAAGTAAGCTTCCTTTTACTTCTTTACAAAACATTCCACATCTCTTATCAACCATGGTTGCCTCACCCTGCTTTCTTTCCCTGCTTCAATGAGACAAATTGAAGACAAAATATCTGATTAATGTCTTCATTTCCATTCTGCATTTCCCTGAGTATATCCTTTTCTAATTTATACTCACAATTTTTGTCAAATAGCATCATAATTTCCCCAATTAAATACTTTCCATGCCATCTGCTCCTATCCTTGTCTTAGGCTGTGGTCTGAGAATTGTGGTCACTGTTTCTGCAAGGCTTACCCACCAAGGGAACTGTCGCCTGACCTGCTTCATGGAACATTTCTTGGAAATATACCTATGTGAATGATGTAAAATGTAATATTAAAATAATATCTTGTTTCGATCAATTTTTTTCAGGTTTGAATATGGATGGATTAGAAAAATTAGTTAAAGTTCTATTGTTATTGTTCCAACTGGGGGTCCTAGAATCTAAGCAGAGACACAGTTTCTGATGATTATTTTGAATTTGTTTGAGTGAATATGATCACTGACTTCATTTTGAATTGGAATAAAAATTTAATTATGAGTCCCAATTAGGAATAGGACATCAAACTAGTCTGAAATTTCCTGCTGGAGTATGTTCTGTACATAAATTCCTAAATTTTATTAAATATCTTTTGCACAGTACTATATTTGTCAACATGAAGTGGAGAGTCAGTTTGTAAATCTGGTGAGAACAAAGGATGATGGGAATGGCGAGGGTGGAGCGCCATGGGAGGGTTGTGGGACCGTTGGCACGGGAGAAGTGCCGGGGTGGGGGTGTGGCATGGGTGCAGACACACCCAGCTTTAAGACACCAGGCAAGATCATTTAATTCCAAACATTAGTTTATTGATCATAATAGAATGTCTCTGGTGCTTCCCGCTCCCTCCCCTCTCCCTTCCCCTTTTCCCAACCATGATTCTCCTCTCCCTGCCCCCTTCACACTCTCAGTCCACAGTAGAAACCCATCACTTACATGTCCTGAAATTAGTTTTTTTGCAGCAGTACAGTGCAATACATTTACTACAGTACTGTACAAAAGTCTTGGGCACCTTAGCTGTATGTATGTGTCTAAGACTTTTGCACAGGACGTATAATATATGGAATCCTGAGAGCAAAATTATTCATTGAAGTGCCAGAGACTAAATGGAAATTGAATTGAAGCAAGATTTGGCATTTGTATGAGCAGATATAGAATGAAGAATATACAGCATGTGCAAGGGCTTTATGCATGGTTGGTAAGAGAAAGCCCCAACCAAGGAAGAAGATGGACATTTTAGACTTAGAAGCTCTCTGATGAACATGAAATGATTTAGAGTAAATGCAAAAGAGACAGAATACATGAGGAAATTAGTAGTTTAAGTGATAGGAGCCAGTGGTCCTATACTCCATTTCTGCAGAAAACTAGAGACTGATATGGAGAAATGTATAAAGTAGGTAAGGGCTTGAAGTTGAACAATAAAAGAGGAAGGATAAACAAAAGCTGATATTGACATGTATTGGATGAAAATGTCAGGATTGGTTGCATTAAATAGCTCCAATTAGGTCATTATTATGTACTTGATAATCATTTCATAGAATGTACCATTGTCTTTGAAGTACAAAAGCAATTATCTCCTGCACCATCTCTTCAAATAAAAAATAATCCTTGAATATGTAAATGTCCACATTGAGTGGAGAATGATACCACCAAATCAGATTGGGCTATGTTTCTACTGGCCTTAAGCATCCTGAGAGCATGATCCTACTATTAAACATATCTTTACCCCATCACATTCCACAGGGATTGCTCCCTCCGCGATTCTCTTGTCCATTCGTCCCTCCCCACTAAGCACTTACCCGTGCAAGCAGCTCAAGTGCTACACCTGCCCAACCGCCTCCTTCCCCACCTTCATTCAGGGACCCCCAAACAGTCAGGCAACAATTCACCTGCGAATCTATATCTGGTGATCCCAATGCAGCATTTTCTACATTGGTGAGACTTGTCACAAGCTGGGGGACCACTTTGTCAAGCACTTCTGCACTATCTGCCACAAGCGGGATTTCCCAGTGGCCAAACATTTTAATTCTGGTTCCCATTCCCGTTCCAACATGTCAATCCATAGCCTCCTCTTGAGCCAAGATGAGAGCCCAAGCTCCGGAAGGAGGAGCAATACCTTATATTCCTTATATTCTGTCTGGGTAGCCTCCAATCTAATGGCATGAATATCGATTTCTTCTTCCAGTGAACAAATTCTCCCCCCTCTCCCCCCACATTCCCCAATCTGACCTTTCACCACTTCTCACCTGCCTATTACTTCTCCCTGGATTCCTTCCCTTTCTCCTATTGTCCTCTCTCCTCTCCTATCAGAATCAGGTTTATTATCACCGGCATGTGACGTGAAATTTGTTAACTTAGCAGCAGCAGTTCAATGCAATAGATAATCTAGCAGAGAGAGAGAGGAAAAAAAAATAAATGAAATAAAACATGATAATAAATAAACAAGTAGATCAATTACATATATTGAATAGATTTTTTTAAATGTGCAAAACAGAAATACTGTATATTGAAAAAGTGAGGTAGTGTCCAAAGCTTCAAAGTCCATTTAGGAATCGAATGGCAGAGGGGCAGAAGCAGTTCCTGAATTGCTGAGTGTGTGCATTCAGGCTTCTATATTTCCTACCTGATGGTAACAGTGGAAACAGTGAGAAAGTTTCTTTCTTCTCCAGCTCTTGACCTTTCCCACCCATCTGGCTTCACCTATCACATTCCAGCTAGCCTCTTCCTCTTCCCCTCCCCTCCCTTTTTTATTCTTTCATCTGCCCCCTACTCAGTCCTGAAGATGGGTTTTGCTTGAAACGTCAACTATTTATTCTTTTCTGTAGATGCTGGCTGATATGCTGAGCTCTTCCAGCATCTTATGTGTGTTGCTTTGGATATCCAGCACCTGCAGACTTTCCTATGTTTGAGCGTTATCCTTTGATTGTATTATATTAACGATTGTCACCTGCGGTTAAAGACGTGGAACATTTATTAAATAAATACTCATGCTGCTAGAATATTTAAAGTACTACACTGAACATATCATGCTGACTCAATTAAGTGGAACAATATCACAATGTTAAAATTACATTAGCCATTGGTTCATGTCCAAGCTAATTCTTTGTAAAAGGAATCTGTCTAGTCCCACCTGCCTGCCCTCCCCAGAATCTTGCATATTCTTTTCATTCTGATAACTACAGTTTCTTTTCCTAATGATGCTATGTGCCTGTAATGATGATGTAAGTTTTCCACTGGCCCATACAGAAATGTACTTGGTCATATGATAATAAACTCAATTAACTTTGTACTACTTTTTCAGTGTGCCTCTTTCTACGAAATTTGCACATTTACCTCCAGATCTCTCTGTTCTTGTACCCTTTTAAAACTAAATCATCTAGTTTTGCCCAATTCCACTAATTACTATCCTTCTCACAGTTTATTATGCCTTTTAATCTGTGTATTTGCAAATTGTTCCCTGTACTGGTATACATACATACATACCTGCTGAGTTCTTCCTGCATTTGTGTGTATAGATGCTGCCTAGCCTGCTGAGTTCCTCCAGCATTTTGTGTGTGGTGCTCTGGACTTCCAGCAACTATAGAATCTCTTGTGCTAAAGTCATACATAGATGTACTTTTTGGAAAAGCATTGGTTTTACAGTTGACCTGTAGGGTAATTCAACTGTACGCCTTTCCTCCAGTTTAAAAAAAAGTACTTTGGTACTTTTCTTCATTAATCTATTTTCTATTTGTGCTGTTAGTCCATGGGCTTTAATCTTGATGTCAAACCTATGATGTGGCACCTTATCAAATATGTTTCCCTCATCAACCTGCTCTTATTTCATTTTTAAAATCCTGTCAAATTGGTTGGGTGTAATTTGTCTTTAACATAGTTGTGACGGCTCTCTGAGCATTCCATTTCAAATCATGTCTAATTTGCAAAATGCCACAACGTTTTAAAAAAAGCATTTGAAGTGATCCTTCACTTGTATCCTAGAGTGTAATATATCATGTAGTGATGGAAAATTTGATGTTCCTCTGCCATTTTCTCAATCAGAAAAATTACAAATTAATATTGTTAACCAAGTAATTATCGAGTTAGTGATTTGAATATTAAATTAGCAATAAAATTTTACTGTTTTTTAATGGTTTTTCCACTCTACCACTCCTAGGAATGTTTCTGCAGTAGTTTTCAGTTTTCTTGTCTCTGAAATTATGTGTGAATTTAAGATTTCATTAATCACCATTAAACTCATATTGTGCTAAAAACTAATGTTTTTGAAATGTTGAATTTTAAACAGCAACCTTCAATTCTCTTGCTTTTAATTTGATCACACTACTCTGGAATAAATGATCATAAAAGCAAAAATAGAATCTGTAGGATATATACACACAGATATATACAGATCTGTATATATGCAACTGCTATGAAAGTATTGTTTGCTCATTAACTAAAAGCAATTAAATTCAATCAAAATTATTACGATTAACTCTTTGCAGTCTGGATTGTCTAGAAATTTCTGCATTTTTGGGCAGTCCAGACTTTAAAGGGTTATACTTCTTCTCTTTATCAAGGAGTCGTCATTCCCAGATGACAGGCGGTAGCAGCCAACCAGGATGATTGCATACATCCACAAGCAAGGCCATCAAGTATCCATGAATCACGGGTCTTCAAAAGGTTGTTCAATATTGTGAGAAGAGTTCAAAAAGGATGCTAATGCAATACCAAAATTCAGTAACCAGCAATGATTCAGCAAGAATGTGATTTGTTTGGTGGCTGAAAATATGCATGATTGAATTATTCTTACTACAAATTGGGCAGTTTTGATTTAATCGCATTAACATGGAAGTGCAATTATGTCTTTTTAAAAAAAGAGATCTATTTAGTGGAATATGACCTCTTTTAAAAGTGTATTGCATAGAAGACTTGATGTCCCTATCTGACATAGTAATGGTTGAGTATCCAATCACTCAAAAGAAGAATCAATCAAGAAGAATCTTGCATCTGACTCTTCACAACATTGAATCGATTTGACTAACAGTGAACTTGTAAATGCTCATCTCATTTATTGATTATATTATGGATCACACTTGTATCATAACATTACTGTGGACTTTTTAAAAGCTGACACTATCCTTTTGTGCAAAGTGATTTATTGGTCATTACACATTGGTATATTTCTAATTTTGTAGCAATTAGCAAAGTTGATTTTCTTTTTAAGTGGCAGAGTGATCTGTGGAAAATTCGTTATGTACAAGACTTGCACAACATTGTATCACCATTTAGTTATAAAATACAATGCTTTAGTGCTTCTCTGACATCTTCCCATCTATGTAAATTGTTAAGTAGTTAATGTTACTTGAGAGGCTTAATCATTTGTTTATCTTCGGCCAAGTTATCAAATCAGTATGATAGTAATAACTGATGAAGTATGCTGGTTGTAGTAATAGAGTCACTGGGTCCTGTCCTCTTTCTTTCAATATGAAATGGTCTTCCATTATGTCTTTATTCTCCACCTATTTTTAATGAATAATAATTCTGGTACTGTTATTGGCTTGAATGATTCAGTCAGCACTGGATGGAAGTTTACAAACACAAGGATAGGAAATGAAATATTTTCTTAGGATAATTCAAAGTACTGAATAGGCTTTAGTTTCATCAATCATCAGATTAATCTTTTAATCTGGTTATTTTTCCAATACAGTGGTGGAAGTGCCTTTATAAAATCAGCAGGAATGAGAAATATTGCACACTATTAAATTACTTCTATTTCTATAATGATGGCTAAGAACCCATAGCAGGATATACTATAGTAGTCTTTAGTGTATCGGTAAAGGACAAATGACACTTCAGGATTAGCACAGGCTAGCTTGCTTTATCTTCCAAGTAATTCACAGAACAGATATTTCAATGCTGCTGCTAAGTTTATTTGTATTTAATGCTCGATTATCAAAATTTGGTAACAGGATTACTTTCTCATTTGAAACCATTTATTAACTATTTTCCAAAAATAGAGAATAAAGCAAAGGCCGATGAAAAATATTTCAAGTGGGAAGTGTTATTTAAATCCATTGTCCTGGGGGCATGTAGATTTTAATTGTTTGGTTGTTAAATTGTGCAGTGACAGTAAACGACTTGGAGAGTTTTCTGATTTAAGTAAATGGAAAAGAATGTATTATTTCAAGAATGGATTATATACACAAAAAATAACCAATTTAAAGTATAATGCGACAATCAAATGAGCTTCCAATTTTATTCATAGTCTTTGTATCTTGTGCATTGGATTCCTTTGATCTATTCAAAGCAAATTTCTTTTTGTAATTCTTGAAATTTGTATTATACAGAGTTTAAGCAGATTGGAATTCTAAAGATGATTTAAAAAAAGGCTTTATTTTTAATGTATTTTTAGAGTAGTGATATCTTGTTATGAAAGACTCAGTAATCAGTCTTGAGGATGTTTATTTTAACTTTTTATCATGGTGGCTATAATTTTGCAATAAGTTGCAAAGAAAAATGTGCTGAAATGCATAAATTTTCCTCCCTAAGTGTTGAAACTTCATAGAGCATATATTGTCAAATTATTAATTGAAGTTGCTTTAGAAGTGACATTTTAATCCCTCTCTCATTTTTCCTTAAGTTGTGTGGTCCAGATGCATGTTTATTGTAAGGCATTACAGGATTTTCAAATCCATGTAATTTTCAACAACAGCCAGTAATGCCAGAGTAATTCTGCATAGTGTGGACTTGACAGTTTTTCCCCATTACTGTGATGAATTTGAATAGGCTATTAAACTCAGTCTCTCTAATTAAATTGAATCTAGTAGTATGTTGTTAGAGCAGCCACCCCAAGTAACAAATTGCCTTTTCACAATATTGTGATTTCAGTAGGTTCATTATTTTATTTGTGCAATTTGTAGTTATAGACTTGGGATAATAAACATTACTCCTGAAGTAATATTTAATTGTTTTGTACGAAAAATTAAAAGGTGTCTATAAGCTATTTATATGAAATGCTCCCTTAGGTAGAACACAAGTTTTAAGACAAGGATGGTTGATACTGATCTTACAAATTTTTTAAATAAACTAAAAGGATATTGCACAGGTTTTATTAATTCCAATGGCTTGGGAATAATTGTATATCCTAGAGTTAGTTATTGCTGGGCTGGAATTTTTTGTTTTTAGTATTGACTCAGTGATGACATGCTTTTTGCATTTTTTTCCATTTTTCAATTTCAAAATTGGTTAAAATTCATGGATTGAATGAAAAATTAAGTGAATAAGATAAATGAACTTTACGTCTCTGACTAATAATAATGATTGGATTTGAAATCTTCTTGGACCTATTTTAGAGGAATGTGCATATGAAGATTGGCCTTAACTTCTTTTAAGAAGGTAAGGAGGTTATTTATCTTTGCAATTTGTTCAAATAAGCAGAGGAACTGAAGCGAGTTTATTTACTAACATGCCAGGAAATGACATTAGCATTGAAAGTAATCCTGTTAGTTACAATGTTCTGATGTGTTTTGTTCACTGCGACAGTTGCTGCTTGGTTGAATACTGGAGGCCATTCATGGTTTATGTAAGGTGATACAACTTTGGAGTGAAATTCTTCATTATTCAACCACTTCATTTTCTCTAATATTATTGTACTCATTTTGTTCTTTCAAACCATTGAAGTCTCCACTTTTACTCTTCTGTTTTTTTCCATCACAAGACCTCTGACCAGGGACATACTGGATAATCCATGTGTTTAGAAATCATGTGCAACTTTCTGGAAACAAGTATAAATTCCAGATTGTTCCTGTGCTGGTGTGAGGTGTTATCATTTGTGGGAAAAATCACAGTGGGGTTTAGGGTGATTTTTTTGCTTTTTGTACTTAAAACTGAAAAATTCCAGCCCTAGCTTTTATGAATTTTGATCCTTTACACTTTTCAACTTCAGATTTCAAATTAAAATTAGATTAAGGTTGAATTTTGTAATGGGTATCTCCCAAGTGAGCTGCCCATTGTACAATGTGACAAATTCGGAAATTCTGGTCAGTGTCATTAGTAGAGATATTCAAGATATCATTTGACTTTTTCAAGCCTGTTTTATTCACGATATTGCTGCTATGTTTCAGTTAAAACTAGTTTAAATATATTTTGATAAACTAATTAGAGTCACTATTGCCATTGAATTTAAAAAGGCATCCGTTAGTCTTGCGAGACCATGGATCTGCGCCTGGAAAGTCTTCACTCTACAGGGCGCAGGCCTGAGCAAGGTTGTATGGAAGACCGGTAGTTGCCATGCTGCTCTCCACGACACCGATGTTGTCCAAGGGGAGGGCAAGGGCCAATACAGCTTAGCACCAGTGTCGTCGCAGAGCACTGTGTGGTTAAGTGCCTTGCTCAAGGACACAACACGCTGCCTCGGCAGGGGCTCAAACTCATGATCTTCAGGTCGCTAGTCGAATGCCTTAACCATTTGGCCACTTGCCATTGAATTATAACTCTTTATTTTTTCTGAAAAAGGATTAGTGCTTTCCCGGCATACATGACGAATAAACTCTTCTCGGGCTTCCAGAGAGTTAGAGGTATTGGTTATAACTGTTTCGATGACCAACTCTGCCATCTTCATCAGAGATGATGGCTGGGCATGTCTAGTGTGGTGGTATTATTTCCCTCCATAGTCTGTCCCTCCTGATTGGTTAGTCCTCATCCAATCAGGTTTCCGCTCTCACACCTTGTTACAATCGAATGCCAGCTCTTAGAGCGAGACCTTTGTGCTTGTTAAAATTCTTTTCCTCTATTCTTATTTCAGTGGCTTCCTTTACCAGGTGGTCGCAAAAGCCGTTAGCATGGCACAGTAGTTTTGTGTTGTCAAAGTCAATCTTATGGCCATTGCGAATGCAATGTTCTGCTATAACAAAGTTGAAAGAGGCATTAACGAAGCCATCTTTGTCAAACTGGAAAACCCATCACTGAACAGGGGCAGGGTACAACACCACCTAGCAGCTCGTTACAATGCAGTCTTAACATCTCTACCCTGGCATCTCCAGAACAGTTCACACCTTCATTCATGCAAAGATAAGACTAATGACCCTCTCATTACCTCAATGACTTTTAACGACTGTCATGTGATTGCTATACCTTTAATGAACTCATAGAGTTTATAAACCAGAAAACTTCCCACCATGGATCAGAACTGAAGAAGCCTCTTGGATGAGTGGCAAAACATCTTTTATACAACACAGCAAGTTCAGTTGCCTTGATTTACTTTGATATACAATGACCTAGATGACTGAGAACCTCCATAGACAATGTTTTGCTACACCGATTTCTCTGGTTAACCCAAACGGGTACACCTCCTGTGCTCCTTGATGTGGATTTCCACTGTGTCCCCCATCTGGCCGGTACACAACTCTGCACTGACAGGGAATCCTGTGAACGCTAAAACGTAACAGAACATTGCATTCACGGTAGCCATAGGATTGACTTCGATGGCACGAAACTACTGTGCTATGCCAATGGCTTTTGGGACCACCTGATAAAAGATGCCATTGAAATAAAACTAGAGAAAAGTATTTTTAACAAAGACAAAGTTCTTGCTCTAAGTAAGAACTGGAATTTGATTGTAAACAAGGTGAGAACAGAAAACTGATTGGAGGGATGAACTACAGGGATATAAATACCACTGGACTAGAAATGTCCAGGCATCATCCCTGATGAAGGTGGCAGAGTTGGCTATCAAAATGTCAGTTATAATTGATAGATCTACATGGCTGCAAGCCAGGGAACAGTTTATTCATCTTATTTTCACTGTTTCAACTCTCTACAAACTGGAGAGATTGTTGTGAAAATTTGGAAGAACATCAACATTGAAGGTTGTGGATTTAGAAAGGCAAACCATTTCTAATCAATGCTCATCTTTTGTTTCAAAGTTTCTATAAAATGAAGTTTAGGTCTGAAGCATTGTCATTCGTATAAAAATAAGAAAACATTGTTTTTGAAGATTTTTTAAAAAACTGGAAAAAAAGAGAATGCCTAAAGCACTCAGCAGATCAGGCATTATCTGTGGGGAGCCTTGTCAGTGCCAGAACTGAGAATTGTGAGAAAACAAGAGTTTATGTTACAGAGGACAGCAGACAAAGTTGTTGGGGTTGCAATTATTTACAAGTTGGCAATTGGAACAAAATGAAATGGATACGTAGTGTAACAACAAATGTAGAGGGGGAAATGTGTGTATCTTAATTTGTTAATGTTTGTATTAAATCCTGAGTCTTGTAGCATGCCTAGTTGGAAGATGAGTTTCTTTTTCTTGAGTTTACACTGGATGTATTTGAGGAATGTGAACGATCAGAGTAAGATTGGGGCAGCAGTGTACATTGACAAATGACTCATTAGCCTTAGAAGTCTTCTACAAAAGAGTCAGGCCACATCGTGAGCACCCAATTATATGCCACTTATTCTCTGAAATTTAAAACATTCTTCTGTCTTTTCCAGTGCTGATGAAGGGTCCTTGACACAAAACAATGACCGTTTTTCCGTTTCACTGATGCTGCCTGATCTGCTGAACGTTTCCAGTTTTTCTACATATTGTTATAGCCATCTTATGTAATTAATTTCAGACTTTCTTCTCCTGTTGTTTATATTGTGTTTTCAAAAATGTAACTATTCACACCGGTTTGCCTTACTGCATTCTAGGAGGGTACTGTCCTGGTACAATTCTAAGAAGGGATTATGTGATGAGCATTAACTTCAAACTGAAACTTGCTTATTTTAGCAGAATTTTCCCCCATAAATACCCAGAAATATCTTGTATGTTTATATTGTTGGTTATCAGGTAATATCGTATACACAACTGGATTTTCATTCCCTCATGCATTCCTTTCCCTTCACATTTTTTGAGTCATACAATAACAGCATTGGAAAATATGTTAGTAATTGTTTACTTTTGCAAACAGAATGATTATAGTTTCGGTGAGACGTAATTTAATTTTTATCCCTTTAGAAATATTGGTGTGTAGAATGTTTATCAATACTGTACTTAATACGTTGTTCAGAGCTATTAACTTTCTTAGATATCATGTTGTGTTTACAAAGTGCTTGTTAATTGTATATTTTGTATAATATACTGATCCCAACTACAAAGAAAATATTGTGTGAATTTAATTTTTAACTGTAAGCTTGTACTGTGTTGGAGTCAATTGAACAAATTGCCTATGTTTGTGGATTGTGAAAGATTGAAATACAAATATGGCTGAAGAAGTGTCAGTAATTAAAGTGACAGGCAACTACATCATAATATTGTGTTTTTACTCATGTTAAAATATAAAGATTGCTTGAATGGTTTGGTGAACATTTTATATCATGAATTATTTATAGGCTGCTTTCCACACCTTAGAGATGTATAGTGAGTCATAGGAAACATATATATTCTTTATCTGAACCAGAACACTAATCAAAGAAGAACAAAATTAGAAGATAGTATTTACCTGAAATTAAAAACTGAAAATTCTGAGAAGCTGTATCTATGAAGCGAGAAGCAGAAGCATTAAGATCCATAACGTTTTATTTGGCAGAAATTAGAGAGTGAATATTTGGGGATCATTTTCAGGATGGCTGTTGGTGATCAGTGGAGTTCTGCAGGGCTCAGTGTTGGGACTGCAACTGTTTGATTTTATACATTAATGATCTGGATGAAGAAACTGATGATGTTATGTCCAAGTTTGTAGACACTACCAGTATAGGTGGAGAAACATGTAGTGTTTTGGAGACAGGGAGTCTGCAGAAGGACTTGGACAGTTTAGGAGTGGGCAAAGAAATGGCAGATAGAATGCAGCAGAGGAAAGTACGGGGTTATGCAATTTGGTAGGAAGAATAAAGATGGAGATTATTTTCTAAATGGAGAGGAAATTCAGAAATCAGAGGTGCAAAGGGACTAGGAAGTCTTGGTTGAGAATTCCTTCAAGGCTGAGTCAATAATAAAGGCAACCTCAATATTCACATTCATTTAGAGAGCATGCGAATATAAAAGCAAGAATATACTGCTGAGGCTTTATAAAGAATTAGTCACACCATATTTAGAATATTATAAGCAATTTTGGGTAATGTATCTAAGGAAGGGTACAGTGGGCCTGGAGAGGGTCCAGAGAAGGTTCACAAGAACACTATGAGGAATAAAAGACTTAACATATGAGGTGTTTGAGGTCTCTCAGTCTGCACTCAATGGTGCTCAGAAGGCTGAGGGGATCTTTGAACTTTTGAACTATGATCTCGTTGAAACCTAGCAGATGTTGAAAAGCCTGAACGGAGTGGACATAGAAAGGATGTTTCCATTAGTAGAAGAACCTGGGATATGAGGCCACAGCCTCAGAATAATGAGGAAATACTTTATCCAGACATTTGTGAATCTATGGAGTCCATTGCCACATATAGCTGTGGGGGATAAGTCGTTAATGTGTATTTAAGGCATAAGTTGATGGTTGATTAGTAAGGAGGTTAAAGGTTATGGGGAGTAAGTGTGAGAATGGGGTTGAAAAATATCCATAATTGAAATGCAGAGCAGACTTGATGGGCTGAATTACCTAATTCTGCTGCTATACCTTATAGTCATTATCAGTGGTGCTAACTTTAGGTCATTGGCCTAAGATGTTAACTTTGCTTCTCTCTGCAAAATACTATTACCAGCATTTTGTATTTTAATTGTATATACAAACCAGTGAAAGTCATTAATGGTTCTCTTCCGGTGTAATACTAGCCATAATTCATTGTTGGACCATAGGTCCATATTCCATATGCCTAGTTGTTGTTCTTGAAGGATGGAAGGGTGATGCAAAGTTGAAATCACCATAGATCATAAATCTATATCTAACTGTTGAATCAAAAATAGGAATAGATTTTGGTTTATTTGCCTTCCATGTAACTTATCTGAGCTGTTTACACCATGGGGATACAATTGGTGAACTACTTTAAATACAATGCAAACACAATAACTATCTGAGGTTGTTTAGTTGTTGACATTTCTGTCAACATTCTATCTCTGTTGAAGGCCTCAAGCCAGTGATTATCACTGAACTGGTAAGGATTTTGCATGTCATATTTAAAAACAAAGGTCTGCTCCAAGATACAGGTAATAAATGTTCTTGATAAGACTCTGGACAACGTGGATCTTTTCTCACATTTGAAAACCAACTATCAGTAAGTGCACATGTCTGGTGAAATTCACCTCTTTTTCCAGTGCACTAGCAAAACCTTTGGACTTCTGAGAAAAAGAATGTTCGAAGTTAACTGTGGTAAAATGGAGACTGAGAGGGTCTGATCAATGGAGGCTGAAGGTCTGAGAGGGTCTCTCATCAAGATGATGAGTGGCATTGATCGTGTGGGTAGTCAGAACTAACTGAAAGAAGAGCTAGTAAGAGAACTTCTTTCTGTTAGTTCTGATGAAGAGTCTCGGCCCGAAATGTTGACTGTACCCCTTCCTAGAGATGCTGCCTGGCCTGCTGCGTTCACCAGCAACTTTTCTGTTTGTGGTCTGTATTGTGCTGTGGGTTTTCTATGTTTCTAATGCAAATGGTGATAGTGCTCAGTGAAGGTGATGAAGGGTTGTTATTGTAGAAAATAGTGGAGTGTAACTGCAAGGAGATAATGAAGACAATTTAAAAAACAGGGCTGAAATTGAAATAGTGAAGAGCACAGTTGGAAATTTGAAATAAAAGCAGATCAAGCTGTAGAAAAGAAGGAAGAAAGGCAGATTTCAAACAGATTGGTGATCTTACACAAATTGCAAGTGCTGGCTTTTAAAAGAGATGATTTTCTTCCTTTCAGTGTGGTGACTTTTCATTATCTTTATTCTCCAGCTATTTTTCAAACATAACACTGTTATTGCGCAACAGTTTAAATAATCCAGCCAGCACTAGTGGTAACTTTAAACACAAGGATAGGAAGTGAATTGTATTATTATGGAAATTCAATTACTGAGCAGGGTGCGGTTTAACATGATTAGTTGGAAGATAGGTGCAGTTCCTTGAGCATCCTTTGAACTTGAAAGAAACATCCTCTCGCATTTTCCTGTATATGAATGACGGTGTGACTTCATGTAGAAATAAGAGTTTGATCACCTTTACTACCAATTTCTATTTAATATGGTCTATCTCAGTATGACGCAGCATAGAAACAGGCCTTTTAGCTGACCATGTCTATGTGTCCTATCTTCCACCCAGAGCAAGAGGCAAGTTTATTTTGTTATCACTATTCACTCCAGCACCCTCCACATGAATGTCTCCCTCCATAATATCTGCTACTTTCAATATAATGCCATTACAAGATACATCCGCTCCCCATTCAGCATTCTGAAGGTACTGTACTCCATTTCTTCAAGATAACTCTTCTGCCTCTATCATTATGCACCCATTTCTGACACTGCTTTTCTGTACAACTGATGTCCTTTGATCCTTTATGCTTCCCATTTTCGTAGGCTCAACTATTATTTCAAGGTGAAGCAGTGAGCTATTTATGTTACTTCCAATGCAATTTACAGTATTTAGTGCTGTAATGTGATGAGATAACCTCTACATTGGAAATTCAAATGCAGATGCAGTGACTGCTTTGTAGAACACATCCATTCAATTTGCAAATGCCTGTGACTTTTGCATCCCAGTCCCCATTCTGACTTCTGCCTTTGGCCTCTCATCCTGTCCTAATGAATCCAGCTCTTCACCTTTCAGCAAGACTCTTTATATTTCTTGGGTCTGAACACTGTGTTCAATAGTTTTGGATAATTGGTCTTTTGGGTTGGACATTTCTGATGACATTTCATTAACTTGTAATATTAGGCAAGTTTTCTCTGTGCAGCTGACTGACCCACTGAAGTATTTTAAAATATTTTTGGCATTTTCTTTTATTTCAGATTTGTAGCAATGCATTGTTCTGTTTCTTTTTCCAGCATTGTGTTTTTCATTTTCCTCAGTGTCATTTACACTTTCTCTGGACAAATTATCTGTAGTTAGCAAACCTTCAATGCCACCTCAGAGTCTGTGTCATCACCACTTCTTTTGCTCTCTCTGCCCTTCTACTCTTCAAATTAGAATGTTCTTTTGTTTTTTTAACTTTTCCTAGTTCTGATAAAAAGTCATTGACCTGAAACATAACTCCTTTTATCTCTGCACAAATGTAGCCCAAACTGGTATTTCCAGTGTTTTCTGTTTTTATTTATGATATCTGGAACATTCAGCAAAGGAGAAAATGCAAGAAGTTTTTTTTTGTGTGCTGTCTTTTTATGATCTGAATAACCTAAAGTGGTTCACATCAATTTAAAGAATTTTCATTCTAAGTCACAATTTTGCGAAATTTGTCAGCCACTTTAAGGCACGAATGTATTATTTTTCATCAAGTTATAATTTCTGAATCTGGCGCCAAATGGACTTATTTTGGGGAAAAAATCATTAAGTCTATTAAATCCATCTGACTGATGGTATAATATATTAAGGGCATGGAATGGGCTGCTGGCAATGGTGGTGGAGGTGGATACGATAGGGTCTTTTAAGAGACTCCTGGATAGGTACACTGAGCTTAGAAAAATAGAGGGCTGTGGATAACCCTAGGTAATTTCTAAAGTAAGTACATGTTCGGCACAGCATTGTGGGCTGAAGGGCCTGTATTGTTCTGTAGGGTTTCTATGTTCGAAAATACTACAGCTTTGTAGTTCCCATAGTGCTTAGTATCAGTTTAGATTGCATGCTTAAGATTTTGAAGAGCTCTTTGAACTACAACTTGCTGATTTGAAACTATGTACTATGGTTGAGATAACTAATGCAGAACCTAAAAAGGTACTTTGAAGGAAGCATGAATTTAACTTTTGCATTTTTCTTGGCCTCTATTTAACAAAGAATTGGTATTCCACAATAACAGACATGTAAAATAATTAACTAACAACACCAAATAATTTCTAATTATTCTTAAAAGATTAAATTGAATACAATGAAATTGAACCTCACTACTGCTTCCTAATCAGCTGCAGGATCAAGAGGTGATCTTCCCAGTACAAATGAAGGGAAATCTCAGCAAGACTTGGCTTAACTAGTGGACTCTATGTAATCTGTCAGTAAATCTTGCAACAGATATGTGCTGGCCTTTAAATAATTAACAGCAAACTTTTTTTTAAAACTGCTGACATTCACTGTATCCTGTCTGCTACTGGAAGTTGTTGCCTTTTTGCCAGAAATTTAATCAGTGCTAGTAGAATTTTGAACTGCTATCAGTAGTGACACAGTCACTGATGGCAAAATAATTACAACATAGTGGATATGAAATAATCTGCAAGTTTTCTTATTAAAGAAGATGCTATGTCAAAGTTTGATTGCAAAGAAGCATCCTGTGAAAATGGTAATTTTAGGTTGAGGATAATAAATCCACAGATATTGACAATAACTAAAAGGTGCACTGGTTAAAATGCCGAACTGGTAACACAAATACTTGAAAATCCAGCAATTAAAAATTGAAAATGCTGTTAATACTCAGCAGATCAGGCAGCAATGGTGGAAAGAGAAAGTCTATGAGATTTCGGGTGGTGGCAGTCATGGCAAGTTAGACAGCATCTATGGAGAGAAAGTTAAAGTTTGAAATTGATAATATTTCATCAGTTTTTTATCCACAGATTCTGCCAGTCCTGCAGGCTAATTTCATAAACAGTGAGAATAGGTAAAAGGATAATGTTGAATATCTTGTAGCTTCAGGGTGACAAAAGAGAGATGGAAGAGCAAACCAGGAAATTGCGGAGAATATGTCCCCCCTTTAGAATACTGAAAGTGAAGTGAAGATGCTTTTTGGTGAAATCTCATGGAACTCCATTTGATTAAAACACGTTTCAAAATAGTAAGTCATTCGTGTTCGAATAGGAACAAGGAATAACTGTTGTCCTTGCCAGTGATGCCCAGAATCTGAAAAATGACAAAAAAAAAACTGAAATGATGTGTTTTAAAAAAAAGTGCTGAGTGTGATAATGCTCAAGAGATTGCAATGTTGTAACCTTAAAAATCAGGAGAAATAAAATTAAGTTCAGTCTTCACTTTAACTGAATTATAAATTTGCAATACAGATAAATTAATGGCAGAAATAGAGATAAATGAGTTTGATCGAATTATCACTAACATTGAGATGTGTAGCATTGTAGGCAAAGATGGGAATTAAATATTAGTGGGTATTTTGCATTTTGGAACAGGAAAGCACAGGAGAGTCTGATCAGGAATGGCATTAGGACAATAATGAATGAACCACATGTTCTAATATTTACAGGAACCCTCATGGAGCTTTACTGATCAATAATATGGGAACCTAAAACAAGGATGATAGAATAATTATATGAAATAAATGTTCAGATGGGCTGGGCAAACACAATTGGTGTAGATTCAAGGATGAATTAGTGGAATGCATTTGGAGCAATAGATTAGTAAGGAAATTAGTCATCTGAAAACAAAGGGTTCTGTAGGAAAGAGGATTTGAAAAGTCATCTTTTCTCAGCACCATCTTAACATATCTTTAAATTTCTGGGTGTTAATCTGATGACCTATCCTCAGCCCAACACATTGATGCAATCATAAAGGAAAACTCACTAGCTTCCCTACTTTCTTAGGTTTGCCATTATACAGAAGTACTGTTGAAAATATTCTGACTTGTTGCATCATGCTCCGGTATGGCAACTCGGTTGTGCAGGGTTGTGGCCATTACTTCATGAGCACATTTCTCCACACCATCAGTTATGTGTACAGGAGGTGTTACTTCAAGAAGGCAAAATCTGTCATCAAGAATGCCTGCCATCCATGTCATGCCATCTTTTGAGCAGGGGAGTACAGCTACAGAAGCCTGAAGTCTCTCACCACTAGGGTTCAAGCTACTTCCCTTCGACCATTCAGTTTTTTGAGCCAACTGGTAAACCCTCATCGGTACTGTTTAGCCACTTTGACCACCTTGCACTAAAATTGAATATTTTTGTTCTAGCTGTGATTTCTTGTAAAAAAAAATGTGCACAACTTAAGATTCATGCTTGTGAATATATGGTGGTATGTTCCAGTAATGCTGCTGCAAGCAAGTTTATTATTGCACCTGTGCATGCATGTACTTGTGCATTGGCAATAAACTTGACTTTGACTTTAGGTTTGAGTATGACAGGTCTCAGTTCGGCAGCAAGAATTGCAAAGAAAGTTGCCTCAGAATGATGGATGGGCTGATTAGGTGGATGGGAAATTAAAAGTTATGATAGATAAATAATAACAAATTTTAAAAATATATATTTACTCATTCTGCACCTACAAGAAATAAAACTCCATGGGGAAAGTGATATTTTCATGACTAAAGAGATGGGAATGGTATTAGGTTGAAAGTTAAGGTTAGTCTTGCCAAAAGATTAAAAGCTTTAGGACAGGAAAAAGGCTAACCAAATAATTCATAACAAAGAGAAGGGCGGATTGAACGCAAGCTAGCAAGAAAGTATTGAAAAAAATTACAAGAGCATCTTTTTCACAGGCAGTCCTTTTGGGATTGAAGATGACTTGTTTCGATTCTGGTTCAAAAGCTTCTGAGGTAACTGATGAGGACCACTGGTGCATCAGGAGATTCTTCCACAGATGCTGCATGAGGTGCCTGACAAGCCAGGTGGGCCAGTCCACCAATGGGAACTTTTAATTAACATTAAATGAATAATGGATAATGCTGAATAATGGAACTAGAATTTGATTCCTCACTGCATCAGATGTCATGGTGTCATGAAAACTACCTATCCATCAGTGTCAGCAAAATAAAGAACTTCAGTGGGGGAGGGGGGAGGGAGTACATAGCACATGCTCCTTGCTCCTCTTCACATCAACAGTGTTGAGGTCAAGAAGGTTGAGAGCTTCATGTTCCTGGGACTGGTTCAACCATGGTGATACCACTGCCAAAAAACGCTTACCAACCTCTACGTCCTCAGGACCCATGCTCCTTGTGACTCTCATACTTCTTATCAATTCACCGTTGAAAGAATCTAATCTGGATGCATTATGGTTTTCAATGGCAACTGCTTCTGACTGTCACAGAAACTAGCCTCCATTCGGAATTCTATCTGCACCTCTCACTGTCTCGGTAAAATGCCCTGTATTACCAAAAACCCCACCCAACCTGGACATTCTCTTTTCTCCTCTCATTGGACAGAAGATATAAAAGCTTGAAAGCTGGAACCACGAGGTTCAAGGACGGCTTCTAACCTTCTGTCGTAAGACTATTGAACAGTTCTCTCGTATGATAAGAATGGACGCCTAATCTCACAGTCGATCTCGCTATGACATTGCATTTTATTGCATGCCTGCACTGCACTTTCTGTATTGTAACACCGTATACTGCACTCAGTATTGTTTTACCTCATAACCTCAATGCACTATTACTGTATAAAGAATTGATATGAATGCTATGCAAGATAGTTTTTCACTGTATGCTAGTGTATGTGACAGTAAACCAATTCAATATGGAGGGAGATCATAGAGGCTGAAATTATTTTCTTAAAATAAAAAAGCAGCTTTGGGCATGTCCAGTAGAGTTGCAACCTCAGATCCAGTGAATGAGGTTCTACCCTAATTTCCAGTGTATCTATGTATGTTCCCTCTTTCTGTGACTGCATAGATTTACATTGGGTGCCTCAGTTTTATACTACATCTCAAAGCTCTGCAAGTTGGTAAATTAATTGGCCGCATCAAATTTCCACTTAAGGTACGTAGAGAATCTGGAGGAAGTTGATGGGAATGTGGGGAGGATAGGTGATGGGGAGAAATTAATGTGGAAATGGGATTTCTCTGCAAACTGGAAAGGACTTAATAGTCTAAATGGCATCCTCCTTTCTCATAAAATTTGGAAGCTGATTTAAATCAGAGAATTATAAGCAGATTGTTATGGAAATGGCAGCTGAATTCATGTTAACTTTCCAAAATTCTATAGATTCTTTAACATCCCCATTGGATTGGATTGTAAAAATTGTGCATGGCGGGTGAGAGAAAAGAAAAACTGAAAAATGTATTTATTCTAAACATCATAAGGTTCTGAGAAGATTGAGACCATTTACTCTGTCTAGAAATGAATAATTGGGGCAGGATAGATACTTTATTAATCCCAAAGGAAATTTAGTGTCACAATAACATTACAAGTGCACAGATATACAAATATTAGAAGAGAAGTAAAGAATAAAAAATAAGTTACCTTAAACAGTTTCATGGGAGGTGGAGTCATCACTTCCCCAGCTATAGGTCATCTCATTATAGAGCCTAATGACCAAGGGTAAGAATGACCACATATAGTGGCCTTTGGAGCAGCGCAGTTGTCTTAGTCTATTACTAAAAATATTCCTACGTTCAGACAAGGTGGCATGCAGAGGTTGAGAAACATCGTCCAGAGTTGCCAGGATTATCCGTAGGGTCCTTCGTTCTACCACAGCCTCCAGTGTGTCCAGTTTGACTCCCAATAACAGAGCCAACCTTTCTAATCAGTTTATTCACCCGTGTTGATGCCATTGCCTCAGCACACCACCATGTAGAAGATTGTGGCATGATGCTGTTACAGCACTAACGACTCGGGTTCAATTACTGCTGCCTTCCCTAAGGAGTTTATATGTCCTCCCAGTGATTGTGTGGGTTTCGTCCATGTGCTCCAATTTCATCTCACCTTCAAAAGATGTACAGGTTAGTAGGTTAATTGTTCACTTGGATGTGATTGGGTGGTGTGGACGCATTGGGTTGTAAGGCCTGTTACTGTGCTGTATCTTTTTTTAAAAAAGGGAAGACCACTAGGTCATAACTAAATGGTGGGACTGGAACAGGAGTAATAAGTCATTCCTACTTCCTATGTCCCTATTTGAATGAGTGTTAGTTTGCTACTGAACTGTTTTCATGGGAATGGGAGTGGTGGGAAGCTTGTTTATTGCAGATAACCTCATTGAATTTTGCATACATTTTGGAGATGGATAACTGGCTAAGAAAAGGCTGAAAACTTGCTTATGGTTTGTCTAATTCAAAATCATTCACATTTCAACAAAATCTGGAACAAGCTTGTTAACATAGCTGAGGTCAGTCGCCATTGCAGATTTGGGTAACGGTGCTGTCAAATGCATGCCTACCAAATGATTATGGAGTTCCAAAAACTTTGTTATGAACTTTTAAATTGGAACAACATATAGCTATTGACATGAGATGGTGCTGCAAATCATACACTGGCGCAATGCTGCTTTGCTTTTAAGTAGGAATTGTTGGTCTCAAAATATGATTATCGGGCAGTTTGATAACTGACATTTAACCATGGTAGCGTACAGCGCCAGCGACCAGGTTCAGTTTCACCACCGTCTGTGAAGAGTTTGTACGTCTTCCTCATGACCACATGGGTTTCCTCCAGGTGCTTCGGTTTCCTCCCACATTCCATAGACATACAGTCAGGTTGAGTGAGCTGTGGGCATGCTCTGTTGGCGCCGGAAGCATGGCGACACTTGTAGGCTCCCCAGCACAATCCTCGCTGATCTGATTTCACTGTAAATTTCAATGTACATGCCATAAATAAAACTAATCCTAATCTACAGAATTGAGCTAACCCTATCCATTATTGGATTGATTTTTGTATTCTGCAGTTGATAGGCTTTAAACATTTCGGTATGATTTGGATCCTCAGTTGCCTGAACCATTGAAATCAATGCTGTTCAGTCACCTGAGGCTGTGCTCTAGGGCTGCTAATACTTTTTGTTAACTGGGTAAATTCTATTTCCTTCCATTGTATCCCAGTGCTTATTGAAGTAACTTTATACCTGAGGGCAAAATACATACAAAGGTTTAACAGATTACTCATCATGGTTTCTGACAATACTATAGTCAGAAGAAAGTGTGAAAGAAATGCACCTGGTGTAAATAATTATAGACCAGGGAGAAAAGGTATACGTGGCACGGAACACCAAATGGCAGACTAATTGTTTGCAAAGGGGGAAACAATCTGCTGCTGATGAGTTTGAGATCGGTTCGATTAATGCAAGCTTTCCTGCCAGTTTTGTTTAGCCATGTCATGGTCTGTTTCCTTTAGTAAAGCCATTAAATGTGACTAATGCAGGCGCCCAGCAGTTAGCCCTTACTTCCCCGGGGCTGAGGATATAATGTCAGTGGGCTACGATCCAATTCACTATGAGTTGGATACATTGAATCTTTTTACTTGGAGGTTTTAACAGGCAAGGCCGATTGTCTGCTATCAAATGCTCTGAAAGCATCCTAGCTCATAAAAGCAATTTCATGTGCTCATTGATACAAAATAAATTCTTGAACCTCGAAGGTAAATTTTCAAGGTCAAACTGCTGTTTTTTTAATATCAAAATGCAACTTAAAAAAAATAAAGAGGCATAAATGCTTTGTGTGTGTGTGAGAGAGAGAGAGCGCGCACTAGTGTTATGTCACTTTGCAGTCTGGGGTTTGCTTGTCACAGACCACCAGAGTTTAGCACTTGTTCATAGGTATACAATAATATGATTTAAACAAACAAGATCAAGCTCTCAAACTGGTTTAGGTGTACAAGGATTTTTAACCTGCACTGATGCTGCGTTAGCGGCTGAAAGGAGAACTGTCCAGTTGCTGCACTCATTGTTTTGTCTGCTCTACCCATCGCTAGTGATGAAGCAGCTTCCCATCTCTAAATCTGGATGACATATTTACTTTCATTTTTGCCACTTAGTTTAGTTTAATTTTAATTTGATATTTAACCTGAGGGAGAAATATTATCTGAAAATTTACATGCATGTTGCACCATATTTGATGAAGACAAAAATTTCATTATGTATATTTTGGTTCTCATATTATGCTAGAGACATAATATGTCCTCATACCTTCATTCCATTCTGTCCCCGTGGTTCAGTCTTTTCCCACCTACATCTGCGACACTACTCATGTCCTTGATCTTCTCAGTAACCTTTCATCTTCACCATGGATGTTCAGTCCCGATACACTTCTATCCCCCATCAGGAAGGTCTCAAAGCCCTCCATTTCTTTCTTGACAGAAGAATCAACCACCACCACCTATGTCTGGCAGAACTGGTCTTCACCCTTAACAGTTTTTCCTTTGGCTCCTCTGACTTTCTCCAAATCCAAGAGATTCCCATGCCTGCTTCTTCATCAGCTGTGTAGAACAGTCTGTGTTTGAAGCCTTGGTCAACACTTCCTCCGCTACATTGATGACTGCATTGTCACTGCTTCATGCACCCATGCTGAGCTCATCAATTTACTAAATTTTACCTCTAACTTCACCTGCCCTTAAATTCAGTTGGGCATCTCTGACACCTCCCTCCCCTTTCTTGATCTCTCTTTCTCCATCTTTGAGACAAACTGTAAACCAACTTCTTTTATAAACCTACTGATTGCAGTGGTTATCTCAACTATGCCTTTTCCCACCTTATCGCCTATAAAAATACTATCGCTTCTCTCAATTTCTTCACCTCCACCACATCTGTTCCCAATATGTGGCTTTCCATTCCAGGACATCTGAGATGTCCTCTTTCCTTAATGAAGGGTGTTTCCCTCCCTCTACTATTGATGCTGCCCTCACTCAATCACCTCCATTTCCCATACATCTTCCTGCAGTCATAATAGTGATAGAGTGCCTCTTGTCCTCATCTACCACCCCATCAGCTTCCACATCCAGCATATTATCCTCTGCAACTTCCACCATTTCCAAAGGGATCCTATCACTAAACATATCTTTACCTTCCCCCCTCCACTTTCTGTAGGAATTGTTTCATTCATACTTTCCCTGTCCATTTTTCTCTCCCCATTAATCTCCATCCAGGCACTTATCCATGCAAGCGGCCTAAGCCCTACACCTGTCCATACACCTCCTTCCTCACCTCCATTCAGTCCTTCCAGATGAGGCAACACTTCACCTGTGAATCTGCTAGGGTCATCTGTTGTGTCCAGTGCTCCTGATATGTCCTCTACATTGGTGAGACCTGTCATAAATTGGGAGGTGCTTTGTAGAGCACCTCTGCACCATCCATCATAAGCAGGACTTCCTAGTGGACAAATATTTTAATAGCCATTCCTACATGCCTATCCATGGGCTCTTCTAGTGCCAAAATGAGGCTACCCTCAGGGTGGAGGAGCAACACCTTGTATTCTGTCTGGGTACCCTCCAACCTGATGGCATGAATATTGATTTCTCCTGGCAACTCAAAAATTTCCCCACTCCCCACCCCCACTCTGACCTCTCCTGCCTATTATTTCCCCTGTGTTCCCTCTCCCTTCCCTTTCTCCTAGTGTCCATTCTCTCTTCCTATCAGATTCTTCTCCTGCTCTTGGCCTTTCCCACCCAACTGGCTTCATCATCACCTTCCAGCTAGTCTCTTCCCCCCCACCTTCAAATCCATACACAAAGTAAGGATAAAATTTACAGGTGAATTGCACATAAATAAACAAAGTACATAAATTAAATATTGGCAGGTATAGAATAGATTAACTGGTGACACTTAAAATGTGATGCGTCAGGGAGTTCAGAAGACTAATGGTCTGAGGGAAGAAACTTTCCCATCCTGACTGTTCTTGTTTTTATGTGTCAGAGTCTCCTGCCTGATGGTAGAAAGTCAGAGGACAGCTGGATGGCTGGGTGGGATCCTTGATAATGCTAAGGGCCCTGTGTACACAGCGCTTCTAATCAATCTCTCAGATGGATGATAGGGAGATCCCTATGATCCTCTCAGCCATTCTCACAGTCCTTTGTAGGGACTTCCAGTTTGATGCTCAGCTGCTCCCATACCAGATGGAGATGCAGCTTGTCAGGACACTCTCAATAGTGCTCCTGTAAAATTTGGTTAAGATGGGCGGAGGGAAGAGGGAAGCTAGCTTGCCTCAATATCCTTAGGAAGTGGAGGCACTGCTGTGCCTTCTTGTTTAGGGAGGTGACGTTGAGAGACCAGGTGAGGTCACCCCTGACGTGAACTCCTGGGAACTTGGTGCACTTAACTCTCTACAGATGAGCCATGTATTTGCAGAGGGGAACAGTTCATCTGCACCTTCCTGAAGTCCTTGGTCTTCTCCACATTCAGACTTGGGTTGTTGTTCTCACACCAGTCCACTAGATGCTCCACTTCCTCTCTGTACTCCTACTCATCATCGTTGTTGTTGAGGCCAGCCATTGTGTCATCCACAAACTTGATGACACAATTTGAGCTGAATCCTGTAACACAGTATCCACATCTAGAATAGAGAGTAAAGGTTAGCTTTATTTGTCACAAGTACATTGGAACATCAGCGAAGTGCATTGCTTGCATCAACAACCAACGTAGTCCGAGGTTGTGCTGGGGGCAGCCCAGAAGTGTTGCCATGCTTTATGCGCCAAGATATTATGCCCACAATTTAGTAACCATTACTAACCTGTATATCGTTGGAATATGGGAGGGAACTGGAGCATCCAGAGGAAACCCATGTGGTCATGAGGAGAAAATGCAAGTGCCTTACAGACAATGGTGGAAATTGAACCCAATTGCTGATTCTGTGAAGTGTTACACTACATGCTATGCTACCATGCAAATAAAATAAAGTCATCTTTATATGTTCAAAGATTGTACGAGTTTGTGCACAGCCGAGTATGCCACATGAAGCAATGAGATAGCTGGCCAACCAATTGGTTGCTGTGATGGCTGAAGGATGGTGTGAACCAAGTTGGTTTATGAGCTGCAATTGATGTTTCTTCTGAGCCATGGCACCTCTGACACCAGTGCATTCCACACTAAAATATCAGTCTATCTCATATTCTTGGATCCTAGGTATGACTTGAAGTGATTTAATTCAAATGATAGTCCTATATCTAAGCCAAGTTACCACTAAGCTGGCTGTAGCATTTGCTTAATTGGCAACTTCTTGGCCTTTCTGTTAGAAGATTGTGGATTCAAGTAAAATTATAGGTTTGAGTACCTCAGCTCAGCTCATGTTAAAGGAGTAAAAGAATTTCACTCAAATGAGACCACTACCATCTACTCAGATGAACACAAAGGCTCCTATTGAACTATTCAAAGAGAATATTGAGTACTTGTGCCACTTCCTTGAATTAACACTAAGAAAATTATTTGAAATTGCTGATTCATCTCATTTGCTTTTTGTGGACTGTTACTGTAAGCGAGTTATCAGCTACTATTTTTCTGCAGGATCACACATCAGAAGTACCTTGCACCTTATTGAACATTTTATTATGCATAGATAATTTGCTGACCTACCACTGAACATATTCCTGAGCCCAATACCAACTTCAATTTAAATTAGCATTATTTCAATAGCTAAATTTCAACTTTTTACACACATCTTCAACTTAATTCATATTTTGGCCCACTCAGAATGTATACAAGCCACTTCTTTTTCTGCATTAACTAATTGGTCGGTACCATAATCAAAACCATTTTAGGTATTATTTCAGTCTCTGCATGTGAGAGCTTGTATAATTTTTATTGTTCTCGTCATTTCTAACAATTGCACATTACTATGAATTGTAAAACATTCCTTATTAGGATAGTTTTTTTTTACAGCAGCCATCTGCAACCGGTAGCAGTGCAGAAAATGCTGTCATTTTTGTGTGTGTATGCTGGCAGTTGAAGTGTGAATGTTGGCTGGATATCGGAAGCTGTAACTTAATTTACATTGCCATGACCAAGCATCTGGGACATCAAATGTACTATCATATGCAAAGCAAATAATTTCAAACAATTCCATGCTCCCTTGAAATTGAGGTCAAGTGTTCTAGTATAGTCCTGACATGAACAGCACAGTTACAGGCCATTTGGCCTACCTGGATCCATTCACTGTTTTTTTTCTCTGCTAAATCTGCCAGTATAACCTTTTTTCTCCTCTATTCCCTTGTATCTTTTCCTAGCCTCTTCAATACATTCACGCTATTCACAATGTATCTGTACTTTTCTTACTCAGCTGAGAGTGCTTCAGATGTCCATAGTGTGAAGAGTGCTGTGTGAAGGTTATTTCATTCTTTTGCTATTCCTGGAGTTTCCAATTCATCATCAAACTAAATTAATTTTGAAAGTCCCTCAGTCATGTTGTATGCGAACACATTCTAGGCTGGTGCTCTATCACAGTACTGAACAGGTGTTGCACTCTTAGAGTTGGCATCTTTTGGATAAGGTTTTAAACCGAGGCCTCTTGACTCTCCAGTGGTCATGAAAGGTGACATAAAATGTAATGCTTTCTTTCAGTAGCAAAGTCTTTACAGGGAATTCCATTTTTATTGCTGAAAGATCAGCTGCCAGTGGTGTGTTAAAGATGATATCCTGATGTCAAGGGATAAGAAAATATGTGCATGGTTGTGTATGGGAGACAACAGAACCAATTTACCCCCCCTTCCCTATTTTGTTATCTCAATCTTTCATTGATTACTTCTACAAGGACAAGAAATAACAAAAATAGTGAAGAGACCAGTGACTTGGTCGACATAGAAATACTTAAAAACATTGTTTCCTTTAAATGGAGATTTGAGACCAAAACAAAATATATTCAATATATTAATAAAGATCACAAGTGTCAGTACAATGGCAAAATGATTTAGGAATGTTCTAATTACTCTTTATTTGTCTCTTTTCAATGTAATATCTCCTTTCAAGCACATAGCCTAGTGAATAATTTACTGTGCTGATTTACATTTGATAGTTTATTTCAAAGGCAATGTATATCTTAGGATTTCTTGGTGAGATATTCTTTGAGAAGTTAACTTTGTTGGTAAACGTTTAATATTTGTTATGAAACTATTTGTTTTCAGTTTAAGAAATGTGATCTGTTAAATGCAAATTTTATGATGTGCCAGGATCTAATCCAGAAGCTAATTTTCCATTATGTTTCATTATTTAAAGGAACCTTAAATATTTTACTTCAAGGTAAAACACAATAAAAAGTGATTATCACATGTAATTGACTGCAAATCAAATTTCACACAGAGAACTGGAGGTGTTTTCTATAGTCTACTGTAATTTGCCATGACAACACTTGATTGCTACAAATGCTAACTCACCAGTGTAAAAGATAAAGGCAGGATGAAGTTGCTTTTTAAGAATGCTTTCAAGGAACAACTGGAAGAGACAAAGAGTTACTTGGGTGGTCCAAGCGCAAATCTCTTTAGACAGAGCAGGTACCAGAGAAATCATTGTACACATCTAGTTGGTAAATAGCTGTGAATTTTCTGCTTTTTCAATTGAATTGCACAACTTTCGAATACTCACAAAACCTCAAAACAAATCAGAAGTTACGAATTATTTTTTAAAACAAACTGTGATGAAGTAAATTGATATACCATAATTCAACCAAGACAGTAAGAGTCAATGTAATTATTGTTTAATAAACAAACAATCTGAAGAGCAGGCTGCACCTAATAGATCCAACCCAACAGCTACATTTTATTAAAAGTTGAGAAAAAGACTTGGAATTTCAGCTAAAACCTGAATTCCCTATATACATGTGAAATCTTCTGAGTTCACAGTTTAACAATTTTGCTTCTGTGTATTGCTGAATGTTAGTAGAACTTACAAACTAGAATAAGGTCATTTAATATACAATCTTAGTGACTTGTAAAGAAAGCTATTCATGCTTGACAGATAGTTGGGAAAGTGCCCTCTTGAGTTGCAAATGAAAGTTCAAAGTAAATTTATTACCAAAGTACATATATGTCACCATATACAACCCTCATTAATTTTTTTTTGCGGGTATTATCAATAGAGTAATAACAGAATCAATGAAAGACCACTTGGGTGTTCAACCAATGTGCAAAAGACAGCAAACTGTGCAAATAAAAAAAATAGCAAATACTGATAGTAAGTAAGCTAACCAACCATTCTCTTATTAAAATATTGGTGTTGTTTACAATCAGTGACAATTATTAAATATCTACCAGTGATTTCTGCAATATACATGCAAATCCCCAGATTTAGGAGATTTTTTTTACATAGGTAAGAGTGAAAATCTGAAACATTACCACATTGAGAATTACAAGCTGATAGCATACAATTAAAGATAAGATAGACCAATATATAAAACGGAAAGGAATTGAGAGACAGGCATGAAGGAAATGTTTCATGAGCGAGTTTATAATTAAAATCTCTATGTTTAGTTTAAACAGGACTTCCCAACCTTGGGTCCATGGACTGCTTGGTTAATGGTAGGGGTCCATGGCATAAAAAAGTTTGGGAACACTTGTTTTAAAATCATAGGAATATGCAGAGTAATTTCTCATTCCTTTTTCTTCGCCTGATGCAAAATCTTGTTTTATATGACTCCCTGAATCTTTAATGAACAATATAGTATTCTATAAGAACATCCAGTTTGTTTAAGGTTTGATTTATTTTTCAAATTAACGTTATATACCAGCAGGTGGCACTCTGTATTACTGAAAATGCTAAGTAATAGGATACATTTTCTGATGGCAGTAGACAGGTAGTCATATTCTTTCGGGGTCAAAATCTACAACATAAAATACGGCATGTACTGTCGAGTCTAAAGAGAACTACAAGTCAAGTGTGTGTGTGTGGGATGACAATCTGCAGGCTTTTAACGTGTACTGAAAAGAGCTTTCAGTAACATTACTAACCAACAAAGAATGCAATTGAATGGGGTTACTAGGTTAACTGGTTGTTAGTTTTAGTTCTGGAATTTTGTTTTGTTTGAAGGTTATCTGAAAATAAATGCATTCACTTAACTGAGGTATAATTTCTAGTTTTAATGAATAAAAGTTTGTTTTCACAATTGTTTAATTATTCCACACATTCTCACCAAAACATGCAGCATTCTCCAACACTACTCAGAAGTGATTGAAAAGAATGATTGGTGGCTTTAAGTAAGTTGAAAAAGCAGGGTGTTTATTATTTACAGGAATTTGGGTGTTGAAGGCTTTGGTGAGACCTAATCTGGAGTATTGTGTGCAGTGCTGGCTCCCTCACTACGAAGAACGGAGAATATAGAATATTACAGTGTAGTACAGGCCCCTTGCCCATGATGTTTTGCCGACCTTTTAACCTACTCTCAATCTAACAGTCCTGTCCTACAGAGCCCTCCATTTTTCTATCATGTATGTGCCTATCTAAGAGGTTCTTAAATGTCTCTAATGTAGCTGCCTCCACCAATGCCTCAGCAGGGTGTTCCACACACACACCACTCTCTGGTAAAAACTTACACCCCCCCCCCGTACTTATCGCCAATCACCTTAAAATTATGCCTCCCACCATATTAGCCACCTATAGGAAAGGTATCAATAAGAAAAGTTATAAGGATGTTGCTGGGACTTGAGAAACTGAGTTGTAGGGTAAGTTTGATTAGGTTAGCACTTTATTCACTGGAGCACAGGAAAATGAGAGATTTGATAAAGATATACAAGGTATGAGGGGTATATATAGGGTTAATGCAAGCAGGTTTTTCCCACTGTGGCTGGATGAATTTAGACCTAGAGGTAATAGGTTCAGGGTGAAGAATTCTATTTTATTTAACGTTTTTTGATAGTATTCTGTTTTTTGTGCTGGGTGTGGTGTATGTATTGTGGGTGCAGTGTGGTTTCATTTTGCTTGTATATATGTACAGTCAGATGACAATAAACTTGAACTTGAAAAGTGAAATATTTTAGGGGAATGTAGAAGAAACTATTTCACTCAGAGGGCAGTGAGAGTGTGAAACGAGCTGCCAGAGGACGTGGTGGATAAAGGTTCAATTGTAATACAGTATTTAAGACTACATAGTTGGAATGGACGTTGAAGGCTATGGTCCAGGTGTGAGCTGGTGGGACTAAGAATAACAGTTTGGTGGACTAAATGGGCTGAAGTGCCTGTTTTTGATCTGTAGCACTCAGAGTCTGAGTTTTCCAGTAGGAGTCACTGGCATTATTCTGCCTTCTAAATATGAAATATCCTTCACTTTCGACTCATATTTTCTTAATAGATCTGTCTCATCTGTCATTAAATACATTTTCCTCCATAATTCAATTCCAATTATAAAGAAAGAAATAAACAGTAGTCACAATTCATCAGGAGAATCCAGTAAAAATATTTTCAGTACTAATGTTGGTTAGCTGAAATACTTTAATGAATGATGAATATAAAGATTGGAAGATGTTCGTTCAAAGGACCGTGTTTGCATTAATTCCTTAGCATGTTGCACATGTAATCTACTGAAAGAAGAATTTCAAATTTATTGTAGGATAGGTGTATCAATGGTCACAACCTGTATAAGTCATATTTTGTGTTTTAATTTCAAAAATTCAATAATGTAATATTCGTATAGACTACTGACCTGTGTTTAAAAATGCATGCCATAATTTTAAAACATTACTTTAAACACAACAAAGAGGATAATTGCTGCTTAAAATAAGTTCTGTTGATACTCCGAAGACAATTATTTAAATCTTGAATGATATAAAATCTGAAATAACCAATCCTTTCAAATAATGGTTAATTGAGAGTTCAATGTGTGCGTTTTTAAAAAAAAAACCGAAGAAACATTATTCTAATTAGTGTTTGAGGAGTGAAGTTAATTTTAGTGGGGTCATGCTATGCTGTAAAGGGTCTAGTGACCTTGTCACAAACAATTGGAAATTTTACATTCATAGCAATAGCCTTCTTTTCGGTTGATGACATAATCCCTTTAATTGATGTCAGTTAGGAGATCTACTTCTGAAAGAGTACTGGAAAACACCTATAGACAGCAATTTCACTCCATCTACTCTTACAACAATAATGCAGGGATGAACAATATGCCAGAGACTCCTTGCCACTTCAGGCCTGTCAGCACAAAGCACTCACAGTTGAAAGCATGGTATTGGGGATTAACAAATCTGTTTACATTAACACTGTGGTCTATGAACCTCAAAGCATAGAGAACTGCTGAATATTAAATGTTGTACAGAGCACTGAAAAATTATGTTAATATGTCTATTTTATCCTGATCCAGAGTTTTAGCTGCTGAAATGCACACATTGGCTGACAATGAATCTAACATTAATATTCTATGAGTACTTACAGTCTTCCCTATTCATTTATCAGTCCTATATGTGACTAATTCAACATTCAGAGGGGTAAATTTTCATTCATCTTTGTATTAAAAGAAATTACTTTGATAATAGTATGCCCAAGTTAGGAGGTAGGTTTAAATCCATTTCAGCACGAAATATAAAGGCTCCAGATCATTAGTGGGGAAGAGCTGTACTATTGGTAATGCCATTCTAATGAAATGTTAAATCCAGGTCCCTTCCTCCTACTCAGAAGCGACATAAATACTCCATGGAATTTTCCCAGTTGTTCTGGCCAACATATATCTCACAACCAACAGCGTGACATGATGCGCTCGTCGCATTTTTGCTTTGTGAGTACATGCGATTTGTTTTATGACAGCACTTCAAACATACTTAATTGGCTTTCAATTTCATTAAGATGTCCTCAGTTTGTCAGGTTATGAATATAAGATCTTTTTTTTTAAAAGGTCTTGTATTCATAGCCTGAGGGAGGTCTTTAAAATAATGGATAGATTGGCTAGAGGAAATATGCAGTGAATGATTTCAATTGTGAAATTATTTTTTTAAAAATTGCAAAATAGTGACTGCTGAGATTCAACATAGAACAAATATAAATATGTATATCCCTTGCTACCAGTTTTTGTGGTGGATGTGTTTCAATTTCACAAAAGAAACAATGGGGACTGGACTTGTGTACCAGTGCCTAATGGCATATGTGGTCTTGTCACATGCAGGATTTGAAAATTCACATGCATGGCCAGGAAAATTCAGAAATATACTGTTTTCATTTTAATTAATGAGGGTAGATCCCAGCCTATCTGATGAACAAAACCACTTTATATTTGTTATTTTCCACACACGTTAACACTAAATCCTATCCACTCCCATCAACGATCATGACACTTGGAAAGGTTCCTCTAACCCCTAATGAACTGCAATTTAGCTCTCTCCCCTCCTTATTGATCTAATGATTGACCCTTGCATCCTGTCCAATTCATTTCCACTAGCTACTCTACGAACCCTCACCTTTCAGACCTCCTTGAACAAAATGTTGGATTAGCATTGCCCATCCATTCGGATGCCTAAGGAGCTACTATTCCATTTCCAGCAGAACATCTTTACCTGGCATGCTCAGTTTGCCTGTTCTTGTGCTGTATTGTTCTTTGTTCTAAGGTTCCTGTCATATACACTCGATGTGCTACCAGAATTTGACCCATCAGGTGCACCTGGATTAAATTCCATTTGCCATCAAATTGCCCAACTTTTCTATTGACCTGTGTCCCACTGTATCATGATCTTCTGGTCAAAATGCCACCAAGATACAATGTCTGCCAATGTTGTGGCTCAAACTTAGTTTTTTTCAGGTTGGTAGGGATGGTTTTGGTGCAGTGTGGGGAGTTAGAGATCAAGTTAGGGTTTGTAGGCAGGGAGGTGATGAGAGGCAATAAATTAAGAGTCTGGGCAAATGTTTTCAACCAGACTGGTTCAATCTTCAGTCAAATGTCAGTGATATTGAAGATTGAGTCGCAGGCAATGAGACCAGTGATCCTAGAAGTTGAGTCATAGTAAGACCAGCGATCCCTGGCCAGTCCTGGTCACTGGATGGAAGTCCATATGGGCAGCAATTACTGGGTTCAGGCAGGGCTCATGAGGGCCGGTGACATCCTCCAGGTCACTAGAGTCGAAGGAATGGCAAGTCCTGATGTCAGCAAAGTCCAGAGGGAAAAGCCGAAGGTTGAAGTGCAGAGCACAGCAAGTCCAGAGGTAGAAGCCTGAAGGTCAAAGACTTAAGGTAAAGGCCCAGAGGAGACATGAGGGCCTAGGTCACTGAGGTCAGGGTCCATACGAGTCTAGTAGTCAAGGCCAAATGTCAAACCCGTGATTGGAGAGTCAAAAGCTGGAGGCCCTGATGTCTGCAAGTCTGAGAATCCAGGAGGTGACCTGTTCTGGGGTTGGAATCATGTCTGTGAGTATGATTGGGTGGGAGGATGGGAACGGGACTTGATTTGCTGTTCGTCACCACACCAATTCTGGATCCAGTTCACCAACGTGCCTTAGGTCCTTTGCAACTTAATCTTCAGGACCAGCCTACCATGATGGACTTGGTCAAATATCATAGCCATTTCAAATCCTGAAGAGAGTTCAGGATATGGAAAGGATATATCTCAAAAGCTGATGTTAGCCAGCAGAAACACATGATGCGTTTTGGTCTTGTTTACTTGTTTCTTGTTAACTACAAACTATTTAAATCATTATAATAGTGAGTACTTGGACATAAATGATAGGACTGACAGATAAAACATGTCTTCTGCAGAAGAAAATGTGCCAGCCATCTCAGGTACGAGAAAGGACAACAGAACTGGAGGAACTATTTTGCAAAGTTTTCTCACATCTAAAATTTCTCTTTCCCATCTTATTTCTTTCTCACCCAATATACACTGCAGAACCAATTACAGCACTAATTGCTAATGCAGCTAATTCCTCCACAACCATCCCTTTATATTAATCTATTTGCAGTTATGCTTTTTATTTCAGAGATTGATTTCAGGAAAGGAAGGAGCATAGTTAATCAATAAGATCAACAAGTACCAGTTCAGACGCTGTGGCAGGAATATTTTAGGCTTGAGATGGAATTTTCACCTGTTGAATCGTCAGCAGAAATGTGTGCAGGTGCCAGGTCAGAGGGATAGGATGACACAGGGTCGTGTTTGCTAAATGGTCATGCTGTTGAGAACTGCATCCTTTTTCTTATATTTTGCATATGTGTGCTGGAAATTCACTGGATGCCAACTGCATAATGACCCTCACAAGTATTCATCTTAACTGTCTGTGAGCAGATACTGATATCAAGGACTTCGGTAAACTGAGGACTAATATGTATTCACCAGGGAATGTAAGTTGCATTGGGTGTTAAGTTAGGTGACTAGACACAATAGCTTTGAGATTCAAGAAATTCAGCTCCAAGTTGTTTCAAAGTTAAAATTTGTTATCAAAGTATGATAATTAAAGTTTCAAAGTATGTCACCATATACTACCTTGAGATTCATTTTCTTGCAGTCATTCATGGGAAAACAAAGAAATACAATAGAATCAACTACACACAAAGACGGACAAGTAATCAATATGTAGAAGACAAACTATACAAGTTTAAAAATAAATAAATAATACTGAGAAGATGAGTTGTGGAGTATTTGAAAATAGAGTTATTTCAGAGTATTTATTTATTCATTTATTTATTTTTAATTTAGAGATACACATACCAATCCTCATAGAGGGATCAGAAGTGGAGAGAGTAAGTAGTTTCAAGATCCTGGGTGTAAAGATCTCTGAGCATCTAACCTGGTCCCAACATGTCAATGCAGCTATAAAGAAGGCAAGACAGTGACTATACTTCATGAGAAGTTTGAAGAGATTTGATATGTCAACAAAAGCACTCAAAAACATCTATAGATGTACCGTGGAGAGCATTCTGACAGGTTGCATCACTGTCTGGTATGGAGGGGCTATTGCACAGGACGAAAAGAAGCTGCAGACGGTCGTAAATTTAGTCGCTCCATCTTGGACACCAGTCTACAAAAGTACCCAGAACAATCTTCAAGGAGCGGTGTCTCAGAAAGGCAGCGTCTATCATTAAGGACTTCCAGCACCCAGAGTATTTATTCCCTTTTCTCATTGTTCTCATCAGGTAGGAGGTACAGAAGCCTAAAGGTACACACTCAGCGTTTCAGGAACAGCTTCTTCCCCTCTGCCATCTGATTCCTAAAAGGACGTTGAACCCATGAACACTACCCCTGTTTTTTAAATATACATTATTTCTGTTTTTGCATGATTTTTAATCTATTCAATATACATAAACTGTTATTTAGTTATTTATTTCTTCTATATTATGTATTGCATTGAACTGCTGCTAAGTTAACAAGTTTCACGATACTTGCCGGTGATAATAAACCTGATTTTGATCCTGATTCTGTGCAGAACAGGCCCTTCTGGCCCAACAAGCCACACTGTCCAGCAACACACCTATTTAACACTAGCCTAATCACAGGACAATTTACAATCACCTACTAACTAGAATGTCTTTGGACTGTGGAAGGAAACTGGAGCACCCAGAGGAAACCCTCGTGGGCAGGTGGAGAACATACAAACTCTATACAGAACTCCAAACTCTGAAAGCCCCGAGCTCTACTAGTGTCGTAGTAACCACTACACTACCTTGGGTCCCCATATAAGTGAAGTAATTTACACTGGTTCAGGAGCCTGATGTTTGTTGGGTAACAACCGTTCCTGAACCTGCTGGTGTGGGACCTAAGATTTTTGTACCTCCTTCCCAATGGCATCAGTGAGAGAGTGTGGTCTGGATGGTTGGTGTCCCTGATTATGGATACTGCTTTTTTGTGGCAATGCACCTTGTAAATGTGAATGAATAAACACTTGAAACAAGTTGAAACATGAGGTCCTGAATCTCCAAGCTATTGATTAATCTATCCAGTGATCACGACTTGGGTATCCCCCATGGTAAATCTGTCCTCAAGTTCATGTTTATTTTCATTTGACTACATATATATATCCAAATGGAACAATATTGGACCATGATTGCATCGGACCATGGTGCACACAGCACATAAAACAGAATATTATAAATAAGTTAATAAAGCATAGTTCAAAATGCATGTAGTGCACAGCACAGGTAAACAGTAAACAGCTCACCATCCTCGTGATGAGACCTCAATGGTGGCAGGATATTCATTAGTTTCACAGCCTGGGGGAAGAAGTTGTTATCCAATTTGGCAGTCCTGGTCCTGATGCTTCTGGCCAAAGAGATTGTGGGATGGTTGGTAGAGATCCTCAGAAATATTTTGGGCTCTTCATTCTCAATGCTCCCAGTTAAGTGTCGCAAATGGGGTGGGGAGAAAGACTCCGGTGATCCTCCGTAGTGGATCAGTTTTAACAATCCTCGTAGTGTCTTGCAGTCCAGTGCCTTGCAGCTTCTGTACCACACAATGATGCAGCAGGGAGGACATTCTTGATGGTGCACCTAAAGAAAGTTGTTAGAATGGGTGCAGGCCTCAGTCTCCTCAAAGTGTAGACACTGCTGTGCCTTCTTGACAAGTGAGGAGGTGTTGTGGCTCCAGGTTAGATTGGTGTTATGTACACACCAAGGAACTTTGTGCTCTTCATTCTCTCCATGGCAGAGCAATTGTTGAGCAATGGAGAATGGTTGACCTGGCCTTCCTGAAGTCCACAATCATCTTTCTTGTCTTGTCCACATTGAGACTCAGGTTGTCTTTTTGCACCATTTGACAAGCCTCTCTACCTCCTGCTGATACAGACCATATTTCTGGTGGTTCACAGTTAAGAAGAATTTCCAGGAGCACTCCATGGCAATCTATTGTCATGCAGGGCCAATATATGGTTAGGTGTAGTCCCAGAATGCTTGTGACACTTGTCTTGATGAAAAGTCTTGGCCTGAAGCATTGGCTGTTTATTTCCCTCCATAGACGCTGCCTTACCTGCTGAGTTCCTCCAAATTTTGTGTGCGTTGCTTAAGATTTCCAGCATCTGCAGAATTTCTTCTGTTTACAGTTGAGACACCTGCCATCCTTTCTCTGGTTTAGACTGACAATTCACCTGTTTGAAGTGTATATCCTTTGGTTTAAGTTAGGTTAGGATAGGGATGGCAGACTGTGTAAATACCATCACTGGTACTGTAGCACTGCAGAGCATGCAGCATATAGAAAGCATCACGCTCCGGCAAAAAAATATAGAGACTATGCCTGTTAAAGTGATACTATGATGAACTATAAACTGGAAACTGATGTCACTTATAACTGACTGCAAATTGTATAACTTTAGAGACACAGTGAGTTAGCTACAGGCAGCGCTATCCAAATCTCACAAGAGGTGCCAGTTGTAGTTGTAATAGGTGACATAATGTGAGAACAAAGTTCAAAATAAATCTTATTATTAAAGTACATATATATCATCATATACAACCTGCAGATGCATTTTGTTAGCATATTCAACAAACCTATAGAATAATACTAAATGAGAATCAATGAAAGACTGCCCAATCTTCTTTGTGAAGACAAGGAACCAAACACATTACTCCAGATTCAGCAAAAACTTCTCAGAAATCAGAATTCAATTATGTGAGAAAATAGGCAAAGAAGTAAAGTACTGCCTTACCTTTTCAACCCTTTCTCATAAGGTAATCTGCCTGTTCCGGCTTTTGTTAAACCTTTGAGCTGCTTCCAACACAATAACATTTTTCACTAAACAGGGAGATTATTACTGTAACAATACTCACCTCACGTAACCGAAATAATAACACTCCAAAGGCTTTCTGAATTATTTGTCATATACAATATGCACACTATTGTGAATCATGCTCTGGAACACCACACCATTCTATGTCAGAGTCCTGCTTTCTCTCAACATTGAGATAATATGGCATTTCAACTGCCAAGATAAAAGTCCAAATCCATAGATCCCACAAAGTTGCTAAGGTGTCTAAAAAAGCATATGGTGTATTGGCCTTCATTAGCCAGGGAATTGAGTTCAAGACTGCAGCTCTGTAAAACTCTGGTTACACCACACTTGGTGCATTGTGTTCAGTTTGCCTCATTATAGGAAGGATATGGAAGCTTTAGAGAAGGTGCAAAGGATGCTGCCTAGATTAGAGAACATCTCTAATGTGGCAAGGTTGCATGAGCTAGGACTTTTTCTTTGGAGTGGAGGAGGATGAGAGCTGGCTTGATAGTATTGTGTAAGAGTATAAGAGGCATAGATTGAAGGGATAGCCGGCTCCTTTTCCCCAGATTGGCAAAGGCCACTACCAAAGAATATTATTTTATGGTGAGTGGAAGACACTTAAGGGAGATGTCAGAGATAATTTTTTTTCCCCACAGAATGGTAAGAGCCTGGAATGTTCTGCTAGCGTTGGTGGTAGGCGCATGTATGAAAGAAAAATGGAGATATGAAGGAGGGAGGGACTAGATAGATCATGGAGTAGGCTTATATAGGTTGGCATAAGATCATGGGCTGATGGGCCTGTACTTTGCTCTACTGTTCTATGTTCTGTATTCTAAGATAGACATTTTCATATATTCCACATTAAACTCCCATTTGCTATATCTTTGTCCTCTTGCTTAACCTGTTTCTATCTCTCTGTTTCCTACTTTTATAAGACCATACAATAAAGGAGCAGAATCACATATTTTGGCCCATCCAATCTACTCCACCATTGCATCATGGCTAAGTTATTATCCCTCTGAACCTCATTCTCCTGCCTTCTCCCTATAATCTTTGATGCCCTGATTGATCAAGAACCTATCAATCTCTGTCTTAAATATACCCATGACTTGGCCTACACATCATCTGTGGCAATGAATTCTATAGATTCACCACCGTCTTGTTAAAGAAAAAAATTTCCTTATCTCTGTTCTAGGTGGATGTCTCTCGATTTTGGGGCTGTGCCCTTTCATCCTAGACTCATCCACTATAGCAAACATTCTCCCCACATCCACTCTATCTAGGCCTTTCAATATTTGATAGGTTTCAATGCGATCTGCACCCCCCTCAGAAAAAATTCATCTCCAGTGAATATAGGCTCAGAGCTAAATGTTCTTCGTATTGTTAACCCTTTCATTCCTGGAATCATTCTTGTGAACATCTTTTCTTAGATAAGGGGCCCAAAACTGCTCGCAATACTCCCACTATAGACCAATGCTTTATAAAGCCTCAGTGTTACAGCCTTGCTTTTGTATTCTGGTCTTCTCAGAATGAATGCTAACATTGTGCTTGCATTCCTGACTGTTATCTTTTGTAACTCCAGAAATTAATCGAAAGTAAAACACAGGACCCCCGAGATCTCTCGTGTACATTTTGATTTAGTGAGGCATGCACCCATGATATGGTGGCATAATGACGTATGCCATTCATGTACTTTTACATAGAACCCCTAATGATTTATGTAGACAACAAAGAATGCTTAATCAAACAATGTACAATATTGCTCAAATATTACTCCAACTCTATAGAATGCACCTCAACTATATACACAGTATACTATATAATACAATTACTGTGTAGACATCCACAACATAGTAGTCTTCAATCTTTTTAAACACTGTCTTGACCTTGCAGCACCTGGTCCATAGTTTTCTGCCAGAGTGCAGAGGCAGATACTACTCCAAAAATAAGCATATTGTAGTGATAAAGGCTTTTTGGAGCTTTTATGGTAAGAAACATTTTGGACTCTTTTTCCATCTCCATCTGTAGGTAGACCACAGCTAAGTCCATTTTGCTGAAGTGTTTTCCTCCAGAAAGGTTTGCAAAGATGTCCTCTATTCTGGGCAGCAGGCATTGATCTGTTTTCAGTACTGGGTTGATGGTGACCTTAAAATCAGACCCATTCTTCGTGGCTACTGGGACCACAGGTGTTGCCCATGGGCTCCACTCAAACTTGGAAATAATCCCTCTAGCTTCTATATGGTCCAGCCTCACTGGCTGTTTTATCATGGATGGTATAAGGAAACAGATGGGCTTTGCAAAACTTGGGAGCAGCATTTTCATTTAACACTATTTTATCCTTGATATGTTTGAGTTTTCCAATACCACCCTTGAACACGACTGTGACATCATCCAGTACCTTTCTTAATTTGCTTCCAGTTGTTTCTTTTGCAGGGGATGTGGCATGCAAATGATTCAAGGTTCAAAGGTTCATTTATTATTAAAATATGTGTGCAATATACAACTCAGAGGTTATTCTTCTTCAGATAGCCATGAAACATAGAAAACCTTTGAAGTAAATTCAAAGAAAAATAGCAACCCCACCCCTGCACAAAAAAAGTACAGAAACATGACCATCAGCCCCCAAATCCCCCTTCCCTACACAAAAAAATGAACAAAACTGCAATAAGAACATCAGCCCCCAAACCCCATTCCTGCACAAAAACACAATAAGAATATTGACCCCTAAATCCCCCTACCCCGCACAAGAAAAACTAACAAAGCACAAAAAGAACACTGGGTCCTTCCCCTGCACAAAAAAAACAAGAAAGAATGGGTGACAACACAAAATATGAAAACCATAAGACTGAAAGAGTCCATAGTCACAATCCATAAACACGGAAGCTTGGGAACATCCTCCAACATCATGTAAAGAGAGAGACCTGGTTCAAGCGCAGTTGCCTACCCTCCAGGCACAGTGATAGGCCACACAGGCTCCTCCAGCAGCAGAGGAATCAAAAAGGCAGGTAGTTGCCAATGAACACTCGCTCACCTTCTGCATTCACGCATTCACATTGATGTTTCAATCTTCCTCATTGCTTTAATCAGAAAATACTGGAAGCTTTAATCAGCTAAATGGAGTCGATCATTGGCTTGCATTCCATCTTGAAGTTTCTTTGCCTTGAGGCCTCAAGTGTTCAAGCTTGGAGTCCAGAATCTTCTCAGAGACAGCAAAATGCTGGATCACTCAATTGACCACCAAACTGTAAGTTTCAGAAACATATTTAAGATGAAACACAGATGCAAAAGAAGTGAAATAAATTGTTTTGTGTTCTATCCAGAAGGAGGCGCTATCTTGACCAGAAATGGTGGATGGATCTCCAATGAGGTTGTAGTTGTAGTTGTAGTTGTCTCAGCCAGTCATGGCCCCACAATGTTCTTACCACATATAACCCCAAAGCGGCTTGTTAGTTGTTGTATTTCACTGTTATGAAAGTCATTCCCACAGGCATTATCTTTTCTTCAGTATATGTTCTTAGTTTGGATATCTGCAGACTTCAGTTCAGTATCTTTGAATTGCTGTTCCAACTCATTTTGTGGAATGACTGAAACAGCCGCGCCAGCGTCCAATTCCATTTTAATTGATTTGCCGTTCACTTCTGGCATAAGCCATATTGCTGATCTTATGTTAGTTTTCATATCGTATAGCTCAAGGCTACTCAGCCCAGTGCCACTCTCATCACTATCAGGTTTTTCATCAACAGCAGGCCAGATTAGTGCTCTTTTTGAAACTTCCACCTGATTTTTATCTTTTTCTTTTCCCCATGTAGCCCATTTATATTTGCTCTTTTAATGTGTCCTTCTTTGTTGTAATTTCTGCCTTTAAACTTGCATTGGTCTCGTGTATGTGAGCCCCTGCCACAATAGTAACAGAATTTGTTCAGCACCTCCTCCTTTTCAATCTGTACAGTTTCCATGATCTCACTGCTTAATTCCCTCAATTCCATAGACTTCATGCCAATTTCCTTAGTAAATACAGACGCAAAAAACCTATTTAAGATCTCCCCCATTTCCTTTGGTTCCGCACATAGCCAACCACTCTGATCTTCAAGAGGACCAATTTTATCCCTTACAATCCTTTTGCTCTTAATATACCTGTAAAAGCTCTTTGGATTATCCTTCACTTTGACTGCCAAGGCAACCTCATGTCTTCTTTTAGCCCTCCTGATTACTTTCTTAAGTATTTTCCTGCACTTCTTATACTCCTCAAGCACCTGATTTACTCCCTGTTTCCTATACATTTCATACAACTCCCTCTTCTTCTTTATCAGAGTTGCAATATCCCTTGAGAACCAAGGTTCCTTATTCCTATTCAATTTGCCTTTAATCCTGACAGGAACATACAAACTCAGCACTCTCAATATTTCCCCTTTGAAGGCTTCCCACCTACCAATCACATCTTTGCCAGAGAACAACCTGTCCCAATCCACGCTTTTTAGATCCTTTCTCATTTCTTCAAATTTGGCCTTCTTCCAGTTCAGAAAATCAACCCTAGGACCAGATCTATCCTTGTCCATGATCAAATTGAAACTAATGGTGTTATGATCACTGGAACCAAAGTGCTCCCCTACACACACTTCCGTCACTTGTCCTAACTCGTTTCCTAACAGGAGATCCAATATTGCATCCCCTCTAGTTGGTCCCTCTATATGTTGATTTAGAAAACTTTCCTGAACACATTTTACAAACTCTAAACCATCTAGACCCCTAACAGTATGGGAGTCCCAATCAATGTATGGAAAATTAAAATCCCCTACCACCACAACTTTATGTTTCCTGCAGCTGCCTGCTATCTCTCTGCAGATTTGCTCTTCCAAGTCTTGTTGACTATTGGGTGGTCTGTAATACAATCTCAATAATGTGGCCATAATTTTCCTGTTCCTCAGCTCCAGCCATAAGGACTCAGTAGACAAGCCCTCTAATCTGTCCTGCCTGAGCACTGCTGTAATATTTTCCCTAACAAGCAATGCTACTCCCCCACCTTTCATTCCTCTGCCTTGATCACATCTGAAACATCGGAACCCTGGAATATTAAGCTGTCAGTCCTGCCCCTCCTGTAGCCAAGTTTCACGAATTGCTATAACATCATAATTCCACGTGTCAATCCACGCCCTCAACTCATCCGCCATCCCCGCAATACTCCTAGCATTGAAATATATACACCTCAGAAGATTTTTACCACCACTCACAACCTTTCTATCAGTGGATTTGCTTGAACTTTCAACATTTATTTTCACCCCAGCCACACTGTCAGCTCTGGCACTCTGGTTCCCATCCCCCTGCAAATCTAGTTTAAAGCCTCCCCAACAGCACTAACAAACCTCCCTGAAAGGATATTGGTCCCCCTGTAGTTCAAGTGTAACCCGTCTCTCTTGTACAGGTCCCACTTGCCCCAGAAGAGGTCCCAATGATCCTGAAATCTGAAACCCTGCCCCCAACACCAGTTCCTCAGCCACTTGTTCATCCTCCAGAGCATCCTATTCCTACCCTCACTGGCACCTAGCACAGGTAGCAATCCTGAGATTACCATCCTTGAGGTCCTGTTTTTCAACTTCCTACCAAGCTCTCTATACTCACTCTCCAGGACCTCCTCACTCTTCCTTGCTATGTCATTGGTACCGATGTGCACCACGACATCTGGCTGATCACCCTCCCACTTCAGAATGTCATGCAAGCGATCAGAGACATCCTTGACCCTGGCACCCGGGAGGGAACAAACCATCCTGGATTCTCTGTCACGTCCACAGAACCTCCTATCACAAAGGAATTTAAAGTTGCTGATCAGTTATTAACCTTAATTAACTTGTACGTCTTTGGAATGTGGGAGGAAACCAAAGCACTCAGAGGAGAATGTGCAAACTCCCTACAGACAGTAGCAAGAATTGAACCCTAATCGCTGGCACTATAAAGTGTTACACTAGCCGCTGTGCTACTGTGCAGCCCTCGTAGAATTTCATTAATATGCCACTGAGATTTTGAATTCTGTGAGGTGATATTAGAGAAAAAAATGTGTTCATATTACTGTGGATAAAAGTAAATAACTTATGTACTGTTGTGCTTTAGATATTATTTATAGCTTTCGATTCTACCATGTACTTTGCAAATCTATGTGTCAAATTGTCATAATTTCTTCTTAAGCAAGGAATTTACTGAAGTGCTTTCTGAACATCATCTTATACTTGAAAAGCTAAAGCTGTATAGATTATATTACTTACTTAATTCCATTGAGAAGGGTCAAAACACATGGAGAATTTCAGATCCCTTCATCACTTGTCTCATTCCCTCTCCATGTCTTATTTTAGTACTAATTCCCTGCAAACTGCAATCTTCCAGTTCTTGTCTCCTGCATATTCAGGGTCTACTGCCCCACTATTGAAGGTGGAATCTTAATCTCACCTCTGTTCTTCCTTCTCTCATCCTTTCCATGTCACCTAATCATGGGACAATTTACAATGACCAATTAACCTACACAGTATATCTTTGGAAACTTGAGCACCCGGGGAAAACCACAGGGAGCACCATAATAAAGCACACTGCGTTATGTAAATAAAGATTTATCTTCATGTTAAATGTATTTTTATCCATTAGTTTCCTATGTATACTTACATAAAACTTTTGTGCCTTTGTTTTATGTTGTTATTTATATTTTCATTAAAATTACAAAATCCATGTAATAGATCAAATTCAGTTGAAAATAAAAGTTTACCATAATATTGACAGCCTACAAAATGGTTTTCCTAACTAGTGTTTAAGGATTTCTGTTGTTTTCTCTTTTAGTGAATAGTAAGCGTTATTTCTATATAACGGATATGAGAAGTGAATGACAACGGAAAACCAATGAAAGGTCAAAAGGTAACAAATACATCCTTTAAAGATAGCCTGAACAAATTAGACAATTGAAGATTACTATGTGTCCCTTGTCCTGAAGACTTCTGTATTCAGGGCTGTCAATTTAGTTGTTGGAATAAGGAGAAACAGAGGTTTAAGTACATTCAGTGTTTGTCCTTATCCCAGCGGGAATTTTTTCCGATTACCAGGTGACACAAAGTATGGACTTAACAAGCAAAATTTTAAAAAGAACATAATTTTCATTATTTAGTCAATCACAATTAGAAGCGAATGTTTTCTCTGTGCGGGCTACCCTCTTTTCAGAACATTGTACTACCACCTTTTGTTCATTTGTAGAAAAGACCAGTGGTCAATGGGGACCAGAATGGTGTACACAGTGAAGTTTGGTATTCTTTGGTCTGCTACATAATGCGCTTTGTCAGGAGAACAACTCCATGTCCTGAACAGAATTGTTCAATTAAAGAGCACAGCAGGGAATAGGAAACTTGTTGCTAAGTGACTGACAACTGCTGCATGTCATTTGATGTTAAAGTGGGATGGAAGTGGCAATGTTAAGGCTGCTAGCCAATGACTACAAGTGTATTTACACAATCTGTTTTGGGAGCCAGCTGTTCATACAAATTATAAAGAACTCTTTCTAACACTAGAGTTCTTTCAAGGCACCAACCTGTTTCTTTCCATATTTCATGCCTCTATCATGGCTACCTCATGCCTTTAGACTGATTGCATTAATAATCCCCCAGAGGTTCAGGTAGATTCCATGGGCTGTCTCCAATACTATGACCATCAGATATTTCATTTGAAAAGTTGTGTTAACATCTGTATCCTCTATATTTTCAAAAATGTGCTTACAAATATACTTCTCAAGCTTTAAGTTCCACAATCAAATAAGTGACTCCAAATTACTGAGCACCCTTAGCCTTTGCCTACTCCTGCCTGTTGAGCCAAAGTCTAACCACCCTAACCCTGGACCACTCACACAGTGGCCACTCTGCTTAAAACTTGCTTCTTTTTATTGGCCTTTGCTAAGTTACTAATGATTGAAGACGTCCCAACAGGCCCCTCTCACTTTTTAAAACTCAAACCTATGTAGAAGCAATGTTTCAATTTAGTGAGTTTCCATCAATTGATTTATATGGCAGTGTAATTGGAATATATGGACGTTACTAGAAGGCCAAGGAAGAATAAAATCATATATGAACAAGGACACATGTCTTGTTGGCAACCTCTCTAACTCCTGGTATGACTAATTACTGCTTTGCTGATATTTCAACTTTCAATCCCTTAACTTGTTAATACTCTTTGCCTGTTTATTTCACTATGGCTTAATCAATTTATGCCACACATTCTCCATAGCTTTGCAGAGTAAACTCTTAGATTATCAGCAAGTTTCTTAGGAAATACAATGAAAACAACCATGCCTCTTGAACAAATTGTACCTTAGGTATTTACTTGGAAAATTGGTACTACAGGTTAACACCAGTTTACAAAACCATTCAAGGTGGTCTTATCAGCATTGTGTGTCACCTGCATTCACATTATAGAGGGGGTGGATGGAACTATGGCACTAAAGCTGAATATTCTAGCTGGATACATCTGTAGATATGTTGCAATTTGTAGAAATAATGAACTAAGTAGTACTGGCAGTATGCGAAGAAATAATATCTTTCTGATCCTACTCTCATCACACCACGTATGGAATCAAAGTGCCCATTCATATAAATTGAGATTCCTGGCATGGAGATGTGGGTTATATAATTTTTATTTAATTTCTTGCATTTTAATTATTTCTCATCAATTAATTACTTTTATTTTAAACTATTTTCTCTCTTTTTAATTACCAAAACATTTTAATAGTCTCTGATTACATAGAAACATAGAAACATAGAAAATAGGTGCAGGAGTAGGCCATTCGGCCCTTTGAGCCTGCACCGCCATTTATTATGATCATGGCTGATCATCCAACTCAAAACCCAGCCTTCCCTCCATACCCCCTGACCCCTGTAGCCACAAGGGCCATATCTAACTCCCTCTTAAACATAGCCAATGAACTGGCCTCAACAGTTTGCTGTGGCAGAGAATTCCACAGATTCACCACTCTCTGTGTGAAGAAGTTTTTCCTAATCTCGGTCCTAAAAGGCTTCCCCTCTATCCTCAAACTGTGACCCCTCGTTCTGGACCTCCCCAACATCGGGAACAATCTTCCCGCATCTAGCCTGTCCAATCCCTTTAGGATCTTATACGTTTCAATCAGATCCCCCCTCAATCTTCTAAATTCCAACGAGTACAAGCCCAGTTCATCCAGTCTTTCTTCATATGAAAGACCTGCCATCCCAGGAATCAATCTGGTGAACCTTCTTTGTACTCCCTCTATGGCAAAGATGTCTTTCCTCAGATTAGGGGACCAAAACTGCACACAATACTCCAGGTGTGGTCTCACCAAGGCCTTGTACAACTGCAGTAGTACCTCCCTGCTCCTGTACTCGAATCCTCTCGCTATAAATGCCAGCATACCATTCGCCTTTTTCACCGCCTGCTGTACCTGCATGCCCACTTTCAATGACTGGTGTATAATGACACCCAGGTCTCGTTGTACCTCCCCTTTTCCTAATCGGCCACCATTCAGATAATAATCTGTTTTCCTATTTTTGCCACCAAAGTGGATAACTTCACATTTATCCACATTAAATTGCATCTGCCATGAGTTTGCCCACTCACCCAACCTATCCAAGTCACCCTGCATCCTCTTAGCATCCTCTTCACTGCTAACACTGCCACCCAGCTTCGTGTCATCCGCAAACTTGGAGATGCTGCATTTAATTCCCTCATCCAAGTCATTAATATATATTGTAAACAACTGGGGTCCCAGCACTGAGCCTTGCGGTACCCCACTAGTCACCGCCTGCCATTCTGAAAAGGTCCCGTTTATTCCCACTCTTTGCTTCCTGTCTGCTAACCAATTCTCCACCCACACCAATACCTTACCCCCAATACCGTGTGCTTTAAGTTTGCACACTAATCTCCTGTGTGGGACCTTGTCAAAAGCCTTTTGAAAATCCAAACATACCACATCCACTGGTTCTCCCCTATCCACTCTACTAGTTACATCCTCAAAAAATTCTATGAGATTCGTCAGACATGATTTTCCTTTCACAAATCCATGCTGACTTTGTCCGATCATTTCACCGCTTTCCAAATGTGCTGTTATCACATCCTTGATAACTGACTCCAGCAGTTTCCCCACCACCGACGTTAGGCTAACTGGCCTATAATTCCCCGGTTTCTCTCTCCCTCCTTTTTTAAAAAGTGGGGTTACATTAGCCTAAAAAGTGGGGTTACATTATCTCCGAATATCAAAAACATTTAAAAACTTACATCTTGATGATGCTCCAATCCTTTTCCTGCCTCCAGTCAAAGGCAACAAGACTTCCCGAGGCAGAGCCTCAGCATTTTGCCACCTAAGTCCCATTTTTTTAATATAGGTTATGAGAACACTCAGTCCTCTTTTATTGTCATTTAGAAATGCATACATGCATTAATAAATGATACAATGTTTCTCCAGAGTGATATCACAGAAAACAGGACAGACCAAAGACTAACACTGACAGTACCACATAACTATAACATATAGTTACAGCAGTGCAAAGCAATACCATAATTTGATGAAGAACAGACCATGGGCACAGTAAAAAAAAAGTCTCAAAGTCCCGAGTCGATCGACTCCCAAGTCCCTGATAGCAGCAGCAAATGGGAGAAACTCCCTGCCATAAACCTCCAAGCACCGTCAACTTGCCGAAACCTTGGAAGCAACTGACCACAGCCGACACTGAGTCCATCCGTACAAAAACTCCAAGCTTCCGACCAGCCTCTCTGATACAGCCTCCCGAGCGCCATCCTCTGCCGAGTGCTTTCGACCTCTCCCCGGCCGCTGAAACACGCAAAGCCGAGGATTTCGGGGCCTTCAGCTCCAGAGATTCCAGTTACCACACAGTAGCAGCGGCAGTGAAGCAGGCATTTCAGAAGTTTTCCAAATGTTCCACTGTCGTCGCGCCGCCATCTTCTCCCCCCCTCCCGGGAAGATTTGATGCTAAAGCCTCTTGGAGCATAAGGGCAACTCAATCTATCCATTGCATCTGACCCCAGGTAAGTCTCTGCATGTAAAACCAGTGGCTGCAGGTCAAATCCAGCTTGATTCAGCCCATTATTTCATGACATATTACTCATATCACATTTTGCAGAATTAAAACCCGGTTGTACCCAGGAAGGTTGCATTTGTGCATCTCCTGGATGTAGGTAATTTGGTGGGTGGTAAATTGTTAGTCTGGTCAATCCCTAGTTTCTAAGAGAAGCCTGTATCAGAAAATATCATGTCTGCAATTAGTTTCTATTGTAGGGAGTATACCTTTTCAATTTCAACTTCCAGTTTAATTGTCATCCAACCGTACATGAACACCAATGAATAAAGCCAAATGAAACAGCATTACTCCAGGACCAAGGTGCAAAACACAGTACCAACAGTCACACACAACACAAGATACATATAGCACATATAAGATAGGAGTAAAATACAGTCACACAAAAAAATATAGTCCAAATCCTTCAGCCCATGAATTTTGCAGTCTGCATTTAAGCCCAATACAGTTTATTTTCTGCCAAGTGAACGGGGGGGGGGGGGTGCACCAACTCCAGCATGAATGCCATCCACACTGCCTCAGGCATTTTGGTGGAGTGTCTGACTCGAATGCCTCCCCCTGACTGGCTGCAAATAGGTGACACCACGGCTTGAGGCACAGTCTTAACCACGACCAAAGCAACTCAGCTCCTCTGCCATCCACCCCGCCATCCACCCCCGCCATCCACCCCCGCCATCCACCCCCCGCCATCCACCCCCGCCATCCACCCCTGCCATCCACCCCTGCCATCCACCAATAAACCAATGAATTGGACTTGCAACGTTCCACAACATCAATGTGCAACTGGGTCTAGTGATCACAAGAAAAGCAACAAAGATGATTACTCACTGTTAGACTGCACACCTCCTTTGTGCACTAACACTTCTCTGTCATAGACAGTACCACAGTGCGCACCAAGTCCTGCTCTTTCAGTTTCTCTGCCAATGAGAGTATCGCTGATGGGGTAAGACCTGCAACACTTGAAGTTCTTTATGCCCAGGAGGTCCTTGTGATCATAAAAAATATGTTTAAAAAGACAATGGCTGACCTCATAGAAGCTGCTGTATCCAAGCATGCTGCTATCTTACTGGTACCTATTATTAATGAATGTGAATCCAAATAGAAATCCAGTGCCTGACAGATGCCAGTAAGAATACTTCTGCTGAGATATTTCTATTGCTGACACATCAAATCTATGTATTTCTTGTTCTTTACTTTCTCTGGGAATAATGAAATAACTTTTCTTCTGATTTTGACGCTACTATTTGAAAGAATTAATGAGTAAACAATAAAAAAACTCTAAAGATTATGTTTTTCCTGAATCTATTGCTGCAAGTATGCCAAAGCTTGTTCATACCACATTCCTGAGTCTGCTTCCTTTAGAGACTATATAAAAATGTATATACAACATTATGCTTGCTTGGGACATATGGATGAAGTTTTACTGACTGAAGGTTAGGTGTTACCATATACTTGCCCAGTGCCACCTAACCTGCTGAGTTCCTCCAGAGTTCCCTTCTACTATTGTAGATGCAGTTAACGTGGGCAGAACTTTAAGTATTTGAGCAAGCCTTCAAAGTATTATTTTATTGATACAACATTACCACTACGTAACAGAAATAAGTTTAAGGCTTAGTTTAACAAACACACCAGCAGTTGCAGAAATGACAACAGTAGGTTTCTGTTGCCTACGGTTTTACTGCAGGCCAGATGTTCAATGCTTCTGGCCCTTTGAAATCTTTGCTGCTGCCACATCAAATCTGGAATGATCTCACCGCCCGACTTAGTCAGATCTACTCGGATTTATTCTTTAAATTCTTCTCCATCTTAGTCATCTTCTGTTTGATGGCATCTGTTAAGACAGCAAACAGCTGATTGGTTAAATCAGTTTTGACATTCTAATACAGCATTATAATACCATTACAGTCATACCATATCAAATCAGAGGCTATGTCTTTGTGCCTGTATTGTTATTTGTGAGTTTCATGGTACAATTGTCCATGAAATATAAAAATAAATTGTTATTTCCCATGGGCATTTACTTTATCAAATTTCTTTGTTCTAAGTGTGTAATTGAATTGTGGCAAATGATGCAATGTTCATTTCAGTTAGAATACTCTTAATACCAGTTCTTACAAAGGAAATAATATCCAAACTTTAGACACACAATTCAAACATTACGAGCACATTATTATTGCATTATTTCATTAAAAATTCATGCATAATATTTTAAAAATACATAATCAGAAGTATAAATTAGGTTCTATTTAGTATTAAAACTATCTTCCTGAGTAAAACAAGAAGAATAATAACTTTGGAGTTACGGAAATATAAAACAATAACCTTAAGAAGGGGCATATTTTACCCTTCTAGGTGATGTGATATATTTTCCATTCTCAGAACTCAAAGAAAGTTCCTAAATCAATTTGGCAGCACTCTTATTATCCATAGTTTCAAACCATTAACATTATCACTGTAAGGTCTGAGCAGTCATTTGTCTAACAATGAGAATTCCTAGCATGTTAGTACATAGAACATAGAAAACCTACAGCACAATACAGGCCCCTCAGCCCACAATGCTGTGCTGAACATGTACTTACTTTAGAAATTATCTCAGGTTATCCATAGCCCCCTATTTTTCTAAGCTCCATGTTCCAGTCCAGGAGTCTCTTAAAAGACCCTATTCTATCCACCTCCACCACCTTCGCTGGCAGCCTATACCACACACTCACCACTCTCTGTCTACAATTACTCTTTGCCTTCTGTGGGCAAGCCAATTCTAGACCCACAAAGCAAGGTCCCCTTGGATCCCATGCCTCCTTACATTCTCAATAAGCGTTGTATGAGGTACCTTATCAAATGCCTTGCTGAAATCCATATACCCTACATCTACTGCTCTACCTTCATCGATGTGTTTAGTCACATCCTGACTATTCCTAATCATATTATGCCTCTCCAAATGTTCATAAATCCTACCTTTCAGGATCTTCTCCATCAACTTACCAACCACTGAAGTAAGACTCACTGGTCTATAATTTCCTGGGCTACCTCTACTCCATTTTTTGAATAAGGGAACAACATTTGCAACCTTACAATCCTCCAGAACCTCTCCCATCCCCATTGATGATGCAAAGATCATTGTCAGAGGCTCAGCAATCTCCTCCCTCGCTTCTCACAGTAGCCTGGGGTATATCTCGTCCGGTCCCGGTGACTTATCCAACTTGATGCTCTCCAGAAGCTCCAGCACATCCCCTTTCTTAATGTCTATATGCTCAAGCTTTTCAGTCCATTGTAAGTCATCCCTACAATTGCCAAGGTCCTTTTCCATAGTGAATACTGAAGCAAAGTATTCATTAAGTGCCTCCGCTACTTCCTCCGGTTCCATACACACTTTTCCACTGTCACACTTGATTGGTCCCACTCTCTCACATCTTATCCTCTTGCTTTTCACATACTTGTCGAATGATGTTAGATTATAATTTTTAAACATGACTTTCCCTTCAACAACCAGAGAGTGTTTTTTAAAAAAATTAATGGCAAATTTCAAAATATGATTTTTTTGCTTAACGTACTGCTCAAAGACAGTTAATAACATTTCATATCACTATAGAACACTTGAAAGTTAAGCAAAAAGATTCTTGAGTACGGAGTTTAATGACACAATGTTGCCTTTGGAATACTTGGAAGGAGAGGTGAAAACATTTTTTCCAAGTAGATTGAATCAAGTATACTTCAGGACCTATGGTGAATAGGTAAATTGGTAAAGTGAAAAGCTTGTCTTGCATACCATCAATACAGGTCAATTCATTACAATGATGCATCGAGGTAGTATAAGAGAAAACAATAACAGAATGCCAAATAAAGTGTTAGAGTGTAGGGAATGTACCGGACAGATAGACAGCAAGATGCAAGATCACCACGAGGTAGTTTGTGAGATCAAAAAATCAATCTTATTTTACTAGGGAAATATTCAGTAGTCTTATATACTTTAAAACACTTAACACTGTTCATAAAATTGTCGATGTTGATTTATACAATGACAGGTCAAACTTTCTACATGAAACCTAGAACAAACTTTATTATCTCTTTTAATGCATAATTTTCTATAGGGGCACAATTGAGTGCATCCTGACTGGTATGGGAACTGTACTTCCCTCAATCGTAGGGCTCTGCACAGAGTGGTGCGGGCAGCCCAGCAGATCTGTAGATGTGAACTTCCCACATTTACAAAGACAAGTGTGTAAAAAGAGTGGAAGGATCACTGGGGACCCGGGTCCCCCCAACCACAAACTGTTACCATCCGGGAAACAGTACCACAGCATAAAATCCAGAACCAACAGGCTCCGGAACAGCTTCCTTCACCAAGCCATCAGACAGCTCAATTCATGCTGACTCAACTGTATTTCTATGTTATATTGACTGTCCTGTTGCACATACTATTTATTATAAATTACTATAAATTGCACATTGCACATTTAGGCAGAGATGTAATGTAAAAATTATTACTCCTCATGTATATGAAAGAGGTAAGTAATAAAGTCAATTCAATTCATTTCTTTCACCTAGCCTGCACCCTACTCATACAACCCACTACAAGTACTGCAATTTGGATCAGAACAACTCTAGTGAAAGCTCGTTGACCTGAAAAATTAACTCAGATTCTTTTACCACATATGCTGAGTATTTTCAAACTGTTCTTTTTATATTTCAGATTTCCAGCATCTGCAGAGATATGCTTTTATGTTGAAACATAGAAAACCTACAGCACAATACAGGCCTTCAGCCCACAAAGCTGTGCTACACATGTACTTACCTTAGAACTACCTAGGCCTACCCATAGCCCTCTATTTTTCTTAGCTCCATGTACCTGTCCAGGAGTCTCTTAAAAGACCCTATTGTTTCCACTTCCACCACCGCCGCTGACAGCCCATTCCACGCACTCACCACTCTCTGCATAAAAAAACTTACCTCTGACATTACTCTGTACTTGCTGCCAAGCACCTTAAAACTATGCCCTCTCGTGCTAGCCATTTCAGCCCTGGGAAAAAGCCTCTGACTATCCACACAATCAATGCCTCTCATTATCTTGTACACGTCTATCAGGTCACCTCTCATCCTCTGTCGCTCCAAGGAGAAAAGGCTGAGTTCACTCAACCTATTCTCATAAGGCATTCTCCCCAATCCAGGCAACATCCTTGCAAATCTCCTCTGTACCCTTTCTATGGTTTCCACGTCCTTCCTGTAGTGAGGCGACCAGAACTGAACACAATACTCCAAGTGGAGTCTGATCAAGGTCCTATATAGCTGCAACATTACCTCTCGGCTCTTAAATTATTTGGGTATATTTTTAAGAGACCTTTTCTAGGTCAAGCGTATCCTTGCATATCACATTTCCGAAAAAATGCTAAAGTTAAACTGGAGTTACATTCTACTTTTATTCTTTTATATCCTTCAAAATTATTTGCTTTTAAATTTTCCTTCCTGTTCCTTCTTTTAATACAGGCTTCCATTTATCTGTGCTCTATTTACAAGAAGCATACCACAGAGAGAATTGCTCTGTTATTAAGAAGGAAACTTATGAACCGAACATTGTATAGTGAGATATTTTGTTATTTGTACAGGAAATGGGTGAAGTTGTGGAATGTTTCTCACTCTGTACTTATCATGGAGAAGGTCATGTAAGCTAGGGAATTCAGGGAAGAGAATAATAAGATCTTGGACAATATCCACCGTACAAAAGAGGAGGTGCTGGCGAACTTGAGACATTTGGGTTATTAGGTTAATTGATCACGTGGGTGTAATTGGGCAGCATGCCTGTTAGCATACTGTACCTCTAAGTGAATAGACAGACAGACAGATAGATAGATAGATAAACAAAACTTCAGATCAATGACATTTTATCAGTTCATTGACCTGAAACATTAATGCTGTTTCACTCTCTACAGATGTTAACACCCTACTGAGTATTTTTAAATAATGTGTTTTTTTTCACATTAATCACCTCTTCCCAACTAGTTTAACTCTTCTATTCAGTTCTCCTCTTGCTTACACTCAGACTGTTCCAAATCAAAGCAACTTTGATAAAAATTCAGTTTCTATATCATGTTCATTTAAAAAATGGTAATGAATTTAGGAATTGCCCAGAAGCTATTTTGATTGAATGAAGAGGGGAAAGCTTACTGTATGCTGAAGTCAAGTGGTATGTTATACTGTAGCTGCTCTGGGACTGTTGATCAACAGTCAGTGTGTGCAGAAAATGAAGTGCCTTCGGCCTTTTCATAGTGATTATTGATTGGCTTAGCACAAAGCTGCCAAGAAACATATGGTCTGGCTGTTATCCGATTGGATTACTTCTTGAATCCAACCATCATTCAGTGGAAGGATCTTAGCATCAGAGCAACTTTTGTAAGAAGCTAAGCACTAATCCAGAATTATCATCCCGCTGGATTCTATCCGAGTTCATGTTTTGAAAAGGTGAAGCACTGAGCTCGAATTCAGGCATATGTTAACAACTTAATATTTATTAATTTAGCAACACAGCATGTTAACAGGCCCTTCCAGCCCAATGAGCCCAAGCTGCCTAATTGCATCCATGTGACTTGATTACCAACATCTTTGGAATAGAAACATAGAAAACCTATAGCACAATAGAGGCCCTTTGGCCCACAATGCTGTGCCGACATGTACCCACTTTAGAAATTATCTAGGGTTACCCATAACCCTCTATTTTTCTAAGCTCCATGTACCTATCCAGGAGTCTCTTAAAAGACCCTATTGTATCTGCCTCCACAACCGTTGTCAGCAGCTCATTCCACACACTCACCACTCTCTGCGTAAAAAAACTTACCCAACATCTCCTCTGTACCTACTTCCAAACACCTTAAAACTGTGCCTTCTTGTGCTAGCCATTTCAGCCCTGGGAAAAAGCCTCTGACTACCCACACGATCAATGCCTCTCATCATCTTATACACCCCTATCAGGTCACCTCTCATCCTCCGCCGCTCCAAGGAGAAAAGGCTGTGTTCACTCAACCTGTTCTCATAAGGCATGCTCCCCAATCCAGACAACACCCTTGTAAATCTCCTCAGCACCCTCCCTGTAGTGAGATGACCAGAAATGAGCACAGTACTCCAAGTGGGGACTGACCAGGGTCCAATATAGCTGTAAAATTACCTCTTGGCTCTTAACCTCAATCCCATGGTTGATGAAGGCCTTCTTAACCACAGAGTCAACCTGCACAGCAGTTTTGAGTGTCCTATGATCCTCCACACTGCCAAGAGTCTTACCATTAATACTATATTGATGTGGGACATTTGAGAAACTTTGAACTTTACTGTGCTCATGGATTTCTTCATCGTTATGGTATTGTTGCACTGTTGTAACTATATGTTATAATTATGTGGTTTTGTCAGTTTTTTCAGTCTTGGTCTGTCCTGTGTTTTGTGATATCACACCGGAGGAAATAATGTATCATTTCTTAATGCATGTATTACTAAATGACAATAAAAGAGGACTATGTGTCTTCATAATCTAAATATTCTGCCATCATATTTGACGTACCAAAATGAACCACCTCACACTTATCTGGGTTGAACTCCATTTGTCACTTCTCAGCCCAGTTTTGCATCCTATCGATGTCCTGCTGTAACCTCCCGCTGTAGCCCTCCACACTATCCTCAACCTTTGTGTCATCAGCAAATTTACTAACCCACCCCGCCACTTCTGCATCCAGGTCATTTATAAAAATCACAAAGAGTAAGGGTCCCAGAAAAGATCCCTGAGGCACCCCACTGGTCACCAACTTCCATGCAGAATTTAACCTGTCTACAATTACTCTTTGCCTTCTGTGGGCAAGCCAATTCTAGATCTACAAAGCAAGATTCCCATGTCTCCTTACTTTCTCAATAAGCCTTGCATGGGGTACCTTATCAAATGCCTTACTGAAATCCATATACATTACATCTGCTGCTCTTCCTTCATCAACGTGTTTAGTCACATCCTCAAAAAATTCAATCAAGCTCATAAGCCGTGACCTGCCTTTGACAAAGCCATGCTGACTATTCCTAATCAAATTATGCCTCTCCAAATGTTCAAAAATCCTGCCTCTCAGGATTTGGAGTGTTCGATGACATCCCGCCTTCTCAGGATTTGGAATGTTGGAGGAAACTGGATCACTAAGAGGAATCCCGAACGATCATGGGGAGAATGTACAAACTCCTTACAGCCAGTAATAGTGTCACTCTAATCACTATGAAACCATGCTACCACTAATATAAATTATGCCAACGAGATTGTCAATATTGAACCATCTTTTCCTTTATTGCAAACAAGAATATTTGGCTTTTGGATGTTACTAACAATTAGAGATATTTTTAAGAAATTTACTGTGTGAACATCTCTTATGCTTAGAGGTCACATTTATGAAGTATGATATTCCAAATTAAGAAAATTCATAGCTGATAAATATTTCCCTTGATAATGAATGATGCAAAATATTGTCATGAGGAAAAAATATGTTACATTTATTTTCAAGTAATTGAACTTGACATAAAGGTTTATTATTGCAGTTTGGTATACAATAATCCAAAAAACAGTAAGTCCCTCTGGTCAGGGTTTGTGTCAGATAGATGATAGCTTAACAACAAATGAATTAGGACACAGGTTATAAGATAATGACACATCTTTTACATTATTCGAGCTTTGCATCATGAAATTTGTGCAGTAACACTTCGTGTGTTGTAACAGGGTTTACAGAATAAGGGAATGATGAATACTTTGCTTTGGTCTGCACACCTTTGGATCAATTAGATTAATACTGGAAATCATCATTTTGTCTGTGAGATATTTAATTTACTTACATCACAGACCAATATTTGTTTCTAAGAAAACTAACATGATAAGATACTGTCGCAGGATTTGAGGTGAGACTTTCAACATTAACAATTTTGATAGGGAAAGAAATCTAATGGGTATTTCTTGAATTTGCATACTGTAACTAGAGGGTGGTTCTCTGCCTGACTTACATTTTGATATTGGTTTGTCATTACCACATGTACTGAGATATAGTGAAAAGATTTTGCTTTGTATGCCATGCACTGTGTAACATTGCTATTGATGAATTGATCTATCACTACACATTATTGTTTATGTAAGATTGCTGTAGACAAATTGATAAAATGCCAAAATGATTACTCCTCAAATATATACTTCTGTCTGTGAATTCCTAGAGATGATCTGAAGCATGAAAGACACTTTATTAATGCAGTTTATGCTTTATTTTGTACAGCTCAAATTAATATTTGTTATTAATTAATGTTAGTGATTATAAAATAATGTGTACTACGTAGAGTGTGTACTATGATACACTGTGTGAGCTAACATAATTTTTATTAGGTAATCATTGTGGTCTACCTTCTTACTAACTCAGCCGTAATGGAGAAAATTTTATATTTTCTAAATGAGTCAGATTAAGCCTCCTCAGTGAATAGGACCTGTCGCCATTAAGACTAGCTTTAATTTGCATGTCAGATATTTACTATGGATTTCTAACACACTGTCTGAGCTTTGTAATCCTTATTATCTCTGGCAGATTGTCCTTTTAATCATGGCAAAGTATCTTTTGTATTATGAAAACTAAAAATTAAACATCTGATCAATTGGATAATGGTTTTCATATGGTCATCAATTCTGTTATACATATTGATTCTAGAAAACTTAAAAATTGCACATTCTTTACTAATGTGATCCCAAAAGAAGTGACAAATTGACTTACTAGGTTTCTATTCACCCGAGTCACCTTTCCGCTAATCCTCTCGAACTGGTTATCATCTCTGTAGATCGGGGCAGCCGCAGTTTTATTTTACTGGACCAATCAAAGCTCAATGGTAAAATTTATCAGCAGGAAAGGCTTCCCAATTTCTTGATGGATCTGCTTCCTTTGGAATTCTGATGGATTCTTGAAGATTGGGTGAATTATTGGAGGGTAGTTCACACTTTATGCAGGAAGATGGCTCAGAGGGTGCAACAGTCATCAATTTATGAGGGCAAGAAGAGGTTTAATGATGCCACGAGGTAGGCAAAGACAAGAGGAAGATGTTTAACTTAATTCTACTCATCTTATTGCCTCTTGTGCTCCCTTGGACTACTGACTTGCAAACTAATCTATTCGTATGAAATTTTTGAAAACAATAATGCACCTAGTAAATTTAAAATCACTGAGTGGAAATAAAAGAAAATACAGTGGATTTTGCTTACTTGGGACACATTGGGACCAGTACATTTTGATCCAATTAAGCAACTGCCCTAATTAGCTGAAGTTTCATGGAAAAAAGCTATAAAAAAAGACTAACTACTGTTTAACTGAGTATAAGACCATAAGACTCAGGAGCGAATTAGGCCATCGACTCTACTCCAACACTTCATCATGGCTGATCCTGGATCCCATTCAACCCCATACACCAGCCTGCCCTCTCACCATATCCCTTGTTGCCCCGACCAATCAGGAATCCTTCAACTTCCGCTTTAAATATACCCACGGACTTGGCCTTCACTGCAGTCTGTGGCAGAGTATTCCATAGATTTAGCAATCTTTGGCTAAAAAAAAAATCCTCCTTACTTCTGTTCTAAAAGGTCTCCCTTCAATTTTGAAGCTGTGCCCTCTAGTTCTGGATACCCCCACCACAGAAAACATCCTGTCCAGTTCCACCTTATCTAGTCCTTTCAACATTTGGTAGATTTCAATGAGATCCCCATACATGTTTGAAATTCCAGTGAGTGCAGGTCCAAAGCTGCCAAACACTGCTTATATGTTAACCCCTTCATTCCTGAAATAATTCTTGTGAATCTCCTCTGGACTCTCTCCACTGACAATACATCCTTTCTGAGACAAGCATCCCAAAACTGTTGCCAATACTCCAAGTTTGGCCTGACTAGTGTCTAATAAACCTTCAGTATTATCTCCTTGTTTTTATATTCTATTCCCCTTGAAATAAATGCCAACATTCCATTTGCCTTCTTTACCACTGACTCAACCTGTGAATTAACCTGCTGGGAGTCTTGCACCAGCACTCCTAAGTCCCTTTTCAACTTTGATGTTTGAATTTGTCCCCATTTAGATAATAGTCATCACCATTGTTCCTTTTACCAAAATGCATTCTCATACATTTCCCAACACTGCATTCCATCTGCCATTTTTTTGCTCATTCTTCCAATTTGTCTAATTCCTGCTGTAATTGCATTGCTTTCTCAGCACTATATACCCCTTCACCTATCTTTGTATCATCCACAAACTTTGCCACAAAGCCATCAATTTCATTATCCAAATCATTGACCAACAATGCGAAAAGTAACGGTCCCAGTACTGACCCCTGAGGAATACCACTAGTGACTGGATTTAAACGAAATTATGTATTTAAATGAAATACAGAACAAATTAGAACACTATCAGTACTACCAATCTACATATTTTAGTTCCTAATTATCATCGACAGAGGAATTCATCCAGTGTACCTGTAAGTTGCCATGTTCTTTTGACTGTAAATGAACAAAATCAGTGCAGACACCTGGTGTAGATAATGCACTGCTTTTATGCAATGTTTTCAACGATCTCCTCCTCCAAATCTTCATTGTGACATTCAAGATGATTATCGATACCTTCAAATTCTTCATAGTTTGTTTTGGAACAAAGGTCTCCTTGCTAATAGAGATTTCTGTGTTTCATTATCAACATTTATCTTATTCCATAGATCAATCAAATGTATTAATATAGGAGATTCTTTCTTTTCCCGTATCCATTTAGATTCCCATTTATATATAAAATCTTTAGGTCTATTTTCTCCTATCTTGTCTAATTCTATTTTAATCCATGCTGGTTTTCGATCATCGAAGAAAGATGCAATAAATCTAAGTTGATTTGCTTTATAATAATTTTTAAAGTTTGGAAGTTGTAACCCTCCTAAACCCAAATTTACATGTCAATTTTTCCAATGATATTCTTGACATTTTACCTTTCCAAATAAATTTTCTCACAAGATTAGTACAATATAATTTGATTAGACTTAGATTAGTACAATATAATTTTTTACACCAATTATATATTACACCACAAAAAATAAATAGATTAAAAATTAAAAATAGATTAGAAATTTTACCACAAAAATAGATTTAAAATTAAAAATAGATTAGAAATTTTCTCACAAGATTAGTACAATATAATTTGATTAGACTTAGATTAGTACAATATAATTTTTTACACCAATTATATATTACACCACAAAAAAAATAGATTAAATTCAAATCTATCTGATAAATGCTTTCGGTGTAATCAAGAAATTGGTACTTTTTTACATTCTACTTGGTCTTGTTTTAAAATTCAACCCTTTTGGATAAATCTAAGAGTCTTATTGGAACAAATTACTGGAACTCAACTTCCACATAACCCTGTATTATTTCTATTAGGTGATATTGAAGGGATAAAGCCGAAACTTAAATTGAATAAATATCAGAAAGAATTTATAAAAATTGCATTGGCAGTAGCTAAGAAGACTATAGCAGTTACTTGGAAATCTGATTCGTATTTAAGTATGGATTGTTGGAATAATGAAATGGCTAGTTCTATTCCACTTGAAAAAATTACTTATAATTTAAGAGATAAATATGTAACATTTTTGAATATTTGGCGCCCTTATTTACAAAAGATAGGATGGCATATCTAAGTGCTCCGAAAAAGATCTTGGTCCCTTGGGGAAAGTAACGAATAATTATACCAAATTTATTTTGAATCCCATGGAGCATGTGGAAACCTTCCAATACCCAGGCGGCTCTTCTTCTTTTTTCTCTTCTTCCTTTTAGGTAGGTCTATATATGGGGGGGGGGAGGGTTAAGGGGAGGGGGGAGGGTAGATTTTATCTTTCATGTATTCTTTTTGAAAACTCAATAAAAATTATATTATATATTAAAAAAATTCTTCATAGTTCCCAATTTGTTGAAGTAGTAAAATAGTTTTGTTTTCACTCCCATCTGTTTCATCTCCAATCCTGAATGCCTGAAACCGCAGTAAGCAAAGCAGTTTTGAATTGTCCTACTGTTTATTTCTCGCCAACTATCAGTGATAAAAAAAATCACTGCTTTTTGAACATAAGTGCACGCAACTAATACTATTTAGAAACTGTTCACTCTAAGCACTGTGTAAGCACAGTGTAATGACACCTACACAAGGATGCGTGTCTGATGCTAGTTAGCAACTGTTTGGCAACAGTGTCGTGCCCCAGTAAAGCAGCATAGTGCCCCAAATAACAATGGGTCTCCTGCCTGTTTTCTGAATTAGTTTTTGTTCTTTAAGAGTTGTCCCAAATAAGCGGCTGCACCAGTTAATTGATGGCCCAATTAACAGGAATCCACTGTATTGTGAAGATGCTGGAAATTTTCAATAAAAACAAATAGTTCTGGAAATTCGTGGCAGATCAGAAGGCAGTTCTGGAAGGAGAAACCAAGTTAATATAATGAATTTTTAAAAAAGGAGGGAGAGAGAAACCGGGGAATTATAGACCGGTTAGCCTAACGTCGGTGGTGGGGAAACTGCTGGAGTCAGTTATCAAGGATGTGATAACAGCACATTTGGAAAGCGGAGAAATGATCGGACAAAGTCAGCATGGATTTGTGAAAGGAAAATCATGTCTGACGAATCTCATAGAATTTTTTGAGGATGTAACTAGTAGAGTGGATAGGGGAGAACCAGTGGATGTGGTATATTTGGATTTTCAAAAGGCTTTTGACAAGGTCCCACACAGGAGATTAGTGTGCAAACTTAAAGCACACGGTATTGGGGGTAAGGTATTGGTGTGGGTGGAGAATTGGTTAGCAGACAGGAAGCAAAGAGTGGGAATAAACGGGACCTTTTCAGAATGGCAGGCGGTGACTAGTGGGGTATCGCAAGGCTCAGTGCTGGGACCCCAGTTGTTTACAATATATATTAATGACTTGGATGAGGGAATTAAATGCAGCATCTCCAAGTTTGCGGATGACACGAAGCTGGGCGGCAGTGTTAGCAGTGAGGAGGATGCTAAGAGGATGCAGGGTGACTTGGATAGGTTGGGTGAGTGGGCAAACTCATGGCAGATGCAATTTAATGTGGATAAATGTGAAGTTATCCACTTTGGTGGCAAAAATAGGAAAACAGATTATTATCTGAATGGTGGCCGATTAGGAAAAGGGGAGGTGCAACGAGACCTGGGTGTCATTATACACCAGTCATTGAAAGTGGGCATGCAGGTACAGAAGGCAGTGAAAAAGGCGAATGGTATGCTGGCATTTATAGCGAGAGGATTCGAGTACAGGAGCAGGGAGGTACTACTGCAGTTGTACAAGGCCTTGGTGAGACCACACCTGGAGTATTGTGTGCAGTTTTGGTCCCCTAATCTGAGGAAAGACATCTTTGCCATAGAGGGAGTACAAAGAAGGTTCACCAGATTGATTCCTGGGATGGCAGGACTTTCATATGAAGAAAGACTGGATGAACTGGGCTTGTACTCGTTGGAATTTAGAAGATTGAGGGGGGATCTGATTGAAACGTATAAGATCCTAAAGGGATTGGACAGGCTAGATGCAGGAAGATTGTTCCCGATGTTGGGGAAGTCCAGAACGAGGGTCACAGTTTGAGAATAGAGGGGAAGCCTTTTAGGACCGAGATTAGGAAAAACTTCTTCACACAGAGAGTGGTGAATCTGTGGAATTCTCTGCCACAGCAAACTGTTGAGGCCAGTTCATTGGCTATGTTTAAGAGGGAGTTAGATATGGCCCTTGTGGCTACAGGGGTCAGGGGGTATGGAGGGAAGGCTGGGGCGGGGTTCTGAGTTGGATGATCAGCCATGATCATAATAAATGGCGGTGCAGGCTCGAAGGGCCGAATGGCCTACTCCTGCACCTATTTTCTATGTTTCTATGTTTCTATGAAATTATCAATAAAAATACAGATGCTGAATATTTGAAATATTTGAACATCTGTAGGTTCCCAGACTCAAAAAGTTAACTTCGTTTCTCTCTCCCAGATTCTACCTGATTTGCTTTCTCCAGCAGTTTTTATTTTTATTTTAAGTTTCTGGGAATGTATGGTGGCTTTAAAAATGGAATTTACTGTTGATGAACGAGAAGTTTTTTTTAAGCGGTCGAATTTTAGTGTGGTTAAAATGACTTTGGGTGATGGCAAGTATTCTTGCTAGCTAGATTTCTTTAACTGCCCCTTCAGGTTAAAGAAATGGGAGCAAATAATAAGCAGTGAAGGGCTGAAGTACGAGAAGTAACACTGATCTGAAAACATCAAGGTCACATAAAGGATCTACTTTGCAACCAATAGAAAGAATACTGTGGCACTGTGGAAGCCAGGAAATATCAGCTTGTTAAAGATGGGTCAAAGTGGAACAAAAGCCAATTCAGCTTTGCAGATTGTCAAAATTGCCATGTACTCAGACATAAATTAATAAAGTGTCAGTTATTAAGGTGAGCAAGAGAGTTGGTTTAGTAAATTATCGAGGAACTTCTGGAAAACACAAAACTGAGCATTTAGATGAACAGCTAATGTCATTTTCACCAACTTTAATATGACACGGACAACTTTAATACGGGTGAAGTGCCTCCATACAGTCCCTCTTTGCTGATGACCGTGCGCTCCTGGCGCACAAAGACAGTGATCTACAGTTGATGCTGAACAAATTCTCAGATGCTGCTACGCCCTTTGGCCTGACTATCAGCCTGAAAAAGACTGAAGTACTTCACCAGCCCATGCCAAACACCAACCCCATAGAACCAAAAATCACTGTTGACAACACCCAGCTGACAAATGTAAACAGCTTCAAATACTTGGGAAGCATCATCGGGTGATGGGTCTTTGGACAAAGAAATTGACTCCAGGATCAGCAAGGCCAGCCAGGCTCTGGGCAGGCTGCGTACCAGAGTGCTCAATCGACACAACGTCCGCATCTCCACAAAGCTGAAAGTCTACAGAGCTGTGGTCATCCCTCCTCTCCTATATGGATGTGAGATGTGGCCTCTGTACTGATGACACATCAAACAACTGGAGAAATTTCACATGCACGCCCTCCGCTCCATCCTTGGCATTCGTTGGCAAGACTGTGTCTCCAACCTGGAGGTCTTGGATCATGCGGAGTCCGCCAGCATTGAGTCCCTGATCATCAGAGCCCAGATGCGGTGGGTGGGACACATCATCAGAATGGACGACCACCGTATGCCTCGCCAACTGCTCTATGGTGAACTGGAGACCAGAAACAGACCTCAAGGTCGTCCACGCAAGCACTACAAAGACGCTACTGTGACATACAGCCAAGGGAACTAGAAGCTGCGGCTGCTGACAGAACCCGTTGGCAAGCCCTGTGCTATGAAGCCTACACCAGTTTTGAAGACAGGCGCTGCCAAAAACTGATGGAAAACCGTGAGCGGCGTCACAGAACAGCAGTCACAATTATTATAACAACGGACTTCCAGCGTCCCCATTGTGCTAGACTGGGACTGCAGAGCCACCTCTGTGTTCACAGATAAACTGCACAATAGCGTGTCTTCTTTGAATCCAAAGGACTACCATTAAATTGACCTTTTACCAGCCTGTGCCCTAGCCCAAACCAGGGTAAGTGAATAAATGAGTTGGCCTGTTTTTCAGAAGCATCATGATTCATGAGCACAGAGTGTATGTGCTGATAGTGAAGGTGGATCAATACATTTGGCTGAGACGATGGAAGAGCCAACTACAGAGATATTTTTGTCACTTGATATTTTTGTCATTATTGAGATGGAGACAATGATAGTGCAGAAGATTTTTGCACCAAAAGAAACAAACAGAATCTATTAAGGAATTTGTACTTCTGCAAACAACATCTAACATAGTTTTCTCCAAAAAATCATCTTCTGTATGATCTTCCTAATGCACGTCTCTAATAGAATGAAGGTTTCCACTCACCAAGCTGGCCCATACATGCTTCAGAAACTCACTCAAGTTACACTACTTTTTTTGAAATTAAGCAGGACCAGAAAGTTATGCAGCTGGATTCCTGTGCATTCATGTTGGATGGTTAATAAAACTTTATCACTCAACCTATGTGGCTATGAGGAACTTGGAAAATTGGCCCCAGTTGTGCATACCATGTGAAGTACCCTCTAGGAGAAGCATTTTCACCATGCATTCTAATACATTTACCTTTCCTTCTTTAGCTGATTACCACAGCATTTGGAAGATAAATATTAGCTTTATTTACATCAAAATATACAGTGAAATGTGGCATTTGCATCATGTCAAATCAGCAAGGATTGCCACTGATCGAGCTTTGCTGTGATTTGCCTCACTGTGTGATGAACTGAGGCTAAAGCTAGGGGCCTGTTCTGGCTGCTCCAGACTTTGGAATGATGGACTCACTTACATTCTGAATGCTGTTGCTTGCTTACATTGTTTGCATGATTTGTGTTATTTTTCTCCCCTGCGCATCTTGGTCTTTTTTTTAATGTGATGGCCTGCAGGCCAGAGAGTGGTGAATCTGTGGAATTCTCTGCCACAGCAAACTGTTGAGGCCAGTTCATTAGCTATGTTTAAAAGGAAGTTAGATATGGCCCTTGTGGCTACAGGGGTCAGGGGGTATGGAGGGAAGGCTGGGTTCTGAGTTGGATGATCAGCCATGATCATAATAAATGGCGGTGCAGGCTCGAAGGGCCGAATGGCCTACTCCTGCACCTATTTTCTATGTTTCTATGAATCTCAAGGTTGTATAATTTATACGTATTTTGATAATAAATGTACTTTAAACTTTAAAATTTGAACATAGCATGCCAGCAGCTCACTATTCCTAACACATACGTCTTTAGAATGTGGGAGGAAACTGCAGCAGATGGAGGAAACCACACAGTCACAAGGGAAATGTTCAAACTCCTCACAGATAGTGGTGATTATAATAGCCAAAAGAAAGCTAGCACCAAAACGACATCTGAATCCATGGTCATACATTAAACCAAAACAAAAATCATAGATACGGTGCCTATAAAAAGTATTCACCCCTGCCCCCTTGGAAGTTTTAATGTTTTATTGTTTTACAACATTGAATCACAATGGATTTAATTTGGCAGATTTTGACACTGATCAACAAAAAAACGATTCTTTCATGTCAAAGTGAAAACAGATCTCTACAAGGTGATCTAAATTAATTACAAATATAAAACACAAAATAATTGGTTGCATTAGTATTCACCCCCTTTAGTATGACACACCAAATCATCACTGATGCAGCCAATTGGTTTTAGAAGTCACATAATTAGTTAAATGGAAATCTGTTTTTGGAGACCTGTCAAGGTGTTTCAATTGACTGTAGTACCTGGAAGGTCCAAATGCTGGAGGGTCAGAATCCTGGCAAAAACTACACCATGAAGACAAAAGAACACTTCAAGCAACTCTGTGAAAAGGTTATTAAAAACCACAAGCTAGGAGATGAGTACAAGAAAATTTCCAAGTCATTGAATATCCCTTGGAGTACAGTTGTCAATCATCAAGAATTGGAAAGAATATGGCACAGCTGTAAATTTGCCTAGAGCAGGCCATCCTCAAAAACTGAGCGAGCGTGCAAGAAGGGGATGAGTGAGGGAGGCCACTAAAAGACCTATGACAACTCTGGAGGTGCTACAAGCTTCAGTGGTTGAGATGGGAGAGATTGTGTGTGCATACAACTGTTGCCTGGGTACTTCATCAGTGCAGCTTTATGGCAGAGAGGCAAGGAGAAAGCCACTGTTAAAAAAACTCACATGAAGTCTTGGTTAGAGTTTGCTAGCAGGCATGTGGGAGACTCTGAAGTCAGCTGGAAGAAGGTTCTACGGTCTGATGAAACCAAAATTGACTTTTTTTGGCCATTAGGCTAAATGCTTTGGCATAAGCCAAACACCACACATCATCAAAAACACACCATCCCTACTATGAAGCACGGTGGTGGCTGCATCATGCTGTGCGGATGCTTCACTGCAGCGGGCCCTGGAAGGCTTGTGAAAAGAGAGAGTAAAATGAATGCAGCAAAATACAGGGAAGTCCTGATGCAGTCTGCAAGAGAACTGTGACTTGGGAGAAGATTTGTTTTCCAGCAAGACAAAGACCCCAAGTATAAAGCCAAAGCTACACAGGAATGGCTTAAAAACAACAAAGTTAATGTCCTGGAGACCTCAATCCAACTGAGAATTTGTGGCTGGACTTGAAAAGGGCCGATCACTCAAGAGACCTATGCAATCTGATAGAACTCGAGCAGTTATGTAAAGAAGAATGGGGAAAATTGCAGTGTCCAGATGTGCAAAGCTGATAGAGACCCATCTACACAGACTCAAGGCTGTAATTGCTGCCAAAGGTGCATCTACTAAATACTGACTTGAAGGGGGTGAATACTTATGCAATCAATTATTTTGTGTTTGATATTTGTAATTAATTTAGATCACTCTGTACAGATGTTTTCACTCTGACATGAAAGAGTCTTTCTGTTGATCAGTGTCAAAAAAGCCTTCGGCGGGGGGGGGGAGGTGAATGCTTTTTATAGGTACTGTATGTCAAAGATTGGCAACTCGTGTTGGTGCGTGGCCAAGTGGTTAAGGCATTCATCTAGTGATTTGAAGGTCACTAGTTCGAGCCTTGGCTGAGGCAGCGTGTGTGCCATTGAGCAAGGCACTTAACCGCACATTGCTCTGCGATGACACCAGTGCCAAGCTGTATGGGTCCTAATGCCCTTCCCTTGGACAACATCGGTGGCGTGGAGAGGGGAGACTTGCAGCATGGGCAACTGCTGGTCTTCCATACAATCTTGCCCAGGCCTGCGCCCTGGAGACTTTCCAAGGGGTAAATCCATGGTCTCATGAGACTAACGGATGCCTATAATAATAATGTCAACTATTTGCTTTCTTGTAATGTCTGCCTTCCATGTGCATTCAGCTGCCCTAGTGCTCTGAAGGTGTGTGTCCTCCTCCTCCCACTATTAGGTGGAGCATGGCTGGTGGTAGGTGAGATATGCAGTGGAGGAGGGTTAAGATGACTTTATTGACCAATCACAAGGCAATTCACTGCACAGTTTTTAATTAATTCAGAGCTTGCACTTCGTTGTCTCCACACAAATTTCAACTAACTATGAGGTACATCACGGTCTGAGGTACCCACCTGCTTCAAGCGGACTAGACTTGTGCTGGTGCCTAAGAAGAACGTGGTTAACTGTCTCAATGACTATCATTCAGTAGCCTTACATCCACAGTGATGAAGTGTTTTGAGAGGCTGGTGATGAAACATATCAACTCCTCCCTGAGAAGCAACTTAGTTCTGCTCCAATTTGCTTATTGGTGCAATAAGTCCACAACAGATGCATCTCCTTGCCTCTTCACTCAACCCTGGAATATCTGGACAGCAAAGATGTATACATCAGGATGCACTTTATAGACCACAGCTTGGCATTCAATACCATTATCCCTTCAAAACTATTCAATATGTTTCAAGACCTTGGCCTCAATAACTCTTTGTGCAATTGGATCCTCAATTTCCTCACTTCAGACCCGTCAGTTCAGATTGGCAACAACATTTCCTCCACAATCTCCATCACCAGAGGTGCTCCATAAGGCTGTGTGCTTAGTGCCCTGCTCTGCCCCCTTACATTTATGACTGTGTGGCTGTGCAGAGCTCCAGTGCTCTATTCACATTTGCTGATGATCATTTTGGAAGACCTGTCCTGGGCCCAGCATGTAAGTGCAATGACAAAGAAAGTTTCGAACTAAGTGCAATGGTTCAGCATAACATCTAAAATTTTGACAAACTTCTATGGATGTGTTGTGAAGAGTATATTGACTGGCTGCATCACAGCCTGGTATGGAAACACGAATGCCCTTTAATGGAAAATCCTGCAAAAAATAGTGGATATGCCCCACCACTGGGCACATCTACACAAAGCGTTCTCTCGGGAAAGCAGCATCCATCATCAGGAACCCCACCAGCCAGGTCATGATCTCTTCTCATTGCTGCCATTGGGAGGAAGGAACAAGAGTCTGAACTGTTCCAGTTTCAGGAACAGTTGATACCTTTCAACCATCAGGCTCTTGAACTGGAGGGGATAACTTGCCTCATCGTTGAATTGTTCCTATAACTTATGGGCTCACTTTCAAGGACTCTTCATTTCATGTTCTTGGTACTTATTACTCATTTACAGTTTGTTGTCTTTTGCCACTGGTCGTATGCCCAAGGTGGTGTGGCCTTTCATTGATTCTATTATGGTTTTAATTTCATTATGGATTTATTGTGTACGCCCAGAAGAAAATTAATGGATTGTATATGGTGATATTTATATACTTTGATAATAAATTTTCTTTGAACTTTGAATTGTGTGGACTCCATGCCAACAATTTAAGTCATGAATCAGAATCAGAGTCACTTTATTGCCAATATCTGAAACATACCAGAATTGATTGTGGTTCGGTGCCAAGCATTAAACACAGGGCAATACCATAACAGACAACACAACAGCAACCAACAATATACAAGACAATATTGTAGTCATGAGCAATCAGCAATTAGCAGGACGGTCACATGCGCAAATATCAATGATCAAACTTAAATAAATGAAAACATATAAATAGACTCATTAATTATCAACAGAACAAGGAGAGCAGGAAAGATCAATTAATAGATATTATGCTGGGACAGTAAGAGTATTGCACCTGAGTGACTTTTCTTGAGAAGCTGGATAGCCACAGGAAAGAAGCTTTGAAAATGACATGTAGTCCTGGTGGCGATGAACTTGTTGCATCTTCCTGATGGCATTTTGATAAATGGGTCACTTCTAGGGTGGGTGGAGTCAGCTATTGTACCCATTGTACCAATACTTACTCACACCACCTCTCCACCTTATACCATTGAAAAAAGGGATCTCCCTTTGGCAAAAAAAAGATCCTTTTTTCTCCCTGTAACCAGTATGGGGAGTGGGGAGGGGTGGACTTCCATGCAATTGTTATTTACCAGTACAAGGCCTTGGTGAGACCACACCTGGAGTATTGTGTGCAGTTTTGGTCCCCTAATCTGAGGAAAGACATCTTTGCCATAGAGGGAGTACAAAGAAGGTTCACCAGATTGATTCCTGGGATGGCAGGACTTTCATATGAAGAAAGACTGGATGAACTGGGCTTGTACTCGTTGGAATTTAGAAGATTGAGGGGGGATCTGATTGAAACGTATAAGATCCTAAAGGGATTGGACAGGCTAGATGCAGGAAGATTGTTCCCGATGTTGGGGAAGTCCAGAATGAGGGGTCACAGTTTGAGGATAGAGGGGAAGCCTTTTAGGACCGAGATTAGGAAAAACTTCTTCACACAGAGAGTGGTGAATCTGTGGAATTCTCTGCCACAGGAAACTGTTGAGGCCAGTTCATTGGCTATGTTTAAGAGGGAGTTAGATATGGCCCTTGTGGCTACAGGGGTCAGGGGGTATGGAGGGAAGGCTGGGGCGGGGTTCTGAGTTGGATGATCAGCCATGATCATAATAAATGGCGGTGCAGGCTCGAAGGGCTGAATGGCCTACTCCTGCACCTATTTTCTATGTTTCTATGTTTCTCACTGCTTTTTCATCTGAAGCCCTTATTCTCCTTGATTATGTTCAAAATATTGTTTTTCAAGCTCATTGGCACTGGCCTATCTAGCTAAGATGTGTCAGCTTTTCTTTGACTCTGGGCTGAAACAGCGTCATTTTTTTCTTTTCTTTCAAGTAACGAAATGTAATTAATGCCTCTTTCTTTGTTCTCCCTGAATCAGAGCAGTTCAGCCAGTTGCTAAGCTAAGGTTACCTCAGGTCATAGACACAGACTCTCCTATTCATAAGCCTGCATGCCCTATCTTACCAAAGAACATCTCACAAACAACTTATTATTTGGAAATGATCTTTAGTTCAGCAGATTAACAGTAAGGGCCTCATTGTTTCCTTTCTTAATTGCTTTGATCCAGCTATTCCTGGGCAAAACCTAATGTTCTAATCCTGCTCCTATGTCTTATGATCTACTGCATTGAGCAGTGTGTAAGACTAGCAATGCTAAAGTAAAATTAGAAGCTTTTTTCACTGACCTTAAAGATGTGTGGTAGGTCATGAATTTCCAGTGGCATTTCATCCATATCCTGGGGTTTGAATCTTTGCACTAAGCCTGACAGCCTTCTCCTCGTACTTCCGATTTAGCATCCCTGTGAGTAATAATTGGTCCTCATCTGATCTCCTCCTCTCTGCTATGTCTGCTGTGGTTTCCAATGCTGTATCAGAAGATTTAAGCAGCAATTCGTACTGGGATTTAGCATGACTTCCAGCAAAAATGCTAAAACCTTTAGAACAGTAGCTTTCAGGCAGTTATTATAATATATAGCAGATGCAGGCTGACTTTAAACAATGCTAGTTAAATTTTGTTGGAGCTAGACACTAATCAGATTGAACCTAAATTGATGCAGTAAAGCAATCCCCATCCTGGAAGATGCTGGTTGGTTACTGAAATCATGATGATGATAACTTTGCATGCTTCATTAGGTAAAGGAGGTGTGGCTCAATTTCACATTGTGTTCTTGGAGTCTCTTACAGTACTGTACAATTTCATCTCCATACTCTAAGGATTATATGTCAAATTGAAGGTATTGAAATATTAGTAGCCCTTGATTGAAGTCAATATATTATGGATAATCTTTTTATAAATGTATTGAAAATAATTTTCCTACTTAAGAGATTCTTAGCTAGGTACATGGAGCTTAGAAAAATAGAGGGCTATGCGGTAGGGAAATTCTAGGCAGTTTCTAGAGTAGGTCGGCACAACATTGTGGGCTGAAGGGTCTGTTCTAGGAAAATAAGATTAATATTAGGATAAATAAAGGGAAAAGCATTCCATTCTCCTACACAATAAAACATACAGTGTATTCATGACTGTATTTAAGAAAGTTGTTGTTGAGTGCTGTTGAGTCACCATAGAATTATGGCAAACCTATGGATAGTGTAGTTGCCCAGAGAGTTTTCATGGCAGGATACGGAAGTAGATTGCCAGGCCTTTCTTCTGCGCAGATACTGCCGCTGCTTGGGTTGGAACCCAGCTGGATTCGAATTCAGGACCATCCACCTCTAGGTCCAGTGCAGGTGGCACTACACCACCAGCTGGTTCTACTTAAAATTTCAGTATGAATTTGTTTTGAACACAAATAGTTATGCAATTTGGTTTTTGTAAAGTTTTTCCTCGCTTTGTAATTTACAGTAATGAAGTGCGGTTGGTGCTGCAGTTAAAGAAAAATAAGCTTTTTACAATTCTTACTATACATTTTAGAAAACAGAACATTTTATTTTCAGATTGTACTAAATCTATGTAACACTTAAGAAACAAATTATCGAACATTACACAAGGATAGTCTGGGTGTCATTATACACCAGTCATTGAAAGTGGGCATGCAGGTACAGCAGGCGGTGAAAAAGGTGAATGGTATGCTGGCATTTATAGCGAGAGGATTCGAGTACAGGAGCAGGGAGGTACTACTGCAGTTGTACAATGCCTTGGTGAGACCACACCTGGAGTATTGTGTGCAGTTTTGGTCCCCTAATCTGAGGAAAGACATCCTTGCCTTAGAGGGAGTACAAAGAAGGTTCACAAGATTGATTCCTGGGATGGCAGGACTTTCATATGAAGAAAGACTGGATGAACTGGGCTTGTACTCGTTGGAATTTAGAAGATTGAGGGGGGATCTGATTGAAACGTATAAGATCCTAAAGGGATTGGACGGGCTAGACGCAGGAAGATTGTTCCCGATGTTGGGGAAGTCCAGAACGAGGGGTCACAGTTTGAGGATAGAGGGGAAGCCTTTTAGGACCGAGATTAGGAAAAACTTCTTCACACAGAGAGTGGTGAATCTGTGGAATTCTCTGCCACAGGAAACAGTTGAGGCCAGTTCATTGGCTATGTTTAAGAGGGAGTTAGATATGGCCCTTGTGGCTACGGGGGTCAGGGGGTATGGAGGGAAGGCTGGGGCGGGGTTCTGAGTTGGATGATCAGCCATGATCATAATAAATGGCAGTGCAGGCTCGAAGGGCCGAATGGCCTACTCCTGCACCTATTTTCTATGTTTCTATGAATATCACTCTGTCCCAGATTTTGCAGGTTAACATCAACAGTTCTGAACAGTGACACAAGTTGTTATCCATTATAAACACCTCTCTGACTGGGACATGCATGTGCAGGACATTGTATTAGTATAATTAGCTTAAGGTTTGCCATATTTAGCTGACTAATGAACTGTCTTGTCCATTACTTAAGAATAACATAAATTTTAAGGATATCCTTTTTAATATTTGCCCATGGTGATGTTAGAATTTAGAATCTATAAAGTACCACAATGGTTGTTTACAACTTATATTAATTTTACATATGAAGAAATTAAACAGGAGTTGGAAATATCTAAGGTTATTAGAATGGGTTTTCAATACTTAAACTGAAACCCACAACTCTCCTAGCTTTAACAAGGTAATGTTCTTTATATTTTGCATATATACATTTATTATTAGGAACATTCATTTTGAGAAAATACAGTTTGATTCAATGAAGTCCTATAAACGTTTTACCTACGATCTTAAATTTTACCAACATTGGAGAATGGTGTCTATTAAATGTCACTTTATATCTGTTCCCAGCACACTATCCTGTAGCGGTTTTGAAATACCGGATGAAGTCACTCAGCCAGCAGCAATGAATTGTCAGAAACATAATCACGGCCTTGAGCATGAGTTACTGAAGACAGAGAACATAAAGTCAACTCATAATCTAATCTTATGCCAATATTTTACTTTAAACTTAATTAATCTTGGCAGCATTGAGGCTGATTTTCTTCTCTATTTTTCTTTCATTATGAAATAGTTACGCTTTTCAGGGTATAGTCAAACATTTTTTACAATATCCTAAGAGCAAACAAAAATGTCTAAGATATTTCTATTATGAATTAAAAATATAAATCCTTTTTCTTGTTCAAAGATTCCTTTTCTCAAGAACATGTTCTCAATAATAATATGAATAGAATTTTGTAAGCTGGATGATGTGTTCTCAAGAAATGGAAAATAGCTCATCTATACTCTGAGAATAGCAAGGAAGTCAGACAATGTCAGTTTTTAAGATTCAAGATCCAAAATTGTTTAATGTCATTTCCAATACGCAAGTGTAATGGGGAATTAAATAATTGTTACTACACATCTGGAGCAGTAATAAAAAAACACAATAAAATAAAGAAAATGATAATAAAAAAAGCACAATAAATATAAATACATAAGAGCGTTCATGTGCATAGGTTGAATGTACATTCAACATAGATTGATTGTATGTAGTTAATACAGAATTAAATTCATGCTGAAAATACCCAATATGTCAGGCAGTATAAATAGAAAGAGAAACAGAGTTAGCATTTCAGATCAGCGAGCCCTGTTCAAAACTAATGAATTTTGGCAAAGTGATATGCATAGCTAATAATGGGTATAACTTGGTGCTAATACTTTATACAATCGAAGTACTTCTGATATTGGAATGTATATTGTTTATTCTCATTATGCACATCCTTCCTTTAACTAATCAAGGTTTGTTGCATCATCTCCCATTCCATAAAATTGTAGAGTCTAGAAAATTAACTGACAATTTCAGAGTGATATTCTATTGATTGCAGAATTGGGCAGAGCGATACCCTGGGTGATCAAGTTAGCATGCCTGACCTTTTCCTTGCACCAGATATACACGAAGTGAGGTTATTGTCTGTGTATTTCCGGCCTTCCTGTCACAACTTAGAGCTTGAAGGTGTATTAGTATTGGTTCACTATTGTCACATGTATCGAGATACAGTGAAAATCTTACCTTGCAATATTGTTCATTCAAATCAGATCATTACATAGTCTATTGAGATAGTACAAGGTAAAAAAAAACAATGCAGAATAAAATGTAAAAGCTACAGAGAAAGTGCAGTGCTGGTAAACCAAAAAGTGCAAGATCATAATGAGGTAGATTGTAAGGTCAAGTGTTCATCTTATTGGACAAGAGGTCTGTTCAAGAATCAGATAACAATGGGATAGAAGCTGTCCTAGAGCAACCTATGCAACCTGTTGAAGAAACTCAACAAGACAGGCAGAATCTATGGAATAGAATAAATCATCACCGTTTTGGACTGAAAGATTAACTAATTATTCCACTCCATAGATGCTGCCTGACTTGCTGAGTTCTTCCAGTATTTTGTGTGTGTTGCTCAGGGTTTTCAGCGGCTGTAGAATCTCTTGTGTTTATGAAGCTGTCCTTGAGCCCTGTGATACATGCTTTCAGGCTCTTGTATCTTCCACCCAATGAGAGAGGGGAGAAGAGAGAATGTCTCGAGTGGGTAGGGTCTTTAATTATGCTGAGGCATTGAGAAGTATATACAGAGTCCATAGATGGAAAGCAGGTTTCTGTGATGTGCTGAGCTGCGTCTACTACTCTGCAGTTTCTTGTGGTCACGTGCAGAACAATTGCCATACCACACCATTATGCATTCAGATAGTGTGCTTTCTTCAATAAAAATTGGTAAAGGTCAACAGAGACATGACAAATTTCTTTAGCCTTCTGAGGAAGTAGAGGTATTGGTGAGCTTTCTTGGTCTTATCGTCAATGTGTTTGATATATATTGGAGTGGATTAATTAGATCTAATATTGGACATTGGTATAACACAAAGCTACTGAATAGCTGTCAAAGTTCAAAATAAATTTATTACCAAAGTCCAAATTTGTCACCATATACAACCTCAAGATTCATTTTCTTGCAAGCATATTCAATAAATCCATAATAGAATCAATGAAAGACTGCATCAACTTTGGCATTCAATCAATGTGCAAGACAACAAACTGCAAATATAAAAAGAAAGAAATAATAATAGTAAATAAATAAACAATAAATATTAAGAACTTGAGATGAAGAGTTCTTAAAAGTGAGTCCATAGGTTGTGGGAACATTTCAATGGTGGGGAAAGTGAAGTTGAATGAAGTTATCGTCTTTCGTTCAAGGTTGATGGGCAATAACTGTTCCTAACCTGGTGGTGTGAATCTTGCGGCTTCTGTACCTTCTTCCTGATGGCAGCAGCAAAAAGAGAGCATGTCCTCGGTGGTGGGGATCCCTGATGATGGATACTGCTTTCCTGCAAAAATGTTTCATCTAAATGTGCTCAATGGTGGGGAGGGCTTTATCCATGATGGACTTAGCTGTATCCATCACTTTTTGTAGGATTTTCCATTCAAGAGCATTGGTATTTCCATACCAGACTGTGATGCAGCCAGTCAATAATCTAAGTAAACAAGCCAAATAGGATTCACTTTAGATTCTTTGATGCATTAGCCCCTTTTCATACCTTAGGAGTCAGATGTTTCAACTTGGCTCTGGAGCATCGGATGAGCAAGTGGTTGCAGTTGATAGATAAAGTGCCACTCCATTCATGGCATGACTAGCAGGGCTCTCTAGCAATTCCATTTTGTGGATCCTATGGATTTTATAAAATGGAAGCCCAGCATAGAAGAATTTACTATTAATATATTGTCAAATTGTTTTTAGCTCACAGTTGTTAAACTATTTGTATGTACTTAATATGGTGTATGGATTATTATTATTGGTGCTGATGGATTTTAACAAGGTATCCTTTAACAAATGCAGTAGAAGAATGGGAGTGGTTTAGGCATGCTTATTCCGAGTAGCACACACAAAATGCTGAAGGAACTCAACAGGTCAGGCAGAATAGGTGGAGAGGAATAAACACACAAACTTTTGGGCAAAGACCACTGATCAGAACTGTGTGTGTTACTCTGGAATTCCTGCATCTGCAGAATCTCGTATTTATGTGTTGCATATTCATTTGGCTTAGTGCAATAAGTTTTCCACAGAAGTGAAAACCTGATTTTGGCAGCGGGGTTTAATACCTACACAGAGCAGAAAAAGACTATCACTGGTATCACTGGTAAATCAATGTGCTTTGTCCAAATATTGCAAGAGCATAACATATAACAAATTTTGTTCTAGAATGCTTTAGTCTTTAATTTTAAATGAAGGATAGTGAAAAATTTCAAGAACAGGTTTTGCCCCCATCATCTTGCTTCATGATTATTAATTTAATTAATCTTTAATGACCACAAGTTACCATTACTGCTGGCTGCAAATATAGTATGGAAATTATAAACTGGCAGTATGCTCTATTCCCCCAAAACAATGACCGCTGGAGCTAAATCTACTCAAGTGCTAATGCCAATAGGAATACCTAATTCAAGGTCACTAAACTATTTACATAAATTTTCTGGAATACTTATGAGAAACAAAGAATGAGTTACTTGACAGCTAAGGACATAGACAATGAACTGAAGGGATTTTTAAAATTCCAATTAACGTGCAGTTTTTTTCTTTTAAAAATTACAATGTTGTACATAACTTTCAATTAGAGCCTGTATGTATTAACTAATGGAAAGAACCAGTGAATTTCAGATAAGTTTACAATTTCAATATCACAATTATGTATACAGTACAATCACCAATAAACACTATAGTTCTGCATGGCTATTTAGAATGCTAACCAATGTATGGTATAAAACTATATAGTCATAGATAGGTGAGGTAATTAATGTAACCAATGGGCAATAGAATGAATGGTGGATGAAATTTAATTCAGACAAGGGTGACATGGTGCTTTTTGAAAAGTTAAAGCATAGCAGAACACACACAGAAAATGGCAGGGCCCTGGGAATTGTTGCTGAACAGAGAAGCCTGTATGAGGGGTACATATTGGTGGCACAGGTAGACAGAATGATGAAAAATTGAGTACAAGAGGTGGCATGTCATATTTGTACAGATATAAAAAAACATTGATTAGGTTGCACTTGGAATATTCTGCACTGTTCTTGTTGCTAGACTGCAGAAAAGATGTGATTAAGCTAGGGAGGGTGCACAGAAAATTCACAAGGATAAACATGAGAAAGTCTGTAGATGCTGGAATCCAAAGCAACACACACAAAATGCTGAAGGATCTCAGCAGGTCAGGCAGCATCCATGGAAACAAGTAAATAATCGATGTTTTGGACTGAGAGGAAGTGGGGGGATGCCAGTATAAAATGGTGGGGGGGGGGGAGGAGAAGGAGGCTAGCTGGAAGGTGAAAGGTGAAGCCAGGTGGGTGGGAAAGATCAAGGGCTGGAAAAGAAAATCTGATAGGAGAGGAGGAGGGGACCCAGAAGGAAGTAATTGGCAGGTGAGAAGTAAAATGTCAATGGGGAATAGAGCAAGTGTGGCGGGGGGGGGGGGAGGAGGCAAATATTTGTCTACTGGAAGGAGAAATCAATATTCATGCCATCAGGTAGGAGGTACCCAGAGGTTCCCATGGCACAACAGGAGACCATGGACTGACATGCTGGAATGGAATGGGAATCAAAATTAAAATGTTCATCCACCAGGAAGTCCCTCTTGTGGTGGATGGTGCAGAGGTGCTCAACGAAGTGCTCCCTCAACTTATGAAGGGTCTTACCAATGTAGAGGAAGCCGCATTGGGAGCACTAGACACAACAGACAACTCCAGCAAATTCACAGGTGAAGTGTTGTCTCACCTGGAAGGACTGTTTGGGGTTCTGAATGGAGGTAAGGGAAGAGCTTTATGGACAGCACTTAGGCTACTTTCAGGGATAAGTGCTGGGAGAGAGATTAGTGGGGAGGGACAAATGGACAAGGAAATTGCATAATGAGCGATATCTGCAGAAAGCGGTAGGGGAGAGGTAAAGATACGTTTAGTGGTAGGATCTCTTTGGAGATGGCAGAGGTTGCTGAGGATAAATGTGTTGGATGCGGAGGCTGATAAGGTGGTAAATAAGGACAAGATGGCTCTGGTTAAAGAGGTGGGAAGATGGGATGCATGTGGACGTATGGGAAATGGAGAAGATCTTTGATGTCCTGGAATGAAACAGACAAGGTAGAGGTGAAGAAACTGAAAAAAATAAATAGCATTTTTATAAGAGATTGGATGGGTAGAGCTATAGTCGAGATAGTCGTGGGAATTAAGTCAAGTCCAATTTATTGTCATTTAGCTATATACATGTTTATAATGTATATAACCATATAATGTATATAGAAATGACACAACATTTCTCCGAACCAGGGTGTAAGGCATAGTAGGTTTATAAAATACGTTGGTTGACAGTTTGTCTCCAGAGATGGAGAGAGAGAGGTTGAGAAAAGGGAGGGAGGTGTCAGAGATGGATCAAGTGAATTTAAGGGTAGGGTGGAAGTTAGAGGCAAAGTTGATCAAATTGATGAGCTCAGCATGGATGCATGATGTAGCGTTAATGCAGTTATCAATGTAGCGGAGGAAGAGTTGGGGAGTATACCTGGGGAAGGCTTCAATGAAGAGGCATGCATAGCTGGGACCCATGTAAGTGCCCTTGGCTATACCTCAAGCTTGGAGAAAGGGGGAGGAACCAAAGGAAAAAATTGTTCAGGGTGAGGACCAGTACTGCCAGATGGAGAAGGGTGGTGGTAGAGACAGTTTGGTTGGTCCTTTTGTCAAGAAAGAGGTGGAGAGCTCTGAGCCCTTCTTGATGGGGGATAGAAGTGTATAGGAACTGAACATTCATGGTGAAAAGGAGGTGGTCAGTGCCAGGAAACTGGCAGTTACTGAGGAGAATGAGAGCATGAGAAGTGTCGTGGATGTAGGTGGGAAGGGACTGAACCATGGGGGATAGAATGGAATCGAGATACAAGGACATGAGTTTAGTGGGGCAGGAGCAGGCAGAAACAATAGGCCTACCAAGTCCATTCTGTGGATCTTGGATACAGTTCACACGAATATTGCCTGCGTTGAAGAGCTTTAGTTATAAGGAGAGATTGGATAAACTGTTTTTCCTGGAGGTTAACAGCTGACATGATAAAGATATATAAAATATGAGAGGCAGACATAGGGTAGATAACCAGAATTTTTCCCCTTGGTAGGAGTATGTAAAACTAGAGGGCATATTGAATGAACTACCAGAGGAAGAGGCAAGAAGAGTAACAACATTTAAGAGACATCTGGACAATGAATGACCAAGGCATTGAAGGGATATGGAATTAATGCTGGCACGTGGGATTAGTGTAGATAGATAAAATAGCTGGCATTAACGCAGTGGGCTAAAGGAACTACCTTTATACTATACTGAATTTTTAGTATTTGTGAACTGTTAAACTTGATATTAATCTCTAAATTTGTAGTTTATACATAGTTTTTGTTTCCTAAATTAAAAAAAAATAATGGAGGATCTCAGCAGGACAAGTAGCATCTATGGAGAGAGGATAGAGTTAATGCTTTAGATCAAAGACCTTTCATAAGAATTGAAAAGTTGAGGAAATAAGCATGTATTGTGGGACTGGATCAGGGGAAGGATGGAGAGAACAAAGGGAATATCTGATGGTGTGGAGACAAAGAGAATACAGACTACTCAAATCTGTTGACGATATCTGGTGGTGAATACTTTTTAATTACAACTGATCTGTTTCACAAAGGTGTAAATAGAAGGAGATGAGTGCTTTAGAATGGAAAAAAGAAACCATTTTGGAACTATAAAATACAGAACACAGCAGTTGCAAGAAACCTAAAATAACAGAGAATATTGGAAATACTTAGCAGTATTACAGAGAGAGAAGTAATGAGTTAACATCATAGATTGATGACCTTGCATTACAACTACCAAATCTGTCACAAGACAGAAATTTTGAATTCAATATTGCATCCCAAGGACTGCAATCTACCTGAATGTAAGATGAGGTGTTGGTCCTTGGACATTGGTTGATTCAGATTCGCTTGGTCTCTGCTCCAACATAAACACTCCATTTTGTCTATGTTTAACCCTGTCTTTCTAACAACAAAAACTAATTTTCTCATTTTTTCCCAGTTCTGTTGAAAGCTCAGTGATCTGAAATGTTACATTTGCTTCTTTCTCTACAGGTGCTGCCCAACCTGACGAGCAATTCCAGCTTTTTTTTTTCTTTTCTGTTTTTATTACAGACGTTCAGCATCTTCAGTGGTTTACTGTTAGTAGTTTCTAATATCATCTTATTGAAAATATTTACACTGTAGATCAGAGGGCATCAATTGCTGGAGGAAGTATAGACCTTATAAAATGAATGCAACTGCAGTTTCTGAAGTTTTATCTGATCTATGAACCTGAACAATTGTATCAGACCTTCAGTTAAACAATATTAATAGTCAAAGCAAAATTATCAAATTATAATAATTATAAGAGAATTTATTGCATTTATTTGATCTTTAATAGGGACTGCAAACCACTGCTTGAATTGTAATTGAAGACTTTAGCATTACATTTTGATGCAAAAAGTTAAAGACAATTTCCTTTGCAGGCTTTCAATAGGTCTATGTTTTTTTTTGACTTTACTTAAAATTGTCTGCTCATGAATTGCCTTGTATAAAAATAAATATAAATAGTCTAGAAAAGTATGTTTCTCAATATTGTTACCTTTTGTGATACAAGGTTTTTAATTTTTTCTTCAGTTTTCATAAATTTCTGTTAAATTGCTTTGATTAATAGAAACTGCAGTTGGTGTAAAGTATTCTTTCAAAGCAGGGGTAGAAATGAAGACTGCTTCAAAAAGAGATAAATAAAGTATCTATTTCATTTTGCCTTCTATGTTATTCCAAATGGACAATGTATATGAGATTAGTTTACATGAAATATCTGAGTATTCACTATTTGATAGAATATTAAATACACAAAGAAAGAAAAGCTATTGCAAAACAATTTAAAGGTGAGAAGAGAGAAATTTAATAGAGACCTTCAGGGTGAGATTTTCCATATTGAGGGTTGCGAATATTTGGAACAAACTACAGTCGCCCCTCTGTATCCGCGGGGGTTTGGTTCCGGGACCCCCCGCAGATACCAAGTTCCGCAGATGCTCAAGTCCCGTATATAAAATATAGTATTTGCATATAACCTACACACATCCTCCCGTATACTTTAAATCATCCCTAGATTATTATGCAACCTAATACGATGTAAATAGTTGTTATACTGTATTGTTTAGGGAATAATGACAAGAAAAAAAAGTCTGTACATGCTCAAACAATGAGTGCTGGAGAGAGAACTTCCGGGGTTTTTTCGATCCCTATCCACGTTGGTTGAATCCGCGGATACGGAGGGCCGACTGTACTAGAAGTATGGCATACAGATAGGTACAATAGTTGAATCAGAAGGGAGTAAGAAGGATATGGGCTAATGCAGGCAAAGGGGATTAGCGTAGGTGGGCATCACAGTTGCCATGGATGAGATTGGCTGTAAGGGCCTGTATATTTGCTGTATACCTCTATTTAAAACTAGAGATGGCTTTTAATTTAAAATTAGATGACTGATTCATTGTAAAAGCACCACACAGTTTCTGACATTGCTGTTTTATTATAAATGCATTAATTTGCTTTGTAGTAAACTTTCATGAAGACTTATGTAAGTTTGCATTCCAGAAATGGCTATGAATCCTATTTATCCTGAATATCATTTATTTTTCCATTGATAGATATACCTTATTAATCCCGAGGCAAATTTGGTTTCATTACAGCCGCATCAACCAAGAATAGAGCGTAAATATAGCAATACAAAAAACCCCAACAATCAAACACCAAAATGCAAACTATGCCAGATGGAAAATAAGTCCAGGACCAGTCTATTGGCTCAGGGTGTCTGACCCTCCACAGGAGGAGCTGCACGTTCGATGGCCACAGGCAGGAATGACCTCCCGTGCCGCCAAGTGTTGTATCACGGTGGAATGTGGCCGAAGTCCAACAGTAAAAAGTTCAATATCCAGTCTGCAAACACGTTCCTCAATCGTAATATACCCCGGATTGCACCATCCGTTGTTAGCCAGATCAGTAAGCACGCAACTCCTTTACGCTTACCGCTCTCAGTGCACTTCCGGTCAGCCGGAACAGTATTACCCACCGAACTCCTCTTCTCCAAAAGTCTCTGTTGTCTCGACCCGGTCCTCTTTCCTCGGCTTTGTGATCCCCCTCAGCATCCTCTGTGTGCTTTCCTTCGGATTTCAGCAGGGGTGTCCGCCGCTCTGTTAGCTAAGCCGGCCGGGATTTGCTGGTCCGTGGAATACACAATGTGACCTTGCTTCTGTCCCGCGTGTCGGGATGTAACCATTTCCAGTGCTAAAGAAAACCCAAATAAAACTCTCTCTACCAGCATGTTAGAGAGGGTGCAGCTTCGATGTGTTACCGTGAGAAAAAAAAACAAAAAATAACGTAAATTAGTAACTGCAGAGTAGTAATTTGCAGGTGAGTTTGCAAAGCCGAATAAGGCTTTTATCTATTGGGAGATTTACCCTGAATGCTGTCACAGTGATAAGTTACATAGACACTGATAGAGGCATCAACTCTGGGCTGCTAGTGGCACATTTTAAATATATGACATTACTAAAACTAAAGGAGAAACTCCACTGAAAATCATCTACAGGGTCAAATTCATTGACTGATTTCCTCATCAGAGAAAAACCAGTTGTTTAAATACCTTGTCGTGCTATATTAGGGACTACAAAGACGATGAGGCGCTGGTAGAGGGGTACACTACTGGGAGAGGGGGTTCAATCACTAATTCATGAAACTACATAAATTAGTGAAAGTTAAGGTTAAAGTGAAGGTTCACTGCATTGAATAAATTAATTAAAAAACAAAAATTTCAAAATATAATAATATGAATATGAATGACATATTAAAGTAACGTAAAATATATAAATCCTTCCTGTGTTTTAAAGTCTACAATATCTCTAATTTAGTATAGATGTGTAGATGATTTACAGATTATTTACATTTAATGGATAACAGGTGGCAATGCCATAATCTTATTAAGCGATTTCAAAACAGATTGCAAATAGCTGGCTGGATGAATAGGATGAAGAACACATTACTCCTGAATCTAATGATTTCAGCAGTGCATTAAGATGGTTTACAGCCACAATGACAATGCAGGAAATTCAACTTTAGAACCGCTTTAGGCTGCAGGGTCAAACAGCTCACCAGAAAAGAGCATCATACACTGTTTAAATCAAAACCTACTCAAATAGGCATGGTACAGGGTCAGGGAAACTATATGCCATGAGGCAATTTCTCAGCAAGTTGTTCACATCAGAAGGACTGTAAGTGATGTGTCTGGAAGCAGAGCAGCAGAGCTGAGAACAACCTGGGTGTGAGTCACAGAGTATTAGGGCAAGGTCTCTCCACCAAGAATGAGGACTTTGATTGCTTTTGACTTATGTCATCTCTTGTGCCATCAAATGCAAAACATAACTGAGAAGCAAACAACTGTACTAGAAATGGACTCTTCAGCCACATATATACATTAGGAACTACATTTTAAGAATTATTTTCATTTGTTCTCCATAAAATAATTATTTGGAATTTAATTTTAACATGCATAAAGTTTGGATTTTGTTTAGCATGTTTCAGCATCATTTTCATTGTCTATTGCTTTAATGCTAGCAGTATTTTTATTGTTATGATAATGTAACTTTTTACTGATTAATTGTTCTGATAACAGCTTAAGGGACTGATTCTTCATAATGTCAATAACCCTAAAGAATTAAATTTTAAGAATGGTGGTTGCTGGGATGGTTTGAGCAATTTCACATTAACAGCTTCAGTTAGTTGTCTCTCTATCTCCACCAAGCCTTCCAGTTTACTCTTAACAGTTTTCATCGTTCAGATAATTATGTAATACCTGTAGACTGAGGGTTAAGATATTTTGATTAGCAAATGTAGGATGTGTACCGCAGATGATTAGATAAGTCTAACAGATTGTTCAACAAACATTTTTAAAAAGCTGTTTTCCTAATAGTGAAACATCTTTATTAATTGCCTAATCTTCAATATTTTATAGCTAAATATTACTTCTGAATAATTAGGTGTTTATTTTTCACACATTAAACCTCAGCTGATATCAAGGTAGATCGGAAAAAAGTGGTTAAACAGGATAACTTGCATTAATTGTGTATAAAACTACTTTGTATTATAATACTTGTCTCAAGTTTGCCTTCTGTCAAAGCCTGTTCCAGGCAAGACCTTCACCCAATCTCCAGAAGGCTTAATCTCTATTTGTAAGTAGCAATTCTGTGTTGTGAGACAAAAACATTCAGAATCTGGCTTAATGTTTTCTGAACTTCAACCAATCTTTCATCCATGCTAATGTGCTATTCAAAGCACTGAGAGGTCTTATTTTATGTAACAACGATCTGAGAAGTATTTTTAAAAAATTCAAAAATACAACATCCTCTCATTCGACTTGCAACTAGACTACAAGTGTTCTCAAAAATAATGCCCATTAAATTTGTTGAACATGGTTTAAAATTGCATGCTATCATAATTTTGTCTATTTGTCCTCTTGTTCTAATTATTTTGCCTTTTTCTTTAAGCTTATACGAAACCTAGTCATTAGTTATTGGTGGGGTCAATTTTCTATCTGCAATTTATTGCTGCATTTATAATATAATGTTGATTATTGTAAATTTGTACACACGTACAATGTAATTGTAAAATAAACTCAGAAAATGAGAAAGAGAATTGTCCCATGAGCAAAGGGTCCAAGGATGTTATCTGTGTTAAGAGCCCTACTTCAGGATCTCTGATGAGATCACTGAATTCTTGAGACAATATAGACATACTCTGGGACAATGTTTTCTGCATTACAGCCTCTTGCCACTCTCCTCATAGCTGCCCCCACCTCAACCCATATTCCAAACCAACCTCCTGGACCATTTCTTCCCTTGATTATCTTGACTGAGCTTTCCCCAGTTTTGTGGGATTTCTTTATTTTATATATTTTTGGAGATTAGTAAACATGGTTATTTACTGATTTTGCTATTTTTCATTGATTATCAGTTTCAGTTAAAAAGGATGGACTGTACAGTTTTCATCACTTTGCAATACATATTATTTCTCCAGGCCACTGATTCACCTTCACATCTATTATTAGGCTGAACCAGACTACTTACAATCTCAGTATTCAGTCTGACCTTGGCCTGCATGTAAGAAGAAACATCAATTTCCACCTGAGCCCATTCAATACCAAAGTCCAAACAACTTCTTCGTTCCTCAAGATTCAATTACCCCAATGCTTTAGTGGCTGCAATATAAAATTTCCAGCACTTCCATATTCTGTTGCTTATATCTGAAGTAGATCATCATATTTGAGAATGTTACTATGCAAGCACTTGGAATGAATTGGCAATCCAATACTCTTTTTACTTTTATTTCTGCTGTTCAAATTTCAGAAGCGAATTTACTTTCCTCAATTTAAATGAATTGTTAATTTGACTAACAAGCCTTCTAATAATGTGCAATTTGCTTTTTCTTGACAACCAAAGAAGCAATTCATTTTCAGTTTATTTCTCTATTAAAGGTTGGCTTAATAGCACAACATCATCTCCAACTGTGACTTTCTGAATGCAGCAGTAGGGAAGTTGACATTGACACAATTCAGTAACCTAGGTAAACCTATTACTGCATTTTTCAGCCAAATGACTCTCTCATTTCCAGGATAATAGACTCTAATTTTCATTTTATACGGAAGTTTGAAGAGGTTTAACTAGTGCTTGGCTGCTAAAGAGGAAATATGTAAACATCCCAACCTTGTAAACCATGGGATATGCAGACATAAGATACCGAAAAGGAGTACAATGCATGAGTGTACCATTACCTTAAATGACTTCTGATTTTATGCTGGCCCTGGCTCTGCTAGACTGAGCCTAGTGCTGGTTTTCTGTCTCCTGGCCATGTAGGGCTCCCCTCCTGCCTGTATTGCAAGAGAGGGAATGTTATCTGTGTGATGTGTCCATTGGTAGTTTGTGTATGATGTGAGATGTGTACTTGTTACATACACCTGTTAGAGTGCATTCTCCAGTTACCTTATAAGGTAACCGTAGCCTTCAGCCAGGAGCAGATATCATCAGGTGGTTCCCAACCTTCACAGAGTGTTTCAACCCTTAACCACGACACTCTCCAGTTGGTGGGCCGGCAGTGGTGGTCAAATTACTGCCCTGGCTTCCAGCTTCCCTCCTCTCGCCTACTCCAAATCCAACAAGAGGCTCATTCTGCCTCTTCCCCCATCCTACGAGCTGCTTGTTTTTTGCTCCTTTCATCCAGGCCCAGATCTAACAACAACCGCCATGCTGATTTGGCTGGGAAACCTCTGCAGCCGATCTCCACAGGGAAAAACCATGCCTGCCATCCCTTGTACTCCTGCACTAAGGGCTGGTACTTCAAGTCCTTTCTCTCATGGGTCTCTTCCCATCCCTCCTCCCACGGCACAGTCAGCTCAACCAGAATAATTTTCTTGTCTTCCGTTGACCACAGTACAATATCTGGGTGTAGGGTTGTGTGCACCACATCTGGGAACAGCAACCTTCTTCCCACATCGACCCTCATCTCCCAGGACCTAGCCGTTAGCAGCAGATTGGGCTTTGGTTGTTTGGGTCACGAAAGGCCTGGCTCCCTCTTTGATGAAGGTGATGGCCTTCCTCAAATCTGTGCCAGCTGTCCTCTTCTTGCATCTCTCCTGCTCTAGTGTGTCAGCAAGAGCCAGAAGCACCTTATCATGGTGCCACCTATACCGTCCTTGAGTTAGAGCTGTTTTACACCCAGACAGTATATGAACCAGTGTCCCCTTTTGACCACAGAGCTTACAGTTCAGGTCCTCTCTCATTCCCCATGTTTTACAGATGTAATGGTGAAGGGTGTCATACACAAATCGCAAGAGGAAGGAAATACGGAAGGGCTCCAGTCTCCATAACTCTGCCCATGAGATCTTGCGCTTGGGCAGACCCCATTTTGTCCAGGCACCCTGGGACCCTTGTTTCACTGCCTTTGACATCCGCTTCTCTTCCTCATGGATCTGTACTTCTGCCTGTACCATGTCTCGCCTGTTCCTTATGTTTGCATTTCCCCACTTCTGGAAGTGAACTGAGCCGAGGCCTTGCCGCCCAACACAGGGGTTGCTGATGATATCTCGCAGCTTCAGACAACACACTGCCTCCTCCACAGCTGCATTGGCTGCCCACTTGCGCCCAGATCTGGTTGTAATGCCTGCTTGCTTTACCAAGATATCATTGGAATCTCTCAAGCTTAATAAGGCTCTGTATTTTGCCACCTTGAATTCCTCCACAACAGATGACAGGGGAAGCTGCAGTTGCCCAGAAAGAATGTAGAGGCCCACTGAAGAGAAGCTTGGGGGAACTCCCAACCACCTCCACAGGTGCTTGTTAGTTTTCCTCTCGATGCCCTCTACGGCAGTCATGGGGAACTCAAAGTGTGAAGAGCCAGAGAAGCCTGGGCAGAATGCCGTATTGGTACAGCCAGGTCTTGAATTTACTCAGAAGTCCGGATTTGTCGATCTTCTTCAGACATTCGTCTGTCTGCTTCACAGCATTGGTGACGTTGGCTCCATCTGTCAGTGACACATTAAACCACTTCCCCAAGCATTTTATCGGGTTATCTTCGATGGAAGGGATGAACTCACCCTGAACTTGGAGGTTAAACTTGCTAATAACTTTGCCCTTTCTGATCACCATGCACCTGGACTTCTTAGCCTTGAAGGCCATCCTCACCCAAGTGGTTCCATTACCCAGGGTTTCCAATACCCATCTTGCTTGGACATGTGACACAGTTGTTATAGTGATGTCGTCCATGAATCCTTGTAGAGCCGGCTGAACAATGCCTGACTCCAGCATAGGGCCGCGGATTACATCTTCTGCTGCTGATAATAGGAGGTGCATTCCCATAGTAAATAGGATGGGGGAGATGATGCACCCTGTTGGAATCCCCTTCTGGAGGTCCTGCCAACTAGTTGTGAAATGGGCTGATGTAAATCTGGGTTTGAATCCTCCTAGGTACCTGGTGATCATGTCTCGAATAGCCACTGGGATGTAGTAGTGGTCGAGTCCTTCTAGGATGAGGTCATGTGGAATAGACCTGTAGGCGTTCACAAGGTCCAACCAGAAAACTGTTAGGTCGCCTTTTTGCTGCTTGGACTAATCATTGAGGTGTGTTCCAGACACCCTGAAAAGCCTGGAATGCTGCCTTTCTGGATGGATGTGTTGATAAAGCGGTTCTGTGTCATGTAAGAAGTCAGCCTTCTTGCAAGCACAGAAAAGAAAATCTTACATTCCACATCCAGGAGAGAAATTATCCTAAACTGGGCAATTGTAGAAGAAACCCCTTCCTTTGAAATAAAGCATCCGTCTGCCAATTTACCTTTGGAATAGTACCTTTGGCCCAGACCTTTCTCATGACCTTCCACAGCCTCCGAAGAAGTTTTGGGCATTTTTTATACACCTTATAAGGTACGCCACTTAGGCTTGGGGCAGCTGATGCTTTAGCTTTCTAGATGATGTCCTGGATTTCCTGCCATGTAGGCTCCTTCACATTCAGCTCAATTGATGGATTTTTTGGTCTACGCACAGTCCGATTGGTTCCTAGCCCCTGACCCCTCCGTGGGTCACTGTGTGCCTCCCACAGGAACTCCTCTACCTCTGGCTTCGAGCTGGATAGTATACCAGATTTTTGTTGGCCGAGAAGCATCCAGGTGAAGCTGAGTGGATCTCTCAGAAACTGTGCTCGCCTTTTCTCTTTCTTCCTTCTTTGCTGTCACAGATGTTCCGCCCTCCGGAGTTTGCACAGCTTTTCCCCCAGCATACTGGTTAAGTCCTTGATACCTTCTTTTTCAGCCAGTGAGCTGATTTTAAACCTCTTTTTGAGTGCCTTTAATTCGCCTCTCAAACGACAAATCTCCGTTTCCCTCCTATTTGGTTGCCGCGGTAACTCCAGCTGGCTTCTCCGCTCCATTGGGCCAAATCGTTCCTTAGCTAGATTGTACGCTATGGCTGTGAGTGAGTCGATCTTTCTGTGTACTGGACCTGCTAAGGCAACTTCCAGGATGCCGTCTAGATCATTACCGAACTGCATCCAGGCGACGTTGTCTGACGATCTAGGCCATTTGATCCTGTCTTTCCTTGATGAATGGATTGGGGGTAGCCGAAGAGGACCTCATTAGGTCTGTTGTTCGGTGCTGAGGCGACTCAAGTGCGGAGAGATCTTCAGCTCTGTGGGGTGCTTCCTGGCTGGAATTCTCCTTCGTCTCACCGGACACCAAGTCCGTGCGCTGCACTTGGGTCACCACTGATCCATATCTAGACCTGCTCTGGAGTATCTTGAGCCCTCTGATGTTTTTGCAGACCCTCCCGCAATGACACCTTACCGTGAATTCCTCTCCGGTCAGTGTTGTTTGCTTTAGCTTCCTCGTAGCCATGTTTCCTGACCTGGCCGTTGCCGGTATGACCGTCCTGTTAAGTCTCTCATCCTCCCCACCTCTCGGGAGACTCTGGGGGTACTGCTCTTTGTGTTCAGTCGTAGCTTGAGTGGTGCCCTCTTGCGAGTGCTGCCCACAAGGTTGCTAGCCTTGTGAACTTGTGCCAGTCTTTCCTCGAGGTCAGCTGTCTCTACAGCGTCACCGACCTTCCTCAGTTGCCATCCAGTCTTTCCTGGAAGCCACTGGTACAAACCAGAAATTATATTTGTAAAATGCCATTCATTTTTCTCAGTTCCTTTGTCTCCAACATACCCATTCCCAGGATGAGGCTTTCCTTTTCAGGATATCAAAGATATCCTCCTCTTCTTTAAGAAATGAAGTTTCCCTTCCTGCTCCATTGATGGTGCCCTCACTTGCATCTCCTCCATTTCCTGGACATTTGCGCTCTATCCATCTTCCCACCCTCTTAAAAGAAATAGAGTTCATCTTATCTTCACCAACCACCCCATGAGCCTCCACACCTAGCACATCATTCTCCACAATTTCCACGATCAATTGGATCCTGCCACTAAACACATCTTTACCTCACCCCCCACCCCACTCTCCACTGGGGACACTCCCTCTGTGATTCTTTTATTTATTCGTCCCTCCCCACTAATCTCCTACCTGGCACAAATCCCTGCAAACAACAGAAATGCTACACCTGCCCATTCATCTCCTCTTTTACCTCTATTCAGGGCCCCAAACAGTCCTTCCAGGTGAGGCAACACTTCACCTGCGAATCTGTTGGTGTCATTGTATCCAGTCCTCCTGATGCAACCTCCTCAACGTAAATCAGGGGACTGTTTTGTTGAGCACTTCTGCTCCATGTGCCAAAAGCAAAATTTCTCTTTAGCCAACCATTTTAATTCCTAACCCCATTCCTGTTCCAGCATGTCACTCCATGGCCTTCTCTTTTGCCACGGTGAGGCGACTCTCAAGGGGAGCAACACTCATATTCCACCTAGGTAGCCTCCAATCTGATAATATGAGCACCAATTTCTCTTTCTGGTAATTTTTTCCCCTTCCTCTTCCCTTTTCTTCTATTCCCCATTCTGGCCTCTTACCTCTTCTCCTCACCTGCCTATCACCTCTCCTTGGTGTCCCTCCTTTCCTTATTCCTGTGGTCCACTCTTATCTCCTATCAAGTTCCTTCTTCTCCTGCTCTTTACCCATCCCACCTACTGGCTTCACCTATCACCTTCTAGCTAGCCCTCCTTTCCCTACTCCCACATTTTTATTCCAGCATCTTCCCTCTTCCTTTCCAGTCCTGAAGAAGGGTCTTGACCCAGAATGTTCACTCTTTTCCATAGATCCTGCCTGACCTGCTGAGTCCTCCAGCATTTTAAGTGTGTTGCTCTGGATTTTCAGCATCTGCAGAATCTCTTGTGTTTGTATATATGAACGTTGTAATTGCTGTATATGATACATTACAATGAGGTGAAATGGGTTTTACGAAAGAATGTTAATTGCTGGGTATTGAGGATGTGGTGCTTTGACAGGGTAATGTTCAGTGGTGCTTTTCTTTGCAGAAGGGCCTTGTTGATATATTTAACCACACATATGAGGTCATTAGACTTCATCCAGTATTAGGATTAGATCCTCCCTGACCATCACTTACTACTGCCTTTTCATTTTGGGCCAGGAAGGCTAAGACTAAGTAGCACTTACATCCACTGTGATGAAATGCTTTGAGAGGCTGGTGATGAAATTCCTGCCTGAGAAGTGACTTGAATCCATTCCATTTTGCCTACTGTCAAAACAGGTTATCAGCAGATAGAATTTCATTGGCTCTTTCCTCAACCCTGGAACATCAGGACAGTGAAGATGCATACATCAGGATGTTCTTCGTTGTCTACAGCTCTGCATTCAACACTATCATTGGCTCAAAATGAATCAATAAGCTCCAAGACCTCTGCCATAATGCCTCTTTGTGCAACTGAATCCTCAATTTCCTCATTTGCAGACCCCAGTCAGTTTGGATTGGCTATTACATTTCCACAATCACCATCAGCACAAGTACACCACAAGGCTGTGTGCTTTGCCCCCTATCTACTCACTTTACACTTATTGCTGACAACACTACCGTTGCTGGCCAAATCAAAGATGGTGATGATTCAGCATATAGGAAGGTAATTTAAAATCTGTCTGAATGGTGCCACAACAACCTCTCATTCAACATCAGCAAAACCAAAGAGCTTATTGATTAGAGGAGGAGGAAACTGGACATCCAGGAGCCAGTCCTCATCAGGGCATCAGAGGTGGACAGGATTAGTAACATTAAATTCCTTAATGTTATCATTTCAGAGGATATGTCTTGGGTCCAGCACATAAGAGCCATTACAAAAAGAGCATGAAAATGTCTCTCTTAGAATTTTGTGAAGATTCCACATGTCATCTAAAACTATGATAAACATCTATAGGTACAAGGTGGAGAGTATACTGGTTGCATTGCTGTCTGGTATGGAAATACCAATATCCTAAAAGGAAAAGCCTATAAAAGTAGTGGATAGAGCCCAGTCCATCACAACCCAAACCCTCCAAACCGCTGAGAACATCTGCAAGGAGTGCTGTCATAGCAAAGCAGCATCCATCATCAAGGACTCACACCATCCAGGCCATGTTTGCTTCTCGCTGCTGCCATCAGAAAGGAGGTATAGGAGCTTTAGGTACCACACCACCAGGTTCAGGAACAGTTACTACCCCTCAACCATCAGGCTCCTGAACCAGAGTGGATAACTTCACTCACCCCCAACACTGAACTGATTCCACAAACTACGGACTTACATTCAAGGACTCTATAACTCATATTCTCAATATTATTTATTATTATTATTTTGTTTTTCTTTTTGTATTTGCATAATTTGTTGTCTTTTGCACATTGGTTGCTTGTCCATCTTTGTATGCAATTTCTCACTGATTCTATTATGCTTCTTTGTACTTACTATGAATGCAGCAAGAAAATGAATCGTAAAGTTGTATATGGTAAATAGATGTACTTTGATAATAAATTTACCTTAAACTTTGTTCAGGAGTCCTTTGACCAAGATATTGGTGAAATGGAACATCAGTTCCTAGAACTACTCCAGCATTCCAATCTGCTGTGCTCTCATGTCTTTAGTGTTATTGGTTATAGGTGGGAACGCAAATCAGGAACTCAAAGGCTGGGCAGTGAATGGGGATCCAATCAAAGTTAAAATCAGATGAAGGGACGGGGTGGTGCTGAAGGTAGTGAGTCATAAGACCATAAGACAAAGGAGCAGAAGTCGGCCATTTGGCCCATTGAGTCTGCTCCGCCATTTTATCATGAGCTGATCTATTCTCCCATTTAGTCCCACTCCCCCACCTTCTCACCATAACCTTTGATGCCCTGGCCATTCAGATACCTATCAATCTCTGCCTTAAATACACCCAACGACTTGGCCTCCACTGCTGCCTGTGGCAACAAATTCCATAGATTCACCACCCTCTGACTAAAAAAAATTCCTTCGCATTTCTGTTCTGAATGGGCGCCCTCCAATCCTTAAGTCATGCCCTCTCGTACCAGACTCCCCCATCATGGGAAACAACTTTGCCACATTCACTCTGTCTATGTCTTTCAATATTCGAAATGTTTCTATGAGGTCCCCCCTCATTCTTCTAAACTCCAAGGAATACAGTCCAAGAGCAGACAAACGTTCCTCATATGTTAACCCTCTCATTCCTGGAATCATTCTAGTGAATCTTCTCTGTACCCTCTCCAACATCAGCACATCCTTTCTTAAAGAAGGAGCCCAAAACTGCCCACAGTACTCCAAGTGAGGTCTTACCAGCGCCTTATAGAGCCTCAACATCATATCCCTGCTCCTATACTCTATTCCTCTAGAAATGAATGCCAACATTGCATTCGCCTTCTTCACCACCAACTCAACCTGGAGGTTAACCTTAAGGGTATCCTGCACGAGGACTCCCAAGTCCTGTTGCATTTCAGAACTTTTAATTCTCTCCCCATTTAAATAATAGTCTGCCCGTTTATTTCTTCTGCCAAAGTGCATAACCATACACTTTCCAACACTGTATTGCATTTGCCACTTCTTTACCCATTCTCCCAATCTATCCAAGTCTCTCTGCAGACTCTCCGTTTCCTCAGCACTACTGGTCCCTCCACCTACCTTTGTATCATCAGCAAACTTAGCCACAAAGCCATCTATTCCATAATCCAAATCGTTGATGTACAACGTGAAAAGAAGCCGTCCCAACATGGACCCCTGTGGAACACCACTGGTAACCAGCAGTCAACCAGAATAGGATCCCTTTATTCCCACTCTCTATTTCCTGCCAATCAGCCAACACCCTATCCACATATGAAACTTTCCCGTAATTCCATCTTGTTAAGCAGCCTCATGTGTGGCACGTTGTCAAAGGCCTTCTGAAAATCCAAATATACAACATCCACTGCATCTCCCTTATCTAGCCTACTTGTAATTTCCTCAAAAAATTGTAATAGGTTTGTCAGGCAGGATTTTCCTTTAAGGAAATCTTGCTGAGTTCTGCCTATCTTGTCATATGCCTCCAGGTACTCCATAACCTCATCCTCGACAATCGACTCCAACAACTTCCCAACTACTAATGTCAAGCTAACAGGTCTATAATTTCCTTTTTGCTTCCTTGCCCCCTTCTTAAAGAGCAGAGTGACATTTACAATCTTCCAGTCCTCCGGAACCATGCCAGAATCTATCGACTTTTGAAAGATCATTGTTAATGCCTCCACAATCTCCACAGCTACTTCCTTCAGAACACGAGGGTGCATTCCATCTGGTCTGGGAGATTTATCTACTCTTAGACTATTCAGCTTCCTGAGTACTTTCTCTGTCATAATTGTGACTGCGCACACTTCTCTTCCCTGCCACCCTTGAGTGTCCGGTATACTGCTGTCTTCCTCAGTGAAGACTGATGCAAAATACTTGTTCAGTTCCTCCGCCATCTCCTTATCTCCCATTACAATTTCTCCAGCATCATTTTCTATTGGTCCTATATCTACTCTCACCTGTCTTTTACTCTTTATATACAAACATTTGTACTTGAAAAAGCTTTTAGTATCCTCTTTGATATTATTTGCTAGCTTCCTTTCATAGTTCATCGTTTCCCTCTTAACGATCTTCTTAGTTTCCTTTTGTAAGCTTTTAAAAACTTCCCAATCCTCTGTCTTCCCACTAATTTTTGCTTCCTTGTATGCCCTCTCCTTTGCTTTAACTTTGGCTTTGACTTCTCTTGTTAGCCATGGTTGCATCCTTTTTCCATTCGCAAATTTCTTCTTTTTTGGAACATGTGTCTTGCACCTTCCTCACTTCTCGCATAAACTCCAGCCACTGCTGCTCTGCCATCCTTCCCGCTAGTGTCCCTTTCCAGTCAACTTTGGCCAGTTCCTCTCTCATGCCACTGTAATCTCCTTTACTCCAATGAAATACCGACACATCGGATTTTGGCTTCTCCTTCTCAAATTTCACAGTGAGCTCAATCATGTTATGATCACTGCCTCCTAAGGGTTCCTTCACAATCTCTCTAATCACCTCTGGTTCATTACACAATACCCAATCCAGTACAGCCGATTTCCTAGTGGGCTCAACAACAAGCTGTTCTAAAAAGCCATCTCGCAGACATTCTACAAATTCTCTCTCGAGATCCAGTGCCAACCTGATTTTCCCAATCCACTTGCATGTTAAAATCCCCACAATTATCATAACAGTCTTTCTGACAAGCCTTTTCTATTTCCTGTTGTAATTTGTAGTCCACATCACTGCAGCTGTTTGGAGGCCTGTGTATAACTGCTATCAGGGTCCTTTTACCCCTGCGATTTCTTAGCTCAAACCAGAAAGATTCTGCACCTTCCGATCCTATGTCACCTCTTTCTAATGATTTGATATCATTTCTTACCAATAAAGCCACACCACCCCCTCTGCCTACCTGCCTATCCTTCCGATACACCATGTATCCTTGGACGTTCAGCTCCCAGAGACATGCATCCTTTAGCCACGTCTCAGTGATGGCCACAATATCATACCTGCCAATCTGTAGCTGTACGACGAGATCATCCACCTTATTCCTTATGCTGCGTGCATTTAAGTATAACACCTTAAGACCAGTATTTAGTACTTTTTGCTTTGATTGCACTGCAACTCATCCCAATGGCTGCAAATTTGCCCCATCACCTGCCTGTCTTTCCTGACATCTTTACTGCTCACTATCTTAGATTTATTTCTGTTTCCCTCTTCCTCCGCTCTATCATTCCGGTTCCCATCCCCCTGTCAAATTAGTTTAAACCCTCCCTAACAGCTCTATTAAACCTTCCCGCCAGGATATTGGTCCCCTTCAGGTTCAGGTGTAACCCGTCCCTTTTGAACAGGTCATACTTCCCCCAAAAGAGATCCCAATGATCCAAGAATCTGAAGCCCTGCCCCCTGCACCAGTCTTTCAGCCATGCATTCATCTGCCTGATCCTACTATTCTTGCCCTCACTAGCACGTGGCACAGGTAGCAATCCCGAGATTACTACCCTGGAGGTCCTGCTTCTCAGCTTCCTTCCTAACGCCCGGATGGGAGTTTGGGAGACTCAAAACAAAGAACTATACATAACAAAGGAGGCAGATTTCCCAGGTAGTTCCCAGTTTACAATTCCATGACCTTCGATTTGCTGTACAGTTTGTTGAAGGTGATCTGCATTCATTGTCAGATTAATTCTGCATGAGTGGCCATATACACACATTTGGTAGCACTGGAATCCAAAAGTGTTTAAATGCAACATGCACATGGAGGACCCAAAATCAATTTACAACATTTGTAAAATACAGGAAATACTCAATTGTTTTCAGTAATCAGCTTTCTAAATAAATTCATTGTGCACAGCAGGTAAACTTTATGCTATTCAAGATAAATTTTCAGCCTTTATCCCTGACTTAATTTTCTTATTGATGAAGGAAGGCATCAAACACCACTCATTCCTGATGAATGCAAAGCTACACTGATAGATGGGATGACCTGACCTATACAGGAAATCTAGTATGACCTTTGTAAAACTATCAGTGATGTCAAAAGACAATACCTGATCAAACTAGAGTCCTAGACCAACTGTCATGCATGGCAAGGCTTGCGTGCTATAATGGGCTATACAAAGAAATCGGGCAGTTTTGATAGCAACAATACATCCCTCTCCAATAAGTTCAATGCACATTTCAAACAGAATTTCAAAGATATGGCACCACCCACTGCCAACAGCCTCTGATGCTCCTGTGTCCTTCTTAAAAAAAGGTCAGAAAATGCAGCAACACACCTGTTTTAATTCATCATTTGATCAAAAAGACACTTAACAGCAAAAATTAAACAGCCCATTAGAAATTATTACAGATAGTCAACATCAAAACGGTAACAAATTAAGAGAGCAGATTTTTGTTTCTTGCACAACAGCTGGTAATAGATTTGAAATGTTTCAGTTTTGTAAATTCAGAACTGATAATTCATGCCATCACTAAATAATCAAGACAGAGTGAAAGCAGAAAGTATTTTAAACCAAGCAGTCAATTTTTTCATGTTAATACTTGCTTGGAGAATTTCAGTACAAGACCCAGTTTTTTTAAGATTAGGTAACAAGCAAATTAATTGCATATCAATAATTATTGTAAAGGCATCCACATTAGCAACAATCAAAAACAAAGCAATTAGAACTTAAATATTACAATTATTTCAATTAAGAGTTCAAATAAATATTGTAAGCAAAATACAAAACAGGAAAACCATTATTAAACATCTATATAGATTTAATATTAACGAGTTGAAGTCTGAAAAGGATGTTTAACTTTAAAAGAATTTGAAAGGACCTGGTTGGTTTGATCTCTGATCTTGTCCAAAGGAGAAACCAAAACTGAAGTCATCTTTGCTGTTTCCATAATTATTTGAAGATAAATCAGATTGGAAAGAAAATGTAAATGGCTGTTCACTTGATGGACTTGCCATTCCTATAAAAATTCAAAATAACACTTTCAAAATGAATTTTCCTAAACTATAATATATTAAACATTTGAATTTCAAGGTATTTACAAGTAGATATAATGGATGGAATGAGGCAAAGAAACGTGGAAATTATGTTAGTGAAGGTAGAAAGAGGCTTTTCATCAAGATAAAAGCAAGAGAAGTAATCTGGATGTTATTGCAGTACAGAAGGGAAAAGCTGAGGGTAACTAAAGATGGCAACTCCTGCATATGGATAGTATGTTGTAGAATCTTTCAAATTTCTTGCTGGTGGAGTTGAGGTAGGTGATTAAACAGAAGTGGAGCTAAAGTAGAACCCTAACTGTTATCCTCCACCACCACTCTCCTCCGTCTGGCAGAACTGGTCCTCACCCTCAATAATTTCTCCTTTGGCTTCTCCCACTTCCTACAAAACAAAGGAGTAGCCATGGGCACTTGTATGGGTTCCAGCTATGCCTGCTTTTGTGTCAGCTACCTAGAACAGTTTGTGTTCCAAGACAGTATCACTCTCCAACCTTTCCTACACCACATCAATGGCTGCATTGATGCTTCTTCCTGCACCCATGCTGAGCTCGTTGACTTCATCAACTTTGCCTCTGACATCCACCCTGCCCTCAAATTTACCTGGTCCATTTCTGACATCCCCCCCCCCCCCACTTTCTCAATCTCTCTGTCTCTATCTCTGGAGACAGCTTATATTTTATAAACCCACTGATTCTCACAGCTAGCTGGACTATACCTCTTCTTACCCTGTCACTTGTAAAAATGCCATTCCCTTCTCTCAGTTCCTCCGTCTCCACTGCACCTGCTCTCAGGAGGAGGCTTTTCATTCCAGAACTAATGAGATGACTTCCTTCTTCAAAGAAAGCGGTTTTCCTTTTCCCACCATCAATACTGTCCTTACCTGCATCTCTTCCATTTTCTGCATGTCTGCCCTCACCCCATCCACCTAATATCCCACTAGGGATAGGGCTCATCTTGGCCTCACCTACCACCCACTAGCCTCCGTGTCTCCATAACCCCACCAATTACATAATTCTCCATAACGTCCACCATCTCCAATGGGATCTCACCATCAAGCACATTTTCCCTCCCTCCACCCCTTAGTGCTTTTCGCAGGGATTGCTCCTTACGCTACTCCTTTGACCATTTGTCCCTCCCCTGGTACTTACCCTTGCAAGCAGAAGTGCCACACCTGCCCCTACACCTCCTCCCTCACTACCATTCAGGGCCCCAAACAGTCCTTCCAGGTGACATGACACTTCACCTGTGAGACTATTGGGGTCAACTAATGTATCCGGTGCTCCTGGTGTTGCTTCCTGTATATATGTGAGACCCAATGTATATTGGGAGACTGCTTCGCTGTGCACCTCTGCTCTGTCCTCCAGAAAAAGCAGGACCTCCCGGTGGCCACTCATTTCAATTCTACTTCCCATTTCCTTTCTGACATGTCAGTCCATGGCATCCTCTACTGCCACGATGAGGCCACACTCAGCTTGGAGGAGCAACACCTTATATTCTGAGTAGCCTCCAATCTGATGGCATAAACATCCATTTCTTGAACTTCTGGATAAATGACCTCCTCTGTTTCACCATTCCCCATTCCTGTTTTCCTCTCTCACCTGATCTCTTTAACTGCCCATCACCTCCCTCTGGTGCTCCTCTTCCTTCCCTTTCTTCCATGGTCTTCTACCCTCTCCTATCAGATTCCCCCTTCTTCAGCCCTTTATCTCTTTTACCAATCAACTTCATACCTTTCCCTCTCCCGGTTTCATCTATCATCTACCACCTTGTACTTCTTTTTCCCCTTCTCCCACCTTTTTACTCTGACTTCTCATCTCTATTTCCAGTCCTGATGAAGTGTCTCAGCCTGGAACATCAATTGTTTACTTTTGTCCACAGATGCTGCGAGGTCTTCTAAGTTCCTCCAGCATTTTGTCTGTGTTGCTACAACAGAAGCTCTTTTTTTGATAGCAGTAACTCTCAACTAAACAGAACATCCTTCATGGACAGCCTTTACTCCCAAAGAAACAGCAATGTTTCAGTTAGAAACATAGAAAACCTACAGCACAATACAGGCCCTTCAGCCCACAATGCTGTGCCAAACATGTATTTACTTTAGAAGTTACCTAGGGTTACCCATAGCCCTCTATTTTTCTAAGCTTCATGTACCTATCCAGGAGCCTCTTAAAAGACCCTATCGTATCCACCACCATCGCTGACAGCCCATTCCACACACTCACCACACTCTGCTTAAAAAACTTACCCCTGACATCTCCTCCGCACTTACTTCCAAGCACTTAAAACTGTGCCCTCTCATGTTAGCCATTTCAACCCTGGGAAAAAGCCTCTGACTATCCACACGATCAATGCCTCTCATCATCTTATACACCTCTATCAGGTCACCCCTCACCCTCTGTCGCTCCAAAGGAAAAAGGCCAAGTTCACTCAACCTATTCTCATAAGGCATGCTCCCCAATCCAGGCAACATCCTTGTAAATCTCCTCTGCACCCTTTCTATAGTTTCCACATCCTTCCTGTAGTGAGGTGATCAGAAATGAGCGCAGTACTCCAAGTGGGGTCTGACCAGGGTCCTATATAGCTGTAACATTACCTCTCGGTTCTTGAACTCAATCCCACAGTTGAAGGCCAATGCACCGTATGCTTTCTTAACCACAGAGTCAACCTGCTCAGCAGCTTTGAGTGTCTTATGGACTTGGACCCCAAGATCCCTCTGATCCTCCACACTGCCAAAAGTCTTACCATTAATACTATATTCTGCCATCATATTTGACCTACCAAAATGAACTACCTCACACTTATCTGGGTTGAAATCCATTTGCCACTTCTCAGTCCAGTTTTGCATCCTATCGATGTCCCACTGTAACCTCCCTCTGTAGCCCTCCACACCATCCACAACACATCCAACCTTTGTGTCTTCAGCAAATTTACTAAACCATCCCCCCACTTTCTCATCCAGGTCATTTATAAAAATCATAAAGAGAAGGGGTCCCAGAACGTTTCCCTGAGGCACACCACTGGTCACCGACCTCCATGCAGAATGTCTCGTCTATACTCTTTGCCTTCTGTGAGCAAGCCAATTCTGGATCCACAAAGCAAGGTCCCCTTGAATTCCATGTCTCCTTACTTTTTCCAATAAGCCTTGCATAGGGTACCTTATCAAATGCCTTGCTGAAATCCATATACACCACATCTACTGTTCTACCTTCATCAATATGTTTAGTCACATCCTCAAAAAATTCAATCAGGCTCGTAAGGCACGACCTGCCTTTGACAAAGTCATGCTGACTATTCCTAATCATATTATGCCTCTCCAAATGTTCATAAATCCCGACTGTCAGGATCTTTTCCATCAACTTACCAACCACTTTCAAGGGTTAGACTACTTACCACTATCTTTTGAGGATGATTGAAGATTGTCTGTTACATTAGATGAGTAATGCTTTTCAGGCTGAAAAATATATCATAAGAATTAGGTTGCAATCTCAAGTCAAGTTACAAACAGATGACAATTTATGTTAAAAAAAAAGCCTAATTAGTCTGTTACTTAAATATAATCAGTTGCCCTACCTCTATTTGTCTGCACTATTTGTATGATATCTTATTTCTTTCTTCAACACCCACCCAATCTACTCTTAAATGCTGACCTGACTGATGCCAACTTGATTAGGCGTACATTCTCCAGTGCAAACAGACTATTTCATTAAGTGCTTCTAGTTTACGCAGTAACAGCTTCAGTATTGTATCTTTTTCCTCTGCTTCTTAAGACAGGTCATGAGAATAGGGTAGGAAGTGTGGTGAGAGGGTAACGAGCATGGAAATGGAAAAAGAGAGGGAGGGGTTGAAACCAATGGGAAGTGATTACTGGATTTTAGAAAAATCGATGTTCAACCATTGGGTTGAAACCAATGGGAAGTGATTACTGGATTTTAGAAAAATCGATGTTCATGTCATCAGGATGGAAACTATCCAGACAGAATATGAGGTGTTGCAGTTCCAACATAAAGTAATCTGAAGTAATTTTTATGTCTTGCACTATACTGCTAAATTCTAAAAAAACTTCCAATTGTTAGACTCACTACCTTTCTAGCAATTCCACATGCCTCCTCTTTAGATCTAATACTACTCCTAATTTCGTTGGTAACTCATGGACAAGTGCTCTTTCTTGACATATTTGGTCCAGATAGGAATGAAAAAATATTGTACTTATGAATGCACTGTTTTGCATGTCATCCATTGCCCATCAATCAACCCATTTAGAAAAGTCTCATGCTATACACAATTCGAGCTCATGTCCTTATTGTTTCCAATTCCTGTTTAGCTTCAGTAGCTTCTGATTCAACCACCTCCCTTTCTCCTTTCATGGGGAATTTATTATGTCTGAGTCTAGAATAGCTTGCTCCCTAGTTGGTTTCTAAAAAAGTTATTATGCACATATTTCAGGAATTTTCCCCCCATAATCTTATTGCTAAATTGGTTGGAGCACTAGCAAGTTTTTTTTTTAAAAAGATCAGGTCATTATAGAGTTTTTCATATGAACACAATACATGCAACATTCAAAGACTAATAGGTAATTTATGTAATTGAAAGACAGCAAGATAAGCAAACTGCTGAAGTCACCAACTTGGTGAACATGGCAATTGGTGAGTGAATGAGATCATTCTGAAATTTAGTTTTGCTTAGCAATTACAATTTAGAATTTAATTCAGAATTTTAATTTTAAAGGCATTTTGTTTACAGAGTATGTTAATTAATTATTCTGTCAATGCTAGTTAACAATTATTGTAAAGCAAAAAAATTGTTCACAGTTAATACTGGCAATATTCAGCGTCTTTGGAAAAACAGGCATATTTTGGGGAGAAGTGGGGAGAACAAATGAAATGTCAATGGTAGGACGAAGACAAAGAGCAAATAGATTATCCAGATTGCTACCTAGAGGCTAGACATCATCCATAAAGAATGAAACACAGTCAATACTAAGATAGCCACGTTCCACACTACTTCTCATAACCACAATCTTGCCAGTAATCTTAAGAATTTCCAGGACTTCTTGACCTTTTTAAAAGAAACAATCTGTGACATTAACTGGCAGAGCATGTGGGTTCTGAATGAATTATCATGGAAGTTACAGATGCATGTCTACAATGAAGTGAGGCTTTCAACCCCACCAGGTACCCGGGCCTTAGGTTTAAAATCAAGTCCGAGAACAAGGCATCAGCCATTTAGGATGTAGAAGATAAGGAGAAATTGCTTTATGGGAAAGTTTGTAAACCTTTGGTATATTCCATTCACATGCTTCAGTCAGAAAGTATACTCCAGGCTGAGATCAATAGGTGTTATAGATTTTAAAGGAATCAGAGGATATAGCGATTAGGTAGGAAGGTGGACGTGAAGTACAAGATCAGCCATAACAAAAACAGAAAATGCTGGAAATGGATATAAAGTCAGGCAGCATGTGTAAGAAGAGCTACAGAGTTAAAGAACCTGTTAGAACTGAGGAGAGAAAAGAAACTTGTTAAGATGCATGCAGTGTGGAAAGGAGGGTTAGCTCTTGCACTTCTAGTTTAGTGTTATGGATTTGATGTTCACAATGCAGTATCCTCTACACTGGAAAAACCAAATGCAGATTGAATGATCACTTTGTAGAGCACTTGTTTTCAGTAACATGAGGAAGACTGTAGATGCTGGAAATCCAAAACAATACATACAAAATGCTGGAGGAACTCAGAAGGTCAGGCAGCATCTATGGAAGTGAATATATAGTCAATGTATTGGCCGAGACCCTTCTTCAGGTCTAAGGGGAAGATGCCAGAATAAGAAGATGAGGGGAGGGGAAGGAGGCTAGCTGGAAGGTGATAAGTGACACCTTCTGATAGGAGAGGACAGTGGATCATAGGAGAAAGGGAAAGACAAGGGGACCCAGAGGTAAGTAATAAGCAGGTGAGAAGTAGTAAAAGGTCAGAGTGGCGAATAGAGGAAGGGAGGGGGGAGATGTTTACCGAAAGGAGAAATCGATATTCGTGACATAAGGTTGGAGCGTATCCCAACTGAATATAAGATGTTGCTCCTCTGCCCTGAAGGTGGCCCCATCTTGGCACAAGAGGAGGCCATGGACTGACACATCGGAACGGGAATGAGAATTACATTGCTTGACTACCAGGAAGACCCACTTGTGGCAAATGGTGCGGAGGTGCTCAATGAAGCGGCTGCCCAATTTACACGGAGTTTCATCAATGTAGATTAGGCCGCATTGGGAACACCGGACACAGTAGACAACCCCAGCAGACCTATAGGTAGAGTGTTGCTTCACCTAGAAGGACAGCTTGGGGCCCTGAATGGAGGTGAGAGAGGAAGTATATGGGCAGGTGTAGGATTTAGGCCGCTCACAAGGATAAGTGCCGGGAGGGAGATTGGTGGGGAAGGGCAAATGGACAAGGAAATCATGGAGGGAATGATTCCTGCAGAAGGTGGGGGGGGCAGGGGGCATGTTGAGCTAAAGATATGTTCAGTGATAGGATCGCTTTGGAAATGGCAGAAGTTGCTGAGTATAATGTGCTGCTTGCGGAGGCTGATGGGGTGGCAGGTGAGGACAAGAGGAACTCTTGTTAAAGAGGCAGGAAGATAGGGTGAGCACGATGTACAGGAAATGGAGGTGAAGGCAGCATCAATAGTGGAGGAAGGGAAACCCTGATCTTTGCTGATGTTCTGGAATGGAAAGCTGCACCCTGGGAACAGATGTAGTGGAGGTGGAGAAACTGAGAAAAGTGAACACCATTTTTACAGGAGATAGGGTGGGAAAAGATATAGTTGAGATAACCACGGGAATCAGTATGTTTATAACATATGCCGGTTGATAGTTTGTCTCCAAAGATGGAGGGAGAAATTAAGAAAGGAGAGGGAGGTGCCAGAGATAGATCGTGAATTTAAGGGCAGGGTGGAAGATAGAGGTAATGTTGATAAAATTGATGAGCTCAGCATACAACAGTGCTAATACAGTCGTCAATGTATCAGAGGAAAATTTGGGGAGTATAACTGAGGAAGGCTTCGAATATGGACTGCTCTACATAGCCAGTGAAAAGGCAAGCATAGCTGGGGCCCATGTGAGTGTTCATAGCTACCCCTCAAGTTTGGAGAAAGTAGGAGGAGCCGAAGGAAACACTGTTTAGGTGGAGGTCCAGTTCTTCCAGACGGAGGAGGGTGGTGGCGGCGACTGGTTGCTTTTTTTGTCAAGAAAGAAGTGGAGAGCTTTGAGGTCTTCTTGATGGGGGTTAGAAGTGTATAGGAACTACGTATCCATGGTGAAGATGAAGTGGTCAGGGCCAGGAAAATGAAAGTTACAGAGGAAATCAAGGGCACAAGAAGTGTAGAAGATGTAGGTGGTTTCAGTGTGAGCTGGTGACTCTGTTGCCTGCCATTTTATTTCTCTGAAACACCTGGCCTATCCTGCACTCTTACAATGAGGCCCACTCAAACCGGAGGAACAGCACATCTCTAGTCTGGGTAGTTTGCATCCTTCTTGCCTCAATATTGAATTCTACTACTTCAGGTAACTTGATTTCTAAATCTGTATCCATTATTCATAGGTGATATTGGCTCAGTTTATTTCTATTTTTTTCTCACTGAGAGAAGAGTAAATGCCCAGCATGACCCACCAGGCATGTCTTACCATTCTGCTATTTTGTCTGCCTTCTTTTACCTCTGGTCTCATTCTCCTACTGTTCCCAATCACTCACTGGCTAGATATCCTTGTTTACAACTTAACCCTCTGGTTGTATCAATTTTATCCTATAATAGCCATCTCCCTCACCCACCTTCCCTATACCTTAATGATCTTCTCTTTTCTCCTTCCCAGGTTTTTTGACGAGACGTCTTTAACTTGAACTGCTAACTCTGTTTCTTTTCCCATTAGATGCAGCTAGACCTGCCGAGTACTTCCAGCATGTACATTTTTATCTTAAATTTCCAGTATCTACAGTTTTATTTTGTAATTTAATTTACAGAGTGGTAGATGCCTGGACACACTGCTAGGGAAGTGATGGGGGAAGCAGATATCATAGTAACATTTGAGACAGGAACAAGCAAGGGAAGGAAGACCACGTGCAGGCAGATGTGATTAGTTTAAACTGGCATAATGGTCAGCATGGACAGTGTGGATCATAGAATCTGTTCCTATACTGTACTATGTTCTATGCGCATTTCACCTCATCTAACATTATGAAAGTTCTCAGATGCACTGATTTTTACCGTTTTCTTGAAAAACAAATTCGAGAACTCAAACTGATTAACAGTGCTGTGGTTATCAGTCACCTGAAATGAAGTAAAAAAAAACAAAAAACTTTTAGTCCACAAACCAACACGTAATTAAAATAAGAGGAAAGCATGAATTGTTCAATATTATTTGCAGTAAATTTCAGGTTTTTCAAGTTAGAAAATCAGAGGAAATTGATTAATTCCTTATGAAAATTTCTGGCACTAAAGCAACTGAATTGGTTTGCCCATAGAAGACAGAAGGTAGGGGTGGAAGGGTATTATTGTGGCTGGAGTTCTGTGACCAGTGATGTTCTGCAGGGATCAGTGCTGGGGACTCTGTTTGTGATATATAAAAATGACTTGGATGAAAATGTAGATGGGTGGGTTAGTAGGTTTGCACACAGCACAATGGTTAGTGGAGCCGTAGGCATTTAGCATACAGCAGGATACAGATTTGGCTGGAGAAATGGTCATATCTTAGGTATTGCACTTCGGAAGGTCAATTGAAAGGAGAAAGTATACAGTTAATAGACTTATGATCTTAATAGGCCACTTAATAGCACTGAGGTACAGAGGGATCTTGGGGTCCAGGTCCATATCTCACTGAAATGGCCACACAAGTAGATACGATGTTAAAGAATAGTTGCTTTCATTAGTTGGGGCATGTGTATAAAAGTAAGGAAGTCATGTTGCAGCTATATAAACGTACTTTAAGTCACACTTGGAATATTGTGTGCAGGTCATGTCATCCCGTGACAGGAAGGATATGTAGGCTTTGGAAAGGGTCCCTGGATCAAAGGGTATAAACTATAGAGAGAATGGACAAAGTGTGTTGTTTTCTCTGCAGCATTGGAGGCTGAGAAGATTCCTGCCAGAAGTTTATAAATTATAAGAGGCATTAGGATAGACAGAAATAATCTTCTACTGAGGGTAGAAATGCCAAATATCAGAAGACGTGCATTTAAGGGGGGGGGGGAAAGAGTTTAAGAGAGACAAGTTTGGCAAGTTTTTTTTACATGGTGTGTGGAATGGTCTGCCAGGGTACTGCGGAAGTAGATATGATAGTGGCATTTAAGAGGCTTTTAGATAGACAGACACATAAATATGCGGGGAATGGAAGGATAGAGCTTCATGTACAATCAAGAGAGATTTAGTTTAAGTTAGTATCATGTTTATCAGAATCATTTTTATTATCACCAGCATATTCTGTGAAACTTGTTAACTTAGCAGCAGTACACTGCAATACACTATAAAGGGGAAAAAAACTAAGATCAATTACAGTAAGTATATGTACGTATATTACAGAGTTAGGTTAAAATAGAGATAAACAGAAATAATCTATATAAAGAAGCGAGGTAAGGTTCTTGGGTGCAATGTCCATTTAGGAATCATATGGCAGAGGAAATGGAGCTATTTCTGAATCGCTGAATGCGTGCCTCCAGGCTTCTGTACCTCCTTCCTGATGGTAACAATGAGAAGAGGGCATGTCCTGGATGACAAGGGTCCTTAATAATAGACGTTGACTTTCTAAGGCACCACTCCTTGAAGGTGTCTTGGATATTACAGAGGCTAGTACCCAAGATGGAGCTGACTAATTTTACAACTTTCTGTAGCTTCTTTTGGTCCTGTGCAGTAGCCCCTCCCCACCCCAATACCAGACAGTGATGCACTCTATCAGAATCCACAGTACAACAATAGAAGTTTTTGAGTATTTTAGGTGACAAACCAAATCTCTTCAAACTCCTAACGAAATATAGCCACATTCTTGCCTTCTTTTTATAGCTGCATCGATATGTTGGGACTAGGTTAGATCATTAGAGATCTTGACACCTAGGAACTTGAAACTGCACACTCTCTCCACTTCAGATCCCTCTATGAGGATTGGTTTGGGTTCCTTCGCTTACCCTTCTTAAAGACAACAATCAGCTCTTTCATCTTACTGACACTGAGTGTAAAGCTGGTATATCTTGCTCCTGTATGCCCTATTATCTCCATCTGAGGTTCTACCAACAATGGTTGTAACATCAGCATTGTCACAATCTTCATGGGCTGAAGGGCCTGTTCCTGTCTAACATTGTGCTATGTTCTATTAACAGTAAAAGGAATAAATGAGAAGTTGATTATGGCTTTATGGGAGAAGAGAGTAGCAATTAAGAGATGGGGGAGAGAGAGAGACAGAAATTGTGGCTTATCAAGAATACAGTGGGGGAAAAATGGCATTCAATGAATTCAGAATTGATATTAGAGAATACCAAGTTGGCAGTAGTGGTAGTGAAGAAACAGTGTTGGTTAGAAGAGGAGAGGCTGAATAATTCCTTGAGAGTCAGTGGGGCATATTGCCTCTCCTCCAGATTCAAAAGGGGAGAGTTAAAAAAAACTCCTCAGTCAAGTACCACTACCTACATTTCACTAGATTTTCTAAGATCTAGCACCCAACAATTAAAATGGAATCGAACTCATTTTCACTGTGGAATGTTGATTAAATCCCTCAACTCCTGAGGATTAGATATTGATGTGGAATGCCAGAAAACTGCAGATAGAACCCAATGCAGCAACTGGATTGTTGATCTTTATTTTAAAATGTTCCATTCCAAGTGCATAGTATTGATATTTTTTCCTCTTGATTTTCTTTTACTTGTTTTGTTGCTGTACATGTCAAACTTAACTCTAGGTATCTTTTTTCCCCTAATAATCAGAGATTACTAGGGAGACATAGGCAGATGATGGCTAAGGCAGCTGCGTGTTATTTAAGGGTTATCATAATATCACCTCAATATTCATTCACGTTCAATTTTCATATGTGTATATACAGTGGTGTATGGATATGTGTGTAAAATGGCTCCCCAAAAGAGATCAAATTTAATATTCTGTGCTATCCCTGGTGAAAATTAAACTCGTATTATAAAATTCATTTTAAAACTATAACATCATATACATTAAAACGATCTCTTCCAGTCAGAGACATTTCAAAATGACTTTTGCTTATTAAATAAATACATTTAACCTGCTCAGGTGTTTCAGTCAAGTCAAATGGCATTCTTCCAAATAAATTAAATCCAGTTGATTTGGGTGTAGATGTATTCAGGAAAGAAAAGCCAGGTGATTTTGATGGTGTTTCCTCACGTTGCAAATAAGAATTCCTGATGGAAATGCAATAATTTTATTTGATACTTTTCTTTTTAAAAATTAAAAATGATTCTGGAGTACAATATGCTGTAATATCAATTTGGATTATACTATAAAGAATAAATAGGGAATAATCATAGACTCTGCTCATGTAATTATTAACACGTGATTATCAAATTAGGAACATTCAACATTGTTATGGAAAAAGGTAAGATTTTAGCTTGATCCATAAAGTAAATTGCTTTGGGACACCTGTAGCTCACTAGATCTATTCTATTATGTCTCAGATAAGTTATATTGGAAATCAGCTTCATATCTATTGATGTTAATTTGCAATGAAGAAAAAACACATTAAAAGAGAACCAACAAAATTATTACTACATGTTCATTGGGAGAAAACAAGCTACAGACTATGGAGAACACCTGTGGAAATATTAAAATGATTCATTATGCAATATATTTTCTTAAAGACCGTGCCCAATAAAAGACCTTCTATAATGTATTAGGAATGTTTTCCAAACCAAAGGAGGTCATGGTAACTTGTAGCTTTTATATACGCAGGTGAGTGCATGAATATATTCTAATCTGAAAAGAATGCAATATATAATTTTACTGAATAGTAAATACTAAATTTCTAACAAGAATATAATTACTACTAGATAACATTTATTTTGTGTCATTAACTATATTATTACATTTCAAATTCCTTTTGCCCTGGTTCAACCTGCTCAGGTGTTCTTGGAAAAATCTGTGTCATGCCATTTGCAGCCTCTTCAGTGTCACCACCCTTCGAAATAATAAGAAAAGATTACTTAATATGCACTGAGAATGGCAAGTGCTTTCAAAATTCCAAAGTCATAGCCACCCTGGGTGATACAGTTAATCCAACAATGCATTACAGTTTTAAAGTAACATTAACTGTGACAGCTCAAATGGCCCTGGAAAATTTTCCACCAGTTTGGCTTGAAAACAATCAACAATATTGGCAGACCAGCATTTGTATTTTTTAAACAAAGCAAGATCGACTAGAAATATTAATTTGCATGAACAATCATGCATCCAAAAATATTGTTGGAAAATATTTAAAATTCAATACAACAAAAATAATTTTTGTAAGGAAAATTTGGAACTAACTGAAATGTTGCCAAATACAAAGCAGTAGATCTATTCAAGATTTCAAATGGAAATATCAAATATGAAAAGCTTTTTAAATTTATTCATTTATGGGATATGGGCATCGCCAGCTGAGCTAGGATTTATTGCCCATCCCTAGTTGCCCTTGAGAAGATGGTGATGAGTTGCCTTCTTGAACTGCTGCAGTCCCTGAGGCATAGGTACACCCACACCCGCTTAAACCGTAGTGAGCTATTAAGACAAGCTAGAGAATTAACTGATGAACCAGGTATACATACCAAATTCTTTTGCTCCTTCCCATCTGAATAATATAATTTATTGTCTTCCATCCTTTCGTCTTTAATCAGCCTATCATACTAATAATATGAATGTATTGAGAATAAAATAATTGCTCCTCTGAATAAAAGGGCAATCAACATTCATGGACATGTATGAAAACCTGAATCAAGAATAATTATGGTCTGCAAAGAAAATGTTGCCACATTGGCTTCTAAACAGCAGCGGCAGAATTTCACAATGGATCCCACAACAGATCATCAATTTACACAACATACATCAAAGTTGCTGGTGAACGCAGCAGGCCAGGCAGCATCTATAGGAAGAGGCGCAGTCGACGTTTCAGGCCGAGACCCTTCGTCAGGACGCCTGCTGCCTGGCCTGCTGCGTTCACCAGCAACTTTGATGCATGTTGCTTGAATTTCCAGCATCTGCAGAATTCCTGTTGTTTGATCAATTTACACAGCTCATGTCAGATTTACTTGGGGAAGAAGATGATAAGTTTAGATTTTTCTAAAAAAATAATTATTATTTGAGCTATTAAAATAGTATTTGGTGAAAATCTAGATTCAGACTCAATTAAAATACTGTATTCAAGTATGTACCTTCACACCATAATGAATATTGCAGAGGAGGGTCACAAGATAATTCTCATTTTAAATGTATTGACTTCTTGAAAAATAATTAATTACATTAAGAGCTAAAATAACATTTAAGAACTATGTCAACACAGGAATGATTTAATTGAAGTGCGTAAAATAACAGAAGGCATATTTATTGGAGCACATTATTTTAAGTAGGCTTGCAAGCATAATTATTGTTCAGTTAAGACAGAAATAGATTGGATGTTGGGACTTCCATTTTTTACCTCAGACATCTATAAAAGAATACTTCAGGTATTTACTCTCAAATTTGGTTGCATTTAAATCTTTTTACTTCCTGGAATTGCCAGAGTCTATCGGTAGTTATGTATGTATTGTGGTATCTAAATCTAAGGAGGGTCTACACTATTGTGGAGTTTGAGAGTGAAAGGAAGTGAAAGGAGAACAACTTAAAGATGTAATCAACAAACTCTCTTGTTTTGATCCAAGTTGTTTTAGTTTTACAAACTTTTGTTTACCTGAGAGTTATAAATTGATTCAGCTTGAACAAATGCCTTACTCTGACCAGCATCTTCTTTTCCCATTGTTCCATCATCTGCATTTACTATAGAAATAAAACACTGAATTAATGTGTTTCAATGTAAAAATACCTATATGTTGCTGAGGCTAGGAACTTCATCAATTTTATTTTATTCTAAAATTATGATACATTTTCTAAGGATGTAGGAAAAAAAAGGAGAGTAATGCTAAATACTTCAATATGCCAAACTAAAACTATACCAGATTTTTAAAAAAAATTCTATGATATGTTTATATAGTATGTGCTTATTCAGGCCGTGCTTACATAGTGTCCATCCCTCCCCCTCCTATCTTCTCCTATCATTTTGGATCTCCCCCTCCCCCTCTCAAATCTCTTACTAGCTCTTCTTTCAGTTAGTTCTGACGAAGGGTCTCGGCCTGAAACGTCGACTGTACCTCTTCCTAGAGATGCTGCCTGGCCTGCTGCGTTCACCAGCAACTTTTATGTGTGTTGCTTGAAATTCCAGCATCTGCAGATTTCCTTGTGTTAGTGTACTTAAATCTTGGCTTGTAAAATCTCAGGAGCGACAATATGGCCATCAGTATCATGTGAATGCGGGGTGGCAGAGTCCTTTTTAATCAGCTTAGTTCTCATGGTAACATCATTTTGAGAGTATGTATTTAATCATAAACTGTTATTTCAGCAAAACAAATTTACTTCTTGGAATACATTATACACAGTATTCCTTTATAGTACAGCTCAAGGATGCACAACGAAATTTCATGAGGCTATGCATTAATATGGTATTCTCAAAGACTTCTGAAGTATCAAAGTGTAATCATTGTGGTAATTTAGGAAATATTGAAGCCAATTTTCACAAAACAAGGTCTCACAAGCAGTAATCAAGTTGATGATCAGACAATATGTTTCATATGTATCTTATGTCCACCCACAGAAGCAGCCAGGTATAATGAAGCATTTGAAAGGTAGAACTTCCAAAAATAAGACATAGGAGCAGAATTAGACCACTTGGCCCATCGAGTCTGCTCCGCCATTCAAGCATGGCTGATCCTTTCTTCCTCACCTCAGCCTCACTCCCTAGCCTTCTCCCCATAACCTTTGATGCTGTGTCCAATCAATAACTGATCAAGTTCTGCCTCAGATACACACAATAACCTGGCCTCCACAGCTGCGTGTGGGAACAAATTCCACAAATTCACTATCCTCTAGCTAAAGAAATTTCTCGGTATCTGTTTAAATGGATGCTCCTCTAACCTGAGGCTGTGACTTGTCCTAGATTCCCCACCATGGGAAACACCCTTTTCACATCTACTCCTTCTAGGCCTTTCAACATTCAAAAGACTTCAATGAGATCCCCTGTCATCCTTCTCAGCGAGTACAGACCCAGAGCTATCAAACATTCCTCGTATGACACCCTTTAATTCCCGGAATCAACCTTGTGAACCTGCTCTGAACCCTCTCCAATGCCAGCACATCTTTTCTTAGATGAGAAGCCCAAAACTGTTCCCAATACTCAAGGTGAGGCCTCGCCAGTGCGTTATAAAGCCTCAACATCACATCCTTGCTCTTGTATTCTAGACATCTTGAAATGAATGCTAGCATTGCATTTGCCTTCCTCATCACTGACTCTACCTGCAAGTTAACCTATAGGGTGTACAAGGACTCCTAAGTCCCTTTGCATCTCAGATTTTTGAATTTTCTCCCCACTTAGAAAATAGTCTGCACGTTTATTTCTACTACCAAAGTGCATGACCATGAATCTTCCAACACTGTATTTCATTTGCCACTCTCTTACCCATTCTCCTAATCTGTATAGGCCCTTCTGTATCCTACCTGTTTCCACAACACTACTTGACCCTCCACCAATCTTCATATCATCTGCAAACTTGGGAACAAAGCTATCTATTCCACCAACTAAATCATTGATATATAGCATAAAAAGAAGTGCTCCCATCACTAACTCCTGCGGAACACCACTAGTCACTGGCAGTCAACAAGGATCCTTTTACTCCCACTCACTCCTTGCTATCAATCAGCCAATTCTCTAACCATGCCAACAACTTTCCTGTAATGCATGGGCTCTTAATTTGATAAGCAGTCTCATGTGTGGCACCTTCTCAAAGGCCTTCTGAAGGTCCAAATATACAACATCCACTGCATCTCCTTTAACTATCCTATATGTAATCTCCTCAAAGAATTCCAACAAGTTCATCAGGCAAGATTTTTTTTTTTTAAGGAAACCATGCTCACTTTGTCTTATTTTGTCCTGCGTCACCAAGTACTCCATAACCTCATCCTCAACAATTGATTCCAACATCTTCTCAACCAGGCTAACTGGTCTATAATCTATTTTCTGTTGCCTTCCTCCTTTCTTAAAGAGTGGAATGACTTATCGCAATTTTCCAGTCCTTTGGCACCATGCCAGAATCCAATGATTTTTGAAACATCATTATTAATGCCTCCACAATCTCCACTGCTACCTCTTTTAGAACCCCAGGGTACAGTTCATCTGGCCTGGGTGACTTATGTACCTTTAGGTCCTTCAGCCTTTAGAGCACCTTCTCCCTTGTAATAGTAACTGCACTCACTTCTCTTCCCTCACACCCTTCAACATCTGGCACACTGCTAGTGTCTTCAAAATTGAAGACTGAATCAGAATCAGGTTTATTTATTACTGGCATGTGTCATGAAGTTTGTTAACTTAGCAGCAGCAGTTCAATGCAATACATAATATAGAAGAAAATAAATAAGTAAATCAATTACAGTATACGTATATTGAATAAATTAAAAATTGTGCAAGAACAGAAATAATATATTAAAAAAGTGAGGTAGTGTACAAGGGTTCAATGTCCATTTAGGAGTCGGATGGCAGAAGGGAAGAAGCTGTTCCTGAATCGCTGCGTGTGCCTTCAGGCTTCTGCACCACCTACCTAATGGTAACAGTGAGAAAAGGGCATGCCCTGGGTGCTGGAGATCCTTAATAATGGACGCTGCCTTTCTGAGACACTGCTCCTTGAAGATGTCCTGGATACTTTGTAGGCTAGTACCTGAGATGGAGCCGAATAAATTTATAACCAGTCTTGCCTTCTTTATAACTGCATCGACATGTTGGGACCAGGCTAGGTCCTCAGGGATCTTGACACCCAGGAACTTGAAGCTGCTCACTCTCTCCACTTGATTCCTCTATGAGGATTGGTATATGTTCCTTTGCCTTACCCTTCCTGAAGTCCACAATCAGCTCTTCGTCTTACTGATGTTGAGTGCCAGGTTGTTGCTGCAACACCACTCCACTAGTTGGCATATCTCACTTCTGTACACCCTCTCGTCACATCTGAGATTCTACCAACAATGGTCGTATCATCGGGAAATTTATAGATGGTATTTGAGCTATGCCTAACCACACAGTCATGGGTACAGAGAGAGTAGAGCAGTGGGCTAAGCACACACCCCTGAGGTGCACCAGTGTTGATTGCCAGCGAGGAAGGTATGTTATCACCAATCCGCACAGATTGTGGTCTTCCGGTTAGGAAGTTGAGGATCCAATTGCAGAGGGAAGTACAGAGGCCTAGGTTCTGTAACTTCTCAATCAGGATTGTGGGAATGATGGTAGTAAATGCTGAGCTATAGTTGATGAACAGCATCCTGACACAGGTGTTTGTGTTGTCCAGGTGGTCTAAAGCTGAGTGAAGAGCCATTGCGATTACACCTGATGTTGACCTATTGTGGCGACAGGCAAACTGCAATGGGTCTAGGTACTTGCAGAATCAGGAGTTCAGTCTAGTCATGACTAACCTCTCAAAGCATTTCATCATTTAGATGTGAATGTTCTGCCTCAGAAGGCAGTGGAGGCCAATTCTCTGGGTGCTTTCAAGAAAGAGTTAGATAGAGCTCTTAAAGATAGTGGAGTGAAGGGATATTGGGAGAAGGCAGGAACGGGGTACTGATTGTGAATGATCAGCCATGAACACAGTGAATGGCGGTGCTGGCTCGAAGGACAGAATGGCCTACTCCTGCACCTACTGTCTATTGTCTATTGAGTGCTACCAGGCGATAGTCATTAAGTCAGCTCACATTCTTCTTCTTAGGCACTGGTATAATTGTTGCCTTTTTGAAGCAAGTAGAAACTTCCGCCCACAGCAGGAGGTTGAAAATGTCCTTGAATACTCCTGCCAGCTGGTTTTCAGAGCCCTACCAGGTACTCCATAGGGACCTTCCTCCTTGTGTGGGTTCACCCTCTTTTTAGATAGCCTAACATCAGGCTCTGAAAGAGATCACAGGGTCATCAGGTGCAGCAGGGATCTTCACAGCTGTAGTTACATTTTCCCTTTCAAAGCAGGCATAGAAGGCATTGAGTTCATCTAGTAGTGAAGCACTGCTGCCATTCATGTTATTGGGTTTCACTTTGTAGGAAGTAATGTTTTGCAAACCTTACCAGAATTGTTATACATCCGATGTCGCCGTCAACCTCATTCAAAATTGTCTCTTCACCCTTGAAATAGCCCTCCACAGATCATACCTGGTTTTCTGGTATAGGCCTGGGCCGCCAGACTTGAATGCCGCAGATCAAGCCTTCAGCAGACGACATACCTCCTGGTTCATCCATGGCTTTTGGCTGGGGAATGTACAGTAAGTCTTTGTAAGCACACACTCATCGGGCAGTTGGCCAGGGTCTTCACGGACATTTTCAATCTGTCCCTGGCCCAGACAGTTGTCCCCACAAGCTTCAAGATTGCCACCATTGTGCCAGTACTGAAGCATTCCACTGCAACGGGCCTGAATGACTTCTACCCAGTTGCACTCACCCCCATCATTGCAAAGTGCTTTGAGAGACTGGTTCTAGCACATCTGAAATCCTGTCTGCCCACTACCCTGGACCCCCATCAATTTGCCTATCACACCAACAGGTCTACAGAGGATGCCACCTCCACAGCACCATTCTGCCCTGACCCACTTGGAGAGCCCCAACTCTTATGTCAGAATGCTGTTCATTGACTTTAGTTCGGCATTCAATACTGTGATCCCCTCTAAGCTGATCACCAGATTTCGCCAGCTTGGTATCAGCCTCATCCCTCTACAATTGGACCTTGGACTTTCTGTCTAACAGACCTCAATCTGTTAAGTTAGACAACCTCTTCCTCCATTCTCACCCTGAATACCAGCGTGCCTCAAGCTTCAAATTCCTTGGTGTCCACATTTCCGATGACCCTAACCATGGACTTTTTACTCTCCTCCCATCCGGTAGGCGCTACAGGAGCCTCCGCTCTCGCACCAGCAGGCTCAGGAAGAGCTTCTTCCCTGAGGCTGTGACCCTGCTGAACCTCGCATCACGGCGCTAAGCAGTGTTGCACCCATATTGGACTGTCTCAGTACTTTTATATTTGTATGCTGTAGCACTTACTTTTTATTCACAGATATTTTGTAAATAATACTATTCTTTTGCACTTCTGGTCAGATGCTACTTGCATTTCATTGGCTTTGTATCTGTACTCGGCACAATGACAATAAAGTTGAATCTAATCTAATCTAATCCACACAGATTTTAATGAAGTCAGTAACAACTGCAGCATACTCATCCAGGTTCGAAGATGAATCCCTGAATACAGTCCAGTCCACCCATTCAAAGCAGTCCTGTAAGTGCTCCTGTGCTTCCCTTGTCCATACCTTCTTGGTCCTCACTACTGGTGCTGCAGACTTGCTAAATACTAATTTAGTTCATCTGCCATCTCCTTGGTCCCCATTATTCTTTCTCCAGCCTCATTTTCTAGCGGTCCTATATCCATTCTCATCTCTCTTTTATTTTTTATATTTACTATCCACTTTGATATTGTTTGCTAGCTTGCTTTCATATTTCATCTTTTCCCTCCTAAGGATTCATTTAGTTGCTCTCTGTGGGGTTTTTAAAGCTTCACAATCCTTCTTCCCATTAATTTTTGCTTTGCTGTATGCACTCTCTTTTGCTTTTACATTAGCTTTGACTTCCCTTGTCAGCCACCGTTGTACTATTCTGCCATTTGAGTATTTCTTCCTTTTTGGAATACATCTATCCTGCACCTTCGTCATTTTTCCTAGAAACTCACCTCACTGCTGCTCTGCTGTCATCCCTGCCAGCATCTCCTTCCAATTTACTTTGGCCAACTCCTCTGTCATATCACTGTAATTTCCTATATTCCACTGAAATAGCTACGTTGGACTTTATTTTCTCCCTATCAAGTTTCAAGTTGAACTCAATCATATTGTGATCACTGGTTCCAAAGGGTTCTTTTGCCTTAAGCTCCCTAATCATCTCTGGTTCATTACATAACACCCAATCCAGAATAGCTGATCCCCTATCTAGTAGGCTCAACGAAAAACTGCTCTAAAAAGCCTTCTTGTAGGCATTCAACAAACTCACTCTCTTGAGCTCCATTTCCAACCTGATTTTCCCCAATCAAACTGCATGTTGAAATCTCCCATGACAATAACAACATTGCCCTTTTGACACGCCTTTTCTATTTCCTGTTGTAATCTGTTGCCCCCATCCCAGCTACTGTTGGGAGGCCTGTATATAACTGCCATCAGGTTCCTTTTACCCTTGTAATTTCTTAAGTGAACCCACAAGGATTCAACATCTTCCGATTATATGTCACGTCTTTCTACTGATTTGATGCCCTTCTTCACCAGCAGAGCCATGCAACCCCCTCTGCTGACCTTCCTATCCCTCCAATACAACATGTAACCTTGGATATTCAGCTCCCAACTACAACCACCCTTCAGCCATGATTCAGTGATGGCCACAATATCATATCTGACAATCTGTAATAATGCAACAAGATTATCCAGTTTATTTCTTATTCTCCATGCATTGAGATATAACACTGAGTGCTGCATTTGCTACCTTTTTGATTCTGCATCCCTAATGCACTGATACTCACTCTGCCGTCTGCAATTATATCCTATCATCTGCCTGCCCTTCCTGACAGTCTGACTGCACGCTATCTTTGCTTTTTAATCCTATCCTGAGTCCCTTCACTCCTGTTCCCACCCCCAGGCTAAATTAGCTTAAACCCTCCCCAACAGTTCTAACAAACCTGCCTGTGAGAATATTGGTTTTCCTCAAGATCAGAGACAACCTGTCACTTTTGAACAGGTCTTACCTCCCCCAGAAAAGATTCCAATGATCCAAGAACCTGAATCTCTGCCCCTGCACCAGCTGCTCAGCCACGATTTGGGATAGTATAGGAAGGAAATTCCTTCCTGCTATATTAGTTTCACTCTGAATTATATGTCCAAGACTGCAAAATGAGATTAGAACCCAGACTCACTGGATAAAAGGCACTGCTACTGAGGCAAGGTCAGCTTGGGGATCCAGCTTCAATATTAATAACATTATTACTGTATTAAATAGACTCCCATACTCAAGCACTGTGCAAATTGTTCATAATTACTTTTTCATTTTAAAAAATTTGTTTATAGGATTTGGAGGTCATTAGCAAATAAAGTATTTATTAGCATATTTAAATGCCATTGAGAAATAGCATTTAAGGATAGGTAGTGAATATTGACCTATTAACCTGCTTACTTGTAATCCATAAAGTGAAGGTTTCCAATAATGCAGTTGAGAAGAGGCCTAGGAATTTTACTCTAACGATGAAACAATTGCAATGTATTTCTAAGTTAAGAAAAATGTATGTCATGGAAGGGAACTTACAGGTGGTTACAGTTCTGTGCACCTTCTATCCTTGTTTTTAACCAGTTTTGTAGAGATTATGGGGTTGGAAGATACGGTGTAGGAGCTTTGCCATCAAATTTTTAAACACAGGACTATTGCAACCATAGTGCTTGTGTAGTTGTAGGAGTTAATGTTTAGGGTGCAAGTTGATGTCATATAAATTGACTGCTTAGTTACGTAAGGTGTCAAAATTATTGAATATTCCTGAAACTGCACAGTCCCTTCAAATGAAGACTACTACATCAAACTAAGCTCAAGGAAGGCTTTAGGAAAGAAGAGGAACACCATTTGCCTTAAGAAAACAAGCAACTGATCTGCTTTTATAAGCACAATATTTATATTCACGTCTTGGACTTTTTCATTACCATAAGACTGTAAGACAAAGGAGCAGAAGTCAGCCATTCGGCCCATCGAGTCTGCTCCGCCATTTTATCATGAGCTCATCCATTCTCCCATTTAGTCCCACTCCCCCACCTTCTCACCATAACCTTTGATGCCCTGGCTACTCAGATACCTATCAATCTCTGCCTTAAATACACCCAATGACTTGGTGTCCACTGCTGCCCGTGGCAACAAATTCCATAGATTCACCACCTTCTGACTAAAAAAAATGTCTTTACATTTTTGATCTGAATGGGCGCCCTCCAATCCTTAAGTCATGCCCTCTCGTACTAGACTCTCCCATCATGGGAAACAACTTTGCCACATCCACTCTGTCCATGCCTTTCAACATTCAATGTTTCTATGAGGTCTCCCCTCATTCTTCTAAACTCCAAGGAATACAGTCCAAGAGCGGACAAACGTTCCTCATATGTTAACACTCTCATTCCCGGAATCACTCTAGTGAACGTTCTCTGTACCCTCTCCAACGTCAGCACATCCTTTCTTAAATAAGGAGACCAAAACTGCCCACAGTACTCCAAGTGAGGTCTCACCAGTGCCTTATACAGCCTCAACATCACATCCCTGCTCCTATACTCTATTCCTCTAGAAATAAATGCCAACATTGCATTCGCTTTCTTCACCACCGACTCAACCTGGAGGTTAACCTTAAGGGTATCCTGTATGAGGTCTCCCAAGTCCCGTTGCATCTCAGAACTTTGAATTCTTTCCCCATTTAAATAATAGTCTGCCCGTTTATTTCTTCTGCCAAAGTGCTTAACCATACACTTTCCAACATTGTATTTCATTTGCCACTTCTTTGCCCATTCTTCCAATCTATCCAAGTCTCTCTGCAGACTCTCCGTTTCCTCAGCACTACCGGCCCCTCCACCTATTTTCGTATGGTCAGCAAACTTATCCACAAAGCTATCTATTCCATAATCCAAATCGTTGACGTACAATGTAAAAAGAAGCGGCCCCAACACGGACCCCTGTGGAACACCACTGGTAACCGGCAGCCAACCAGAATAGGATCCCTTTATTCCCACTCTCTGTTTCCTGCCAATCAGCCAACACTCTATCCACATATGTAACTTTCCCGTAATTCCATGGGCTCAGTAAAAACAGAATGCTAGAAATACACAGCATATCTGGCAACACCCGAGGCAACAGAAATAAACTAAAAGTACATCAGCCTGAAACATTAGCTCTGTTTAATTCTCCATAGATACTCCTTTATCTGTTGAGTATTTCTTACATTGTTTTTATTTCAACCCTCTTGCAGTATACTTTTTCCCCATTTTGTTATATATTCCAGGCTTGGGTGGGTATATCACTTTTGGATCATGAAGGAAATTGCAGAAAAGTTGAGTATAAGGTTAAATATCTCATGGTTTGATTGAATGGCTCAAGGCGTCACAAGAGGAAAGGGGCACTCCTGCTTCCTTCTGACATTATAATGGCAAGAACTTTAACAGAGTAGATGAAGAAGGCTGTGTCTAGGATGTTGCCCTGAGTAACTCCTCCAATATTCTTAGTAGTAAGACTATTGCCCTCCAACAACCAAAATTGCTTTCTAACATACTGATTCCAGAGAGTGAAGCGTTTTCACCTCTATTCCTATTGGCTTTAATTTTGCTAGGGTTCTTTGATAACACTCATCACATGATGCCTCATTGGGGGGGGGGGAAAGAGGGCAGATTTAATCAGAAATTAAAGGTATTATTAAATCATACAAAAAGGTTTGTAAGGTTGTCACAGTAAAACAGGAAGCCTGAAGATACGGTGTGTTATAGAATTCAGTAAACGATGACCAAGAAATTGATAACAGGAAAACAGAATATGAGAATAAACTAGTGATGAACATAAAAACAGACTATAAAATCTTTTATGGGTATGTAATAAGCAAATGATTAGCAAGAACAAATGTGGGTCCCTTACTGATAGAGTCAGATGAATCTATGATTGGGAAAAATAAGTGACAGAGGAAGTAGTCTTTATGAATGAAGACAAAAAAATCTTTCAGGAGTGCTCGAGAACCAAGGATCAAGGAAACAATATACTGACATTATCAGATGTTAGGCTTATTAACTTTTCTGGTAATACTTGTACTGCACTGTTATTAGAAAGGAAATACCACTACCAGAGAAGTTAATTATCCTGACATCTGAAAGAGACCCAAGAACATCTACATCCTAGAGTTTTGAAAGAGAAGGTACCAGAGATAATGGATGGTCTGTTATCATCTTCCAAAATTCTACAGATTCAGGAAATCCAAAGGTTTTCAAAGACATACTCCCAAGATGGATGCTGAGTCAGCAAAGGTACGTGGAGTGAAGGTAAGTTTTGATGAAATGGCAATTGAGGAATATCCAGATCAAAGTTGAAAATATTCAAGCTAAATACTAATCTATAAGTTTACTAAATTATCTAGCTGGTATAGAGCCAGTATGGCCCTCTCCTATTCTTATTTTTTTAATGTTTTGAATATATGCTCATTGGCACTTTGCATTCAGCACGAGAAATTCTAACACAGCAGTAATACATAGCATAACTGCTAAATTACCATTGGTTCAGTCAGTGCTCTAGTTGAACTCTGAAATCTAATTATTATTTTGTTCATTTAATTTACAGGTTTTACCATGACTAATGAAATCAAATTTCATCCTTCTCACAGTAGTAGCAAAAGTCATGCTGCACAAGTGCAGACAATGATCACCTTCAACAAGAAAATTTAAGCAATACCCATCACTGAATACTGCACCATTAGTTCCCCAAGTTTCATTACTGACCATAAAAACTAGCTGTAAGAGCAGGCCAGATTTCGAATATTCTCTGGTGGATAACTCTTATCCTCATTTCCAAAGCCATCTACAAAGCACTGTAATAGAATATATTTTAATAACTGTAATAGACTATATTATCAGGACTGTAACAGAACATTATTTCACATGGCCAAGTGAATGTTGATCCAACAATATTTGACAAACTTGATACCAGCTAAGATAAAATAGCCACTTAAATGGAACTGTGTCCTAAACAATCATGCCCCCCTCCACTGACATTCTGAGGCTGCAGCAAGAACCATCTTCAAAACCTATTGCAATTTCTTGCCTAGTTACTCCAACAATATCTCCCAATTCTTCAACTTCAACTACCAAGAAAGACAAGGGGTAGCAAGCACATGAGAACACTATCACCTGCAGGATCCTCTCCAAGAGCTGCATTCTCCAACAGATCTTTTGCTGTCATTTAGGCATAACAGAAAAAATTCCTCCGTGGCATAACTGGGAGTATTGTTATCAGAATATGGCTCACCATCAAATACAGGGCAATTAAGTACAGGCAGTAAATACTGCCCTAGACAGCACCATTCAAAAAAAAGGGGGGGAAGTCACTAATTGAACAGGTCCTTATAATCATTTAAGAAATTTAACTTACAGAAAGGCAAGAAATGTCATCAGTGTTTTATATTTAAAAAAGCACTTCAAAAATATGTAAGCTACCTTTTTCTTTAAAGGAAATTATCTACGAGATATTATCTATGATGTTCCATGGCTTCTTTCCTTGGTATTTCAAAATCTATTGTAATCAATTATGTACATTAATATAAGATTTATTTACTGTGTGTTCAAACTAATGACTATCAGGCTGTGTAAATAAACACTTAACTGGTCCTGTTTCACCCACTCCCTTTAAACTTACCATAGCCTTTCTTTCCATGCTCAAGTAGCAACTTGAAACCGGTATATTAGATTTACCTGATATTGGTAGGTTATTTTCTAACCATGATACAGGAGCTTCTTGGTCCTGGCAAACAAATGGGCTAAGGTAACAATAAGAGGGTAGATTAGAATTTTTCAGATTTTCTGCAAAATTGTTACAAATGCGTTACAAACTTATAGTTTATATTAACTGATTATACAAGATCAATGGGGTTATCTCAAGCAATAATTTTTAACTGTGAAGTAAAAGAAAGCATTTTAATTAAATATCTTGTCTACAAGTGGTATATATTTTTGTTCAATGTGTTGCCACATGAGCAAACAAATTGAAAGGTTCATAAGATTCCAAATAGATAAAATATGATTTAGCATGAGTAAAACCTTAAAGATTTATTACCAGAATTGAGCTTGTCCTTGATTCTTGGTTGCTAATGTCATCTGAAAAATTTTCTGTTGATGAATTCCGCTTACTTCTGGGGTTTCCTACAAAATAATAGTCTTTCTTTAAGCAATCTTATTGTTTACAGAATTTTTCAATCAGTGTTTACTAATCCTGAAATCAATTTATAGCAAAACTCTGGCATGCTCAGGACTTTGATGTTATAAATTTTACAGTGAACATTACATTTAAAGGGAAAGCTAAGAGCATAGTGAACACAACCAGTTAAATTTAAAGAGAGGATGGGAACTAGGGTTCTGGCATGGGAATGGGTCTGCAGAAGATGAGCATGAGAACTTGAGCCTCAGTGAGTGGAATAGCTGCCAGGTAACTGGGGTCTAGGTGAGTGGAAAGAGAACAAGGGAACCAGGATCCCAGTGATTCAGGAAAGGGAGTGGAAAATGGAGCACTAATGACTGGAAAGAGAGTGCAAGGCTTAGGGTCACGGCCAGTGGTAGGGAACTTTGAGAAACAACACTTGCTAAATTTTCATTGATGCCTTTCATAAAGTATCAATTTGGGCAGCTGTACCTGCTGATTTGCCTTATTCCTTTTATCAGAACCAGATGATTAACCATCAGGATGTCTAAATAGCTATGTAGCTTTACTGTGTTGTGTTGATTATACATGTATAATTCCTTTTAAATAAAACACAATCTAATTAACTAATTAAATTAAAAAACACATTAAAATGCATAAGTATGGTCCATCTATTTAGGCTGCCAATATATTCATCCATCACTGTGGCATGGATTTTGTAGCTAGTAGCACAGCGATAGATTTGGCAACTGACCTAAAAAAATGTTATGCATGAGGATCTAGCAATTGGGTTAAGCCTCAGTTTAACAAGATCCCTTGTGTTCAGCAACTGTGATGTCTTCTAGTTGGCTGAGCAAGTGCTCATGTTGAAAAATCCTCATGGATAGCAAACACAGATGGAAATGGCATAACTCGTTAATGTTTCAAACATTTTTCTGAGAACAAAATAAAGATTAGAAATGCACATATGGAGAGACATTGCAATTCTTAAATGGTGTGCATATGACTCGGATTTTACGCCAAATAAACTGGATGCTAGATTTAAGGACTGGACAGCTAAAGGACTAACAGCTATTTGCAATATAATGAAAGAAGGAACACTATTCAGTTTTGAAATGCTCAAAGAGAAACACTTATTAGAAAAACAAAACTTTTATCAGTATTTACAGATGCGACAGTATGTTAATAGGACGGTTAAAAATGTATCCAAGGCAAGTACATGTCTGATAGAGCTAATAGAAAAGCATATAATTCAGACAACGGCAGTAGAATAATTTCAAGTGTTTATAAGGGTTTGTCAAATCTTAAAACACATTCGACTTCATACATTAAAACAAAATGGGAGAAGGAAGGAGCGATAATAATGAGGAAGACTGGACAATAATATGGAGGTATCAATGGAAGTGTACCAGTTCACAGATATAGAGGGAGTTCGGGTGGAAAAACTTGATATTTTATTACACCCCCTCAGAAACCCCATTATAATAGTAAACCCCCTGCTTGCTGGAGAAATTGTGGAAATCAAAATGCAAACTATTATAATATTTTCTGGGAATGTCCCGTTATCAAAGACTATTGGAGTGGGATACATAATACCCTACAAGACATCTTTAAATGTGAAATACCCTTAGAGATTAAGACCGTATATTTTGGGTATATACCTCAAGAATGGTTGAAAAGAGATAAACATTTAATGAATGTACTGCTGCTGGCTGGCAAAAAGACCCTTACCAGGAAATGGTTATCTCAGGAGAGCCCAACTTTAAATGTAGGGATGGAAATTACAATGGACATTTACAAAATGGAAAAGATAACAGCATCTGTTAATCATAAGTTGGAACAATTTTATTCATACTGAAAAAATTGGTTTAATTAAATAACACCTCATAGGCCTGATTTTATTCTCACAAGTCAATGAATATGTTGTAAAAAAAAATCACTCCCTACTCTGTACATAGTTTCCTTCTTTCGATTGTTCTTTCTTTCCTCTCCTTTCTATAAGTGTATACCTCGGATAAATATTATGTGGAGATTTGTGATAAATATGATTATATGATATATATGTACAGTATCTGACATACATCTTATGGAAATGTTTGTTTGATGATGAAATTCAATAAATAAATTACAAAAAATGCACATATGATTAAAGTGAATGCTGAAACATTACTATATTTTTAAGTACTCATTCTTTATGATGTTAAAATACATTTTATTATGATATACTTGTTTAATACCGGTTCCTGTTTGTGGGGTAGGCAGGTTGAAGAATATTTGATAAACAATATTATAAATTAGTAATATAAACATAGCAGATTCTGAAAATGCTTAGTCAACAGAAACAGAGCTATCACTTCACCAGTAATGATAAAATTTAGAGAAATCAATTACAACATAGAACATAGAACAGTACAGCACAGTACAGGCCCTTCGGCCCACAATGTTGTGCCAACCCTTAAACCCTGCCTCCCATATAACCCCCCCCACCTTAAATTCCTCCATTTACCTGTCTAGCAGTCTCTTAAATTTCACTAGTGTATCTGCCTCCACCACTGACTCAGGCAGTGCATTCCACGCATCAACCACTCTCTAGTATCCCCCTTGAACTTCCCACCCCTTACCTTAAAGCCATGTCCTCTTGTATTGAGCAGTGGTACCCTGGGGAAGAGGTGCTGACTGTCCACTCTATCTATTAATATCTTGTATACCTCTATCATATCTCCTCTCATTCTCCTTCTCTCCAGAGAGTAAAGCCCTAGCTCCCTTAATCTCTGATCATAATGCATACTCTCTGAACCAGGCAGCATCCTGGTAAATCTCCTCTGTACCCTTTTCAAGATGCAGAGAAAGCTGGGGGGGGGGGGTGCAGAGGACAAAAGGGAATCTGTGATAGGGTGAAGGTGGGGAAGAATTAAATGAAAAAGGAATGATTGCACAAGATGAAAGAGGGTGGCAAGTGGGGGAACAGACCTATAGTCAAAAGAAGTGGGGGACAGCAGAAGCCATAGAAAACAAATTCTGCAGAAGAAAAAGTAAATACTGGAAATGTGAAATAAATAAAAATACTGAAGATTTAAAGACGACAAAAAGAAGCTAGCCTAGGAAGAGCAATATGTCATTGGGAACTCCTTGAGAATTCTGTATTTGGATAAGTATGCAATAATCCTGAAGTTACAAGGTTCATGTGCTAAAACTTTGTATCATTACAAGTGCAGAACATGAATAATCCTTATTGCCTTTTAGATATTGTTGTTACTATGTGTATTCTAAATCCTTTAAGCATCTGTCACAAAGCACAAAGAAGATAATATTTTCTTACAATAGAATTTTGAGAATCTTGTGGAACCACATCGAAAACCTTTGTTAGAGATTTCTCACATTTTAGTATAGAAGAGGCACAGAATTCCATTACTGGGCCTTGGATATTATGTTCAGTTTCCTAAAAAGATCTTGGTTCCTAATTATCTCTTATAGATAAAAAATAGCATCAATATGGCAATTCAATAAATGAATGCAAAAAATATAGACTAGAAATTCCTTAACATGGGTGGAGTTAATGATTGTAAAAGATAAAATGTATTACCCAGATCTCAGTTTCATAGGAAATGGATGACACAGGAGGTCATTCCGATCAAAACAGCAGCCAAAAACAAAGCCACTCAGCCTAATTACACCATTCAAAGAAATATCTATTGCCCTACAGGTTACAGTTCCCATGAACTTACATAAGAGCTCATTAAATATAGTAAGATTTGATTACATAGAGTCATAGAAATCTACAGCACATTACAAGCCCTTTGGCCCATAATGTCATGCCGACCGTGTAACCTACTCCAGAAACTGCCTAGAGTTTCCTTACCGCATAGCTCTCTATTTTTCTAAGCTCCATGTACCTATCTAACAGTCTCTTAAAAGACCCTATTGTATCCGCCCCTACCACCTTCGCTGGCAGTGCATTCCAGGCACCCACTACTCTCTGTGTGAAAAATTTACCTCTGACATACCCTTTGTACCTACTTCCAAGCACCTCAAAACTATGCCCCCTCGCGTTAGCCATTTCAGCCCTGGGAAAAGCCTCTGGTTATCCACACGATCAAGGCCTCTCATCATCTTATACACCTCTATCAGGTCTCCCTCTCAACCAGTTCTGCCAAAGGGTTGTGGCCCAAAACATTGACTGTATTTTTTCATAGATGCTGCCTGGCCTCTTGGGTTCCCCCAGCATTTCGTGTGTGTTCCTCAAATTTCCAGCATCTGCAGATTTTTTCTTCTTTGTCAGTGTCCAACAGATTGAGTTTCTTTCAGCTCATTTGTATGAGAGTAAGGTGGTTGAGGTACCTGGCCATTGCACCATGGTACAGGAAGCTCACAAGTGAAGAGAAGCAAACAAGAATGCAATGGTGCAACATAGTGTATATTTGTCTCTCCCCATGCACTCTGTCCTTTGCATCAAAGAGCAACACTAAGTTTTTTGCTTGGTGTCTCAGAATGGGGTATCTCTCTTGGGAGAGGAGTTGGAGGTCAATTCAATAACCATTAAAGACAAAGAGAGAGGTTTCACAAAGTTAGTAAGAGGAGCCAGTCACCAGGAATTTTTCATCAATCTATACCATAAAAGATACAAGTTACATCCTAGAAATAGCTGTAAATCAGGAAATGGAAGGAGAGGAAAAATGAAAGAAAATTGCAATTAAAAAGAAAGTTGTAGTAAACAACTTATAAAGAGTTGCAAACTGATAAAACCCAAGATTTTGACAGATTTTATCCCTGGGTCTTAAAAGAAAAAACCCAGTGCATTAATGACAATGTTATAGCAGGGCACTTCATAAAATTCAATCAGGCAAAATCAAATAACTGATGATTACGAAAATAGAAGCCAAACTAATTAAGTTAGTAATCAGATGCCCAACTAAACTAATCCATTCTGCTTACACAATGTCCATATCCTTCCATTTCCTGCACATTAATGCACCTAAGAGTCTATTGAATGCCTCTATCGTATTTGCTTTCACCATCACCACAAGCAGTTCCTTCCATACATCCCCAACTCTCTGTGTAAAGAAGTTTCCCCATACATCCCCTTTGAACATACCCCCTCACCATAAATGCATGCCTTCTAATATTACACATTACCACCCTGGGAAAAAGATACTATCTACTCTGTCTATGCATCTCATCCATGCTTCCTCTGTGGTTTCCTGTTGGAGAACACATAGATTGTCCTCTTTTTAATCCTCAAAACACTTGCTGATGAAGTCTGTGACAGTAGTGGTCTATTCATCTAGGCTGGCAGTTATGCTTTTGAACATGGACCAGTCTACAAACTCAGATCAGTTGTTTAGAAGCTGATCTATTTCCTCGTAAACACAAGGATTCTGCAGTTGCTGGAACTCCAGAGTAACACATACAAAATGTTGGAGGAACTCAGCAGTCAGGCAGCATCTACGTAAAGGAATGAAAATTCAACATTTTGTACCAAGATTCTTCATCAGAACTTGAAAGGAAGGGGGAAGAAGCCAGAATAAGAAAGTGCTTGGAGGGCAAGGAGCACAAGCTAGAATGGATAGGTGAAGGTAGGTAGGTAGAGGAGGGTAGATGAAGTGAGAAGCTGGGAAGTGAAGGGTGAAGAGGAACGAATTTGTTAGGAGAGGAGAGTGGACCACTGGAGAAAGAGAAGAGAAAGAGGTGCATCTGAGGGAGATGATAGGCAGATGAGAAGAAGAGGGGAACCAGAATGGTGAATGGAAGAAGAGAGAAGGTGGGGGTGTGTGTTTAAATTACCAGAAGTTAGAGAAAGCTATGTTCATACTGAGCATCAATGGAGGCCACTGAGAAAGATGAGTTGTTGCTCCTTGAACCTGAAAGTGGCCACATCGTGGCAGGGAGGAAGTCATGGACCAACATGTTGGAATAGGAATGGAGATCCGAGTTAAAATGGCTGGCTACTGGGAAATCCTGCTTGTTGTGGATAAAGAAAAGGTGCTTGACAAAGCAGTCCCCCAATATCCATCAGGTCTCACCAACGTAGAGGAGGCCACACCAGGAGCACAGCAGATAACTCCAATAAACTCACAGTTGAAGTGTTACCTCACCTGGAAGCACTGCTTGAAGTCCTGAATGGAATTGAGGGAGAAGGGTGAATGGGCAGGTGTAGCACTTCTTCTGCTTGCAGGGATATATTCTAGGGAGGGAGATGAGTGGGAGTGACGAATGGTCAATGGAATTACAGAGAGATCGATCCCTGCAGAAAAGAGTTGTGGGGGGGGGGAGCGCGCGCAGGGGGAAGGTAAAGATGTGTTTCGTGGTAGGATCCAGTTGCAAATGGTGGAAGTTTATTTTCTTACACCAGTATTGTATGACCTTCTATAAAGTATCAACTTCTATTGTCTGCAGGAAGAAGGAGCATAATGCCTGGTGGTCTAATTTACCAAAGTGTGGATGGGGTTGGCTCAGTAGGTATCCTTGATGGTTGTATATCAATGGCCAAGGGTGTTTAATCCCCTGGTGGGACAGGAGACATGCTGGTAGTATTTTGGTAACACACTCTTGAAGCTGGCCTGATTGAAGTCATCTTCTGATTGAGAAGTCCCATTTCAAAGCTGTTGATTAAAGTGTTGAGTGCAGGCTTCAGGTCCATTTGAGGGAAATGTATTGCCAGTAAGACAGCTGAACTCCTGTGGCAGGTAGTATGGGTGACATTTCACCCTAGATATTCCAGGCTGGGTGAGCAGGAACTTGCCAGGATCATCATATCTGAGCACCATCTGGTGTTGTCCCTTCTAATCATACAGATTTCTCAGCATATTCAAAGGTGATCTGATTATAAGCTCAACTCCACATTCTCATCTGCTCATAGTAACTTCTGCACAGCAAGTAATTGCAGAAGTAAATGGAATTTTACCATTTATCGCAAGAGAAATTGAATACAAAAGTAAGGATTTCATACTTAAAATAAACAGGGCACTAGTGAAACTATATTTTCATATAGGATTGATCTTGGATGAAGAGGCAGAAGGATGGGTGAGTAAGTTTGCAGATGACCCGAAGATTGGAGTTGTGGATGGAGCTGTAGGTTGTCCAAGGTTACAAGAGGATATAGACAGGATGCAGAGTTGGGCAGAAAAGTGGCAGATGGAGTTCAATCCGGATAAGTGTGAGGTAATGCACTTTGGAAGGACAAACCAGAAGGCTGAGTACAGGGTTAATGGTCAGTTACTCAAGAGTGTGGATGAACAGAGGGACCTTGGGGTTCAAAACCATACATCCCTCAAGGTCGCTGCACAGGTTGATAGGATAGTTAAGAAGGCCTATGGGATGCTAGGCTTCATTAATAGGGGGATTGAGTTCAAGAGTAGAGAGGACATGTTGCAACTCTACAAATCTCTGGTGAGACCACACTTAAAGAGTATTGTGTTCAGTTCTATTCACCTCACTATAGGAAGGATGTGGAAGCTATGGAGAGGGTGCAGAGGAGATTTACCAGGATGTTGCCTGGATTGGAAAACAAGTCTTATGAGGCAAGGTTAGCAGAGCTGGGACTTTTCTCTTTGGAGCGTAGAAGGATGAGAGGGGACTTGATAGAGGTCTACAAGATTATGAGAGGCATAGATAGGGTGGATAGCCAGTACCTATTTCCCAGGGCACGAATAGCAAACACCAGGGGGCATATGTACAAAGTTAAGGGAGGGAAGTTTAGGGGAGACATCAGGGGTAAGTTTTTTTTACACAGAGGGTTGTGGGTGCCTGGAATGACTTGCCAGGGATGGTGGTGGAGGCTAAAACATTAGGAGTATTTAAGAGCCTATTGGACAGGCACATGGATGAAAGAAAAAGAGGGTTACGGGGTAGTGTGGGTTTAGTACTTTTTTTTAAGGAATATATGGGTCAGCACAACATCGAGGGCCAAAGGGCCTGTACTGTGCTGTAGTATTCTAGTATCTAGTGTCTAGTATCTTATTTAAGGAAGCAAGTTAATGCACTACAAACAGTTCAGAGAAGATTTACCAAGCTAAGAAATGCATGGTCTGGTTGCCATGTGAGAAAATATTCAACAGGCTTGGTGTATACCCAATGAAGTTTAGAAGTTTGAGAGAGGTCTCCTTTTTTCAGGGAAAGATGAAGTGATTTTTTTTTTCTCTCAGAAGACTGATTTTTTAGAAGTCTCCTCCTTAATGGGTGATGGAAGTAGAAGGAATATAGAGGAAGGGCTTACTAAGTGCTTGAACATAAAGAGGATGAACAGTCACGAACAGCGAATGAGAACGTGGAGTTCCATTTACAATTAGATCACCTATGATGTTATTTAAAGTTGATACTTTATAGAAGGTCATACAATACTGGTGTAAGAAAATAAACTTCCACCATTTGCAACTGGATCCTACCACGAAACACATCTTTACCTTCCCCCTGCGCGCGCGCCCCCCCCCCACCACAACTCTCTGTTTTCTGCAGGGATCGATCTCTCTGTAATTCCATTGTCCATTCGTCACTCCCACTCATCTCCCTCCTAGAATATATCCCTGCAAGCAGAAGAAGTGCTACACCTGCCCATTCACCCTTCTCCCTCAATTCCATTCAGGACTTCAAGCAGTGCTTCCAGGTGAGGTAACACTTCAACTGTGAGTTTATTGGAGTTATCTGCTGTGCTCCTGGTGCGGCCTCCTCTACGTTGGTGAGACCTGATGGATACTGGGGGGACTGAAGCCTGTATGATTCAGAAGAGACAATGAGAGCACCAAACTAGAAGACACAGAAGTAGATAGAAAAACAGTTTTCTGCAGCATTCAATTACCAAATCTAGTTGAGATATTCTATAGCTTACATCAAAGTTGCTGGTGAACGCAGCAGGCCAGGCAGCATTTATAGGAAGAGGCACAGTCGACGTTTCAGGCCGAGACCCTTCGTCAGGACTAACCTCAAGATATACTATAACCTGTTAATATTTGGTAAAATATCTGCCTGGCTTCTTAATGTATTTATGGTATTTTACCAATACTAAGTGATATTATAATGATGGAAGATGGAACTGAGGGAATACCTAAGAAGCATTTCCTCTATCCACCAGAAATAATAGTAAAACATTTAAGCAGTGTCAAATAAGCAATAATCAAGAACAGTTGCAACAAGCATGTCTCCACAAAATCATTCAGAGTCTTCCTCAACCAGAAGCCCTGGATGAACCATGAGATCTGCAATCTGCTGAGGGAAAGATGAGAGGCATTCAAGTCTGGTGACCAAGAAAGTTACAAGTCCAGGTATGATCTTCAGAAAGCCTTCTCACTGGCAAAGTGGCAATTCTGGATTAAATTTGAATCAACAAAGGATGCTCAACAGCTGTGGCAGAGCTCGAATGCAATCACCTCTTACAAAATAAAATCAACCATCATAGGCAACAACAGGACTTCACTTCCAGATAAGTTCAATACCTTTTATGCTTAATTTGACCATCAAAACATGGAGGAACCATTACAAACACCCACAGCCCCTGATGATCCTGTGATTTCACTCTCTGAAGCCAACGTGTGAGCAGCTGTTAGGAGGCTGAGCCCAATGAAAGCATCCAGCCCGGAGAAGGTACCTGGTAAGTACTAAAGCCCTGGCTGGAGTATTAACTGAGATCTTTAATGTCTAGCTTCAGCATCTGAGGTACCCACCTTCTTCAAGCAGGCTTCACTTATACCAGTGTCTAAGAAGAGCATGGCAACCTGCTTCAATGACTATCATCCATTAGCACTTACATCCATAGTGATGAAGTGTTTTGAGAGGTTAGTGATGAAGTGTTTTGAGAGGTTAGTAATGAAACATATCAACTCCTGCATAAGAAGCCATTTGGATCTGCTCCAATTAGCTTACTGGGGTAACTGGTCCACAGCAGATGCTATCTGATTGGCTCATCACTCAACCCTGGAACATCTGGACAGCAAAGATACATACAGTACATCAGGATACTCTTTATCAACTATATCATGGCATTCAATACCATCTTCCCTTCAAAACTAATCAATAAGCTTCAAAATCTTGGACTCATTACCTCCCTGTGCAAATGGATCCTTGATTTCCTCACTTGCAGACCCCCAGTCAGCTCAGATTGACAACAACATTTCCTCCACAATCTCCTTCAGCACAGGTACACAAGGCTGTGTACTTAGCCCCCTGCTCTACTCACTTCACACTTATGACTTTGTGGCTAAGCACAACTCCAATGCCATATTCAAGTTTACTGTCATAGGCTGAATTAAAGGTGGTGATGAATCAATATGTAGGAGGGAGATTGAAAATCAGGCTAAGTGGTGACACAACAAATACCTCTGACTCAATGTCAGCAAAACTAAGTAGCTGATTATTGACTTCAGGAGGAGGAAATCAAAGGTGCATGAGCCAGTCCTCATTGGGTGATTAGAGGTGGAGAGGGTCAGCAGTTTTCATTTCCTTGGAGGGCTTGCCCTGGGTTCAGCACATAAGTGCAATTATGCAAAAAGCATGGCAGTACCTCTACTTCCTTAGGAGTTTGCAAAGACTCAGCATGACATCTAAAACTTTGACAACCTCTATAGATGTGTGGTGGACAGTATATTTACTGGCTGCATCACAGCCTGGTATAGACACACCAATGCCCATGAATGGAAAATCTTACAAAAAATAATGGATACGGCTCAGTCCATTACAGGTAAAGCCCTCCAGGCCATTGAGCACATCTACATGGAGCATTGTCGTAGGAACGCAGCATCAATCATTCCATCACCCAGGTCATTTTCATTGCTGCCATCAGAATAAGGTACAGAAGCCACATGACACACACCACCAGGTTCAGTTATTATCCCTCAACCATCAGGCTCTTGAACCAAAGGGGATAACTTCATTTAAGTTCACTTGCTCCATCACTGAAATGTTCCCACACCCTATGGAATCACTTTCAAGGACTCTTCGTCTCATGTTCTCAATATTTTTTGCTTATTTATTATTTCTTTCTTTTTGTATTTGCAGTTTGTAGTCTTTTCACACTGGTTGAATGCCCAAGTTGGTGCAGTCTTTATTGATTCTATTATGGTTATTATTCTATTATGGATTTATACCCACAAGAAAATAAATCTCAGGGTTGTATATGGTGATATATATCTACTTTAATAATAAATTTTATTTGAACTTTAAACACGGTCATTTAAAGCATTCTTGTACCTGAGACAAAGGTTGTGGATTTAAGCATAATCACATTTGTAATATTGTCTTTTGGACAAAGGTCATGATATGCAACTTGAATAGTATATACCACTGGTATTTCTTGAATCAATTCAATTATACATTTTCACATATATTTTTCATCTTTACCTCGCATTCTTTTTGTAATGGATTAGGTTGTGAAACCAGCACATTACTTGCTTGCAGATTCTTCTGTGTTCCACTTTCTAAGGCACTTTCTATGATTTAAAAGACAAATGAATTATTCCTATTACAGTATTCTGTGACTAATAGGCATCATATATCTTGAGCAATAATTAATCATTTAAATGTAGTTTATTGGCTTTTAATTTAAATTCCAGTCGTCACAAAAACTGTGCAACAAGTGATGTAGGTGCAACTATCTCATCAATTTCAAATAAGTTTATTGACCAGTAAAGATGTAATTCAGGTTAATAACACCAGAACAATTTAGCATAATACCCAAGGAGAGGTACCTCTACAAAGATTTAATTTATTCTATAAGTAATTCTTTGAAGGTAATAGGCAATTCCACAAGTTTTGACCACCTAGTTTAAGCATATAAAAACAGAAGTGCAGGAACCAGTAATATTGTCTCCCAGTGGAGGTTGGTTGTAGGGGATTCGTAGCCCATTCCTTAGCCAGAGCATTCAGCAATTTGGGCATCGAGGGAGAGAGGAAGAGGAGAGCCATCCGCAGTACCACCGATGCGGCAGAGAGGGTCACAAGATGGCTGTAGCTCAAAAGAGGGGAGCCATGGAGTCGTAAGTAGCTAGCCATCTGGACACAAGCTGGGGTCTGATCAGCCCCGGCTGGGTCACCTGGAGAAGGTTGTATGATGTTGAAAGACCCGAAACACCCGATGATTCTAGGAACATCACTGAAGATGTGTCCAGAAGCATCAGTAGATGTATGTCCACAGTTTGTTAGACTTTTAAGTCAATTTAATTAGTGACAATATAATTATTTTGAGAAGACAAATTTGCAGATTAAAAACAAGTGACAACATACAACAAATTTGAAAAGCAAATAGTTTAATTGCTTGGAGAGAAAATTCCAGTGTAATAGGTGAAAACACAGGTACGATTGTAAAGTAATTGGTAAAGCTAAAAGGAAGTCAAATAGAATCCATTTTAATATCCCATAATTGCTTTTAAACTAAGATCACTGAGTTAAACTCTAAAAAACCCAAAATAGATGAATCAATAAAACCCAATTAATTAACCAATCAACTATATTATAAACTGCAAGATCCAGCAATTAGATGAATCATCAATGAATGTTTTTTTTTACCAGTACATTGAAATAACTCTTCTGCTTTATGTCTGATTGCACCATGAGACTTTGTTTTTACATTCAAGCAAGCATTTAGGACTTAGTTAAATGTCTCATCTAGTGGCATTTTCAGATTAGCCAATGGGGGCTGGGGTTTCAGCAAAGAAATCAAATTTAGTGGATGCAAACAAATTTATTTTAAATCTGAGCTAAAATAAAGTTCAAAGTACATCTCTAAATTCAAAGTACATATAAAGTTGAAAGGGTTGGACAGAGTAGATGTGGAAAGGTTGTTTCCCTTGGTGGGTGAGTCCAGGACAAGAGGCCATATAGTCTTAGAATTAGAGGGTACCCAGTTAAAACAGAGATGAGGAGAAATTTTTTTAGCCAGAGGGTCGTGGATTTGTGCAATTCGTTGGCACATACAGCTGTGGAGGCCCGATCATTGAGGGTGTTTAAGGAGGAGATTGACAGGTATCTAATTAGTCAGGGTATATCAAGAGATATGGTAAAAAAGCCGGAAATTGGAACTAGATGGGTGAATAGTTTAGCTCATGGGGGAGCTGCGGAGCAGACTCGATGGGCCAAATGGCCTACTTCTGCTCCTTTGTCTTGTGATCTTGTGATACATCACCATTTCCAATCATGAGAATCATTTCCTCAATAAATCCATAATAGAATAATAAATATAACAGAATCAATGAAAGACCACCCATCTAGGTTCTACCAGAGTGCAGAAGACAACAAACTGTGCAAATACAAAAAGGAGAAATAATAATAATGATAAATAAATAATATCGAGATCATGAGATGAAAAATCCTTGAAACCGAATCCATTGGATGTGGGAACATTTCAATGATGGGGCAAGTGAAGTTATCCCCTTTGGTTCAAGAGCCTGATGGATGAGTGGTAGTAACTGTTCCTGAACCTGCTGGTGAGTCCTGAAGCTCTTGTACATTCTTCCTGATGGCAGCAGGAAGAAGAGATCAAGTCCTAGGTCCTCAGAGTCCCTGATTATGATGCTGCTTTCCTGGGACAGCGTTTCAAGTGGATGTGCTCAATGATTCGGAGGGCTTTACCCGTGATGGACTGGGCCATATCCACTACTTTTTGTAGGATTTTCCATTCAAGGGAATTGGTATATCTATACCAGTCTGTGAATCAGCCAGTGAATATACTTTCCACAACACACATGTAGAAGTTTGTCAAAGATTTAGATGTCATGCCGAATCCCTGTAAACTCTTAAGGAAGTAGAAGTGCTGCCATACTTTCTTTGTAATTGCACTTACGTGCTGGGCCCAGGACAGGTCCTCTGAAATAATAGCACCTAGGAGTTAAAAATTGCTAACCCTTTCCACCAATGAGTACTGGCTCATAGATTTCTGGTTTCCTTCTCTTGAAGTCTATAAACAGCTTCTTGGTCTTGCTGATATTGTGAGAGATTGGTGTTATGGCACCACTCGGCCAGACTTTGAATCTCCTTCCTATATGCTGATTCAGCCTACAACAGCGATATCATCAGCAAACTTGAATGTGGTATTGGTGCTGTCCTTAGCCACACAGTCATAAGTATAAAGCGAGTAGAGCAGGGGACTAAGTACACATCCTGTGGTACACCTGTGCTGATGAGAGTTCATGGAGGAGATATTGTCATCAATCCAAACTGACTGGTGTCTGTAAGTGAGGAAATCGAGGATCCAATGGCACAAGGAATTATTGAGTCCAAGGTCTTGAAGCTTATTGATTAGTTTTGAGGGGTTGATGGTATTAAAATGCTGAGCTGTGGTTGATATAGAGCATCCAGATGTATGCACCTTTGCTGTCTAAGGGTTTGAGGGTTGAGTGAACAGCCAATGGCATCTGCTGTGGATCTGTTGCTCCAATACACAAATTGGAGTAATTCTACATCAATTTTGCAGGCAAGAGTTGATATGTTTCAACACCAATCTCTTAAAACACTTCATTGCTATGGATGTAAGCGATAGCTGTTGAGGCAAGTCACCACGCTCTTCCTGGGCACTGGTATAACTGAAGCCTGCTTGAAGCAAGTGGGTACTACACATTGCTGAAGCAAGAGGTTAACAACCTCGGTGAACACACTAGCCAGTTGATGAGCACAGATCTTTAGTACTTGGATGGGTACCACATCTAAGCCAGATGCTTTTTGTGAGTTCACCCTTCTGAAGGCTGCTCGCATGTCAGCGTCAGAGACTGATATCATAGGATCATTGGGAAATGTGGGTTTGTGATAGTTCCTCCATATTTTGATGGTCAAAGCAAGCATAGTAGGCATTGAGCTCACCTGGAACTGAAACCCTGCTGTCTCCCATGTCACTTGATTTATAAGAGGTGATAGTATTTAAGTCTTGCCACAACTGTTGAGTATCCTTCGTTGATTTTATTGTCATTCACCCATGAGATGGCATTCCAGACATCGTGCCTGGACCTCTTGTAACCTTCTTGGTCATCAGACTTGAATGCTTCTGATCTTTCCCTCAGTGAATTGCTATCTCATGGTTCATCCAAGGGTTCTGATTGGGGAAGACTCAATGATTTTGTGGGACACTCTCATATACAGCTATTTTAATAAAGTCTCTTACAACCATGGTGTAGTCATTCAGATCCCCAGATGAGTCCTTGAACATGGTCCAGTCCACCAACCCAAAGCAATCCTGTAGCCACTCCTCTGCCTCCTGTGACCATCTTTTTGTTGTTTTAATCTATGGAACTTTGCTCTTTAGCCTCCGCCAGTATGCAGGCAGAAGGACAGCTAAGTGATCAGATTTCCAGAGATACGGTCTTCGCATGGAACAGTAGGCATTCTTTATCTTAGCATAACAGTGGTCTAGTATGTTGGGACCTCTGGTGCTTCAGGTTATATGCTGATGATAATTGGACAGGATTTTCTTCAAACAAGCCTGGTTGAAGTCTCTAACTATGATTCGAAATGCATTAGGATGGACTGTTTCTTGTTTAGAGACTGCATCATGAAGTATCGTGAGTGTTTGACTACAGTCAGCCTCTGGTGGTATGTAAACTGTGGTCAGGGTCACAGACGAGAGTTCCCTAAATAAGTAGAATGGATAGAATGGACACCATTTGACCATTCCAATTCGGGCAAAAACGAGTTCAACAAAACTGCCACATTGGAACACCACTGAGAATTTATCATGAAACTCATACTTCTCCTTTTGCCTTTTCCAAATCAGCAGTTTGGTCCATTCTATAAATCAAGAAGCCTTCAGGCCTGATTGCTGTATCTGGCGTGCTGGGAGAAAGCCACGTTTCAGAAGCATAGCATAGAGCAGGTTCTCATTTCTCTCCAAAACAGCAATCTTGCCCTCAGGTCCTCAATTTTGCTTTCCAACAACTGCACATTTGCCAATAAGTTGCTAGGTGGAGAAGGCCATATCTGTCTCCATTTCAGCCTGGCTTCTAGCCCCACTCCTCCTCCTGCCTCGCTTCCAGTCATGGCGATGAACCATTGTCCTCTTAAAGGTGCTGTACATGACTGGTCCGCCGAGTCCTTCAGACAATCGTGAGATCTGAAGATCATTAAGTTGATTTAAAAGTACATTGTTTAGAGAGAAGTTACATGATGCAGATTGCATTGACAGTAATTCAAAAGAAGTATATTTCAAAGAATATTTGGAACTATTGGTTGCAGCCCACAGAACATCCACAATGCTGATGATCAACGGAGCCATCTTGATACCTTGAAATCTGCATGTATTTAGACACAAAATTAAGGGTAATATTGCAGCTTTATAAATCTCAGATTAAACCACACTTGGAGTATTGTGTTCAGTTCTGGTCACCTCATTATAGAAAGGATGTAGAAGTTATAAAGAGCGTGCAGAGGAGATTTACCAGGATGATGCCTGGAATAGAGAATTTGTCTTATGTGGAAAGAATGAGCAAGCTGAGGCTTTTCTCTTTTGAGTGGAGCATGAGAGACAACTTTATTGAGATGCATAAAATTATAAGAAGTAGACAGCCAGCACCTTTTTCAAAGGTAGCAATGACTAATATCAAAGGAAAGTTTAGGGGAGATGTCAGATGTAGGTTTTTTACACAGAGTGGTAAGTGCCTGAAATGCACTGCTTGGTGAAGTGGTTGAGGCAAATACATTAGGGACATTTAAGCAACTCTTAAATAGGCACATGGATGAAAGAAACATGGAGGGTTATGAGCTATGTAGGAGGGAAGGGTTAGGTTGTCTATGGAGTAGGTTGGCAAAATATCTTGGGCCACAGGGCCCATGCTGTACTGTCGTGTTCAACAGTATGTTTTATGTTCTAAAACAAGTGTGACAGAAGTTTCTGGGTGTGAAATCAAGGTGGTTTTTCAAAATCCCATTGTCTGACCTCAACATGAGTGTAAGAATATGAAACTCTTGACTCCTTTTACTCAATACAACACTTCAATGTCAATCTAAGTTCAGTGTTTAAGTCATAATGGACAGCCTGAATCTATGACTTTGTGATTCTGTCAAGAATACTATGGGAACATTCAAAGTGTAATCAAGTACATCAAAGCATAACTGGAGGATCACTGGAAATGGAAGGAAATTCCATAATAGCAAAAGTTTAAGCTTATGAGTAACTACAAATGGAACCAATTTTCTACTGAAGAAATTATGGAGCGCTGACTGAAATGCACTTAATTAATACTTAATTCTAATTACATTTTACTATAAAATTACATCTTTCCTTAATTCTCCGTATTTAATACCAAACAAAAACCTAAGAGCTCACAAGAACTCAGGTTATACTTGGTATTTCCTCAATTATGCAGCCATAGAAACAATTGTCTTAGAATCTATTCTCAGGAAATATATGAACCCTTCAGCACTTGGGAAGGTATTGCGAAGATTCATTATAATAATTTTTCTCTGATATTTTAAAAAATTAAATTCCAAAATTGATAGAAAAAGAATCAATACACATTTACTTACTATAACTTTGCTGAAAATGAAGTACATACCTGTTTCTGTCTGTGACTTTTGCCATGGCAATAGGAATGGCTTCAAAAATAATGTTGATTTCTGATCGACTGTAGCATGTTCCTGGGATTGTGCCTGTTCAGGACTTACCACAGTATTTAACGTAACCGGGTATTCCAGCTGTTGGTAATTCCTACAAATAAAATTCAGATGCAATTGCATTAGGCTCTTTGTCCTGCACCATTCTACTCTAGATCAATGTAAATTCAAAAGTATTTTCCCATGGGGCACTCTCAGCCTTTTGAATGTATTTATTTGAACAATTCCAGATAATGCTTCTGCTGCTCCCATATAAAACTCCCTTAGATGTATACTTTGTTCTAATTGCTCCAATAATACCTACTTTTGCTTTACATCATCAAGCCTTTTGGCATTTTAGCTCTTTGACGTTCCACCCTGTTTCAGATCTTGTTAGTTACTTGCCTCTTGCACCTCCCCACAATCCCCATTCTCCCAGCCCTTTCTCTTAACACTTTTTTTCTGGTTCTGATGACTTGCTATGGATGTGGAATCTTAATACTTGTTTTTTTCTACTCAGTTTCTGCACAACATACGAGGGGTGATTGATAAGTTTGTGGCCTAAGGTAGAAGGAGTCAATTTCAGAAAACCTAGCACATTTATTTTTCAATATAGTCCCCTCCTACATTTACACACTTAGTCCAGCGGTCGTGGAGCATATGGGTCCCTTCTTTGTAGAAGTCAGCGTTTTGGACCTCCAGAAGTGGTCCACAGCAGGGGTGATTGATAAGCTCGTGGCCTAAGGTAGAAGGAAATGAGTTATTAACTTCAAACCCATAACTGGAGGTCCAAGACGCCGACTTCTACAAAGAAGGGACCCACATGCTCCACGACCGCTGGACTAAGTGTGTAAATGTAGGAGGGGACTATGTTGAAAAATAAACGTGCTAGGTTTTCTAAAATTGACTCCTTCTACCTTAGGCCATGAACTTATCAATCACCCCTCCTACGTATATATCTGATATTTTTTCTTTGTTTAATTTTCAGGTTTCTAGAATCTGCATTATTTTGCTTTTGCATACCACATTTAACTGCTATAGGGTAACTCACTTAGGGGAGGAAGTGCGCCAAATGTTCTTCTCTATAAAGTTCTACCACTATGTCGTTGTTCCTTTACATTTTTGTGCAGGAGTAGCTTCAGGTCACTCCCACATATAGAAAATATTCAAAGGAAGCTATGTGAAATGATATATAATTTTATAATATGGAAGAATAGATTGAATGGTTGGAAACAGATTTACAGTTTCGAATAGGGTACACTGTTTCCACTCAATCCCATTATGTCAATTATAAATAATCAAAATTCCAGATCTTTTTTGGGGGACATGGGCATCATTATAAAAGGTAGCTTTTACTGTCTATCTGTCATTGCATGTTAAGTGAGGTTTAAGTCATTCTAGAAGACATTTGTTTATGGGCCAACCACATTGCTATAAGTTTGGAGTCAATAAGGCCAGACCACTTCAGTATAGCAGAAGGATGTTAATGTACCTCATGGGTTTCATAATAATCCGTCAGTGTTTGTGGTCAAAAGAAGACAAGTGAAATGAAAACAAGAGCAGGAGTTGGCCAGTTAACTCCTAAAATGGCCCCAACATTAAACATGATCAAAGCTGGTCCACCCCATTTCTACGTGACCCTCAAATCCCTGATCTTTCAAATATAAACCTATCTTCTCTTTAACCACCTTCGATAATCTAGCCTCTACGCCCTCCATGGCAGAGAATTCCAGTGATTCGCCACCATCTGCAAACACAGAATTTCCAATGCACTTTCAGTTTTAAATGACCATTCCCCAAACTTGTTAATAAGAGATTCTCCCAGTTGTGCAAGCATTTTGATATCTACCACTTTAGGATCATATATTTCGATGGTATTATCTTTCATTCTTCCTAAATTTCAAAGAATATAGATCCATGCTGAATATAGCTATACGCATGTCTATTTCTGTAATTCCATCCATTTTGCAATAAAGGCCATTTGCCTTCCTAACCATTTACTACATCTTTGTATTAACTTTTGTTAATGCTAGAGATTATTCTAGTGAATTTAAATCATTTTTTAAACACAAAATAATCTGCAGATGCTGGGGTCAAAGCAACACTCACAACACGCTGGAGGAACTCAGCAGGTCGGGCAGCATCCATGGAAAAGATCGGTCGACATTTCGGGCTGGAACTCTTCATTAGTCCGAACGGTTCCGGCCTGAAACGCCGACCGATCTTTTCCACGGATGCTGCCCGACCCGCTGAGTTCCTCCAGCGTGTTGTGAGTGTTGCTTAAATCATTTTTTTCATGCTTGTGCCAGTATTCTGCATTCTCACAAGCAACTTCATGTGGATAACTCAGACAAAATGTTCCACTCTCCCCGGAGGTAACGGGTTTGTGAATGGTAGCAATCAGTGCCAAGGGCGGGCTGGGGTTGTCAGTATTACTGGCCTGCCTTTGTCAGACCTCAATAGGTGCCATCTCAACAGATATGTCTGAGTATAACTTCTCCCTCAAATGTTTCCACATTAATTCCCATATTATGTAAACAAAAGATTGGCAACCCTGTCTTTCCAAACTATCCAATACTGTCTAACAATTGGTCTCTTTTATTTCCTGAAAACTTGTTCTCATTTTAGTTAATCCATAATTATGCTATTTATAATTTCACAGCTCCAAAATGATCCCTAACAGGTAATTCATGCATATAACATCTAGACACTTCTGTACTTCACTCATTTGCTATCTTTCAACATTTAGATAATAATCTGACTTTAGATTCCTCTTACCAAAATGAAAAAAGCCAGGATTTCTCCCACTCACTCAACTTATATGTGTCCTGTTGCAGAGACCAAAAATCTTCATTACAACATTCTCTCCCACCTATTTTTGTATCATCAGAAAACTTGAATACCTTTGTAATGCCCATGTGGGCAAGGAAAAGTGTTTGACATACAAAAGCTTGTTTACATGTGTGGGCAATAAAACTGATGACAAAACCTAAAAATAAATGTTTGCATTCTTAAGAAATACCTAAAATCATCTTGATACTTTGGCAAAATGTGCTGGGATGACTGGGCAATGATTTAGAAGCAAAAGGTATAATAACCAAAGCAAACCACAACCAAATGGGCAGGTATGAATCGAAAAAATTGTGGCATAAAAGCCTATCGCCAACATTAGTGATCTAGGCCTAAAATTTTGATTGGCAGAATTTAACAGCACAATGTGGTTTCTTAGGATATTGAACAACTGTGGTAAGAAAATAATTACTGCTGCACATAAACTGGAATTAACACTATAATATGGAGCAACACACACTAAAACTGCAGATGCTGGAAATCCAGAGCAGCACACACAATTAATAATTGGTTTAAAGCTAAAAGACAGAAAATTAAGATAAAAGATTATTTCAAAGATGGACAAAATGTCTTCCTTGCAGATCTATTCCGAACTGTCACATAGTAAATTGTATGTTCAAGTTATTCAAAGGTACAGGGTTTATAAATGTACTTGAAGGACTACCAACAAAACACATACAAAGTAAGTGATTGGGTGTAACTATTGCTGAAGAAGTCTCACATAACAATACAAGACCAGTCTATTGAGCTATTTTGAAACTTAAAAGTCCTTTTAGTTCAATAACAGATATTCCTAGAAAATATAGGAGCCTCACTATAAGTTCTCTGCAGGAAGTTCCTGTAAATACACCAATCTCAAGTACTTTTGCAGAGGGAAGTCTTGATCACATGCTCATGAAATCTTCAAGAACCAGGCGGTTCACCCAAGCAATACAACAATTCCCTGTATGACGTGTAGCTTTCTATCAGATTTATTTGATACATTCATTTACTTAATAGTAAAACTGTACCTTTGAACTTGTTCCTTTGAAGTGGCAATATTTGGCAAATTGATATGTGACAGACTTGATTGAAGTTCATTTAGTTCTTCATTACCAGAATCACCAAACTGGTAGAAGAAATAAAAATACATAATAGAACATAGAATGGTACAGCATGGGAACAGGCTCTTAAATTTAAAAAAACCAAAAGCTAATCTCTCCACCCTACACAATGTTCATATACCTCCATCTTCCTCATATTCATGTGTCTATCTAAACATCTCTTAAAAGCCTCTAATATAGTTGCTTCTACCATTATACTAGGCAATGCATTTGAGGCACCCACCACTCTCTGAGTAAAAAAAACTTACATTTCACATCCCCTTTGAACCTACCCCCTCTCACTTTCAATGCATGCCCTCTGGTATCAGACATAATTATCCAGGGAAAAAGATACTCCCTATCTACTCCATCTATATCTTTCATAATTCAATAAACCTCTATCAGATTTCCCTTGAGCCTTCACTGCTCCAAAGAAATAAACCCAAGTTTGTCCAGCCTCTCATGAAAGTACAAGCCCTCTAAACTAGGCAGCATCCTGGTAAACCTCTTCTGCAACCATTATATGTGGTTGCAGAATTAAGCAAGAATTCTAAAGTTCTACTTAATTAATACATGATTGGATTATTTTCTGCATTACTGTACTTCAATTATGAGAATTAAATAAATTCAGGAATGTCGCAATCATTCTCGATTCTATGTTTAAAATTTCAGATCTCAGACAGCCAAACTGCATTCTATAACTCAAGCAACACACGTCAAAGTTGCTGGTGAACGCAGCAGGTCAGGCAGCACCTCTAGGAAGAGGTACAGTCCACGTTTCAGGCCGGGACCCTTCCTCAGGACTAACTGAAGGAAGAGCTGTACCTCTTCCTAGAGATGCTGCCTGACCTGCTGCATTCACCAGCAACCTTGATGTGTGTTGCTTGAATTTCCAGCATCTGCAGAATTCCTCGTGTTTGCGTTCTACAACTCAAGCTGTGTATTACCAATTATAGTAGTTACAGTAAAGTACATTAATCACTTCTACTCTCTAGTTAGAATTCTAGTAACAACACCTACTAAAGTTTGCATAATACAGTAACACATAAAAAAATTACAAGTTGCAATGCAAATTAAAGACTTAAGTTACCTGTGCAACATTTTCCAACTGTTCATACTTATCTTCAGATGCCTTCTCTTTTCTGAGTGTATTAATATATCGCAGAACATTATTTGTGTCTGTTTTTAACCTGGCACTATTAGTGTTAAATGAGTAATACAAAACATACCAAACTTTAGTGGAATTACTCTAAATGATTTGAACATAATGTCAGATGATATCAACAATGTTCATACCACTACCAGTTGACTCACTGATTATCAACTTCTGGGTACAAACTTTGTATTTTGAGATTTTGAAGTTATAACTCTATCTCTTCAGTTATGTTTTTTTTGCTCCAGTAATGTTGTCTCCAGATTGGTGCTGTACTTAAGTTATTGGAAGTATCATAACCCAAAAACACTTCATTATCAAGTCTACATTAAAATGTGAATATGTCTTGAATTACCAACACTGCAATTGCAAACATTCTATAGTCTTTCTCATATATAAAACAACATAAGAATTTCAAAAGTAAAAAATGACATGTAATTAAAGTGAGAGAGAAAAAGTTTAAAGGAGATATGTAAGGCAATGTTTTTTCACAGAGAGATAGGTGCCAAGAACAGGCCTCCAGTGGTACTGGTGAAAACTGATACAATAGTGATTTTTAAGAGGCTATTATGCTGGAAATAGAGGGTCATGGCTCATGTACAAACAGAAGAAATTCAATTTAACTTGGCATTGTGTTCAGTGCAGATACTGTGGGCCAAAGGGCCTGTTCCTATGCTGTGCTGTTCTATGTTCCATATACTAAAATGTAAGCCAAGCTTAGCAAAATGAAAAAAAATAGCAGATGCGTATCTTTAAGATTTTTTATATCAACAGAAAAATCCTTTGAGCTATCTTCCGCATACAGTAGAAATAGATTTATCAGGATCAGCTATTTTCCTAGGAGTAGGAGTAAGAAAAAGATTAGCATGTAGAGGGTGCCACTACTCAAGGAAAACTCAAATCAAATTCCAAGGAATGATTGATTTAAACCATATTTTTAACAGGGATGGGATTGAATGGAACTTTTTCCTAATCTGGCAGAACTTGTTTCATTACTTAAATGCAACAAATCACTTCTGAAATGATACATCAATTTGAGTTAGTGTTCAAATAAATATTTTTTTTGTAAACTGGAGTATTAAAAACAAGGCTTAAACCAGTTGAAATTCATTATAATCAAGCAATTGTGGAAGTGCCTCTCCAGTGCAAGGAATGAAGAAATCTAGCAATATTTTGTCTTGCCTTTCAACTGTGTGGTGATGTGACATAACTGTTAGGTGTAAGTAATGATCTTCAGGAAGTTTAGACCTTTTAACAATGTCTCGGGGAGCCTTGGTGGGCATTAGTCTTAACAATACCAATGACTTAGACCCTTGACTATGTCGATAATAGCTAATGTAAAACAGCAAGATTGATGTGGTTTCCATGGAGCCTTCAAATCCTGTTACTTACACTTCCAATTTTAAAACTTAAAGACATCTTACATTGATTCATAATTATTGTTATGATTACATGGAAAAATGAAAATGCATAATATGCACTAAATATATATACGACACCATTAAGAGTGCACAGCTGTGTTACATTCAACCAAACATAATAATAAAAAAATAATCTTGGTGGATACATTTCTAGAGCCCATTCATGGAATGATTCAAAAGATGATGGCTCTGCGAAAGAGATAAAAAAAAATGCAATTATTTCTTTTTAAAATACAAACACTTTCCGTTGAAGGCTTTTCATTCTAATTCTACTGCACTAATCAAATTTTAATTACCTAGAAGGTCTGCAAGGAACTGTGTCTTTTGTTTCATTTGTTCAGTGCAGTTCAATACTCTACATCGAATGTCTTCCAACTCTACTTTTTTTCTTAAAAACTCTTTAGCTTGAGGAAATTCAGAATACTGTGATTGATGCTGTTGCAAAATATCTTTGTATTGTTTTATATATTCCTGATACATCTGCCTGTGAAAATTCAATTATCCTTGCAATATTAATTGAGTTAGTTACCTCTTGTGCCATTAAAAAGCACATAGCATACAGTATATCATTATAATAATTCAATGATATTCAGAAAATATCATAAAACAATTATCTTATTTTCTTCTAGCCCATCCTCAAACAACAGATAAATCACTGATTATCTTCTTTAAAATTAATATACAGAATATGCATGTCAGTGACAAGACCAGCAATTATTCCCCATCCTCAACAGCCTTCATGGTGGTTTATGGACAAATGCTGTAGAACTGATAAAGATACTGGTGCAAGATTTCAATTAGTAATGCTTATGAATGATGATGAATTTCCAAACTAAAATAGTGCGTGAACGAGTGGAATTGTGGTGGTGATATCTAATTGATATCTTCACTCTTTCTGATTTCAGAGGTCAGTAGGTAGGAAAATGCTTTGGAAAAGTGATGGGGAATAACTGCATTACATTTTATAGAGGATATGTATTGCAAAATGTGTGTTGGTAGTGGAGGGAGTGAATATTTAAGGTGATGGGTGGGTTACATCTCTGCTTTATATTAATGGTGTTGAATTAGATACATATGCAAGAGAAAAGTATTCCATCACACTCCTGGCTTGAACATTATAAATGGTGGAAAAGGTTAAGAAGTTAGAAGCACTCCAACACAAGATGTTCAATGATCCCATTCTTCTGGCAAAGATGACCACAGCAGACAGCACAAGAAAAAGATCGCATAACTAGATCTATGGTTAGAGCTTTAAACACAATAGTAGAGCAGTTCAACAGACTGGAGAAGTATGGATAATAAAAAAGGGAAGGAGAACACTAGAGAGGTCACTGAAGTCTCCAGAATAAAAAATAAGAAAGAAAGTTTAGAAAAGGATAAGAATCTAACTTCAGAAAACATGATGACAAATTTGAGAAGAGGAATGGTGAGTGCAAGAATTAAGCTATTATATATTTGAAATCAAGTAATTTAAGAAATAAGGTATAGAATCTTATAGCGTAGTTAGAAATTGGCAGGTAAAATATTGTGGGCATCATAGAATCATGGCTGAAAGATCGCAGCTGGGAGTTAAATATCCAAAGATACACATTGTAACAAAAAGATAAGCAGGTGGGCAGAGGTGAGTGGAGTGATTCTGTTGGTGAAAAAACAAATCAAATCCTTAGCAAGAAGTAACAGGATCTGAAGATGTAGAATCCTTGTGGGTAGAGTTAAGAAATTGCAAGGGTAAAAAGATCCCGATAAGAGTTATATACAGGTCCCCGAATAGTAGCCACAATGTGGAGTACAAATTACAGCAGGTGAAAGAAATGACATGTAAGAAAGGCAAAGTCATGGGGGACCTCAATATTCAGGTAGACTGAGAAAATCAGGTTGGCATTGGATCCTATGAGAAGAAATTTGTAGAATGCCTACAAGACAGTTTGAACTCACTAGGTAAAGGGCAATTCTGTATTTGGGCTTGTGCAATGAACCAGATTTGATGAGGGAGCTTAAGGTAAAGGAACCTTTTGGAGACAGTGATCATAATATGATATAATTCACTCTGAGGTTTAAGAGGGAGAAGATAAATTCAGATGTATTGGTATTACAATTAACTACAAAGACATGAGACAGGAGCTGGCCAAGGTTGATTGGAGGCAGACCCTAGCAAGGATGACAGTGGAACAGCAAAAGCAGGAGTTTCTGTGAGTAATTTGGAAGATACAGGATCACTTCATCCAAAAGAAGAAGAATATTTAAGAAGTGAGAATGTGGGGACTGTGGCTAATAAAAGAAATCAAAGACAGCATAAAGGCAAGAGAGTACATAAATTGCAAGACATAGCAGGAAACCAGAGGATTAGGAAGCTTTTAACAACCAACAAAATGCAACTGAAAAAGCAACATGAAGTTAGCCAATAATCTAAAAGGGGATACTATTTTTTTTTCAAATACTATATAGAGGGTAAAGGCAAGGCTAGAGTAGATATCGGACTGCTGGAAAATGACACTGCAGCAGGAGTAATGGGGATCAAAGAAATAGCTGATGAACTGAATAAGTATTTTGTATTAGTCTTCACTGTGGAAGATACCAGCAACATGCCAGAAGTTCAAGTGAGTCAAGGGTCAGAAGTGAGTGTAGGCACAATCACTAAGGAGAAGGTGCTTGGGAAATGGAAAGATCTGAAGGTGGATATGTCATCTGCACTGAATGGACCATCACTACACCCCAGGGTTCTGAAAGAGGGAAATGAAGGGAATATGGAGGCATTTGTAGTGATCTATCAAAAATCACTAGAGTAAGGAACGGTTCCAGTGGACTGGAAAATTGCAAATTTCACACCACTCTTTAAGAAGGGAGGAAGCCAAAAGACAGAAAACTATAGACTGGTTAGCCTGACTTCAGTGGTTTGTAAGATTTTAAGAGTCCATTGTTAACTATGCAGTTTTGCGGTACATTGAAGCACATGATAAAACAGGTTGAAGATATCATGTTTTCCTTAAGGGAAGATCCTGCCTGACAAATCTTCTGGAATTCTTTGAGGAAGTAACAGACAGAATAGACAAAGGAGAGTTAATACATGTTGTTTACTTGGATTTTCAGATGCCCTTTGACAAAGTGCTGCATATGAGGATGCTGTCCAAGACAGGAGACCATGGTATTACAGGAAAGTCACTAGCATGGATAGAAGATTAGCTGACCAGCAGAAGGCAAAGAGTGGAAGTAAAGGGAGCCTTTTCTGGTTGGCTGACAGTAATGAGTCGTGTTCTGCTGGGTTTGGTGTAGGGCTGCTACTTTTCATGTTCTATGTTAATAATCTGGATGATGAAATTGATGGCTTTGTAGCCACATTGGTGGATGATACAAAAATAGTTGGATAGGCAGGTAGTGTTGAGAAAGCAGGGAGTCTGCAGAAGAATTTGGACAGGTTCAGAGACAGGGCCAGAAGTGGCAGATGGAATACAGCATAGGGAAGTGTATGGTCATACACTTTGGTAGAAGGAATAAAAATGTAAATTATTTTCTAAATGGGGAGCAAATTCAGAAATTGAAGGTGCAAGGGGACTTGAGAGTCCTAGAGCAAGATTACCTAAAGGTTAACTTGCAAGTTGAATCAGTAGTAAGGAAGACAAATGCAATGTTAGCATTCATTTTGACTAGATTCCAGTATTAAAGAATATAATGTCGAGGTTTTTTAGGTGCCAGTCATACCACATTTGGAGCATTGTGAGCAGTTTTGGACCCCTTATCTGAATAAGGATGTATTGGCATTGGAGAGGCTCCAGATGAGGTTTATGAGAATGACCCCAGGGATGAAAGGGCATTTGATGATTCTGGGTCATTAGTAACCAGTTAAAGACACTTATTTATGAATTAGTAAATGAGATCCTAGGGCTACTTGCTCCAGCAGCATATTAAAAACATACTCCTAAATAAGTGCAGGAGTGGTTACCAATGGCAATGGATAAGGGAACACACTCTTCAGCCATGGAGGGCAAAATTAGGAAAGCTTTGTTATTATGTTTTTAAAGTAGAAAGAGTTGAAAAGTATAACTAGCACAAAGAAAGCAGAATATGTACCCTGCCATGAAAGGATGTGGGGGGGGGGTGAGGAGGAATAAAATAGATTGTTATACAGTTATGAGTGGCATTGACAGGGCAGATGCAATCTCCATGGTAGAGGAGTCTAAAACTAGATGGCAGAGGTTTAAAGTGGGAGAGGGACGATTTAAACAGGACTTGAGGGGCAACTTCATGCAAAGTGAGGTGCATATATGGCAAGAGCTGCCAGAGGAGGTAGAACAGACAAGAACAATTACCATGTTCAAAAGACAATTGAATATGGACATGCATATGCACTCCAAACCACATACGTATTTTCTGCACAACAGCGAAATGCAGGCATGTGAGAATAATGTAAATAGGTATCTTGCTTAGCATAGACAAGCTGGGCTGAAGGGCTGCATAACTCTATAAATCTATGGGAATCTACAAAATGCTTACTTATCTCTTATTGTGCTAGCACGCTGCTCTACAAGCTGCTTCTGAAAATTTTCTTCATGCTGTGTTAGAAGTAAACATGTTGGCTTCCACCTAATCCACAAGGACAGATGTTCAGTACAAAGTAAATTTATTATCAAAGTAAATTTATATTCCTATGTTACCATATACAGTACCAGTTTAAGATTCATCATCTTGTAGGCATATAAACAGATAGACTGACAAACAACCAATGTGCAAAAGAAGACTAACTATGCAAGTAAGAAATGTACTGTAATACTGAGAAAATGAGTTGTAAAGTGAGTCTGTATGTTGTAGAATTGGTTCAGTACAGTGGTGATTAAAATTATCCATGCCTGTTCAAGAGCAGTTGTACTTTATTAACTGTTCCTGGTGGTGTGGGACCTAAAACTCCTGTACCTACTGCCCAATGGTAGCAGCATGAAGAGGGCTGGACTGAATGTCCGGGGTATTTGTTGATTGGTGCTGCTTTCTTGTGGCAGAACAATTCAAAAATAATTCACAAAAATCAAGTTAACCTTTACTACAATGATACAAGACATTGGTGAGTCCACACTGGGTGGCCCTTAGTCAACGAGAGATCTACTACCCCAACACCTCCTTTTGCAACAGAATCCTTGATCTGAATAGGCAACACCTCTGCCACAATTATTCTCAACACTAAACACAAAATACTCTGCAGATGCTGGGGTCAAAGCAACACTCACAACACGCTGGAGAAACTCACCAGGTCGGGCAGCAACCGTGGAAATGATCAGTCAACGTTTCGGGCCGGAACCCTTCGTCAGGACTGAAGAGGGAAGGGGCAGAGGCCCTATAAAGAAGGTAGGGGGAGGGTGGGAAGGAGAAGGCTGGTAGGTTCCAGGTGAAAAACCAGTAAGGGGAAAGATAAAGGGTTGAGGGAGGGGAAGCAGAGAGGTAATAGGCAGGAAAGGTGAAGAAGGAATAGGGGAAAACACAATGGGTAGTAAAAGGAGGCGGAAACATGAGGGAGGTGATAGGCAGCTGGGGGAGGGGGCAGAGTGAAATAGGGATAGGGGAAGGGAGGGGGAGAGAATTACCGGAAGTTGGAGAATTCTATGTTCATACCAAGGGGCTGCAGACTACCTAGACGGTATATGAGGTGTTGCTCCTCCATCCTGAGTTTAGCCTCATCATGGCAGTAGAGGAGGCCATGTATGGACATATCCAAATGGGAATGGGAAGCAGAGTTGAAGTGGGTGGCTACCGGGAGATCCTGTCTGTTGTGGCAGACGGAGTGAAGGTGCTCCAATCCGCGTCGGATTTCACCAATGTAGAGGAGGCCACACCGGGAGCACCGGTTGCAATAGATGACCCTCAAAAGATGATTCTCAACACTAGTGTCCCACAAGGATGCTATCTCGGCCTCCTACTGTACTCTATATACTCACACACATAGCCAGATTCTGCTCTAATCCACTGATAGATTTGCAAATGATACCACTGTAATGGGCTGTATGTCAAATGATGAGTCAAAATATCAATTACACCTGACATTCAAATTTTTGGCAAAAATGAATTCCAGTTTCCTATTCGCAAATTAATTTTCCTTGTTGGGAGGAAGCAAACAAGATAAGGATCTTCAGATATATTATTAGATACATTATGATGATGGATAGATGGCTTTGTTGCCAAGTTTGCAGATGATACGTAGATTGGTAGAGGGGCAGGTAGTGGAAATAGGAAGGCTGCAGAAGGCCTTAGACAGATTAGGAGAACGGGCAAGAAAGTGGCAAATGAAATACAATGTTGGAAAATGCATGGTCATGCACTTTGGTAGAAGAAATAAATGTGCAGATTATTTTCCAACTGGGGAGAAAATCCAAAAATCTGAGATGCCAGGGGACTTGGGAGTCCTTGTGCAGAACACCCTAAAGGTTAACTTGCAGGTTGAGTCGGTGGTGAGGAAATCAAAAGCAATGTTAGGATTAATTTCAAGAGGTCTAGAATACAAGAGCAGGGATGTGATGCTGATGTTTTATAAGGCACTGGTGAGGCCTCACCTTGAGTACTGTGAACAGATTTGGGCTAAGAAAAGATGTGCCGGCATTGGAGAGGTTTCAGAGGAGGTTCAGAAGGATGATTACAGGAGTGAAAGGATTATCATACGAGGAACATTTGATAGCTCTGGGCGTATATTTGCTGGAAATTAGAAAAATGAGGGGATTCTCACTGAAACCTTTCAAATATTGAAAGATCTTGATGGAGTGGATGTGGAAAGGATATTTCCTATGGGAGTCTAGGACAAGAGGGCACAGGCTCAAGATAGTGGGGCATCTATTTAAAACAGATGCAGAGAAATTTCTTTAGCCAGAGGGTGGTGAATGTGTGGCTAGCTGTGGTGGCCAGGTCCTTGGGTGTATTTAAAGTGGAGATCGATAGGTTCTTGATTGGCCACAACATCAAAGTTTATAGTGAGCAGGCCAAGGAGTGGGGCTGAGGAGGGAAAAATAAAGGATCAGCCATGATTGAATAGCCGAGCAGACTTGATGGGCCAAATGGCCTAATTCTGCTCCTGTGTCTTATTGTCTCATCAGCACAATCAAATAAAGGAGATGTCCTTCTGTGGTGTGTATACAGGGGTACAGTGAGGGGTTTCTAATGACAATATTTCTGCTGCCACCATGGTTTTGAAATCAAATTGATAGGAGTTAAATCCAAACTCATGGGCAGTTGCTGGGTAGCATTCTCTGGTGCCAGCTCAATCTAGAAGAAGGATGCCATTAGTAGCTATGTTCACTTGCTGTTACCTCAACCTTCTGTAACAATAATAACATTCATTCTCAGTAAAATATCCTTGCATAATATTCCTTCATTATTACTGTTGGACATTATGTAGCATGTAGCCAGGAGTAAGTCAGGACTCCAGCCATAAATGAGTGCAAGTAGCTTAGGTAAGAAGTTTTCACAAAAATGAGGACAATAGCAATGTTGGACTTAAAGTGGAAGAGTTTGAAATATTGATGGGATAAACATAGAAACAGAGGTAGATTTCGAGGGTTTTGCATGTTGATAAGAGAAGTGTATTTGATGTAGCTGTCCTGGAATTTTGTAATTCTTCTGACAAAGTCCATATAGCATGTTAATTAAAAAGCAAAAGCCTAAGGGATTCAAGATAGAATGGCAAATTGGATTTAAAATTGGCTTTTTGTAGGACACAAATAGTAAAGGTTGATGGGGGCTTTTCATGTAGAATATTGTTAAAAATAGGGTTCTGCAAGTCTCAGTATTACACCCTTGCTTCTTGCCACAAATTAATGGCTGAGACATAAGCACCAGTCCAGAATGGAGACATTTGCAGGTCTCATAGAAATTGGTTTGATGATTGACAGGGAGTAGCAAAACTTCAGCCAGTGGGAAGATAAAGACGTCTACTTGGGCAGAAAAGTTCATTTCATGTGTTAATTTGAATAGTCAAAATTATGTTTAATAGTAACAAAGCCTCAACACACTTCTACAATTACACTGGACAACAAAGAATAATAATAATAATGAGGCAGTTTAAAGAGAAGAAGTCATCACCCTGACACAGTGGTATCAAGAAAACAACCTTTCCCTCAATGTTGCAAAACCAAAGGAGCTGGTTGTGGACTCAGGAGGAATGGAGACAGGCTAACCCCTATTGACATCAATGGATCCAGGGTTGAGAGGGTGAACAGCTTTAAGTTCCTCAGAATCTCAAGTGGTCTGTTCATACTGGCTCTGTGGTGAAAAAAGCACAACAGTGCCTCTTTCACCTCAGACGGTTGAAGGAGTTTGGTATGGGTCCCCAAATCCTAAGGACTTTCTACAGGGGCACAATTGAGAGCATCCTGATTGGCTGCATCACTGCCTGATATGGGAACTGTACTCCCCTCAATGGCAGGACTCTGCAGAAAGTGTCTTGTTGTACAAATTACTATAAATTGCACATTGCACATTTAGACAGAGACATAACGTAAAGATTTTTACTCCTCGTGTGTATGTGAAGGATGTTAAGAAATAAAGTGAATTCAATTCAAGTCTTGAAATATTAACATCAGACGTGAACCAGATGCATTTGTTTTATTTCAATATGAAAAATTCTTACACTTTAATGTTCTCTATGGTATGTGTACTTATCTTCTGCATGCGATTAATTTCATCATCAAGCTGGCTACTTTTCACTTGTAAATCGTCAATTTGTTGTCGCTTTTTTAATACGTTTTCTGAATATACTAGAAAAACACAAAATAGAAATCCAAAATTTGTTCATACCGTTTACCAGTTTGGTCTGAAGTACAACAGAGTCTGTTTTATCATGTAATGCTAAAATAAAATCTTTTCAGTTCCATAGAACTGAAGTTAATATCTACAAAATTTACAAATTTATGTTTCAGTGCCAATTTGCGTATGTACTTAGCTTACACTTATTAGATAAGTGATTTTACTTCACTCATTGATTGGATGAGTGTTAGGGTTGTAGTTGTTGGAAGAATCTCTAATAAAAACATTCCTTTACTTTTTTTCTTTGATATACAGTAGTTACCAACATTTCATAATATCCAGAGATAAAGGTGGGAAGATGTGCCTGGAGGCTGTGGAAGTGAGCCAGGTCCCCAATGAATACTTCTCTTCGGTATTCACCAATGAGAGGGAACTTGATGACGGTGAATACAATATGAGTGAGGTTGATGTTCTGGAGCATGTTGATATTAAGGGAGAGGAGGTGTTGGAGTTGTTAAAATACATTAGGATGGATAAGTCCCCGGGGCCCAGGATGCTCCACAAGGCGAGGAAAGAGATTGCAGAGCCTCTGGCTAGGATCTTTATGTCCTCGTTGTCCATGGGAATGGTACCGGAGGATAGAAGGGAGGTGAATGTTGTCCCCTTGTTCAAAAAAGGTGGTAGGAATAGTCTGGGTAATTATAGACCAGTGAGCCTTACGTCTGTGGTGGGAAAGCTGTTGGAAAAGATCCTTAGAGATAGGAAATATGGGCATTTAGAGAATCATGGTCTGATCAGGGACAGTCAACATGGCTTTGTGAAGGGCAGATCGTGTCTAACAAGCCTGATAGAGTTCTTTGAGGAGGTGACCAGGCATATAGATGAGGAGAGTGCAGTGGATGTGATCTATATGGATTTTAGTAAGGCATTCGACAAGGTTCCACATGGTAGGCTTATTCAGAAAGTCAGAAGGCATGGGATCCAGGGAAGTTTGGCCAGGTGGATTCAGAATTGGCTTGCCTGCAGAAGGCAGAGGGTCGTGGTGGAGGGAGTACATTCGCATTGGAGGGTTGTGACTAGTGGTGTCCCACAAGGATCAGTTCTGGGACCTCTACTTTTCGTGATTTTTATTAACGACCTGGATGTGGGGGTAGCAGGGTGGGTTGGCAAGTTTGCAGATGACACAAAGGTTGGTGGTGTTGTAGATAGTCTAGAGGATTGTCGAGGATTGCAGAGAGACATTGATAGGATGCAGAAGTGGGCTGAGAAGTGGCAGATGGAGTTCAACCCGGAGAAGTGTGAAGTGGTACACTTTGGAAGGACAAACTCCAAGGCAGAGTACAAAGTAAATGGCAGGATACTTGGTAGTGTGGAGGAGCAGAGGGATCTGGGGGCACATGTCCACAGATCCCTGAAAGTTGCCTCACAGGTAGATAGGGTAGCTAAGAAAGCTTATGGGGTGTTAGCTTTCATAAGTCGAGGGATAGAGTTTAGAGTCGCGAGGTAATGATGCAGCTCTATAAAACTCTGGTTAGGCCACACTTGGAGTACTGTGTCCAGTTCTGGTTGCCTCACTTTAGGAAGGATGTGGAAGCATTGGAAAGAGTACAGAGGTGATTTACCAGGATGCTGCCTGGTTTAGAGAGTATGGATTATGATCAGAGCTTAAGGGAGCTAGGGCTTTACTCTTTGGAAAGGAGGATGAGAGGAGACATGACAAAGGTATACAAGATATTAACAGGAATAGATAGAGTGGATAGCCAATGCCTCTTCCCCAGGGCACCACTACTCAATACAAGAGGACATGGTTTTAAGGTAAGGGGTGGGAAGTTCAAAGGGGATATTAGAGGAAGGTTTTCTACTCAGAGAGTGGTTGGTGCATGGAATGCACTGCCTGAGTCAGTGGTGGAGGCAGATACACTAGTGAAATTTAAGAGACTACTAGACAGGTATACGGAGGAATTTAAGGTGGGGGGTTATATAGGAGGCAGGATTTGAGGGTCGGCACAACATTGTGGGCCAAGGGCCTGTACTGTGCTGTACTACTCCATGTATATGTATATATTTTATTTTTTGATTAATTACCTGGGTCTTTATTTCCACATTACTAAAGTCAATTCTGTAAAATTTAAAATAATCCCTTGTTCATTGACAATGCTCAGGTAATAATAAAAAGCAAAAAAAAAATCAATCGTTTTCTACTTTAGCATTAGATTTCAAATTATACCAGTAGTAGAAAATGTTATAAATGTCATTCACAAGTTGCTAAACAAGTAATTTCCAACTATGGAACTTTGCTCAGCAAGAGACCAAAGCATTAAAATTTATTTAGAGTTTTTGGTTGGAAAAATACATCACCCAGAAGGTTAGAATGTTCCCCATACACTTGTTGAGCAAAGTTCCTTGCTTAGATCCTTAAATCAGATAAGTTATCCTTACAGTCTTTTTTTATTTGTATTGACATTTGCAGAAATAAAACTTACTCTGAATCTGTTCCTTAATTCCCTTTTGGCGTTCTGAACCCTGATCCACCTGAAATACTGCCAAATTAACATAATGAATGATTTGAATACTAACAACCAAAAGATTCAAATATGAGTAGCATACTTTAAAATCAGTGGAAGAGTATTATTCTGTTTCCTTTTATATTAGCACATTTTCTGCAGGTCAGAGTATTATGAGTTCATAACCAACTCCACCACAAAAATATTGCCCAGCATTCCAACAGTGAAGGTATACTGCAATGGCAGCAACTGCCTTTTGAATAAGACTTTAAAGAGAGGTACTTTCTGGAATGGATGTAAAAAGAGCAGGTGGCAGTAATTTGAAGAGAGCAAAGAAGTTATCACCAGTATCCTTGCAAATATTTATCTCTCAATTCACATTACTAAAAGGCAGATTATTTATTATCGTATGGTAATAACATCTGCTAAATACAAGCCGGTTGCAACTTTTTCTACATAAGAACAGTAATCAGCTTCAAATGTTCTTCACTGGGTGCCCTGAGAGAAGCATGTAAGGCATCATGAGTACTCTTACCTAGATTCAGTAAAATCTTATCCAGGGTCGATAGCTTATTGGTATTATCCATCTTTCCTGAAGGGTATAAGAAAAACAAGTTGACAACCTGAAAATATTTTGGGCACCACAGTGGCATAGTGGTTAGCACAATTGTATTACAGCTCTGGGTGTCAAGAGTTTGGAGTAAACTCCAATGTCATCAGTAAGAAATCTCTAAGTTCTCCCTGTGGGATGCGTGGGGTTTTCTCTGGGTGCTTCAGTTTCCTCTCACAGTCCAAAGACGTACCAGTTAGTGGGTTAATTGGTCATTGTAAATTGTCCCATGATTAGGCTAGAATTAAATCTGGGGTTGCTGAGCAACACAGCTCAAAGAGCCAGAAGGGCCGATTCCATGCTGAATCCGAATACATAAAATAAACAAAATGCTAAAATTGGTCAGCAAGTAAAACATACACTATGGCATCAAAAAGAGTTAATATTTCAGATTGATAATCCTGCATCAGAACTGAATGAACTGCAATGTGAAGCAAGTTGACTATGAATGTATTATTTGGAAATTTTATTTGAATGTGATATGAATGAAGAGCAGTCCAAAAGTAAAATACTGCCGATGGTGGAAAGCAGGAATAAAATAGAAAATGCTTGAACTATTCCCCAGATCAGGTTGCACCTGTATTCAGGTCAATGACCTTTTAACAAACAGAGGAAAGTTAGAAATGAAACAAGTTTTAAGTTGCAGAGAAATAGTGTGGTGTCCAAGACTGATGAAAGCATTAACTTAATTGTGCAAAAAGGTAGTAAAGTAGTATCTGGTGGAGCTAAAAGCAGGAGAAGCTAAATCTGCAATGAGACTAAAGACCAAATGTTGATATAGGAATGGAAAGGCTAGTTGTCTGACACTGTTGAATTCAGCATTCAACAGTGTCATTTGCAAAGTTGGAAGATGGAGTGCTGTTCTTTGAGCTCATCCTGAGTATTGTTTCAGAGGCAAAGGTTAAAGTGAAAGTACCAAGGAGACCCTCTATTGGTCGGGGTCAGCTATGGGATATACACACAAGCTAGGGCAGTACAATATGTAGAGCAAGCTGCTGCTCATGCAACAGGCTCCCCTCTCCATACAGCTGATGAATCCAAAGGAATGGCAGAGGCCAACACAATTTGGCACCAGGAGTTACAGGAGTTACAAGTCAGTGTTGAACTTAAGGTAGGTCTTCTTTAGGGACTCCAGCTCCAGATTTTACCTCGAGGTTTACTCCCGAAGCCTTCCCCATGAGTTGGTATAACCGCAAGGCAGCGGAGGTTAAAGATCAGTTTTCCTTCTCCAAGATAAGCTGCCAACCATAGCCGATGAGCCCCATCTGTCTGAAGCAACTGATTATAAGGCAGTAGTAAATAACCCACCTTTGCCCCTTCCCTTGTCAGTAGAGTGGTTCTGCTGTGCTTAGTAGCTAAAGCAAACATGAAAGCCGGGAAATGGACCTGGTTATCAGAGACTATTTAAGATGCACGCCATTGGGAGCATTTAATAGATGGGAGCTTATCCCCAGTATTCCCTCCACCTAAATTGACAGGCAAATGGGAGCACAGTGTCACCTTGTGTTCTGCAAAGTAGTTACTGTTTCAGATTTCCCCAAAGGAGATCACATCATGAACACCAAATAAAATATATTTAATCAGAAGGACAAGTAAATTTCAGCTTTACCTGAAGGAATGTATGAATCCATGGGTGATGGGAAGGAAGGAATGAAAAGTACAATTCTTGCATTCTGTGTGGTTGCATAGGAAGTGGGAGGTACTGATGGAGATGGAAGACCAGACTACTCCAATTGCAAAATGGAGAGGTTGGGGGGAGAAGTCTGCTAGACATCGTACTAAATGGTGAATTACGGGGATAACCAAATGAATGAGGAGCGCAGTCCAGTGTAAAACAGGGACCTAGACAAAGTTACCTTTGATCTCGACAGAAGGTTAAGTGAGTGAGAGCAATAAATGACAGAGACTATGTCAAGATGTGTGGTGATACAAGACAAAATGAACACATGGACACAGAAAGCTACAGTACTTGAAGAAGTACAACCCAGATCATACATGGTCCAAACAGGAGGAGGAGCAGTGTTAAGAGGAAATCGCAAAGACCTCAACAAAGAGCCAACTTCAGAGTTTCAGTTAACTGATGCAGACCAGACAACAAATGAAAATAACAACAAGACACAAGAACTGTGTGAACCACTTAGGTCTACTCATGTTCGTAAACCCCCAGAGAGACTGATAGAGACATGTTAAATTATGCATTTGTTTGATTAATGTTGCTAATTGTTTTTCTTTTTAGAAAGGAAGATGTGGTGATATCACGTGTCACGTGTAAGAACGTGAAGACACTTCGGAGCACGCGCAATGACAGAACGATCTAGAAAGCATGGCTGTAAGAAACGAGATTTCTGTTGTAAATAAAAGTTCTAGTTTTAATTCTTACAGAATATGGTTTGTTCTTAGTAACCCACGGTACGTATAAAGAACACAACAAAGATGCCTGTTCTTTATGCTGCAAGAGAAATCGCACATAAAAACTCCCTCTCCACCGCAATTCAGAGTAAAATTTTGCAATAAATAATGAAACTTAAATTAAGAAAACCATAGGGAGAGTCATATCTGACCGAAGATCCATCAAACTACTTATAGATAACCTATAGCACCGCAGGACAGACGATGAGAACTCGTCAGCTGAAGGTATACCGCAGGCAACACTCCCGCCGCTCGACGTTGAGGGAACCTTCTCGATCACGTGGCGCCTGACGGAGATGGGGTCGCGTGGGGTGCGCGTGCGCATTTGACGGTCGGCCTCCCGGAGTTTGCCGCGCGCTCTCCCGAGCGTTTGCTCGGCTGCGCCTGCTGGGCATCGCGTGCTGCGATTCAAACCAGACTGCGCCAGCCGCGTGAGCCCGCGTGAGCCCGCTTGGCTCCGCCCCGCCCCACTCCTGCTTCTGCGAGCCGGGCCGAGCGGAGGCCGCCCGCCTTTGGGATGGGGTCGTCCCTCCACATGCAGTTAGGGGTTCTCATAGAGACAGTCATACATCGCGGAAACGGGCACTTTGGCTCAATTAGCCAATGCGGACCAAAGCATCCTCTCTGCGAGTCCGAGTTGCTCGCGTTTGACCCATAGCCCTCCAAGTTCTTTCTTTCCATGTATCTATGCCTCTTAAATGTTGCATCAGCCTCGACCACTTGCCCTGGCAGCTTAATCTAGACTCTACCCTCTGAAAGTTTACTTATCTGGTCTCTTAAATCTCTTCCCTTGTGTATGTGTGGGGAAATGCTATGACCATCGAGCTTATCCATCCCCCTCATGATTTTATATATTTCTCTGAGGTCCCTCCTCATACTCTTGTGCTCCAGGGAATAAAGATCCAGCCAACCTCTCCCTGTGACACAGCCTTTTCAGTCCAGGCAGGAAGTATTCTGCACTTTCTCCAACTTGACAATGCCTTTACTATAACATGGTGACCAAAGCTGTACACAATACTTCAAGCACAGTCTCACAAACGACTTGTATACCTGTAGCATAATATCATTACTCCTAAACTTAGTGCCCTGACTGATGAAGGTCAGAATGCTAAATGCTTTTTTCACCATCCTGTCTACTTGTGCAATGGTTTTCAGTGAACAGTGCACTTGTATTGCCAGGTCCCCCTGTTCCACAACACTCATTACTGCCATTTGCAGTGTAGATCCACCCCTGAAGCTGCAAGGCATCAGACCTCAACACCCTACAGAGGACAGTAAAAACCTCCGTGAGAATCATCATGTCTCCCTCATGATTTTATGTTTGTATGCTAATATTATGGATGATACCTATCAGGCTAATATCAGTTTAAAAATAGGGGCCTAAGTGGCTACGATCAGTGGTATTATTGTCAAAACGGCTTATCCTAGGCTTTAGTGCAGAGATTAGACAAAGCGATTAGATGAGTCAGTGCAGATGGAGGAAGAGGTGAAAGATAGCAGGACTTAATGTTAGAACCTATGTTCGTGACACTTCTCATGCTTTGAAATTTTTCGATGATTTTAAGTTCCCTGGCCCCCACCGCTAAATTTTCACCATGGATGTCCAGTCCCTATATACTTCCATCCCCCACCAGGAAGGTCTCAAAGCTCTCTGCTTCTTTTTGGATTCTAGACCTAACCAGTTCCCCTCTACCACCACTCTGCTCCATCTAGCGGAATTAGTCCTTACTCTTAATAATTTCTCCTTTGTCTCCTCCCACTTTCTCCAAACTAAAGGTGTAGCCATGGGCCCCCATATGGGTCCCAGCTATGCCTGCCTTTTTGTTGGCTTTGTGGAACAATCCATGTTCCAAACCTATACTGGTATCTGTCCCCCACTTTTCCTTCGCTACATCGATGACTGCATTGGCGCTGCTTCCTTCACACATTCTGAGCTCATTGACTTCATTAACTTTGCCTCCAACTTTCACCCTGTCCTCAAGTTTACCTGGTCCATTTCTGACACCTCCCTCCCCTTTCTAGATCTTTCTGTCTCTATCCCTGGAGACAGTTTATCTACTGATGTCTACTATAAGCCTACGGACTCTCACAGATATCTGGACTATTCCTCTTCTCACCCTATCTCTTGCAAAAATGCCATCCCCTTCTCGCAATTCCTCAGTCTCCGCCGCATCTGCTCTCAGGATGAGGCTTTTCATTCCAGGACGAAGGAGATGTCCTCCTTTTTTAAAGAAAGGGGCTTCCCTTCCTCCACTGTCAACTCTGCTCTCAAACGCATCTCTCCCATTTCACGCACATCTGCTCTCACCCCATCCTCCCGCCACTCCACTAAGAATAGGGTTCCCCTGGTCCTCACCTACCACTCCACCAGCCTCCGAGTCCAACATATAATTCTCCGTAACTTCCGCCACCTCCAACGGGATCCCACCACTAAACACATCTTTCCCTCCCCCCCCCCGCTTTCCGCAGGGATCGCTCCCTATGTGACTCCCTTGTCAATTCTTTCCCCCCATCCCTCCCCACTGATCTCCCTCCTGGCCCTTATCCTTGTAAGCGGAACAAGTGCTACACATGCCCTTACTCTTCCTCCCTCACTACCATTAAGGGCCCCAGGCAGTCCTTCCAGGTGAGGCAACACTTCACCTGTGAGTCGGCTGGGGTAATATACTGTGTCCGGTGCTCCTGATATGGTCTTCATATTGATGAGACCCGACGCAGACTGGGAGATCGTTTTGCTGAACACCTACGCTCTGTCCGCCAGAGAAAGCAGGATCTCCCAGTGGCTACACATTTTAATTCCACATCCCATTCCCATTCTGACATGTCTATCCACAGCCTCCTCTACTGTCAAAATGAAGCCACACTCAGGTTGGAGGAACAACACCTTATATTCCGTCCGGGTAGCCTCCAACCTTACGGCATGAACATTGAGTTCTCCCCACCTCACCCTCGTACCCCATCATTTATTTATTTATTTGTTTGTTTGTTTGTTTGTTTATTATATATATATTTTTTCTTTCTCTCCCCTTTTTCTCCCTCTGTCCCTCTCACTATACTCCTTGCCCATCCTCTGGGCTTCCCCCCTCCCTCTTTCTTTCTCCCTTGGCCTCCCGTCCCATGATCCTCTCATATCCCTTTTGCTAATCACTGTCCAGTTCTTGCCTCCATCCCTCCCCCTCCTGTCTTCTCCTATCATTTTGGATCTCCCCCTCCCCCTCCCACTTTCAAATCTCTTACTAGTTCTTTCAGTTAGTCCTGACGAAGGGTCTCGGCCCGAAACTTCGACTGTACCTCTTCCTAGAGATGCTGCCTGGCCTGCTGCGTTTACCAGCAACTTTTATGTGAGGACTTAATGTTAGTGCCTTCTTTCTATTTTGGTACCTATGGAATAAAAGACCAAGTTCATCCCCACAGACCTGATCTCATCCTGGGGAATGAGGATGAGCAGTTGGTGGAAGCGTCTGTGGAGGAAAATTTGGGGGAAAAAACCATAGTTCAGTGAGTTTCGATATAGTCATGGAAAAAAATCATCCTAGAGTTAAGATCTTAAAGTGGTGGAGGGCTGATTTTAACAAAGTATGCTAAGACCCGGTGATGTTATATTGGGAGCAGCCATTAGGGGAGAGAAACAACACCAGACACGTGGTCTGTATTTAAAGGCGGAATAGTAAGAGTTCAGATTACATATGGTTCCAGTCACCACACTACAGGAAAGAAGTGGAGATAGTAGAAAGAGTGCAGAAGCGATTCACCAGATTGGAGCTTGGATTGATCATTGGTTATTGGTTTATTATTGAAATGTGTTCTGAAATACAGTGAAAAACTTAGTGTGTACATGCCATCCATACAGATTATATCAAAACATAAACACATCAAGGTGGTATAAAGGCAAAAGCGTCACAGAATGCAATGTTATAGTTACGATAAAAGTGTAGTTCAGGTAACAATAAACTACAATATCCATATTGAAGAAGACTGTGATGCCAAGAGTTCATCTTTACTGTGCAAGAGGTCCATTCAAGAGTTGAATAAAAGCTGTCTTTCAGCCTGGTGGTGTATGTTTTCAAGTTTTTCTATCTTCTGCCCCGTGGAAGGGAGGAGAATATCTAGGGTAGGAGAGCTTTTTGCCGAGACAGAAGGGAGTGTAGATATAGAAGGAGGGGAGGCTGATTTTCATCAAGTGCCTTGTTAAATATTTAAAGGTCAGCCTTATTTGTCACGTGTAGACTGAAACATACAATGAAATGCACCAATTGCATCAACAACCTACACAATATGAGGACGTGGTTGGAGCAAATGATGCCATGCTTCCAGCGCCAACATAGCATGTCCACAGCATACCAGCCGTAACTCTAACCCCACATCCTTGTAATGGGGGAGGGAACTGGAGGAACTGGAGGAAATCCACACAGTCTTGGGGAGAGTGTACTAACTCCTTACAGATAGCAATGGGAATTGAACACTGATCAGTGGTCACCTCCTTCCTCACCTCCATTCAGGGCCCGAAACAGTCCTTCCAGGTGAGGTAACACTTCACCCACGAATCTGCTGGGGTCGTCCACTGTGTCCAGTGCTCCTGATGCGGCCTCCTCTATGTTGCTGAGACCCATCGTAAATTGTGGGACCACTTCATCAAGCACCTCCATACCGTTCGCCACAAGCAGGACTTCCCGGTGGCCAAACATTTCAATTCCCATTCCCAATCCGATTCTAACATGTTGATCCATGGCCTCCTCTTGAGGCCACACATAGATTGGAGGAGCAACACTTTATTCTGTCTGGGTAGCCTCCAACCTCATGGCATGAACATCAAATTCTCCTTCTGGTTAAAAAGAAATTCCCCCCCCCCCTTTCCTCTATTCCCAACTCTGAGCTTTTACTTCTACTCACCTGCCTATTATTTCTCCCTGGGTTCCCTCCCACTTACTTTTCTCCTATGGTCCACTGCCCCCTCCTATCAGATTCTTTCTTCTCCTGCCCTTGACCTTTCCCACCCACCTGGCTTCAGCTATCACCTTCTAGCTAGCCTCTTTCTTCTCCCCCCACCCTTTTTATTTCTGGCATCTTCCCCCTTCCTTCTCAGTCCTGAAGAAGGGTTGCAGCCTGAAACGTCAATTGTTTATTCTTTTCCATAGATACTGCTTGACCTGTTGAGTTCCTCCAGCGTTTTGGTGTTGCTTTGGATTTCCAGCATCGGCAGACTTTCTCGTGCTTCTGATCAGTGATGGCTGGCAGTGTAAAGCATTGCACTAAGCACTACACCACCATGCCGAACCATGTATAATGGGGAGAAATATAAAAGAGATATGAGGGACAAGGTTTGCACACAGATGAATATTTGGAATAAGGTTTCAGAGGAAGTGGAAGAGACAGGTACAATTACAATTCGAACAGGTACCAGCATAGGAAAGGAGGAGGAAGATATGGACCTAATGCATGCAAATAGGAGTATGTAGACAGGTATCATATTATAGGTTTGATAAAAGATAATGGCAGTTATCTCAATTGTTTTTTCCTTCACTTAAGCATGCAAAAAATCTCAGGCACATTGCCCTGTGATCCACAGTTTGTGCACCAGACCTATAGCCAGCTAGGTAACAGGCAGTGGCCTGTGGATGAGATATGCTATTGCACCTGCAGTATAATGTCACATTTCCAGCCCTACACAGTTAGTGAAGATTTTAAAATGCATTATTATAGTTAAGGTGTAGCTGAAAATTGCACTTGGTTTGAAAGGATCATAAATTTTGGAGTAGAGTGACTATATTTCTTGCCTGAATTTATTATTAATCCGATATTAGATACAGATCTCCATGTGGGGAACCTTCTGTATGACTTTACATCAGCTATATGTTCATGAAAATGCCTGTCAGATGGGTCAAACTGTACCGCTGGTAGTAATATTTTAGTGTAAAACATTAACTATTGGTTTTTAAATAAATTATTGGGAGGATTTCATTTGTGTGATGGGTTGCCAACTTTAATGCTAAAAATATTAACAAATTACATATTCCTATAAAATGATATCCAAATAAAACCAGGTAGAAGGTACCTCAGATTATTTCATAGGTATTATAAAACCCGCTCTCTTCTTCTTGTAAGTCCTAATAGAAGGTGATGTTTTCCTAATCTAATTAGTCTGCTGACAAAAACATAAAAAAAGGTGTTAATTTTGGGAATTTGAATTGAGTTTTAAAAGATCTTAAAAGAAAAATAACAGCAAAATTGACAATGATGCAGTTGGATTGTTGTAACCACACAGCTTGGTTAACTGATACCCTTTGAAGAATTTGTTCTAATTAGCTCTGGCATACATATAACTCTAATTAAGTAACTCTTAACTACCTAAAATAGCACACAAGAAATTCAGTTGTTAGAGCAGATAAATATGAGCAAGAAATGCTGGAGTTACCAATGATACTCAAATACTGAGATTGAATACAAACAATGCAATCTATATAGACTATTAATGATTAGAAACATTATGCCATCTCTGGCAAAGTCCTGGGTATTTTCAATTGTATTAACATTGCATTGTCACAAGAGTAAAAACTTTTATCCTACTATACTAATGTGTAAAATAATTAATTCTTTATAAAATGGGGAATATCAAATACATTGCTGGCATCCTAGGTAAATCCACATGCATGAGTAAGTTATTTATCCCCATGAGGTTGGAGCTACAGCAATCAATGCACATTTCCACACAAATCAATAAAGTATTGTGTGTTCTATCTATTAATAGCCTACCTCGTTGCTATGTTATTAATAGATAGAGCAGAATCTTCATAAGTTAATTTTTGAGGTGAACTGCCAGATGCAAAATTTAGAGTGTAAATTATGTCTATGCATTTGAACCATTTCCCTCTACCACACTGAAACAATGCAAGTTTTTTTTTACCAGCGGCATTTAATACGCATAAAGTATACTGATCCACGTAGATTTCACAAACTTATCAAGTTATGTATTACAAATCTATTGAGAAGAAAGAAACACATAATATATACAACGCTGCCTTGAATGTTACAGAGCAGAGCGCCACTCAGATTTCCTCTGGAGCGTTATCAATTAAGAATAACGGCATTCTGCCCCACATTGAGAAGTGTTAACATTATAAATACATGTTTTCATTAAATAATCGCCTTTGTACTTATTTTATAATTACGCGGTACGATTGATAGCTATATGTACAGGTGAATGACCATGGGCTCAGTGGTTTCGAATAACTAGACCAGAAAGATTATATCTATCCAATTGTGGTCACTTGAATATAAATGATGTACTATATCATTCACGTGTCTTTAACTAATCCTTACCTTAAATACATTCAGCTAATCAGATGAGCATTGACACATATCAACGTGCCCCTTTCTGTTCAGCAATTTGGAATATCTTTCTTCTCGCAAAAATAAACGTTTATATTGAGTTGCTGTGTCGCTACAAGCTTTCTGGCAAAATCTGGCCCGCACTCGCACGTACAGTATTATATCTTATGAAATAGATGTCTTGTGACAAGTTTATACGGAGAGCGTTTTATTTGCTTGGCTGATGCTGCCGTCGTTGCAAATCTAGAGATAATGTAAACAATGCAAAGAAGTGGTACGCCATTTACTAGCGCAGATTGGCTCAGTAATATCAGCAATTCTCAATATAATCATCTATGCTTGGAATGATCACAGATTGCCTATTGTATTCTGAGCAAATCTAAGATGAATGACAAGTGCAAATAATATTTATCATATACATCCCTTGATGGATATAAAATATTTTGCCAGAGTTACACGATTCAAGACAAGATCACAATTTAAGCGGGTCGGGTCTTCAATGCCTTATTACGGCTTCCTTCTAAATAGCATTAGATGCAGTGTGGCATAGATCGACATAACCCCATTGAACTAATTGCAATGAAAATCTTACAGAAGACAATTGTATAAACTATTTTTACTACCATACCAGATTCAATGTAGAAAAATGTTTGCTTGTCAAATGGTAACGAAATGAGAAAGAGGAGGTGATTGTATAATTATCGGGACTGGGTATTTTCAATCAAAAGAAATATCCTTTAATACGTGAGAGCGCGGGCCATAAATATCCTTTTTTGAATCCATTATTTTGAATCCAATGCCATTTCACCATTTCGGCATGTTAGACGCATCATTTTTCAACTATAGCTTCATTGAAATTATGAGCGTTTGTTCCAACTGAATTAGCTGTTGTCAGACGAGGCTTCGGGTGTCCCTGCGCCAACGCTGCATATTGGTTTACGCTACAGCGTAATGCACAGAGGGCATTCCCAACCCTCTTGGAATTCACTCGAAATAGCTGCAATGGATATCTTTAAAAGTCAACTCAGTAGAGATGTTAAAATAATATAAATGCGCGTGAAATGGTTCTTAATTTCAATGAGACAGTTGTCTAAATGCAAAAGCGACGCATTCTGATTGAAGACAATAACATTATTCGGAATTTTGGAAGCTGTGGCGAAGATTATTTTGAACAGTTTACACCATTTTGAGATTTTTAAAAACTTTTTATTATTAAAGGTCAAGGCGTTTAAAGGAAGGTGTACCTTTAGAGACACGCAAGGACAGAAACGGTTCAAAATACATCAGATCATTTTAAATAGGCTATAAAACCATCGGATTTTTTCACGTCGTGGATATGAACATCATTAGGCATGTATTACTTTGAACTTAATTGTTTATCTTTAAGATAATGATATATTAAGTTTTCAAGATTACGGTATATAACAGTATAATTACAATAATGCGGGCTATAAGTTAAATGAGATAATATATAGCTCGCCAGTTTGATGAAAATGTCCCAGTATGCTTAATTCTAAATGCTATTTGAGATGTTTTGGAATACTTTGTAACAATTGTACAGATAGATAATGCTAATGACATGGAGACTAGAGAATTGACCAAATCGCCGTATTATTTCACACCTTTGGATTTTGCACAATACGTATTATTACAAGTAGAAAACAAATATACTTACTGAACAAACACTGGAGAGTTGAATTTTGCCACGTGAATTAATATTTCAAACTGGTCCACCTACAAATTTTCAATCTAAGCGATATGTGAATCTTACATCCCGAATCGACTGCATTGTGTTTTACGAATGGCGTTATATCAAGTTCCTTTCCCTTTTACCCGTGGAAGTGTTTTTGTTTTATCCGTACCATTAATTTTTCATTGCTTGTGTTTTGTTAGGTTTATCAAATATAGAAACGAAAGTCAGCATGCTTGCTTTTTCAAGAAAAGCACTGTTTATTTGGAGGTGGTAAAATTCAGACTCTTGCTTCTGGTTGATTGGCAAACTTGACAGTGATTGACAGGCAGCCATGGCAACCAGGCACTGAATCTGCCAAGTCCAATAGAAAATCAGACGTGGGCTGAATCCTTTTTTTCTTCGGCTTTTAACAGCATCTCATCATCGCAACCGCAAAGGATCAACTGCTAACCCTGTCACTTGAAGCACCAAGTTCATGTTTGGCGTATGGGAATCTAACTAAAACGCATCGGCTGCTTGTTTTGCCCATTGGAGTTCGTACCGTAATTTGGGTTTACATTTATTTCGCTTCGTCTTAAAGAAAAATCAATGTTCCAGCTGCCAATTCTGAATTTCAGCCCTCAGCAGGTGGCGGGGGTTTGTGAGACACTAGAGGAGAGCGGAGACATAGAGCGCCTCGGTCGCTTCCTCTGGTCGCTGCCAGTGGCCCCAGCAGCATGTGAGGCACTCAACAAAAACGAGTCCGTACTCAGAGCACGGGCTATCGTCGCTTTCCACACGGGCAACTTCAGAGAGCTGTACCATGTTCTGGAGAATCACAAATTCACCAAGGAGTCACACGGCAAGTTGCAGGCCCTTTGGCTAGAAGCACATTACCAGGAAGCAGAGAAATTAAGAGGTCGCCCCTTGGGACCAGTGGACAAGTACAGGGTGAGAAAGAAGTTCCCCCTACCCAGAACCATCTGGGACGGAGAACAAAAGACTCACTGCTTCAAAGAGAGGACGAGGCATTTGTTGAGAGAGTGGTACCTGCAAGACCCCTATCCGAATCCCAGCAAAAAACGAGAGCTTGCTCAAGCAACTGGACTTACACCAACACAAGTGGGTAACTGGTTTAAGAATCGAAGGCAAAGAGACAGAGCAGCCGCCGCTAAAAATAGGTGAGTGCATACTGTATGAGCTCCTTAAATACAGTACCTGTGTATATGCATTGGATAAATAAATATCTATTGGATCAACCGTTCTGACAAATGCAGCAACAATAAATCTAGTAATGTACGAAAGTAATTTTTAAAAAAATTATTGTTTGATTTTACTTAAAGTTATCCCAATTTTAATTACGCATATAATTTGAAACCCTGTTTTAGAAAAAATAAAACTTTGCAGCGCTTTACTGCAGAGGTTGAAAATGGAATTCACTGATCTGTTGATGCATACCTGTGAGTGCTTAAAACTGACGGGTAAAGCGAACTCATAAACCATATCTGTCGCAAGATAATACTTCATGTTATATATAGTTCGCGCAGTAACTGCGTAAATTAGTTTGAGTAGGTTCATTTTCAAATAAGCACTCAGATTTCCTTATAAAACGGGTCACAGGAGCATTTGGGCAATACAAAATATAAGCGTGCAATACTACTAAATGAATCTTTCTGACGTTTACACATATTTCTGGGATTTCAGTGTTTTATCTGATTCCGTGTGTGTGTTTTTAAAAACGCCAGCGTGTTTTTAAAAAATGCCAGCATGTTTTAAAGGAATAATCTTGATTTTTTTTTATTGTTCAACTCGCCTTTTACAAATCTTAAAGGTGCTCCTTGGATGTGTTATTAGGTCCCATTATTGAAGTGCGGTAGTGTGTCAATGTATATTGTTACTACTTTGAGATTGCTGTATAATTCCTCGCTGTGTTCTTTTCCCTCGCGGGGGCAGGCTACAGCAGCAGATTTTGTCGCAGGCAACCGTGCGCTCCTTGAACGAGAAAGACGCCGCCGTGGAACCACTGGTGGCCGCCTCAAGTCCCGCCATCAGTCTCTGCAGCGTCTCCGGGAGGAACAAATCAGCGACTTTGGCGATCTCCATCACATCGAGCGATAGTGACTGTGACATCTGAGAGAGGGGGAGAGAGAGAGAGAGAGAATGCCCCCGAATTCCTGCACATTTCAATTGGGCAAAGACTGCCAATAATCAGAATCGCCACATGCTTGCATTGGTCTTTTAAAAAACGACTGTTATGCTATGAGGCAGCAGACTTAACGACTATGGTCTTAAAAAACTTGTTATTGCCTTTATTGAAAGGATATATACACAGCATATATATATATATATATATATATATTAAGAGAGAGAGAGAGAGAGAGAGAGAGCGAGAAAAATACCGAAATGGTGCCTCAAAAAATCTGTCAAGCTGCAACATTTTGAGCACCTGCCCTGTACCTTCGTGGGTATTTCATGTTGAAAATCGGTGTTATATTTTTACTTTACTTTAAAGTTATATATATATATACACACACACATACATATAAACATATGTTTGTTTATCTATTTAAAAAAGGTTGCGTTGTTAGTATTTTAAAATTATTTGTTTCTTTGTGCAAAGAATATTTGTAGAATGTTGTATGTTAGCTAGTGGATCTACAATTTGAAAGAAAATAAAATATATAATGACGGGCTTTTTATCTGAATCTTCAGTTTTATTTTCTGTGTTTGCAAATACAAATTTACATTCTATAATGTTTTACTTAAACATTTCGATTAATTTTACTTGAATCAACTAAATTAGAAAGAATCATTTAATCCTATAATATGAGAGAAAGCCAAGCGTCTCGCTTGTGGGGGGTGGGGTGGGGGGAATCCTTAAAACGTAGGTCGATTCGTATTAGACAATTTAACACTTCAACCGTTTGGGCTGTGTTCTATTTGCTTGCCGCATCTGTTTTCATTTGTGTTTTCCCATTAAGAAATTAATTTCAGTGTAACTTGATTTCTTGTCTGCTGTTGAACACTTAAGAATTATAGCAGAACGATATATCTTGACTATGTACATCTACGCTTATTGGCAAATCGGAAGACCGCGCTGTTCAGTTTGTGATTAGCTATATATTATACCTTATTATAACAGTTTGAGCTTTATAATTGAAACTTGTATTGATCATAAGGACGCAAATAGATACATTCCCTGCCTATTTTCTTTAAAAACCTGATTATCAATTAATTTGTTTTAATCGTTTTTGGAATGGACTGTAGAACCTAAGAAGAAATTGTGCTTATTTTCTCCACGGGAGCAAATGCTTTAGTCAGTTTAAGACAAATATTGGTGCGGAGAATTGTACAGGGCTTTATTTTTACGTCGCCAACAGTTAGCATTTCGTGAAGTGTTTGGCCAAGGGCTGAAATTAACTAAACAGAAATAAAAACAGGAAATGTTGGAAACATTCGGCAGGTTGGGCGGCAGTTCTCAAGAGATGCTGCCACAATACACAGATGAGTATTTCCACATGTTCTGTTTTTATTTCAGATTTCCAACACTTGCAACTTTCTATGTTGCATACGATAAAGCGCGGAGGCTCTCTTCAATTTAAAGATAAAGAGGGCGCCATATACTGTAAAATACACACGTGCGTTATGCACTAACAAGGAGCGAGTGCTCTTTAATTCTTCAAATTTAATATACAAACGAGCGCGTCTCGGCCTCGATCGGTCAAAGTGAAAAATATTTACCGAATACATATTACTGAAACACAAAGCAGAATCTTAAACCATCCATCATTTTCGATATTTGGTAATTCCTACTCATTCTATAAAAGCTGGCGTGAAATCTGCAATGCGTCAGAGGACATTGCTAAGATAATAATCCAATTTAAAGACCTGTGCTGCTTCGTGCTTATCTGCTAAGAACTTTGCCTTTGGCGCGTCAGTGTCTTTGTACAGACGCTAGCGATCACACTAGATTTTACACGAATACTACTTACAATAAACACCATTCCAGTGACAGGATGCTGACTAATGCTTTCATTCCCTCCACCTATGGTTATATTTAAACCAGAAATTAGATGTTTGTTTGTTGATATACGACATCGCATAGAGGCGTAGATATAAGATGCAGATGACAAAGATGCGTTTTTTTTCAATTTAGGAGTAAATTCTTGGTGAATTATCTTTGAAGCGAAGTACAAATTTATGAATTGTTAAGCGATGTTGGTGTTATTGTGGGTTCTTATGAACGGAGATTTTATTGTGATCAGGGCAAGGAATGGCGGCTAAAATCAGCCAAACCAGGTTCGCAACTGCTGAATATGAGCTGTTTCATTCCAGGTAAAGATTTAGCCAAAACGGATTGTTCACGACAGGTGTACACTTCGGTTTCTAACATTTTAATGCACAGAATAGAATTTTATATACTGGAACTTTTAGAAATGGACTCTGAAAACATAACTTGCTATTGCAATTTATTATCCATACTTTTTGAAAGCTATTATTTATTTAAAGCGACTTTCTGTAGATTTCTCATTTTGAAAGGGTCATAGAGAAAATAGATCTCATTCACTGCATGTCATTTCATTCATCCATTAAGGATTTCATCAAAATGCTTTTTATAGGTAACTTGATGAGGATAATTTATCATTATCATTCTGCCGGTTGTTTAGGCTCAGACCAAGAATGGTAGACTTAACCCTTCAAGATAAAATAAAATGTATCTATGTACTGCTTATAATTCAAATCGAGCTCATGTGGTCATTCAATAATTAACTCCAGTATGGTCATTTTTATTTTTAAACTACCGTTTGTATATTAATGAAGTGAAGATGGAACATTCGATATATGTATGGTATGAAGTTTAGTTGTATTCATTGTATTGGGTGGTGATACTGACAAGACTTGACAAGACAGAAATCACCCGATCAGCCTTGCGAGAGAAAGATTTTCCACCAGCATTCAGGATGGCACAAAAGAACTGGCGAGAAGTTGCGGTCTTTTTAGGATAATGCAATCTATTTAATCAATTAAAAAAAATCTGCACCTAAATTTTGTTCTCATGTTTACCTCGGAAGACAAACGTCCTTTAAATCTGTAGATGTGCACGGAATCATACTGAATGACGTTTCATACCATTCGAATGAACATATTGAATGATTTCATGAACCTTCAGCTGGTTTACTGGCAGGCTGTAAAGCAAAAGATGAACATAAAAAGAACAATTTCCAATTAATATTCAGAGGTTATATTTAGAAAAAAAACGCTCTTAAATAATTAGTTGATTGGTTGCATAACATCTATAAATTACATTCTAATCTACGGTTCATTCAATTACGTAGCGTTTTCTTAAGAGATATAAAATTTGGGTTCTCGTGAAACCTTTAACACGAAGTAAGCGTTTTACAGTGACATTATCTACATGTGATCATGAAATTGACAGGGTCATGGAAGATTTAGGTAGCAACATAATGGGACTCATGCTCTGGAGGCATTCCGCTGATTAGCAAATGAATAACAAGTAGTTTCCAAACATAGCAACGTTGTACTAAATAACACGGGACATTGGAATTATGTGCTTGTTTCTACTTTACTAAGAACAGAAGGAACATAAAATTCCCGAGCAATATTTCACATTTGTTGCCTGTATTTGGCATTTGCGAATTATGTAAAAGAACAATATTACCTAAAAGCGCAATTGTTGTTTTCTCGATCGGTAAAAGAGACAGAAAATATTGTGCTTTGACGTGATTGGGAGAGATGTGAAACATCTTATTCTCTTTTGTACACGAGCAAGGGAAATATTTGAATATTTCCGTTTCTATTCAAGCGTGGGGTGGACCTCGGCGGGAATGAATGAAAAAGTCTTGTAAGCAGTCAATTACATTGTCAAACTTCCCTGAGTAATAAACGCTAATGATGGGATCTCGAGTCCTTGGAGGACAAAGGGCGCTCTAAGTATTTTGTGAAGTTGTATTGGCTAACGAGGAGCTTACAAAAGATTTACCAGCCATCATTTTTGAATCCGCAAGAGGCAAGCAAAGCAAAAGGCTAGGGTTCAGACAGCATTGAACCATGCATAACAAAAGAGAAGGAAAACGAGAGAAAGGCAAGCGTACGACAGAATGGGTGAGCACGTTTCCTTAAATGAAAATATTTTACAACTCAGTTTGTTTTTTTTTGAGTTCCGCTGTTGTTTCCAGCTTAACTGTTTTAAATTCTTTTCGCAAAATTTGATGACCTCACTTGATGTTTTCTGATATAGCCTGGATGTTGGCTGATTTTGAGTCAAAGAAATTGAATTGAATTGACAAGCGTATTGTTCTAAAGGTTTCAAATGTTGTGATTAAGATGGAGACAATTTGGTAACATTGTAACGGAAGTGAATTTAGGGATAGCACCCTGAAAAACTTTATATTAACAAGTGATTATAAATTTTGTCTAAATTATTATGGGATAATATATTAATATCTAAAGCGTTCATTTTATTGCTTATAAAACACATCTCTAAAACTCGGAAGCGCTTTTCTCTTCTTGCGTGGATATCCATTGATAGTGAGGTTACGCTTCAAGGTAAAAGTGCCACTTCTTTTTACTTACGCATATAATGCGAAGTGGGTGTGTAACACAGTGTATGAATCTAATACAAGTTGCGTTTGAATTATAAAACTGCATTAGCATCTCTTTATTTTTTACATACAGCTCGCTCCCATTTAAAAAAGAATAAATTAAACTTGAAATAAATAGATTCTGCACAACATTCCAATGCCACAAATTACAGCATTAAATGAAAAATAAATCTCATATATTGAAAACTAAAAGTTAGCATATAAGAACTAAAGGACTTAGCTCCATATCTCTTGAATACTGGTTCTCCGCTTTGAGTATCCTCAACCACTGAATATGAACAGATTCAAGGGTATCTTATTCAGAAGATTTATTTATGCATGCCTGAGTGAAATATCTTCGCCAGATATCTGACCTAGAAAGCTGAAGCACATAAGCTAATGTCTTTAACTTCGGGCAACATCTGACCAACACTGATCTGTTTTGCTGGTTAACCCCAAAACACCCATAACCAACTAAGTCCTGCCTAATTTTAGATTCAGATATAAGTACTTTACGAACATACAAGGGATTCAAAGACTCCGAATGACCACTACTCACATCACTAGTGCATGAATCTGTTGTTATAGAAATAACCTATATTTCAAATTTCGATATCTTTATTTTAACTAGAAAATTATTCCAAAATATTTGTCATTGTTTGCACAATAAAGTGTTATTTAATTTGCAGATAATTTCTATTTATTTAAACTGCTCTGATTCCCCTGTCCTACTCTATGCTGATTTATAACACTTTAATATTTATAGAATTTACAAAGCCAGGATCCCTATTAGACTACTTTGGGAAACATTACATCCGACGTTCAATATAATATCAGTATAATATCAGCACACAATTCCCTGAGGTGAGATGCCTGGTTGTTAGACTTTGCACCTGTTGGATATTCAATTTTCTTGGGGGGTGGGGATGGGAACGAAAGGGGCGTTGATATGATTTGAACGTTAGAGTTTGGCCTAAAATGCACAGCCTCTTTAAAAATATGGATTTGTTACATCTTGACAATCAGTTGTCTATTTAATTGCTTCTTTGTATAATTCAGAAGTTGAAACTAGTAATGCCCAATTCCATATTCTCCTTTTCAATCCCCTTTTGCTAATGTGAATTTCTCTAACCAATTTTCTATATATTGTATTTGAGAACATTAAATTTGGTCTGCTACAGCTCTGTTCTAACAAATGATTTCCTAGACCACCTTTATTTTGTGTGTGTGAGTTATCGCTGTCTTTTTCAGCTCCATTGCCATCTCAATTGACATAACTTGTGTTAGATTTAATATTATCGCCCTTTACGTGGGAGGGCAGCAAAATCTACAGACTAAGCTCACATAGATATTTCCTTTCTTTCTCCCCTTTAACTTGTTTTTACATTTTAAAAATAAATCTGTTAGATTTTGCTACATCTACTTATCAAATTATTTTGATTCTGTTTTGTACATAGATATGAAAAGGAATAATATGAAATAATGTGCAAATAAATGAACTCAATTCTTTGCTTATCGTGGAAATGTCCCAGTGGTCATTGTCAAGGCATCATATTATTAATTGCTTAAACTTTAAATCTTTTAAAGAAATCACCGCAGCAGATTTATTTTTTATTTCTGTTTTTGAACCATTTATTTTAACTTAACTATTTAATAATCATATATATAATTACTGTAATTGAGTTTTTTTCTATATTTATCATGTATTGCATTGTACTGCTGCGGCAAAGTTAAGAAATTTCACGACATATGTCGGTGATATTAAACCTGATTCAGATTCTGATTCCGTTTTCACTTAGAGTCGCTAGTTGCAGATATTGTCCGTTCCTTACTAAAAATTACCGTAGAGCAAGATGACAATTTGCATGTTTTTTTAATTACTAACGTGAATATACTGCATCCAAACATTAATATTATATGAAAATAGGTGAATTAATTTGAATATGCTCTATGTCATGCAACTTATGTAGCCTATGCAACTTCTTTTTATTATAATATGAAATTCATTTTAGATTAGTTATTATTACAACGTTTTGGAATTAAGTTTTAACCCATAACGTGTATTATTTGGATACATACTTTTTCGCATTCTGTCCGGAGATTGTATTCAATAGGCAACATACGCATAATTCTATTTGTTTTTTCCTCAGGCACCCTGAACGGAATATGAACAACGCTGTTTATCTTACTGTATAATCTCATAAAGTACGCTGATGGGAGTTGGGTATTGAAATGCAGCACTACAGAGGAAACGCTGTGTCACACAACAAGTAGAAAATTCCTATATAGACAACATACCATATTCATATCTGTTGAGCTGCCAATGCTTCCTTCCAATCTAATTATATTAATAGTAGAGTCCACGCTTGTTATATTTGGATGAATCGTACTACATAGAATGCAAAGAAATATGGACATTTTCAACGTACTTATTCATTCAATAAGACTATTTCAGAGCCATGAATGTAGATTGATATTAAATTCGCGTGATTCGTCTTTAATCTGCAAGGGATTTTTTTTAAAGACAGCTGATAAATAAAATAGACCATTTGTAAATCGTGAGGTACCGAAAATCAATAACTTTTTTACTGCTGTAACAACAATGTTAAATGTAAATGAAGTTATTAAATTTGCTGATACATATACTAACCTTTACAGAACACTGCAGTTTGAGGAAGAGAATATAATGATATAAAAAATCTTCGATGTATCCAAATTGCGCTAGGGTCAAGTTACACACTGTAATGATCTGTCTAGGTCTGTCTATTTCGGCAAATATATTATGCTCAACAGTATATGTTAAAAACATCGGGTTTCAACTTGAATTTACAAGTGAATTATATAACGCAGAATGTCACAGCCAGTTTACAGCTGGTAAAGATCTCAACTTTTTGATAGAAGTTCGCCAATTTTCTTTACATAACTATTGTTAACAATAAGCATCATGTTAAATGGAATATAGTATCAAAATATCAAAAAACATGTTTTGTTGCCTTGATATCATATAGTTAAAATACTTTAGAAATGTTCAGTCTGCCCTGTTCTCGTGCTGTATACTGTATGAGCGATGTATCACATTTATGACGTAACATTCTAATTATCTTTTCTCCCAACTTCAAACGATATACTGTACCAATATTAGCTTGCATAAACTTCAGTTGTTATTAGCTTTGAAACTAGAACTGTTTGCCTACAATGTCATAATTCTGTAATTTATAGGATCAAATCGGAGAACGGAGTTTTAGTAACGCATCGAAAGCTGCACCGACATGGAAAGACCTTGTTCCACAGTGGTTTGATAACAAGGGCTACAACTGTCATCTGCATCATATCTTGGCGCATACAGCTCTCCTCTAAGCAGCCAGATATTAGATAGAGAAAATTTATAAGCTATATACAATTTAAAACTACATTGTTGTGTAAAATTTAAATGCTAGATTTCTTAAGCCAACGTTGTCCCAATAAAACATTCAACACTTGCATCCTAACGAGATAGTTCAGTAAGTGTTATCTAAGTATAAATAATAATTAGATATTAATACAGCAAAGCTGCCTACATTTGGCATGATTACGCCCTGACCATACTAGAATAAAATGTTATCCTCTCTAAGTGTAGTTTCCGACATAACATTTGAGAGTCAATGTAACAGTTTAAAAAATGAGCATCGGTTGTAACTTTATTTCATAATTTAGTGTGGCTGTATGTGGTAAGAACGGGGCAGAGATTGTGCAGAAGGTTCAGGGTATCCATTATTAATTTTGTGCTTGACCTTCATTTCCTGCTCCTTGGTCAGTTTCCAAAATTATACATACATATTGAAGTTTAAGTTTTTAATATTTATTTCAGTATAGACAGAGTAAGATGGAGCAATCATTAGCAGTTAAAAATTGGTTAATTCGTGGGGACTTTATAGTATCATTTTAGTTGTTATTTGTGAGAGTGCGTTCCGTAAAGTTAATCGTGGAGTCAATGGGTATAAAAAATGGTTGAGTAACTGGGCAGGCAGCCTGTTGGAAATATGATTTTGAATTAACCAAGACAGTTGGGAAATTTAAACTCAAATAATAAATATCTGTGAATTTATTAAAGGCACAAAAAAAGCTGTTTATAGACACTGTAAGCACAAATCTCGCCTGTTTCGCTAATAGCTAACAGGCCATATCTGACTGGAATTACAGAATGCCTTACATTCACTTCACCCATTACTGTACACCAACTTCCCCAGTAGATGACACTAATAGTAGTGGTAGTTTCAAATTGTCCAACTTAAAACAATCCTGCTTTAGATCAGCGATCCGAATCTATGTCTTAAATCATGCCTCAGTAACCCCTCAAGTAATTCGTCTTTGGTCAAATCTCTACCAAAGAATAGAAGACACGGATAAAAGGTAAACAATAAGAATTACAGGGGAATAAAATGGTCGAGAAAGACCAAAACTCCGTCTAATTTTTCCCCGCCACTTTGGTTGATATGAGATACAATAAAAATGGATAGTTGATTAATTACAGCTTCCAGTTTTTCTCAATTAACGTACAGCAGATCTAACAATGACAAGAAGAACAAGCTACTGGTGGAGACCTATGGGGAACACGGGCCTAAAATCATAATTTTCTCCAGGTGCACTATGTCTCATATCAATCTGTACCTTGAATATTATTTTTGAAATAAATGCATCTCCTTTACATTAGAATTTATTTTTGTTGTGTTGTAAACTCTTTTCATGATCTTTAACACCTTTGTGAAATGCCAAAAAAGGCGGAATCAAAATTATACATACATTTTATACATACACTGTAGGCCATGAAACTATATATTTATCAATCATTGGATGAATTAACAGAATCAATGACACATTTTAGATCTGCAGTGTTTGCAGATCACTTTTTCGAGAGGGAGAAAATATCAATCACGTTCGGTGCGTTGAATCACAGTGTAAAATGAACCACTTCAAAGTAGTTGAACGTGGCGAGTTCTATAACTTTCCCTAGGAATCTCATTTCCTCTGTTTGTTTTTCAATTACAAGAAGACAAGCCGTGAAGAAGAGTTGTTTTACAGAAGTTGATCGGAGCTGCGATTCAAACACATGTGCGAATATAATATTTGTATGAGCTTGAGATTGTACCAGTTTCAGATATATGACTGGACGTAACATTCGTATTTTCAAACAATTGCACAACAAAGTATGCCAAATCATATTCCGAGTGAATCAGGTTTTCAATCTCACATGCACTGTGACATATAACAGGAAAAAAATGTTTCTTATTTTGATAGAATGAACTGCATCTTGGATTAATAAAAGAGATATTTATAGTTTGAGTGTATGGAGTGTAGGTTCCGATCTCAGTACCAAGACGAAACTTTCTGAGGAATGTCCTGCTGTCCAGAAAAGAGGAGGATGCAAAACGCGACTTGACAGGAATTCATTCGCTTCGTTTCGAAATTATAATATCGCATCGGTGAGCAGTAATGCTATACTTGAAAATAAAATGATCCGCAAATCTTGTTTTAGGACTAAATGGGAAGAACCTATCCATTTACCTGCATACCTTTAATATCAACTATTTTAAATAAACATATTCCTGTTTACGGAGGTTGTCAATTTGCTCAGCCAATTGTTCCGATCGATTATAAACAATCAGTTTGTGACGAATAAGCATTAGGTACTTTTTAAAATCAGTCTGTGATTTTACATGACCACTTGCTTTGGAAGTGGGGATGTTTGCTGGAGTAATCACAAAGTAGCAGGGTAAGTCGTTAATTAGAAATAACGTAGCGTGATTAGCATAATTAACCCAAGGTATGCGTAGAAATATTTATGTTCAAAGAAAATTAAAACCGTATTTTTAGAACAAGTCGTTTAGATTCATTATTTTGATAGGATTGTGTAAAATGTTTTGTTAAATACTTTAAGGTGCTCATGTTTGCCATTTGTACTTATCATAGTACGTTTCTTCTTTCTATCGAACCATGTCTTCTCCCGAAGCGTTAGGTATAACCACCGGTCCTTCTACACTACCAACTACTGCAGCAATGCTCTCGACCCAAACCCGGCAGCCACTGTACTGTTCTAATCCCGAGCCCCGCCTTGTCAATTAGTGGCCCAGTTGGAGTTGTTTATTGTTCACTCAGGCGCTGTCCTTGGTATTTGCCCTCCTTTCTCTTCCGCCTCTGCAGGGAATCCAACGTGGCAATCAGGAAGCAATTTGCAATTGGCGGCTTCTGTAAATAATCTGTCACATTTTAATAAAGAAGCTTTTTCACTCTGCTTCATTGTTGCTGGACAATTTTAAAATTAAAAAATGTCATATTAGCTTTTATTCCCTCTGCGTGGTACGTTTCGTGCAATAAATTACTGATTGTCTTTTTCTCATTCGGTTTATTCTAGCCTTTGTTCGGCTCCAATGGAAGCCTACAGACGAAATGAGTACATTGGCACTCACAATACCCTGCCTCTAATTGACATCGAACATCTAGTTTTTCGGCTAGGATTGCAATTAACAGATCACAACAATGTAGCTCTATTTACTAGATTTACCGCAGAGATGTCTGTATAAAATCGTTCTTTTGAAAACATGGTTGAATTGGCATGTAGCTGTACTCTACTCAAGGCAAAGCATTTTAACTTGTTTGTACTCACAGTGGTGTCTGAATACTTTAGAGCATGTCTACCTCTAGAAAATTAATCACGAATGATGGCATAACTCCTGTGATTCGGTCACAGGCGATTTGCTGCTTCAAATGTAGGCACCAAAACACATCTTTGTGAAGAAAATTGAACTATAATTTTAGTTAAATGCATTTTTATTGTGAAAGGAGCGACATTTTTATAAGGCTTTCATAATAAGTTTTTTTTTTAAAAAACACAGCAGTTTTAAAGTAAGTGCCAGTGTAGTGCGAGTAAGGTCTCTGCCATTACAATAATGGGCCATTCTGCTGTGTTCCAGGAAGTATTGTAGCACTGATGAACCCACGGAATTGTGGAAGCTTGGAGTTTTATTTTAAAACGAACGATCTTTCCAGTCTCTGCAATGTATCTCGAGATATAAATATAAATATATACATTTTAATTCATTAGACGTTGCAATGATTAAAAGAGTGAAGGAGAGGCGGCCATTTCAAACGGTTGCTTCCATCGGAATTTTACAAACTCCTTTCAACAGCAGAGACCTCCCAACTAACTTCCTATCTAACACAATTCAGTTCTGCAGCCTTACGCAGGATTTCCGTCTAATGCAGAGAAGATGCAGGACCAGAAGTTTTTATCTATGTGATATTCCCTTCAAAATAAAGCGCTTTCATCTTTATAATGCGAGCAAAACAATAAGAAGCCCTTTACTGAGGATTTTTTATGGCCAAGCAATACGTTCGTCTATACAATTTGCACATTATTTCCATTTTAAACGTGGAGAAATATTTTTGGACACTTAGCGGGAGTGTCACGTTTGCTAAGCCATATAATCGCATATTTTCACATGTAATCAGACATTTGATCGAAGGTGTAGATTTTAGTAAGGAAATTCAAACTAAAATAGGTGGAAAGTTTTAGAAGGGTTGTAGAAGTTAGGAGTTAAAACTTGCCAATGTAGAAATGAAAATTTAGATAGGCAAGTGGGAATAAAAGGAGGAGAGCAGAAATTTTGCCTATCACTCCACAAAGGATGCAATCACAACAGCCCTCCATATTGCTCTGACTCACTTAGAGGAACCGAACACTTATGTGAGGACGTTATTTGTGGACTTCAGTTTTGCATTTAACACAGTCATCTCCCATAAACTGGACAGCAAACTGAACAGTCTTGGCCTTGGTTCCTCCCTGCGCTCATGGGTCATGGACTCTCTCACAGACTGACCACAGCAAGTCAGAATTGGTCAGCACACCTCCACCACCCTCATCTTAAAAATAGGCACCCCGCAGGGCTGTGTGCTGAGCCCCATGCTCTACACACTACTCACACATGACTGCACCCCCATCTACACCTCCAACTCCATAATTAAATTTGCAGATGATACCACAGTGGTTGGCCTGAACTTGGACAAGGATGAAACAGCCTACAGGCTTGAGGTGGATCATCTGACGGAGTGGTGTAAAACAAAAGAGATGATCATTGACTTCAGGAGATCAAAGGACAGAATACACCCCCACCCCATATACATGGAGAGGTAGTGGAAAGTGTGGAAAACCTAAGGTTCCTTGGAGTTAGGTTGTCAAAACAGCTGACATGGACCATCAACACCTCGCTGCTTGTATAAAAGGCACAACAAAGACTCTTCTTCCTCAGAAAGCTGAAACAGTCCAAACTCCCACAGAAGCTGTTGCTTAACTTCTCCAGAAGCACAATTGAAACCATCCTGAGCAACAGCGCCACAGTGTGGTATGCCAGCTGCACAGCCGCTGAGCGACAAGACCTGCATCGCGTGGTGAAGGCGGCCCAGTGAATTATCAGGATGCAGCTCCCAGGACTGGACACCATCTATTCCAGCAAACTCAGGAGAAAAGCAATCCGCATAACCAGAGACAACGACACACGCCGGCCACTCCCTGTTTGACCCACTGCTGTCCAGCAAAAGGTTCAGGACACTAAAAGCCAGAACAAACAGACTGAGGAACAGCTTCTGTCCCAGAGCTGTGGCCTCCATCACACCATCCCACAGAACAACGACTGAAACTGTGAGCACACACATGCAACACAAGGACTCAAATACTTGTACTAATGGCACTTTGTGCATTACTGTGATATTCTGGTGCTGCTGCAACTTATTTTCTGCTACTTATCTATTTAATACTGTTTTTCTATTACTATCTTGTTTTTATCTACTGCTTTATTTAATTGCCTGAGAGGAAGCCAAACAGAGTTTCATTGTAGCTACGTATAATGACAATAAAAATCATTCAATTCAATTCAATTTTGCTATTTTATGACACAATAAAACTTTGATGCTGAAAACAAGAATGAGAGTTTTTAAAGTAAAAGAGTTAATGGGTGAAAAGCCAGTGTAGGTCAGTTATCAGTAGTATATGTGTTAGAGGATGACTGGATCTTAATGTAAATTAGGTAATGGGAAGTTTTGCCTAAACTCAACTTTACAGAACTGACAAGAGATCTTTGACTTGAAACATCAACCTTATGCTGCCCAATCTGCTGGATATGTCTAGAATTTTCAGTTATTCTTTCAGAAGTAAAGGTAAGTATCTATTTCATTGCAGAGGGATTCCCATCCTGGGGTCCGCAATTCCTTTACTTAATGGCATTGGTCCATGGTATAAAAGAAGTTGGGAGTCCCTGCTCTTGATGATGAGATGTATGAAAGGAAAGCGGATGCATCCATCATTAAAGACCCTCACCACCTAGGACATGCCCTCTTCTCATTTCCACTGTCAGGGAGGACCTACAGGATTGTAAAGATACATATTGAGTAATTTAGAAACAGCATCTTCTCCCCTATCATCAGCTATCTGAACAGTCCTTGAACGCATGAACATTATGTCATTATTCCTCTTTTGCACTATTTAGATATTTTTGTAACTAATAGTAGATTTTATGTCTTACACTATATTGCTGCTGCAGAACAACAAATTTCACATCATAATGTTAGTGATGTTAAATCTGACTCCAACCCAAATTCTTATGGTCGCATGGAAAGGTGACATGGGAAGTGCAGGTGAGAATGAAGAAAATCCTGCATATCTGATGACCCATATTGGCTTCTGGTCAAATATTTTTTCTTCTTCCACTGGTTTTATATCCATCTATTTCCTCACCACTTCCCATTTTTGTAATCTGCTTCACCACAAAAAATGCTTTGGAATATCTGGGTTCATTTGCTGAGCTATTTCCAACTTCAAAGCTCTAAACTCTGAAATTCCCACTTTTACTCTTGCTTATGCTATAAACTACCTCTTTGTTGTTGATATGAATGTTGAAAGTAGGCTTGTACTGGAGGTGGGAGAATTTGGAAGGTAAACTATTTAACTCGACCAGTGAGCTGAATAGTAAGGACATGAAACACCTTTCCGTGGGTCTGAAAAGGAGGAGAAAGAGTACGGGCCAGGGTTTCTCAAACGTGTTTACACGAGCGATAGTGATTTTAAAACAACATCTTTTTTTTAACTTCACGCAATGCATGATGCTAGCGCTCACGGTGGTGGGCATCCCTGCTAGATATCTCGTTTGTGGTCCCTCAGCCCAATATGGCCGTACGCCGTAGGATCGTGTTTATTTGGTTGAGTCCATTCTCAGTTTTTAACGTGAGATAGAGAAGGCCATGATAATTGGTGAGTGCTGTATTGCACGGAGGGGAGGACGGTAGGCTGATGAGGAGCGTGAAGTGTGTTTTCCGAGCATTGGAGCATTTGTAAGATTTGTAAATGATGGTAAAATTCAAGAATACTTTTTCTGATGCAAAGAGCTGCCCGAGACAAAGGTCAAGATATATTTAAAGCTTTCTCTTCATACTGGAAACAAAAGGCTTGTCTTGGAGGAACTGTGTTGGCATCTGTACCGATGGTGTCCCATCAATGGTCGGCTCCATGACAGGCTTTGTTTCTCTGTGAAAATACTGATGTCACAACATAGTGCCTTCTTCACAGAGAGGTGCTGATGTCAAAAACTGTTGGAGATGAAATGAAAACAAGTTCTGGATGATGCTACAAAATTGGTTAACTTTATTAAACAAAGACCAGTTCGCTCGAGAATGTTTTAAAAACTGTGTGAAAATCTGGACAAGGGGCACACCAGTCTCCTGCTACATACAGAAATCCAGGGACTAAGCAGAGGAAGATTTCTCAACAGGGTGCTTGAGCTGAAAGGTGAATTGCAGGAGTACTTTCAAAAAAATGGAAGGCCAAATTTTGCTGAATGTTTTGAAGATGAAGAATGGCTGCAAAAAGTTTGGCTAAAAATTCATTCTCTTCCCAGTAATCTTGACAATTATTTTTGGAATATTATACTACTACTTACTGATCACACTAATGTACTGTTAGCTGTGGGTACACAAGGATTTCCTGAGACCTGAAAATTATTTCAAGGGTTCCTCCAGGGCAAAAATTTGAGAAAGGTTGATATGGGCTGACACACAGGAAATTTAATGGATTTCTTGAACTGCATAGATCTCTGAAAGTGATTAGATGACACTATAGGGTAGGGATTCCCAAACTGGGGTCCACGGACCACTTGCTTAATGGTAAAGCCTTGATTGAATGGCGGAGCAGACTTGATGGGCCGAATAGTCTACTTTTTCTCCTATATTTTAAGGTCTTATGGTCTTATAGTGAGTAAATGCCATTTGATGGTACAATTGGCGGCATTCTTTCTCATTTTGCTGATGACAACGGGTAGACTAATGAGGTGACAATTCGCTAGATAGGATTTGTTCCGCTTGTTTGGATATCGATAGTCCTAGATCACAACTCTTCAGCAATCATTTGGGGCTTCTTCAAGGTTCATAGACATTTTTGCATCCAACCTTTCCAGTTATTTCTTCAAAAGTAAACACCATGCTGTAGCCATCTGGAAAATATGTCAATTTACTATAATGCATTAAATGTTTTCCTGATTTATGAGAATTCAATCTACTTTGAGCTTAAATGAGCCATACAATAAATTTCCAATCTTAATTAGTCTCTTTTGTAGCAGAAATGTCCATGCAGGATATTTTGGTACTGGTTTTAAAAGTAAAGTTCAGAATCAGTCAAGGCATTGAATACAAAAGTTGGGAAGTCTTGTTGCAACTGCACGAAGCTTTGGTTACACCACATCTGGGGTATGGTGTGTAGATTTCTTATCATCATACCATAGAAAGGATGCTGTAGCTTTAGAGACCATAAGACCATAAGACATAAGGGTGCAGTGTTTGTTGACAGGATGTTACTTATAGAGTATTAGTTATAAGCACTTGTACAAACTTAGATTGTTTTCTCTGGAGCATCAGAGACCGTAGTGTAACCTAATAGAGGTATACAGAACAATGAGGGGCATAGACATGGCAGATCGCCAAAGTCATTTTCCTAGAGTAGAAAAGTCAAATACTTGAGGGCATAGATTTAAGGTGAGAGGGGAAAAGTTTAAAGGAGATGTGCAAGCAATTTTTTTTTACACAGGGAGTGGTAGGTGCATTGTGCCTTTTTACGTCAGCATTTTGCAAACAATTTCACGTGTTACATTGTTGGCAGTCATTGGCTAGCTAAACAAGCCACTCATTCTGTTCTATCAACATGTCAACTCCTGCCTGAGAAGTGACTTGGATCTGTTCCAATTTCCCTACTGGCACAACAGGTCCACAGCAGATGCCATTTCATTGGCTCTTCACTCAACCCTGGAACATCTGGCCAGCAAAGGTGCATATATCAGGATGCTCTTTATTGACTACAGTTCAGCATTTGATACCATCATCCCCTCAAAACTAATCAATAAGATTCATGACCTTGGCTTCAATACATCCTTATGCAATTGGATCCTAGATTGCCTCACTTGTAGACCCCAGTCAGTTCGAATTGGCAATGACATCTCCTGCAGAATCTCCATCAGAACAGGTGCACCATAAGCTGTGTGCTTAGCCCCTGCTCTACCCATTTATACTTATGACTTAGTGTCTAAACACAGCTCCAATACCATATTCAAGTTTGCTGATGTCACCACTGTTGTAGGTCAAATCAGAGGAGGTGATGAATCAGCATATAGGAGGGAGATTGAAAATCTGGCTGTACCATGACAACAACCTTTTACTCAATGTCAACAAGGCCAAGGAGCTGATTATTGACTTCAGGAGGAGGAAACCAGAGGTCCATGAGCCTGTGCTCATTGGAGGATCAGGGCACTTCCTTAGGAATTTCTGAAGATTCGGCATGACATCTAATACATTGACAAACTTCTATAGATGTGTAATGAAGAGTACAGTGACTGGCTACATCACCGCTTGGTATGGAAATACCAATGTCCTTGAACAGAAAATCCTACAAAAAGTACTGGATATGGCCCAGTCCAAGCCTTCCTACCACTGAGCACATCTACATGAAACGTTGTTGCAGGAAAGCAGCATCCATTATCAGGAAACCCCATCACGCAATACATGCTCTCTTCTCATTCTGCCTTCAGGAAGAAGGTCCAGGAGCCTCAGAATTCACAACACCAGGTTCAGGAACAGTTATTACCCCTCAACTGTCAGGCTCTTGAACTAGAGGGCGTAACTTCACTCAACTTCACTTGCCCCATCTTTGAAATATTCCCGCAGTCTATGGACTCACTTTCAAGGACTCTTCAACTCACGTTCTCGATATTTATTGCTTATTTATTTATTATTATTAGTTCTTTTTTAAATATATTTGCACAGTCTGTTGCCTTATGTGCATTAGCTGGATGCCCAAATTGGTGCAATCTTTCGTTTATTCTATTATGGATTTATTGAGTATGTCCACAAGAAATGAATCTTAGAGTTGTATATAGTGACATATATGTACTTTGATAAAAAATTTACTTTGAACTTCGCATGAGGGGTTAATTACCTTTTGTTGGCAATGACTGACAGAGTATACTGGCTTTATCTTCAAGACAAGACGTTGATCTTCTGAAGTTCAACGATTAGTTAAGCTTCCATGTCTCACAGTAAGAATGGTGCACTAGGTTATTCACTGGTATTCTAGTTAAAGGATAAACTCATAATATTTTGGAACCAGTTTCCAAATGAACCAACTTGAGAATACCTGCAAAAGGATAGAAGTACAATTTGTTGTCTGATGCCCTCTCACAATTTACATGGGAAAGAGACCTTAACATTTTTTACAGTAGTTCTGTATCAGAAAGTCACTTGTTGCAAGCTGATAGGGTTGTTAGGAAGGTGTGTGGTGTGTTGACCTTCATTAGTCAGGGGAATGAGCTGTAATGTAATATTCCAGCTGTATAAAGCCCTGTTCAGACCACACTTGGGATATTGTATTCAGTTCTAGTCACCTCATTTTAAGAAAGAGTTGGAAGCTTTAGAGAGGGTGCAAAGGAAATTTACCAGGGTGCTGCCTGGATTAGAGAACATGTCCTAAAGCATAGGTTGAGTGAGCTAGGGCTTTTCTCTCTGGAGTGAAGGAGATTGAGAGGTGACTTGATAGAGATGTACAAGATGATAAGAGGCAGAGATAGATTGGATAGCCAGAGACTCGTTTTCTCGGTATGGAAATAGCTAATACAAGGGGAACATGATTTTAAGATGATTGGAGAAATTATAGGGGAGATGTCAGAGGTAGATTTTTTACACGGAGTGTGGTGAGTGTGGTGGCATGGAACACCCTGACAGTGGTGGCAGTAGAAGCAGAAACACTAGGGGCATTTAAGAAACTCTTAGATAGGCACATGGATTAGATTAGATTAGATTATGAGAACACTCTGTCCTCTTTTATTGTCATTTAGAAATGCATTAAGAAATGATACAACGTTTCTCCGGAGTGATATCACAGAAAACAGGACAGACCAAAGACTAACACTGACAGAACCACATAATTATAACATACAGTTACAGCAGTGCAAAGCAATACCATAATTTGATGAAGAGCAGACCATGGGCACGGTAAATAAAGTCTCAAAAGTCCCCGAGTCGATCGACTCCTGAGTCCCCGATAGTAGGCAGCAAAAGGGAAAAACTCCCTGTCATAAACCTCCAGGCACCGTCAACTTGCCGATGCCTTGGAAGCAGCCGACCACAGCCGACACTGAGTCCATCCGTCCGAAAACTTCGAGCTTCTGACCAGCCTCTCCGATACCGCCTCCCGAGCACCATCCTCTGCCGAATGCCTTCGACCTCTCCCGGCTGCTGAAACATGCAAAGCTGAGGATTTCGGGGCCTTCACACCGGAGATTCTGGTTACCACACAGTAGCAGCGGCAGCGCAGTGGGCATTTCAGAAGTTTTCCAGATGTTCCTCCGTGCTCTCACGTCTGTCTCCATCAAATCAAAATTGTGCACAGTCCCCTACTTGACAGGTAACAGATATGATAGAAAAATGGAGGGCTAAGTAGGAGGGAATGAGTAGGTTAAGAGGTGGGCAAAATGCTCTGTACTGTGATGTAGTGTTCCATGTTGTATGTTTATGACAGTGCAGTCTGGGATTTCTGCAGGTAGATGAACCACAGAAACAACAGGAACACTGCTCATGAATATTTCATGGCTATAGGTGCTTTGGGACTTAAAACTCCAAAGTGCACTTTGGCTGACTTCTTTTTGCTGGTGAGCCATTACTGCACTGAAGTGCTGATGGGGGAAGGACCTTTAGCATATAAGTTGTGCAAGTTTTGTGCTATCATGCAGTGCTTTGGACTGCGTGCACAATGGAATTTTGCTGTTGATCAGCCTCCCACAAAACTATTAAATACCTTCTGTCTCAGCACTGTTGTAAATAATTTTTTTCAGGCATTTCACAATTTCTAGTCTCTTGACTTTATAAGCACCTCTCATTTCTGTTTTCAACGTGAGCAGCATGAGTTTCTCCACTCTCCTCATAATTCAGCCCTTAAGGTTCCTTCCCATGTTGTCTCCAGGATAAGACCATGGCAAAGTACTCAAAAAGATGCCTCTGTTTGAGTATGATTTCATGGCATGTAATGTTTCTTGTCGTGGTGTGATATCTTACTGTTAAAAAAAACAGCTAGATAACAGCTGTTGCATCCCCTACACAGTCTGTTTCCTTGGGCCAAACTCACCTGCTCTTTTTACGACTGCACTGCAAGATGCTAGACAATGGCTTCAACATTCAATTACTGAATAGAAAATGCCTGTCACTTTTGTCATTGCTGTGTTGATACGTTGAAACCTTTTGCTTTTATTAAACTTGCCAGCACCAAGTCTCACAGAGTTAGCTCTTGATTATCACTTTTAGCTATGTAATTCTGCACGAATTATGGTGGCTCTTTATAGAGGTCTTCAGCAAGAGCACATCAGCTTTTCTTTGTTGGTCCATTTGAAGAGGAAATTACAGAATATGGAATGGCAATGCTTTTTAGAAATAGCGCTCCAATTTTGCTCACATCCACTTCTAAAATTAACGAGTCGTGGAAAATAATGTCCAAGGTGTTTAAAGGAATCGAAATAGAAGAGATTATTTTTGTGAATGGAATGTCCTCTTCTGAGGGAACAAGAGTTGCCATGGTAATTGACATTCCTTTCACCTTCCTATCAGACTTACCCCGTGCAAATAATTATGAATAGATTTCAAAGTAGCACTATTTATCTGGTGAATGTTGCTAGTAAATACATGTGCAAACTCTTCAAATGTGAGAAAGTAGGCAATCTGCTGTGTTCAATAATGCATGTTGTGGGAAAAGCTGCCTACAGACGATAGCTGTAGCCTCAAAGATAACAGTTCTATTACATTATAAACACAGGAAATTTTGCAGATGCTGGAAATGCAAAACACTGGAGGAATTCAGCAGGTCAGCCAGCATCCATCGCAATGAACAGTCGGTATTTTGGGCTGAGACACTTTCTCAGTTGTATTACATTGCCAGTTTAACACTGGCACCAATGTTGTGGGAAGCACAATAAACAGCTTATGGAACATCATTATACCTTCGGTTTCAACAAGCAGACTGCATGCCTACATGCAATTTGGCTCTCTCCAAGCATTGAATTCTGCACTTTGTCATCACTTCTCACTACCCAATCCCAACAAAGAAGTTTAAGCATAAGTGAAAATGATTTCTTCAGCACATTAAGAATATTCATCATTGATTTTAAGAGGTGCCCAGGAAGTGCAAATCAATCAAGATGATTATTCTCTACAATTTGGCCAAATTATCAGGCAGAAAACTATTCTCCAAATGTATTGTGGCAGTTATCATTTATATTTTATTTCATAGTTGTTTCATGTTACATGCAAAATAAAGTGGCCTTGCTTGAAGAGAGATAACTATTCTTAATTTTCACCTTTTACATGGAGTGTATCAGCCTTTTACGACAGCCTTTCTTAGCTCTAAATTGATTTGCCATCGGGAAGGATAAAGAAATATATATGCAAAAGAAAGAATAACTGACTCACATCAGAAAAGTTTGTTTGTTACATATCTGTGCGGATTGGAAATAACATTTCCATCTCGCTGACAATGAACACTGGCACACCTCAGGGATGTGTGCTTATCCCACTGCTCTACTCTCTCTATACCCGTGACTGTGTGGCTAGGTATAGCTCAAATCCCATCTATAAATTTGCTGATGATGCAACCTTTGTTGGCAGAATCTCAGACGGTGATGAGAGGGCATACAGGAGCAAGACATACCAGCTAGTTGTGTGGTGTCGCAGGAACAACTTTGCACTCAGTGTCAGTAAGACCAAAGAACTGATTGTGGGCTTCAGAAAGGGTAAGATGTTGGAACACACACCAGTCGTCAAAGAGGAATCGGAAGTGGAGAGAGTGAGCAATTTAAAGTTCCAGGGTGTCTCTGAGGACCTAACCTGGACCCATCATATTGATGCAGTCATAAAGAAGGCACAACAACGGCTATATCTCATCAGGAGTTTGAAGAGATTTGGTATATCACCGAAGACACTTGCAAATTTCTACAGATGTACCATGGAGAGCATCCTAACTGACTGCATCACTAACATCTTCCAGTCTAGTGTACAACATTCAATATTGGAGAAACCAAATCCTGATTGGTTGACCACTTTGTGGGGCTTCTGCGTCCAATCCACGGGGGTACCCCCGACTTTCCTGCAGTTTGCCACTTTAATTCTCCATCCTACTCCGACTACGACCTACATATCAGTGGTCTTCTGCAATGTTATGGGGAGGGTGGGGGTTGCGGGGAGGCTACTACACAGGATCAAAATAAGCTGTAGGGAACAGTAAAATGAGTTAACTCCATCATGGGGACTTGCCTCGAGGGTATCCAAGCATCTTCAAGGAGCCGTGCCTCAAAAAGGTGGCGTGCATCACCCAGGACGGGCCCTCTTCTCATGGCTACCATCAAAGGAGAGGTACTCATTCAAACAAATCAGGAACAGCTTCTTCCCCTTTGCCGTCAGATTTCTGAATGGACCATGACTATATATGCATGAGTGTGTGTGCAATGCTGACAAATTTCACGATACATATGCTGGTGATATTAAACCTGATTCTGGTACCTGAATTTTGCTACTTGTACAGAATTTATGTCTCAACAGTCACCCATTAACATAATCAGATTGCTATAGTGACACAGCAAATGCCACCAGATCTTCAAAGGTAGCCAGCAGGTCCATGGTTTTATCAGGCATTGCTGGGGTGTAGGTTAAAGCAAGGATTTTGTAATAAAGGAGAGGACTGTGATAATGATCCCACTGCAGGACCCAGACTTGCTGAGTAACTACTTGGAATCCATTTGTTGTTTTGCTGAGATTCCTCACATTTCATTGGGGAATCTCTCTAATAGAAAGTACAATATTTTTTAAACGGTGTGAGCATGATTGGTATTAATGTACAGTGGGGCCTGGATGTCCATATCACTTAAAGTTACATCCAAGTCCATCAAACACTTGGAGAGTCAAGTGAGAAAATGGCCTATATTGCAAAATTTGGGCACAAAAGTAGAGAAATCTTTCCTCAATTTTGTAATACCTTAGTGAAACTCCATTTGTAATTGTGCAAGCAACACACATCTAAGTTGCTGGTGAACACAGCAGGCCAGGCAGCATCTCTAGGAAGAGGTACAGTCCATGTTTCAGGTCGAGACCCTTCATCAGGACCTCGGCCTGAAATGTCGACTGTACCTCTTCCTAGAGATGCTGCCTGGCCTGCTGCGTTCACCAGCAACTTTGATATGTGTTGCTTGAATTTCCAGCATCTGCAGAATTCCTCGTGTTTGCGTGTAATTGTGCAAGGTCTGGTTCATTTACTAAATGGCAATCTAGGGAGGGCATTACAAGTTCACAAATTGATTCCTGGAGAGGTGAGTTTGTTGCATGAGGACAGATCAAGAAGGATGAATCTATACTCCCTAGAATTTAGATGAATGACTGGTGAAGGTCTCATTGAAATACACAAAATTTTTATGGACTTGATGAAGGATGCAGGGATAAAGTCGGGATGCTTGGAACAAAGGTAAGAAGAATTTCTTTTCCCTCAGAAGGCTGTGAATTTTTTGTCATTCCATCCAAAAGGCCAGAGGTCAATTTTAAGGGAATGAAAATATATTGCATTTAGTGCAGGTGAGTAACACAGAGGTAAAAGATCATCAGTTGAATGGTGCATGGGGCCCATGGCCTACTCGTCCTTCTCTATCATACATTCGATGAGATGAGAGATCTGTTAACTGTGGACAAATTATCTCATGTAATCCTTTCATTCTCATCCCTTCTCTTCTTGGTTAGGGCAAGGATAGAATTCTCACCTGCATCCCCACCAACCTCGACAGTCAATGAATCATCTTTCATCATTTTTACCGTCTTTAACTAAATTGTACACCTGACCCAACTTCCCCTCTCCTTTCTACATTTCAAAGTTTCCTTCAAAACTCCCTAGTTTATGCTTCCTTCCCCACCAACCACTCCTTTCCCTGATGAAACTTTCCCATGTAACCATGGAGATGAAGCACCTGTTCTCGCACACCTTCCCTCCCACTATACGAAGACTCAAACTGTCTTTCTAAGTACTACAGCGATTTGCTGAAACATCTTCCAATCTAGTGTACAATATTCAATATTGGAGAAACCAAATCCTGATTGATTGACCACTTTGTGGGGCTTCTGTGTCCAATCCACGGGGCATCCCTGACTTTCCTGCAGTTTGCCACTTTAATTCTCCATCCTACTCCGACTATGAGCTACATATCAGTGGTCTTCTGCAGTGTTACAGTGGGATTCAAGGCAAGCCTGAGGAACTGAACTTCATCTTCCATCTGGGCACGTTATAGTCTTCTAGACTACATATTAAATTATTCATCTGTTAATAGATTTCATTCTCCATATTGGAATTGGCAATTTCACTATAAGTCATCCATCAGTGATAATGACTCATTTCCTCCATTAGACTGCCCTCCATTTAGCAATATTTTAAACTCCTTTGTCTGCATTATCTCTAACTGCTGCCATTAATTCTGCTACTTATCTTCACTGTAATCCTGACCTCAGCCTATCACAGATATTCCCTTTCTTATACCCACCCCTGCTCTCACCTTCTCTACAAATTAATGCCAACATTGTTTTTCTTTTCTACTTCTGACAAAGGACCCTGGATTTGAAACTTTAACCCAATTTTTATTAACCGACCAGCTGTTCTTATTGTGTTATGTTCTTATTTCAGATTTTTAAATTATTTTACTGTAGTTCAATATTTTAGTGTTTCTTAAGCTACTTCCATTTAAATTAAAAAAATAATTTCTAATAATTTTTGCAGCAATTTATATACCATATCTCAAAATATCAGTGATGTCAGTTCCTTTTACAAACTTGATGGGAACCAAGCTCCTAGCTCTTCATCCATCTTTGGCTTCCTTCAAAGTCTGTTGGGGCATCCAGAATGAAGATCACTGCTACAAAGGACACATTTAGTCTTGCAAGGCATCACCAGGATCTAAGGTTCAGGGAGATTCTAGCTATACATCCATGTCTGGTTAACGTACAGTGGATTCCAGTTAATTGGGACTCATCGGGATCAGTAATTCTTGGACCAATTAAGCGGCTGCCCAAATTAGCCAAAGTTTCATGGAAATAGTTAAAAGCAATAAAAAAGAGAAAATAAAGTTAAAGTCAGAAGTAAATTTATTATCAAAGTAAGAATACCATATACAACCTTGTCATCCATCTTCTTGCAGGCACCCAGAAAACAAAGAATCACAACAGAATCCACACAAAAAAATCACACACAACAAAAATCAAAAATCATTCAAGGCCAAAAAGAGGACCATTTGGACAAGTAATAAACATAAGCACGAGGAAATCTACAGATGCTGGAAATTCAAGCAACATAAATAAAAATTGCTGGTGAACGCAGCAGGCCAGGCAGCATCTATAGGAAGAGGTACAGTCGATGTTTCGGGCCGAGACCCTTCCTGACGTTGCTTGAAGTAATAAACGTGTTTTTTTTCTCAAGTTATACATAAAACATGAGCTGCAAAGTCTCTGAAATTGAGTCCATAGGCTGCGGAGACAGTTCAGTGTTGAGACGAGTGAAGCCGGTTTGGAGCCTGATGACAGCGGGACAACAGCTACTGCTAATCCTGGCGGTGTGGAACCCTACACTACTGCATCTTCTCTCCCCCCCTCCCCTTGCCTGGTGGTTGCAGCGTGAAGAGAGGGAGACTGGTCAAACACGGGCAGATTGGATGGGCTCAGGTGGGGGATCTTGGCTGGCAAGGAGTAATGAGACTGAAAACCAGTTTGTTTTTTGCTCTCGGGCCTTGATGCTTTAACCTGTCTTGATGTTCACCCCAGTGATGTCCGACCCTTGTCTTCAGGTGCCGTAACTGTGTTCTCGAGAGTCAAGTTTGCTGAAACCTTCAAGAGATTGTAAAATCGCTACTTCTTTTAGCCGTTTCAAAAATACATTTCTTGTAAGGAAATAACAGGGCCCGGATTGTAGTGATCATAGTTCAGAAGAAGTAGTAAATGCCTGGTAGTTCTGTGAGCTGCCCGCAAAACCTCACCATATATTGCCAGCGCCATTTAAGTCAGGGGTTGACAACCTTTGTTATGCCATAGAACCCTACCATTGCTGAAGAGTCCGTGGACCCCAGGCTGGGAACCCCCGGTTTAAATGAAATACAGAACAAATTAGAACACCACCAATACTACTACAGTACAATAGTTCCTAATAGTTATCAACGGAAGAATTCCAGTGTATGCTGTCATGTTCTTTAGATTGTAAACGAACAAAATCAGCGCCGACACGTAGTGCAGATGGACTGCCTTCATTGCCTTTCTACATGAAGTCAAAATAAAAAACAAAATAACCAAAAACTACTACTTTTTGAATTGGTGTCTGTTGTCCGTTGGAACAGTGTTCCTCCGGGGGCGCAAAACACACTACCCACGGTCACATACTGTACAAGGCAGATGTAGCAAATATAATTACAATAGCCGAAAACTATTCAGTCACAAAAAAATAAGATCACCCAAGTTCTTGAGCACCATAGCCTGTAAACTGATGTTGCACGGGATATCGTCCCGGACACGAGGAAATCTGCAGATGCTGGAATTTCAAGCAACACACATAAAAATTGCTGGTGAACGCAGCAGGCCAGGCGGCATCAAGAGGTACAGTCGACGTTTCAGGCCGAGACCCTTCGTCAGGACTAACTGAAAGAAGAAATAGTAAGAGATTTGAAAGTGGGGGAGGGAGGGGGAGATCCAAAATTATTGTCCTGGAGTCATGTTTAATATAACACCAAGCACACGCACTACCGCTATTTAAAAACTGCTCTCTCCGTAGAGGCTAACAGCCATACAAAAATGCACGTGACTGACGCTAGTTAGAAACTGCTAGGCAACAGTCCCATGACCTAATTAAGCGGCATAGTGTCCCAAATAAACAAAGGGAATCCTGGCTATTTTCCTGATTGGGTTTTGTTCTTTGAGTTGTCCCAAATAAGCGGTTGCCCTGCTTAACCGAAATCCATGATATTCAGGATGGGTGCAGATGCTCAATGCAAGCAGTCAGCCAAATCCAGCACCGAGGGTAAGGGCCATTACACGTACATGAAAAAGTGAAAAAGCCAGGAAATTTGGATTTTGGTGTCTGGGTGAAGACATCAATGAGAATGGGGTTTGAGATGAATTGTCTTTTCAGATTCAGAACTGGCTTGAGTATGGAAGATGGAGGGTAATGGTTGACGGGACTTAATTGAGCTGGAGGTCTGTATAGTGGTGTTCCACAGGGATCTGTGCTGGGACCTCTGCTGTTTGTGATGTATATAAATAACTGGGATGAAAATGTAGATGGGAGGGTTAGTAAATTTGCGGATGATACCAAGATTGGTGGAGTTGTGGATAGAGTAGAAGATTAGCAGAAGTAACAGCAGGATAGAGATCATTTGCAGATTTGGGTTGAGCTCTGGCAGATAGAGTTTAACCCAGATAAATGTGAGGTGTTGCACCTCAGCAGGGCAAATGTAAGGAGTCAGTACCCTGTTAAGGGCAAGATCCTTAACAGTGTTGTTGAGCAGAGAGCTCTTGGGATCCAAGTTCATAGCTCCTCAAAAGCGGCTACACAGGTCGAAAAGTTGGTTAAGAAGGCTTATGGAATGCTTGCTTTTGTTAGTTGAGGCATTGATTCAAAAGTCAAGAGGTTATGTTGCAACTTTATACAACTCTGGTTAGGCCACATCTAGAGCATTGCTTACAGTTCTGGTCGCCCCACTATAGGAAGGACGTTGAGGATTTGGAGAGGGTGCAGAAGAGATTTACCAGGACGCTGCCTGGTTTAGAAGGCATGTGCTATCACGAGAGGTTGGATAAACTTAGGTGGAAAATATAGAAACATAGAAAACCTACAGCACAATACAGGCCCTTCGGCCCACAAAGCTGTGCCAAACATGGCCTTACCTTAGAACTACCTAGGCTTACCCATAGCCCTCTATTTTTCTAAGCTCCATGTATCCATCCAGGAGTCTCTTAAAAGATCCTATCATTTCCACCCCCACCACTGTCGCCAGCAGCCCATTCCATGCACTCACCACTCTCTGTGTAAAAACTTACCCCTGACATCTCCTCTATACCTACTTCCTACTTAAAACTATGCCCTCTCGTGCTAGCCATTTCAGCCCTGGGAAAAAGCCTCTGACTATCCACACGATCAATGTCTCTCATTATCTTGTACACCTCTATCAGGTCACCTCTCATCCTCCATTGCTCCAAGGAGAAAAGGAGTTCACTCAACCTATTCTCATAAGGCATGCTCCCCAATCCAGGCAACATCCTTGTAAATCTCCCCTGCACCCTTTCTATGGTTTCCATGTCCTTCCTGTAATGAGATGACCAGAATTGAGCACAGTACTCCAAGTGGGGTCTGATCAGGGTCCTATGTAGCTGCAACATTACCTCTCGGCTCTTAAACTCAATCCCACGATTGATGAAGGCCAATGCACCATATGCCTTCTTAACCACAGAGTCAACCTGCGCAGCAGCTTTGAGTGTCCTATGGACTCGGACCCCAAGATCCCTCTGATCCTCCACACTGCCAAAAGTCTTACCATTAATGGTATATTTTGCCATCATATTTGACCTACCAAAATGAACCACCTCACACTTATCTGGGTTGAACTCCATCTGCCACTTCTCAGCCCAGTTTTGCATCCTATCAATGGTCCGCTGTAACCTCTGACAGCCCTCCACACTATCCACAACACCTCCAACCTTTGTGTCATCAGCAAATTTAATAACCCATCCCTCCACTTCCTCATCCAGGTCATTTATAAAAATCACGAAGAGTAGGGGTCCCAGAACAGATCCCTGAGGCACACCACTGGTCACCAGCCTCCATGCAGAATATGACCCATCTACAACCACTCTTTGCTTTCTGTGGGCAAGCCAGTTCTGGATCCACAAACAATGTCTTCTTGGATCCCATGTCTCCTTACTTTCTCAATAAGCCTTGCATGGGGTACCTTATCAAATGCCTTGCTGAAATCCATATACACTACATCTACTGCTCTACCTTCATCTTGTTTTCTTTGGAGCGCCCAAGGCTGAGAGCAGATCTGATAGAGGTTTACGAGGTTATGAGAGGCCTAGACAGAGTGGACAGAGAGGATCTGTTTCCCAGGGTTGAAATATCTAATACCGGGGGAATACAGTGAAGGTGAGGGGGTAGCTTCAAGAGGGATGTGAGGGGTAAGTTTTTATTCAGAGAGTTGTGGGTGCCTGGAATGCACTGCCCAGTATAGCGGCCAAGGCAAATACATTCGAGGCTTTTAAGGTATGTTTGCATAGGCACATGGATGTAAGGAATATGGAGGGCCAAGGACATGGTGTAGGGAGAAGGGATTTGTTTTTGGGTGGTTTTGATTTGCTTTTTAGCTAGCTCAGCACAACATTGTGGGCCGAATGGGCTGTCCTATGCTGTACTGTTTTATGTTCTATTTCCGATGTAGATCATGAGAAATAGAAGCAGTCTGACCCTTCAGGTCTGCTCTATCAAACATGAAATTTACGGCCGACCTTCTGCCTCAGTACTATTTCACAGCACCTCCCCACCTCACTTAATTCCATCACTCTGCTTTGCACGCACACGCTAAGCTTGGACAGAAAGTTCCATACGTTCACCAACCCCTTGAGAGGAGACATTTCCCCTCATCTTGGTTCTAAATTGCTTTTGTTGTGAAACCGTGTTACTTGTTCCTCGACTTTTCAGCCAGGAGAAACAGCCTCCCTGAATCTAGCTTATCGAGCCTTTTAAGAACTTTGTACGTCTTGAGATCTCCTCTCATACTTCTAAACTTTACTCTATTACGCTTTATAAAGCCATTCCTGGAACCAGTATTTTTTTTTTGCTGGAATCCTTCTTTGGCTTCAGAACACTTTGTGTGGTCATGGAGAGGGACTAGACTGAAATATTCTTGAGACAACCTGTATGTTGGTAATTTCTGTGGTCATTGGATAATACTGCCATCTATCTTGGAAACCAAACTGGGAAATCTGAGCTGAATAGTATACAACAGCACCATCTAGCGCCGTCTTGTGGTTTTACCGTCGATGATCACCTTTATGACACAACAGCAACGCATGGAGACGGCACATTGTAATTCAGTATTGATAAATATAAAGCTAGGATTTCCGACCTTAACTGTTCACAACTTATATTCTGGATGGATAGGTTTGTGCACTACATATTTCAGTATCTGATCATCCCACAGCTTTTGTCTTCAGAGAACGAAGGAATGTCTGGTCGTTTGGTAGCCCGGGAGGGCCAGTCAAGATATCACATAAGGACACTGTACTCTCCAACTGGCACTTAGTTCTGAATGTGGAAGAGGGTGATGGTGCTGAAGGGAGTACCGCTGGAGCACAGTCTGTGACCCAATTAGTTACTCAGCTATGCAGGATAGGAAGAGGAATCACGGGGAAGCCACAGTATTATGAGATCTAATAGGCAGGGCGACAGAAAGATTTTCTGAATACAAAAATGATTCAAAGTTAGCTCCCCAGATCCAGGATTAAGCGTGTCTATTCTCATGAAAAATACTCAGCTTGAAAAGTCAATCCTGTTTATCTCTTTGCAGATACTCTCTAGCCCTCCTATCATTTTTTATTTCTTTACTTTTAATTATTAGAGAAATTACAGAATATAAAAACTTGACAGAAAGGTGCTGAGAATCGCTGGCATTGCATCACCGAGTGTCATAGGAACAAAAGCCTTTGATTGTGTGGTTGCAGTATTTTTCTGCTATTGAAGAGGACCATGTCGTTTTTGGCTCTTTTAATCTAACTACTCCATAAGCACGCGTGAGAGAAAGGGAAGCAAGTATATGTATATGAACCCAAGTTAGAAGTGCTGGAAAAACTCAGCTTGACAAACAACATCAGTGGAAAGAGAAACCAGTTAACATCTAGGCTCAAGAGTGTTCTGAGGTCTGAGGAAGGATCTCTGACCTAAAACATTATCTGGTTTCTCGTTCCACAGATGCTACTTCACTGGTTGGGTTCTTCCAGCATTTATGGTTTTTCTGTAAACAAGATAAGCATATTGTGACATTTAATAAAGAACTTCGTATTTTGCAAAGTGCTTAGAGGTTTCATAATTCAAATAACTAATTTTAATTTTTATAGATTGGGTCTAATCCATGATAGAATAATCTCAGAAATGGGCTTACTCTGCCACAATGACTCTATTATGAATGCAGCACAAAATCCTGTTAATACACTCCTCTGACATCCTCTACCCTTCCTGCTTCCCCCCTAATATCTCTAATTCCCAGAGTCGTGAATGTAAACAACCAGGAGCTCAGGCTGCATCTGTGCAAAGAGCATTAGAGCCAATATTTCAGGTGAAGCACTCTTTGTTGGAGTACGTTGTCCTTGTGTTCTTCCTTAACTTTGCCTCCACCTTATACATGGCCAACCCCTTGATCTAGCCATTTCATGTGGCTACTCCAGTCCTGCAGAGTCAGGTAAGGTAAACGTTATTCATTTTCTGGTCTCCTTCACAACTCACACTTATTTTCATTTCCACTTCCTTCACCATCTAACCTGAGAAATATTTCTAACCCAGGAACAAATTCTAAGCCAAATGACTGACAATTATACTTTTAAAATCTCACCTGTACAGATTTTAGAGGCTGTTTGCCATTGTCCTTCACTGTTGAAGATAGGAAGTGATAGAGCAATTGTTGGAATTGGTTGCTTTTTAAATACTTTTATAAGATATTAGTTAAATCAATTCAAGACTAAAAGCATAGTTTTTTTTACTGACATAATTTGTATTTTTGACAATTTGCATCTTTAACAAACTAGTAATTTTCACAGTATGTGGTGGTTTGTCCCCACTTAATGACAGAGGGTGGTATAGCAGTTACATAAAACTTTTCATTTTTTTAATTGGCTGAGTATTAGCACATTATATATGTGTTATAATTGTTTTAATTTTGTAGCCTCTTGATTGGTTATTCTCTGTCTAAGGAATTTTTGTTCTCTCGAGTATAAAGGTGATTGATTTTTCAAAAACACCATATTGAATTTATTGAATTTCTTTCATCTCTGCTTTGCTTCTCAGCTCCTCATTTAGTTTCAAATGCTCTGTATCTTTATTTAAACTTTAAAATAAAAGATCATGAAAATCAAAGTTTCTTGCTCATTCCTGAACTCCTAAAAGAACTCGGATCGAAAATAACTGAGATCTGGCACCATACGGTACAGAAGTGGGTCTATCCGCTCACTAAGTCAACACTGGCTGTCAAGCAACCGTTTACACTAATCCTACGCCAACTCCATTTTATTTTACTCACATACCCATCAATTTCCCTTAGATTCAACCACTTTACCTACATCAGGGCAATTTACAGCGGTCAACCAAAAGATGCCGATCAGCAGAACCCGTGCATCTTGCCAGGAAGCTGGAGCTCCAACAAGTGGAAATGTTTTCTGCACATCCACTCTGTCAAGACCCCTTGCAATCTCATATATGTTTTGATCCCTTACTCAGTTTTACCAGGGTCAATCCCCGTGTTGTGGACCTGGGTTTTGCCCCTTTAGGATGAAGGTATCCAGATTTGAATGGATGTCATGTACATCTGGCTTTACCAGAGCTAGTACGGAAGCATCATGCTCTCCCCTGCCAGAATTACTCCAGGATAATCTTATTTCCCAGCTTCCTTTTTCCATTAAGCAGAAATTTTCCAAAAACCCTGATAATTAAAACAAAAACTACAGATGCTCAAAATCCGAAGTTAAAAAACAGAGAATGCTGCAAAAAATGTCTTTACTTAAAACGCTCTTCCTGCCTCTTCCACGCACACTGCCAAAATTAAGTCTATGGACTAAGAGCTGGCTCCTGTTTTTCCCTCCTTCCCTTTTACTCATTAGGTTACAGCCCATCTCTATAAACATCCAGCCTAACCTGAAATTGTGTACAGAAGAGATGCCATCATCATGATGAGTGCGATCATGGACTTGACCATGATTGTTTTGGCAATTTTTTTCTACGGAAGTTGTTTACCATTGCCTTCTTCTGGACAGTGGTCTTTGCAAGACGGTGTACCCAAGCCATAATCAATACTCTTCAGAGGTTATCTGCCTGGTGTCAGTGATCGCATAACCAGTGGCTGCTCATACGACAATGCCACTGATAAGGGGGTTAAGCAGGTGCTACACCTTGCCCAAGACTGACCTGCAGGCTAGCACACAGAAGAAGTGCCTTACACCTCCTTTGGTAGAGATGTATCTCCACCTTGCCACGCACCACACAAAGAAGGGTATTGTAATGAAAAATGCAACGAAGCTATGCATTGACATATCAGAAAGAATAAAAACATAAAGAATCCTTTGTAACAGATGTGTTGCATGGAATAGAACAGGGATGGTTTAAAATAAACAGCATGTGCAATTTTTACAACAAAGTAATTGAACACCCTGTAAAAATTAATAAACCTGATTCTGATTAATTATGAGATGTATTTACAGAACTGATGCAGCGTGGGCTACTCAGTATAGATCACTGACTTCAGTGTAAGGTAGCAAAGGGGTAAATGCAGTGAGAGCAGGAACAATAACAGTCAAGTCAGACAACTTGATCCATTTATATTGCAACTACCGCTTGCGGCTCATGCTGTTCAGCTGCTTTATAATTATTACAACCAGAAGGTGGTGCTGAATGTACAAAGTAATAGATATATGAGGATCTATGCGTGCCACGGTGAATTTTAATAATTCCTTCATGTCTCCTGCTTCCATTTTGGCAGGAACCTCACGTATGTGCAAAAGTAGAATTTCCACCAAAGATAAAATGGGCACGGCTGTAAAATCCTTAGAGTATTGTATAGTAAGTTCAGAGAGTGCATGTGGTAACGTCTGTATTAACAACTTAAATCCAGCAAGTCAAGTGTTACTTGGGCACTTTGGAATTTGGATTGTCTGTTCTGGTTGTGAATTCTACTGGATTGTAACACTAAATCCAACAGGTCCCAAAATCTCTCTTGTGGGGATTCTGGAGAGTCATCTCCTATCAATTTAGAACAGTTCTCTATATCCAACTCACAGACAAGAGAAAATCTGCAGATGCTGGAAATCCGAGCAACACACACACAAAATGCTGGAGGAACTCAGCAGCCCAGGCAGCATCTAGGAAAAGAGTACAGGAGACGTTTCAGGGTCCAAATTGCAGTTTTAGGCTTATGCAATTTTTAAAGAACACTAAAATTGTGATGCTAATGTGTCTGAAAACCAAAAGATACCATTAATAATTACTAATGCAAGAAAATTATTCAACACCATAGGCAAAGCAATATATTGAATAAGAAAATTAAATTACACACCTTGGCAAAATTTGGTAAGAACTGGGTTACTGGTCATTAAGGATGAGATGAGACTGTCTAGTTAGTGGATCTTATACCTCTAATCATACTACTGATGAATCAAGTCCTACTGCAGAAGAGAAAGTGAGGAGCAGGCATAGAGGAATAAGAGGAATGGGCGCTAGAGATAAACGAAGTATACACCTTGACTGTGAAAACTGAGACAGTGTTACATGAAGACACATAGCATGTCAGAGGATGATTTCAACTCCACAGGCTATAAATTTATTAAGTAAAATGAATGATTTGCAACCTTTTCAACAGTTGCACACACCAACCACTCAAGTTCAGAGCATGTTCAAACTGTAAATAAACATGTATTGTGTGATGTCATGTCTGGAGCTCTCAAAGAATCAATGATTAACCACAGTTTTGTGGAAGTAGTGGTAAGGCAAAGGTTAAAGACTAAGATAGCCTGGGGCAGTTGTAGTCAAGTGACACCTTTGAAGTGAGATCACTGGAGACACCTCTGCTTACTGCAGACAGATAGGCTGGGGTGACTGCAGCAGTGTCTGTTCAAGGCAGACAAGCCAGACCTCTGTAGTCAGACTTATTCAGAAAGTTGTTCTCAAAACATGGTGTCCATTTACACAGTAGGGGTGCCAGAGACATAAGAGATAAGAATATTGGAAGAATGTGAAATATACCCAACGACTATGGAACAATTGTCTTAACTTAATTTAAAATATCATCAGCTGTCTGCTTGAATTTTGATCGACTTCAAAACCTCTATTGTGAATGGCAATTGATCCTGCAAACAATAAATTCAACATATACAATTGAAGAAGTGGACAATATCTATGACTGATAAGACAATTCTGTACAAAAATAACAAGTTTTCTGTCCTGGCTCTTGAACTGTGTGGGCGACAGGGGTCCATGCTTTTGTCCTTAAGCACAAGTAAAATAAAAGGAATGCTTGAGCTGTAAGAATGCATGTGTTCTGGACCCAGTTATTTTAGCTATTTTATTTTATTATTTGTGACAACAGTTTCAGATGAATTCTTACAATGACTTAGAGTGCTGGCACGGATATGTGAGCGGGCAGCTCACTCCTGGAGTGATAACTTGGAGATTGTGGTGGTAGAACAAGGCATCCAGAGAACAATTCAGACTACTTGGTAATGCCTTATCTCCAAAGAAAGTATGGATACTAAATAGAAACCTGGTCATTTTTAACCCCCTCAACCCCTGCAGTGATTTCTACTGAAAAAGACTCTACATTGAACAGTACTAATAGTGTGTAGTGGTTAACCAAATTATCACTGAATTAAATTTACAATCCTTATTAATGGCGTGCAGTTTTTTCACCTTAGGACTTTACACTGCTATTGAAACCAACATTGCACACAGTATTCCAGGTTTATTTTCACAAAAGGCCAATAAGCTTTGCAGAAAGACCTGCTTGCAATAAAAGCCAGCATACCATTTTCTTTCCTAACCTCTTGCCTGCCGAATATTTACATACTAACTTCCTGTGCTTGGTGTATCAGGGCATCTAAATCTCTTAGAACTGTACTTATTTGCTTCTTGCCACTAATGAAATACTATTCTTCTTTGCTTTCCAGCTATAGTAATGTTCCACAGGGATCTGTTCTGGGACCCTTGCCGTCTGTGACTTTTACAAATGACTTGGATAAGGAAGAGGAAGGGTGGGTAAGTTAACAAAGAATATACAACATGGAAATTTACAGCACATTACAGGCCCTTCAGCCCACAATGTTGTGCTGACCATGTAACCTACGCTAGAGACCGCCTAGAATTTCCCTAGCGCATAGCCCTCTATTTTTCTAAGCTCCATGTACCTATCTAAGAGGCTCTTCAAAGACCCTATTGTATCCTTTTTCACCACCGCTGCTGGCAGTGCATTCCACACACCCGCCACTCTCTGTGTGAAAAAGTTACGCCTGACATCTCCTCGCACTTTAAAACTATGCCCCCTTGTATTAGCCATTTCAGCCCTGGGAAAGGGCCTCTGGCTATCCACATGATCAATGCCCTTCATCATCTTATACACCTCTATCAGGTCACCTCTCATTCTCTGTCGCTCCAAGGAGAAAGGCCCAAGTTCACTCAACCTATTCTCATAAGGCACACTCTCCAATCCAGGCAACATCCTTGTAAATCTCCTCTGCACTCTCTCTATGGTATCCACATCCTTCCTGTAGTAAGGCAACCAGAACTGAACACCGTACTCCAAGTGGAAAGTTTAGAGAGTCTGTAAATAATTTGAAGGTTGGTGATGTTGTGGGTAGTGCAGAAGGTTGCCTTAGGATACAGTGGGATCTAAGTAGAATGCAGAATTGGGCAGAGAAGTGGCAGACAGAGTTCAATCTAGGAAAGTATGAAGTGATACACTTTGGAAAATCAAACTTGTAGGCGGAGTACAAGGTTAAAGGTACGATTCTCAGTAATGTGGAGGAACATTGCTAAGGACTTTGAGGTCTAAGTACATAGATCTTCAAACATGCCATGCAGGTTGATAGAGTGGTTAAGAAGGCATATGGTGCGTTGGCCTTCATTAGTTACGGGGTCGAGTTCTAGAACCGCGAGGAATGTAGCAGCTATATAAAACTCTGATCAGACCATGCTTACAGTATTGTGTTCATTTCTGGTTGCCTTGTTATGGTGATGAGGTGGAGAGTTTAGAGAGGGTGCAAAGGAGTTTTGCCAGGATGCTGTCTGGATTAGAGTACATGTCCTATGAGGAACAGTTGAGCAAATGAGGGATTTTCTTTTTGGAGCAACAGAAGATGAGAGACAATTTGACGGATGTGTATAAGATTATGAGAGGCATATATAAAGTGGACAGCCAGCAGTTTTTTACCAGGGCAGCAAAGGCCAGTATCAGAGGACATCTGTTTAAGGTGAATGAAGGAAAGTTTCAGGAAGATGTCAGAGGTGGATTTTTTTATACAGAGTAGTGGGTGTCAGAGTAGTGGTGGTGGGGGCTGATACAATAGGGATGTGGACCTATGAAAAATAGAGAGTTTTCGGCTGTGTTGGAGGCAAGGGCTAGATTGATAGTGGAGTACATTTATAAGGGTTGGCAAAATGTCATTGGTCAAAGGTCTGTATGTTGCTGTACTGTTCTACATTCTATGCTGTCCTCCCCTTTCCACTCAAGTAGCACAGGCCAGTTTCTCAGCAAGGATACTGGTTCCCCTCCAGTTTAGATACAGCTGGCTTTTTGTACAAATCTCACCTGGCCTCGAAGAGAGTCCAATGATCCACAAACCTGAAACCCTCCGCCCTGCACCAGCTCATTAGCCACATGTTGAACTGTGCCTGTCTCTATTTCTCACCTCAGTAGCATGTGGCATGGGTAGGCATCCTGAGACTTCACTGTGGAAATCCCGAGCAACACACACTCACGGTGCTGGCAGGACTCATCAGGTCAGGCAGAACCTATGGAAATGAACAAGCAGCTGACGTTTCAGGACAAGACCCTTCTTCAGTACTGGAAAGGAAAGGGGAAGATGCCAGAATAAAAAGGAGGGGGGAGGGGAAGGAGGACAAGCTAGAAGGAAATTGGTGAACCCAGATGACTGGAAAGGTAAAGGGCTGGAGAAGCAGGGATCTGATAGGAGAGAGTGTGGACCATGAGAAAGGGAAGGAGGAGATGCACCAGGGGGTGGAGATTGACAGGTGAGAAGAGGTAAGGACCCAAAGTGAGGAATAGAAGAAGAGGGAAGGGGGAGAGGAAAAAAATTACCGGGAAGAGAAAACAACATTCGTGCCTTCAGGTCGGAGGCTACCTAGGTGGAATATGAGACATTACTCCTTCACCCTGAAACGTTGAAATGGGAATGGAGATAGGAATTAAAATGGTTGGCCACCGGGGAATTCTGCTTTTGGCAGGTGGAGTGGAGGTGCTCGACAAAGTGGTCCCCCAATTTGCGTCGAGACTCACCAATGTAGAAGAGGCTGCACCAGATACGATAGACAACCCCAACAGATTTACAGGTGAAGTATTACCTCTGACTAGCACTGTCCTGCTGAAAGGTCTCGGCCCGAAATGTCGACTGTTCATTTATTTTCTAGATGTTGCCTGACCTGCTGAGCTCCTCCAGCATTTTGTGTGTGTTGTCCATTTATTTGTCTTTTTAAGAAAGTTTGTTATTACAGGTTTGCCAACCTTTCTGATCTACCAGCTGGAATCTCAAGTGTCCTCAGCAGACTACGAGTGGTCTTGACCAATACATTAGAACATCACTAAGCTGATGAGCAATTTGTTTTCATTAATCTTAATTGCAAACACATCTTTCCATGAACAATATTAGAAGAATACTGTCAATATGGCACTTCATAAGTTGTGATATACTGTAAACTGTTCATTTATCTCACTGCATATTTAGTACATAATTATAAATAACATACAATACTATGCAAGAGTTTTAGACACATATATATAGCTAGGGTGCTGAATACTTTTGCAAAATACTGTAGCAATTTTATGTATCTTCACTGTACTGCTGCTGCAAAAAACAACAAATTTCATGACATATTTGAGTGATGATAGACTTGATTCTGATATGGGTCTGTATTGTGGACTGAGAATGGGAAGGGGAAGGGGAGGAGAGAGGGGAGGGAGCAGGAAGCACCAGAGAGATATTCTATAACGATCACATATCCGAGTATTTGGAATTAAATGTCCTTGCTGGTGTCTTGGGGCTGTGTGTGTCTACACCCGCACCACCCCTCGCCCCGGCACTCCTTCTCTGCCACCTGTCCCACACCCCTCCTGTGTGAATCTATCGCTCTAAAAAATATCGAATGGTTAATTGAGCCTACATGGGTTCTTAAGGAGAAATCAAGATAATCCTACCTCTCTGCTTCATCTCATACCCCCAGGGGTGCAGCAGTAGCCGGAGCGCACCCAGCACATCCTTAAGAAAAAGGCCGAAATAAACAAGTTAATTAATTAGGTACCGCCCAGAAGCCAGTTTTCATTACAGGAATTGAGGTGGAGAGGGTGAATAACTTTAAATTCTTCGGCATTAAGGATCAACATTTCTCTCTCTGAGAAGTTTCCTGGGACCAGCACATAACTGTCATTACAAAGAAAGCACGGCAGTGCACATACTTTATTACAAGTTTGTGTAGATTCAACATGTCACTTCAATCCTGACAGCCCTGTCTTTTCAGCCTGTCTGGGCTGGCATTTAAATTGACCGAACAATGGAACAGCTAAAGGCTCCAGCGCCCTGGAAAGAGGAGTGAACATCGCGTAGAGCAAGTGAAATCGGCAATCGCCTCTGATCTGGGCCGACATTTACGTGCCGGGCGGCACCTAATTAATTAGCTTGTTTATTTCGGCTTTTTTCTTAAAGATGTGCTGGGTGCGCTCCAGCTACCGCTGCACCCCTGCATACCCCTGCAATATTTTCTCCTTAGTTATCTTCTAAGGCTATTTATGAATACACTTCCACTGTCTCAGGTAAAATAATTCCCCAGTTATATACAATAATTCTAAAAACCTGAGCACAGAACACACCCAAACAACACAATGTAGTACCTTGGGTGTACTGAACAAATGTATGGTCCTCCATCTGTCCTCTATTTCATAGTGAAATGTTGAAGAGTAGCAGGGAGAATTCTCCTCACCAATACAAATCCCTTACCAACATCACTAACACACGTTGCCTCATCAGTGTTTGTTGGATCCAGCTGTATCATAATTGGATGCAATGATTTCTTCAATACAATAACAATGTCTCAATAATATTAATTTGCTGACAAGATGCTTTGAGGTCAAGAAAGGAACTTTTAAAATCCATCTCTTGCTTTTTTTCCCATTGAGACATTCCTGGGGACATGTGGTGGCCTCCCATGCATGGAGCTATGGAGCTTAAAGATCTTAGTTTATAACTTGGCTTGAATGATACATAGTACGTCTGTGAGTAGGCATTGAAACAGTTTATTTTGAACTAAGAGAGTTTTAAGAAATAAGACTTAAGACATAGGAGCAGAATTAGGCGATTCAGCTCACCAAGTCTGCTCCACTATTCCATCATGGCTGATCCTGGAACCCACTCAACCCCATACACCTGCCTTCTTGTCATAGCCTTTGATGTCCTGACCAAACGGGAAACTATCAATTTTCACTTTAAGTACGTATACCCACGGTCTTGGCCTACATGGCTGTCTGAGGCAGAGCATTTAACAGATTCACTACTCTCTGGCTAAAAAAAATTCCTCCTTATCTCTGTTCTAAAGGGCTGTCCCTCAGTTTTGAGGCTGTGCCCTCTAGTTCTGGATGTTTGAACCTTCTCCCCATTTAGATAGTAGTCCGCATTATTGTTCCTTTTACCAAAATGCATTATCATACATTTCCCAACACTGTATTCCATCTGCCAATTTTTTGCTCATTCTTCCAACTTGTCTAAGTCCTGCTGCAATCGTAGTGCTTCTTCAACATTTACTGCCCCTCCTCCGCAGACTTCACCACAAAGCCACCAACTCCATTATCTAGATCATTGATAAACAAGGTGAAAAGTAGCGGTCTCAATACTGACCCCTGAGGTACACCACTAGTCCCTGGAAACCAACCAGAAAGGCCCCCTTTATTCCCACTTACTGCCTCCTGCCTATCAGCCATTCCTCTGTCCATGAAAGTATCTTTCCTGTAATACCAAAGGATTTTATCTTGTTAAGCAGCCTCATGTGAGGCACCTTATTAAGTGCCTTTTGAAAATCCAAGTAAATGACATCCTCTGCCTCTCCTTTGTCCACCCTGCTTGTTACTTCCTCAAAGAACTTTAACAACTTTGTCAGGCAAGATTTCCCTTTACAGAAACCATGCTGATTTTGACTTATTTTATCATTAGTCTTCAAGTACCCCAAAACCTCATCCATAATAATGGACTCCAACACTTTCCCATCCTCTCAAGTTAGGCTAACTGGCCTATAATTTCCTTTCTTTTGTCTTACTCCCTTCTTAAAGAGTGGAGTGACATTTGCAATTTTCCAGTCCTCCAGAACTATGCCAGAATCAAGTGATTCTTGAAAGATCATAACCAATGTATCTAGTACCTCTTCAACAACCTCTCTGAGGACTCAAGGATGACTGGTCCAGGTGACTTATCCACCTTAAGATTTTTCAGTTTGCCTAGCACTTTTTCCTTTGTAATAGCAATGGCAATCATTCCTGCTCTCTGACACTCACAGACCTATGGCCACACTGTGAATGTCTTCCACAGTGAAGACTGATGCAAAGTACTTATTAAGTTCATCTGCCATTTCTTTGTCCCCCATTACTACCTCAACAGCATCATTTTCCAGTGGTCCAATGTCAACTCTCACCTCCCTTTTACTCATTACATAACTGAAAAAAACTTTTAGTATCCTGCATTGTATCATTGGCTAGTTTGCCCTCATATTTCATCTTTTCCTTTTTTATAGCTTTTTTAGTTGTCTTTTGTTGGATTTTAAGAACTTCCTAATCATCCAACTTCCCACTCAATTTTGCTACATTATATGCCCTTTCCTTGGCTTTTATGCAGTCCTTAATTTCCCTTGCCAGCCACGGTTGCCTAGCACCGGCATTTGAGAGCAACTTCTTCTGTGGGACTTATCTATCCTTGTGTCTTTCAAACTATTCCCTGAAATTTCAGCCATCTCTGCTCTGCCGTCATCCCTGCCAGTATCCCCTTCCAATCCACCTGGGCAAGCACCTCTCTCATGCCTCTGCAATTCCCTTCATTCCATTGCAATACAGATATGCTTGTATGTGCTTTTCTCCATCTCAAGTTGCAGTATGAATTCAATCATATTATGAATACTGTCTCCTTAGGGTTCCTTTACCTTAAGTTCCCTAATAAGATCTGGATTATACTCAACACCCAAGCTAAGATTGCCTTTCTCCGAGTAGGCTCAAGCGATCCCTCGCGATCCGACACCAACCTAATTTTCCCAATCCCCTTGCATACTGAAGTCCCCCATTACAATTGTGACATTACCCTTATTACATGCCCTTTCCAGCTCCCTTTGCAATCTCAACCCCACATCTTGGCTACTATTTGGAAGCCTATATATGATTCCCATAATTTTTTTTACCCTTGCAGATCCTTAATTCTACCCACAAAAATTCAGCATTCTCTGACCCTGCGTCAGCACTCTCTAAAGATGTAATTCCATCTCCTACCAACACAGCCACACCACTGCCTATGCCTTCCTGCCTGTCCTTTCAATACAAAGTGTATCCTTTGATGTTAAGCTCCCAACTGTGACCTTCTTTCAGCCATGACTCAGTGATGCCCACAACGTCATACCCACCAATCTCTAATTGTGCCACATTCGTCCACCTTATTCCAAATACTACAGCACCTTCAGTCCTGCATTCTTCACCCTTTTGAATTTTGCCTCTGTGGTACAATTTAACTCTTTGCTCGGTCTGAATTTGTACCCATTCATTGGATTGTCCTTCCTTACACCCAGCATCTACATGTAAACCTGCTGACTCGTCCTCAGCTCTATCATCCTGGTTCCCATCCCCCCGCCATATTAGTTTAAACCACTCCCGACAGCTATTGCAAACCTGGCTGCAAGAATATTGGTCCCCCTCGGATTCAAGTGCAATCCTTGAGCTTTCAGATTCTGGAACACATTTAATGCCTACTTTAAAAATTGTGCTCTCAGGCTGTACTTAAATCTTATGTATTACCCAACTGAAACAAAGTTGTATAATCTGAGTGACATCTACAATAAAAATATATGCTCATTATTTTCCTAAAGGCAGTATTATACTCAGATTTATTGCGGCAGCAGCTGGTGTTTGATCCTAGATTTCAAATTCCACAAGTAGGAACAGGAAGCATGTTTTAGCCAGTGTAGAACTAACTCCGGTCTAGTGTCCTACCCGATTTTGATGCACCCAGCTTTGGGGGAGTGCCCGGTGAAGATGTAAATTTGCATTAGTCACCGCACGTTGAGGAATCGGGCACATTATCAAGTAACGATCTCCTGTTTTATGGGATCAAAGCGAGTGGAATGTAAAAGCGGTGACGCTGATTTTAATGTTGGTTCTCTTGTATAAACGAGATTAGCGACAATTATTGAAATTTTCTGCCCAGTACAGCGAGCATGCTGTTGCTCTTTATTTTGAAGGATTTTTCGTTACGGTATGCTGCAGCAAGCATTTGCCGATTTGCAGCAGTGAGGATATCCCCCCCCCCACAAGGTTCAATGAATTAATGCCAACGTATCACCCTTTTTATGGGCAGGCCTGGGATTTATGAGTTTACCAGGACTCCAGGGGAAGCTTTGAATGGCTGTAGGCAGGAGGCTTTGTCCCCACCCAGAACAGCTGCGTGCATCTGGCTGGAGGCAAAGCCATGAAAGCGGGCTCCTGTCCTGTTACCTGTATTAAGGCATGCTGGAGGTGGGGTGAGCGGCACGATAGCGTAGTGGTTTGACCCGGATTTAATCCCCACCGCTGTCCGTGGGGAGTTTGTATGTTACCTACACGGGACCGCATGGGTTTCCGCCGGGTGCTCCGGTTCCCCCCCGCCCCCCGCATTCTAAAGGTAGGTTAATTGGTCAGATGGGCGCAATTGGGCGCTGCGTGGGCTGTTCCCCGTGCTGTATCTCTAAGTAAAATAAATAAGAGAGGAGGGGAAAGCAGGCAGTGGAAGGGGATAAGGAGCATGGAAGGTAGGTGTCCAGGGGATTGGAGTGGGGAGAGATTGGGTCTGGTAAATGAGTTCCAAGTGAAGAGAGAGGACGGAGAAACACGTAACCAAAACATCTGGCCAGACTTTCTAAACTACACACCAGGCACACATCGCTTTTGCTCAGTCCGTACCACTCATCAGTGGCGGCCCTCCAGGACAGTGGTGCCAGAGAGTCTGAACAATGGAACTGTATAATTTATGACTGGTGTCTCAAAGCACCTCCAAGATAATGACCTTGCATCCAAGGTAATTATATGCCAATTCATCATGCCTTTATATTCATGCAACTGTTAAAACTTTTCACTACGCTAGTGTCTGACCTATGTTTTTCTTTCTGTGCATTTTATTGTCCTCCCAGGCTGTGTATCCCTTGATTTGATTTAGAAAATATGCTTGTCCTACTTTAGGGCCTTCATTTGTTTGCAAAGGCAGCATGCCAGACACCTGGCTAATTGCTGAGGGCCTGTAGCTTAATAATTTAAATCAAGAGGCTATCCCTTTACAGGCTGCTTCCAGGTATGCTTACACATATTAAAAATACTGTGTTTTCCATAACAGCTGAAAAAACATAAATGATCATTAAATAAGGCCCAATTTGTTCAAGAAAGGCTAAGGTATGTTGAATATTACACTGGAGTAGAAATTTGCCCTAATGTATGTACTGAATGCCAAATATTAAAGGTTATGTGAACTATATCCTGCTGACCATAGGAGCTAAATTTCAGAAGCTAAGGACAGCCTGCATTTACCACCATTATGTGCGTGGGTGAAGTTGTCTGTAAAGTTTATATAGACATACAGAGAAAAGCAACTTTAAAGCTAGCTGTGCTATGAGAAAGGATCTAGTGCTTTCCCAGAATATATGACAAATAAACTTTTCTCAACTGTTATCAATGACAAACTCTGCCATCAGGGATTATGCCTGGGCATGTCTCGTCCAGTGGTATATATACTGTACCCCCGTCATCCGTCCCTCCTGATTGGTTAGTCCACATCCAATCGGGTTTCCTGCTACTCTACTCTTTTTTTTTCTCCAGTCCTCCTGAAGTGCCCGAACTGTTGACTGTACTCTTTTCCATTGATGCTGTCTGGCCTGCTGAGTGTTTCTCTTGTTTTCAGTGTCCCACCTTGCTTATTATCAAATTACAGTTTTTACTTAGAGCGAAACCTTCATCTTTGCTCAAATTCTTTTTCTTTAGTTTGATTTCAATGGCTTCCTTCCAGGCGGTCCCAAAAGCCATTCGCATGGCACAGTAGTTTTGTGTGATTGAAGTCAATCATTGCATTGTCATAAATTGCAATATTCCCAGTGTTCTTGAGCTATTGGGTGTCTCATCTGTAAGGTGTTATGCACAATAAGACCTGCATTGAAATTAGTTCTGTTAATTCCATTAATTAGCAATATAAATTCAGTTCATGCTATTGCAAGGAAAACATAAACACAAATGACTATATAAAATAGCAACACTTGGAAATTATGCAACAGTAATAGGTAAGTATAATTTTCTTTGCCAGGAAAATGTTGAGAATTTTTCAATCGTTTCAAGGTGAGCCAAATTGGGAAAAAAAAGTCCCAGATGTGTTGAACAAGGATTTGCTGTAAGAAAAAGAGACATCAATTTCCCAGGGCTTCCTCTCATTTAATGACTGAGGGAAAAAATAAAACCTTGGATGGAAGCATTTTCTGACTATAATTAATTCCAGGCATTTTCTAATGCTGGCCAATGAAGGAAATTTGATTTGATTGAATCATGACATTTTATACTGATATGGAATATTTTAATTTAAAACTCCGGAAAGAGATTGGACTAGAGTCATCTTACAGTCGCTTGGCTCTTGATTTTTGGAGCCATTGAGCTCAGTAACACCATTTGCTGCTCTCTCCAGTTTAGTGATTTTTTTAAAAAATTGCAGTTGATAACAAATTTACTTTCCTTAATAAGAACCAATTCCTCAGAAAGTAATCTATTTTTTACACTGGGAAATGAAGTATTATTGGTAGTACTTTATTGACGTAAGATGGTCACAGGAGTAACATTGAGAGTGATCTGACAAGTTGCATCTCCATCTGGTATGGGAGCAGCTGAGCATTGGACCGGAATTCCCTACAAAGCACTGTGAGAACAGCTGAGAGGATCATGGGGGTCTCACAGGAACATTTATCAGAGCCATTAGTATTGTTAAGGATCCCACCCATCCATCCAGCAGCTCTTTGACTTTCTACAATCAGGCAGGAGACTACGATGCATAAAAACAAGACAGAATGAGAAACAGTTTCTTCCTCCAGGATATCAGGCTTCTGAACTCCCTGCCACACCATGTTCGAAGTGTCACTGGTTAATCTGTTCCATACCTTACAATATTTAATACTAATGCACTTTATGTGTGATTCATCTGTAGCTTTTATCTTTACCTTCATAAGTTATCGGGTGTTATGTGTGTTATGTGTACTACTGTGCTTTATAACCTGGTTCGGAGAAATGTCTTGTTTCTATATACATTATATGGTTATGTACATGACTTATGGAGAAGAGGAGTTCGGCGGGCAATAAAATGGATGAGTTCACGGCGCTAGCCAGGCGTCAGAGAATATTTCGGGAGTGCAGTGTTATGTGTTTCACTGGAATGGGGATGCACGAGGACATACCCGATCAAAACTTCTCCATGGACGGCTTCCAGACCGTTCGGGCTGACCGGAAGTGCACTGAGAGCAGTAAGCGTAAAGGAGTTGGGTGCTTACTGTTCTGGTTAACAACAGATGGTGCAATCCGGGTCATAGTACGATCGAGGAACGTGTTTGTAGACCAGATATTGAACTTTTTACTGTTGGACTTCGGCCATATTCCACCGAGATACAACACTGGGAGGTCGTTCCTGCCTGTGGTCATCGAACTTGCAGCTCCTCCCGTAGAGGGTCAGACACCCTGAGCCAATAGACTGGTCTTGGACTTATTTTCCATCTGGCACAGTTTGCATTTTGTTGTTTGATTGTTTGTGGTTTTTGTATTGCTATATTTATGCTCTATTCTTGGTTGGTGGGGCTGTAATGAAACCCAATTTCCCTCGGGATCATTAAAGTATATCTATCTATCTATCTATATCGTTAAATGACAATAAACTTGACTTGACTTGACATCTTGGCTCCAACTGCAGTTTTTTGTTGAGTGTGAGTCTTGCACAGTTGTGCTCACTTGAGTCTTTCTTATGTCACTGGAATAAGTTGAGGAAGTCTATAACGCTGGCTGTGGTGGTAGAGAGAGCATCAGTGGCTGAAATAGGATCAGAGGATGGAGGTGGATTGAAGGATCCTGGAGGGCCTGAAACGTAAATCTGGAAAAATATTTAGCGCTTATACTTTGTGATAAAATTCCAGCACTTGTGTAAAGTTGTTACAATTTCTGATAGAATTTCTAGGTCACTTGTTTCACATTTCTAGAACTGCATTGAAAGAACTGTGGGGAAAGATTGAGGAAGGGGGGTTAATTGGGTCATTTTTTTCAAGGGTCTGGTGGTAACACAGTAGGCCAGTCTCTTGCTTGTATATTCTATTACTTGTGTTCCCTTAGTTTTCTGCACAATACTTCTGAAGATCAGTTTCCATTCATGAATTGCGTATGCCATGTCTGTTTTATTTGTGAGTACTTTATATTTCTTACTGTTAAAAGTAAATTTACCATTTGTTCATTCGGTTGCAGAGTTGACTGGAAGCATTTTGGAAGTTCTTTTCCCCCCTGCCATTCTTGTATTTGCAGCTTTCAGAAAATCAAATTTAGAATTGGTCTTGAACTTCAAACACTAAATGCTGGAGAAACTCAGCAGCTGAGACAGGATCTAAACAGTCAATGTTTTGGGCTAATACTCTTCATCAGGACGAGAAAGAAAGGTGGAAGAAGCCAGAATAAAAAGAGGGGATGAGGGAAAAGGTTGATATTGAACTTGCTAGATACAGAAAGCCTTTGGACACACCACATGCCATGTTTCTCCAGAATAAAAACACATTCCTTTATACACATCCTGCCTGACCTGCTGAATTCCTCCAGCATTTTGTGTGTGTTGCTTTGGATTTGCAGCACCTGCAGAATTTCTTGTGTTTGCATAGATACAATCTGTTTCATTGTTTGTTAAAACTGGTTACTCCTTTTTTTATTGCTATTTTGTGCTGTTGTCATCGGGACAGACTGGTCCTGCAGCCTGTAGTCTGTGAACAACACAGTGCTAAATCAAACTGAACTGAACTGTGGTTTGAGGTTTTATATTCTGTGTTTTTCGTTCATTTTTTTGATGTTTACACATTGGGTGTTTGATGTTCCCTTTGAACAGGTTCTGTGGTTTTTATTTCTTGTTTCATGGTTGTTTGTAGGAAGACAAACCTCATGGTTGTATACTGCATATGTACTTTGAACTTTGAAAACATGGCATGTTTAGTCAGGATTGCTGAAAATAGAAAAAAGATGACACCACATATGTTGCACAAGTAGAAAGAAATCAGGAAGGTTTTTAAAAGCAAAGGAATGCAGATGTTGAAAATCAAAACAAGTGCTGGAATTACTTATCAGGCTGGGCAGCACTTGTGGAGTGATAAGCAGTTTGATGACCTTTTTTCAGAGCTAGCTAAAACTTAGAAATCTAACATGCATTTGCAGGCATGTGGAGGGGCGGAGGGAATTCTCAGATAGAATGATGCAAATAGTGTTGAAAGGGTTGTGAAAGCTTGCCAATCACAACTGGTCTGTAAGGACGAATGAGGAGAGAAGGGAAAGAAAAACAACACAGCAGCTGTTAAGGACAAAATGAAATGAAAGTGGGTGCTGGAAATACCCAACAGATGAATGAATGAATGAAATTTATTTCAGTCAGTACAAACATAACAAAAAGCATCATTTTCAATGATGATTTCATAGGACAAAATTACAACAAAAAACAATAGATATTCTTTAAAACAGACCGAAAGGGTGTAGGCTGAAACTACAACTTATTGTGCCTACCCCTCTTACTTATCTGGCGTCAATCATCACATCAAAACAAAAAATTTCATAATCTTTTAACACAAAATCCAATTCCAAGTATCACTTATTTACATTACTCCCATTCATTTTAAACCATGTATTTTATATTTGTTCATTAAATCATTTTAAAATAATTTTTTAACCTTGTTAAGTGTGGTGTATGTTTTTAAATTCTCACTACAACTGTTCCATAGATTCACACCTCTAACTGAAATACAATGATTTTTTACATTTGTTCTTATCCTTTGTTTTTGAAATACAGTATACATGTTCCTCTCAAATCATGTTGACTTTCCCTCATTTTAAACAACCTTTGGATACTTCGTGATAGCCGTCCATTTTTTACTTTATACATAGCTTGTATTATTTTAAAATCTACGAAATCTCTGAATTTTAAAGTGTTTAGTGGAATAAATAGTGGATTGGTTGGCTCATAATAACTTGCCAATACCTGCCAAAAGAACATCTGCAGGCATTCTGACCTCTGCAAGGGACTGGCAGCTGTTGGTGGACCTCGAACGGCAGCTGAAGTTCCCCAACCATATCGCAGCCACCACCCTGTGATCAGACATTGTCCTAGTGTCTGAGTCTACTAAGCAAGTGGTGTTGCTGGAGCTGACAGTCCCATGGGAAGATCGCTTGGAAGAGGCCTTTGAAAGGAAGCTCTCCAAGTACGCAGGACTGGTCAGCAACTGTCAGCAGGCTGGATGGAGAGCGAGGTGTCTCCCAGTGGAGGTTGGTTGTAGGGGATTCGTAGCCCATTCTTTAGTTAGAGCCTTCAGCGTTTTGGGCATTGAGGGAGAGAGGAAGAGGAGAGCCATCCGCAGTACCACCGATGCGGCAGAGAGGGCCTCAAGATGGCTGTGGCTCAAAAGAGGGGAGCCATGGAGTCATAAGTAGCTAGCCATCTGGACACAAGCTGGGGTCTGATCAGCCCCGGCTGGGTCACCTGGAGGAGGTTGTATGATGTTGAAAGACCCGAAACACCCGATGATTCCAGGAACTTCACTGAAGATGTGTCCAGAAGCATCAATAGATGTATGTACGCAGTCTTATTTACCATTCGTATGACTTTCTTTTGCGGTAAAATTGAGTTTGTATTTGTTTTGTATGTATTTCCCCATAACTCTACACAGTAAATCATGTATGGGACTATAAGTGAACAGTATAATGTATACAAAGATTCCTGATTTAAGAAATCTTGTGCTTTGATCAGACAGCATCTATGGAAAATGAAAAAAAGGAACAATATTACAGACTGAGGACTTTCCACTCGAATTCACCTACAAATCTTCTTTTGATTCAGCAGTTTACCTCCCTCAGAATTCAGCATTTTGTGTTTTTAATCAGGTAGAAATCACATCTTGGTTTGTACGTTAAGTCTAAAATCAGTGTTTGTGAGTGGGCATTTTCTATATGGCTTGATTTTAATTTACTTTGAAGTCAATTGAAATAAAACAAGGGATGTAAAGTGGGTTGCCAACTCTCTATCATCCATTTTGCATTGTTATACAAGCTCCTCAGTGCAAATCCTCATAATTGCTGACGGTGCTGCATTAAAATCTTGGCAATAATCCCTGGGTATGCAAGCAAATTTGGACTTCAGCACATGTGCATCCAAACTCAGAAGTCTCAAACTTCCTGATGTACTCTAGCTGGCAAATTTGTTACAGAGTTGGCAGAGCACAGCTCGCAGAGATTTCTCAGGAATTATACTTGGGAATTCCTCATGGACCCTGAGTTGGGTTAGACTGAACACAATATCTGCAACCTCATTAATTTCAAAGTCAGATTTGTAGCTGCAAGGAAGAGAAAAAAATGATAAATTGTAGTTATTTAATTTTAGCATTAGCTGTAATGTTTATAATTATGTAATTTTTTTGTTTTTTAAATATTTTCAAACAATTATTAAAAAGGTTGATTGGTTGTTTAGCGTGTTTTAAATGCATCTGAATTTCGGTTTCAGAATATTTTGAAAACTTGAGAAGATCTGCAGATGCCAGAAATTCAAAGCGATGCATACAAAATGCTGGAGGGATTCAGGCCAGGCAGCATCTATAGGAAAGTGTAAACAGTCAGTGTTTCAGGCTGTGATCCATCAGTCCTGATGAAGGGTCTTGGCTGGAAGCAACGGCTGTTTACTCTTTTCCATAGAAGCTGTCTGGCCTGCTGAGTTCCTCCAGTGTTCTGTGTGCATTGCCATTTGAAAACTTGTTCACTTTGGACTGAAAATCTAGCCACAGGAATTCATTGTCATAGTCATAGTCATACTTTATTGATCCCGGGGGAAATTGATTTTCGTTACAGTTGCACCATAAATAATTAGTAATAAAACCATAAATAAATAGTAATATGTAAATTTTGCCAGGAAATAAGTCCATGACCAGCCTATTGGCTCAGGGTGTCTGACCCTCCAAGGGAGGAGTTGTAAAGTTTGATGGCCACAGGCAGGAATGACTTCCTATGACGCTCTGTGTTGCATCTCGGTGGAATGAGTCTGGCTGAATGTACTGTTACGTTAGTATGGGGTCATGGAAAATCCAGAAATCATATGTGAGAAGTAAGGTCCATCATATAAAATCTGACCCAAGTAACCAGACTGACTGTATCTTTGTGTGTCACTGTGTCTCTCTTTAGTGCCCGTTGAGCGAGTTTCTTTATCATTACTCTTAGGATTTGATGTGCTTGAGTGAATTTGGTCAAAATGTTAAAATACAATTACCATATTTTACTTTGTTTCTTGTCTTGCAGAACCTCGAGGATGAAAGGACCAGTGCTATGTTTCCCTAGGATATATAACACAAAAGGAAGTGTTTGTTTGAATTTGTTCCAAACACTATTGCTGGGCCAATCTGATTTTTTTTTAAAAAATCCTGCTTCTGACAACTTAGTATTGCTTTACTTACTTTTGTGTTTTTTTTTAATAAAGCTGTTTAAAATTACAACTGCAAATCCATTATGTAATGTAATAATGTTGAATGTGCTCATAAGGTTGATTAATGGAATTCATTTTAAATTACTAGAATATCTGCTATAGTCTTGTGATTTGTTGCATTCTGCACAGTAGTTCTCAGTGAAAACTTAACAATTTTCATCCATTGCTGGTTACTGAGAATTAAACATTCAGAGAAAGCATGGAATTGTCATTTTTGTAGATCAGATGACCTTCCCTTTGGATGAGGTATGGAAAATTTAGCAAGTTTTGACTAGTAAACTCTAGTAGTGTACTGTGCTCAGTCTGATGGCCAGCCTTGTCATCAGACTCTTAAATTGACCTCTTATACGATAAGATTGACTCTTCACCTTATAGACTACCTGGCTATGATCTTGCACTTTATTGTTTACTTGAACTGCACTCTCTCTTCAGCATTTATTCTTTATTCTGCATTATTATTGATTTACCTTATTCTACCTCAATGCGCTGTGTCTTGATTTGATCTGTATGAACAGAATGCAAGACCAGCCTTTCACTGATGCAAAAATTTTAAAGGTTAATCATTAGATTAATTTCTCATGTGTACATCGAAATATTGAAACATAAGGTGAAGTGAATTATTTGCGTTGGCGAACAATGCAAATCTGAGGATGTGCTGGGGGGCAGCCTGCCAGTGTTGCCACGCTTCTGGCACCGGCATAGCGCGTCACAGTTTACTAACCCTAACCCTAACACGTGGAATGTGGGAGGAAGTGGAGCACCCAGAGGAAACCATAAGACATAGGAGCGGAATTGGGCCATTGGGCCCATTGAGTCTGCTGGAATGCGGTCACCGGGAGAATATACAGACGCCTTACGGTTAGTGGCGGGAATTGAACCCCAATCGCTGATCGCTGGTGCTGCAAAGCGATGCATTAACCGCTGTGCTACTGTGCCTCCCCCCTTGGGTACATGTGACAATGATATACCAATACCAGTACTTTCCTTTACTCACTGTATCCACTTTGCCTACAGGGAAGATCTTGCTGTCTTCTACATCAGCCTCACGAATGGCCACCTGGAATTAAGGAATTCAGTTTCCCTGTCCTGATTCATCTTCTAGCGTGGTGGTGCTGTTGGAGTTCGAACATGATGCTTAGAGAAGAGCTTCCTTCTTGTCAGCTGTGACTGATCCGTTGGATACTTTCAACAGACTTGTTGTTTTAAACCCATTAGCGTATCTCAAAGTAAATTTATTATCAAAGTAACCATTTTGCACCGTTTACCACCCCGAGATTCATTTCCTTGCAGTCATTTACGGGAAAATAAATAATTATAATATAATTTATGAATAAGTATACATAAACAAAGACTTACTAACAACCAAGTGCAAGACAAGGCAAAATGTGCCAATAAAAAAAAAAATACTGTGAAAATAGGTTACAGAATCCTTGAAAGTGAGTTTGTAGGTTGTGGAATTAGTTCATTACTGAGGTGAGTGAAGTTATCTTCGCCAGTTCCAAAGACTGATGGTTGAGGGGTTAATAACTGTTCCTGAACCTGGTGCTGTGGAACCTGAGGCTCCTGTACCTCCTTCTTGACGGTAATAGCAAGAAGAGAGCATGGCCTGGATGGTGGGGATGTCCTTGATGACGGTCGCTGCTTTCTTGTGGTAGCGATCCATGTAAATGTGCTTGATGATGGGGAGGGCTTTGCCTATTAGTGGGTGGGCTGTATCTACTACTGTCTGTTGCTCGACATAATTGAAATGATATTAAGTCTCACTGGACATCACAGCCATAAGCAACATGGGTGGTCCCGATGCAGCTCGGCTTTGGGGAAGATTCCAAAATTGGGTGGCTGTATCACTGGCATTGGACCTCGGCAAAGTGCGACAGAGGCGGAGAATTGATTGGGAGAGTTAGTCATCGGAAACAGGAATGGCTAGGGCTTGGTAACCTGGGCAGAGGAGTAAATGGCAGTGCGGTGGTACAGTTAGTGGAGCCATTGATCACTGTGCAAGTGACCTGATTCTACTCTGACCTTGTTGCTGTCTTCTTCCTCAGTAAGTTAATCATGGGGAGAATAAAATGGGATTAGTTTAGGATTGCCATAAACTGGTGGACTCAGTGTACCATAAGACATAGAAGCTAAATTAGGCTGTTCAGCCCACTGAGTCTGCCCTGCCATTCTATCTGCTTTATTATCCCCTTCAATCCCGTTCTTCTGCCTTCTCCCTGTAACTTTTGATACCCTTATTAATCCAGAAATTATCAACCTCCACTTTAAATATACCCAATTTCTTAGCCTCCACAGCCATCTGTAGCAATGAATTCCACAGATACACCATCCTCTGGCTAAAGAATGCACGAAAGTATAAGAAATAAAGTGGATGAGCTTGAGGCTCAGTTGGAAATTGGCAAGTATGATGTTGTAGGAATAACAGAGATATGGCTGCAAGACAACCAGGGCTGGGAAATGAATATTCAAGGATATAAGTCCTATCGAAAGGACAGACAGGTGGGCAGAGGGGGTGGAGTGGCTCTGTTGGTGAGGAATGAAATTCAGTCCCTTGCGAGGGGGGACATAGACATAGAGTCAGTATGGATAGAACTGAGAAACTGTAAGGGCAAAAAGACCCTAATGGGAGTTATCTACAGGCCCCCAAACAGTAGCCTGGATATAGGGTGCAAGTTGAATCAAGAGTTAAAGTTGGCATGTCGCAAAGGTAATGCGATGGTTGTTATAGGGGATTTCAACATGCAGGTAGACTGGGAAAATCAGGTTGGTACTGGACCCCAAGAAAGGGAGTTTGTGGAGTGCCTCTGAGATGGATTCTTAGAGCAGCTTGTACTGGAACCTACCAGGGAGAAGGCAATTCTGGATTTAGTGTTGTGTAATGATCCGGATTTGATAAGGGAACTCGAGGTAAAGGAGCCATTAGGAGGTAGTGACCATAATATAAGTTTTAAACCACAATTTGAGAGGGAGAAGGGAAAATCGGGGACTATGAGCCATGAGGGAGGAGCTGGCCAAAATCTGACTGGAAAGATACCCTAGCAAGGATGACGGTGGAACAACAATGGCAGGTATTTCTGGGAATAATACAGAAGGTGCAGGATCAGTTCATTCCAAAGAGGAAGGAAGATTCTAAGGGGAGTAAGGGGCGACCGTGGCTGATGAGGGAAGTCAGGGTTAGTATAAAAATAAAAGAGAAGAAGTATAACATAGCAAAGATGAGCAGGAAGCCAGAGGATTGGGAAACTTAAAGAGCAACAGAGGATAACTAAAAAGGCAATACAGGGCGAAAAGATAAGATACGAAGGCAAGCTAACCAAGAATATAAAGGAGGATAATAAAAGCTTCTTTGGGTATGTGAAGAGGAAAAAAATTAGTTAAGACCAAAGTGGGCCCTTGAAGACAGAAATGGATGAATTTATTATGGGGAACAAGGAAATGGCAGACAAGTTGAGCAGAAACTTTGGATCTGTCTTCACTAGGGAAGACACAAACAATCTCCCAGATGTAATAGTGGCCAGAGGACCTAGGGTAACGGAGGAACTGAAGGGGATTCACATTAGGCAGAAAATGGTGTTGGGTAAACTGATGGGACTGAAGGCTGATAAATCCCCAGGGCCTGATGGTCTGCACCCCAGGGTACTTAAGGAGGTGGCTCTAGAAATCGTAATTATTTTCCAATGTTCTATAGATTCAGGATCAGTTCCTGAGCACTGGAGGGTAGCTAATGTTATCCCACTTTTTAAGAAAGGAGGGAGAGAGAAAACAGGCAATTGTAGAGCAGTTAGTCTGACATTAGTGGTGGGGAAGATGCTGGAGTCAATTATAAAGGATGAAATAGCGGCACATTTGGATAGCAGTAACAGGATCGGTCCAAGTCAGCATGGATTTACGAAGGGGAAATATGCTTGACTAATCTGGAATTTTTTGAGGATGTAACTATGAAAATGGACAAAGGAGAGCCAGTGAATGTAGTGTACCTGGACTTTCAGAAAGCCTTTGATAAGGTTTGTGGGCAAAATTAGAGCACATGGTATTGGGGGTAGGGTACTGACATGGATAGAAAATTGGTTGGCAGACAGGAAACAAAGAGTAGGGATTAATGGGTCCCTTTCAGAATAGCAGGCAGTGACTAGTGGGGTACCGCAAGGCTCGGTGCTGGGACTGCAGCTATTTACAATATACATTAGTGATTTAGATAAAGGGATTAAAAGTAACATTAGCAAATTTGCAGATGACACAAAGCTGGGTGGCAGTGTGAAATGTGCAGAGGATGTTGAGATAATGCAGGATGACTTGGATAGGTTGGGTGAGTGGGCAGATGCATGGCAGATGCAGTTTAATGTGGATAAATGTGAGGTTATCTGGTGGCAAGAACAGGAAGGCAGATTACTATTTGAATGGTGTCAAGTTAGGAAAAGGGGCAAGTACAACGAGATCCAGGTGTCCTTGTTCATCAGTCATTGAAAGTAAGCATGCAGGTACAGCAGGCTGTGAAGAAAGCTAATGGCATGTTGGCCTTCATAACAAGGGGAGTTGAGTGTAGGAGCAAAGAGGCCCTTCTGCAGTTGTACAGGGCCCTGGTGAGACCCCACCTGGAGTACTGTGTGCAGTTTTGGTCTCCAAATTTGAGGAAGGACATTCTTGCTATTGAGGGAATGCAGCGGAGGTTCACAAGGTTAATTCCTGAGATGGTGGGACTGTCATATGTTGAAAGATTGGAGCGACTGGGCTTGTATACACTGGAATTTTGAAGGATAAGAGGGAATCTGATTGAAACATATAAGATTATTAAGGGATTGGACACGCTACAGGTAGGAAACATGTTCCCGATGTTGGGGAAGTCCAGAACCAAAGGCCACAATTTGAGAATAAGGGTTAGGCCATTTAGAACGGAGTTGAGGAAAAACTTTTTCACCCAGAGAGTTGTGGATCTGACTCAGAAGGCAGTAGTGGCCAATTCTCTGGATTCTTTCAAGAAGAGTTAGATAGAGCTCTTAATGATGGCGGAGTCAAGGAATAGGGGGAGAAGACAGGAACTGGGTACTGATTGTGGATGATCAGCCATGATCACAGTGAATTGTGGTGCTGGCTCGAAGGGCCAAATGGCCTACTCCATCTATTGTCTATAAAGAAAATCCTCCTCATCTCTGTTCTTAAAGGATGTCCTTGTTTTCTGAATCTGTACTATCTAGTTCTAGACTCTCCCATCAAAGGAAACATCCTCTCCCTGTCCGCTCTATGCAGATTTTTCAATATTTGATAGGTTTCAATGAGATTCATAAGAACATAAGAAATAGGAGCAGAAGTAGGCCATTGAGCCTGCCCCTCCATTCAATAAGATCATGGCTGACCTGTCCGTAAACTCAGCTCTATCTACCTGCCTTTTCCCCATAACTCTTAATTCCCCTACTATGTAAAAATCTATCTAACTGTATCTTAAATATATTTAGTGAAGAAGCCTCAACTGCTTCCCTGGGCAGAGAATTCCACAGATTCACCACTCTCTGGGAAAAACAGTTTCTCCTCATCTCTGTCTTAAATCTTCTCCCCTGAATCTTGAGGCAATGGCCTCTAGTTCTAGTCTCACCTACCAATGGAAACAACTTTCCTACTTCTATCTTATCTATCCCTTTCAAAATTTTGTTTGTTTCTATAAGATCCCCTCTCATTCTTCTGAATTCCAGAGAGTATAGTCCCAGGTTAACCCCTTCATCTCCGGAATCAACCTGGTGAACCTCCTCTGCACTGCCTCCAAAGCCAGTATATCCTTCCTCAAGTATGGAGACCAGAACTGCACACAGTACTCCAGGTGCGGCCTCACCAGTACCCTGTACAGTTGCAGCATGACCTCCCTGCTCTTGAATTCAATCCCTCTAGCAATGAAGGCCAACATTCCGTTTGCCTTCTTGATAACCTGTTGCACCTGCAAGCCAACTTTTTGCGATTCATGCACAAGCACTCCTAGGTCCCTCTACACAACAGCATGCTGCAGTCTTTCACCATTTAAATAATAATCTGCTCTTCTATTATTCCTTCCAAAGTGGATGATCTCACATTTACCAACATTGTATTCCATCTGCCAGACCTTGGCCTACTCACTTAACCTATCTATATCCCTCCGCAGACTCTCCACATCCTCATCCTTCTAAACTCCAGCAACTACAGACTCGGAGCCATCAAAAACTCCTCTAATATTAACCCTTTCATTTGCAGGATTACTGTCATGAGCCTTCTCTAGACCCTCTCCAATGCCAGCCATCCTTTCTTAGATCAGGGACCAAAACTCACCAGTTTCCAAGTGTGGTGAGACCAATGCCTTAGAAAGCCTCACCATTACATGCTTGCCTTATATTCTTGTCACTCAATGAATGCTAACATTGCATTTGCCTTCCTCACCACCGACCCAACCTGCAAGTTATTTGTATTTCATGGACCAGCAAAGACCGGCTGGCTTAGCGAACAGAGCGGTGGACACCCCTGCTGAAATCCGGAGGAAAACACACACAGGGATATCACAAAGCCGAGGAAAGAGGACTGGGTCGAGACAACAGAGACTTTTGGAGAAGAGGAGTTCGGTGGGTAATACCGTTCCGTCTGACCGGAAGTGCACTGAGAGCGGTAAGCGTAAAGGAATTCGGTGCTTACTGTTCTGGTTAACAACGGATGGTGTAATCCGGGGTATATTACGATCGAGGAACATGTTTGCAGACTGGATATTGAACTTTTTACTGTTGGACTTTGGCCACATTCCACCGTGATACAACACTTGGCGGCATGGGAGGTCGTTCCTGCCTGTGGCCATCGAACGTGCAGCTCCTCCCGTGAAGGGTCAGACACCCTGAGCCAATAGACTGGTCCTGAACTTATTTTCCATCTGGCATAGTTTGCATTTTGGTGTTTGATTGCTGGGGTTTTTTGTATTGCTATATTTATGCTCTATTCTTGGTTGGTGCGGCTGTATCGAAACCAAATTTCCCTCAGGATTAATAAAGTCTATCTATCTATCTATCTATCTATCTATCTCTCTAAAGTTAACCTTAGGGAATCTTGCTCAAGGACCCCCAAGTCCCTTTGCTCCTCTGATTTCTGAATTTGCTGCCTGTTTAGAAAATAGTCTACACCATTATTCTTTCCACCAAGGTGCATGACCATACACTTCTCTAAACTGTATTTCATCTGCCACTTATTGCCCATTTTCCTAATCCGTCTAATTCCTTCTGCAGCCTCCCTGTTTCCTTAACACTATCTGCCCCTCCACCTATCTTTGTCTTGTCTGCAAACTTGTCCACAAAGCCATCAATTCTGTCATCCAGATCATTGCCGTATTACGTGAAAAGAAGCATTCTCAACACCAGCTCCTGTAGACAGCCACTAGTCACCGGCAGCCAAGGAGCCCGTGTCTGTGCTGTATGACACGATGACTATGACGGCCATTGAAATTAGGCCGAGACTGAACACATCCACATGAAATGCTGTCACAGGAAAGCAACATCCATCACCAGGGACCTTCACAACCCAGAACAAGCTCTCTTCTTGTTGCTGTCATCAGGAAGAACGTACAAGAACCTTAGGACTCGCACTACCCCTCAACCATCAGTCTCTTTAACAAAGGAAATAACTTCACTCAACTTCACTTGCCCCACATTCAAGGACTCTTCTTCTCATGTTCTCAATATTTATTGTTTATTATATTATTGTTTCTTCTTTTTGCATTTACATAGTTTGTTGTCTTCTGCATTCTGGTTGAAGGCCCTAGTTTGGTGGTCATTCATTGATTCTGTTATAGTTACTATTCTAAAGATTTGTTGAGTATGCCCACAAGAAAATCAATCACTGGGTGGCTTATATGTACTTCAATAATAAAATTTACTTTGAGCTTTGAAAAAACAATGCAGAGGCTCAATGCCAGAAAAAATTCACTACTTCCAGCATCTGCTGCAGGTATTTTCTTTAATTTACTTTTTTGATGGCAACTTCCATGGGAAGAGTTTTTTAACTCCATGTGGACAATGTAATTCTGAACTACAGCCAACCTGTTTTTTTTTGTGTGAGTTTCGGGGGTTAACAACAAGATGGGCAGTCCACTCACTTTCTTAAATGAGCATGCAAATGCTGGCTAACATATTATGTGAAAACATGGGCTTCGGGGCCCTGAATTTTCCCGATTGAAAAGCCTGGAGAAATAATTCAGCTTCTGGGCAGCCTGCCATGCCATCTCAGCAGAGGTCACTCCTATTTGCTCTGAAAGTCAAAATCTGATTCATTTTAACGCCTTTCAGTAGGATAGAGGCCAATAAAATGACAGCGGAAGGTTTAAGGCATGCCAGTGAGATTAGGGGAAAACTGAAAATATGGGTACCGTTTGGGTGCTCTGGTTTCCTCCCACAGTCTAAAGAAGTACTGATTAGTAGGTTAATTTGTCATTGTAAATTGCCCTGTCATTAGGCTAGGGTTAAATCACACGTTGCTGGGTGGTGTGGCTTGGTGAACTGAAAGGGCCTGCTCGACAATGTATCTCTAAATAGATAGATAAATAAAGGTGAGTATTATTTAAGTATCAAATCATCAGCACAGGAGAGCCCAGAGCATGGGTTAGAAATGCAATACCTTCATGCAGTCTCTCACTACTATTGCTTTCTTCCTCCTTGCATTCTCCGACTTCCCTATATTATTTTTAAACAGATTCTGTAGTATTGAATTGTTCAAGTCATCTCTTTCATATTCTCTTCTTTAGCCCCCTTCAAAGGACTGAGGTCCCATATTTTTGGAACCTGTACTTATTGTGAGAAGCAACTAATAACCTATTCAGAACTAATAACCTATTTGTAGCTCTTTAATTTCATTATGCACTCATGGAATGTATGATCATGCACTAGTTTCTGCCTTTTAAATGAAAGTAGGTACACCGCACAGCTCAAGGTTTACAGCAGTTCATGGAGGGAGATCACTACCACTGTCTGAAGGGCAATTGGAGATGGGCAATTAAATGCTTGTTTTGCCTGCAGAACCTACATCCCTTTAATGAGTAGAAAATACAAGCTTATTATTTACAACAAAATAGCCATAATCATTTTACATTATGAAACTTTGTTTTCATAAAACTGAATACAGTAAGCATTAAAGGGAAAGGGTTAATGAACTGATCCGAGGACTGTGTCACTTTCTGTGCTCAGCTGCACGCTCCATTTTTAAAATTTATTTTTAAGTTTTATTTTTAGTTACAGCCTCAGCAGCTGACCGGTGATGTCAAGCTGAAAAATACTTTTAAATTTCACAATCAAATTCCCATTTAAACTCTTGCCACGTTGCCAGTCCGTGAGCTGTTTTCAACAAAGTTTACACTTGTCAGTGGATTTGTGCCATAGCACTGGAGGTTTAAAGTGTTTACTCGAAGTAATAGGTTTAATGTTCACCAGTTTTATGTCTGGCTTTAATCTCTTGCTTGGGTCTAGAACAGGGGTTCCCAACCTTTTTTTATGCCATGGACCTGTACCATTAAGCAAGAGACTTTAAGTACCATGGACCCAGGTTGAGAACCCCTGGTTTAGAGTATTTTGGATCTTTTTGCTTCTGAGGTGATTATATTACATTCTGAGACTTCTCTGTCAGGTCTTGATAAGACCTACCAAGACTTTTTATATGTATTTTCCACCACAGAGAAGTGCTACCAGTTGCCCAGCTTCACAAGGTTGCTTTAATAGGGGAACATGAGAGGTCATTGAAAATAAATGTCCTTGTTCCTGCCTTGCTTTCAGTGGAATATGCAGTTCACTTTTAATTGCTGATCCACACCTCCACAGCCCGACTCGGCTCCTTCATAGTACTGCTCTGTTGCCTTTGGCAGCAGACAGCTAACTTGCCTTCTGTCCACCACATTATTTTCCAACGAAATCCACATCTTTCTGGGGAAATCCACAAGAGTGTATTGCAACCTCAGAAGGAGGGATAGGCGGTTCAGAGGTAGCATCACAAATTAATTTTTCCACACAGAAGGAAGTGTGAGTATGGATCAATCATTCAATGTGCAAAAAAATTCCAAGTGATTTCATTGATATCAAATCAATAATCCCATTAGTTATTGAACATAGAACAGTACAGGCCCTTCAGCCCTTGATGTTGTGCTGACCTTTTAACCTACTCTAAGATCAGTCTAACCTTTCCTGCCCACATAGCCCCCCCCCCCATTTTGCTGTAATACATGAGCCTCTCTAAGAGTCTCCTGAATATCTCTAAAGGTATCTGCCTTTCCATTTCCCCATGCAGGACGTTCCATGGACCCACAGCTTTCTGTGTAAAAACCTCACCTCTGAAATCCCCCCACAAACAGGGGAAAATCTGTAGATGCTGGAAATCCGAGCAGCACGCACAAAATGCTGGAGGAACTCAGCCGGCCAGGCAGTATTTATGGAAAAGAGTAAACAGTCAATGTTTTGGGCCAAGGAGTCCTGAAAAAGGGTCTCAGCCCGAACCATTGACTGTTTACTCTTTTCCAAAGATGCTGCCTGGCCTGCTGAGTTCCTCCAGCATTTTGTGTGTTTTGTCTGAAGTCCCCCATATACTTTCTTCCAATCACCTTAAAATTATGCCCCCTCATATTCGCAAAATCTTAGACCTTCTTTGACTAACTTTGTATATTCTGATACCTAATGCAGTAATGGTGAGCTGAGGCCTCCGTCAGTCAGAGCTGACCATGGGTATAGCGTCCTAGCTGTCTCGATACGCAAGCCTGGGCAGTACGATATGGACAGCAAGCTGTTGCCCATGTAGCAAGCTCCCCCTCTCCACACAACTGACGTATTTATCAAAGTTGCTGGTGAACACAGCAGGCCAAGCAGCATCTCTAGGAAGAGTTGCAGTCGACGTTTCAGGCCGAGACCCTCCGTCAGGACTAACTGAAGGAAGAGTGAGTAAGGGATTTGAAAGTTGGAGGGGGAGGGGGAGATGCAAAATGATAGGAGAAGACAGGAGGGGGAGGGATGGAGCCGAGAGCTGGACAGGTGATTGGCAAAAGGGGATACAAGAGGATCATGGGACAGGAGGACCGGGAAGAAAGACAAGGGGGGGGGGACCCAGAGGATGGGCAAGAGGTATATTCAGAAGGACAGAGGGAGAAAAAGGAGAGTGAGAGAAAGAATGTGTGCATAAAAATAAGTAACAGATGGGGTACGAGGGGGAGGTGGGGCCTAGCGGAAGTTAGAGAAGTGGATATTCATGCCATCAGGTTGGAGGCTACCCAGACGGAATATAAGGTGTTGTTCCTCCAGCCTGAGTGTGGCTTCATCTTTACAGGAGGCCGTGGATAGACATGTCAGAATGGGAATGGGATGTGGAATTAAAATGTGTGGCCACTGGGAGATCCTGCTTTCTCTGGCGGACAGAGCGTAGATGTTCAGCAAAGCGGTCTCCCAGTCACCTGTCCAGCTCTTGGCTCTATCCCTCCCCCTCCTGTCTTCTCCTATCATTTTGGATCTCCCCCTCCCCCTCCAACTTTCAAATCCCTTACTCACTCTTCCTTCAGTTAGTCCTGACGAAGGGTCTCAGCCTGAAACGTCGACTGCACCTCTTCCTGGAGATGCTACTTGGCCTGCTGTGTTCACCAGCAACTTTGATGTGTGTTGCTTGAATTTCCAGCATCTGCAGAATTCCTGTTGTTTGATGTATTTATGTTCTTAGGTATCCAAAGGAACGGCAGAGACCAACAGAGTTTGGTACCAGGAGCGTTGCAGGAGTTGGCAGTCAGCATTGTAGGACTGCCTTAGGGACTCCAGCTCTGGATTTTATCCTCGGGATTTACTCCCAAAACCTTCCCAATGAGTGGATATAGCCGCAAGGCAGTGGAGATTTGAAAGCAGAGTTTTCCTTCTGAGCTGCGAACCACGAGCTCCATCTGTCCAAAGCGACTGGTTTTAAGGCACCAGTGACCTGCCTCTGCCCCTTCACCTGTCAGTAGAAACAGTTCTGCCGGGCTTCATAGCTAAGCTACATATGAAGGTCAGGAGCTGGACTTGGCTCTCAGAGGCTATTTGAAGTGCACGTTGTTGGGAGCATTTAATAGGTAGTGGGAGCTTGTCCCCATTACCAACCCTGGCTATAACAACCTGAAGGAGCCAATGCAGTAATATTGAAGATGGAAATATACACTGTACTCTGTATTGTCTGATGTTCTGAAGTACCATTTCCTGCAGATTAATTTTCAAAACTGACAGCATATTTTTGCACCTTTAGAGACTGGATTTTTTTTTCAGATTTTTACCAATGATGACATAAAATGCACAGGAAAATCTACATTAAAAGAAAACATTTCTTATTAATAAGAATCTTTGGCAATATATTTTCACAGCTTTTGAAAAGAATTGTCACTTTAAAAATGGAGAAATCGTGTATTGACTGATGAATTGCATATTTATGTAGATACAGTAGGATCTGCTTTTTTGCACTTTTGCCCATTTTGTTTTTTGGTACTTGCCATTGTATTTATTGTTGTATTTATTCATACCACATGTACTGTTTACTCCGTGAACTTCTTGTGAACAAAGAATCTCTTTGCAGCCTGGTGTATAAGACAGTAAAATAATCTAAATGTATCAGTAATGTACCAAAGTAAACCAGAGAATGTAAAACTCCTTACAGATGATGTCGGAATTGAACTCTGAACTCCGAGGCCCCGGGCTGTAATAGCATTGTGCCATTATCATATAGTCCCAGGTGATTCAATCTCCCCTCATAGGCTGACCCCTCCTCTCCAGAATTTGCCCGGTGAATCACCTCCGCACTGCCTCCAAAGCCACTCTATCTTTTCTCAAGTAAGGAAACCAGAATGTCATGCTGTACTCCAGGTGTGGCCTCTCCAGTATCCTGTACAGTTACAGCATAATCTCCCTGCTCTTAAGTTCAATCCCTGTAGCAATGAAGGCCAGCATTTCATTTGTCTTCTGATAACATAGAACATAGAAATAGACAGCACATTACAGGCCCTTCGGCCCACAATGTGGTGCCGACCATGTAACCTACTCCACAGACTGCCTCGAATTTCCCTAGCACTGTATTTTTCTAAGCTCCATGTACCTATCTAAGAGGCTCTTAAAAGACACTATTGTATCCGCTTCCACCACCGCCACCAGCAGTGCATTCCACACACCCACCACTCTGTGTGAACAACTTACTCCTGACATCCACTCGGTACCTATTTCCAAGCACCTTAAAACTATCCCCCCTTATGTTAGCCATTTCAGCCCTGGGAAAAAGCCTCTGACTATCCACACGATCAATGCCTTTCATCATCTTATACACCTCTATCAGGTCGCCTCTCATCCTCTGTCGCTCCAAGGAGAAAAGGCCAAGTTCACTCCACATATTCTCATAATGTACGCCGTCCAATCCAGGCAACATCCTTGTACATCTCCTCTGCACTCTCTCTATAGTATCCACATCCTTCCTGTAGTGAGGTTACCAGAACTGAACACAGTACTCCAAGTGGGGTCTGACCAATGTCTTATATAGCTGTAACATTACCTCATGGCTCTTGAACTCAGTCCCACGGTTGATGAATGCGAACATACCATACGCCTTCTTAACAATACTGTCAACCTGCACAGCAGCTGAGTGTCCTATCGACACGGACCCCAACATCTCTCAGATCTTCCACACTGCCAAGTGTCTTACCATTAATATTATATTCTGTCTTCAAACTTGACTTAACAAAATGAACCACTTTACACTTATCGGGGTTGAAGTCCATCTGCCACTTCTCAGCCGAGTTCTGCATACTATTGATGTCTGACTGTAATCTCTGACAACCCTCCACACTATCCACAACACCCCCAACCTTTGTGACATCAGCAACTTATTAACCCACCCTTCTACTTCTTCATCAGGTCATTTATAAAAATCACAAAGAGGAGGGGTCCCAGAACAGATCCCTGTGGAACACCACTGGTTACCGACCTCCATACAGAATACGAACATCTGCAACCACCCTTTGCACCACCCTTCTGTGGGCAAGCCAATTCTGGATCCACAAAGCAAGGTCTCCTTGGATCCCATGCCTCCTTACTTTCTGAAGGACCCTTACATCGGGAACATTATCAAATGCTTTACTGAAATCCATATATACTACATCCACTGCTCTACCTTCATCACTGTGTTTTGTTACATCCTCAAAGAATTCAATCAGGCTCATAAGGCACAATCTGGCCTTGACAAAGCCATGCTGACTATCCGTAATCAGATTACGTCTCCCCAAATGCTCATAAATCCTGCCTTTCAAGATCTTTTCCAACAACTTGCCCACCATTGAAGTCAGACTCACTGGTCTATAATGTCCTGGGTTATCTCAACTCCCTTTCCTGAACAAGGGAACAAGATTTGCAACCCTCCAATCCTCTGGTACTTCTGTCCCTGTTGATGATCATTGCAAGAAGCTCTGCATTCTTATCCGTCGCTTCCCATAGTAGCCCGGGGTATATTTCATCTAGTCCCAGTGACTTACCTAACTTAGTGCTTTGCAAAAGATCCAGTACATCCTCTTTCTAAACATCTATATGCTCGAGCATTTCTGTCCACTGTAAGTCATCCCCACAATTGCCAAATTCTCTTTTCCTGGTGAATACCGAAGCAAATTATTTATTAAGTATATCCGCTACATTATCCGACTCAATGCACACATTTCCCCTATTGCACCTGATTGGTCCTATTCTCAAACTATTCATCCTTTTGCTCTTAACATACTTGTAGAATGCCTTGGGGTTTTCCTTAATCCTGCTCACTAAGTCCTTCTCATGGCCCCTTCTGGCTCTCCTAATTCCATTCTTAAGCTGCTTCCCAGCAATGTAATTTTCTAGAGCTCTCACAGCACCTAGTTTCTTGAACCTTTCTTAAGCTTTTCTTTTTTTTCTTAACTAGACTTTCTACATCCTCTGTACACCATAGTCCTTTAACCCTACCATCCTTTCCCTGCCATTGCCTGTTGTACCTGGAATCTAACCTTTTGCAATTCATGCACAAGCAACTCCCAAGTCACTGCACAACAGCATGCTGAAATCTTTCACGACCTAAATAATAATTGGATCTTCTATTTTTCCTTCCAAAGTGGATGATCTCACATTTACCCACATTGTACTCCATCTGCCAGACCCTTGTTCAGTCACTTAACCTACCTACAACTCTCTTAAGTCTCTGTGCATCCTCTGCACACTTTTCTTTTCCACTCGGTTTAGTGTCACCAGTAAATATAAATACTCTACACTCATTCTCCCCTTCCAAATACCTAATGTACATATATTGTGAACAGTTGTGGGCCCAGCACTGACCCCAACCCCAACCCCACAGCATTCCGCTCACCATCGACTGTCAACTAGAGATATGCCCTCTCTTGCAGGAGTGTTGACAAAAATTGACACGTGCGTAATTACTTCTAATGTAAACTTTATTCCACCAGCCAACAAATGGCGATGTTGTATACTGTATATATAAAAGAGAAAACCCGCCCATAAAATGTAATAACATACAACGTAACATGTAACATACATAGTGAACTTAACCCTTAACAGTCTGGGTGAATTCTACCTAATGAAATTAAGGAATCCCTACCCTCTCTGTCCTCTATTGGTTAACAAATCCTCTATCCATGCTAATGCATTGCCTCTAACTCCATATATTGTATCTTATGGGTATGTCTTTTATACAGCACCTTACCAAATACCTTCTGGAAATCCAATTATACAACATCTGCTTTCTCCCCTCTATCCACTGTGATCATCCTGGTGTATTTTCCCCTCTCTACTTTGATTGGTGATGTGCCAAAAATTCTCAACGATCAGAGGCAATGGTCTATTTCCACAAGGAGACTTTGAGCAAGTTTTTGCTCCCACTCCCCACCTAGTAATCCCTTCCCAAGATAGAACTCAGAATTTGAGTGTGTTAGTTTTGGACATGTGAATGACATGAAATGGTTTTATGCATTGAGTTGCTGCTACATGATTGGCTGATTCGATATTTTCATTGACAAGAATGTATACACGTGTACCTAATAGAGTGATCACTGAGTGCATTTTGACCTGAAACATCATATCACTTTCCACAAATGCTACCAAGCCTTCTGAATATTTCCAGCAACGTCTGCTTTTTTGTTTGAGATTTCCAGCAACTGCAGATGTTTAGGTTTTCTGACCTGCACAGACTGTGAAACCTGCTCCAGGACTCAGACATTTGCAGTTTCTGGTAGGCACTTCTTGATTTTTAGCTTTTAAATTCCTGGATTGAGCTCAACGACACTGCGAGACCCAGCTCTTCTGTTGCTGAAGTGTTAAAGTGTCCTAAATCAGATTACAGCACTTCCCCCACTGTCTTTGTGCCAGTAACCTGCCTACTGGTTCCACTGGTTGTCCAACTTTGGCTGCAGTTTCTTTACCTGTTTAAAGCTGCTGAATCAGAGCACGTTACTTATTTGCTTCTGGAGCTAAAAATGGAAACTAATTTAACTTTGTTCCTCAATTAATTCTGCATCCTTCCTGGATTTTCAGCTCCATAGAAATAGTCAGAGAACACTACAGCAGAGGAACAGGCTTCCCAGCCCACCTGGTCTGTGCCAAACGATTATTTTGCCTCGACCCATCGACTTGCACCTGGACCATCGCCCCCTATACCGCCCCCCCGCCCATCCATGTACTGTACCTATCCAAACTTCCCTTAAGTGTTCAAATTGAACCCATGTCCACCACTTCTGCTGGAAGCTCATTCCGCACTCTCACCACCCTCTGAGTGAAGAAGCTTCCTCCTCGTGTTTTCTTTAAATATTTCACTTTTCAACCTTAACCTAGGACCTGTAGTTCTCATCTCATCCAATCTCAGTGGAAAAAGCCTGCTTGCATTTACTCTATCTATACCCCTCGTAATTTTGCATACCCCTATCAAATGTCCTCTCATCTGATGTCCTGTTTAAATAAGTTTCTCTAAGGTGCTTCTAGGCCTCCCTTTCCCTCCCTGAGGTTGAATAATAGTTTACCAAAGCTTTGTGACCACTTTGCCCTTCCTGCATCAACTTTGTCCCATCAGAATATGATAATATTCATCCTGTTGTTTGAGAGGAAGAAGATATGGATTATATCAGTATTACAGTGGAGTAAAGGGAACTACAGAGGCATGGAGAAGAGATGGCCAAAGTTGATTGGAAGGGGACACTAGCAGGGATGATGGCAACACTGCAATGGCTGGAGTTTCTGGGGGCAATTTAGAAGGTGCACCATAGATACATCCCGAAGATGAAGTACAGTATTCTAAAGGGAGGATGAGGCAACCATGTTGGACAAAGGAAGCCATAGACACCATAAAAGCTAAAGAGATGGCATGTAATAGAGCAAAAAGTGGTGGGAAGTTAGAGAATTGGGAAGCTTTTAAAAACCAACAGAAAACAATTAAAAATCCCATAAGGAAAGATGAAATATGAAGGTAAACTAGTCAAACATCTCAAAAAGAATTCCAAAAGTTTTTTTCAAAAACATAAAGAATAAAAGAGAGGTAAAATGGATATCAGACTGCAGAAAAATAACACTGGAGAGGTAGTAATGGGAAACAAGAAATGGTGTGGACAAGCTTAGTAAGTATTTTGTGTCAGTCTTCACTGTGGAAGACACTAATACTATGCCAGAATTTCGAGAGTGCCAAGGGGCAGAAGTGAGTGTAGTTGCTATTATTAATGAGGAGGTGCTTGGAAAACTGAAAGGTCTGAAGGTAGATAAGTCATCTGGACCAGATGGCTACACCCTAAGGTTCTGAAAGAGGTGGCTAAAGAGATTATGGAGGAATTAGTAATGATCTTTCAAGAATAACTAGATTCTAGAATGGTTCCGGAGAACTGGAAAATTGCCAATGTCACTCCACTGTTTAAGAAGAGAGGGAAGCAGAAGAAAGGAAATGATAGGCCAGTTAACCTGACTTCAGTGATTGGGAAGATGTTGGAGTCCATTATTAAGGATGAGGTTTTGGGTACTTGAAGGCACATGATAAAAAAGGCCAAAGACAGCATGGTTCCCTGAAGGGGAAATCTTGCCTGACAAATCTGTTGGAATTCTTTGAGAAAACAACAGGCTGGATAGACAAAGAAAAGTCCGTGAGTGTTGTTAACTTGGATTTTCAGAAAGCCTTTGACAAGGAGCCACACAGGAGGCTGCGTAACAACATAAGAGCCCATGGTATGACATGGAAGATACTAGCATGGATTGAAGATTGGCTAACTGGCAGGAGTCAAAAAGTAGGAATAAGGGTGGCCAATTCTGGCTGACTGCCAGTGACAAATGTTGCTCTGCAGGGGTCGGTATTGAGATCGTTTCTTTTCACATTATACGTCAATGATTTGAATGATGGAGTTGATGGCTTTCTGGCCAAGTTTACAGATGAAACAAAAATGTGGATGGAGGGGCAGAGAGTCTGCAGAAGGACTTTGACAGATTGGGAATTTCTTTTGCCAGAGGGTGTTGAATCTATGGTATTCATTACCACAGATGGTAGTGGAGACCAAGTCATTGAGCAAATATATTTAAAACAGAAGTTGATAGATTCTTGCTTAGTAAGGGTATCAAAAGTTAAGCAGAGAGGGCAGGAAAATTAGGTTGAGAGGGAAAATAAATCTGCCCATGATGGAATAGCAGAGCAGACTCAATGGGCTGAATGGCGTAATTCTGCTCTTATGTCTTATGGTCTTATCATTTATTTACTTATTTCATTATTATTATTATTGAACAGCTTAGCTTCTTTTGTACGTTGGTTGTTTGTCAATCTTTGTTTGTAGCTTTTCATTAGTTCTGTTAAATTTCGTTGTTCTACTGTAAAGATGAATCTCAAGGTAGTAGATGATGACATATACACACTTTGATAATAAATTTACTTTGAATGTTGAATTTTAAACAGTGACATCTACTTTTAGATTCTCTCAAGAACGTAACTTTTTTTTTCACTCCTGCAGTTTCTTAACCCTACCCATAATGATTCTACATCTTCCAATCCCATGTCATCGCTTTCCAAGGATTTGACTTCATTTTTTACCAACAGAGCAACCCCCCACCTACCCTGCCTGTCCTTTCAAGACAAATATATCCTTCAATGTTAGGCTTCCAACTATAATCTTCTTTCAGCCAAGTCCCAGTGATGCCCACATTGTCATACCTGCCAATCTCTAACTGTGCTACAGGATCATCTACATTATTCCATATACTGTATGCATTCAAATAAAACACCAGTCCTGTATTCACCACCCTTTTCAATTTTTCCCGCATGTTACACTTCACCTCCTCCCATGAACTGTAATTTTGCTCTATCATCTGCCTGTGCTTCCTCACAGTCTTACTACACCCTGCATTAACTTGAATTCCAACTGCCCCATTCTCTGCCCTATTGCTCTGATTCCCACCCCCCTGCCAATTTAGTTTAAACCCTCCCCAACAGTTCTAGCTAACCTGCCTGCAAGGATATTGGTCCCCTTCGGGTTCAGCTGTAACCTATCCTTTTTGTACAGATCACACCTTCCCCAGAAGAGATTCCAATGATCCAATCACACTCAGAACATGAGCTGTAGAGTCCGTGGGCAGTGAAATCAGTTCAGTGTTGAGGAGAGTGAGGTTATCCATGCTGGTTCAGGAGCCTGGTGGTTGCAGGGTAAAAACTGCTCCTGAACATGTTGATGTAGGAGGAAACGTTCCTGTGTACATCCTTCCTGGTGGCAGCAGCAAGAAGAGAGCATTTTTAAAATATGGAGTCACCTACTGTATTTCAGAGAGATGTGAAACAAAATGATTTTCCTTTAGAGAGTTATGAATCTTTGGAATTCTCTTCCTCAAAGGGCAGTGTCCTGGAATAATTTAAGACAGAAATTGTTGGATACCTGATAAACAAGAGATTACCTAAATAGGGAAGAATGGCAGAGTTGAGGTTCAAATCAGAACCGCCATGATCTTAATAAACAGTAGAGCAGGCTTGAAGGGGTGATCAGCCTACTCCTGTTCCTAATCAATGTATGATGCCTACCTTCTGTCTCCTCACTCAAACTCCCACAAAACTGTTGATTTCTAATGTATGCTTCCCTTTTAACTTACGTTGGAGGCTGTGTTTTAGGACTTTTCCTAGGAATTTTTGTTCTACAAGTCTCTATTTCAATCTCACTTTTCTCCTCTGACACTCCCTTTAAAACTCACCTGGCCTACATACACTCCCACGTCACTAGGTTGATAATCGTTAGGAGCTGTGGGGCTAGTGCTTGTAAATCTGGAAATAAACACTAGGTGGCGGTATGCGTCCGGGAAATGTAACCCCTGCCTAATATTAAAATAGACCAGAGCACGGGGACTGCTGCTGCTTGGGTAATTTTAAAAATACCCTATAAGCTTTCTCCAGTATGTAAAGACTTCTGTTGACGTTGACGAATGTTTCTGGAGCATTCGACCCCGTTGTGACATAGAGAGAAATTCGAGCAGAATGCTCTGTATTGTGATAGTGTCACGTCATTGCAGCAACAAAGTTTCTGCGAATGAGATAGATAGTGGAGCAAGCGGGTCAAACAAAAGGATTAAAAGGGCCGGTGGAAATACTACACAATCTTGTAGTTCAGAAAGAGGCCATTCTGGCCGTCCAAAAAAGTGCCGGCGCCGTATCATCATTTCCAGAGTTCCTCCATTCTTCCCACAGAATCCAGCAAACTTTGCGTCTAGAGCTTCCAGGTAATTTGGTGGAGGGCCCTCACTTGCCAACCTGCAGCTTTTTGCCATGACTCTGTTGATAAATCATCAACAGTTCGATATAGAGTCAAGCGCCAGGGGAAAGAGACCCTTCGGCCCCCTCTGCCATGCTGGCCATTAAGACGGTAACGTGGCAGTTAGCATAGCACTATTACAGTACCGGTGACCCGGCTTCAATGTTGCCTCTGTCCGTAAAGAGTTTGTACACTCTCCCTGTGTCTGTGTGGATTTCCTGTGGATGGTCCAGTCCTCTCCCACGTTACAAAGGCATGTGGGCTGGTCGGTTAATTGACCACGCGGGTGTAATTGGATGGTGCAGGCTTGTTGAGCCGAAAGGGCCGGTTACTGTGCTATGTCAATAAATAAACATTTTCTAAAAAACTTATCTAAACTGATCTGGTTTTCCAGGCTCATAATGCACAGTGTTTCCATTAATAGCAAGTGTTGTGGATAAGCCCACCTCCATCCTTGGGGCCTGAGTTCCAGATTTCAGCCATGTTCTGCGTGAAGATAATTCTTCCTCAAATTCCACCTCAATCTCCTATCCATTGACTTAAACCTGGTGCCCCTGGTTATAGATACCTCTGCTAAAAGGGGTACATCTCCCTCTCTCTACCCTATCATGCCCACCATAAATTTGTAGGATCTAGTCAGGTCCCCCCCAAGCCTTCTCCACTTCAAGGAAAACAACCCAGCTCTTACAGTCTCTCCTCATAACTCTCTCCTCAGCCATCTCCATCTTCTTTTCTCCATTCATTGCAACATCCTCCTTTATTTCCGCACACTCTGCACTGCAACCACGTTTGACCAGAAGAGCGCACCCTACCATGACTGTTGTTTGAGGTTGCTTATGTCTGTCAGCCTCCCTACACTGTGCTTTGTGGTAAATGCAATGCATCTGCTGGTCTGTGAACATAGGACGTAGAACAGTACGGCACAAGAACAGGCCATTCAGCCCACAATGTTGTGCTGAACCAGTTAAAGAGCAAATCAAAAACACCTGAACAGTAAACTCCCCTCAGCCTCCGACACTCCAGAGAAAACAACACAAGTTTATCCAGCCTCCATGATAGCACATGCGCTCTAAACCAGGCAGCATCCTGATAAATCTCTTCTGCACCCTCTCCAAAGCCTCAACATCCTTCCTATAGTGGGCGACCAGAACTGTACACCATACTCCAGATATGGCCTAACCAGAGTTTTATAAAGTTGCAACATAACCTGCTGATGCTTGAACTCAATGCCTTGACGAACAAAAGCAAGCATTCCACATGCCTTCTGAACCACCTCATCGACCTGTGTAGCCACTTTTGAGGAGCTGTAACTTGGATCCTAAGTTCTCTCTGCTCAGCAACACTGTTAAGAATCTTGCCCTTGACAGGGTACTGTCTCCTAGCATTTGCCCTGTCTAGGTGCAACACCTCACATTTCCCCATTTCTCAGCCCATATCTGCAACTGGTCTATATTGCGCTGTATTCTTTGTGTTGTGTTCTACAATATCCACAACTCAACCAATCATCTGCAAACTTACTAATACACCCATCTACATTTTCATCCAAGTTGTTTGGGGGTTCTTGGAGTGCATGCCAAGGTCCCTCTGGGTACTTCCTACGATTCAACAATTCATTGTGTTCATCCTAACCTCATTAGTCTTCTCAAAATATATCACCTCATGTGCTCAAGATTAAATTCCACCTGCTATTGATAGGAATTATTTAGGCTGCCCCATGGGTGTGGGTGTGATGTCGACTGTGATTGTGTTTACACATAAACACAGCTAAACAAACCAGCTGGCAACAAGGAATGCGAACTGACCTAAACTGTCCAGGTGTAGGATTTTCACTGTGAAACCAAACCTCACCCACAGTCACCAGGGGTGTCTTTGGGTGGACCTGTGCGGGGGAGAGCACATCCCTTGTGAGCTCATCCTGTTCCCGATTATTTACGTACAGTATGCCTAAATGGCACCATGACCCCACTTGGAAGAAAATTTACCCAGGCTGGTCTGCATGTGACCACACACACACACACACACACATAGAAATGTGGCTGAGTCTTAACTGTCCTTTGAAAAAAAAACCAGCAGGCCACCAAGGTTCAAGTCAATGGGGAATGGGCATTGCGTCCTGACCTTCAAAGTTCACAGGTCAAAGTAAATTTATTATCAAAGTATGTATATGTAACCATATACCACCTCGGAATTCATTTTATTGCACATATTTACAAGAAAAATAAAGAAATACTGTGGAATCTATGAAAAAACATATATAAACTAAGACTGACAAAATCCAAAGTGCAGAAGACACACTTGCAAATAATAACAAAAAATATAATGAGAACATGAGCTGTAAAGAGACTAGGGCAACAACACCAACATCCTGTGAATAAGTTAAATGGTCTGCTCCCCAGAAACCAATTCTTGACTACGTCCAAGGATTTCCTTGTAGTGACAGTGCAAGTGAAGCTGTTGTCTCTTAAGCTTTTGGACAGAACGGGTTAACAGATCTGTGGAAGTGTAACAATACAAGGGAGTGCACTGTAACTGGGAGGACAGAGACCAGTGTGCACCTTGGATTGTATGTCCAGCAAGATGGGTCAATAGGTGATTAAGAACACATGGATTGATTTTGTCTTTAGAATAAGCACCATCTATTACAGGAAGGTCACTGTGCAAGAAATTTAAAACCAACTAGGTCACAGCTTAAGATTTGAATTTTAGAAACTGTAATAAGAAACAAATAATTTCACTGTTGAAGATACAAAACTGATTTTAAAAGGACAATAGCAAGGCTAGAAGATTGTAAACATGAAGAAAAATTGTATAAATGAGTATTATTTTCATTGGGACTGAGAAGGCTGAGGAGAAACATGAATGAAGTGTGTAAAATTATTTGGAGCCTAGATGGAGTAACCAAGAAGGGCCTTTCCCCATTGCAGACGGGGTCAAGAATCAGCGGGGATAAATTGATAGAAAAGTTAGAAAGGAAGTGGGGAAAATAAATTTTACCCAGAGGCTGGTTTGGGACTCACTGACTGAAGGGATGATATAGGCCGAAACGTTCTTTACGTTTAAACAATACCTAGGTATTTGTACCATGTGCATAATATGTCCAGGGACCCTTCCGTGTCAGTGTTGATTTTAATTCTGCAGTTTGATATTTCAATGAGTGGTGCCTCTGAGCTGCACACACCCAGGCACTGTCGTGAGCTGTGCCTCAGTCCACACCCCAGCCTGTAAGAGAAGTCAATCATTAAATAATTAATGATTCTAGCAAGAATTGAATCCTGCTGCAAACGTACACCGAGTCTGGAGGGTTGGATGGTAACCGGAGCTCTGAAATTTAGATGCCTGATTCGGTGTCATAGCTCCAGGTTTTTAGGGCATTCGAGACAAAAATGCACCTAACGACTGCGAGCCAGAGATATTTCAATTAATGTGTATGAGAAGGAACACTGGGAAAGTGTCTTCTGACCTGATTACCGACGTCCGGGCGTGCAAAGGGGAAAAATGTAAAGTCGGTCTCATTTTGCGCATCTGCAGGGTTACAAGTGTCCTCGCCTTTTATTACTTACTGTTTCACCTCCCACCGATACGGTCTGACCTGCTGGGTGTTTTCTAGTATTTTCTCGGTTTTGTTTTGTTTTAATTTTCTTAATCTTAGTTATTTTAATGGATTTGTAACCGTTAGTCTGAATTTGCTCCTGTTGCGGGTTTATAAAGGAGGAAATTATATTTTCATTATTCAATAATTAAATGTCTCCCACCATTTAGAATGATATTCTGCGATGGTTTAGTGACGATATGGTTTATCCTTGTATGATCCGAGGCAACCATTACAATCCTCAGTTTTCATTTGAATTGAAACTTTCAGTTGATGAGTTGGATATTTCCAGTTCTAAATCCAATGATTGGAGTCAAGGCGGAAGTATGTTATGGGTTCCTTTCGGTTTCGGGGCAAAGTAAGGAAGAAGAGGCATTTTCCTTTACTCCCCGAAAGAGGGGAAATAGAGCTAGTCCACTTTGCTGTGAAATGGAACTCTGCACTTCGCAAGAGACAGGAGTCCATTCTGGATGAGGTTAAAGCACAGAGCAAGATTTCATAACCTCAAATTAGTCATTCTCTGAACAGGAGGTAAACATAGATGCAGATTTAGCCATGCGAGATATGTTTGTCAATCGCTGTCAAATGTGCCCACGTGACTTTGTGTAGTTGTTTTCTCATTCTATCCTCTGTCTTGCCCTTGACATCTCTTGGAAAAATCCGCGCCACTCACTGCAAGATCACATATTCGGACACGCGTTTTAATGACTCCGCCGTCGGCTGTAAAAATCTAATAATGGAAATGTCGGTGTTACAAACAAATTTTAAACTACTGTTAGTGCCGTCATAAAACTCTCACCTTTGTTGGAACGCAATTTGCTCTAGAAATCGCTGATGCGTGTAATTTGCAACAGATTTGTTTGTGCTATTTGGGTCATAGGAAGTAACTTATGAACTCTGCCTGTGTCGTTTAATTAATATTCCCGATGCAACGCAATGATTTTTAATATACGTTTGCAGGGAGCAGTATCTGTGCCATCCAGTTATAGCCCTGGTGCTATTTCCCTGAAGCCTGGTATCACGTGACTTTATTTGTGCTTCTTATTGAATATCAAGACTTACAATAAACCATTGATCGGATGAAAATTCAATACTCTTGGAATTTTGGAAATACTGATGTTCGTCCATGTGAATGTATTCACTCTGCGTTAATAACGCGTTTCTTACCGTTTGTCTTTGAAACATACAAATATTTATGTTTGCGTTGCATTCTTTTTCCTTTAATTGTTTTAAATTAATTTAATTATCCACAGCGGGATACAGACAAGCAGTACTCTGAAATAGGTGTAACTTTAGCTCTTATATTACCAATTAATATTAATTTGTAACAACGTTGTTATCGATAGCTAGACGATGCCAAATTGCTCCTTCTTTATAATGGACGTGCGGTACCACGGTAGCCACTTCAATTTAACCAGGTAGATAAGCGCGTCGCCTTTTACAGGTGCAATGCACTGTCAGATTATTAATGGTCACTTAGTTGAAGAATAGCAAATTGCACTGCGTGACCTCTCCCCTTCCAACGCTTCCTTTCACATCGAAACGCGTACACATTCGTGAGAGCTTAATGCTACAGGGTGATGCGACGCAGTATGTCACGTCGGCAAATGGTTATGCCGGTTCTTGATTGGAAAGCCCCTAATTTCAGAGCTTTATATCAAGAAGGTGTTTAGAAAGTTAATGCCAACTCGTTATAACGGTTGGCCATGTTTTTTATAAATTCGATCATGCATTCGTGCACAATTATTATGGTAAAAAAAAAGTACCCGTTAAGTTAAGGAATATTCTGACACTGAGGCAGGTTTCACTAGTCTGATAGGTTGTTTGGCAGTGAAAAAAATATGGATAAACGCCGCACATGTGGACTCCACCGGGGTCACATGGTTGGACGTTGTTTTGACATGAAATACTGCAATCGTCGAATTTTATGAGCAATGCGCATTTTTGAAAAGGGATGTTATTTTTGGGAAGAAAAGTGCTTATTGTACACTTACGAAAATGTTGACCCATTTAAAGGGCTGCTTAGACAGACATTTCTAATAAATGTGGGAGCAGGCTGCCAGCTCTCTGCTCAATGTGACGGCTGTTTTTTCTCTACCATCTAGCTGCAAAATAATCCGGGTAGGTTCCTGTGAGCCTTTGTGTTTGCTCCGGGAGATGTTGGCTGAAAGGATCCGGTTACAACTTTCATTTCCTGAAATGTTTGAGGGGACATCAGAGTTTTATCCTCAAATCAGCCAGCCCCACCAGCTCGTGTTTCTCAGTCTGTCAATCAGCTGTCAGCGAACAAATGCCCCTTTTTTCAGAGAAGGAGATGGAGATCTACCTGTTATTCATGACCTTTTAACAGGTGATCGCTCACCGTAAGAACAGGTAGTAATAATGATTTAGCTTGTCCCTTGTTTCCTCTTTTTAAAAATGTTGGTAAGTGAATACTATTCTTCCCTTCCCAGCGTTAGGACAGATGAATACATCAAATGTAAGTCAATATCTGGCTTGTTTAGAAAACGCTCGGCCATTCATACAAACCCCCGGTAATTATAAATACCTCTGCGTTTTTTTTCAATAAATCGTTTGAACAAATAAACCTGGCCTTAAACCTGTAATTTCAACGTCCCGTTCGCTGATCCGAACTGTGATCAAACAAAAATACTGGAGTCTCCGACAAAAGCTTCGTATACAATCAGTAACTTCCTTCATTTTTAATTTCATCTGTCCTTTAAATGTGATATTATACATAAGAAGGCATTTCCACGCACACACCACACCCCCGCGCCCGGAATAAGATGGATTCTTTGTATTTCTAACGTACGAAATCTTGTTTTAAACAGCTACTGCTTGTTTAATTCCTGCCAAATCGAAATTAAGTATTAAATTTATTGGTTTAATCCAGTTGGAAACCGGTAAAAGAAATTGTCAGCAAGACAGTTACATCGACTTTCAAACTTTCCTTCCCAGTAGCGTTCAGATCTGTTCGACCCGGGGATTTGGAAATTATTTGGCAGTTATTACGAAAAATTTATAATTAAATGATGGCAAATTAAATGTGTATAAAATTACATTTATCATCAGCATTACCCTTTATTCCCGAACCAATATTAAAGTAGATATACGTTCCATGTGAGGTTTTGCGATTTTGGAATTAAGATCTCCCGGGCGACTGTGGGTCTCACAAGCAACGCTGGTTTCAAGTAAATTGGAGGGGGGAGGGGAGGCGATATTTAATCATAAGAACTGCAGTATTTTAAAATATTGAAGCAAGAGAACATACATATATAGAGATCTCAGACAGGGTATCTGAAACTAATTTAGAAAAGTCTAATAGGAACTGCAATATATATTGCAGCATCTAGGTGTAAGGATATTTTCCCCCGTCTGATGTCGGAACCTCGGCAAATTACCATTGAAATAAAATGAAGTTGCATAACAACTAATAACATTGAATAACACCACCTACTTTCCCTTAAAATGTTTAGATAAAATATACTGCCGTAGCCGGCCGTTAATGAATGCATTTTTGAAGAGCTTGCCGTCGCCGGTAAATATTGTGCTCGTTACGACTCACTGCTAAATTTAAAAATACGTCTTAAGTAATACCAGCCTCCTCCCTACTGAGTGCGTCCGTGTTTCTTTTGGAGGTTGAGGGCGAGTACTCCGTCAGGGTATATAATCCGGCTATGTTTCTGTCAAATTCCGCTGAGCAGTTCACCATATGCTTAGTACATGGGCTTTCGGGAAGGCAGGCCCACTAACCCAAGGTCTGGTGCTATTTGTTTCTTGGTTGTCTTGGTTCATTAAGTTCTCCTCCCGAATGGACATTTCAGCTCGATGCTTGAATTTGAAGTGGCCATATCTGAGCCAATTCCCCTTTCATCCCATTCTCGGGAGCTGCAAGTACAAATGGGGATTAGGAGAAATTTAGTTTTTCGCGCATTCCGGTTACTTTGCTCCTGAGAGAATTGCTTTTGTAGCTACTTGACATTCGAAGCTGTTCTGCACTCTTGTGCCTCTCTGCGGTACCATCTCGCCTCGAATTTCAGCTTTCTCACGGCTCTTGCATTAAAAAAAATCGATATTTCAATTACATAAAGTAAAAGAACGGGAAACTGCGCCCATGTTGATACCCCGTGGTGAAAACGTGGTGAAACGGGAAGTTTCTCCAACAGCACCCAGCCACCATCCTCGTCCTTCCTAACCGCGCATTTTCATTTAATGCGGATTTTAAAAAGCAAATACATTTCTTCCCTATTGGTATGTGCATGGCCTGTCTCTTCACAACCCGAATAGGAAGCAATTTTGCAACAAAAAAAAAGGGCTAAACTGGGTTTTATCAATAAAGACATGTCTAGCCGGGACTCTGATGTGTGGTGCTGATCTGGTCATTTCGAGTTCTTCGTACTTCACTGGCACCTTCAGGGAGACGGAACATCTTGAAGTGCACATAGCATCCACATCACTACAGGGGAATGCAGGTAGTCGTTAATTTGGAAGGTATTGAAAAGGGCCGGATATATACATTTTCGAATGGGTTAAGGGTGAAATGTTAAATGTTTAAGGGGAACATGATGGGAAACTTCTTCAATCAGAGGATAGTGAGAGTGTGGAACGAGCTGCGAGCAGAAATGAAGGATGCGAATTCATTTTCAACATTTAGGAGAAACTTGGATAGGTACATGAATGGGAAGGGGTGCTCATATGGACCGACGGGACAGGGCACGGACTAGATGGACTGAATGGCCTTTTTCTGTTCCGTGCTGCTCTTCTAATTACTCAAGCCGAGGTTGCTGATAAGAAATGAGAACCAGTTTCATTTTTGTCTGTTATTTAAAAATACGTCACTTCTATTCTGATTTTATCACGAGCAACAAAAACATACCTATAAAACGCTTCCGCGACCACCTGATATTTTGGAAACAACGCGGCTTTGAGAAGATATTGCAGGAAGAAATCACACGACCAATTCACCTCCCTACTAAACCATGGGGTGTACAATGGTGACGCGAATACGTTTTCAGTGATGCATTTGCAGCAATGGGACAATGTCCCAGTTAATACCCTGTAAGACAGCCTGATTCTAGGGGCGAGAGTGCTGGTGGAGGACGGGGTGACGGTGGTCGGAAGGACTGTGTTGTTCTCCTTAACCTTCGGGCGGTATAGTTAGGGTTGCCAGAGATCTGTAGGCACTCGTCAGTGAATTGTATTGGCAAGTATGTGGCGGTGGAGAATCTTTAAATGGCTGCAGCCAAGGATAGATAGAAATAACCTGCTCTGGACAAGGCACTCATCCGTTACTGATACAGGAAGGAACATCACTAATTTTAGAGCTGCAGTGCCTCGGTTGTTTTATTACGGGTTTGAAGCTGCAGCAATGGAATCTAACTAAATTAATTCCCCTTGCCCTCCCTTTAAAACAACAAAAAAATGTACTAAAGTCAACTAAGCCGTTCGTTTTATAACGAGGCGGTTAAGTGGCAATGCCGGTATCATAATAATCTGGTTGTCACAGGCTGCATTGCGGCTGCCCTTTAAAACACTGCTCACCTAATTTTTCAACATATATCATAAATCACCCGTTCAACGCCTTCATATGGACAATTTTCTTCATAAACGGGAGCATTCTACCCATATAAAGAACATATTTCGTTCAATGCATTCAGTGTTTGCAGATTTTTTGAAAGGAATGTTTTTTATATATATTTTTCAGGCTAATGAATAAAGATGGCCCTAACGCTAACAGCTTGTTCCTGACAAACCGACCGCACAAAGGGTCGAGCGGCCTCCCGTCTGGCTTCTATCTCACACAAACTGAACCAACGTTGTCGATTAATATTTAGAAATGGAGTGTGTCATCATTTATTGGACAAGTATTATTGAAGAAATACACAGTAGTAACTGATCTAATAAAACAAGCAAAGAATGTTATCTTTTTCCCCGAAGAGTCCTATCTCAATGGTTAATACGAAGCCGTTACCCTCCTACCTAATCGTGCATAACGCGCTCGCTTAATTTGCTTGCCTGTGACGTGTTCATACTCGTTAAACGCTCCAAAGTATCGAGTTATGATATACATAACTATGCATTAGTTTTTTTACAAAAACTATGTCAATGTTTTTACTTAAATTAATGTCTGCCATGCAAGTCATTTCGCAAATTTACTCTGAACGTTTATCACATTTAATCCTCAAAAAGTTAGACGTTTAATTTTCCTAATAGGTTAAATTTTGCATGACTATTCACTAATACAGACATGCAGTAACCGAACTAAGGCAGTTGGAAGAAGTGGTCAGTGAAAAAAATAGCAATAACATACACCTTGACTATTGCTTCCGTGGTAATGAATCCCCCACAATCGTATTGCGCAAGACATCTGATAGGATGCACCAACTTAACCAATTTGACACATTAATTTTTAGACTCAAATCCTGCCCCGGCGGCGCTTGTTGTCCTGCCCATCCTATCGGACAAATGCAGCCCTTCCGAGATAATTAACGTCTTTCTACAAACCAACGTAGTGAATGTCACCTAGGTAGAGTACATGACCCCCAAATGCCAATGAGCGCCTCCACGGGAGATCCATTAATGTAACTCAGAAACAAAATGATAGTTAATTATTGTCCTTTTGTAAATTCATTTTGTGAGCTGGTTGACGACGTATGTTGCCTAGAGTTATGAAAATCTGTTACCCAATTCAATAGTCGGGATGTTCAAGTACATAAATATTTGCTGACATCTGAAAAATATGAATTTAATTTAATACATCGGGCACGGGAGATTTGTGAACTTATATTATTAAATATAAATATATTAAAAGCTATCGCGTTAAAAAAAACACGCCAAGCGTTTAATTAGACCAGTGTCCTCACTGAGCACAATGTTTCTTTGACCTGGCCAGCTTCTCTGTGATGTCATTTGAACCTTGCTGTATTCTGTTCACAGAAAACAATATAATTTGGGAACTATTTTGTGCAATTGCAATTCGAATGCTGCATTGGAGGTCCGGCTGAAAATTAGTTTGAATTGTATCGATCGCTTGCTCCTAATTTCGAAGGACTTCCTCCCAATTTTTAAAAAAAATTATAATTTGACGAGACATATAGGCTACGTCAAGACTGATTTACATTAATCAAACACATTTTCTTTAAGCGTTTTTTTTGCTAAGGAGTACTTCGACATTCTACGTTGGCACCGTTTCCCATTTCAAACAGCCTTTTATACTTTTCTGATAATTCAAACCATGGCTAGGTATGATCCAAGCCAATCTGCGGGAAAATATGCGAAGTCTGTCAATCTGATTGATTCCAACCAAGGAATCAACTCTCTTCTGTTAAAGTTAAGGAATGGACTGTAGAGTGGAAAATATTTCATTTTAATTCGTTTAGCTGCAGGATTCTTGTTAGTTCTGATAAAGGACAGGACTTCGGGTTATAGTAAAAACATAACCTCTGTTGCGGATTTAAATAAAGAACCTAGTTTTGTGAGCACGCTTAAAATGTAAAGAAAACAAATTTGAAATCAGTGCCGAGGTGCTTCTAAAAACACAAAAGACTGAATTGAATCTCTGTAATATTTGCCAAAATCTGCTCCACATTCAGCAAGCGCCAGTCCAGCCAGCGGCTGGTTCACATTAACTCCAGGAAATCCTCAGTTCTCTCCAAACTGGAGCTGTTCAAAACAATTACCCTCATCTCATAGAAGGCCTTTTTAGTTTCCAGCTAAAAGTGTCTGGAGGCCAGTCGTGTGTTTATTTTACATTTAGAAGAAACCCCGACCAAAACCGAACGTCTTTCGTAACCATTGGGGTATGGGGCGCTTGTCGATTGAGCTGCTATTTTAAAATTACTGAAAATAAAACGTCCGAAGTGCAGCAAGATCAAAGTCATCAATGGGCAGACCGTGATGATGCTGCATTCTCTTCACAAATACCATGCTAAGGTACAAGATGTATGAGGAGTAGATTTGAAGATCTTCAACGTGTTTAGTAACGGCAGTCGCCATTTGTCGAAAATATTCTGTCTCGAATTGCTAACTTGTATTTTGATGAAATCCGGCCCACCGGGTTGCTTTATCTAACTAGACCAAAGTAGGGTATCTGTGTTAATTAGCTTGGTGAAAATATAATGTAAACAAGTCTCCAATAAGCCTTCCTTCATAAACTTACAAAACGTAAAACAATACACATAATTTCCTTAACCTACATTCTACGAAACGGAATAAACAGAAAATTCAGCTATGGAGAATTTTTATTCTGTTTTAATAGCTATAGCTTTTTTAAAAAACATATATATATATATATTTCCGTAAAATGTCTTAATTATTATGACCTCTAAATGTTAAAGGGCTTTGTCTTTAGAAAATAAAAGTTTGGTCCTCCTAAACCACTTACTAAAGTTACCATAAAATGTCATCACAACCATTCTGTCCCGGTCTCTCATGAAATGATGCAGTCGATCACAGCCGCTCGGCTATTCTCTTTCTCCTTATACTGTACTGAGCATCAGAAAAGGAGAAGAGGGTGCGCATGCCCAGTCAGCTGCGCGTTTTCATCTGAACGCAGTGCAATAAAAGCTGAAACTCCCTTTCGATCTCAGGTAAAACCTGGAAGGACTCATGTTTCAATTAAATCCTCTTCCAAGGCGATTATTTGTTTTAAACGAGAGTTCAGGCTGAAATACGTCAATCCCGAGTGTACGTCTGGCCTCCAGAGGGGGCGAGATCTCCATGGCCCGAAACTCACAGAATAAACATTCTACAATGTTCAGTAAACCATAACTACATACTATCAAAGTGCATTAGGAACACGACATACGAACAAAGTACTAGAGAACCTGCAGATATGAATTTGATACAAATCTGGATTATTGATTTTACCGGAAGTTGGGGCGTGTACCGTTTTAGTCTGTGCCATTCCCCTGCACAATATTTAAAGGCCTCGAGGACACGTAATAGTAAAAATGTATTATCTCCAGCAACCTGACAGTGATATATAGTGTAGAATGTCGAATTGGGTAAAGGTTTAATTTGAGAGTCTTCACAAACAGTGGTATGGATTATTAATATTAAAGAACATCGTTAGTATCCGAAAAAAACCGATAATATTGTAATGATCGATAAAGCGATAGTATTGTAATTTCTGCTGCGCTATGTAAAATAAGTAGAACAAAGCTGATAGGATGGGGATCGAATTTCATCTTTAGGGAGAAGGACTCGAGGGTGGGGAAAGGAGGCAATAAAACAAGATGACACGATTTTAGCAGTTTAGGTAATCTTTCTTTTTTTTTGCGGCGGATTTGTTACAAACCAAACCGTAGAAACGAAATCATTCGCTTCATTAAACATTATTTTCTGGGCCATACCCTTAGCATTCTACAGAGCAAGTCCAAAACCAAAATAAATAAGTACTCACAGAAAGTGCACTCGGAAAATGCCGAATAATTGTGGCCCAGCTAAATCGGTCCCCTGCTTTAGCTGTAGGGCAAAAACTTGCTCTTTGGAGGCGAGCCGCTAATTTGACTGGTGAGAAACTCATGTAATCGTTTAGTTGCTAAATTCTAAGAATAATACAGCGGTTACTCACTGTGATATTGTATGAGGGAAACTTGTAGCGTGAAATGGGACAACGCAAACGCCGGGTACAAATCGCCGAGTCGCCTTGGCCACTTTTTTTTAACCGAAGGCTTCATTCCTCTGAGTGCGACCGACAGCATTGTAGATCCAGTAACTGTTTCAAGCATTATTTTCTAGAAAGAAAAGCTGAAATTTCTTAAAAAAAGAATTAAAATAAGGAGACAACATAAGCACGCGCTTTTCACATCTTTTGATTTTATTATAAACTATTTCCACGTAACTCTCCATACACCACTGGTGAAAATGTAAACTTCGAATCGCCTCTGTGCCAGGACTTTGCATGGGTTAAATGGGGTGTCTTCTCTCTCTCTCTCTCTCTCTCTCTCTCTCTCTGCGGTTACCTCAATTACAGACTGTTTCCCCTATTCGACGTTTCATTTCAGATTCGCGATCGGTCAAGAATCTCAAGGAACGTAGAGATCGAAAACGGGATGTAATCCAGGTTGGACTCTGACAGATGTTCGAACCTGCCAGCAAGAGAATTGGTGGACCCGCGTGTTAACTTCATTTGCAAGGCCCTTTGTGCAGTGGAAGAGCATCGGGATTTGAAAAGCATTGAGTGAAATGTTAAGCCTCTCAGCAGTTTACGAAGATTTTGTTTTGGTAAAGGCGAGAATCTCGTTTGTTTCACAGATTAAGGACCATCAGTTGAAAATCCATAACTTCGACAAGGCTGTTAAATTATTTACACAGCACAGTACAGGAGTGTCTGTTCAGTTCATACTTGGACTATCCAGCGGCGGGTTCTTTTTACGATCCCAGGTCGACCAGACTAGATGTGAGAGTGCCCAGAAGAGTGTCCTGCAGTCCATGCGGATGGATTGAGCCGGCGTGGCCTCCTGGCGAAGAGCTGAGGCCGTGAAGAGAGAAGCTGGAATCCACAGATTGGTTCAGAGTCCCGGGCAGCAGTAACACGGGGCTGCCCGTGCAATGGTCAGGACTTTGCGGCGGTGATAACTCCTCGTCCGAACTAGACATCAGGTTCTTACTACGATTGATAGGGGACAACTGGTTCTGCTTATTGCCAGAAGAATTCGTGTTTTCGTTGTTCTCCCTATTGGAACAGGAAATATTGCATAATTTTAAAATGAGTAATGACAGTATGGGAGATAACCAACCAAGAACCCCCGGTACATTCACCGTTCACTTACCCTGAAAATTTTCACCGTGTGGTTGTGATGAGGGTGCTAACACTTGTTAACGTTTAAAATTTCATCTTAAATAAATTACCCCCATTGGCGGGATCTCTCATTACGATACTCTGGATTAAAGAGGTTCTGTGCTGAGTGGGTGACATTCGCAAACAGAGTTGTTTCCTTAAAGGGACGAGCTAAAAAAAAATCCCACTTCACCAAATGCTCTTACCTTTCAGCCATTATAATCAATGTTAATGTCTATTAATTAAATTAAATTGCTAACCTGGACTTTAAATTTCAGAAAATGCAAAGCCAAAAAAGGACAATGAAGTGGGACGAATAAAGTACATGACTGGCTTGGCTCCTCAGACTTGATACGAGGTTACTGGGTTTATCGCGGTTTTACCGGACCAGATAACGCAGAGAATATAAATACCGCATCGGGGCAAAGACCTGAAGTCTATCACCTGGCTCGGCCTTTACAAACGCCAGAACGAAAAGAATATACGGTGCAAGTGCGTCTGCCTCTCAGTTGTCATGCAGAGCTTCCCTAATTCTAAGAATCGAAACCTTTCGGTTAATTTCGATTTTTAAAATATATTTTAGGCCTTATATTTTCACCAGCTCTATATCCAGTTCGCAATTAAAGTACAGGCATTTTCATATTTTACTGTTAATTTAAGAAGATAGCATCGACGCAGAAATTTGGTTTACCAGAAGCTGGTGGACCCGATTAAATAACATTAGTGAATTTAAATAGTTTCCCTGCCAGCTCGCTGTAATTTGGTCACGTAAACGAAGAGGGTTTAATGCTACGGAATGATTTTTTTTGTTGCTTCCCCAGAGTAGGCGAGGTGATGACCACACACAGTCCCCGTTGGTCATGTCCACTGTGACTTAGGGCCGGAGCACGGAGGAACCGATTCATCGCCGCGAGAAAATCTCCGTGGGAAAGCGGACCGCTAAGGATTTCACCGGGCCCTTTTTGTGTCCGCACGACGTGTAAGCAGCGGCGGTGCTTACCTCTCCTTGGCTTCCGCTGCTCGGTCTCTCTGCCTTCTGTTTTTAAACCAGTTGCTAACCTGCGTGGTGGTGAGCCCAGTGGCTTCAGCCAGCTCCCGTTTCTCTCTCGGTGATGGGTAAGGGTTGTGGGCGTACCACTCTCTCAGGACACCCCGCGACTTCTCCTTGAAACAGTAACTTGTCTCTTCCCCGTCCCATATCGTCCGGGGCAGGGGGAATTTCCTTCGCACCCGATACTTGCCCACGGCACCAAGGGGCCTCCCCCTTAGCTTCTCGGCTTCGATGTAGTGGGCCTTTAACCAGAGCTGCTGCAGCTTGGAGTGATTGTGCGGCGAAAACTGGTGACTTTCTAAAATCTTATAGAGCTCTCGGAAGTTACCCCTATGGAAAGCCACCACCGCCTTCGCTTTAAGAACGCTCTCGTTCTTGTGGAGGTGGTCGCAGGCTGGAAGGGACCAGAGAAACCTACCCAGCCTCTCCAGGTTACCCCCTTGTTGGAGAACTTCGCAGACACAAGCCACTTGCTCTTGAGTAAAACCGAAAGAAGGCAGCACTGACATGGCTCACTTAGAATCAGGGCGTAGTATCCGCAATCAGATCGCCACACGCAGAAAAAAAACAGTCGCAGTGGCCAGCAAGGGTTAACAGATCCAAGTCAGTCGCCGATATCCAGCGGCTGATCTCTCACGCGCTGGTGATCGGTGCTGGCGGCAGCAGTGTGTTCCCATCCTTGTAAGTGCGCATTAATAGCGATGAATCGCCGCTGATTGGCTGCACATCCCTCCTACCATTTGCAAGAGACAAGAGCAAAGTTTTCCTAAATGAAGGACTCTGGAGAACACGTCAGGGTCTGAAATACGAGAGCCTCTCAAATGTCACCTGCGGGATTGGCCGGCTTTATACACAAATCAATTAAATTTCGCCTTTTTGAACAAGTTCATGTATTCTCCCCAAGACTCAAACTTCCGCCTATAATTTTTTCTTAATGTAGTCGCAAATGCATAATTAATTCGTGATTCACTCATCCCACATTTTTAAATCATCAACTGTTAAGTTTTTTTAAAAAAAAGGACGATGATCTTACTTTTTTTTTAAAGACAGCGATTTAGAACCGAGGAACCCTGCGGAACGTGTAGCAAATAATCTAGGACAAAATCCTTAAATTTGTTTGACCATTGTCATCAAATCTTAGCATTTCCCACTAGAAAATAAATTGAAACCTCAAGACAAAGGTATAAGACGCCAGCTGGTCAATGGCGCACATCTTTGTCTGACTGCTTTGCTCTAGGTGTGGGTTGGTGGTGGTAAGTCGACTCCGAGTATTGTACACGCACATTTCTTGCTGCAGCGACATAAGGAATACAATCTTCCAACATGAATTCATTGAGACCTTCGTGCTGCCTGCTCGCTTTCCCAATGGAGCGGTTGTGCGGGGCAAAGGTACAACGGCAATCACATTTTACATCTTCCCATTTACTCTTACAGCGGAACTGCTTTTCTTTTGAAGCAATTGGAAACGAGTTTTTTTGTGAGTAACAATGTAATTCAAGTGATGTAATCACGGGTGAGTTTTTTTGGAACCATCTAAAATTGATCAGCTTCATTCAAGTCATTTGGGAAAGGGAAATAGACAATATATTTCCGAATACTTTACCTCTTATTCAATATGCCTCTCATAAAGGTCTATCGATTAAGTATCGTAAACTGCATCAAATCCGGCTTCTGCGCAGCAAAAACAAAGGAAGACACACATCAAACCATTTGACTGGTTAGACAGTTTTCAGCGGAAAAGTTCTTCTGTAAAAAATGTTCTCCTAGTTCTTAGATTGTGCGGCTGATTAATAGGCCCTACATATGAAATATCTCTACTGAATGGTGGTTAAGTGGATTGAATGAAGTCTTCCGAATTCTCAGGTGTTGTATTGGTTCTGCAGAGTTCCGACCTGTTGCTTCTCTGTGCTGGGACTTTTCTGCAATATTCGACGACGTGCCTGATACACACTACAGGTAAGCATTTTGCTGCAAACTCGGCAGATTAGAACGGACAATTCATGCTTCAAATGAACTAAAGTTAATTGACTTGGTCTGATCATTGCCACGGTAATGAACGTGAACGCATTATCAATTGACATACCATTTCTATTTCCTGTGTGCCAGAAATTAAAGTTCAACGTTCCATTATTCCCTATGATTTAATGTAACTCTGACATTTACAGTATTTGGGTCATATACGGAGGAAATAAAGCTAATAAATGTAGACATAATTAAAGGTAATTTCAGTCCTAACTCGCAGAAACAGTTTCTTAATCTCAGAGATCAAAATGTTTAGCTAGAATTTACACAGTACATTTCTTTTCCGATTAGCAGTTCAGTTTTGGTAGGGTAACAGTCAAAACAATTGGTAGTATTTAATTACCTAAAGGCTTTTCTCTGCTCTAGTCTTTCTAAGTTAATTGAAAGAATTCTGATGCAATTACACTTCTTTATCTACAATGATAATCAGGACGCCTCGGTAGCCTCGAATGAAGAAGTCGCGTTTGACTGATAAAGGGATTAGGCAGTGATCCGTCAGATAGCTGTCTTTATTTAGAATTGTTGATTTCATCAGAATACAAAATTAGAAGGGAAAAGGCATTGCCCTGCTATGTGGCTTGGTGACTGCTTTTCTTTCCTTATTTTAGTGTCTGAGGGTGGGAGATGGAGTTAGGGAGTAGGGCTGGGTCCTGACAGCAGGGATGTCTCCACTTGTGGCAGATCCTTATTGACAAGGCAGCTGTTTGGGGACCGGAACAGATCCTTAACCCTCTGTCTAAGTCAGTGCTTACCGTAAATCTTCCAAATCCGTGGTGCGCCCACTCCCAAAGCAGTCTACTACCGGCCGAGACTTGTACGTGTCTCCTCGTCTTCATCACAACAACGACTACGTATCGAACGTTTTAGTGCGAGAGAACCCGAGGTAGCAAGAGGCGCTATGTAAATGCACGGTCTTATTTCTCTCTGTTCCCAGAGAGTCGGCCGTGGCGCAGACAGATATCCAGAAAAATAATCAGCACATTTCAAAATCCAGCGCTTGTAATATCATTTGCAGCTAGCCAGAGGTATAGGAAACGAGCAGAGAGTGAAGCTCCTGTACTAATACCATTTTTATTGAATCAATAGAGCAAATAATTAGCATAATTCAAGGTAATTGTCCTCAACCGGTCCAATTCTATCCACTCGGCCATCTTAAGGATCCACTCCAATTTTACTTCCACTGTTTATGCACTAGAAATTCAGGAAGACGGTAATCACGGAAGACCATAAGACATGGGAGCAGAATCGGGCCATTCGGCCCGTCAAGTCTGTACCGCTATTCCATCGTGGCTGATTTGTTATCCCTCTCAACCCCATTCTTCTGCTTTCTCCCCGTAACTCTTGACGCCCTTACTAATCAAGAACCTATCAACCTCCGCTTTAAATGGACCTAATGGCTTGGTCTCCACAACCGCCTATGGGAATGTATTCCATAGATTCGCCACCCTCTGGCTAAAGAAATTCCTCCTCATCTCTGTTCTAAAAGTTCGTCCTTCTATTCTGAGGCTGTGCCCTCTGGTCCTAGACTCGTCTACTATAGGACACCTCTTCTTCACGTCCACTCTATCCAGGCCTTACAATATTCGGTCACTTTCAATGAGATTCCCTCTCATCATTCTACACTCTAGCGAGTACAGGCCCAGAGCTTTCAAAGGCCGCTCATACATTAACTCTTTCATTCCCGGGATCGTTCTCGTGAACCTCCCCCGACCCCTCTCACATGCGAGCACATCCTTTCTTAGATAATGGGCCGAAAATACTCTAAGCGGGGTCTGGCCAATGTCTTATAAATCCTCAGTAACACTTCTTGCACTACTGTACATCATTCCACTTCTTGCCTTTTCACGTTGGCAGCAAATCTCTTGTTTTAATTTTCCCTTTGATATTTTTCCCCAATTGAAAACGTCTTGAATATGCCTTAAAGGTTTTCAATAGGGTTGCTATTGTAAATAGGCTGGCATTTGGATAAATATAACTTGCTATTGACGTATTAAGAATTCTAAATAATGAATGCATTTTCAGCTCAAACTAGCCATTAGTCTATTGTGGTTGATGGCGATTACAACTTTAAAAACGAGCCCAAGTATGCAGTTGATAAAACACGTACCTGACTAGAGCGGTGCCTTCAGAATAATTTATTGGGTTCCGCATAATCCCCTTTATTTAGTGAACACATTCTTTATCTATGGCCTTTCCTGCACCATGAGCAAACGTCCCGGGGTGAAATAAGAATCTTTCTTTTGCTCCGATGAATATATCAAAGTAAAAATGTTATTCGCTGGTTGAGCAGGGTATCATGTTATACATTAATCTTGTGTCACAAGAAAAAAGACTAGTTCTATAAGAAGTAGTTAAACTTATCACATGAACGTTGGGTTTGTCCTCCATTCATTCCTCTTTGTCTGGAGGTCCTACCTCTGTAGAATTACGTATGAAAATTGTTGATAAAACTTTTCAAACGCTTAGGTCCCTCTGCAGTTTTAACGACTATGTCACGTTTCCTTAACGTTAGTTAACTGTGAATTGAAATGTTATACCCCTTCTCTCCGGATTCTCAGGTTTCTATGACCAGGCGGAGGTCCGCAGATTTTGTTAACCCATTTCTGTAAATGTACGGATATATCCCTAAACATTTAACAAATTCTGCCATTCATTTTGTTGAAGTTATCTAAATCCTCCCCAAGTCCATTAGCTTGGTTTAGAATAAACTTTTAATCACTTTTAGTGATTCCTCTGAACACCTGTAAAAACAATGTTTGCGAGCGCCCTGGGAGATCTGGGGCTGGGACGATCCTTCTCTACGCCAATAGCAGTTCGTCCGTCTTGAAGGAAAATATAACCTACTTTTAGTATTAAGCTTACTTATAGTGCCTTCAACAACAAAAACAATGGCAGGTTGTTACTGGGCGCGAACTACTTAGCAGCGCCCCACAATTTTTGTCTGCAGTGGACAAACAGTCAGCAGTGATAGTTAAACATATTCTCGCTGTATTTATATCAACAAATTCCAGGAAAAACTAAAACGAAGTTTTAAAAGTAAAACGCTTAATTTCTGATAATTTCTGTTCAAGTCCGCATGTTCAGTGCAAATGGCCATACAAAAGAAATCTATCATATCCAGTAGACTGTCGGATATTTAAAAGCAAGTAAATTTTATGTTTTGGATAGTATTAAACCACTATCCCAGTAAGAAAGCGCGTCTATTAAGATATTAGAGATAATTTTATGGGAATTTAAAATATATCTATCTCCATAAGTTTGGCCTTAATGCAGTCTGAAATAGAAATGTCACCTTTTTTTTAACTCCATGGTCAATGATATAATAGAAAATTCAATTAATGTAAACATATTAAGTCAAGGGTTTTTGACTTTAGTAGCATTTTCTGCTGGGCAATTTCGGAAGTATTTCGAACAATGAGACGGGCGTTCGCTAATTTCAACCGCGTTCCTCATAACAAAATAATTTCCCAATGAAACTAAATAAACATATTAGTTAGCATGTTACAAAGTGAACGCTTTGGTCACAGGTTTGATCCCCGATGATAATAGCAAGTTCCATATAAAATTATTTGTAATGACGGGAGAATGCTGTTTAGTAAGAGGAAAGTGTGAATGATACTAATGTTGTGTGACATTAAATAAACAATAGAGCTTGTCTGGAAAGATGGAGTTAATTAGCTGGTGTTCTCTGTTTAAATGAGGGCTCAGGAAGGTTGATTTGTTGCGGCGCAGTCTAATGGGATGGAGAGGGAGGTCTCACTGGACACACCCCATTGGTTTCCTTTTAGCAATGTGAGCGCAAAATCACACATTCCTTTTATTTGTCACTGATGGGAATACGGGGGGGGGGTGCGAATTAGATGGGTTGTTAAGAACTAGGCAGCCTTTGCGGCAATTAAAATTGTGCGCAATAACAATTCATTTTTTTCTCCCGTCCTCTGTGGAACTAAAGATAAGAATAGCGTATGGCCTACGAAGTAGTGGACTATGGGGATGAGAACTTCGTCAGCGAAAATTAGCAATGTAATTCTGATAGCATATATACATAAACCGAGATTATTCAGGATTGTTTATGGTCATTTTTCAGTGCACGTGTGTAAAGGAGAATACTACTGTTTGCTAATGGCGATTTATTTGCCTTATTTATGTTGTGAGTTCATCTTCGAGGATCGCCCCTAAAATTAAAAAAAGATGTAAAACATTTTATTGTTGAAATTGTCTTTAAAATTTCGCCTTCGACACACGGCGATTTTTTTGTATGGCAATTCTCCGGTAGCGAAGCATCACGAGAATCTTTAAAGCAAGGTTATTAATTCAAAGGATCATATCAATAATATATTTTAATTTCCAGTCACAGTTAGGAAATAATTGCACCAAAATTAGTACTTCAGTCCTCAATTGTAAAAGGCATAAATGAGAAGCCCTAAAAGCAAGTTAAAGGTTTTGGAATCAGTAGGTACGGTCCCAGTGCTCTGGACTGTACGGTATCGTTTGTCTCTAATCAATCCAAATGCAATGGGGCGATTTGAGTGCATGATGAATGGATCTCAGGTTTCTTGTAATGGCTCTACCACATTTTACAGGCCCGCCTTTTTTAACCCGAGAAGCTGGAGGGACGACCTCATTTAAAGCTGCTGCTTGTTTCAAGATGTTGGGAAAAGCCTGTGGGCTAATTCTGCCGTGCATTTGCTACTGCTGCTAAATGGAACGATCAGCTGGCAAAAAAACTAGTAAAACCCTCCATCATCAACCCACATATCTCTCACTGACATCATTTTTCTCTATTAAATAAGAATTTCTGGACGGAATTCTTATTTCTCTTGAAGCATTTGCCCTACCGGCATTTCGTCCCTCGTCTGAGAGAACAACCCTTCGTCAGGGCGTTTGTGTGCAATTTGAGACGCTGTAAATCACCGTCCTCGCCTCAAGTCACCATCATTTTTTAATTTGATTGATACCTTGCTTTGCTAATCTAATACATCTCCGAATGCCTATGTTTTAGAAAACGGGCTGTTTATCATTAATGTATATTAACATAATTTTGATGCAAAATCTGTACGTATTATTGGAAGCACTCTGCCCCTGTATGTGTAATTCAATGTTTCAATTACGTGTTCAGGAATAAATGGCTTATTCAGAGTACAATCGAATGCATTACAATTGAGAAGCGCTGTTATCATTACGCCAGAGTTAGATGGTTTAAGAGTTGGGAGTTAATTATAGAGCTATAATTTGATCTCCTTAAGGACATTCCAGTAAGCTTGGAGAGTAATTTCAGAGATACTGCTAAATTATCTATCTATCTGTTACATGCAGGTTTGTATTTTAAATAACTATTGCAGCCATGTCTTTAAATAAAACAAATGTGTTTAAAAATTATGAAATTAACTTCTTTTGAATATTTTGTTCTATTCTTGAAAAGTAAATATATCCCCTTTTGCCAATGCAATTATGTCTAATGGGAATGGTGAAAATAACAGGAGTGTGGGCTAGCTCACTGAAGGCCATGTTTGTCAGAGAGACAGTTACCTTATGATCAGATTGTTTCAGTTGCACAATTATGATCCATTTCTTAGTGCAGATATATCAAGTTACATAGAATCCTAAATGCTCCTAAATGCTCTGTACCAACTTTTAAGCACCACATAAGCCTCCTTCTTCTGACTTTATTTAATTCATTCAGTACATCCTACTATTCCCTTTTTCACGTGCTGATAAAGTTTTTTTTTGGTGTTTTTATGCTGTTCAATTCAACTGTTGCTAATAGAAGCAAGTTTCAAACTTTTACCAGTCTTGGTGGGAATAAATTTCTCAAATTGCTTCTCAGATTTTACTGATCTTGATCTTACATTTATCATTCCTGTTTTTTTCTCTCTTCCACTGGTCAGATATCTATAGGACTTTATTGAGTTACTTTCCATCCTTTGCTTCAGTGGAGAAAACAATTCTAGTCTGCTGAATCTTTCTTTGAAAAATGCAACCTTTTAGTTCTGCCATCATCCTCATAACTCTTTTTCTGCACTCTGTTCTCCAGTGTGCTTCCAATTCACCATGAAAACCAGAACTCTGAACAATATTCCAACCTTCTCTACTCAACGTCCTATGTGTCATTAAAACCAATTGCCTGCTTTGCACTTTGTCCAGTGTTTGAGTTGATCTTTTAATTTACTCATTCCAAGCAAAAGAAAAAATATGTGGTCCTTAAAGGGATTATTTTGACAAATTGAACTTTAAAACATTGTTCATTAATGGCTGAAATTAGTAACTATCATCAATAAGTTTGAGCATGTAAATGATAAATGATCATTAGCAGGTTCTGGATAGCAGAAGTCTAAGAACAACTTCTAACACATGTTGCTTTTCATGCAAATCTGGCAGTCACTTTATAACCACTAAACAGGATGTTATCTCAGGTGGGCAAACAAGAGCCATGGAATCAATTTTAGCTACAAATGAAATGTTCATTGATTCCAGGAGTCAAACGGATTACTTCTAAATTAGTTCAAAATGAAGAAAACAAAATCCTTGGAGCTAAACTCCTTCTGAATCATAGTTGGCATTTAAATGAGCTGCCTATACCTCTCAAAAATGTTCTTTTTTGAGAGGTTAACGAGCAACCAAGAAAAATAGAAACCACAAATGGTCACCTCAAATACCTACCTTTGGGAAATGCATTAGGAATAAATAACAACATTGATTGACTTTAGGAGACCACAGATTAGTCAAGCTTGCCACTTTCTTGGTCTCACACTTGTAAGATTTGCTCTCAAAGTTGACATCTAGCAAGTCAACTTTTTAAAACATATTCATTCACTGAATGTGGGCATCCTGGTAAAATCAACCTCAATGCATGTCATTAACTGCCCTTGTCCTGACTGACTTGCTAACAAACTCAGGAGCACTGACCTCCCCAGCATTGAAGACATCTTCAAAAGGCAATGCCTCATCATTAAGGACCCTCATCACTCAGGACTTGCTCTGTTCTTATTTCTACCATATAGGAGCCTGAAGACACACACTCAGTGTTATAGGAACAACTTCTTCCTCTCTTCCATCAGATTTCTGAACAGAAGATGAACCAATTCATGAACACTACCTCACTATCTTGCTGTCTTTCTGCACAACCTATTTTGGTTATTTTTTTCCACATATATATCTTATTGTAATTTATAGTATTTTTATGTACTGCACTGTACTGCTGTCATAAACAACACATCATCGCATATGTCAGTGATAGTAAACCTGATTCTGGTTCTGACTCTGCTTCTGAATCAGAGATATTTCTATGGAGGCAGAGTAACATTTCCTTACATCAAACACATGCACCAATTTGCTGGGTTTAATAGGAGCGTTTCCTACCGGGATTATTTCTATTGTGGTCACTCAAGGGCTATGTTGAGCATTATTCAATCTCCCTCAAGTATCCATTGATAATAACAAAAAAAAGATACTCAGCAATTTGATTCTTCCCTGATGACGTTTTAACCTGAGTTCCTCCACACATGCATACTAATTCTCTTCTAACTTCTACAGACCAGCTGCGAATACGGTATGTATTTAGGTCCAGACCAGATTAAAATTAAGATGATTAAGAAATACATTTTCTAGAGTAGGAAGTGACATCATATGTGGACTACTGAACGTCATATGATATGCTGTACTTTAACTGCTGAAGGTTCAGGAAATGGTTCTGAACAATAGATCTCAATGTAAGATTAATGTGATGGCAGTACTTGTAATTCATTCACTTTAAGGATTCAGTTAAGGAGTTACAGAATGAAACATAGAAAAGTAAGTGAAACTAAGGAAGGTGAATTATATTGTAGACAGATGTAGTATGGAATGCAGAAGACAAATTGGATAGCAGAAGCAGCGGTCTATTTTCTTGTCAAAGTCGAAAAGGATAAAGTTGGCAGAAATCGATTGATTTCAGAAGATGTATCATTCTTGTAGTAAGCTGTCAATCTTCCTGTAGCATATGGTTAGCCTTGTCTTAGTGGCAACACTCTCCTCTTAGACAGAGGGTTTTGGGTGCAGGTGTCCTTCTAGAATGCTGGACATAGAAATGAGGCTGAAACTTCACTACAGAACAAAGGAAGCTATGTTTTTCTTTGCTGGAGACATTGAACTAAGATATTAAAAATCCAATTGTGTGAAGAACAGGCAAGATCATGATTTGTTAATATTTATTCACTATCTATTCCTCAACTAACAATGCTGAAGCAGACTGATTATTATCTTGTTGCTCCTTATTGGACCTTACTCTATTTCAGTTGCAAAAATACATCTTTATCAGTAAGGCACCTTATGACTTACTGAAGTCATGAAAGAATTTCTCTGCCTTCATTAACAATCAACAGATTTGACTACTGCAGAATGACACAATGAATAATCAAAATGCTGGACAGTTTAACCCAAACAACCGAACTAAAATCAGAGCAAATTATATTCAGTTTTATAGCGCTCTGCTTAGGTGGTACCTGGAATACTTCAGCATGCTGTCGTCACAGAAATGCAAGGCATTCAGGTCCTAGAGGTTATACAGAGAAGAGCTCTGAAGCTGATTCCCAGTGTCAGAAGATTGAATTATGGAGCAAGGCTATTAAAACATAGGTTTTGCAAGGAAAAGCAGATGACTTTATAGAAGTATATACGCAAGTGTTTCCACATGTTTGAGGTGCAGAATGTCAACAGCAGCTGCTTGGCTTTCTGCAACTAGTCATGCTAGACATAAATCCAGCAAGCAAAGGTAATGCTTTCCAGTGAATGTCATCTGAGTAACTAAGTCTCTTCATTAGTTATACAATGGGCATCCATCTTCAGCAAGGTGGCATCAATTACACAGGAGAGTTCCTGTCATGTCAAGTGCCACAATATTTTAAATGTTCAAGTGCAGGGCTAGCTATCAGGTGTATTTGCTTCATATTCCTTTACAGAATGTGGACATCTTTGGCAAAGTCAGACTTTATTGTCCACCCCAAGATATCCCCTGAATATTAGCCTAGTATCAACCACATTGCTCAGTCTGAAGTTACATAGTACAGGCAATATGACACATGTCCTTTCCTGAAGGATATTAATAAACAGGATGAATTTTTACAGCAATCTGTAAGGCTTTAAGGTGACTATCAATGATAATGGCTTTTTAGTTCATACTTTTTAATTACTTGAATTTAAATAATTTAGCTGCTGTGGAAGAATTTAAATATTTGTTTCCAGGTCAATAGCTAGTAATTTAACTCTTATCCTATTAGATTCCAGAAGACTACCAATTATCTGCAATATGTGAAGAGTCTAGGATATACAGCTGTTTTCCTGGATGAAGTTGGCTGTTTATGAGCAAAACCTTGGAAGAGTCCAAACCATGGATATTTATTGGTATCGAAATAAATTCAATGCTAAATGGTTATGAACAGAAAAGAAAATATCATAATGTAAACTGTGCTGACCTATTTTGGGATCGCCCTTGCTGGATGTATATTGTTTGATCACAGGAGACTGCAAAATTTTTAGTTCTTATTCAGAAGAAGACTACAGTGAGTTGTCAACTTCTTCTCCCTCAGCCCTCTTGCAGGACTGAGGATGACTTGCTTCCGCTTCAGTTCTGTGGGCTCTGAGTTCTGTATCTGCTGACTCTGCTACTAGGAGGGGCAATGGCACGTGATGCGGAGGGTGGGTGAAGGGGCAATGGCGCGTGATGGGGAGGTTGGGTGCATAGTTTAGAAAGTGGTGCACTCCTTCTGCTGTTTATGTGGAACATCTGCGTTTTCCTCGAGTTGAACTTCAACTTCAAACATGTATACTGCCAAATGAAACAATGTTCATCCAGACCAAGGGCACAACACAGTACATATAACTCACACAAAACACATAAAGTAATATTACCACAAACAAATTAGCAAATAACAAAATATATTCCAGAAGAATAACATGCAACACAAGATGCATTTACAAGATAAGAAGTAAGCAGTATAACACCACTGGTGCTTCATATATGATAAGACCTGGGTGGTGGCAGGGAGATCAGTGGTCTCATGGCCTGGCGGAAGAAGCCTTTTCCCATCCTAACGGCCCTTGACCTAATGTTACGGTATCTGCTGCTTGATGGTAGGGGATCAAATAGATTGTAGGGTGGATGGGAGGGATCCTTGTCATTGCTGAGGACCCTATGTACACAGTGCTCCTGATAAATGTCACAGATGGATGGAAGAGAGACCCCAGTGATCCCCTCAGCTGTCCTTGCATTAATTTGTAGGGTCTTGCAGTCAGATCCCTTGCAATTCCTGTACTAGATGGGGGTGCAGCTAATCAGGGCACTCTCAATCGTGCCCCTGTAAAAATTAGCTAGAATGCAGGTGGAGGAGGGGTGGAGGAGCCTCAGTCCCTCAATCTCCTCAGGATGTGGAGATGTTGCTGTGTTTTCTGGACTAAAGGGGTGGTGTTGAGGGAACAGGTGAGATTGTCCATTATGTGCACTCCCAGAAACTTGGTGCCCCTAACTCTCTCCATGGAGAAGCCATTTATGTGCAGAGAGGAGTGGCCTGAAATCCACAATCGCCTCTTTAGTATTGTCCATGTTCAGATGCAAGTTGCTGCGCTTGCATCAATCTATAATCTGCTCTGCAACCTCTCTGTACCTTGTCTCATTGTCGTTGCTGATGAGGCCAACCACCGCTGTGTCATCAATGAACCTGATGATTCAGTTTGAGCTGGATCTAACAGCACAGACATGCGTCAGCAAAGTGAACAGCTGTGGACTGAGCAGGCAGCCCTGGGGAGGTTCAGTGCTCAGTGTGATGGAGCTAGCGGTGTGTCTCCCAACACCGACCGACTGTGGCCTTTCTGTCAGGAAGTCTAAGATCCAGCTACAGAGAGAGTTGTTGAGACTCAATGAGGACAGTTTACCCACTAGCTTCTGAGGGATGATCATACTAAATGCTGAGCTGAAGTAAAAGAAACAGCATCCTGGTGCAGGGACTTGAGGTTCTCAATACCATCCCGAAAGAACCTTCTCCACAGGTTTAATACCATCGGCATATGTCATGTTGTGAAATTTGTTGTTTTGTGGTAGCAGCACGTTGCAATACATAATACTAAAAAACACTATACTTACAGTAAGAAGTAAATATAAAACATTAAATTAAATAAGTAGCGGGAAAAAAAGAGCAAGGAAAATGAGGCAGTGACACTGGGTCCGTTGTCCATTCAGAAATCTGATGATGGACATGGAGAAGCTGTTCCCGAAATGCTGAGTGTCTGTCTTTAGGCTCCTCTACCTCTTTCTTGAAGATAGCAATGAGGTTACGGCCCGGATGATGGGGGTCCTTAACGATGGATGCTGCCTTTTTGAGGCATTGTCTTCTGAAGGTGCCCTCAATGCTGGGGGGGGGGGGTGTCCTCAATTCTCACGCTGGAGCTGGCTGAGTTGACAACTCTCTGCAGCTTTTTCCTATCCCGTGCAGTGATTTCAAGGTTGTTGTTGCACACCACTCAACCAGCTGATCGACCTCACTCCTGTACGCCTCCTTGTCACCATCTGAAAGTCTGCCAGCAATAATTGTGTCATTGGCAAATTTATAGATGACATTTGAGCCGCGCCTAGTCACACAGTCATGGATGTAGAGAGAATAGAGCAGTCCACTAAGTACGCCTTCTTGAGATGGACCAGTGTTGATTCTCAGCGAGGAGATGTTATTTCTGAGCTGCACTGACTCAGTTCTCCTAATGAGGAAGCCAAGGATCTTGTTTCAGAGGGAGGTACGGAGGCCCTAGTTTTGGAGCTTGTTGATTAGAACTGAGGTTATGATAGTGTTGAAAGCTGAGCTGTAATCAATAAACAGCAGCCTGACATGGGTATTACCATTGTCCAGGTGATCCGAGGCCAATTGGAGAGCCAGTGAGACTGCATCAGCTGTAGACCTATTGTGATGACAGGAAAATTACAGATCCAGTTCCCTACTTCAGCAGGAGTTGATTCTAGCCGTGACCAACCTCTCAAAGCACTTCATCACGATAGATGTGAGTACAACTGGGTGTTAGATGTTGAGGGGCTGCTCACCCTGCTCTTCCTGGGCACTGGTATGATTGTTGCCCTTTTGAAGCAGGTGGGAACCTCAGACTGCAGTAGTGAGAGATTGAGAATGTCCTTGAACACTCCCACAAGAAGGTTGGCACAGGTTTTCAGTCCCCGACAAGGCCCTGACACCTTGAGAGGGTTGACCCTCTTGAAAGATGTTCTGACATCGGCCTCCGAGCCACCGATCACAGAGTCAACAGATGCTGCAGGGATTTGCAGAACTATGAGAGCATATGATATAGGAGCACAATTAGGCTGTTTGGCTCATCATCAACCGCGGGAAATATCCACTCTATGTAAGGCTTTCTATATTCAATAGGTTTTCAGTGAAATCCCACCTTATTCTTCTAAACTCCAGTGAGGAACGGCTCAGAGTCATCAAATGCTCCTCATTGCCATCAAACGCTACCTTTCATTCCCGGAATCATTCTCATAAACCTCCTCTGGACCCTCTCCAATGCCAAAACATCCTTTCTTTAATAAGGGGCCCAAAACTACTCACAATACTTCAGGTGCTGTCTGATAAAGCTTTATAAAGTCTCCTTCGATGCCTTATAAAGCCTCACCATTACATCCTTGCTCTTATATCCTAGTTCTCTAGAAATGAAAGCTAACATTGCATTTACCTTCCTTACTGCCAACTCAAACTGCAAGTTAACCTTTAGGGGATCCTGTACAAGTCCCCTTACACCTCAGATTTTTAAAATTTTCTCCCCGTTTAGAAAATAGTTTATGTCTTTACTCCTTCTAACAAAGTGCATGACCATACACTTCCCTATGCTATATTCCATCTGCCAGTCTTTACCCCTTCTCCCAATTTGTCCAAATCCTTTTGCAGGCTCCGTTTCCTCAACACTACCTGCCCCTCAACCTACCTTAATATCATCTGCCATCAATTCTGTCATCTAAATCGTCAACATCAATACCGACCTCTGCAGAACACCATTTGTCACTGGCAGCCAATCAGAATGGGCCTCCTTTATTCCAAATCCTCTATCCCTGCTAGTATCTTCCCTGTAATACCATGGGCTCTTATCTTGATACGCAGCCTCCTGTGTGGCGTCTTGTCAAAGGCCTTCTGAAAATTCAAGTATACAACATCCACTGACTCTTCTTTGTCTCTCCTGTTTGTTATTTCCTCAAAGAATTCCAAAGGATTTGTCAGGCAAGATTTCCCCTTGAGGAAACCATTCTGACTTTGGCCTATTTTACCACATGCCTCCAAGTACCCAAAAACCTCATCCTTAGTAATGGACCCCAACATCTTCCCAACCACTGAAATCAAGTTAAAGTATAATTTCCTTTCTTCTGCCTCCCTCCCTTCTTAAAGAATAGAGTGAAATTTGCAATTTTCCAGTTCTCTTTTGGAACCATTCCAAAAGCGAGTGTAATTTTATTCTCCCTTTCAAACTGTGTATAGAAGTTGTTTAGCTCATTTAGGAGTGAAGCAACACAGCCATTCATGATGTTAGGTTTCGCTTTGTACGAAGTGAAGACCTGCAAACACTACCAGATCTGACCTGCACCTGTTTCCTTCTCTGACTCAACTTAGAATTGTTTTTTTCACTCTTGAACCAGTCTTCTCTAGGTTGTACCTGGACATACAGTTCTGAATCACTGGTCTTGAATACCACATGTCTAGCCTTCAGCAGACTACAAATTTCCAGGTTCATCCACAGGTTTTGGTTTGGGTACGTCCGGTATTATCTCGAAGGCACACATTCGTCCACACAGGTCTTGATGAAGTCAGTGACAATTGTGGTGTATTCATTCAGAGTCCCTGAATATTGTCCATTGCACTGACTTAAAGCAGCCCTGTAAGCACTCCACTGTCTCCATTGACCATACCTACTTAGTCCTCCACACTGTGCTACTGTCTTTGGTCTCTGCCTATACACTGCGAGTAGAAGCATAGCCAGGTGATCGGACTTTCCAAAGTGTGGGTATGGGATGGCACAGTCAGTGTTCCTTGAGTCAGCCAAGGGTTCCCAGAGGTTCAGCAGGGAGTCTATATTTCACTTTCAGACTGGCTTTAGAGCACATATTTGAATCTTTTCCTTTGTCTGCCTCTTAATACTTTCCTATGAAACAGCTCAAAGTTTTTCCAGAAATTTGGTGTCAGCCATGAATGCCTAACAGATCTGATTGGATTCTGTTCGGTTCTCAGTACCATGGATGTCGCCACGGGCTCCTTTATGTGTCCCGTGAACTCGGAGGATTTTTTGGAGGATTTTATAAATATGGTGCTGGTACAGCTGAAACCTGAAGTGCGTACACATCAGGCAAATGGAAGTTATCACTCAGTAGCCTCTCAGTTTCAACTGCTGTAACATGGGGTGATCTTGCATGATCTAGCGTCAGAACAGACAAGGTTTAGGGCAGAGGTGTGTATGGACTTCATGCATGGAAAGTACAAACTTTACCCCCTACCCTGACTATCAATTCCTGCAGGGATACACATCCACGTTCAAGGTGGATTTTGTGTATGTGCTTACCATGAACCCAATGCCTGAATTGTTCAGTGCATGGCTTTGCTACAGATTCAACCTAGATTTAAATCTTAAATATGCTGAATTTATCTAATATAAAGGGAAAAAATGTCTACGTTTACTTGAAGGAATGTGTCAAATTCTGATGATAAGTGAAGCAGAAGATCTTTGAAAATCTCAGTTACTTTGATTTCAACTTGAAAATAAACAACTCTGTCATCACCAGGCTGCAGCGTGTTGGTCAGGGATATGGTTGTTTTAGTTTCATGGAGAGGATGTGCCAGAATGTGATCTCCTTTTGATTTGTAGGCATTCAAAAACACTGCTGTATCATGTAAATGTGAAAGTTAAGGCGAATTTTATGAAAATTCAGGAACCATTTGGCTGCACTACCATCAAATGCTTTCTGTTAACAAAAAAGCAACAGTTTACACATTTCACTTCACCTGCCAGCATAGGCTTTGGAACTAGAATCTGATTACCCACCTGAGCTTCATGTTGCAGTTTCTTATCCTCAACTTATAGGCAAAGGTATAAATAACAAAAAAAAACGGTCTTACTTCTGCTGCAAGTCAGCCAAGTCAATAATGGTTTTCTTTCTGTCACTTCGCTTTTCTTTTTCTGGATTGAGCCTTCTGAGTTTGCCTTATTTATTCAACCTAGACTTTCTGCACCAATAAATCTATTGCATATTCTGTATTGCATGTTTGGAAAGCAATGTAATTGCACTCCAAATTTCAATAATACAGAATATTCAATAACTTTGCATGCGACATTTAGCTATAATCATTTTACTTTGATTGAGAAGCACTGATATATCCGTTCAAAGTTCAAAGCAAATTTATTATCAGTGTATGAAAATGTCACCATTTGCTACCCCAAGGCTAATTTTTTTGCAGGCATTCATAGTAAAACAAAGAAACACAATAGAAACAAAGACTGACAAACAATCAATGTGAAAAAGACAACAAAATGTGCAAATACAAATAATAATAATAATTTATCTAATAATAAAAGTAAGGAAAAGTACCAGCAGTGATAATATTCTTCATAATCGATACAAAAACTTACTGCCTTCAACCATACCTATTAATACATTAAGATGGAGAGTGACATAGTTAATTCAGAAACAAAGGTTCTGAACTTAAAGAGGGGTAACTTTGAAGGTATGAGACGTGAATTAGCTAAGATAGACTGGCAAATGACACTTAAAGGATTGACAGTGGATATGCAATGGCAAGCATTTAAAGGTTGCATGGATGAACTACAACAATTGTTCATCCCAGTTTGGCAAAAGAATAAATCAAGGAAGGTAGTGCACCTGTGGCTGACAAGAGAAATTAGGGATAGTATCAATTCCAAAGAAGAAGCATACAAATTAGCCAGAGAAACTGGCTCACCTGAGGACTGGGAGAAATTCAGAGTTCAGCAGAGGAGGACAAAGGGCTTAATTAGGAAGGGGAAAAAAGATTATGAGAGAAAACTGGCAGGGAACATAAAAACGGACTGTAAAAGCTTTTATAGATATGTAAAAAGGAAAAGACTGGTAAAGACAAATGTAGGTCCCCTGCAGACAGAAACAGGTGAATTGATTATGGGGAGCAAGGACATGGCAGACCAATTGAATAATTACTTTGGTTCTGTCTTCACTAAGGAGGACATAAATAATCTTCCAGAAATAGTAGGGGACAGAGGGTCCAGTGGGATGGAGGAACTGAGCGAAATACATGTTAGTAGGGAAGTGGTGTTAGGTAAATTGAAGGGATTGAAGGCAGATAAATCCCCAGGGCCAGATGGTCTGCATCCTAGAGTGCTTAAGGAAGTAGCCCAAGCAATAGTGGATGCATTAGTGATAATTTTTCAAAACTCATTAGATTCTGGACTAGTTCCTGAGGATTGGAGGGTGGCTAATGTAACTCCACTTTTTAAAAAAGGAGGGAGAGAGAAACCGGGGAATTATAGACCGGTTAGCCTAACGTCGGTGGTGGGGAAACTGCTGGAGTCAGTTATCAAGGATGTGATAACAGCAAATTTGGAAAGCGGTGAAATGATCGGACAAAGTCAGCATGGATTTGTGAAAGGAAAATCATGTCTGACGAATCTCATAGAATTTTTTGAGGATGTAACTAGTAGAGTGGATAGGGGAGAACCAGTGGATGTGGTATATTTGGATTTTCAAAAGGCTTTTGACAAGGTCCCACACAGGAGATTAGTGTGCAAACTTAAAGCACACGGTATTGGGGGTAAGGTATTGGTGTGGGTGGAGAATTGGTTAACAGACAGGAAGCAAAGAGTGGGAATAAACGGGACCTTTTCAGAATGGCAGGCGGTGACTAGTGGGGTACCGCAAGGCTCAGTGCTGGGACCCCAGTTGTTTACAATATATATTAATGACTTGGATGAGGGAATTAAATGCAGCATCTCCAAGTTTGCGGATGACACGAAGCTGGGTGGCAGTATTAGCTGTGAGGAGGATGCTAAGAGGATGCAGGGTGACTTGGATAGGTTGGGTGAGTGGGCAAATTCATGGCAGATGCAATTTAATGTGGATAAATGTGAAGTTATCCACTTTGGTGGCAAAAATAGGAAAACAGATTATTATCTGAATGGTGGCCGATTAGGAAAAGGGGAGGTGCAACGAGACCTGGGTGTCATTATACACCAGTCATTGAAAGTGGGCATGCAGGTACAGCAGGCGGTGAAAAAGGCGAACGGTATGCTGGCATTTATAGCGAGAGGATTCGAGTACAGGAGCAGGGAGGTACTACTGCAGTTGTACAAGGCCTTGGTGAGACCACACCTGGAGTATTGTGTGCAGTTTTGGTCCCCTAATCTGAGGAAAGACATCCTTGCCATAGAGGGAGTACAAAGAAGGTTCACCAGATTGATTCCTGGGATGGCAGGACTTTCATATGAAGAAAGACTGGATTGACTAGGCTTATATTTGTTGGAATTTAGAAGATTGAGGGGGGATATTGAAACGTATAAAATCCTAAAGGGATTGGACAGGCTAGATGCAGGAAGATTGTTCCCGATGTTGGGGAAGTCCAGAACGAGGGGTCACAGCTCGAGGATAAAGGGGAAACCTTTTAGGACCGAGATTAGGAAAAACTTCTTCACACAGAGAGTGGTGAATCTGTGGAATTCTCTGCCACAGGAAACAGTTGAGGCCAGTTCATTGGCTATATTTAAGAGGGAGTTAGATATGGCCCTTGTGGCTACGGGGGTCAGGGGGTATGGAGGGAAGGCTGGGTTCTGAGTTGGAGGATCAGCCATGATCATAATAAATGGCGGTGCAGGCTCGAAGGGCCGAATGGCCTACTCCTGCACCTATTTTCTATGTTTCTATGTTTCTATATCAATAATTTTCTTAAAAATCCTGAAAAAGTGGCTGAATGGATGGTAAAACATATCTTTTACGAAAAGGAGAAATAACAAATTACCCATCAAAACATCATCTTTTTACTTGTTTACAAACTATACATAAAATTTTAACATCATGCATCTCACAATTAATCACCACTCACTTAGATAACCACAATATACTTACAGACAAGCAGAAAAGATGCCGTATGGGTATGAAAGGATGAAAAGAACAAATGATAATAGATTCTGTAACTCCAAATCAAACCTGGCAGAAAAGCAGAAATCTTTCACATCATTGTATTGACTACCAAAAAGTATTTGATTCTGTACCACACCCATGGTTAAAAGAAGTTCTTAATATATATAAACTACATCTAATACTTGTGAAATTCCTACATCTAATGATGCATTAGCGTTCTATAATCACCCTATCTATTAACGACCAAACAAGAACAACGAACGTTATCAAAATAGAGGCTTTTCACAGAGTGTCTCTCTAAACCCACTAAGAATTTGTCTAGCTTTAAATCCACTCTCTAATTTACTGAATCAGAGTAAAACAGGGTATCAATTTAGAGAAAGCCAAATGAATTATACCTTGGCACATCGACAATTGGAAATTATACACTCCTTTGTCAGGAAAGCTAAAGCAATTAATTCAAATAGTATTTTCTAAAGATATAAACATGAACTTTGGACTAGATAAGTGCAGAACATTAAACATAAAGAAAGGTGCAATAGAGCCAGTAGAATATAAAACAGAGCAACAGGATACTATACAACTGATGGATGAATATGAAAGATATAAGTATCTGGGATATCAACATGCAACAAAAATAGATCATAGTGTGATGTAAAGGGAAAACTTTCAACAGAATTTACTTCAAGGCATCCCCACAATCTGAGCAGATTAGATGCCAACAAAGAAGCATTGAACACCTGGCTCAGAGTTGGAGAACTCTTCCCAGAAACAGAGGAGGAGTTCCTTGTGGCAATACAGGGCCAGGTGGTTAACACAAAAATGATCAAAAGTACATAATAAAAGACCAACAAATTCAAACTGCTAAATGTAGAAAATCCAAGAGAAACCAGAAACAATCCAACACATTACAGGATCCTGCAGCAGTTTAACTCAATCTGATTACTTACACGGGTACAATCAAATGACAAACATCATTCACCAAAATCTTAATTTACAATACAAATTCATAGAAGACACTGTACCTCACTATAAATACAAGCCTGATCCTGTTTTAGAGTCAGAGTCCTACAAATTATATTACGACTGGTCCAATATTATAGATAGGACAATCCATAAAAACCGTCTGGATTTAATATTACAGGACCAACAAGCAAGAACGACTTACTTAATTGATAGTGCCATTCCAAACACACATAACATATAGAAATCAACAAGTGAAAAACACCAGAAATATGCTGAATTAAAAGAGGAAATTGAAAGGCTATGGTACATGAACAAGGTATACATTATCCTAGTAGTAATATCTACCAACCAGTATCATCCTGGTCACTACACCATAGGATTAAACAATTAGGCCTACTTATGGAAATCTCCAGAAAGCCACAATACTAAACACCACTAGAATAGTCTGAAAGTTCCTATCAATTGAGAAATGAGTGTGCTTGTCTATGCCCGTACCTCAGGTTTTACCAGCTTGAGCTGAGAAAATATAAAAATACAACAATAATAATAAAATAATAATACTGAAAACATGAATTGCAGAGTCCTTGAAAGTGACTCAATGGGTTATGGAACAACTCAGTAGAGCTGAGTGAAATTATTCACACTGGTTCAGGAGCCTGATGGTTGAAGGGTAATAACTGTTCCTGAACCTGGTACTGTTGGACTTAAGCCATCTGTACTCCTTCTTGATTGCGCCAGTGAGATCATGGCCTGAATAGTTGGGGGTACTTGATGATGGACGCTGCTCTCTTGTGGTAGTGCAAAACCAATTTCCCCCGGGATCAATAAAGTATGACTATGACTGTGACTATGATTAGATGTGCTGAATGGTGGGGAGGGATTTTCCCAGGATGGACTGGGCTGTATCCACCACCTTTTGCAGGCTTTCCCATCCTTGGGCACTGGTGTTTCCATACCAAGTCATGATGCAATGAATCAAGATACTCTCCACCCTGCATCTATAGAAGATTTTCAAAGTTTTAGATGACATGCTGAATCTGTGCAAACTTTTATGAAAGCAGAGGAGCTGCTGTGCCTTCCCTGAAATAACTCATACGTGCTGGTCACGGGACAGCTCCACTGAGATGATAATGTCCAGGAATTTAAAGTTAAGGATACCTTTTCATTAATTGAAATTGAAAGCCTGCCCTTACAGTGGCAGAGAGATCCAAACTGAAACTTAAGTGATTAACGGAAAGAATACCAACACAAATTATATAAACAAATCAGGATGATGCTATAGAAATGCTGCATTTAATATAATAGCTCTACAATGTGTGAGATTTTAATGTTCTGGTTACCATATTAACCATGGTCCAAACAAGGATAAAAGAGACAAATATTTGCATTGATATGAGAATGACTTCCTTGAAATCTGGGCAGTGTTTTGCAAAGTGTGGCCCTGGACAGCTCTGGTAAAATTGGAGTTAATGAGGACCTGAGGGAAGCTTCTCAACTGGCTGGTGTCATGTCCTGCACAAAGGAAGATGATCATGCTTGCTGAAGGACCAAGACATTGCTGCAGTAACCCCAACTATCCTTAGTTGTTTCTACAATGAGCTCCTACCATCATAAGGTCAGGGGTAGGGAGACTCCTATGGATTGCTTGGATATCAATTCTATCTGCAATTCCTTTGCTAATGGGGGCAGATTATCTCCACCATCCTGGGAGTCACCACTTACTACTAACTGAAAAAGATCAACTTTGTAAACACCTTAACAAAGAGTCTGTTGTTGAGGTGACTCACCTTGTGACTAGTCAGCATGGAAAAACTTCCACTTCAATCTATCTTCAGTTTCGACAGCACTCAAGAAACGTGGCACCAATCAATTCAAAGCAGTCCATTTGATCAGCCCCTCATCCACCACTGTAAAGGAGCATTCCCTCTGCTATAAAGCAATTTTGCTCACATACAGTGATTTTGCTTCTGCTGGATGTGATAACATTTCATGACATTTGTAGAATAGATGCCTTCAGGTATGTCCAAGTCTATAATTCATGATAGTTATTGCCAACTTGTCTTACTGCATCAAACATTATCACAGATAGTGTGATGTTTAATGATTCAGTTTTGCACTTCTAAATTGCTCAGCCTGGTTACATGACCATTGACAGTGCAGTAAAGTTACAGGACTTGTAAGTGAAGATGTGGACTAATAAATCCACAATTACAAAGTAAAATCCCATTTTGTCAGCTATGAAAATTGACATAGTTGTGGATCTGTGGAATGCTCTTCCTCAGAAGCCAGTGGAGGCCAATTCTCTGGATGCTTTCAAGAAAGAGTTAGATAGAGCTGTTAATGATAGCGGAGTCAAGGGATATGGGGAGAAGTCAGGAAAAGGGTACTGATTGTGGATAATCAGCCATGATCACAGCGGTTCTGGCTCGAAGGGCCGAATGGCCTACTCCTGCACCTATTTTCTATTGTCTGTTAAAAACAACTAATCTTTGTAAAGATGACCACAAAATCTTCATGCTGCCTGTCATTCAGTTTCCTTTGAGGAATCTGGATGATTTTGTGGACATCTCAGTATCCTTACTGAGACCAACCTGATTATGACTTTCGATCCAAAGCAATGTAGCTCTTTCTTAAATGCCCTCTGAAATGACCCAATTAGCCTTCTAGTGCAGGGGTCCACAACCTTTTTTGCACTGCAGACTGGTTTAATATTGACAATATTCTTGCAGACCAGCCGATGGGGGTGGGGGGGTGGTGTTAGTCAACAGAGGGCGTGACAGGGAATGAGGAAAGGTGCAGCTTCATATCGCCAAATCATATTGTTTCCTCGCGGCCTGGTTGGTTGGGGACCACTGTATTAAGCAAAAATAAGGTAGAACTACACCGACCAACCATCATTGCTCTTGGCAAAGTTATTCCCAGTCCAGATGTTCTTCCAAAGTCCTCACTGTGATCCTTTAGGAACTGCTGACTCATTATGTAATGCTGTCCCACAGAGTAACAGCCTGACATAGTCAGGTTCACTGAATTATACCTTCTGAGGGTACATGATACATTCACGTGACAGACTCCTCCTCCTCCATCACACTTCCTGGCTGCTTCTTGTCCCACCATCAGCCAGACCACCAGCGATGGAGTTGCAATGGTTTGTAGGCAAGGCGGAATAACCCTGGGAGTCTTCAACATTGACAGCAGACTTTATGTAGAATGTACTCTGAGTGGGGATTTCGATGTACACCACCTGGAATGGCTTAGTAGCGCCATCACTGATCAAGTTGACCAAGACCTGAAGGACATAACTACCAGACTGAACCAACAGCAGATATGTATTACTGAAGACCTCTGCTCCGAACCCAGCCATGACTTTGGCCGATCTGTTCAGGTACTGTTATAACATTGTCATCCAGATGATAACACAGAAAGTTGCTCATGTATGTGTTGTCTAGAAAAGAAAAATCAACTTGGCTAAATACTGTTTAATCAAGGCAAAACAATGTCTTAGTTTAATGTAAAATAAAACTGAGTGCAGAAGGACATGGGAGGATCATCAGTGATATAGTTGACTATTTGACCGTCCTCACAGTGTCAAAATTACTGACAACAAATTTACTAAATTAAGGGCTGACTAAAAATACTGTTAACCATTAATAATTACCTTGCAGTCTCCACAACATTCACCATCAGAATTACTTTGCACAGTTTTTTGGCACATATGCATTTAGTGTGTTACAACTCTTATACAAGAGAAATACATTGGAAGTTTATGTCTTGGGTATATTTAAGGTGGAAGTTGATAGTTTCCTGATCAGTTAGGGCATCAAAGGATACGGCCAGAAGACAGGTATATGGGGTTTGGGATCTGGGATCAGCCTTGATGAAATGGTGGAACAGACTCGATGGGCTGAATGGCCTAATTCTGCTCCTATGTCTTATGGTTTCTACCCAAGCTTGGAGGGTAGTGAATCATAACATTATGAGTCACTGGGAAACTTCTTGTCTTCATGCTCTGTTGCTGATTAATCAACTGTTGATATTTGGCTTTGCAGATCCCTTTTTTAACGTCTAGTTTTATCTTTGAATGGCTAAGATGTAAAGGAAACATCCTCCCATTGGTAACCCCAAATACCCCAGTGCTGGCTGCACTCTTGAGTTCTGTACCTCAGTTAACTCAGGCTTAAGCTGTCAGCAATGCCTGTTGGATGTGATTATACCAGAAATTATTTATCTTAATCACCAGGAAACACATGTCCCTCTGCTGGTAAACAGTGTAGTTCTTTGGCTTAACAGTGGCATAAAAATGGTGCAAAAAGAAAGCAAAATAAATATTTTGTCGATGCAGGCCATCGGAATGAACCAGGATGTGTTTGCAAATTTTCAAGGTTGGTGGGTTAACTGACCAGTGAGAAAATTTGCAAGCACTGATCAGAACCTGCTTGATTGTCTTTGAGAGTTAAGGAATTTCTTAGTATTTTATTTTTAACTTGGCTGAATATTTTTATTTGTCTTCATATGAGCTTCTCTGAGATATTAGAAAAAGGATGATAAATTGTCTGATCTTATTAAAAACGAAAAGAAAAATAAAAAGGAAGAAAATAAAGTGTTAATTAGGAACAACTTCTTTTACACAACAGGTGTCTGATAAGTAGGATGTGTTGCCTATTGACACGATGGAGAATTACTTTATTAAGGCCTTTAAGGGGGAAGTGGATAAATATATGGTGAAGAAATATTTGCAAATTTATGGAGAAAGGACAAATAGATTGGAATGAATGAGTTGCTCTGGTAGAGAGGTAGGACTAATACAATCAGCTGAATGACCCCCTTGTTCATTATCGAAACTGTACAGGGAACACTTGTTATTACATTTGCTCATTAAGTAACTGCTTTCAATAAAATAACATTAACAATATTTAACAATAAATAGACCATACTACTCTATATAATAATAAAAAAACTCTTTAACTTTTGGTAAACTAGGTTATATAGTGCAACTGGTTCCGAATTTGCCTCTCATTCTGTACTGTATTTGCTGATATCATCTAGGGCTGTATTAGGACAGTGTTTCACGGCTGTAAAAAAAACCAGAGGTTTCCTGCTTCTGATGTTTTTCCAGGATAGTGCACAAAAGTGTGGACAGATCTGGATTTGGGCTGGGCTGAGCTACAATATCCTCCACAGTAGGATGAAGGGTTGTTGATTAAAGCTAATAAATGCCAGACCCTTAATTTCTGAATGAGAGATTAGTAGTGGAAACATGGCGCATGTAAAGTAAGTCATAAGTTCCTTCTTTTATTTATTTTGCAGCTTTCCAAGCTCACATGTAATGCGGTACAAGAAATAAACAAAAGTAAAGCAAACTACTCTGTTGTTTGGTTCGTTTTACTGTTCAACTTAAAGCATATGCCACTTGAGACTTGTGAGATCTGGCAACTTAATTTTTCCAACAGGTTTATCTAAGAACCAAGTAAAAACAAATAATGTAAGAAGCCAAAAATAATTAGTGACTAGACAGGCAGATGACCTGTGTTAGGCAGAGTGGAATGCTTTGTTCTTTCATTTCATTTGCCCCATAATATGCAGCAAGAGCTTAATGGCTGATGGTGATTTAAAATGAGACAGGATTGTACTATGAAGAAAGAGGTCGTTACTAAAATGGAACCAGTAGCGGTTTTACTGGCATGTCTCTTTAAGCACAACTTAATTCTTACTTTCTCATAGTCTACTTACTAACTAAATTTATGCAGATGCTGCAAACATCAAAAAGGGCTTTACATAAGCTCCCTTGCCATTGTTTAGAAACAAACATTTCTCCCAAGTATATAAAATATTAATGCAGTAAGCACATTAATACTTTTTGCTAAAAGTTATAACAATTATCAATAGGAAAGCAAAACCATTGATGGTTGTGGATGAATGATCTGTTAGAAGTATGAGAAATAAAATTAATGAATATAAACCATTCTTTTCTTTTCAAAAATTAAGTATCTGGTTAAGAAGGAAAATTTTCTTTTTTATGTACTGCTTCAGTTATTTACATTGCTTCATTCCATTTCACCTCTATCTTAATTTCTAGCCTTCAGTTCCTTTTTCTCACATTCCTTTTCCAATTTATTTGGCTATATCTCTTCTTCCTGTCTTCACATCTCCAGTTACATTCTTTCTATCATCAGAACTTTAGATCCCACAGATGCCAAGATGGGCATGTGGCCATTCAAGCTCAGTCAGTTTGTTCTGCTCTTTGCTCTTACAAAAAAAAAAGTCTGCATGACTCTACAAGTTTCAAAACCAATAAACATTTTATTAATTTGGTGTTTCTTTTTATGATTTTTTGTCTATGATCATTTGTCTCAGGAGTTCCTCTGTCAATATCGAAGAAATTGTGATTACTAACTTAGCCCCAATTTGTCTATGGATCTCTTTGCTTTGTATTTTTCATTTTTTAAAAAAAACCTCGATGTGTTTCTTTCATTTGCATGAACTTTTCCAAATTATTTATTGCTCTTATGGTATTTTATTGAAATCCTATCAATGCACTTTTAATTGTCTTTGCATGCAGAGAACTGGATTGGGATTTTTCAAGTTATTTTAAATAACTAGTGGCTAGGAGAATTAACATTGCAGCAGCTAGTACCAAATTCACACCCAAGGCCCAGAAGTCATAGGGTCATAGAACACTACAGCACAGAAACAGGCCTTTGGCCCATCTAGTCCATGTCAAACTATTAATCTGCTTAATCCCATGGAGCTGCACCTGGACCACAGCCCTCCATACCTCTCCCATCCATGTACTAAATGTTGAAATCAAACCTAAATCCACCACTTCCGCTGGCAGCTTGTTCCACACTCTTACCTCCCTCTGAGTGAAGAAGTTCCTCTCCATGTTCCCCTTAGACATCTCACCTTTCACTCTTAACCCATGACTTCTAATTCTAGTCTCACCCAGCCTCAGTGGAAAAAAACGTTTTGAACCTATCTATACCCCTCAGAATTTTGCATACCTCTATCAAATCTCCCCTCATTTCCCTACGCTCCAGGGAATTGAGCTATCCCATCACCTTGAAAAGTTTTGAATTGCTCTGATGAACCACTTGCGTTGTCAAATGCTTTGATGAAAAAATAACTATTCTATTCAAACTGTACTTTGTTTTTATATTAATAATACTTCTGTGTTCTTTTTACTGTAAAATGGTTTACACAAGTACAAGATGATACAAAGGCTAGAGGAACACAAGCAGTTTATTTTTTTTGAAAAGTGCTGGCAATTTTAGCAGATTATAACCGATCTGTTGCCCAACCTTTAAACATTACATATAGATTTAATGGGATTTAAGAACAAAATAACTGGACTATCAACACCTTATCTTAAAAGTGAATTTAGTTTCAGCACAGAGAGAGGTAGTATCATCACATTTCCTTTAGTTTAGTTGACTTCATGATGCAGATAATGTTGTTTGAGTGCTTGTTCAATTTTGTCTTCATCAGAGGACATCATTGGCAAGGAGCAGAAGGCCAAAGGAGTCCGGAGGTACTAAGCCAAAGGTCAAAGGTCAGCTTGTCCGGAGATTAGAGGCCCAATGTCTGCATGTATGACCTGTTCAGAATGGACAGGTTACACCTGAACCCAAAGGGGACCAATATCCTGGCGGGAAGGTTTAATAGAGCTGTTAGGGAGGGTTTAAACTAATTTGGCAGGGGGATGGGAACCGGAATGATAGAGCAGAGGGAGGGGAAAACAGAAATAAATCTAAGCTAGTGAGCAGTAAAGATGTCAGGAAGGACAAGCAGGTGATGGGGCAAATTTGCAGCCACTGGGATGAGTTGCAATGCAATAAATTTGCAGTGCAATCAAAGCAAAAAGTACCAAATATGGGACGTAAGGTGTTATACTTAAATGCACGCAGCATAAGGAATAAGGTGGATGATCTTTTCATACAGCTACAGGTTGGCAGGTATGATATTGAGGCCGTCACTGAGACGTGGCTAAAGGATGCATGTCTCTGGGAGCTGAACATCCAAGGATATACGGTGTATCGGAAGGATAGGCAGGTAGGCAGAAGCGATGGCGTGGCTGTATTGGTAAGAAATGATATTGAATCATTAGAAAGAGGTGATATAGGATTGGAAGGTGCAGAATCTTTATGGGTTGAGCTAAGAAATCGCAGGGGTAAAAAGACCCTGATGGCAGTTATTTATAGGCCTCCAAACAGCTGCAGTGATGTGGACTACAAATTACAACAGGAAAAAGAAAAGGCTTGTCAGAAGGGCAGTATTATGATAATTGTGGGGGACTTTAACATGCGAGTGATTGGGAAAATCAGGTCAGCACAGGATCTCAAGAGAGAGAATTTGTAGAATGTCTACAAGATGGCTTTTTAAAACAGCTTGTTGTTGAGCCCACTAGGGGATCGGCTGTACTGGATTTGGTATTGTGTAATGAACCAGAGGTGATTAGAGAGATTGAGGTGAAGGAACCCTTAGGACGCAGTGATCATAACATGACTGAGTTCACTGTGAAATCTGAGAAGGAGAAGCCGAAATCCGATGTGTCGGTATTTCAGCGGAGTAAAGGAAATTACAGTGGCATGAGAATGGAACTGGCCAAAGTTGACTTGAAAGGGACACTGGCAGGAAGGACGACAGAGCAACAGTGGCTGGAGTTTATGCGAGAACTGAGGAAGGTGCAAGACAGATATATTTCAAAAAAGAAGAAATTTTTGAATGGAAAAAGGATGCAACCGTGGCTGACAAGAGAAGTCAAAGCCAAAGTTAAAGCAAAGGAGAGGGCATACAAGGAAGCAAAAATTAGTGGGAAGACAGAGGATTGGGAAGTTTTTAAAAGCTTACAAAAGCAAACTAAGAAGGTCATTAAGAGGGAAAAGGTGAACTATGAAAGGAAGCTAGCAAATAATATCAAAGAGGATACTAAAAGCTTTTTCAAGTATATAAAGAGTGAAAGATAGGTGAGAGTAGATATAGGACTGATAGAAAATGATGCTGGAGATACTGTAATGGGGGATAAGGAGATGGCGAAGGAACTGAGTGAGTATTTTGCATCAGTCTTCACTGAGGAAGACATCAGCAGTATACCGGACACTCAAGGGTGGTAGGGAAGAGAAGTGTGCGCAGTCACAATTACGACAGAGAAAGTACTCAGGAAGCTGAATAGTCTAAGAGTAGATAAATCTCCCAGACCGGATGGAATGCACCCTTGTGTTCTGAAGGAAGTAGCTGTGGAGATTGCGGGGGCATTAGCAATGATCTTTCAAAAGTCGATAGATTCTGGCATGGTTCCGGAGGACTGGAAGATTGCAAATATCACTCCACTATTTAAGAAGGGGGCAAGGAAGCAAAAACAGGAAGCAGGAAACAGAAAGTGGGAATAAAGGGATCCTATTCTGGTTGGCTGCCGGTTACCAGTGGTGTTCCACAGGTGTCTGTGTTGGGGCCGCTTCTTTTTACGTTGTACATCAACAATTTGGATTATGGAATAGATGGCATTGTGGCTAAGTTTGCTGATGATACAAAGATAGGTGGAAGGGCCATTAGTGCTGAGGAGACAGAGAGTCTGCAGAGAGACTTGGATAGATTGGGAGAATGGGCAGAGAACTGGCAAATGAAATACAATGTTGGAAAGTGTATGGTTGTGCACTTTGGTAGAATAAATAAATGGGCAGACTATTATTTAACTGGGGAGAGAATTCAAAGTTCTGAGATGCAACGTGATTTGGGAGTCCTTGTGCATGATACCCTTAAGGCTAACCTCCAGGTTGAGTCGGTGGTGAAGAAGGCGAATGCAATGTTGGCATTCATTTCTAGAGGAATAGAGTATAGGAGCAGGGATGTGATATTGAGGCTCTATAAGGCACTGGTAAGACCTCACCTGGTGTACTGTGTGCAGTTTTGGGCTCATTTAAGAAAGGGTGTGCTGACATTGGAGAGGGTACAGAGAAGATTCACTAGAATGATTCTGGGAATCAGAGCGTTCCTATGAAGAACATTTGACCGCTCTTGGACTGTACTCCTTGGAGTTTAGAAGAATGAGGGGAGACCTCATAGAAACATTTCGAATGTTGAAAGGCATGGACAGAGCGGATGTGGCAAAGTTGTTTCCCATGGTGGGGGAGTCTAGTACGAGAGGGCATGACTTAATGATTGAAGGGCGCCCATTCAGAACAGAGATGCAAAGAAATGTTTTTTAGCCAGAGGGTGGTGAATCTGTGGAATTTGTTGCCGCGGGTGGCAGTGGAGCTCAAGTCATTGGATATATTTAAGGCAGAGATTGATAGGTATCTGAGTAGCCAGGGCATCAAAGGTTATGGTGAGAAGGCAGGGGAGTGGGACTAAATGGGAGAATGGATCAGCTCATGATAAAATGGTGGAGCAGACTCGATGGGCCGAATGGCCGACTTCTGCTCCTTTGTCTTATGGTCTAAGTCTGTAGGTCCGGGCCAGGGATTGGAGTTTGGAGGCCTGATGCCTGTGAGGCTGAGTATTGGGGCAAAGGACCAGAGACCCAGAGGTGGCGTGTCCTGGGGATGAAGGCCTGCCCGTGTGTGAGTGAGAAAGGGGCTTGTTTTGCTACTGTTGTTTAGTTTTGCTGTGTTTATTGCTGCTTGTATTCTGTTGAACACTGCAGGCATGTTTCAATGTGCATGTGATAAATAAATCTGAAGCTCGATGAAGAAAACCTGTCTGTCCTTGATCAGAAATTTGTTATTTCTGGTTCTCAAACTTTCACAACCAAAGATCATGTTAAATTTGCAGCACGTTACGTTAATGATCATTTCTAGGTGAATTGATGATTGTAGCTTCGCAAACTTGGCTAGCACATATGATTTTTTTTTAATGTTAAACCAATGTCTAAAGATATTACACACCACACATTCCTCCATGCACTAACTTCAATTTGAGCTTCAAATTCTACCAACAGTTGTCACGGTTGCAGTGAAAGCAATGATGAGTTTAATCATTAATATCTGCCATCCTTAGCAGTTGTCTCCTGAGATACTGTATAAAAGATTTTTCATGTTTTCTTGGATCTTTGTGGGCATTTATTGTTGATTGGTGTTGTTTACAGAGAAGGCAGGTTGGCATTAAACCTTAGTCTTGTGAATGTTATGTGAGAGATTTGTGCTCTTATTTGCTTCCATGATTAACTTGATGTTGGCTTGGATCTCAGCCTTCAAACAGGTACATATGGAGGCATCATGTGAGGGACACTGTTGTATTACTGAGGTCAGATCTAACAGTGGGGGCAATGCCAATTGAATAGTTTCCCATTCAGCTTCATCTAGACAAAAAACTTATTGGGGATGAGATTCGGCACCCTCTCAATAAAAGGTTACACAATGTATTTTGGACATCACGCAGCCTTGTTTAACACCTGACTGCGCTGAGACAGGGTTTGTCGTCCCAATGGGTTGAGATCATGCTGTGCATAGCATCGTTTAGCAGGCTCATAACAGAGATGTAGATGGTCAAAGTCAAAATTCACATCTGTGCTTTGTTGCAGGCCAATGACCCCAAGCATCAGTAGTCCGATTGCACTCTGTCAGCCCAATGGACAGGTGACAATACAGACTCTATACTCTGAGTTCAATCAAAGCAAGAGATTACCCAATGAACATGGGGGACAATTCAAGGATGCTCTTAAAGTCTTCTTCAATGAGTGCAATACCCCTATTGACTCCTGCCCAAAATCATTCAAAATGGAGATGGAACTTTCTGGATGGCACTGAGAAAATTCAGTCGTGAATAGCCAGCAGGAAGAGCAGATCACACAGAAATTACCTATCAATCTGCCCCTTTAAGTCCTTCCTGCCCACCTGTGGGAAAGCATGACGACCCATATTTGGCTCTTGAGTCACGTCAGCAATTGAAACAAGTCACCCTTGACTCCAAGGGCCACCAAAGAAGAAAGACAAAATTACTGTTCTTGATTTTTTTCATTAATACAGTATTTACAATCAGCTCTTGGATAGTTGTCAGAAAAGTTCCTCACTCACACTGACTATCTTAAGAAACTCTTCTGTCTTTTTAATTTCAATAGCATACATAAGCTTCAGGTAGGTATTTTTGATGTGTACTGAACAAGTACAGGAGTGATTGACTTGAGAAAGAATAAAGACAAGACCACGGGGAAAGCAGTCAAACCAGGCCAATGGAGTTTACAAAGGAACCGGTTAGGCCAGTGTTGCCCGAATTTCTGAGCTCCATTGTGGGCCAGCAGAGGGAAGTTGATTGGCTGTCTGAGCACAAACTGCATGCTGTGCACCACTGACTCCATTGCACCTGTCCTTGCTGCCATGCTACTATGGAAACCAGGGCCAGGTGACAGGGAAGTAGTAACACACAGCCGCAGCTGTTTATTTTGGCTCAGCTGCAAACTTGTGAGCCCCTGTAGAACCAAGCAATGTTGAATCTTATTATTTTTAATTATTATTTTTTTAAATAGTAGTATGGCCTTCAGTTTTCCACACTACCTACCTTTAGAGTGTGTTTCCATTTAAGCAAAATATTAGTCACCACAGCCACAACTGAACGATGTCCTTTCATAATAAATTAAGTTGCAGTGACTCATATTAGGAGTACTATGTGGGCAGAATTTAGCATTGAAATGTTATGATATTCTGAATGCCCAACATTGAATTCCTACCTACGTTATTTAAAATGTTAATAATTTTCAGATGTGTATATTTAACAATTGTTTTCACTAATTTGTCAGTTCCTTATTCAAAGCTAAGTTGTGTCTATTTATTCAACTGTTGTATTCCACAAATATAGAATTTCATTCCAAAGGATTATTTCGAGAGGACTAGAATATAAAAGCAAGGATATAATGCTGAGACTTTAGAAGGCATTGCACAGATTGCACTTGTTGTACTGTGAGAAATTTTGGGTCCCCTAGCTAAAAAAAATTGGAGAGGGTCCAGAGGAAGCGCATGAGAATGATCCCAGGAATGAAAGGGTTAATGTACAATGAGGAACATTTGATGGTTCTGGGGATATACCTGCTGGAGTGTAGAAGGGTGGGGAGGGGGTTGGATCTTTTGAAACTTATTGAATATAGTGGTGGAGTCTAGGACCAGTGGGCACAGCCTCAGAATATAAGGATGTCCCTTTGGAACAGAGAAGAGAAGGAATGTCCTTAGCCAGAGGGTAGTGAATCTGTGGAATTCATTGCCACAGGTGGCTGTGGAGGCCAAGCCATTGGGCATACTTAAAGCAGAGATTGATATGTCCTTGATTAGTAAGACTGTCAAAGGTTATGGGGAGAGGACAGGAAAACTGGGATAATAAATTAGTCTTGATCAAATGGCAGAGTCGACTCGATGGGTCGAATGGCATAATTCTGTTTCAAAGTCTTATGATCCTAAGGATTGATGACATTGTTTGAACCCTTGCTTTCTGCTGATGCTCTTGTATATTCTAATACACTAACTGTGGAATCTAAAATAAATGAATTGTAGAATATCATGAAATTTCTTTCATTCATCCTACATTTGGGAGCTCTACACAACCAGGTTTAAAGAACAGGAAACTTGCAACTGGAACCGCACAGCTGAATTCCCCAGTATCTAAGTTGAGAAATGGATTGTAGGAAAACTTTGGATGCAAGTAATTTTATATCAAGTTTGAACATGCTTTGGTAGAACGTATGGAGTATATGGCAGGAATATTCTAAGTGTTGATATACAGTGGGATCTCGTGGTGCAACTGCATAGCTCTTTGAAAGTGTCTACACAAGTAGATGGGGTGGTAAAGAAGGTATATGGCTTGCTTGGCTTCATCATTTGGTGCTTTGAGTGTTGCAGTTGAACAAAACTCTGCACGGCCACACCTGGAGTACTCCGCCGATGATGTCTGCAGCCTTGCAGCAGAAAAACACATCACTATCCGTTCATCACCATACCTCACCGTCCCCACCTCCATTCTCCCAGATACTCGATTGTATGTAGAGGCTGTTCATAAGTTTGGGGTTCAAACCTGCAGAAGACCTGAACTTAGAAAGGTCAGAATCAGAACCAGAATCCTTTATTATCGCCAAGTATGTAGACACATACAGGGAATTTGATGCCGGTTTCCCTGAGCTCTAGCTGTACAGAATCAAAAAGCAAACAAAACAATAGTGCAAATAATCGTGAACTATATACAATGAGGTATACCTGTGTATGTACAGGTGGACTTGGTTTATAATAGACTAAAATTCAAGTGTTCATAAGACTGATGGCATACGGAAAAAACTGTTCTTGTACCTATTTGTCCTGGCATACAGTGATCTAAAGTGCCTACCAGAAGGAAGGAGTTGGAACAGGTGATGTGTCTACAATGATGCTGCTTCCTCGCTTCCTGACTCTAGATGCATGTAAGTCCTGGATCGAAGACAGCTTCACACCAATAATCCTTTCCGCAGCCCTGACGGTTCTTTGGAGTCTATTCTTGTCTTGTTTGGTAGCTGATCCAAACCAGACAGTGATGGACAGTTCTGAACAGAGAACAGACTGGATTATTCCTGAATAGAATTGAATCAGCAGCTCCTGAGGCAGGTTGTACTTCCTGAGTTGACGTAGGAAATACAACCTCTGCTGAGCCTTTTTGATAACAGTGTCTGCGTTGGGTGTCCACTTCAGGTCCTGGGAGATTGTGACACCCAGAAACCTGAAGGTCTCCACAGCAGACACAATACTGTGGAGTATAGTGAGTGGGGGGAGTACTGGGGGGCTCTTCCTGAAGTCCATTGTCATCTCCACAGTCTTGAGCGTATTTTGCTCCAAATTGTTCTGACCACACCAGAGGGCCAGCCGTTCCACCACCCGTCTTTGCAGATTGGGTTTGCCGCATTTATTCTTGCTGGAATATAAAAGGCCGCAGGGCGACCTGACAGAAGAACATAAAGTTATGAGAGGCCTAGATTAGAGAGTCTGAGTCTCTTACAAACATCTGAGGTGAAAGGGAAAAGTTTAAAAGAGATTTGTGGGACATGTTTTATTTTAACACACAGTGTGGGAGGTGCCAGGGGTGCATTGCCAGGGAGATGACAAGCTGAAGGTCCTGTTCCTGTTTTCTACAAACACGTTTGTTAGTTGTGGTTTGGATTATAAATCTGTTTTGATTTTGCCCATCTCACTACGCATTTTATGCAGAAAAAATTCCCTTTTATTACCAACAAATTAGTTATAATTAGATTGCCATGTGTCTCTGAATTATCTTAATCCGCGTGCATTAGGAAGCATTTAAATATACTTGTGTTAAATGTCAGCCAGTTCTCTGAGACGCCTGCCCATTAGGATGCAATTAAATACAGGCACAGACTAAGGAGCAAAGATCCAGAGATATAACAACAAGGAAGTGGTCACAGGAGCCAGAAGGGCAGCCACAGGATTGCTTTGAGTCAGTGGACTGGGCTGTGGTCAAGGATTCAGCTGTGCATCTGAATGAATACACCGTGGTTGTCACGGAATATACTAGAACAGTTGTAGGTGAGGATGTCCCACAAAGTCATTCAGAGTCTTCCCCAACCAGAAGCCCTGAATGAACCATGAGACCTGCAATCTGCTGACAGAAAGATGAGAGGCATTCAAACCTGGCAACCAAGAAAGTTACAAGAGGTCCAGGTATGATCTCCGGAAAGCCACCTCGTGGGTGAAGTGGCAATTCCAGACTAGACTTGAATCATTGAAGGATGCTTGACAGTTGTGGGCAGGGCTTGAATGCTGTGAGGATGAGGCTGTTGGTTTACAGAGGCAGTGTATTATGAGATTGCTAGCAAGGAGGTGCTGATGATAGGGCAAAGTTACAGTCAACAGGACAAGTTGCAGTGTAAAAGTGGATGAAATGGAAAAGGAAGAATACAGGACTGAAGATGTTATATTTGATTGCGTGGAGTATACGGAATAAGGTAGATGAACTTGTAGCACAGTTAGAGATTGGCATGTATGATGTTGTGGGCATCACTGAATCGTGGCTGAAAGATTATAGTTGGGAGCTTAAAGTTGTAATTAAAGGACAGGCAGATAGGGAAAGGGGGTGGGATGGCTCTGTTGGTAAAAAATGACTTCAATCCTTAGAAAGAGGTGACAATAGGATTAGAAGATGTTGAATCACTGTGAGTAAAACTAAAGAACTGCAAGAGTAAAAGACCCTCTTGGGAATTGTATACAGACCCCCAAACCATAGTAAGGATGTGGTCTACAAATTACCATGGGAGATAGCCTGCTGGGTCCGAAGGTCAGAAGGTCAGCGACGATGGGAGGAGGTTGATGGTGGGCGAACGGCCTTATCAGTGAGCTCCAACATTGTGCATTAGACTGTTTCATGAGAATGGACCCCTTTTCTTTTTTTGGTTTCTTTACTAACCATACAGTCAAATTAAGAATTATAAAGCTCAATCGTTTAATCGCATACTGTGTACTGTTTGTTATTTTGTGGTACTGCTTTGTAATAGGACGCATCATGCAGCATCCACCCAAGTGAGATTTCTTAAGTTTGGCTGGGCCGGGGGGGCTATCATCCCCTATATTAAGCCACTAGCCGGAGCAAGAGTTACAAAAGGAAATGATAGGCCAGTTAGTCTGACTTCAGTGGTTGGAAAGATGTTGGAGTCGATTGTTAAGAAAGTGGTTTTGGGGTACTTGGAAGTGCATAATAAAATAAGGCAAACAACAGGAATTCTGCAGATGCTGGAAATTCAAGCAACACACATCAAAGTTGCTGGTGAATGCAGCAGGCCAGGCAGCATCTGTAGGAAGAGGTGCTAACAGTCCTGACGAAGGGTCTCGGCCTGAAACGTCGACTGCACTTCTTCCTACAGATGCTGCCTGGCCTGCTGCATTCACCAGCAACTTTAATAAAATAAGGCCATAGTCAGCGTGGTTTCCTTAAGGGAAAATCTTGCCTGACTAACCTATAGGAATTCTTTGAAGGATAGACAAAGGAGAGTTGGTTGATGTTGTGTACTTGGATTTTCAGAAGACCTCTGGCAAGGTGCCACAAATGAGGTTGCTTAACTAGTTAACCCCTTGGTTAATGGCAGGGGTCCATGGCATAAAAAGGGTTGGCAACCCCTGCTGGGTGTTCAGCTTCTACAGAATCTCTTGTGTTTGTATTCCCCAGTTTTCCTCCGTCACTCTCCTCTGGCAATACAGGTGAAATGGGACTAGCTTAGGTTGGCGTCTTGGTCAAGCAAGTACAAGTTGGGGCAAAGGGCCTGTTTTTATGCTGTATTACTCTGTGACTCTATGCCTCTCCATTAAGCCATTGACATAAATCTCAGACTATTCATCTACTCCACTAGTCATTCACTGACACAGCCTGGATAACTTAATAATATTGCACTTGGCTAGTAGCTGGTGAGTCCATTTCTCTCAGTGATTTCTCAGCTCCTCCTTTTTATACATCTATAGATTTTATCTAATGAGCTATGGGTGTGACATGGTTCATAATAAAATAAACTTTATTTTAACCTATCCCCTTTTACCTTTGACATTTGTATCCTTTTGAACATTCTTTCCAGAACTCCTCTCCCCTCTCTCACCCATAGTTTTTTTAATCTGGTGTTTTCCCGTGCCCCTGGGAATGTTTCTGTTGAACCTGTTCCTTCCTATGCTTAGAGGATCTATACTGAATGACTGTACAGCGATCTGAGTCTCCCCAGTTCTGGACGAACAATAACCTCTTTCAAATTACATCAGCAAAACCAAAGCCTTTGGTTTGTCTCCACCAAAAACGTAGACTTTGACTTCATCATCTTTACAACAGCTTGCTCATGCTGACGGTGCACAATTTTGGTATTTGACCATCAGCTGAACTCTCTGTTTTACATACAAGCCATCATTAAAATGCATTCCTAATTCCAGTCTCACCTGCCACCACTATCCCAACAGACCTATCTGTGTCTTTGACACTTTGAGGCTCTCACTTTTCCAACAGTCTGCTTAATGCTTAACAGTCGTATTCCTTCTGGGCAGCCTCCAACCTGATGGTATGAACATCAATTTTGTAATTTCCCCCCTCCCTTTCCCTCTTCTTCACTTCTCCCATTCTGCTCTCTTATCTCTTCTCCCCAGTTGCCTATCATGTACCCCTGGTGCCCCTCGTCCTTCCCTTTCTCCTCTCCCATCAGATTCCTTCTTCTCCTGCCCTTTGCCTTTTCCACATCACCTTCCAGCTTCCTGCTTTATCACCCCTCCTCCACACACTTGACTTCACCTATCACATTCTAGCTTGTCCTTCTTGTCCTCCCCCCAGCTTTTTATTCTGCCTTTCCTTTCCAGTCCTGAAGAAGGGTCTCGGCCCGAAACATCAACCGTTTATTCACTTCCGTAGATGCTGCCTGACCTGCTGAGCTCTGACAGCATTATGTGTGATTGTTTAATGGTCTCTTAACTTCTGCTCTCACGAATTGCATTGGGTCTAAAATTCTGTTGCCCATATCCTATCCTTCCAATTTAACTTACTCGGTGAATCTGGACATTTCATTGATGACCTTAAGGCTTCAGTTCCAAGAAACCTTTTTTCTTATCCACAGTTGTTCCATTGCTTTGTTCTTTATCATCTCTGCGCTTTTCTTTATTTCTAGGATTCTGCATCATTTCTCATTCTTTTGGGTCTGGCCTTGTGATATCCCTCTGTCCCACCATGGCTTTTCGGCGTTCTTTGCTAACAGCCTGGAATACTTCCCTGAAAGTGTTCACGTTACTCAACTGTATTCACAAGATTGATTTCATTGGGCCACTTTTGGTCATTGTCCAAAACCCACGGTGTTTTAAGAAGCTCAAGCAGTCTTGAAAACACAGAACTTTCAAAAGTTGTAAGATTTGTATTCATAAAATTTATCCAAAAACTGATGGTGGTGACTTAAATCTACCTACAATGCAAAGTTAGGTGCTACCCCTTAGCTAAATTTATCCTGATATTCGGTTCGACCCAAAACTTCTATCATAGAAACATAGAAACATAGAAAATAGGTGCAGGAGTAGGCCATTCGGCCCTTCGAGCCTGCACCGCCATTTATTATGATCATGGCTGATCATCCAATTCAGAACCCCGCCCCAGCCTTCCCTCCATACCCCCTGACCCCCGTAGCCACAAGGGCCATATCTAACTCCCTCTTAAATATAGCCAATGAACTGGCCTCAACAGTTTCCTGTGGCAGAGAATTCCACAGATTCACCACTCTCTGTGTGAAGAAGTTTTTCCTAATCTCGGTCCTAAAAGGCTTCCCCTCTATCCTCAAACTGTGACCCCTCGTTCTGGACTTCCCCAACATCGGGAACAATCTTCCTGCATCTAGCCTGTCCAATCCCTTTAGGATCTTATACGTTTCAATCAGATCCCCCCTCAATCTTCTAAATTCCAACGAGTACAAGCCCAATTCATCCAGTCTTTCTTCATATGAAAGTCCCGCCATCCCAGGAATCAATCTGGTGAACCTTCTTTGTACTCCCTCTATGGCAAAGATGTCTTTCCTTAGATTAGGGGACCAAAACTGCACACAATGCTCCAGGTGTGGTCTCACCAAGGCATTGTACAACTGCAGTAGTACCTCCCTGCTCCTGTACTCGAATCCTCTCGCTATAAATGCCAGCATACCATTCGCCTTTTTCACCGCCTGCTGTACCTGCATGCCCACTTTCAATGACTGGTGTATAATGACACCCAGGTCTTGTTGCGCCTCCCCTTTTCCTAATCGGCCACCATTCAGATAATAATCTGTTTTCCTATTTTTGCCACCAAAGTGGATAACTTCACATTTATCCACATTAAATTGCATCTGCCATGAATTTGCCCACTCACCCAACCTATCCAAGTCACCCTGCATCCTCTTAGCATCCTCCTCACAGCTAACACTGCCGCCCAGCTTCGTGTCATCCGCAAACTTGGAGATGCTGCATTTAATTCCCTCATCCAAGTCATTAATATATATTGTAAATAACTGGGGTCCCAGCACTGAGTCTTGCGGTGCCCCACTAGTCACCGCCTGCCATTCTGAAAAGGTCCCGTTTATTCCCACTCTTTGCTTCCTGTCTGCTAACCAATTCTCCACCCACACCAATACCTTACCCCCAATACCGTGTGCTTTAAGTTTGCACACTAATCTCCTGTGTGGGACCTTGTCAAAAGCCTTTTGAAAATCCAAATATACCACATCCACTGGTTCTCCCCATCCACTCTACTAGTTACATCCTCAAAAAATTCTATGAGATTCGTCAGACATGATTTTCCTTTCACAAATCCATGCTGACTTTGTCCGATCATTTCACCGCTCTCCAAATGTGCTGTTATCACATTCTTGATAACTGACTCCAGCAGTTTCCCCACCACCGACGTTAGGCTAACCGGTCTATAATTCCCCAGTTTCTCTCTCCCTCCTTTTTTAAAAAGTGGGGTTACATTAGCCACCCTCCAATCCTCAGGAACTAGTCCAGAATCTAACAGGTTTTGAAAAATTATCACTAATGCATCCACTATTTCTTGGGCTCCTTCTTTAAGCACTCTAGGATGCAGACCATCTGGCCCTGGGGATTTATCTGCCTTCAATCCCTTCAATTTACCTAACACCACTTCCCTACTAACATGTATTTCGCTCAGTTCCTCCATCTCACTGGACCCTCTGTCCCCTACTATTTCTGGAAGATTATTTATGTCCTGCTTAGTGAAGACAGAATCAAAGTAACTATTCAATTGGTCTGCCATGTCCTTGCTCCCCATAATCAATTCACCATCATGAATCATGCTCAGTGTCCATAGATGCTGCCTGACCTACTGAATTCCTCCATCAGTTTAGTTTCTGGCTCTAAATTTGAACAATGTATTTTAATATTTAATTTTATTCCCAAATGTAGATTCATCATTTTACTTAGTTATAGTATTTTTCCACTGGGATTTTTTACACACAGAGTTATGAGTGCATAACTAAGGGTGATGAAGGAGGCAGATATGTTCGAGGTATTTAAGAAACTCTTAGTTTGGCACATGGATGATAGGAAAATGGAGGGCTATGCAGGAAGGAATCATTAGATTGATCTTAGATTTCGTTAATAAGTTTGCACAACATCGTGGGCCACAGGGCCTGTACTGAGCTGTAATGTTCTATGTTATGTGGGCTTACCAACTTTGATGTGTAATTATTGACTCCTGGATAGCGTGGCATGGTTTTTGCCATGTTCCGATGAGATCATGTTAACATCTGAGTATGTGCATTCTTAAATCAATTGCATCTTTGTTAAGATAGAAACTGCTCTGATCCGGAACTTTCAGGTTTATTCATTCAGGAGCAACAAACAATCTGCTGGAAGATCTCCGCAGGTCAAGACGTATCTGTGGAAGGAAAGGAACTGTTGACATTTTAGGTCAAAAGCTGCACGAGGACCATGAGTTCTTCCAGCAGATTGTTTATTACTGCAGATTCCAGTATCTGCGTTTTCAATGTCACCAGTTCTCACTCAGGAATATTTTTTGAATGAATTAGAAAAGGTAAGTCCTCCCACTTGAGGGCAGCAAGAAAATTTAAGAGATTTAAATGAGTGGTAAAGCTTTCAGAATGTCATGATCTGCCCATGTATTACAAAATCTCAAGACTGCTTGAGTTTCTTACACCCTTTCACAGATTTAACTCTAGTTTTAGCTTTATTTGTCATATATACATCAAAACATACTGTGAAATATGTTGTTTGTGTCAAATCAAATCAGCGAGGTTTGTGCAAGTGCTGTCATGTTTCTAGTGCCAGCATAACATGCCCACAACTTACAAACCCTAACTGAATGCCTTTGGAATGAGAGAAGAAACCAGAGCACCCAGAGAAAACCCATGCAGAGTCTTAGGGAGAATCTACGGACAATGGCAGGAATTGAAACCTATGAGGGGTGATTGATGTGTTCGTGGCCTAAGGTAGAAGGAGTCAATTTTAGAAAACCTAGCACATTTATTTTTCAACATAGTCCCCTCCTACATTTACATACTTAGTCCAGCAGTCATGGAGCATACGGGTCCCTTCTTTGTAGAAGTCGGCGTCTTGGACCTCCAAAAGTGGTCCACAGCAGGGGTGATTGATAAGTTCGTGGCCTAAGGGAGAAGGAGGTGAGTTATTAACTTCAAACTTTCTGCATAATCACTCAAAGAGTTGAACTGCATGTGCATGTAATGAGAGCTGTATAACTCATCTCTTTCTACCTTAGGCCATGAACTTATCAATCACCCCTGCTGTGGACCACTTCTGGAGATCCAAGATGCCGACTTCTACAAAGAAGGGATCCGTATCCTTCACGACCGCTGGACTAAGTGTGTAAATGTAGGAGGGGACTATGTTGAAAAATAAATGTGCTAGATTTTCTAAAATTGACTCCGTCTACCTTAGGCCACGAACTTATCAATCACCCCTTGTATCTTACAGCCGATGATGTGAAGCACTGTAGTGACAGTTTTTCTACTGTGCCACCCTTCACCCTTTGCCATCTGCCTCTTTGTTTCTTTTGGTTTCAGTCCATTTTATTTTCTCTAGTTTCATTTGTTTGTCTTTCCCTTTTTTGTGAGTACAATAGAGGAGGCTAGGAAGGAGGACTCTTTTCTCTTGACTGTATATCTAGCCTTTGTCAGCAAGCACTGATAAATCTCTTGCAGTTCCCACTTCTTTAGATCAATGATGGATGCATCCAGTTACTGACATCATTGATTCCAACTAGGTCTCAGTGTTGGTGCCAGCACCAAAATCCTGTATGAAGCTCCGAACTTTAAATAACTGGAGGTAGCTATTACAACACACTCACATTAATGTCAGAATGAAACAACAGGAGAACACTATTACAACACAAGAAGCTCAAAATTATGTTTACTAATGGAAACATTAAAATTTTCTTTGTTTTATTCTCCACTCTCCTGGATATTTTTCAGATCTCAGTGGCTTTTTCAAAGCCCATAATGTTTGCTGGAATCTTTGCCAGCGTTCTTGATTACTCATGATTGTAAAAGGCCGAATTTGCAAGATGTAGATTTCAAGATGTCAGTGGCTCGGAGAGAAAGTCCTGCCCAACAAACTTCTATAGGAACTTTTGGCAGAGACATTTAAAAACTAGTAATATGTAATTAGTAATTAATATATAATATGTAACTAGTAGTATGTAATTTAAAAAATAATAAATAAGAAAATTAATGACATTGAAAAATAATTAAAGCCATTGTAAAAATGTAGCTTGTTTCCTAAATAAAACCTTTACAATTTGTATTGACAGCAATGGGGACTTCAATCATACAGCTGATCTGACTAGGTGCAATTTACAACAGACAGCACCCCATTACCTGTAAGATTGTCTGTGCTCTGAATTCTACATGGAGTTAAGGTGAAGGATGAATGAATAGATTTCGAGTTCAGAATGTATCAGCAAGCCCACAACTACTATATTTGACTGTGCTTGCACAGGATCTTGGGACAGTTTTAAGATTTAAACATCAGTGGTTCTGTCTGAGACCACTGACCTTCTACAGTGATAAATGGTCCAGTATGTCAAATTGATGATTTTTCATCAGATTGCTACCCAGATTGTCAATTCTTTTTCTCCTGATACAGACCTATCAAATATCTCCAGCATTTTCCATTTTCACCAGATTTTCAGCACCTGCAATATATTGATTTTGTACTTTTGTGATCACCTTCATTTTTGAAGGCATCATATACTCAAGCAGGACCAGCATATTGTCAGAAAAAGCATCACTGCTCAGTTGCACAGAAAGTTGGCTCAGCCGCCACCAGCATTTCAGTTCATTGCTGGTCACTTTGGCACATGTGGGTTCCAAGCCCAAGTCCTTTCTAGTCTATGGTTTGGACTGATGGTGCTTAACAAGCTCACTACATAAATATTGGCATCAATGATAGTTCTATGTAGCTGATTTTTAAAGGGAGGCTCATTGTGGAACTCACTTTGACCTTTTCAAAACAGATCAATCACACTGCATTACTGATTATGTGATAAGGAACTTCTTATATGCTTTACTGCAAAGGCAGAATGCAGTTTTACTATGGATGCGTGGAAACAAGAAACTTTATGACAGGAAAAGAAAACAAACCTAGGCTCATCCACTTTGGTCTATATGTGAAAGATGTATTACATGAGTAAATGTCAGTAATGGTGCCTATGTGGGAGCTTGCTCCAGAGAGTTCCACTTCTTGCTGCTAAACGACTGTTTTCCATAAGGAGAGTAATACAAATATTTAATAGGCATTGTTTGTCAGGAACCAAATTAAAGGCACCACACAGCGTGGCAAATTGCCGCTCCAGGCTCTGTATCCACGAGCTTTGTGACGATTTGTCCCGTTGTGTGATGATCTGACACTGAGGCTATGGGCCTACTCTGGGCTTTGCGTCCATGGACTCAATTTCATTCTGAATGCTGTTGCTTGCTTTTATCGTTTATGTGATTTGTGTTCTCTCTCTCTCTCTGTGCATTGGGTGTTGGTCTTTTTCACATTGGCTTCTTTTGGGCTTCTTCCTTTGTGGCTGCCTGTAAGAAGACAAATCGCAAGGTTGTATAATTTATACATACTTTGATAATAAATGTTACTTTGAACTTTGAAATGAAGCCATTTGACTCAATACATCCATGTTAACAGAAAGAGAGCAATCTAGACTAATCCCACTTCCAATGCCTCTGGTGCTGTACATCAAATGGGTTTCCAGATCCGGTTTAAACCTTGCAGGGCACGAAAGCACACTCTGGTGAAACTCTTTTCCTCTTCTTTTATCCATTCACCCTTCACCAGAAATCTATGTATTGTTACTTTTCTTCCTCTCTGCTATTTACCCCTTTAAACTTCCTTGTGATCTTACGTTGGATTGGAATTGGAATTGGTTTATCATTGACACATGATACAGTGAAAAGCTTATCTTACACACTGTGTATACAGGTCATGTGATTACACAGTGTATTGAGGCAGAACAAGGCAAAACAGTAACAAAGCAGAATAAAATGTTGCAGTTACAGAGAAAATGCAATAAACACAACAAGATAGATTGTGAAGTCAAGGATCTATCTTATCCATAAGACATAGGTACAGAATTAGGCTCTTCAGCCCATCGAGTCTGCTCCACCATTCCATCATGGCTGATTTATTATACTCTCAACCCCATTCTCCTGCCTTTCCTCGTAACCTTTGATGCCCTGATTAATCAAGAACCTATCAACCTCTGCCTTAAGTATACCCAGTAACTTGGCCTACACAGCTGTCAGTGGCAATAAATTGCACAGATCCACCACCCTCTGACTTAAGAAATACTTCCCCATCTTTGTTCTAAATGGACGTCCCTCAATTTTGAGGATGTACCTCTGCTACTAGACTCCCCCACTATAGGAAACTTGCTCTCCACATTCACTCTGTCTAGGTCTTTCAATATTTGATAGCATTCAATGAGATCCCCCCTCATTCTTCAGTGAAATGCCTTTTATTTGCCCAAATCCATGAAATGCTCCTCATTTGTTAACCTTTTCATTCCTGGGAAAATTCTCATATACCTCCTTTGGACCCTCTCCAATGTCGGCACATCTTTTCTTAGATAAGTGGCCCTGAACTACTCAGAATACTCCAAATATGGTCTGACAAATACCTTATAAAGCCTCAGCATGACATCTTTGATTTTATATTCTAGTCCTCTTGAAATGGATTCTAACATTCCCTTTGCCTTTCTTTCCACCAACTCAATCTGCAAGTTAACCCTTAAGGAATCCTTCACGAGGACTCCCAAGTCCCTCTGCACCTCTGATTTTTGAATTTTCTCCTCATTTAGAAAATAGTTTGTCTTTTTTCCTTCTACCGAAGTATATAACCATACACTTCCCTACACTACATTCCATCTGCACTTCTTCACCCATTCTCCCAATCTGTCCAAATCCTTCTGATGACTCCCTGTTTCCTCAACACTTCCTGGCCCTCCACCCATCTTCATATCGTCTGCAAATTTGGCCACAAAGCCATTAATTCCATCATCTAAATCATTGACATATAAAGTGAAAAGAGGAGGTCCCAAAACTCTGTTGGAACAGCACTAGCCACTGGCAGCCAACCAGAAAAGGCCCCCTTCAATCCCACTCTTAGCCTTCAGTCAGTCAGCCAATCTTCTGTCCATGCTAGTATCTTTCCTGTGATACCATGGGCTCCTACCTTCTTAAGCAGCTTCGTGTGCAGCACCCTGTCAAAGGTCTCCTGAACATCCAAATAAACAACATCCACTGACTCTCCTTCATCTAGCCTGTCTGTTACTTCCTCAAAGAATTCCATCAGATTTGTCAGACATGATTTCCCCTTTAGAAAACCATGCTGACTTTGTACCTAAGTGCCCCAAAACCTCATCCTCAATAATAGACTCCAACATCTTTCCAACCACTATAGTCAGGCTAGCTGGGCTATAATTTCCTTCGCTCTGGCTTATTTCCTTCTTATCATACTGGGGAACCATTCAATGGTTTATATCATTAGGATCAAAGCTGTGCTTAAGTGTGGTGGTACATGCTTTTAGGCTTTTGTATCTTCTGCCCTATAGAAGAGGAGAGAGAATGTCTGGGATGGGTGGATTATGCTGGCTGTTTTACTGAGGCAACACAAAGTATAGATAGAGTCCATGGAGGGGAGGGTAGTTTCCATTATATTTTGAGCTGTGTCCACAAAATCTCTGCAGTTTTTTGTAGTGACATACAGAGCAATTGACTATACATCCAGATAGCAACACACACAAAATGCTGGAGGAGCTCAGCAGGCCAGGCAGCAGCTATGGAAGAGAATGAATAGTTAATGTTTTGGCCCAAAACGTCAATCGTTTACTCTTTTCCATAGATGCTGCCTGGCCTGCTGAGTTCTTCCAGTATTTTGTATGTGTCGCTTGGATTTCCAGCATCTGCAGATTTTCTTGTCTTTGTGCTAATACATCCAGATAAGATGCCTTCTATGGTGCATCAGTAAAAAGTGGTAAGAGTCAATGGGGCCATGCCGAATTTCTTTAGCCTCCTAAAAAAAGTGCAGGGATTGATTGGAGACAATAGACAATAGACTATAGGTGCAGGAGTAGGCTATTCAGCCCTTCGAGCCAGCACCACCATTCACTGTGATCATGGCTGATCATCCACAATCAGTACCCTTTTCCTGCCTTCTCCCCATATCCCTTCACTCCGCTATCTTTAAGAGCTCTATCTAACTCTTTCTTGAAATAATCCAGAGAATTGGCCTCTACTGCCTTCTGAGGCAGAGCATTCCACAGAACCACAACCCTCTGTGTGAAAAAGTTTTTCCTCAACTCCGTTCTAAATGGTCTACCCCTTATTCTTAAACTGTGGCCTCTGGTTCTGGACTCCCCCAACATCAGGAACATGCTTCCTGCCTCTAGCCTGTCCAATCCCTTAATAATCTTATATGTTTCAATCAGATCCCCTCTCATCCTTCTAAATTCCAGTGTATACAACCCCAGTCGCTCCAATCTTTCAACATATGACAGTCCCGCCATCCTGGGAATTAACCTCGTGAACCTACACTGCACTCCCCCAATAGCTAGAAGGTCCTTCCTCAAATTTGGAGACCAAAACTGTACACAATACTCACCAGGGCCCTGTACAACTGCAGAAGGACCTCTTTGCTCCTATACTCAACTCCCCTTGTTATGAAGGCCAACATGCCATTAGCTTTCTTCACTGCCTGCTGTACCTGCATGCTTACTTTCAGTGACTGATGAACAAGGACACCAAAACCTCATTGCAACTTCCCCTTTTCCTAACTTGACACCATTCAGATACTAATCTGCCTTCCTGTTCTTGCCACCAAAGTGGATAAACTCACATTTATCCACATTAAATTGCATCTGCCATGCATCTGCCCACTCACCGAACCTGTCCAAGTCACCCTGCATTCTCATAACATCCTCCTCACATTTCACACTACCCCCCAGCTTTGTGTCATCTGCAAATTTGCTAATGTTACTTTTAATCCCTTTATCTAAATCATTAATGTATATTGTAAATAGCTGCAGTCCCAGCACCGAGCCTTGCAGTACCCCACTAGTCACTGCCTGCAATTCTGAAAAGGACCCATTAATCCCTACTCTTTGTTTCCTGTCTGCCAACCAATTTTCTATCCATGTCAGTACCCTACCCCCAATACCATTTGCTCTAATTTTGCACACTAACCTCCTATGTGGGACCTTATCAAAGGCTTTCTGAAAGTCCAGGTACACTACATCCACTGGCTTTCCCATGTCCATTTTTCATAGTTACATCCTCAAAAAATTCCAGATTAGTCAAGCATGATATCCCCTTCGTAAATCCATGTTGACTCGGACCTATCCTGCCACTGCTATCCAAATATGCCGCTATTTCATCTTTTATAATTGATTCCAGCATCTTCCCCACCACTGATGTCAGACTAACTGGTCTATAATTGCCTGTTTTCTCTCTCCCTCCTTTCTTAAAAAGTGGGATAACATTAGCTACCCTCCAATCCGCAGGAACTGATCCTGAATCTATAGAAGATTGGAAAATTGTTATAGCCGGGGACTCTAACCTCGACACTTTGCAATTCACCTACCAGAGCAACAGGTCAATGGCAGGTGCCATCTCTCTGGCCCTACATTCCTCCTTAGAACACCTGGAGAATAAAGACGCATACGTAAGGCTCCTTTTCATTGACTACAGCTCTGCCTTTAATACCATCATTCCAAATAAACTGATTCCTAAGCTCCGGAACCTGGGCCTTAGCACTCAGATCTGCAGCTGGATCTTCAACTTCCTCACAGACAGGACCCAGGCTGTAAAAATAGGGGACAAGCTCTCCTCTACAATCACTCTGAGCACCGGTGCCCCACAAGGCTGTGTACTCAGCCCCCTGCTGTGCTCACTGTACACCCAAGACTGTGTAGCCAAGTTTCCATCGAACTCAATATATAAGTTTGTTGACGACACAACAATTGTAGGCTGTATCTCGGGTAATGATGAATTTGAGTACAGGGAGGAAATTAAGAACCTGGTGGCATGGTGCGAAGACAATAACCTATCCCTCAACGTCAGCAAGACAAAGGAATTGGTTGTTGACTTCAGAAGGAGTAGCAGACCGCACGACTCAATTTACATCGGTGGTGCGCAAGTGGAACAGGTCAAAAGCTTTAAGTTCCTTGGGGTCAATATCACAAATGACCTGACTTGGTCCAACCAAGTACAGTCCACTGCCAAGAAAGCCCACCAGCACCTTCACTTTCTGAGAAAGCTAAGGAAATTTGGCCTGTCCCCTAAAACCCTCACTAATTTTTATAGAAGCACCGTAGAAAGCATTCTTCTAGGGTGCATCACAACCTGGTATGGAAGTTGTCCTGTCTGAGACCGGAAGAAGCTGCAGAAGATTGTGAACACGGCGCAGCACATCACACAAACCAATCTTCCGTCCATGGACTCACTTTACACCGCACGCTGTCGGAGCAGTGCTGCCAGGATAATCAAGGACACGACCCACCCAGCCAACACACTTTTGTCCCTCTTCCCTCTGGGAGAAGGCTCAGGAGCTTGAACTCTTGTATGGCCAGATTTGGGAACCGCTTCTTTCCAACTGTGATAAGACTGCTGAACGGATCCTGACCCGGATCTGGGCCATACCCTCCAAATATCCGGACCTGCCTCTCGGTTTTTTTTTTGCACTACCTTACTTTCCATTTTTCTATTTTCTATTTATGATTTATAATTTAAACTTTTAATATTTACTATCAATTTGTAACCCAGGGAGCGAGAAGCGCAGAATCAAATATCGCTATGATGATTGTACATTCTAGTATCAATTCTTTGGCGGCAATAATGTATAAACTAAAAGTAAAAGTAAAAGTAAAAGTAAAGTAAACTGATTACCAATGCGTCCACGATTTCTAGAGCCACCTCCTTAAGTACCCTGGGATGCAGACCATCAGGCCCTGGGGATTTATCAGCCTTCAGTCCCATCAGTTTACCCAACACCATTTTCTGCCTGATGCGAATTTCCCTCAGTTCCTCTGTTACCCTAGGTCCTCTGGCTACCATTACATCTGGGAGATTGTTTGTGTCTTCCCCAGTGAAGACAGATCCAAAGTACCTGTTCAGCTCGTCTGCCATTTCCTTGTTCCTCATAATAATTTCACCCGTTTCTGTCTTCAAGGGCCCAACTTTGGTCTTAACTAATTTTTTCTTCTTCACATACCTAAAGAAGCTTTTACTATCCTCCTTTATATTCTTGGCTAGCTTACCTTTGTACCTCATCTTTCACCCCCATATTGCCTTTTTAGTTATATTCTGTTGCTCCTTAAAAGTCTCCCAATCCTCTGGCTTTCCACTCATCCTTGCTATTTTATACTTCCTCTCTTTTATTTTTATACTGTCCTTGACTTCCCTTGTCATCCACGGTCACCCCTTACTCCTCTTAGAGTCTTTCTTCCTCTTTGGAACGAACTGATCCTGCACCTTCTGTATTATTCCCAGAAATACCTGCCATTGTTGTTCCACTGTCATCCCTGCTAGGGTATCTTTCCAGTCAACTTTGGCCAGCTCCTCCCTCATGGGTCCATAGTCCCCTTTGTTCAACTGTAATACTGATACTTCCGATCTTCCCTTCTCCCTCTCAAATTGTAGAATAAAACTTATCATATTATGGTCACCACCTCCTAATGGCTCCTTCACCTCGAGAGCTATCTTGGCTGTGGCATCTACTTGGTTGGACCAGGGCAGGCTGCTTGCATTAAATCTCCTCTTTGCCTCCTCTGATCTTAACAATCTCAACCTTGCTGCTCTTTCCTCATAAGCACTTCTGTCATGAGTTTTCTTGGAAACCTCCTCCACACCCACTCTTATATTCTTATAGCTTGATAACTAAAACACGTCAAGCTTTAATGCAGCTTTACTGTGACCAACAAGGCAAAGGATTGAGAGCTGGGATGCAATCTGTGCAACAGGCTTCCTGGTTATATTATTCTTTGCTGGAGCTCTTTTTCTTTGTTAAACTATTCTTCAACTTGTCCTGCAACCTCAGCCTAATGCAGAGGAAAGTCCCAACCCCCTGTTAAAGGCATGCATTAAAGTCTGAGGCCTTTTCCACGCAGACACTTGGGGCCAGATGTGTGCTACATGGTGTTTACCTACACCATGCATGGCTTTTCATCAGCCCATGGCACAGACACACAAAAACCTGGAAGTTCATGAATTCTGATAAAATTGCAATGTGTACTGCATGAAAGTACCCCTTCAAATGTTAGAATTTCCATGTCACTGTTTTCACTTTTAGGTTGAATAAATCAAGATGCTAAACATAATCACCAAGAAATTGAAGACAAAATTGGGAAAGGAAACTTTTTCCCAAGAGGTGTAGAACACAAGAGCAGCAATGTGATGCTGAGGCTTTATAAGGCACTGCTGGGGCCTCACCTTGAGTATTGGGAACAGTTTGGGGCTCCTCATCCGAGAACCATCCTCTACACACCGTCCTTACACACTTGGAGAAGAGGGATGCTGATGTGAGAATGCTGTTCAGCATTCAACACCATAATTCCCTCCAGGATACAGTTCAGCATTCAACGCCACAATTCCCTCCAGGCTCAACAAGAAGCTGAGAGATCTTGGCCTTCACCCTGCCGTGTGTAGCTGGATCCTGGACTTCCTGTCAGATCGCCAGCAGGTGGTAAGAGTGGGCTCCCTTCACCTCTGCTCACTGACCTTCAACACAGGTGACACTGAGGGCTGTGTACTTAGCCCCCTCCTTTACTCTCGGTAGACCCATGACTGTGTCACCACCCACAGCTCCAATCAGCTAATTAAATTTTCTGACGACACCACACTGATTGGCCCAATCTCAAATAATAATGAGGCAGCCTACAGAGAAGTTATCACCCTGACACAGTAGTGTCAAGAAAATAACCTCTCCCTCAATGTCGCAAAAACAACGGAGCTGGTTGTGGATTACGGGAGGAATAGACTATAGACATCAATGGATCTGGGGTTGAGAGGGTGAACAACTTTAAATTCCTTGGCATAAACATCACCGAGGATCTCACGTGGTCTGTACATACTGGCTTGTGGTGAAAAAGGCACAAGAGCGCCTCTTTTACCTCTGATGGTTTAAGTTGTTTGGTATGGCCCCCCACATTCTAAGAACTTTCTATAGGGGCACAATTGAGAGCATCCTGACTGGCTGCATCACTGCCTGGTATGGGAACTGTACTTCCCACAATCACAGGACTCTGCAGAGAGTGGAGAGGACAGCCCAGTGCATCTGTAGATGTGATCTTCCCACTATTCAGGATATTTACAAAGACAGGTGTGTAAAAAGGACCCAAAGGATCATTGGAGACTGAGTCACCCCAACCATAAACTGTTCCAGCTGCTACCATCCGGGAAACGGTACTGCAGCATAAAAGCCAGGACCAACAGGCTCCGGGACAACTTCTTCCACTAGGCCATCAAACTTCTTAATTCATGTTGACACAACTGTAATTCTATGTTATGACTATCCTATTGTACATATTTATTATAAATTACTATCATTGCACTCTTGAACAGAGACATAACGTAAAGATTTGTACTCATGTATATGAAGGATGTAAGTAATAAAGTTAATTTAATTCAATTCAAAAGATGTATTGGCATTGGAGAGAGTTCAGAGGAGGTTCACATGGATGGTTCCAGGAATGAAAGGGTTATCATACAAGGAATGTTTGATAGCTCTAGGTCTGTCCTCACTGAAATTTAGAAAGATGAGGGGAGATCTCATTGAAATCTTTCAAATGTTGAAAGGCCTAGACAAAGTAGATGTGGAAAGGATGTTTCCCATGGTAGGGGAGGCTAAGACAAGAGGGCACAGCCTCAGGATAGAGAGGTGCCCATTTAAAACAGAGATGCGGGAAAATTTCTTTAGCCAGAGGGTGGCGAATTTGTGGAATCTGTTACTACAGGCGACTGTGGAGGCCAGGTCTTCAGGTACATATAAGGCAGAGCTTGATATGTTCTTGATTGGACATGGCATCAAAGGTTAAGCGGAGAAGGCTGGGGAATGGGGCTCAGGAGGGGGAAAAGGATCAGCCATGATTGAATGGTGGATCAGACTCAATGGGCCAAATGGCCTAATTCTGCTCCTATGTCTTATGGTCTTTTCCTAGACAGTGGTGAGAATGTGGAGCCCAGTACAACAGGGTGGTCGAATCAGTTGGAACACCTCCTGTCCTAATATCATGGCCACTAAGTCTACTGTATATTTGTGATCTTCTGCTACTGTAGCCCAACCATTTCAAGCTTCAACGTGTTGTGCCTTCAGAGACACTCTTCTGCACACCACTATTCTAACACCTGGTTATTTGAGTTACTGTCACCTTGAACTAGATTTTTCCATTCCCTTCTGACTTCTCTCATGAACTTTTGCCCACAGAACTGTCGCTCACAGGATTTTTTTTGTGTGTTTTGCACCATTCTTTGTAAACTCTAGAGATTGTTATGAATGAAAACCCCAGGAGATCAGCAGTTTCTGAGATACTCAAACCACCCTGTCTGGTACCAACATTCATTCTATGGTCAAAGTCACTTAGATCACATTTCTTCTCCATTCTGATGTTTGTCTGAACAACAAAAAAAAACCTCTTGACCATATCTGCATGCTTTTATGCATTGAGCTGCTGTCACATGATTGGCTGATTAGATACATGCATTAACAAGCAGGTGCACCCACTAAAATGTCCACTAAGTTTATATATGTAGAGGATTCTGCTAAGAAATAATGTGAAAATGCCAGAAACTTTTATCAGGTCAGGCAGCGTTCATGGGAGAGAAAAAGAACCAACATTCTGGATCAAAGACCCTTTGCAGAAACTGAAAAAGTGAGAAAATATGAACATTTTAGATAATAGGAAGTGCTGGAGAGATTGAAGTAAATTCCTGTGACAGGGTTGTCCAGGTAACAACAACTTTGGGACAGAATAGAAAAAGAAACAAGTAAATACATTTATAATGAAATATTCAGCTACGTGTGGACAGGTTTAAAAAAATACCAACAAGAAGAATTAGGAATAGAGATAGGCCCTCAAGTCCCTCACATCCACCTCCATCATTGGAAAGCATCATCTGATCTGATTGTAACTTCAACTCTCCCTGCCCATTTACCAGCGGTAACCTTCACTTCCTTTCTAATCAGTAACCTCTCAACCCCTGCCTTAACAGAGACTACTTCCACAACTCTTTGAGGAAGAATTCTTTAGTCTCACAACCTACTGAGGAAACAAAATTCACCTCACCTCTACATTTAATGTTTTTAAAACAACTCTCACTCTCCTAAACTCTAACTGATGGAAATCTAGCCTGTGCGACTTTCTCCAATAAAACAACTTGACTATTTCAGGTAATAATCTATTAAATCCTCTTTAAACTGTTTCCAATGCATTAACCTTCTTCCTAAAATTTGAAAACCAGTACTCTACACTGTATGTGTGGGGGTGTATGGGGTGTCTAGAGAGGGGTAGCACCTCTGGTGAGGGGGCCTGCCGTACCCTTTTCAGGATAGCTCATCCACCTTTGGTCCCCACCTGGCGCTCAGCTCTCACTTGTTGCTCCAAGTTGCTGTAGCATGCGCAATGGCAATACCCCGGTAAACTGTCTTGGTAGTCGGGCCAAACCAGGTGAGGGCAGCCGATGGGTATCGGACCCTCGGTGAGTAGAGGATCTGCCTGTCCCAGCATGTGAAGTCTGGCCCTGGCAGATGGAGCAGAGGACACCGATTGATGGTCCAACGGTCAAGGAGGCAGGCCAGCAGGCATCATGGAGCGCTAAGAGCACGATAAAGCACTTAGACGTCCTGGTCATCCACTGCAAGAGGTGATGTCCTCTTTAAACTCACCCGGCAGAAGGCAAAGGCAAACCACTGCTGTAACCTGCCGAGTACACGATTTCCCAATATGTCAGAGCGGCGTGGAGGGAAATGATCCGCCAACTGGAATTTCCAGGTGCGACCTAAAGTGAGCAAGATATCAGTGCCTGAAATAACTGATAAATCACCTCCATAATGTTGTATTCAATTCTTTGAGTAATACGTGATAACTTTCCATTAACTTCCCTCAGTACGTATTAGATATTTCCAAATCATTCACCAATACAGCCAGCAGGTGTATCTAAGAACTGTGCAATCTCTGTATCCAATCATATTATGCCTTTTCCTGTTTTTTACCAAAATAGTCAATTTCACACTTTTCCAACAGTTTGCTTCATTTTTCAGATCAATGCATGCTCACATAATATACGTATATCTCTTTATAGCAGGGGTTCCCAAACTCTCTAAAGCCATGGACCAATACCATTAAGCAAGGGGTCCATGGACCCCCTGCTTCATAGCCTCTCATGTCTTCTTCAGAACTTTTAAGCCTTGATACATCTTGTCTTCCAGAATAGTGACATTTTAAGATCACTTCCAAAAGTAGGATATATATAAAACTAACTTCAAGATGGAAAATTATATAGGATTTTGAGATGGAAACTCAATCATTTGCATACAGCAAATTACTTATTTATTTATTTGTTTGTTTATTTGGTGATTACAGCTATTGCCTACACTAGTTAATCTCCTATGGCTGTGAAATTTAGCTGCTTCCATGTTTTGACCTTTGCATGGCACAGTTGATGTATGGCCTACTAACATCTAAACAATTTTACAAGTTGTAAATGGTAGCCAAGGATAATTAAAAGTTGGTGATTTTTGGGATCCAGGTGAGTAAAAACAGAATAGACTTGGTTTATTTCTTTTAATATTTTTCTGCAAAATGTTCCATTTGTTTATCTCCAATAATAAATCCCTTAGTAAGTCGAAGGAAGTAGTTTTATAAGCATACCAGTGCAAAGGAGTGTGAAGAAGAGTGCTCTTCTCTTTGGGTCTTACTATATGTCTCTTTAAAGCCTGAAATTGTAAATGATCTCTACCCTTGAAATGAATGGCCAGTATATTTACAGGTCTGAATGTTGCTTTCACTTATGAGTATATCAACTCCATAATCACACAGTATACAGTTCTGAACGAAATAAAAAATTTTGCCTTGTGGACTGCTCTATCCAGTAGATCCAGAACATTAGCAGATCTGCTACTGCATCACTTTAAAGGAATTGGATAACAATGGAATTGTCCATGCCCTACCAGAAAATTATGCATTGGCTACCAGTTTATAGAGCCAACCAATTTTTATTTTGTGTGCTTGACTGTGGTTTTGCATTTCACTTCCTAATCTTTATGAGAATGATAAATAAATGTCATTTATTCCTTTTGGTACTTACATTTCCAAAACAGTGTGAATGATGTACTAAATAAGAGTTACATTTCTAGCTACCTAACTGCACTGCAAGATTCCTGGTTGATTAAAGGAAGGAAAATTTTTGAGGTGGGGCCTGGTTATTTTGGAAATAACTTGTCCTCATTATATTTACATGATGAAATCAATTAGCTACCTGCAGCATTCATTAAGTTGCCTAGAAAGATTCTTCAGCTTACATAAGGGCTTCTGCCATATTTGGTTTCAGTACAATACACATCATCTTAATCAAGGCCTTTAGAAACACTCCACCCCTTTGCTAGACTAAACTAATCAACCCCAGGGGCAATCACTCACCACTATTGGCAGGAAGCCCTGAAACTGAGGGATGAGTTATTAGAAGAACTGCAAGGACGCCAGAGCAGTGACCTTAACTGGAGGCAGCCCTGCACTCTGGAGACATGAAGAAATCATCTTTCTTCTGGCAGATCTAATATACATGGAAACTTCTGCATTTAGCAAATCTTGCGATCCTTCAGGGCATAAGCTGAGGCTGCTACTGTGGTAAAGCAGCCACTGCAACAATATCTGTTCCTAGAGCCTTCAACAAGCAAATCTGGAGAGTCACAGGAATGTCTGTTGTGACAGAGCTCACACACACTGGAAGTGGACCTGTTCTCAAATCTCCCGATGTAAATTGCTCATCTCTTATGATGCATTCTGCCATACATTTACTGCCAAGAGGTAACGGGGCAGAAGTTACACATTGGTCACTAGAGGTACCGTAAAATATACAATGCCATCAATGGCTGGTCATATTCATCTCTGCACCTTCAGTTAAAGTCAATGGATTTTCTGTTTTAAGTCATTGTAAAACTGTAAGAACTTAAGACTCTTTTATTGAGTGATGTAGCTGGCCCAGCCGTTATCTCATTGTGTCTAAGACCCGGGTTCATTCTGGACTTTGTGTGCTGCCTGTGGGAAGTTGCTATTCTCCTCGTGATCTTGTGGGTTTTCTGAGGGTGCTCCACTTTCCTCCGATGTCCCAAAGACACAGAAACATAGAAAACCTACAGCACAGTAAAGGCCCTTCAGCCCACAATGCTGTGCCCAACACCTGCGTGTATGTTGATGGTTTAATTGGCCACTGCAAAGTGCCCCAAGTGTGTAGATGGAATGGCAGAATTTGGAGGGAGATTAAAGAATGAATGGACAATGGAATTAGGGAAGGGCCAGTGTAAATGGGTGGCTGATGGTAGTATGGACTAGGTGGGCTGATTAGCCTGCTTCCAAACAGCCTTATGACCAAGTATAAGACATCATCATGACGTTCTCCACCTAGTTATGTATTTCAAGGACAACATGGCGCTACAGCAGTTATTGCCATTGCCACTCAGTTCTGGGGACCCGAGTTCGAATGATCTGCCCATGGGTAATCTGGGTGGTGTTTACATGTCCTCCACTGGGTGTTCTAGTTCCCTCCAAAACATGTTGGGCTAGGTTAGTTGGTGGCTATAGATGATCTCTCAGTGAAGATAAGCAGCAAAAGAATTTAAGTGGAGTTAATGGGACTGATGAGGTTGCTCTGCTAGGAGTTGGCATGGTCCTGAGGGCCACGAGACCACTTTTTGTGTTGTAATAAGTAAGATTTGCTGTTTACATTTAAGAATAACTGTGACTTTGGAAGAATGCATGAACTTTTCAACAAGACTCTTAAACATATTTTCCCTGCTTACCAAATACTTGGGAAAACTCCTCCCGTCCCAAAGAGCACTGGCCAATGTGCTGCCTGTCCTCACATCCACTCCCTCGTACTCTCTTGACTATGGGGCAAAGAGAACTAAGATGAAACAAGAAAAGCAAGAACCCCAGTCATCTGTGTAACTCACTGGAGACTCTGAATCACTTTGGGACATCTCCCAGGCAGGGGAACTGGGATAGAAAACATGGAAATTGCCAGTAACACAGCAAGGCTTAAGAGGTTAGGCAGCACGGAGGCAGGGATTGAAACTTTTAGCCCAATGTAATTGATAACACACTTTTACAGTTTTCAATCTCTAATTGAAAAAATTAAACAAAAATCTCACACTAGAGCTGGTTGTTTATTTTGATATTGAACACATATAAAGGAAGTATTTTGGAGACTAGTATCATTGTATATTGGGAAAGATTGATCTTTTTTAATGACAATCCCTCATTTGAATGGCGCTGGTGAGAAGTCAGCATGACACAAATGTAAAGTGGCAGCTCAGAACAGGAAGGCAACTCCACTGTGCAAAAAAGGTGGAAGCAAGTGTTAAAAGTGGAAAGAAGCAAACCAGGGTTGGCCCAGGGCAAGTGACAGCAGTTGCTGAGTATTCTGTAGGGCCAGAGTGCTCCTGTCTAGTTTGTTGAGTTGTCTTTGGACAGCTGTCAAAAATAAAATCTTGTACCAATTTTTCACTTGTTCAGAATGACACATCAATATAAAAATCAGCCAGATTAAGTGTTTGTATGTACTTTGTCCCTCTACCAATTCAGTACCTGTAATGAAGTTTGTAGACTATACAACTCCAAAATAAATGAAAATTGCCAATCTTTAATTGTCTGTCAATTGAAATATTACCTGAATAGCCTTTAACAATTCATTCTCTACTTTTCATAGTTATACAACACAGATACTGAGCCTTCAGCCCAATGTACAATAATCCCATGTTATTTTCCATGCATCAAGCACCCCCACCAATTATATTAGAGCAATTTACAGTGGCTAATTAATCTACCAACCTGCAACTCTTGCAAATGGAAGAGCTAACCAGCATATGCAAAGGAAATCCCACACATTCATGGGGGTATGTGCAAACTCCACCAAGACAGTATTGACCCCAGTTACCGGAATGGTGAGGAATGCTACCACAAATACATTCTTTGCATTATAACCTGTGTGCCTGATCGGTGAATTAAAAATGCACATTATAATTAGAATGTGTGTAAAATGGTTGACACATCATAATATTCAATTTTAGAAAGCTGTCAATCACATTTTAGAATTTCATTTCTATAACACCTGTCCTATTCACTGAAAGTTAGATACTGTCAGCTTGCAGACTACCAAGATGGAACATCCGGAGTTGTTGCTCCATCCTGCGCTTGGCCTCATTGTGGCAGAAGAGGATGCTGTGGGCAGATGTGTCAGTATGGGAATGGGAAGTGGAATTGAAATAGTTGGCTATGGGAGATCCTGGCTGTTGTAGCGTATTGAAAGAAGGTGCTCGACGAGGTGGTCCTTCAGTCTGTGTCGGGTGTCACTGATGTTGAGGAGGCCTCACTGGATGCAGTAAATGATGCCGGTGGGTGAAGCACTGTCTCAGCTGGAAGGGCTGCTTAGGGCTCTGAGTGGTGGTGAGGGAGGAAATGTAGGGGCAGGACTAAAACTTTGCATGGTTGCAGAATTAAGTGCCAAGAGGGAGAAAGGTGAGGAAGGACAAGTGGACAAGGGACAGAGTAATCCTTGCAGAAAGCAGAGTAGTGGTGTCTGATGGTACGATCCCCTTGGAGCTGTGGGCTTGTGGGGTGGTAAATGAAGACAAGAGGGACTTTATCCCTGTTACGTTGGGGTGAAGAGCATGGGGGGAGGGTAGACATGCATGAAATGGAGGAGATGCAGGTGAGAACTTCATGGAAAGCAAGTAGTGATAAAAGCCAGCTTATTTATCAGTGTAATGACACTGAACAGGTTCTTTCTGAGAGTCCTTTGTTTATTTTTACAAAGTTGTAAAATGGGCAACCATCTCAAAAGCTTTTGGGATGGCTGTTGGTAGAAATGGATTACATAGGCACGGATATGGGATTCCAAACAGGAAAGGCAGAAATCCATGCGGCCCCCACATGCACTGGAGCTCAAACATAAGTCTGCATTTCTTGGATTTAACATGTTCGCCACCTGAAATCAGCCTGATTGACAGGCTTGGATTCCAGGAAGCAATCTAGAGCAGACAATCTGACACAGGTTGGTGACGTGGCTGGGGATGGTGCAGAGTTTTCATAGCTCACAGGCAGAGCTGGAAGCATTTATGTAAGATTGCTAGAAAATGGAATTGGCTATGTGATTTAAATGTAACATTTGACATTCAGTGAGATAAAGAGTGATCTTCTACCACAAATTCACTTTCACTCGCTACCCCGCAATTCCCTTGATATCCAAGAATTTATTAATCTCTTGCATATACTTTTCCTTCGTGGTAAATAATTTAAAAGATTCACAATACTGTCAGGTGAAGAAATTTCTCCTAATCTGAGACATTAGCCCCAAGTAAGAGACACCAGCCACATTCTCTCCAATCAGGGTAATCATTCTTAGCTTCCTCTCAAACCAGTCGTTTCCTTTCAGTTGCTGGGTTTCCTCAAGTCCTGAGATATCAAGCTAGTTGTTGTTAATAATGCAAACAGACTGAATTGGAGACCACATATATTATTAAAATATTTTAATTATCAATGCATTTTTAGGAACTGACTGACTACTCCCTCATTGAGGTTAGGTTCATACACAAAATGTAACATCTCACCTAACCTCAGCTCATCAGCTTATCATTTTATGACTCTGAAGCTGAAAACCATTCTGCAACAGAAGGAAAGAATGTTTTCACCTGACTTGCCAGGAACCAGACAAGCCACTGAGTTGTGACAGTTTCCAACTAAATACTGTATCAGAATATTTTTGATATTGGAAGATCAGGGGAAGAGAGGCATTTATTCACAGATCCAAGGTTGATTCTGGTGCTTTTTTGGAGAATGAAGGAAGTTATTGTGCTGGGAAGTACAATATTCCAACAATATTTTGTGTAATTGAAAATTTTAAAGGCACCGGACTCTTGAGCTGACATTTCCGTCAGCTCTAAAACAAATTCTAATGGAATTTAGGGTTTTGTATCAGCTACTACCCCATTACCTGCAAAGTAACAGCAAGTCATGGTGTACAAGGAACAACTTCTTCCTCTGTGTGTTAAACTCCTGCAGTTTGCTCCTGAGGGGGAAACGCCCCTCAATAGAACCTAAACATACCTAAGTGACAGCCACTACAAAAGAATTGGCTTATTCAATCTCACTACGTAATTAAGATATCAGAGAGATCACATATTCATAGCTTTGGATACAACACGGTTCTACAATGATTTAATAATTCTCCTCTTCATTACCATCAGGTCAGTGGCTGAATATTTAGTACAATACTGAGACAAACTATCTGATTCAATCCCTGCATGGTGTTCTGTTAACTTAAAATCACAGCAGTAGCTCCATACATCACCCCCAGTGCACCAGTGGTGAGTGAGGCTTTACAACTGCTGCAGACCCAGCAGCAGTGTGTATGGCCCACTGTTTGATGCAGCACAAAGAAAGCTGCACTGCAAAAGCTCTAGCTCATCCCGACTACCCACAAACCAACCTACATTTATACATTTGTAGGGGTGGGTAATGTACTCTATAGCTGGGGCTTCCAACCCAAATGAAAACACCACAAGGTTTCTGATGACAACAAAGTTTTAAGACCATAAGCTACAGGTGCAGAATTAGGCCATTCGGCCCATCGAGTCTGCTCCGCCATTTCATCATGGCTGATCCATGCCCCTTGTAGCTCAATCTCCCGCCTTCTCCCCGTTAACCCTTCATGCCCTGAAGACAAAGTATATGCCACCTTGCTCTGAAAGGAGGTCTTTCGTTGTCATGTTAACAAATGAGATGGGAAGCTACTATGATGATAATTGCTGGCTATGCAAAAGTTAAATCAACCAGCCAATAACCTGACCCAAGTTCTGAATTCATACACAAGTTCAAAAACATTCATGAAATGCAATAAATTAAAACAAAGGACAATACAAAATGTATAAATATAAAGTTCATTGAGTATAGGGTTTAGAAAAATAAGTTCAAATCATTTCAGGATATAAACAAAGGTCATATAACAGTATAGACAAACCAGATTATATGTCAAAACTATCATTTAAAATATCTTTGGTATAATAAGGGTGAACACAAAACACGAATACATGCTCAATGTACCATCACCAAGAAGTTAGTGCAGTATAGATGTTTTAGCTATCCATATACCTCACACTGGTTTGATTATGTCTATGTTTATACAATTTAAAAAGTTTATAAAGTTTCATGCCAAATCTACCGTACAGTAAAACAGACTTGAAATCAAAGTATATAACTTGCAATGGCTAATTAAACCTTCCCTTTAAATTAGTACCCAAGAGTAAGCTACAAAACATTAACTAACAAATTCCTAGATATCGAAAAGACATTACTTTTCTTCATGTGCAGTCAAATAAGGAGGTGACACAGTAATACACATCACTTCACACCCCAATAATTATTTTAAGGATCATCAAAATGTTATTTTGCAAGAACCGTTTAGAATAAGAGTTAAAAAAATATAAAGTATAAATAATGCACTGTCTCATACCTTACATGTTCAAAGGTCAGCAGTTCAAAAGATGAATTGAAAAGAGGTGACGAGGATTTACGGTAAATCAGGCCATATTATTTTACTAGCTGTTATGTTGATGTTGGAGTACACAAACCCAATACTTATTATCGTAGAAGAAATATGGAGTGTCTTTTTTTCCCAAGATTCCTCCTTAAACTATCTGCAAAACAGTCCTTTTTTGGAAAGGATTTTTAAAAAAATAATTGATGCTTTGAAAGAGGTTTTAAATTTTAAAACAAATCTTAAGGTGAGCATCATTAAAATCTTTGTTCAAACCTCCTGCTGACATTGTCATTTCCTCTGGGAAACTTTTATGCTCATATAAAAATACGCTTATCCAAATAATATGAAGATTGTCTCAACATACAGGCAGGCTTCACATATCAAAAAAAAAATCATACTTGACTACAATTCAATTCTGCTTGGAGAACAATCGTTTTTTTTTTCTTTTTTCAATGAGTTAGACAGGTTTTCAGATGCCTAACATTCTTGAAATATATTTAAAACCAAAGAGGCACTGAATGCAAGAAGGCATATTAAGATAATGAACATATTTGCATAAATTTAAAATGCATATATAAAGAGTTACAGAATTTCCATTTCACAAACAGAAAATATGTGTTTACACTTTTTAAAAACGTCATAAGGCACACAGGTTCGGGGAGAAGTTCAAGTAATTGGAAAACATGAGGGTCTGTACCAACAATTTGATTTCTTAGATTTAAAAATCTAACAGCAACAAACTTTCCCAAGTTTAAATTTGCAAGAAACAAGTATGCATACTGAATAGTATGAATTACAATTGAATTTAGTACCATGCCTGTTGAATTTTTGAAATGGGATTAGATTGCCTGGTAGAAATTGATAATAAATTAAAGTGTTTCTCTGAATGGTAGTTAGGTTGCAAAGTAACAGCATTTCAAACAGTTGAAAAGGATTTCATTAAACTCGCTGACCATAGCTGAAGGTGTTCACCATAAGATTAATGTCACTGTATATACCTACAGTATTATTTTACTGATATAGAAATGTTATATTTACATTTTGTTGGCTGTTAACATAACTGAAGACTTACAAATCAACAAGAGTGATACCTTGACCTATCTTGTTGGCTCTGTGACTACCTTAACTTCAGACAGGAAAACTGCAATGCTGTAGCAGTTAATGACTGGGGAAGATAATATAAACTATGAAAACATAACCCCATTGTGGGCATAATCTGAAATCTTGATTAATTACAACCTAACAGTGCAATTTATTTGCTAACCTGTGTGTAATCGATTGTTATATATGGTTATACATTTAAGCTCCCTGTATAATCAAAGACAAATGTTTGAAAATGTTAAAAAATGACTTAAAATGCAACAGAATCCAATATAGAGTCAGTGGCCATTTTACAAGGTACACCTGCTAGTTAATGCAAATACCTACTCAGCCAACCATATGGCAGCAACTCAATACAGAAATGAAATGGTCAAGAGGTTCAGTGTTGTTCAGACCAAACATCAGAATGAGGATGAAGTGTGATCTAAGTAACTTTAACCATGGTTAATGTCTGATGGGGTGATTTGAGTATCTCCAAAATTTCTGATTTCCTGGGATTTTCACATCTGACAGTCTCTAGTTTACAGTTCTGTGGGCGAAAATGCCTCAATGATTGAGAGAAGTAAGAGGAGAATGGTCAGACTGGTTCACGCTGACAGTAATTCAGATAACTACATGTTACAGCAGTGGTGTGCAGAACAGCATCTCTAAAAACACAACCTATCAAACCTTGAAGTGGATGGGCTACAGCAGCAGATCATGTTAGTGTACCTAACAGGTATGCCTAATAAATCAGCCACTGATTGTATGCTGGTAGTGAGCCAGAATTGACTCAAATTAGGAGTGAATTTTGATGCCAGTTGTGCATCACATCAATGAAACAGAAAGGTACTGTACTGGAACAAAAGAGATAAAGGGGTACATTGTAAAGCACAAAGATATTAAAGTCATTTTACTTTTAATTTTGATATTAATAGTATGACAGCTTTGAGTAATCCCAGTGAATATGTGTTAAGGGACTCAAATCAATGTACAGAAACACCATAAAACATGATATCCCTGGCCAAGATTCAAGTAGTTAATTGAACTAGTCACATGCACATAAAAGTTAATAAAAAATAAAGTTTCCTTGTAGTGCTTTTTTCATGGATTGTACCAATTTGAGATATTCATCTTTACTACACATCCCACCTGCATTAGTATTTTGGGCAGGTTGGTGAGCAGGAAAGGCAAACTTCCTGTCAATTTTCACAGTTTTTATTAGACTCCAGGATATTTAAAGATAAGTTTTTATACTGTCATGGTAGTTCTAGTTATAGTTCTAGTTTTGATATTGATTGTCAGTTAATAGTCATATTAAAAAATGTCAAAAATGTTTCCTATATGATTTTGGTACTGTCTTTAAAAAAGCTGTTTGAAAATATGCAGAGAATAAATTACATTTGAAGAGTATTTCTTTAAACATTTGTCTGAGGAGGAACAAACTGCTTTTTTTTCCATTATATGTGTCAGTTTGTGGACAGTGCATTGGAAATGCTGAAAATAGTGTTAACATTTGCTGATGGCAGGTTGATATCAAACCATGCATATAAAACAACTGATAAGATTCAAAAATAATAATATTAGACATGTACTTTGAAAACAATAACCAAACTATATTCCACTGACTAGATGAGTTTTTTTTGCCATCTTTATACTTTGGAAAAATAAATACCAGCTTAAAACTAAGAATTCTCAAGACTCCAGTAAAAATGTGTAACAGACAATCTTCAGTTATCTCAATCAATCTGCAAGTTTTTTTTAAATTATGAAGCACATAAAGTTTGCTATCAAAAACACTTCTGTATTAGGATGGCTTAAAATGCAAGGACGGAAACTATTGAAAAGTTTAATCTGCAAAAGTTAGCCGCATATGTGTAGAGTGTTATAAATCACCGATATCTTCATCCATGGGAACATTTTGAAGTTTTGCTAGTTCTTTTTCTTCCGTTTCTAATTCTTTGCAGACATTATTAACTACATCATTTACAACATATTTGGATTTAGAGTCCATCACTGTCAGGTGGTTACTAGGTTTGTTCTCCAAGACTACCAAGTAGTTTTCTTTCACAGGGGGGTGAAGTACTGACACGTGCCCACTACTGAATACATGTGCCTCCTCAGGAATGGGGTTTCTGGGTTTATCTCGCATGTTAGAAGCTCCAGTATTAGATTCTGTTACAGTCTCTTGGCCGGAGTGTGAGAGCAGATTGCAGTTCTGGAGTGTAGCATACTCGTTGTTGGCCATTGACACAGGAACGACATTTGTTTCAGTAGATGGCAAATGCTGATCACAATTTAGAGATGCAGTTGTCGACAGTGGGAGACTCACTGTGAGGCTGAAGCTTAAGGTATTTGATGTATTCAGTAGATTTGAAGTCGTCAAAGGCAGGCTATGAGAAAGGCCTGTGTTTACTAGAGGCGACGACTGAGTTTGTAGTGCTGAAACAGCTTGACTCCCAGTAGAAGTATTAACATTCAATTGATTATTTCCATTCACAGACATCAATTGTGAAAAGATTAGGCCCCCATCCACTGTTTCTTGCTTGACTGGAGGTACAGCCTGTCCTGAATTAGGTAATGCACACATCACTGCATTTGGAGGGAGTGTGGCAGCCAAGAAAACCTTACCTTGCTGAAGACTGGCTGCAGTGCCACTGAGGAATGTTCCTCCCTCAGATGTATTTGTTATCAAAATGTTTCCTGTAAAACAGGATAAAGCGTAAATCATATTGAAGTGTGCACGTAATAACAACCCACTGTAAAAACATATACACGAGGCACCCTATTTAAACTGTAAACATTGTACTGATTTATGAGAACGTACAATGTTGTTGCCATAATTATTTCTATATAATCAGTTTTTTTTTTCCCCTAAACTGGACGGGAGTATAAAATGCTCATATATACAAAATAACAATAAAATGATTCAAAGCATTCCCAGAAACAAATTTTAAAAGTTTGGGTTACAATCAACTTTTTAAAATTACCGAATGCAATTGCATTGTTAAAAGCAGAAACTTACCAGTTTAAAATCTATTGTTTATTTCATTCCACATTAAAAAGACATACTGTTATACACAGTAATTGTTAATTATGTTTTCCAACATTAGCATTGCATTTACTTCTGCAGGACATAGCGAACTCGAAACTACTGAAAACCCCAAGCCAGTAGAAATACAAATAAACACAGAGGCTGTGTATTTAGTGGCTGTTCTGTAGATGTTTCCCCCAATACAATACCATAGTTGCATCCTTTCTACCCCACTCAATCATACTTGACAATTTTGTTTTTGCCAGGTTAAATCCCTGCTGTCACAATTTTAGCACAAACAAAGGCTGTACTATAACAGGAAAATCCACTTTCATCAAATGCTACTGTCATCCATGACACGTATTGCACAGACGATGCAAGCATTTTTGAGGAACTGCTGCAAGTTAGTTTAGTGAACCTGGTCAAGTGCCAAATTATTGGTGGACGAGCAATTTGGAGACAGTGACCACAACTCCCTGACCTTCAGCCTAGTTTTGGACAGGGATAGGTGCGATAGGAGCAGATGCTATGAGAAAGTATTTGATTAGGGAAGGGCACAACACCATGGGTCTAGGAGCCTGTACTGTGCTGTTCTATGTTCTATAAAACAAAAAACTGAAATGTAACCTGCGTTAGAAGCAATACTGAAAATGAATACAAATAAACAATCAAATAAAGTGGCATGATACCGTAACGCTTCATGGTGCCAGCAATCAGAAGATTGGGGTTTCATTGCCACTGCTGCTGGTAAGGAATTTGTACATTCTACCCATGACCGCATTGTTTCCTTTGGGTGCTCCAATTCCTTCCTACGCTCCAAAGATGCACGGATTAGTCAATGAGTTAATAAGTTGGCACAAGAAGCATATGGCGACTCTTGCAAACTGCCTCCAGGACATTCCAGACAACGTTTTTCACTGTATGGTGTGATGTACACGTGACAAGTTAACCTCTGAATGTTTGGAGCTGAATGGTGGCACAGTGGTAGAGCTGCTGCCCTTGCAGAGCCAGAGACCCGGGCTCAATCCTGACCTTGGGCACCATCTGCATCAAGTTTGCACATTCCCCTCGTACATTGCCTCCCACTGCTCCTGTTTCATATTGGCTCACCATTGTATATTACCCCCAATGAGTGAAGGAATCTGGGAAAGTTGATGGGGATGTGGGGAAAAATTAAGAAAAAGGCTTAATGTAACTTTGTGTAACTTAGTTTGATGGCCGGTGTTGAGACTATGTAGCCAAAGGGAAAATTTCTACGTTGTACCTCGATGATAATTCTCAGTGTGTGGCACGGTAGTGCAGTGATCAGCACGTCATATCCCAGTGGCAGCAACCGGTTTTCAATTCCCACCGCTGTCAGTAAGGAGTTTGTACAGTCTCCCCATGACCACGTGCGTTTCTTACAGGTGATCCAGTTTCCTTCCACATTCCAAAGACGTACGGTTTACGCGGTTAATGGATCACATGGTTGTAATTATGTGGCTTGGGCTTGTTGGGTTGGAACGGCTGGTTACTGAGCAGGAGCTCGAAATTAAAATTGAATTAAAGTGCAACAGAATTAAAATCTAAAATGATGGAATGAAATGCAGTGTCTGTCTTTCAAGATCCCTCAAAACTTTTTAAAGAGTCATCACTGTCAGTCAGGGTATTGAGTATACAAATTATGGTGCAATTCTAAAAGACACCAATGAGGCTTCACTTGGAGTACTGCGTACAGTTCTGGTCACCCTGCCATACAAAAGATGTTATTAAACTGGAAGGATTGCAGAAAAGATTTATGAAGATGTTGCTAGGGACTGTGTTTTGGGAGAGGTTGGATATAAGATTTTTTCCTTGGAGTGTAGGAAACTGAGAGGTGCTAGGAAGGATAGACCTTAAGAGATCCTGGACTACCTGAAAATTATTGCAAATTTATTAATCTAAACTTCCCAGCAGGTATTCACAGCACAACACTAACCAAATTACTCATCAACAGGAAGATTGCACAGAGAACAAAACTATTTCTTCTTCTTAGATATATAGCACAGTAACAGGACTTTCTGGTCCAACAAGACTGCATCACCCAATTACACCCATGTGACAATTAACCTATTAACCGATACGTTTTTGGAATAGAGTCATAGAGAAGTATAGCACAGGAATAATCCCTTTGACTCATCTAGTCCATGCCGAACTATTTAAACTCCCAACTACTATCAACCTGCACTGGGGCCATAGTCCTCTATACACCTACTATCCATGTACCTATCCAAACTTCTCTTAAATGTTGAAATCGAGCTTGCATGCACCACTTGTGCTGGCAGCTTGTTCCACACTCTCACAACCCTCTGAGTGGAGATGTTTCCCTTCATGTTCCCCTTAAACTTATCACTCTTCACCCCTAACCCATGACCTCTGGTTGGAGTCCCACCCAACCTCAGTGGAAAAAGCCTGGTTGCATTTACCCTATCTACACCCCTCATAATTTTTATACTTCTGTCAAGTCTCCTGTCATGGTCCCGACTGGCAATTCCCCATCTTGCTATTACCTCCTTATTGGGCCTTAATCCCCTCGTCTGATTTCCAGTCATTCCCAGTTTCACTAATTACAGCATACCTGGTTCCCATTAGTGAACATAGGATAAAACTCCGGTGACACAGCCATACTTTGCCAGTTTGTTGGTTGACTCTAGTGTGAATAAAACTGGTTTCCTGATTCCTTGGGACTGTCAGTTCTAAGCTCCGCATCATTTCCTGGATACTCTACATAAACCTTGTCTCCGTGTAAAGACTCTCCTGGATACTGGTTACCCGTTCGCATCGGTGCTAACGCCTCACGACTCTGCCTCCACGTCTGTGTCCTGCACTTGGGTTTGTCCTCAGCCTCGTCCTTGCAACAGAATGAACTGGAACCCTATGCTGGGGACCTAGGGAAGTGCTGGGCCTTCTTATTACAATGTCCTTTGGTCTTTGAGCAACAGCCACGTACGTACAACTCGGACAGATCAGAGATTGCATACATCATGGGCCTGTTACGAGGGGATGCCTTAGCATAGGCCACCGCGATCTGGGACAACCGTCCAGAGGTCTGTTCCTCTTTCCCCTCCTTCGTCTCTGAAATGAGGAAGGTCTTTGAACAGCCCATTCACAGTAAGGACGCCGCTAAGCGCTTGCTAACTCTCTACCAGGGTTTGCGAAGCGTAGCAAAATACTCCATCGAGTTCTGAACATTAGCAGCCGACTCTGGGTGGAATGACAAGGCAAGGCCTCTCAGATAAGATAAAAGATGAACTGGCAGCGAGGGATGACGTGGACAGCCTGGACTCTCTGATCTCTCTAGCCACCAGGCTCGATAATCGACTTCAAGAGCGTCTAAGAGAAAAGACCAGTCCCTCGGGTCAGCCCACGTCCCACTTTATCATCTTCAGCCAGCCTCCGTTCCCCAGCCGCTCCAATTATAGCTCCTGCTCCGACCGTCCCCACTACCCTGGGGGAGGAACCGATGCAGCTGGGACGGAACCGTCTCTCACCAGCCGAACGACTTCGGAGGTGGAGAGCTGGGGATTGTTACTATTGCGGCCAGCCTGGACATTTCCGGGATACCTGTCCTCTGCGGCCTAAAGTGGGGGACTCACCAGTAGAAAGGGGGACTCTGGTGAGCCAGGCAACACTCCCTTCAGTCCCCCAGACCCGGATGCAGATCCCGGCTGCCGTGAACTATCAACGACAGTCCCTGTCCGTATCTGCCTTGGTGGATTCTGGAGCCGAGGGAAATCTGTTGGACGAGGACATAGCCTCCCGGGCCAGAATACCTCGGGAGCCATTAAGTACCCCTCTAGAGGCCTGGGCGCTGGACAGGAAACTGCTGGCCCGGGTTACCCACTGTACGCCACCCCTGACCTTGATTCTGTCCGGAAACCATTGAGAGGAGGTACAATTTAATCTCATCCATTCCCCTCAAGCCCCTGTAGTTCTAGCATATCCCTGGCTGAACCATCACAACCCCTACTTCGACTGGTCTACCAGGAGGATAGCCAGCTGGAGCCCGTTTTGCCACACCACCTGTCTGCGGTCGGCTCCATCCCCTAGGGAGGCTACCGTGACCCTGCCTGACTTGGAACCCTTCGACTTGTCCTTAGTTCCCCCGGGATTAATAAAGTATGACTATGACTATGAGAATACCATGACCTGGGACAGGTATTCAGCAAACAATGGGCTCTTTCCCTGCCTCCACACCACCCGTATGATTGTGCTATCAACCTTCTCCCCGGGGCCTAGTTACCCACCAGTCGTCTTTATAACTTATCCCGACCAGAGAGAGAGGCCATGGAGAAATACATCAGTGAGTCCCTCGTGGCGGGCATTATTCGAGCTTCATCCTCCCTGGTGGGCGCCGGTTTCTTCTTCGTAGAGAAGGAGGATGGGTTGCTTTGTCCCTGTATTGATTACCGAGGCCTAAACAATATAACAGTTTAAAAATAAGTACCCACTACTCCTCATTAACTCGGCATTTGAACCGCTTCACGGAGCCACCATCTTCTCGAAGTTGGACTTTCGTAGTGCCTACAATCTAGTCAGGATGAGGGATGGAGACGAGTGGAAGTCGGCCTTTAATACACCTCAGGGCCACCTCGAATACTTGGTCATGCCGTTTGGCCTCACCAATGCCCCCGCCGTTTTTCAAGCCCTCATCAATGATGTACTGAGGGACTTTATTAATCACTTCCTGTTTGCCTACCTAGATGATACCTTAATATTTTCTAGCAGCCCCCAGAAACACATTCACCATGTCCGTCTAGTCCTCCAGAGACTGTGGGAGAACAAGGTATTTGTGAAGGTGGAGAAATGTGAGTTCCACATCCCTTTGGCCAGCTTCCTGGGCGACATCATTGTGAGCAGGCAGGTGAGGGCAGATCTCGAGACGATCCGGGCAGTGGAATGGCCCAGACCCACAACCCGCAAGCAACTTCAGCGTTTTTTGGGGTTTGCAAACTTTTAACGCTGATTTATCAGGGATTACAGCTGGGTGGCAGCACCCCTTACCCGACTTACCTCGCCTACCACACCTTTTTGTTGGGACTCCGAGGCTGATTCGGCATTCACTGACCTGAAGAGGCGGTTCACAACCGCTCCCATCCTGGTCCAACTGGACCCCTCCCGTCAATTCATTGTTGAGGTTGACACCTCCGATTCCGAGGTAGGAGCAGTCCTGTCCCAATGATCAAATCTGGACGAAAAGCTTCATCCCTGTGCCTTCATTTCTCACCGACTGTCCCCCGCTGAGTGGAATTATGACGTGGGGAATCGGGAACTACTGGCGCGGCAGTCAAGCTAGCATTGGAGGAGTGGAGGCACTGGCTAGAGGGGGCAGAACACCCATTTATTGTTTGGACTGATCATAAGAACCTGGGATATATTCAGACCGCCAAATGTTTGAACTCCCACCAGGCCCATTGGGCATTATTTTTTGGATGGCTCAAGTTTTCCCTCATGTACCATCCAGGGTCCAGGAATGGGAAGCCGGATGCGCTCTCCCGCCAATACGACTCCAAGGAGGACACTTGCAGCCCACAGACTATCCTCCCACCGTCCTGTGTGGTGGCAACCCTCACTTGGGAGATTGAGTCCACAATAAAGGAAGCCCAACTGGATGACCCTGACCCTGGCAATGGACCTGTCGATCGCCTGTTTGTGCCTGATTCCGTCAGATCTCAGGTTCTCCGGTGGGGGTACACATCTCGGTTCGCCTGCCACCCCAGGAGTGATCGGACCCTGGCGACGGATACCCTTTCCTATGTCTCTGCATGTTCCGTCTGTGCCCGTGGAAAAGCCTCCCATCGGCCACCTGCGGGTTTACTTCATCCCCTACCTGTCCCTGGTCGTCCTTGGTCACACATCGCCCTAGATTTGTCACTGGTCTACCCCCTTCACATGGAAACACCACCGTACTGACTGTGGTAGACCAGTTCTCCAAGACGGTGCACCAGAGGTCCCAACACACTAAACTTTGTAGCCCTCCCTAAACTCCCTTCTGCTCAGGAAACCGCAGACCTTCTCATCCGTCACGTCTTCCACCTCCACGGAATCCCCGTGGATATCGTCTCCGATCGAGGTCCCAATTCATCTCGCAGGTATGGAAGGCCTTCTGTGAAGCCTTAGGTGCCTCGGTCAGCCTGTCATCCGGCTTCCACCCACAGACGAATGGGCAAACAGAACAGGTCAACCAGGACTTGGAGGCGACGCTACGTTGTATTACAACCAACAACCCATTTACCTGGAGTGATCACCTCGCGTGGGTTAAGTACGCCCACAACTCTCTGGTTTGTACTGCCATCGGAAGGTCCCCTTCGAGTGCTCCCTTGGGTACCAACCCCCGCTGTTCCCCGTGCAAGAAGAGGAGATTGTGGTGCCATCTGTTCAGGCCCATATCGATCGGTGCCGCAAGGTTTGGGAGGACACACACACGGCCCTGCTGAGATCAGCCGATTGCAATAGAACGACTGCCGATCGACACTGAACTCCTGCGCTTGAGTATCGAGCTGGGCAGATGGTGTGGCTTTCATCCAAAGACATCCCTCTCAAAAACAAGCCTAAGAAACTCACCCCTTGCTTCCTGGGACCTTTCAAGGTCGAAAGTATTATCAACCCCACAGCAGTACCTAGATCAATGCGCATCCACCCTACTTTTCATGTTTCCCAATTAAAACCACTTTCCGTCAGCTCCTTGTGTTCTCTGGCCGAAACCCCTCCACCCGCCCGATTCGTCGACAACCACCCGGCCTACACCATCTGGCAGCTACTAGATGTGTGCCGTCGGGGCAGGGGGCTCGAATACCTGTTCGACTGGGAAGGGTACGGCTCAGAGGAGCATTCCTGGGTTCCCTGCTCCTTCATTCTGGACCCCTCCCTCATCTAAGACATCCACCGGGACCATCCGGACAAGCCTGGATGATCGCCTGGGGGGTGGAGGGAGTACTGTCATGGTCCTGTCTGGCAATTCCCCATCTTGCTATTACCTCCTTAATTGGGCCTTAATCCCCTCGTCTGATTTCCAGTCATTCCCAGTTCCACTAATTACAACACACCTGGTTCCCGTTAGCGAACATAGGATAGAACTCGGGCAGCACAGCCATGCTTTGCCAGTTTGTTGGTCAACTCTAATGTGAGTAAACCTTGTTTCCCGATTCCTTGGGACTGTTAGTTCTAAGCTCCGCATCATTTCCTGGATACTCTACGTAAACCTTGTCTCTGTGTAAAGACTCTCCTGGATACCGGTTCCCCGTTCGCAGCGGTGCTAACGCCTCATGTCTCTGCTTCCGCGCCTGCGTCCTGCACTTGGGTTCATCCTCAGCTTTGTCCCTGCAACATCTTCTCTTAATCTGCTACGTTTAAAGGGATAAAGTCTTAATAACTCAGTTCCTCCAGACCCGGCAACATCCTTGTAAATTTTCTCTGTACTCTTCCAACCTTATTTACATCTTTCCTGCAGGTAAATGGCCAAGAATGCACACAATACTCCAAATTAGAACTCACCAATGTCTTGTACAATTTCAACATTCTAGTCTTCTTTACTCAATATTTTGATTTATGAAGGCCAATGTGCCAAAAGCTTTCTCTATGACCCTGTCTACCTGCAAATTTGCTGATTCAGTTAACCACGTTATCATCCAGATCCCAGCACCGATGCCTGCAACACTCCACTAGCCATGGACCTCCAGTCAGAGAGGAAACCATCTACTACAACTCTCTGGCCTCTCCCAAGTTGCCATTATCTCATCCAATTTACTACCTGAATGTGAGAGAACATGCAAACTCCTGAAAGAGTGCAGATTACACCCGGGTCGCTCGTGCTATAAAGCATTACACCAACCGTCACACTATCATGCCGCCCAATGCTTCAGGTAATGCGGCAGTAAATGGTTCTGGGAGATGTACAGCCAAATTTCTGATTGACGTAAACCAACCCAGAACAGTTTCACTTTGACCCAGAGGTGTCTACTAAAGAAAGCAGTACTGCGTTATCAAATTTCCAGGCTTACATACTCCCATTGCAACGTTATTGACTATTGTCACATGACACTGTTTCTTTAGAGATGCAGCATGGAACAGGTCCTTCCGGCCTAACTAATTGCACTGCCCAGCAACCCACTTATTTAACCAATTAACCTACTAACCGCCATGCCATTGGACGGTGGGAAGAAACCTATGCGGTTAAGGGAAGGATCTACAAACTCCTTACAGAGGATGCCGGAATTGAACTCTTAACTCCAACGATGTAAAAGCATTGCGTTAACCGCCACGTTATCGTGGCACCCTGTTCTATGTCAACTATTCCATTAATGATGAAATGGAAAATCTTCCTGTGAATTTCTCACATTGTAATTGCATTCTCTCACTAATGGTGGGGCTGCAGCGTCTTAGTTTGTCACCTCACTCTTTACTACTAGTATCAGCAGTAAATCGCAAATGTCACTCCACTCTTCAAGAAGGGGGAGGGTGTAGGCAAAACTCAGGAAATTATATGCCAGTTAGCCTGACTTCAGTGGTTGGCAAGAAACTAGATTCCATTTTTAAGAAACACACATCAAAGTTGCTGGTGAACGCAGCAGGCCAGGCAGCATCTATAGGAAGAGGCGCAGTCGATGTTTCAGGCCGAGACCCTTCGTCAGGACTAACTGAAGGAACAGTGAGTAAGGGATTTGAAAGCTGGAGGGGGAGGGGGAGATGCAAAATGATAGAAGAAGACAGGAGGGGGAGGGATGGAGCCGAGAGCTGGACAGGTGATAGGCAGAAGGGGATACGAGAGGATCATGGGACAGGAGGTCCGGGAAGAAAGACGGGGGGGGGGTGACCCAGAGGATGGGCAAGAGGTATATTCAGAGGGACAGAGGGAGAAAAAGGAGAGTGAGAGAAAGAATGTGTGCATAAAAAAGAGTAACAGATGGGGTACGAGGGGGAGGTGGGGCCTAGCGGAAGTTAGAGAAGTCAATGTTCATGCCATCAGGTTGGAGGCTACCCATACGGAATATAAGGTGTTGTTCCTCCAACCTGAGTGTGGCTTCATCTTTACAGTAGAGGAGGCCGTGGATAGACATGTCAGAATGGGAATGGGATGTGGAATTAAAATGTGTGGCCACTGGGAGATCCTGCTTTCTCTGGCAGACAGAGCGTAGATGTTCAGCAAAGCGGTCTCCCAGTCTGCGTCGCGTCTCACCAATATATAAAAGGCCACATTGGGAGCACCGGACGCAGTATATCACCCCAGTCGACTCACAGGTGAAGTGATGCCTCACCTGGAAGGACTGTTTGGGGCCCTGAATGGTGGTAAGGGAGGAAGTGTAAGGGCATGTGTAGCACCTGTTCCGCTTACACGGATAAGTGCCAGGAGGGAGATCAGTGGGGAGGGATGGGGGGGACGAATGGACAAGGGAGTTGTGTAGGGAGCGATCCCTGCGGAATGCAGAGAGGGGGGGGAGGGAAAGATATGCTTAGTGGTGGGATCCTGTTGGAGGTGGCGGAAGTTACGGAGAATAATATGTTGGACCCGGAGGCTGGTGGGGTGGTAGGTGAGGACCAGGGGAACCCTATTCCTAGTGGGGTGGTGGGAGGATGGAGTGAGAGCAGATGTACGTGAAATGGGGGAGATGCGTTTAAGAGCAGAGTTGATAGTGGAGGAAGGGAAGCTCCTTTCTTTAAAAAAATGAAGACATCTCCCTCGTCCTAGAATGAAAAGCCTCATCCTGAGAGCAGATGCGGCGGAGACGGAGGAATTGCGAGAAGGGGATGGCGTTTTTGCAAGAGACAGGGTGAGAAGAGGAATAGTCCAGATAGCTGTGAGAGTCAGTAGGCTTATAGTAGACATCAGTGGATAAGCTGTCTCCAGAGACAGAGACAGAAAGATCTAGAAAGGGGAGGGAGGTGTCGGAAATGGACCAGGTAAACTTGAGGGCAGGGTGAAAGTTGGAGGCAAAGTTAATGGGACCTCCTGTCCCATGATCCTCTCGTATCCCCTTCTGCCTATCACCTGTCCAGCTCTCGGCTCCATCCCTCCCCCTCCTGTCTTCTTCTATCATTTTGCATCTCCCCCTCCCCCTCCAGCTTTCAAATCGCTTACTCACTCTTCCTTCAGTTAGTCCTGACGAAGGGTCTCGGCCTGAAACGTCGACTGCGCCTCTTCCTATAGATGCTGCCTGGCCTGCTGCGTTCACCAGCAACTTTGATGTGTGTTGCTTGAATTTCCAGCATCTGCAGAATTCCTGTTGTTTCCATTTTTAAGAATGAGGTTTTTGGGTACTTGGGGAATCTACTATTAAGGATGAGGTTTTAGGGTACTCTGAGGTGCAAGATAAATCAGGTATGATTCGCTTAAGGGGAAATCTTGCCTGTCAAATCTTATGGAATTCTTTGAGGAAATAACAGACAGGATTGACAAAGGAAAGTCAGTAAATGTTGTTTATATGGACTTTCAGAAGGACTTTGACAAGGCGCCACACATGAGACTGTTAAACAAGATAAGAGGCCATGGTTTTGCAGGGAAGGTACTAGCATGAACAGAAGATTGGCTGACTGGTAGAAGGCAAAGAAAGGGAATAAAGCGGGCTTTCTGGTGACGAGTGGTGTTCTGAGAGGGTCAGTTATTTTCATGTTATATGTTAATGATCTGATGGCAATAAGTACTCCATTTTGAGTACCGTTGGCGGGGGGGGGGTGACCTACCTGGGGGTAGCAATGGCGGCTGTGCCTCTGGCACTGAGTACGGCCCTGTGGCTCAGAAGGGTAGGGAACAGATGAGGATGGGAGCAGTAATAGGGGACTCTATAGTTAGGGGGACACAAAGGTGATTCTGTGGATATGAAAAGGAAAAACAGATGGTAGTTTGCCCCATCAGGTGTCAGGGTCCATTAAGTTTCTGAACGCGTCTGCAATATCCTGAAAAGGGAGGGTGAGCAGCCAGAAGTCATGGTACATATTGGTACCAACGACACGGGTAGAAAAAGGAGGTCGTGGAAAAAAAGGATACAAGGAGTTAGGAAGGAAGGAGCTCAAGGGTAATAACTTCAGGATATGATGGAATGGTGAAGCTGACTCAATGGGCTGAATGGCCTAGTTCTGCTCCTATGTCTTACGTTCTTATCTCAGAATTGATGGCTTTGTGGCCAGGTTTGTGGATGATACAAAGAAAGATGGAGGAGCAGGCAGTGTTGAGAAAGCAGGAGGCCTGCAGTAGAACTTGAAACAGATTAGGAGATGGGTAAAGAAGTAGTAGCTGGATTGCAGTCTGGGGAAGTCTATGGTTATGCACTTTGGTAGAAGGAATAAAGTAGTAATTACTTTCTAAATGTGGATACAGTTCAGAAATCAGAGGTGCAAAGAGGCTATGAGTCCTAGTGCGGAACTCCCTGAAGATTAACTTTCATGTTGAGTCTGTAGTAAGGAATGCAAATGCACTGTTAACATTCATTTCAAGAGGATTAGAATATAAAAGTAAAAATGTAATGCTGAGGCTTTATAAGGCGTTGGTCAGACCACATTTAAAATATTACAGCAGCTTTGGGCCCATATCTAGGAAAGGATGTGCTGGCATTGGAACAGATTCAGAAGATTTACTGGAATGATCCCTGGATGACACATGAGGAGTGTTTTATCTTTCTGTACTTGAACGGCGGGGGGGGGGGGGGGGTGTCTCGTTGAAACCTACCAAATATGAAAGGCCTAGACAGTGTGGACATGGAGATGATGGGAGAGGGCACAGCCTCAGATTAGAAGGATGTCCCTTTATAAAAGAAATAAGGAAGGCTTTTCCAGCAGGTTTGTTGAATCTGTGGAATTCGTTGCCACAGATGGCTGTGGAGCCCAAGTCCTTGGGTATATTTCAACAGAGGTTGATAGGTTTTAATGGCAAAGGTTATGGGGTGAGAACAGGAGAAAGGGGTTTAGAAGGAAAATAAATTTGCCATGATTGAATTGCTGAGCAGAGTCAATGGGCTGAATGGCCTACTACTTCTTCTATGTCTTATTGTCCTGTAGTACTACAGGGAAACTCCCTTGCTTGCTGGCCCCCCCATCCATGTCTTCATTTCCTAAACTACTTTCAGTACTGTAGTTAACTTGACATAAAAATAATTGGAAGTAGAAAGGTATTAACAAATAAAAGGACTGAGTGAATAGTTTTAGAAACGGTGACTGAATTTTTTTGTGTAGGCTTTTCATTCTCCCTCTATTCCCACTTCATTCCATTTGTTTTTGACTGTCCATGTGAAATGAAAGGATACAGTCAAGATTAAAAAAAAAAGAAGCAAAATTAAGAACTAAATCAATAAAAAAATGAACGTACATTTTTATATAGTGGTAAAAGATAGTTGTGTACCTTCCTCGCCAGCTCAATAACTCTGGTGAATTCTGATCTCCTGCATTTTCTATGTGGAAGTTTGCACATTGTTCCTAATTAAACGGGTTTTCCAGTTTTCTCCTAAATATATACTTCTGGTGTTTCTGTGTTACACCTAGTGAAGGTGACAAGTGGAAGAACCATGTAGCTTTCATGGGTATACATGATGGAATGGGTCACAGGGAAATTAGTGTGCGATGGGAATGACTGGTAAAAGAGATCCTCAGCTCAGCTGAGACAATGGATTGAGATTGTTAACAATTTTCTTCACACAGCATCCAAAGGGCAGGATGGAACTGATTCAGAAGGAATGGAGTTTAACTTGGGACCTAAAGGTAAATGTTTCAGTCTCTTTCACAAATTTCAGTTTCTAGCAAACTTCTACAGATGTACTGTGGAGAACACTCTAACTGGTTGCATCACCATCGGGGATAGAGGATGCAAGGATTGAAAAAAGCTATAGAGAGTTGCAAACTCAGCCAACTCCATCAGGCCACCCCATCAACAAGGACATCCTCAAAAGGCAATTCCTCAAAAAGGCGCCTTCCACCATTAAGGACCCCCATCACCTGGGACATGCCCTCTTCTCATCCCTACCATCAAGGAGGAGGTACAGGAGCATGAAGACATGCACTCACCAATTTAGGAACAGCTTCTTCCCCTCTACCATCAGTTGGACAATGAATCCATCTGATGTACGATAAATCCGTACGCACTACCTTATTATTTTTTTCCTCTCCTTCTGCACTACTTACATAGGTGAAGATTTACTTGGGTGAAGCTACAGGGAATCCATAAATAGACACTGATTAAGTGGATTCACAAGACAAATACCAGAAAAATTAATACAGCTGGTGGTGGGGTGGATTGTGTGTAGAGCTTCAGAGAAAGAATGCAAGAGCTCGCATGGGAGAAGGTAAGCAAGTGTAGTCTAATTGCTAGGAGACTTCAGAAGCAGCAACTATGACAATGCGGGGGGGGTTCATGGAATCACTAAAAAGGTAAGAGTGGAATCAGAATAAATTTCAGATTGAAGCAGATGGTCATGTCAAAGGTATGAGACAGATCAAAAAATCCAAAGTAATACACACAAAATGCTGGAGGAATTCAGCAGGTCATGCAACATCTATGGAGAAGAATAAACAGTTGACGTTTCATTGAGATAAATGTCAACTGTTTATTCCTCTTCTTAGATGCTGGTACACTGTCGAGTTCCTCCAGCATTGTGTGTGCGTCACTCTGGATTTTCAGCAACTGCAAGGTCTCAAGAAATGCAAAGAAGAATAGTTCACCACACAGATTGTACTTTGTTATTAAATTTACATTTGTTTCAGAGTCTGACTAAACCAAAATTGAGTGATTGAACGATGGTGCTGGGGGAAACACTAGTAGAGATTTGTGAGATGAGAACTTGAACAACTAACGACATTGACATACAGGACATACTGCACTCCACCTGCCACCAACACTACCACCACACCCAACCTCCAAGGACGGAGGAGTCACAAACAAGAGGAAATCTGCAGATGCTGGAAATCCGAGCAACACACACAAAATGCTGGAGGAACTCAGCAGACCAGGCAGCATCTATGGAAAAGAGTTCAGTCGACATTTCGAGCCGAGAGTCTTCGGCAGGACTGGAGAAGAAAAGTTGAGGCGGGGAGAGAGCAACACAAGTTGATAGGTGAAACCAGAAGGAGGAGGAGTCAGTTCCTTTCTTTGAGGATGATGATGCTGGTAGATTTGGAAAAAGAGATCTGAGAGAATCATTCAAAATATTGGCAGGCCCAGAGGCCAGGAAGAGAAATTGAATAATGAACAGTTCAGTGATATATGATTGGGATGGACACAGGTGTGCCACAGGTTTGCAATGGACAGAGGCTCATAGTAGAGGCTCGAAGGGAGATGGAGAAGAAATTGGTCTGGTGGTAATGCAGAAACAAGGTTGAACTGGGCAATACCAACTGAATAAATGGTCTTCATCTTATAAATTAATGACTTCAACACACATGTCCTGAGTGTGGGGTGGTGAGAGGGTGGGGTTAGAGGAAGAGGGATGCTAGGGTATAGATAGTACTGAATAGTCCTGGTCTGGTGAGCAAGGCAAGTCAAATCACGTCTGTGATAAATGAATCTAAGCATATTTCTAAAACGTGTATATTTTGCAAAACTAGGACATTGGGAATAATGCCAATGAAGAAGTGTTTGACAGCGAATGCAACTGAATGTATGTTTGATAAAGACAAGTTATTCTTTAGAGGAGCTGCAGTTTGCAGAGAACTGGAGACAAAGCAGAAACATTTTAATGGTTGAGCCTGGAGATGACAAATTATCTGGATGATGCCTTCAAATATATGAGGAGAGTGGAAATAGGGCATTTTATGCTGGAAAGCAAACAGGATTATTGTAAAGTTAAGACAGAGGACAAGATCGTACATCAAGGAAAAGGGAACTAGGAGAGATAGGACAGAAGGAAGGAGGGTGACAACAGAATCTTTTGTAAAGACCTAACGTCCCTTGAGAAGACTGCTAAATAGTCTTCATCCAACTCATAGACATGTTAAATAGAAAACAGTATTTTCCTGTAATGCTCAAGTCACTGAAGGGTGGCACGGTAGTACAATGGTTAGCATAATTGCTTTACAGCACCAGCGATCACCAAGTGGGGATCAATTCTTAGGAGGCAGTGATCATAACATGATTGAGTTCACTGTGAAATTAGAAAAAGAGAAGCCAAAATCTGATGTGTCGGTGTTTCAGTGGAGTAAAGGAAACTACAGTGGCATGAGAGAGGAACTGGCCAAAGTTGACTGGAAAGAGACACTGGCGGGAAAGACGGCAGAGCAGCAGTGGCTGGAGTTTATGCGAGAAATGAGGAATGTGCAAGACAGGTATATTCCAAAAAAGAAGAAATTTTCGAGTGTAAAAAGGATGCAACCGTGGTTGACAAGAGAAGTCAAAGCCAAAGTTAAAGCTAAGGAGAGGGCATACAAGGAAGCAAAAATTAGTGGGAAGACAGAGGATTGGGAAGTCTTTAAAACCTTACAAAAGGAAACCAAGAAGGTCATTAAGAGAGAAAAGATTAACTATGAAAGGAAACTAGCAAATAATATCAAAGAGGATACTAAAAGCTTTTTCAAGTATATAAAGAGTAAAAGACAGGTGAGAGTAGATATAGGACCGATAGAAAATGATACTGGAGAAATTGTAATGGGAGATGAGGAGATGGCAGAGGAACTGAACAAGTATTTTACATCAGTCTTCACTGAGGAAGACAGCAGGATACCGGACACTCAAGGGTGGCAGGGAAGAGAAGTGTGCGCAGTCACAATTACGACAGAGAAAGTACTCAGGAAGCTGAATAGGCTAAAGGTCGATAAATCTCCTGGACAAGATGGAATGCACCCTCGTGTTCTGAAGGAAGTAGCTGTGGAGATTGCGGAGGCATTAACGATGATCTTTCAAAAGTCGATAGATTTTGGCATGGTTCTGGAAGACTGAAAGATTGCAAATGTCACTCCGCTATTTAAGAAGGGGGCAAGGAAGCAAAAAGGAAATTATAGACCTGTTAGCTTGACGTCGGTGGTTGGGAAGTTGTTGGAGTCGATTGTCAAGGATGAGGTTACAGAGTACCTGGAGGCATATGACAAGATAGGCAGAACTCAGTATGGATTCCTTAAAGGAAAATCCTGCCTGACAAACCTATTACAATTTTTTGAGGAAATTACCAGTAGGCTAGACAAGGGAGATGCAGTGGATGTTGTATATTTGGATTTTCAGAAGGCCTTTGACAAGGTGCCACACATGAGGCTGCTTAACAAGATAAGAGCCCATGGAATTACAGGAAAGTTACATACGTGGATAGAGCGTTGGCTGATTGGCAGGAAACAGAGAGTGGGAATAAAGGGATCCTATTCTGGTTGGCTGCCGGTTACCAGTGGTGTTCCACAGGGATCAGTGTTGGGGCCGCTTCTTTTTACATTGCACATCAACGATTTGGATTATGGAACAGATGGCTTTGTGGCTAAGTTTGCTGACGATACGAAGATAGGTGGAGGGGCCAGTAGTGCTGAGGAAACGGAGAGTCTGCAGAGAGATTTGGATAGATTGGAAGAATGGGCAGAGAAGTGGCAAATGAAGTACAATGTTGGAAAGTGTATGGTTATGCACTTTGGCAGACTATTATTTAAATGGGGAAAGAATTCAAAGTTCTGAGATGCAACGGGACTTGGGAGTCCTCGTACAGGATTCCCTTAAAGTTAACCTCCAGGTTGAATCGGTAGTGAAGAAGGGGAATGCAATGTTGGCATTCATTTCTAGAGGAATGAGTATAGGAGCAGGGATGTGATGTTGAGGCTCTATAAGGCGCTGGTGAGACCTCACTTGGAGTACTGTGGGCAGTTCTGGTCTCCTTATTTAAGAAAGGATGTGCTGACGTTAGACAGGGTACAGAGAAGATTCACTAGAATGATTCCGGGAATGAGAGGGTTAACATATGAGGAACATTTGTCCGCTCTTGGACTGTATTCCTTGGAGTTTAGAAGAATGAGGGGAGACCTCATAGAAACATTTCGAATGTTAAAAGGCACGGACAGAGTGGATGTGGCAAAGTTGTTTCCCATGATGGGGGAGTCTAGTACGAGAGGGTATGACTTCAGGATTGAAGGGCGCCCCTTCAGAACAGAAATGCGAAAAAATTTTTTTAGTCAGAAGGTGATGAATCTATGGAATTTGTTGCCATGGGCAGCAGTGGAGGCCAAGTCATTGGGTGTATTTAAAGCAGAGATTGATAGGTATCTGAGTAGCCAGGGCATCAAAGGTTATGGTGAGAAGGCGGGGCAGTGAGACTAAATAGGATAAAATGGATGAGCTCATGATAAAATGGCGGAGCAGACTCAATGGGCCGAATGGCCTACTTCTGCTCCTTTGTCTTATGGTCTTATGGTCTAATTCCTGCCGCTGCCTGTAAGGCATTTATAGATTCTCACCGTGACCGCGCGGGTTTCCTCTGGGTGCTCCAGTTTCCTCCCACATTGCAAAGGTGTTCGGTTAGGGTTAGTAAGTTGCAGGCTGCCCTGAGCACAATCTGCTCTAATTTGATTTGATCACACACATTTCACTGTGTGATTCGATGTACCTGTGACAAATAAAGCCCATCTTTCTGGAATTATACAGCATGGAAACAGACCCAAACGCCCAACTTGTCCATGCCAACCAAGATACCCAGCAAAGCTGGTCCAATTTGCCACCATTTAGCCTGTATCAGGGTTACCAACCTTTTTTACGTCATGGACCCCTACCATTAACTGACGGATCCACAGATACCAGGATGGGAACCCCTGCTCTAAACCATTCTTATCCATATACTCGTCCAAATGCCTTTTACATGTTGCTATTGGACCTGTCTCAACAACTTTCCTTAGCAGTTAGTTCCATATGTGCACCATCTTCTTCGTGAGGAAGTTGCCCTTCAGGTTTCTTTTAATTCTTTCCCATCTCACATTATACTTACGTCCTCTAATTTTTAATTCCCTTTCCCTGGGAAGACTATGTGCACACACTCAGTCTATGCCCCTCATAAATATATTCTTTAAGGTTGCCCCTCTTTCTCTTACATTCAAAGGAATAAAGCCCTCGCTTGCCTAACCTCTCCTTGCAACTCAGACTCCTGAGAATATTCTCATTATATTATTTGCACTCTTTCAATGGTTCCATTTAACATCAGAGAATGTATACAATATACAACCCGAAATTCTTACTCTTCACAGACATCCTCGAAACAGAAGAAAAACTCCAAGAGTGAATGACAGAAAAAAAGTAAGGCCCCCAAAGCCCTCCCTCCTCCCTCCCATGCACAAGCAGCATCAACCACACCCCCCACTTATTCCAGTATAAACATCAGCATTCACACCACCCAAGCAAAAGCAAAGACTCCAAAGAGAGACCATGGTCTACAGTCAATCAAAAACTAATTGTTCACTCCAATATTTCAACATCCCACTGGCTCGCTCTCTCCCTCTAATAAAGGAAAGACAGATGCCACTCCTTCCACAATGAGAGGAGAGACAACAGTCATCTTTCCTATTACAGGGTGACCACAAAACTGTACACAGCACTCAAAGCACAGCCTCACCAATGGCTTGTGCAATTGCAATGCGATGACCCAACTCCTATACTCACTTCTCTGAGCGACGAAGGCCAGTGCACCTATCACATCCTTCACTAACCTGTCTACCTGTAATGCCACTTTCAGTGAACTATTTACCTCTATTCCTAGGAACCTCTTTTGGAGGTGGAAAAAGTACCTGTAAAGTGAGTGGGGAAAGGAAGAACAAAATTGATCATCTTAAATAGATGCTTATCCTTAGATTTCAAAAATCAATAAAACTACTTGTTGGGAAGAATGGTTAGAAATACAAAAAGAAATAAAAAGCTATAAAGGAGTAAAATTTTAAATTGAATGTTAATTTCAAATAGGAGGGGAAATTCCCTTATTCATGCCTCAAGGGCTGGAAAAGTTGCTGGATCAGTTCATGCAACATCCGTCCTGTTTTGAATTATTACTAACACCATTGGTACAGCTCAAGCTAGAAATGAAAAAAAAAATTAACGCCGAGAGCAGGAATCTATTCTGGTACCTGGAAGACTAACAAGTTAGTCAAGATGACTATCATAATTTGAGTGATACTAGACTGTTATGAGTTTGGTCCATCTTACCCTCAACTACACCTTTCCAATTGATTGGCATCCATTTGAACTTATTCATCTGGCAGATATTTAAAGCGGTTCCAACTGCACATTGGAAAAAGTTGCTAATGTCCAGTAATAATATGATTATTTTAATTCAATGCTCTTTTAAATATTTCTTGGATTTTTAAACTGATAACAGGCAGGTTTTGTGAATGTACATGATTATATTTCTCTTAAGACAATTCCTTCATGTTGAACTAAACAAAGTAAGACCATAAGATATAGGCGTTTGCCCTATCAAGTCTGCTCTGTTATTTCCCCATGGCTGATTCATTTCCATCTCAATCCCAATCTCCTGTCTTCTCCACATAATCCTTCATGCCCCTAAGTCCATAAAATGACACTTGGCTTATGTTATTGGATTTCTGTGCCTGGAACCAAGTTTTAACAAATACAGACACAGAACAGTGCATGCTCAGTTGTTTAACTTTCATTTTAGCGCTCTGCCTGTAAATGACATGGCTCGTTTCCAAGAAAAATTATGGATGACACTTACTTCTCATTGATTAATAAAATAAATCAGAAAGCAGGTACCAAAATCAAGGTTGTCATCAGCAACAAAACCAATAGGCAGTGAGTATTTGCTTTCTACACATTACCAGTATGCAGAACAGAATGGGCTTATTCTGATAGATCCTGGAGAGGATTCCAGATACCTTTGATAAGGTTATTGGTGCATTCAATTCTGATCTAAGGTCAGACAAGGAAACTTGGTCTGCTCTAAAAACATAAAGAGCCACAGCAATAGAAGTTTAATGGTAAAGAACAGAACAAGATGTAAAGACAATTTTCCAAAGGGAATCAGGTTTTGCCAATGCCTTGTGACTTCCACCCAGTGACCTTGTTCAGTGACTGAACCATACTGGATAACAGCAATGCTGCCAATTTTTTTTTGTATAGCAGTTGGTATTCACTATGCAAATACTGCACTCATCACATTTCCAGCACAGGTCAGGCATATGTTTCTTTTTTTTTTGTTGTTGGAAATTTTATATTGCAAAGTTAAATTCCATGATGCATTTTTGTTTTGTAGGTGAAAGTTACAAAACAGTTGCTCAAAGATTCAAAAGGATTTTTCCACAATATACATGTCCAAATACCAATCCAGTTAAGTAAGCTGATGATGTTTGCATGCAGCTGGTCAGCTGTTAAAGAATGAATAAGGCCTACACTTGTCAGACATGATGCTTTTCAGCTCAATAGTGCCACCTCCACAAAGTGCTATGTCAATTTTATCAATACATTGCATTTAGCATTATGCAATCAAACTATTCATTTTTAAGAGTTAAGAGTTCAAAATATATAGACATTGTCTAGATCAGAGAAAAGGAACTGCGAGTGCAACTTGCCTTGAGATGAAGTAGCAGAGACAGCAGGCAGCTGCAGTGAAGGGATCCCAACATTTCCATTAACCAAGTGGATATTACTCTCCGAGTTCTGGAGCTGCACAAGGCTGTACTGGCTTACTTGCGTCGGGCCTTGGTTCACTTCTGTAGAACCCGAAGGTGCCTCTTCTTGAGAGGGAACGATGTGTACATTTTCAGTTTTAATTTCTGTGCCATTAACAGAGCCTGGGAAGAGTACACATTAATTTGGATTGGAAAGTCATAATCGAACAGGATGCCATTTCTGACTAGTTTTTAAATGATCTTATTTGAAGAACAGCAATTCTTTTAATCACTTACCATTTGAAATATTATTAACCAGCACACTTGGAGTGGTTGCTACTGGACTTAAACTTATTGCTTGGGCATTTCCTAATGACAGGCCATTTACAAGGACGCCAGTGGGTCCTTGAATGAAAGAACCTCCATTGTAAAAAACGGGAGATCCATTTGAAGTTACTAGGTTTCCATTCAGTAGTATGCCAGAGGAACTCTGGGAGGGCTTCAGTTCCCCAATGTGATGCATGCACATGCCTTCTGGATGAATATGGATATTGGATTGGTTCATTCCTTCAGATGGATTGGATAGTGGCCGAGGTGACATGTCATCTTGACCCTTGGTGGATTCATCCTCAGTGCTGTGATTACCATCTGACTCACTGTAAAACAAGATGAGAATTACTCATGCTATGTTATTAATCTTTATTACAGGAGAACAATATTTTAAAGCTATTCTTTAAGAATATTTCATTTGGCATAATAGGGTTGGATAGTATTTTAATCCTTTGTCCTACAAGTGCAGAACATTAGCACGATAGCATATTTGCAAATGACATGCATCGAACTTCTAAAGCTAAACTGGTAGTGACCACCTAAAATTTCTGCTCAATAATATGTGAGCAAATGTGATGCATGAACATGGCTTGTGGGGTGTGGATGAATACGGATGTTGGACAGGTTCATTTCTTCAGATGGATTGGACAGTGGCAACTTCATTTTATATAATATCTGATCCCAAAATAAATATATAAATTATCAATTTCACCTTCAAGTGGTCCTAAAAATGAAATTGAACTTTAATTTTAATAACTAGATAGGACAGAGGATCACTCAAATCCACTAAAAATACATTATATATAGAAAAAGATCTCATACGCCACATAATGAGGGTATCTGTTTGAAATGTACACTTCAACAAATATCAGAATAAACATTGTTTTAAATTTACCATAAAGTGATTTTCCAACATACTGGGCTAAAGGAGAGGCTAGGTCATCCGGAGATTTAGAGCATTAATTATTAAATCCTATGAGCAATGCTTCAACAACTTCCGAATGATGGGATAAAGACTTTCTGCTTTCTGCTAACATGGCTCCAGAGGTGGAAAAGAATCAACCGTAATTCAGTTTACACTGGACTTGGGAAATAATGCGTTTCAACTAATAATAAAGATAATACGATTGACAATAACTCTTTACTTAAATTGATACAGAGAAATGTACAAGAATACACAGGACACAGATACTTTGGTGTATATATGCCGTGTGTAGGTATACAGAAGTTACAAAAACGGGTGGTGCTGGGGCATGAAAGCATTGTGGTTCAGTTATTGGACTAACATACAGCTACAAGAGTCTTGAGTCCCATCTTGGTTGCTCAAATATAAACTAACACTATTTCATAAATCTGGAATAAGGACATCTGTAATAGTGATCATAAAACTGAGGAAGTTCACAACCAGCCCCTCAACTTTACACCAGGTATGGAGTATATCTTTCTTTATTTGTGTTTTATAATTAAGTTCATTTACCTGCACAGACATTTAAAATAAATTTATGTTCACAAATTACTTTGATCACTTTGAACATCTCTGAATCTCAAGAAATATTTAGAAGTTCAAAGCCTTTTATGGTAGTGAGAGGTTAAAAGTACATCAGTGTCTGAATTGTATAGGGAGTGGGTCCTTAGGATCTGTCACCTGAGGCCTAGTCATGGCTTACAAATGATACAACTTTTTGGAACAACTGTATCCAGGAGAAAGGCTCTGGGACACTACAACCTATTTGGTTCACTGACATCTTTCAGGACTTGAAAATATGCTATGCAAAGCTGGTATGAACTACATGTGACTGCAGATACACCTGAGTGGTTGTCTCTTAACTGCTTTCTGGAATAATCAGCAAAGCCATCATTTGAGGCTGAGGGAAAGTAGATAAATGCCAGCTTTCTCTGAATGTATAAATAACTGAGGCTGTAGTTAGATTCATTCTCAGTGAGTGATACAACTTTTATTTTATTTAAAGGTAGAGCACAGTCTTCCCAGCCCAGTGAGCTGCATCACCCAGCAACCTACTTATTTAACACTAGCCTGATCACAGGACAATTTACAATGACTAACTGGTACGTCTTTGGACTATGGAAGGAAATCAGAGCACTCAGAGGAAACCCACGCGTCCCGGGGAGAGTATACAAACTCCATACAGATGGACACCAGAATTGAACTCCAATGCCTTAAGCTTCGCACCAGCAGCTATGCTACCTTAACGCCCCAATTATAGAGTACCCCAACCTCAGCCCACCATGACTCCCACAGCTGCACTTCTTGTAGTCTCCCAGGCGCATTCTTCTGGAAATTTGGCTACAGTCATTCCAAAAAGTTGAATCGCTGTAAGCAGTGACTGGGCCTCAGGTGACAGATCCTAAAGATTCACTCCCCACACAATTATAGAACTGATGTACTTTTAACAACTACCAAAGGTTTTGAACTTTTAATTATTTCTGTGATTCAGAGACATTCAATTTCAAAGCCATGGCCAACTCCAACCTGAGCTCCTGCAGTGCGGTGGGAGGTTGGTCAGATGTCCAGCTGCCCTGCAGAGCACACAGGAGGTGAACCGCACACGACATAACCGGTAGTAGTTTTCAATGGAACCGCCTTCAACTATCCAATAGTATTCACAGTATGCTAAGATTCATTACAGTTTGTGTATTGCAGTCAATTTACTTGCAATGAACACCCACAATAACAACATAAATGTCCTGGAGTTTCTTAACCCAAATGATCGAACTTCGAGTAAATGTTGAGGAAGGAATAAAGTTTGCGCGCGACACTGGTGACAACTAAACTTCTCACCTTTAGCATTACCTAAGCCGCAGCTGGGGCTTCAGTTTGTTTAAAAGGCAGGCAATATCTCCGATGACATAGCAAACCTTTAGCACTTAGGCTCCAGCTACGAAAGTGGGATGTCAAAACTGAAGCCCCGGGCTCCAGCTACGAGGCAGAGACAACGAAGCACAATGACCAGGAAGTTACTCTGAAAATACGTCTGCACAATTGTGAATGATTATAGACAAAACAGCAGGAAGTATGAAAAGGATGGTGCAGAGCTCAATACATGAAGAACGTTGGTTATGCAGCTTTCTAGAAAAGGTGAATATTTCCACTATAGAGCAGAAAGGCTCACTGTAGTTCTTATGGGTGTCTAAAATAATGAATCATTGACAACCATTAGCAATCACTTAGACTGATTTCAAAGTATGTAAGACAGACAACTGGATTTCAAGTAACCGGGAAAAAGGACTTGAGGTGATAAACAAAAAGGCTTCGTGCCTTGAATGGCTAGGATTTAGAATATATTTCCTGACAGGATGGTGGGTACATTCTAAAATTGCTAACATGTGAAATTGTTAAGTACCCAGGGGTTACACAAACCTGCAGGGAAATACTGAGAGAAATGGGAATGATTGGATCATTCTTCAAAAGGGGCAGCAGGATGATTTTTTTTCCATGTTATACCATAGGAGAGAGACCCCTCCTTCCCACCTGCTAATCAGCAGGTACCATTCATGTTCCTGGTAAACTGGATTCCTCGTTTACTTTCCCAGTATGTAAAATATGACAGTAGCTAAAACTAATACCAATAGATATGCACTTCCTATGGTTGTATTTATCCCTTTAAAAATAAATAACAAGACTATTAAAACAAACCATGCAAATTAATACCTGCACCAATAGTTCTCAACCTTTGATAATTATCCACTAGATCTTCATTAATTTTAGGAGATGCACCAAGAACAAATGTCTCAAAAAGTTAAAGTATTTGATAGTTGGTAAAGAGCAACAACGCCTGCTTCTATTTTTACAGTTAATCATGATACAATGTTTTGTTCGGAGGGCATCATACACCATTGTCGGACCAGAAATTTACATTTATGTTTCAGCTTGAATTTGCTTTCCAGATATTTGGTTTGTCGGGTTATTTTATGAAGATTTGGAACTATTATTCTTCATCGGGTGCACAGTGATAAATAGAACAACCTATGTCATTACGGGCGTACAGAAGCTTTCAACTGACTTTCATGATTTGAAGACCACAAATTACCCTGTAAACAAACATTCTTTAGGAATGCTTCCTGTTCCTTGGTATGTTTCTAGCAAATTCTTATTATGTTACGGATTCGTCTTTTCAGTTAACATTATTAAAAATATTTAGTAAATCAAATGTCTGTTGAAAACACAATTGTAAAGATGCGCGATCACTGTTGAATCCCCAATGCTCCATTATCCATTTAATCTTTACGTTTTAGCAGAGTCCTCCTTTCGGACTTGCAGTTTGCACTATAAATACCACCTTAGAATACTTCAAGCGCTCCCTTCGAAGCGGCGGCTTTCTTCCTCCAGCCATCGCGATCAAACAACCCCGACAGTGCAACTCAGTAAAGACTCCTATGACCTTTAGGTCTTACAACGTAATAAAGTTGCAACTGAGTAGTTCTTTACCAAATCGTACCGACGATTCACGTAAGCGTCCATGTGTGCCTGTTTAGCACCAGGTACCTTGTGAAAAAGCAATAAAAAATAGGAGACAATAGTGGGTGATGAGTCAGAAGCCCGGTTCCTTACTTGTGGAATTTGACTTTTCCTATACAACTGAAGGCTGCACTGATCGAGTACAAAGGCGTGCTTTACCTCGTTTACTTTACTAATGCCCAGCAGCAGTTTCTTACATCACCACTTGAAAAGAATACAGTTCGAACTTGTCGCTCGACACTACCTCCGCCAGGTGCGCACTCACCCCTCAAATACAAAAGCATTTCGACAACTTCATGCAGCAGGGAAAAACGAATCCGCCACACTGCATTAGATCCCCCACCCACCCACCCCCAAAGAAAAAAAAGGGGTAAACAGATAAGAATCAGCTCAATCCCCCATCTAACAGTGGAAAAGGGAGAAGCACCCTAGAGGTGCGAGTTGGTGCAGGAAGAGTTCGATGGAAGAATAAGCAGCAAACTTGCTGCCGAGAAGTGAACTCGGCTGAAATTCGAGCCGAATGGGAAAGACTCAGGTTTCAAAACAAAGCCAAGAGCCCGGCCATGCTGCAAAGCAGCTTCAAAAACACCCAAAATAACCGGCGTGGACACACACTCGGTGCTTTCTGTCTTTGAGGAAGAAAATCAGAATAACACACAACAAACGAATGACCTCTTTGTTCTCCCTGCTCTTTTTTTTAAGCAGAACACTTCCCTTAACAGTTCGTGTGCAGCCCTCCTCTCGGAGGCAGCGGTGGCGGCCCCGCACTGCCCACTGGCCCGCAGGCTGGGCCGGGGATAAAGACTGGGGTAGTGCCGAGGCACACTGCACACCACCAACGATCCTTCGGCGTGATCCTTTGTAACTTTGAGGTAGGAAATAATGGACAAGATAAGCGCCATTTTGTGGCATTTAGGAAGCGCCCCCTGACTGGGAAAAGTTGGGAAAGTTTTGCTGCCTCACCTTTTCGACTGCGTTTCCGACGGGTTTCGGTCCCGCTGGCGCCTGTTTTTGAACCAGTTGCTGACCTGGGTGAGAGAGAGCCCCGTGATCTTTGCTAAGTTGCGCTTCTCTGCTGGCGAAGGGTAGCGATTCTGCTTGTACAGCTCCTTGAGCGCGTTGCGTGACTTCTCCTTGAAGCAGTAGACCCTCTCCTCGCCGTCCCATATGGTGCGGGGCAAGGGGAACTTCCTGCGCAGTCTGTACTTGTCCACGGCCCCCAAAGGCCGGCCCCGGACCTTCTCGGCTTCTGTGTACCGGGCTTTGTACCACAGGTCCTGCAGCGAAGTGTGGCACGACGCGTCGAAGTTGTGGCTTTCCAGAATGCTGTAGAGTTCTTTGTATCTGTGCTGGTGGAAGGCCACCAAAGCCCGTGCTTTTAGGATGCTTTCGTTGCCACGTAGCAGATCGCTGGGAGGCAGAGACCAGAGAAACTGGGCTAAGCGATCTAGGTTCCCTCCTTGCTGCAGAGCCTCGCACACGCACGCCACTTGCTCCGGGGAGAAAGTCAGAGCGGACGCGGGGTTGCTTAAAAGTTCAACGGGAACCTGCTCGGTAATCTCCGGGCTTGCAGACAGTGCATTTACTTCAGGCTCCAGAGTGGCTGGAGAGCCCAATACATTGATCTTTGGCTGCAGGCTGCCGTTCTCCTCTTTAACCTCAAGTGTGCTGGTGACTTCGCTGGAAGCGGAAGACATGATTCTCCTTTCCCCCCCCCACCCTCCCAAGTTACGCCCTAAAGCGCTCTTTTCTCGGCTAAATTTAGCCGATCAGGTTTTCCCCCCCATGCAGATGACTATCTCCCAGGATGGATCTGTGTGTTTTCAACGTGACGGCGACCTACTCTGCTGTAGGATCGGATCGTCCTCTCTACTAGTGATTGGTCAAATTTTCCCGAGGGTGGGTCCAGACAGATTAAGACCTGGTCGTTTCTATGGAAACTGTCAATCAGCTGAAATTAAATTTCCCTGACTTTCCGGGAGAGAAAGTCGTAGCTAATAGGATGTCTCTTTCTCCATAAATCTATGGGTACTCAAGATTGTTTTCAATTAAGAAGGATAATAACATTTTGCTAATATTAATTATTACATTGTGGACTTTGCGAACTCTAGGCAAATCAAGAGTGTAACTCAGAACGAATGAATTTGTAAATCATATTGGAATGGTTGAACATTTCGTTTTTTTACTCTTATTTACTCATAAATATACGTGTAAAAAGTAAGTAATGACCCTTTGACAAATTAGTTTACGTTGAAGGGGTCCGATTAATTTTGTGTCAGGTTTGGGGAGAGACTGCAAGTGCTTGGAATCTGGAGCAAGAACACAAACTGCAGGAGGTCCGCAGCGGGTGAAGATGCATTTGTGGAGGAAGAGGGACTGATCGACGTTTCGGGCGAAGACCCTGCACCAAGACCTTGAGAATGGTAGATTGGGTTTGGATTGCGTCTTTCAGTGGGATAGAACCGAAAACGATTCTTATCAGAACAAGACAGCGGAAACTGAAGCAAATAACAAATTCAGCCAACGGGAAAGAGTTGAAATCGCTCGATGGACTTGGCTCCAGGGACTTATGTTTCTTGCGAAGTTTATCTACGGCCCCCTTCCGGTTCATTCTTCTTTCGTGATTCATATATCCATGAATTCTGACGATTTCCTTTCATATTCGTTGATATTTTAATCTTATATTCCCCGTCTTGTTTTCCGTCGTGATCTCTAGTTCAAGCCCACCTTGCACTCTTTTATGTATAAATTTCGGTTAAGGATTTTCCCCCGATTTATTTTTAACCTCGATTTGTTATCCATCGTGGTTAGCTATTTTTCAGTTGGGAATCACTTCTCATGAAAGCTGTTAGTCTCCTATTGAAATATGGTTTATTGTTGTACTACCTTGATAATATTTTTGTCCTTTTACCTTTCTTCGGACACTGGCCCATTGTTGGCTTTTATCCAGTCATTTCTTTGGTCCATACAAAAGACTGAGCAAGTTGAGAATCTTTGAAAGT